>NW_026526655.1:41946300-43409633 GCF_024362965.1 Panthera pardus | reverse complement strand
ACTGTTCTTTACTAAATCTTCTGAGCAGAGGCTCAATTAGTGGTGGCAGGAGCATGTGAGGCCAAAAGGAAGGCTTAGCCGGTGTTTGCTTTGGCTTAATTCAGGGGAACATTCAGTAAATTAATTTGGTCAGGTAGCAAGTCTTTATAGCAAATTTAATTTATGTTCTGTGCTTTGAGTGATTATTTGATATGGCTTCATACTCTTAGATTATGTTGGTGCATGCGCCTTTAAAAAGGTAGAATAGGGGGGTGCCTGGGTGGCTCAGTCGGTTAAGCATCCGACTTCGGCTCAGGTCATGATCTCGCGGTCCGTGAGTTCAAGCCCCGCGTCGGGCTCTGTGCTGACAGCTCAGAGCCTGGAGCCTGTTTCGGATTCTGTGTCTCCCTCTCTCTCTGCCCCTCCCCCATTCATGCTCTTGTCTCTCTTCTGTCTCAAAAATAAATAAACATTAAAAAAAATTAAAAAAAAAAAAGTAGAATAGGGAATGGTTTTACGCATCAGCAAATTATTTGGGGCAAACCTTTTCCCTGATTACTTTTCTACCGAGAAGCTTGTAACTTAGGAGAAAAGTCATAAAGAAATAGGAAGCTCTGGAGTAATACACTAAGCATTTTAGGTGATAAAACCTTCAACTGCTTTGTAATAAAAGGTTTTTTATTTTGTGACTGAGTTGTTTAGGTGAAGTCATGTATTTTATGTAAAGTATGGCCTTTCCTAGTGTTTATGGATTTTGCATTCTTTTTGCTGGAAAATTACAAACAGCAGAAATGTGATATCTTAGTCACCTGAAGCTTTCAATTCTGGCTGTGTCACTTAGTAACAGTGTGATGTGAGCCTCATTTTCTTCTATATAAAATAAGGATTATAAAGCCAACTCAGGGGAGGTGTTTGGGGTTGAATAGGATTACGAATGAGAAGCACGAATGCAGAGCAGGTCAGTGAAAGTTCCCTTCCTATTCCCCTTTGTACCTTTCCTTTTAAACACACATTGTAGTATGTTTCATATTTGAAAATGATAGTAATCACTGATCGTATCAGCACGTGTGGTTCAAGAAGTACATAGACCAACATTCCTTTCCACGCTGTGCACATTGTTCTTGAACTTGGTGGCTATTCTCTGCTAAATCTTCTAGCTGTCGCCGTTTTATACTCTTCATTTCCTGTCAGCATTTGTGCAAAGAGCGCCAAGCATTAGGCTGGCAATGCATTGCCATTGTACAGTGTGGCCCTGTCTTGCTTTGAGGGTATTATTTCATGTCTTGAAGTACCACAATTTGCTTGTTAGAATGTGACCAGATAAATGACATCAAACAGCTGTCATCCTTAGTAAGGTGCGCCTATGAAATGAGAGGGAAGCAGGCTGCCAGTACTCTCAAGGTATATGGCAGTATTCTTAACGCTATGGGAAGAGCCTGGGGGTTGTGGGCTTTGACCCACATGGTCATTCTGCCTTCCCCACCCCCACCTCCTGCTCTTTCTTAAGGGCCTTGCCATCCCACCTTGGAAAGAGTTGCTGCTGTTGGCTTGGGTGCTGGGAGAAATCGGGAGCAGGTGTGGCTCTCGAACGTCTTCATATTTGCAGTCGGTGCTGGGTGCATTCCCAGTCCTGGCGCGTAGTGGGTGAGCAGTAAGTGAGCTGATTTGAAGGAAATGTGTGTGAACAGATGAAGTGAACCGTAGCATTTGTTTATATTTTCCATGCAGTTGAGTTACTTTCTTCGAGGCTCGAGGAGTTTCCTATGAGGATTAGCTTCTCCATGAAGAATCTGCTCATGCTCTGTAGATTCTTTCTTCTGAAACTGTGCCTGTATTCTTAGAACCCCATAGGAGCTTGGTCACATGATCGGTACAAGCAAACTGCATTTTTATCTTATCTGCTTGTTCTGTCTTCTGCTTTGTGCGTCAGTATTTACTTCTTAACTGAAACAGTCAGTCCTTAGAGATGATGAGTAGTACACAACCCCTTCTTTTCTAAATTTTGTCTCACTGATGCTTTTCAATTTTCAATTTTCTTTCGTTTTGCTTAATATAAAGTCTTCATTATCCTCCATGTATGATTTGAGGGAGGGTGTTGGCAGTCATCCAAGTCAAATGGGCGCTGGAGATGAAAATGAAAACTCGGGAGCATCCCGTTACTATAATTTTGAATTTACATATTTTTGTTCTTGTTTTAGTCAATTTAATTTTATGTGTCCTTGTAACCCATCTCTTCATTCTTATAAATGACCCTGTGTCTGGGAAACACCCTAGGACTTCTCATTTACCAGATCCACAATCTTTCATTCTACCTAGGCTCCTTTTTCCGTGCTCATATGGATTCCAGAGATACAAATTGAGAAGTTCAATGACCATGCCCAGAGAACTTGCGCGTTTTTTCTCTCTCACTCATTTGTTGATAATGTTTAGATTTCAGCCTGACTGGAAATCAAATGTGTGTGTTCTCTAAATTAATAATGGGATCACTGATTCAGAATTTTGTAACTCAATTTGGCTTGTGCCTACAGAATCCAGAGCCCCTGTTATATCACTGGTCGGTGGTACGCAAGACTTCAGACAGGAATCCCTTCTGCCATTGTACTTACTTTGCCACCTCTTGTGTACTGCCACAATATCTTTTTTGTGGTTGGTTGGCTTTTTTTCCGTCTCTCCCTCCTTCCTCCCTCCTTCTTTCCTTCCTTCCTTCCTTCCTTCCTTCATTTTTGCATGAAAGTTTGAAAACTTGGTAAGACATCTCATCACTTGATAAAAGTATCTGGAATCAAAGAAAGTATCACATATAACACCAAAAGAATATTAATATGGAAAATGTTTTGTCTTTAATCAGCTTGTTGAATGTATTGTTGAACTTATTTTGCATATTTACTATTGTTTGAAAAGAACCTGGTTTGTTTAATTTGGTAATTTTAGTTATAGTGAGGCTTCTTCCTGAAAGAACTGAAAATGTAGTTTCTGTTATTATTTCATTAAACACAGAAGATGAAAAAGAAAGTGGGGGGGTTGGGGAAGAAGAACCATGCTAGATTTGAAAGCAAATTAATAATATAGTATGATTTGACTCTTTTCTCTTTAGATCTTTTAGAGAAGTCTCGAGTTGTTAAGCAACCGAGAGGTGAAAGAAACTTCCACGTGTTCTATCAGCTGCTCTCTGGTGCCTCTGAAGAGCTCCTCAGTAAGTCCCTTTTTCTGTGTTTTAATTTAATTTTTAGTGTCAAAGCATTTTCCAAAGCATTCTTTTTAATTTTCTTCAAAATTTTCTATGACTGTGGTTGAAGTGAAGAACGTGGTATGTTTGCTTCTGTCATCCTACCCCAGAATTTGCTTGCTGTATGTCCCTATGTCTCACCAGATGCTGTGCATAGGTCTCAGATGGTTTACTCAAAGAGCTAACTGAATATTGGAGGAGGTGGATCATAATTTTGTTTTGATGTTTTATTTATTTTGGAGAGAGAGAGAGACAGCGCAAACAGGGGAGGGGCAGAGAGAGGGTGAGACACAGAATCTGAAGCAGGCTCCAGGCTCCGAGCTGTTAGCACAGAGCCTGATGCCAGGCTCGAACTCCTAAATCACAAGATCATGACCTGAGCAGAAGTTGGATGGTTCACTGACTGAGCCACACAGGCACCCCAATCATAAATTTAAACAATAAAATGGAAGAATATAATTGTTTCACTGAGGAAGAAGAAATTAGCAGGAGCCAGGAGAGGAGAACAATTATTTTAAAAAAAAAAAAAATTGCTCAGTGAAAACTTAAAAATAGTGGGAAAACATTTGTAATTGATAAAAGAGTTAAAAATCTGACCTCTGGCTATTTTAGAGAACTAATATAAGTCCATCAGAATAGTATCCAATAATGAATAGCTAAGTGATAAAAGTTTTGAGCAAATAGTTCAAATTGTAAGTATGGAAAGTAAATGACATTTGGGGAAGAATCATTCTCACTAATAATCAACAAGTGTAAGCTAAAACAGCACTGAAGTGTTCACTATTTACATGTATTAGCAAAAGTGATTAAAAAGGACAAAGCTGGCAGAATTGTCAGGCCCTGGTCGGCTTAGAGCTTGTGGGTGTCACTTCAAAGTGAGGACTTCTTCCTGGGGGCTAATTAGCAATCCAAAATAAGTCGTAAAATGATCAGAGCCAGGCGCACCATTTTTTAGAATATATCCCAATGAAGTAATTCAAAAGAATCCAAAGAACATTTTATATGAAGGCCTTTATCGCTGCCCTAATGTTCAATGGCACGGGAATCACTAGGCAGACATCATGTTACAATGAAATAGTATATTGAAGATGTTTTGTATTATAAAAATACGGAAGGGGGCTCACTACAAATAAATGTAAAAAAGTAGTTTGAAATATGTACAACAGTGGTAAAGGTAGATTTTAGAAAAATGCTGTTGGTATTTGGGTATCAATTTTTGTTCTGTTGATTCAGTATCTAATATATGAAAGTCACTTTCATCTGGAGGTTTTAAGGAATGAGATATTAAAGGCGGTTGGACTTACTGAGTAACTTACCAACACGTATGTGTGATTCAATAGATAAGCTTACACTCGAGCGAGATTTCAGCAGATATAACTACCTGAGTTTGGACTCTGCCAAAGTTAATGGAGTGGATGATGCAGCAAATTTCAGAACTGTTAGGGTAAGTAAGATACAGTTCTTTCATTACTGTTTAACAAGGTGCTGCCTTCACCTTATTCTGTGACTGAACATAATCAAGGTAAGCAGCATTCCTTTTCTTTTTTCTTTTTCTTTTTTTTTTTTTAACATGTATTTATTTCTGAGAGACAGAGAGAGACAGAGTATGAGCAGGGGAGGGGCAGAGAGAGAGGGAGACACAGAATTCGAAGCAGGCTGCAGGCTCCGAGCTGTCAGCACAGAGCCCGACGTGAGGCTCAAACTCACAAACCATGAGATCATGACCTGAGCTGAAGTCGGAAGCTTAACCTACTGAGCCACCCAGGCGCCCTCCTTTCATTACTCTTTAAAATGGGTGACACTCTTTTGCTCATTTGGAACTGGTAACAATTCTGAGTTTTCTTAAAACCATAACTCATGCCCCCTAAGGTTTTAGAATTATACAACAATTTATTGTATTCTTACTAAAATCCTACAATATTGTAAAGGCCCATGCTTTACTGGAGCATGCGATGTTGCTATTTATCAAAAGGAGCTTTCTCATTATATTATCCTGACTCTTTTAATGCCGTCTTTAAATTCCAAATATTTTTGTAGCCATAGCTTAGTAGTTAATTTCCAACTGTAAGAACTGTCCCAGGAAAGCATTAAATCAATACTGCTTTTGAGAGAAAACTTCCAAAAATCACATGTAAGCCAGAATGAGTAGCATTTCACGTTCATTAGAAAATAAATTGTTTTATTTTTATTTTTTTAACGTTTATTCATCTGTTTTGAGAGAGAGTGCGAGTGGGGGAGGGGCAGAGAGAGAGGGTGAGAGAATGCCATGGAACCCAACGTGGGGCTCGATCCCACGAACCCTGCGCTCATGACCTGAGCTAAAATCAAGAGTCGGATGCTCAACCAAAAGAGCCACCCAGGCGCTCCTGAAAATAAATTATTTTAAACAATATCCTATCTCCTATGTTTATGTGCGCTTCAAAAATTACTCCTTTATGACATGATATGGTAACTGTACTTTAGCTGTGGTGGTGGGGAGGCAGGAAGTAGGTCAGATTAGCAGAAATAAGACTGGCATCAGTTGATCTTCAAGGCTGAGTGAAAATAACTTGGAGTTCTTTTCCTGCTCTCTCTACTGTTGTGTATGTTTGAAATTTTCCATGACAAAAAAATTATATTACTCCCATTGCTAGGCTGGGTAGTCTCATCACAAACAAACAAATAAAACAAAAAAGCTGTTGGCATTTATTCTCAAAAAGAGTATTTCCCTGAGTACGTCATTTGTTAAAAACTCTGTAAGCATCCTCATACAGCAAGCTTCTCGCTTCCTGGACATGAATTAAGAGTTGAGTTCAAGTCCAGTTCTATAACTGCCTTGCCTGGCAAATCATTGGCACTTAATAAAAGCTTATGACTGAAGGAATGTTCCCTGTTACCTGTAATGCCTTGGGTCGGGCACTTCACCTTTGCAGACCAGTTTTTCTCTTGTAAAATAAACGAGGAGGTTTTTATATAGGAGTCATAAAAGCTTTTTGTTCGGATTTATTTCTAGCAGCAGAACCCGGTATAAAAAAAACAACACGTACTCAACGCATACACGCATTGTGCACACGTGCACACAGACACACACAGACACAGAGATATACACACCGAGCTGCTGCGGATGAAGCGGGGGTTGGAACCCAAGGCTTGGCTCTTAGCCTCCTCTTCTTCCAAATTCCTCTTTGCTCCCCTCCACCTCTTTGCCCCAGCATGCAGAATGCCCCAGGGACCCTTGAATCACAGCTTGAAACCATTAAACAAGCTACAGCCCCAACTGGTGCTGTCAGGTCTGTTCTTAGGTTTCCTCTTGGAGGGCTTATTCTGGGGCGCTTTGTCTTTTTTGTTGTTGTGTGTTTAGAAACAAATCTGTTGCATGATTCATTAAAAAAATAATATAAAGAGTGACAGAAAGAAAACAGCTGCTTTTCTCCCCCCACTCCCAGAATGCCATGCAGATTGTGGGTTTTATGGATCACGAAGCTGAGTCTGTCCTGGAGGTGGTGGCAGCCGTGTTGAAACTGGGGAACATCGAGTTCAAGCCCGAATCTCGAGTGAACGGTTTAGATGAAAGCAAAATCAAAGATAAAAATGGTAAGTCAGCGGAGAGTCAACCTTATATAGCAAACTTGCTTTTGAGCATCTGCCCACTTCTTAATCTAGAAAGAAAACTTCTGTTCACTGGAAAACTTCACTGGAAAATGCTTTCCAGCGAAACTGAACAGAAGCATAATTAGAGCTGAGTTTTAAGTCTTCTGAGTTCTACATTTTATACTATTTGATTTGAATGTGCTTTAGGAAGAACATCCTAAGCCCTGACAAGGATTTTTAGCAGCACATGTGTAGTCACTTTTTGTGTCCGTCCCCCAACAGAGTTAAAAGAAATTTGTGAGTTGACCGGCATTGATCAATCAGTTCTAGAACGAGCTTTCAGTTTCCGCACGGTTGAGGCCAAGCAGGAGAAGGTTTCAACTACACTGAACGTGGCTCAGGTGGGTGAAACATCGTGGCCAGAAAGTGAGTTTTTAAAAAGTCTGTGATAGTTTTTACATAAGTGGACACAAAAATTTCATTTCGCAGGTTGTTATCTTAACTGTCCATACTGTATTGCAGACATCATTCTAAGCACTGGGAGCACAGCAGTAAACTAAACAGATAAGGATCCCTGCCCTCGCAGAGGTTAAAATTTTGGTAGGAGGAGTGGCCATAGCCAGTAGGCCTCGTATATAAATGAATTTATACGGCAAGCTAGCAGCAGACAAGGAGAAAAACGAGAGCAGAGTAAGGGAGACCCACTGTGCTGGGGCAGGGAAGTTGCGTCTGAGTGAGCTGGGAAATGATACCACTGGCATGATCTGCCTTGTATTTCAAAGGGTCATTCTGGCTGCAATGTGGAGAGCAGAGTGCAGGGGGAGAATGGGTAAAAGCAAGGTGTCTTAGTTGGGCTACTATAACAGACTACCATAGTCTAGGTGGCTTAAACAAACAAAAAGAACCATTTATTCCTCAAAGTTCTGGAGGCTGGGAGTCTGAGATCAGGGGACCAGCATGGTTGCATTCTTGGTGAGGGCCATCTTCCTGGTTGACAGATGGCCACTTTCTTGCTGTATCCTCTTCATAGGGCAAGGGGTGGGGGAGGGGACGGTGTGCTCTGGTGTCCTCGTCCCCCTATAAGGACCCCAGTTCCATCATGGGAGCTCTGCCCTCATGACCTCATCTAAATCTATCTCCTAAGGCTCCCACCTTCACATACCATCACATTGGGGATTAGGGCTTCAACATATGGATTTGGGGCTGGGAGGTGATACAGACGTTCCGTTCATGGCACCAGGAAGCTGCAAGGAATTGTGTGCTAACCTAGAATTGATGGTGTTTGAACCAGGTGATAGCAGTAGAGTGAGAAGCGGTTATACCTGGGTACATTTTGATGCTGTTGGCTTAAGATGTGGCATGAGAGAAAGAGAAGAGTCAAGGATGGCTCCCAACATGTTTCACTCAAGCAACTGGAAAAGTAGGATTGCCATTCACTAATTTGGAGAACACAGTGGGAGAAGCCAGTTTGGAGAGGCCAGATTGGCTTTCCTGCCTTCCTTTTCATATACCGTCCATCTGAAGACAATGAAATCTTTCTAAGACTCAAGTCTGATTTGCTTACTTCTTCTGTCCTTTGGTTCAAGTTCAGTGGATGGATGAATGGATGGATGCACGTGTGGATGTTACACCAAGGAAGCTTCTGAAACCCCTTTCAATGTAAAGCCTTTGTTCTACAGCTTAGACATTTTCCCACCCGTCTGTGCTGATCTGCACTGGAATTCAATGACTGATTCGGCACTTTTGGCACAGAGGCCTACTTTATTCTCAGCCTATAGTCCAACTGTATTCTCCTCCTCTTTGTAAGTGGCCTTAAGCATCTGTAAGACAGTAGGTGGATTTAGTCTTTCTCTTTGCCTCTCTGAACTGGTCTTTGCTACTAACCCAAGGATGCCTATGTGTCTGTAGCTTTCAGTGTTGATTTCGTATTTCAGGTGAGGTGCTTTGACTATGAAAAATACTATAACTTCGGTTATATGTAAATTTGATTTGTAACGATCCTCTTCTGGTTAGAACTGTTGTGTGTCCTTCTTCCTAAATTACTGCTTCTGCTGTCATGTCTGTCCAGGTCAGTCTCACTCATGCAAAGTCAGATGGTGAGTCACTGACTTAATCAAGAAAAATTCATTGAGAGCCTGCTCAGCACAGGCCCCCATGTAGACCATTAGCAGGGACATAAGGGATGAAGGAAGACGCCATGGAGAAGATAATTTCTGAGCCAGCCTTGAAGGATTTAGATGAATAAAGAATGGGCAGTAGGGGGTTTCAAAAAGAAAACTGAGAAAAGCCAAGTTTGGAGTCCACATCAGGGGGAGGGGTGGTCTAGCTTGGCCGTAGCTTTAGACACGCGAAGGGGATTCAGAGTAACGTGGCTGGGAAGGTTCATTGTGGAGGTGGTTCTCAAACTTTAAAACTTGAGTGTACCTCAGTGCCACCTGAAGGGTTTGTCCAAAACGGTTTGCAGGCTGTGCCCCTAGGCTGCTGTATTCAGTAGGCCTGAGGTAGGACTGAAGAATTTGCATGTCTAACAAGTTCAGAGCTGCTGCTGCCGGTGGTCCAGGGACCACATTTTGAGAACCACTGTACTAAGGTCACACTGAGTTTAGACGTTTTCAATAGGCAGAGTGGGGATCGTTAAGTAAAAAGTATTGCGATGAGAAGATGCCTCCTGTTTAAGAAGGTCCTTTAAGAATATCCACATGTACGTGGGTATATATGGAATATATATGTGGGTAAATGTTGGTCTGTTTTTACTGTGTGTTTTACTCTCGCTTTTTAATCATCCTCTCTGGAAACCGGGCCCAGGTGCGTCTTACTTTATAAGCTTGAGTCACCTTACATCACTGGGTTAAACTTTTCCACATTGTTTTAACCTTTAGCATAAAAGAATTTGGCTTGAGGTCCTCGATTTTTCAGTTCCTTATTCAAGTTCTTTTTTTTTTTTTTTTTTTAATGTAGGGTTTAGGTTTCTACCAGTCTTACTGCCTAAAAGGTTTTGATTCCAGCAAGAACTAATTTGTTTTATTAATGTTTCCTCATAGCTTCAGTTCTTGGACCCCATCATCATCCGTATTGCCCCATTCCTCATTTTGCCCAAGGCATTTAGATCTTTCCTCAGATACAGTGACTCATGGTGAAATGATAGGAACTCAAGACAGAGTTGTAGTTCAGCTTTTGCCACATCCTCTCTCCTTGGCTTCCAAGCCCTCAGTAATCTGACCCTGCACCCTTTCTTTATCTCAGTTTATTCCCTGCTACTTCTATAAATGCCATGCTTATTTTTACCCGGTGCCTTCGCTCTTCCTTATCCCTTCCCCACATGGCGTGGCTAATTCTTCCTGCCTGTCTGAATGGTCCATCTAATTACCCCTCATCCAGGAAGATCACATAGTCCCCCTCTTCTCCCTTCTGGGAATTCGTTTTTCCCCTGCTGTTGGACACTCGTTCTCTGATTGTTTCACTCATGGATTTGGTCTCCACCACTCCACTGTAAGCTGCTACAGGGTAGGCCCCCCCATGGCCATGCATCTCTTGTGTTTCCACCTGGGCCACACCTAATACCAGTCATCGCTGAAGCACATTTCACTTGGGATTTTTTCAGTGCGCTTCAATGCCGCTGTAGAAGTGCAGTCTCTTCATGTTGTGCTTAGAATCTGAGATGGTGAATCCATGCTGTCAGTGTCGTCCTTCATTTCTATACACCTTGTTAGTGATCCTTAAGTGAGAATAAACATTCCTTCCCGTACTGTGGAGGATGTTATTATGGAGATTCGGTGGCATGAATCAGACTCTAGAAATCAGGGCTGGCAGATTGGCAGCCCCTGGTACCAGATATAGCTCAATAGGCATATTTTATTTGATGAAAGGGTAGTTTTGTTGTCTTGTTGTTCTGTTTTGTTTTGTGTGCTTGCTTTTTAAATTTTGAATTTGAGTGCCTTTAATGTGGAATGCGTCTACAGATCATACTATTTCCCATTCATTTCTGTCATGTAGTCCCTGGAAACATTTGAGTTTGAGACTTCTGGAATAAGTATTTGTTCGAAAGAAATAAAGAAGATGAACATGGGCTGTGAATACATTTTAAAAAATATAAAGGAGTTTGCCAGAATGAGTTGTCACTATTAGTTCGGTTGCATATTGAAATGGTGGTTTGTTGGAATCAGCACATAGCTAAAAAAAACTGGATGCCATTATGATGACATTTCTGTTTATAAATAGGTAATGTTTTGAGGTTATGCGGTGTTTTGAGATAACTAGAATTTACGAAAAGAAAGGGGAAAGGATTAAGAAAGAATTCTATAGGCTCACAGGTGGGATAGGAAAAGGATACTTCAGAAATCGTAATATAAATACATGTATAGGCTTACTCTGTGCCAGGTGCTGTTCTAGGCACTTATATGGCCTATGTGAAGAAAGTAAAAGCTAGAAGGAGGGTAGAGAAAAGGCATTCATCTAAATCCAGGCTTCTTTCCCCATTTCAGCATATATATGCATTTTCTGCAGTGGAATCATTAACCACTGTTACCCTCCAAGATGACATTGTGTGCTTGGGTTTTATTTTTTTTGTGCCAATTTATTGATGGATTTTCTAGGGAGAGGTTCAGGATTAGCATGGAAGTGTCAGATGAACTGGAAAGGTACTCTAAAGCTACGATTTGTTGCCAACGAAGGGCCTATGTTATTAAAGCTGTTACACTTCGTTTAGAAAGAAATGTGGGAAAAGAATTTCTGTATAATCTAATAAGTTGTGTTCTTTATAACATAAAAATGTAAAGCTTTAATAGTAATGCTCAAATTTCTGCTTATAAGCAGTGAAATGCATGCATGTGGCCAGAGTGTTAAACACAGCAGCAAACTGGAGCGACTAGGTGGCTCACTCAGTTGAGCATTCAACTCTTTTTTTTTTATGTTTATTTATTTTTGAAAGAGGGAGAGAGAGCACAGGAGAGGGGCAGAGAGAGGGGGAGAGAGAGAATCCCAAGCAGGCTCTGCACTGTGAGTGCAGAGCCCAACTCAGGGCTTGATCTCACGAACTGTGAGATCGTGACCTGAGCCAGAATCAAGAGAAGCATCTGACTCTTGATTTCAGCTCAGGTCATGATATCAGGGTTGTGGGATCAAGCCCCAGTCGGGCTCCGTGCTGAGTGTGGAGCCTACTTAAGGTTCTCTCCCTTTGTCCCTTTCCTCCACTCATGCTCTTGCTTGCTCTCTCGCTCTCTTTGTAAAACAAAACAAAACAAAACAAAACAAAACAAAACAAAACCCAAAATCCCAGCAGCAGACCATCTTGCTTTCCTCCCCGGAAGCTGCTGGCGCTCGGGCCTCCCCAAGAGCACTGCATCACATTGTTGGTGTGCACTAGCTAAATGCTCGTGGCACCCGATATGTGCAGGGACTCTTAGGTGCTTCCTGGCAAGGCTGACTTTCTCCAGGGTGTGCCTTCTAAGTCAGGGGTGGAGAGACTATGTCCTCTGCCTCTTCTTTGGCAAGTAGCTCTGAAGAGCTTCAAATAAATGAATAAGCAAATAAAACCATTTATTTGTGTTATACAGTATATTGCCCACAGTGTATCATGACTCTAGCCTCTAGATGTTATGGAATATCTTTTTTAAAATGTTCGGAAGGGGTGCACCTGGGTGGGTCAGTAGGTTAAGCATCCGACTTTGGCTCAGGACATGATCTTGCGGTTCATGGGTTTGAGCCCCGCAGTAGGCTCTATGCTGACAGTGCGGAGTCTGCTTGGGATTTTCTTTCTCTCTTTCTGTCTCTGCCCTTCCCCTGTTCGTGTTCTATGTCTCTCTCTCTCTCTCTCTCTCTCTCAAAAATAAATAAACATTAAATTTTTTTTTTTAATGTTGAGAAGGTTGAATGAAGGAAAACATTTCTGAATCACATCAGTCAAAACCATTTTAATGTTTTTCCGTTGAGTTTCCTTTCCTACATGTAGGGGTTAAAAAGATATAGTCACTGTATTAAATAGACAGATTTTTATTTTCACAAAACATAAGCATTTTCCATTTTATTACCTAATGTTCATAATGATCATTCTGTGATAACTGTGTAACTTCCCTTTCAGTAGGCTTTCATTTATTTTTCTTACTATTCCCCTGTTGTTGGACTTCTAAAGTGCCTCTGATTTTTCTCTGTTCTGTAATACAGAGATGAGTATCTTTATGGAGAAAGTGTTTGCAATATTTAGAATTAGTTTCCTGGGATGCAAAAAAGTATAATGATTGAGGATAAATAATTTGCTCAATTCTCTTAACGGTTTAATTGTTCATCCAGAGTATAGTAAAAACTGGCTCTGAAAATAACTTGAAATACAAGAACTTTAAATATTTAAAAAATACCTTTATTATTTTATTGAAATTAAGCATTGTGACAATCGTGGGTGTTGAGTTTTTCTTGTCTTTTCTTTTCTTTTTCAATAGGCATATTATGCCCGTGATGCTCTGGCTAAAAACCTCTATAGCAGGTTATTTTCATGGTTGGTAAATCGAATCAATGAAAGCATTAAGGTACTGAATCTCTGCAACCAGATAAATCAGCTATAATAGATGTGTTCAGATTATAAACGTTAAGTTAAAGATATTTTAATTTTATAATCAGATAAGACTGTTCCTTGAAAATAATTTACCTTGCATAGAATTGAAATTTGTCAGTACTCTGTTTTGTTTTGCATAGATGTTTTTGTGAGAAATCTCACCGGTCAGTGGCCTCATGGGTTTTGCAGAGTTAACTCTGAGAGTCTGCATCCCAGGTCATGGTCGTGGCTCATCTAACTAGTTGTACACACTTGGCTGAAAAGGTCACTTGACCTCTCAACCTACTGATATGTTTGTCAATAAAATGAGGGTATTGGAGTATTGGGAGTTTGAAAGGCCCGACCTATTGTAAGATTCAGTGATTGTTTATTATAATTAGGCATCACTAATGCCTTCTTTAAATAAGTCATCTATCATTAAAATTTCTGGAAAATTCTATACCAGTATCCTAAGTCATAGATTAAAAAACAACAACTAAATTATAGTTATTCTAGTTGTGAAACACAGTTAACTTGTAACATAAGTCTATCTTCCTTAGTATGCTTTTAGTGTTATATTTCAGGCCTAAATTCAACTCATTATTTTAAAACTTTTTTTAAGGCACAGACAAAAGTGAGAAAGAAGGTCATGGGTGTTTTGGACATTTATGGTTTTGAAATTTTTGAGGTAAGCTTTTTTCTATTCTTTGTATTGTTTCTATTCATGCATAATAGTTGGAAATTAAATCATATATTCTATAGACAGCATTTAATATATAGTTAATATAACTTTGAATCTACAAAAAACTCTGTGCTGATGTAACAAAACATGTGTGTGTGTGTGTGTGTGTGTGTGTGTGTGTTTATTATATGTGTGTGTGTTTAAGTGCTGAGAGCCAGCATTTTGGAGACAGTGCTGTTTAGGAAGAACTTCTTGTATCAGTATTTGACTTTTGTAATTGCAGATTCAAAATTCTTACTGGGCAATTTCCAACAAGGTTTATGGACATTGTGCCTGTAGTCATTCAGTCATTTGTAGGAAAGTGAGACAGGATGATGCCATGAAAAAGCCAGGGACGGGAGAGCCAGATGCCAGTCTGGCCTGGCCAGTGCTGGCATTTCATCCTGATGGGCTCAGGCTCAGGGTCTGGATTGGGTGATTTGTTGGGTCTCATCCAACGTCAATCTTACAGTGTGAGTTCTGTTGCAAAGATTGAAAGAATTTCTGGTAAACTTCATAATGAATTTTTTAAAAAGACTGCATGCTTATTACAAATTAAATATTTAAAAATTATATACTTATATTGGAATTTCCTATTTATCCTTTTGCTTTGACATTTAGAAGTTGTTTTAAGAATTTTTGTTTCGCTTTGCTTTATTTTTTTTTTTTTTTTGTTTTTTTGTTTTTTGCTCCTTTCCCCATTGTAAGGATCTTTTAAAACTCTTACTCTTATTTCTTGGGAGTGGTATTTTAGTTTGGTTCAGGAAAATAACAAGTAGATCAGGCTCCTCCTCTCTTCATTCTCCCCATAAGTAATGATTTGTGAATTCCTTTAAATAACCAGGCCCTGCCCAGAATGACCACCAAAAGTGTTTATGTGTTCCAAATTATCAGGTTCACAGAACAGAAAAAAAAAAAACATCAGCCCCCTCCCTGCAGCTAAGCCAGGACTTTCCAACAAATATCTTTTTCTTACATTTATTTTTGTAATAAATTTTTGTAAATCAAGATCCCTGCTTGATTTTGTAAATCAAGATCCCTGCTTGATCATGTTCTGTATTTAGTAGCCAGGGGTAAATCATTCTTGAGGGCTGACTGTATGCAAGCATTGCGGGAAGTGTTACATATATTGTCTGATTTAATTTTCACAAACACTTCATGAAATAGTTACTACTATTCCTATTTTACAGGTGAGTAGGTGAGGCTCTGAAGGTCAAGTCACTATGCTGGAGTTACATGGCTACAAAATGGCAGACTCAGGACCTAAATCCTAGGCCCCCTTCATAAATAATAAAAAACCTCTGATAGGGCCTTTCTGTTACTTTTCTCCCCAAACTCACAGGGTCCCCAGTACCTGGAAATAAAGGAGAAAACCCAAACATGATAAGTTTCTCAATCCCTATTTCTGTACCATTGTCCTCATTCCAAACTGACCAGCATGGGGAATACCCCTGGAGTTCTTCTGCTTGCTGGTGGCCAAGCGTGGGACACCTGTGCTGTGTCCTGCCTGCTGCCCCCTGTCCTGCCGACCATTGAAAACTGTTCTTCAGCACAATGTCCACTTGTATTGATGCCTCTTTAGCAGACTACGCAAAAGAAAGTTTCTGGTCTCGTGGCAATAGGGAAGAATTTGAGGTTTGTGTGTGAGGAGAACGGCTTGAGTATACTCAGAACTCGTGGTGATGAAATTAGTTTCTTTCTAGCAAGTCCTCAGGTTACTGTTACCAAAGGGCAGCCTGTCAAAATCATTGTTTATAGTTGGCAGGGAAAACGATTTCTTACCTAGCACACTGCTGATCTATATTTAGATGGTTTCATGAACAGGACAAAAGTAGAGATCTTACTAGAAAGTTAGAAGGAAAAACACACACACACACACACACATTTAATGATGTATCTAAAATCAAAGAAACTGGTTTTATTTTATTTTTATGTTGCCATAAGATTTATTGATCTATTAGGCCAGGTGCCTAATGTCATGTCACAATACATGAAAACTTTTTTTAATAGGATAATGGGGTCATGAGGGGACATCAGCTTGTCTTCACATTCTGGTCTGTCCTAAGATCTAATCAGCCATGTGATAAGTGACCACACAGCACTCAGGGAGCTGAGTTATACCCCATGAGCAGTTTAACCATGCCTAAGTGAGGAAGTCATTTGTCATTATTTATTTACTGCCTAATAGGAATCATATTCCTGCGGTAAACAAGACAGCTGTTCCTTCCCTGCATGGAGCCTACAGTGATATTAGCCAACCCTAAGACGGAGGGTCTGTTCCTGGCTGAGGGCACATCCTATCTGGTAGGAAGGTCTCATCAAGAAACTAGGTTACTTTTTAAAAATGCGTTTGCTACAGATCTAATCCAAACAGAAGTTAGAGGTGCGCCCGGGTGGTTCATTCAGTTCAGCTTCGGACTCTTGATTTCGGCTCAGGTCATGATCTCGTGGTTCGTGAGTTTGAGCCCCGTGTTGGGCTCCATTCTGTCAGTGCAGAGCCTGCTTGATACTCTCTCTCTTCTCTTTCTGCCCTTCCCCTTCCCTCCCTCCCTTCCCCCCACCAAATAAATAAACTTAAAAACAACAACAACAACAACAACAACAACGAAGTTAGGTGTTCTGAGTGGACACAACCTGTAACTTGGGACGGGATAAAACATCCTGTAGCAATGTGGGAATATTTTTTACTTAATGGCCAATTCAGGTTTCTCTCCAAGCCCATCTTCATGACTGTGCTTCACTTCTGCAAGTTATATCCTGCTTTTTCTCAACACTGTTACAACTATGGACTTCAGTTATGAAAATGCCTGCATTATATTTGAAAATGCCCTTCTTTCTTCTTCAGAAGAATGTTCCAGCTCAGTAGTTCCTAAACTTAGCAGCATGTTGGAATCACTTGGGCAGCTTTACCCAAAAGCAAACAGGTTATATTTTTATTCTTTTTAAACAGAACTTTCGGGAGAGCCTGGGTGGCTCAGTTGGTTAAGCGTCCTGCTCTTGGTTTTGGCTCAGGTCATAGTCTCAGGGTTTGAGAGTGCAAGCTTGGGATTCTCTGTCTCCTTCTCTCTCTGCCCCTCCCCCACTCATGTTCTCTGTCTCTCTCTAAATAAATAAACTTAAAAAATAATAAATAGAACTTTTGGCACGGCATAAGGAATATAGTCGCCAATATGGTAATGGCATCCTATGGTATATGTGCTGCCGAAGCGAACACTAATGGCATCCTATGGTATATGTGCTGCCGAAGCGAGCACTAATGGCATCCTATGGTGACAGACGGTAGCTACCCTGGTGGTGAAAATAGCACAAAGTATAGACTTTTCGAGTCACTATGTTGCACACCTGAAACTAATGTAATGTGTGTCAACTGTACTCAAAAAAACAAACCAGAAATTTCAGTCAAGGCCAAATTAACCAGTCATGTCTACGGCAGATCTTATGATGGCCCTAAAATCATGAGAAGTTATTTTTCCTTCTCCATGCAATAGATGCTTTGATTTTTTTTCCGTTTCCTTGAGAGAATTAAGACTTGTCTTTCATTATAACTAATTGTTCTCTGCATTTTCCTGTGTAAACTTTCTCAGGTTAATCTTCCAAACATCTTGATTCTTAGTAATCTGCTTCATTATTTATTTTACAATTAAATTTATTTGGGGGAGCACAGAATAGAGATTTGGGTGTGTGCTTTTAGATACTTTTACCTGCTCTTTGATACAGAATTAGAAATGGTTTTTTTGCTTGTGATTTATTCACATGCGCACCCCAGATGCCATCCCATAGTTTTCCTGGATTCTCAGCAAAATTAGAAAACATGGAAACATCAGGAAGTTCATACTGTTGAACATAAGGAAGCCAGATAATTAAGGACTTAAAAGTACCACAAGCTGAAATATAAGGGCTGAAGGTCTGACTTAGGGAGAAGTATTCAGAATCCTCATCAGTGCATAAATGAAGATTTCTGTGATACTGTCTACCCCAGCGAAAATAAACTGATAGAATATAATGAAAATTCTGCCTTTACTTTCCTTGAAATTGACTGCAAGAATTAAGGGTTCTGCCTTGTAGAACACCCTGGGCATCACTGTAAAAATTGGACAGTAAAGGTCCAGAGAAGAAAAAAATTTTAATGTCTCTAATTCTGCCTCATGACCCCATTGACAGTTCCCATGAAAACACTTTTCAGCTGAGCTGGTGGAAACCTTTCATCCATTTTGGTCCGTCTCTAAACGGAAGAGGGAAACTGATGCATTAAACCATGGGATGATGACACATGGATTTGACTGCAAAGCATTCCAGGGCCAGCTGTGTGAATAGCCCTGCCTTGCTGGCCGCATGTGATCTGATGTCAGTTTGGAAAACAGATTAGTGGAACACTGATACCAAAAAGAAGGGGAAGTGAGTTAAAATCCACAGAGAGGAAAAATCTAGCCAGGAATCCTTATTTAACGTCAGTCCGATTTTGTAAGGGAAGAGAGTTACGTAATCCAGACACTCCAATTCCACACAATCAAGTTTGGATGTTCTTATAGCTGATCTCTGAGAGACGTTCGTAGCATCACCATAAAAGAACAACAGCTATTCTTTTTAAAAAATTAAATTCAAGACTAAGCTGAGCCATCTGAATCGATTTAGCTTCTTGCTAAGTGCTTATCTGGGAAGTACTACAATTGGCAGGTAGTTTACTGGGAAAATTAATAAATTATTAGTGTGCCATAGGCCAAAACGGAACAGCAGGCTGGATATTTCACTTTTCATACAATGGAGCTAGTTTCGTGCAGGCAAAGGGCTAGTTGTTTTGAAGGGCTAGCTCTTTATTTATGTTGCCCTTTTGAGCCTCATATACATATATGAACCTCATATACATATATTGTATATGAACCATATATAGTAAAGATATGATAGGCTAGATGCAATGATTGTTCCAAATCAAATGACCTAATAGTTGGGTAAGAGTCAGTATAGCTTGGTAAGTGTGCCTCGTGGTTATGAGATTTGTTTTCTAAATTGTTTTTAGAAGAAAATTGATCCTGGTTATAGGCAATCCCTTCTGTTCCAGCTTTTTTCCTCTGATTTCATTCTCCGTGTGAATGAGAGAATCAATGAAATCCAAGAGAACTTGAAGAGGAAGGAGAAGATTTAAAGTACCCCTTAGAGTGAAAATGGAGGGAAATAATATGGTTCATAATAGTATGGACGTCATTACTCTTGCTTTAACCTTTTAAATCAACGCTTAAAGTATTTAAGAAGAGCACTATCATGCTGTTTTTCTTAAAACTTACCATGTTTGTGTACTGGGAAGAAAAATGTTACGTATTTAAAGAATATAAGACTGAAATGTCTCCCTGTCTTCTAGTGTATAAGATATCATTAGCCTCCTCTGTTGCCAAGAAAATACAAAGAAATTAATAACAGGCCAGTATTTTTGATCCATCTTTCAGAATCCTTCCAAGCAGAAAGTTCATAGTTGATACTTAAGAGCATAAACTAGTTGTGAACTTCATTGGGGGGTATGGTTTGCTGTTTCTTTGATGTTGAAAAGGTGGACTCAAACTCAGGAATTCTTGACAGAAACCCTAGACTTTAAAGTTTTGGTATATTACATACTTCTAAACCTACCAAGTTCTTCCTATCCCGGTATACTCTTGGTGACTACAGTGTAAACCAGTATCAAACGTAGACACCTTGCTGTTTACCTGTTTTTCCTAGAGCAGTCCAATGGGGGTGGGATGGTTCTGGGCTCCATTCAGGGAGATGGTATAATGGAAAATTCTGGATGTGCGTATTTGAAGATGTTCCCCAAAGTTTTAGTTTTCTCCCTTAGCCTTTGGGGATAAATGTGACTTAGACAGTGGAGACACATTCCATGCATGGGGCATGGGTAGAAAACTGGAGACGGGAGGGGAGATGAGTCATTCAAGTTCCTGCCCACTTCCTCCTTAGGAGACTTTGATTCATGAGACTGACATGTGGGAGACCGCGCCCAGCTCAGGGATCTCTGGCCACCCACGGTTCTCGACACACAAAAAGCATCCAAATATCAAATTGCTTCGGGGCCTTTGTATTCATGTGATGGTTCCTAGATCCAGTTTAGCTGTTTTCTAAAGGGAAGAAGGACCCGAGTGGAAAACCCAGCGGTGTTTAGTGCCTGTGTACATGAAGTCACGTTCAGAGCCTGTGCAAGGTGCAGCTATAGGAACTGCTACCAGGCTGCTCCTTAAATTTTTTTTTTTTTTTTTGCAAATTATAAACTTTTGCATGTTATTTTTAATGATTCGTGAAGTCCCATTTCCCAAAACATTTGGACAATGTCAACAACTCAAACACAGATCATAAGAAATGCGATGGCCTTCATTTTTGGCAATAATGATTGCTCTGGTGATTTGTAACACGTTTTGCAGGCTGTGAGGTATGTTTGCAATAAATGCTCAGATATTTCTGTGGGGAAGTAAGCTGGTTTCTGCCTTGGTGATTGTGCTGTTCTATTTTGTTTTTGTTCTTTAAGCAACAGGGTAAGGTAGGAGAGACCAGTTTTTTTCTTAGGCTGTCTCCAGAACGCTCTCTCCTTACCACATTGTTTATGTTTGAAGGAGAGACATAGCAGGGACAGCATGGGGGGGTGAGGGGGAGTGCGGTGGTGAGAAAGAGGAGCTGCTTCTGGATCTTGCTGGATCTCTTCACTCTTGTGGTGACCTGCTAATTGCCTCTGTCTCTGACTCCCTGGGGCGATGGGTTATACATACACGTTTTTCCTGATAATTCAGAATTAGACGCATTAAATCCTGAAGCCTTGGGACTTCAAGCAAGTCACATGAGATATTGTCTGAGTCAGACTTTTTATCCTGCGTAGCTCACGCCTCGCAGAACCACAGTTCAGACACCACCTGTAGGTATTGTAGACCTGTGGTTTGAACTGGTTGGACGTGTGCCTTGATTTTGGAGTTTTATGCCAATCAGAAACATAGCCCGAATGGTAAAATCTGTCATTTGCACCAATGAATAACTGTCGATAAGTGTTTACTGTTAGAAGTTTATGGCAAATTAAGAACTGATTGCATTTTGTATAATCTGTCCCTTTTTGCACCAGAATGCAGTAAGTATGAACTGTTTGCAGTGACAGTCTGTTGCATGCTCCTGTGTTAATGGCTTCTCCAGCTGTGTGGATTTTGCAGTAAATGGCCATTGATTAACTGTGTGCAGATATGAAATAGAGAATTCATACAGGAATCTTTAAATGTTGAAGGGAAATCTAGTTGAGTTCTAACTTACTCCTTGAGTGGCGTTGTAATTGTGAAGCTTTGCCTCTGATTTCTAACCTGCTTGTGTGTATTTCATAGTCCTGTTGCAGAGCGTACTTCAAGCTGTTCATGGTCATGTGATGTGTCCAAGGACACTACTTATTCTCCACTTCCTTTTCCTCATTAGTTACCATATGAAGTTCAGCATCATTTTGCTTAAATGGCTCCATGAGCATAGACTTATTAAATTAACAGGAAGGATTTACTCCATGAATTTCATGGAAACCCATTAAAACTTTAATTTTATTTGTAAGTTTAATTTGGGGTAGTGGTATTATATAAGGATATATTTTACCAAACTAAGAAACCTAGACTTCCTCATTGAGAAATGACCTTATCCTGACCATAATCATAATAAGGCGTCTATCCCAGATGGGCTTGTGCTTCTGACAAAAATTGTTAAGTTCCAAAGATTAGAACACATACCTTTTAAAATTTTATGTGAAAATGAGTATTGGGGAAGGCCCTTTGTACCTAAGACTGTGTTCGTCTTGAAAATCAGCGTGTGCCCTTTAGCAAGAACCTGCAACATTAAAATCAAAAAACAAAATAGCTTTTATCCTTGACCAGATTTAGCATTAAAAGATTAGTCAGTGATAGTGTGTATGTGTCATTTAAGGTTTAGAGTTAGAAGTTTTCCCTGATTAATTAGTTCATCACTGGTGATAGGAAACCCTTAGCTGACTTCCTGCAAAGAATGTGGTCAGATACTGCGTGACTTTTTTGCTTTCGTCACTCACGGAGAGATTCGAAGGCCAGTTGCTCTGTGTTTTCACAGGAAGCGACGAGCTTCAGTTTCACGCCTGGACACTCCTAGCTCATTAGGCCAGGAATAGCCACCTCGGTGGGACAGGAGTCAGGTTTATCAGTGGTGAGGTCATACCATCCCTTGCTCCCATGGCTGCCATCTCCTGTCTGCAAAGACATATGATAGAGGTGAAGAGAACATGTTTTCTTACCAGATCTACCTCTTCCGGAATGGTGTGGTTCTTGGCGAATTGTATTCATTCCACACGCATGCATTTTGTGCCCTCAGTATATATGTCAGTACATTAAACCCTGCGGATTGTTCAGAGATGATTTAGGTATGGATCTTGCATCGGAGTTCATAGGAGGTAACTCTAACATGAAGAGAAACTGCTGAGGGGCCGAAGGGTGATAAATAGGTGAGCCTTCTGAGAGAAGAGAGATTGTTTCTCGCTGGGGAGATGATTTTGATGTGCTGATTCCCTTGGGTCTCTTATTTTTTAGGCACTTCACTCATTCATTCACTCATCAAGTACGTGTGGAGAACTTGCTAGGTGCAAAGTCCTGTGCAAGGCATGGGGTTACATTGGTCAGCAAGAGAGACACGTGGTCAGCCCTTGCCCTTAAGGAACATACAGTCTAATGAGACAGATGAGGCTGAAACTAATCAATACATGTGTACACATATGCACACGCACACACGTATATACACACAGCATGATTTTTTAAAAAGTGCTGGTATCTAAGAGTTTGAATGAGGGAGCTGACCTCAGAAGGGGGCAATAAGTGGTCAGGTCAGGAAGACTTTCTTGGGCTCTAGAGTTTCACCTGAGAATGGAAGATTGAGAACTTGGGTGACAGAGATTCTAAAGCTCACTGTTCCTTTTCTGATCCTTTAGGAGAAACTTTTTTTTTTTTAACCACATGTAGAGTGCTTCTCTGTCAACTAAAAGTCTTCATCTTTCAAATACTGCATAACGTGTGTATACCTCATTCATTCACTTGACTCGTGAGCCATTTCTTGAGTGCCTGCGGTGTGCAAACCCTCTGTGTGCTGGGCCTCGGTGTCCCAGGAGCTGTGTGCTGGGCTGCAATTAAATCTGCGAGATGGCGTGTGATGTCTCTTATGGATTGAGCTGTTGGAGCATCGCTGCTGTGGGACAGCTAGTGCATGGTTCATAAGGCCGTTTTCATTTTTCTCCATATAGGACAACAGCTTTGAGCAGTTCATTATTAATTATTGTAATGAAAAGCTACAACAGATCTTCATTGAACTTACTCTTAAAGAGGAGCAAGAAGAGTATATACGGGAGGTAATGTTGAAATATATGTTTTTTAAATGTTCCTTTTATACTCATAATACAAATTGTGGATTTCGAAGCCTATCTAAACATGATCCTAAAATCAGATTTATCTGAGTGTAGCCATGTTGTGTCTCTTAAAAACCCATTTGTTATGACATCTAAGCTACCTGGGATTATCTTTGCTGCTCTGCTGCTAGTGCCTCCAACGATGCCTGGCACATAGTAGATGCTCAGTAAACATCAGTTGACTGACTTGAGTCCTGGTGGATTCTAGTGCAATGATGTAAAATAATAGTGTGTTTAAAAAAAAAAGAGTCTGAGATGAATGGACCAACAACTGTGACATCCATACAAGGAAACACTACTCAGCAATTAAAAAGGAACAAACACGGGACGCCTGGGTGGCTCAGTCGGTTGAGCGTCCAATCATGATCTTGCGTTCATGGGTTCGAGCCCCGTGTCGGGCTCTGTGCTGACAGCTCAGAGCCTGAAGCCTGCTTCGGATTCTGTGTCTCCCTCTCTCTCTGCCCCTCCCCCACTTGTGCTCTGTGTCTCTCTCAAAAATAAATAAACACTAAAAAAAATTTTAAAAAAAGGAAGAAACGCCATTTGCAACACCAGGGATGGACCTGGAGGGTATTATGCTGAGTGAAATGAGACTGAGAAACACAGACACCGTATGATTTCCCTCCTGTGGAATCTAAAAAACAAAACAAATGAATAAACAAAAAGCAGTCTGATAAACACAGAGAGCAAACTGATGCTTGCCAGAGGGAAGGCGGTGGGGGATGAGCAAAGTGGGTGAAAGGGAGTGGGACATACAGGTTTCCAGTTATGGAATGGATAAGTCACAGAAATAAAAGGCCCAGCGTGGGATAGTCCATGGTCTTGAAGTAGTGTTGCATGGTGACAGATGGCAGCCACACTTGTGTTGGGCATAGACTAAGGTATAGACAAGTTGGGGCATGAGGTTGTACACCTGAAACTAATGTAACAGTGTGTCACCTCTACTGAAAAAAAAATTTTTTAAGCCAACAAATACTTGATCATGTGCTCATCTGAAGAATTTTAATCATGGCTTTTCCAGAGTAAAACATACTAAACATGAAAGGAAAAAAATAATAAAATAAAAATGGCGTTCCATTGTCCAAAAAAAAAAAAGGAAAGAAAAAGGAACAAACAATTGATAAACACCATAAAATGAAGGATTCTCAAATGCACTAATGCCAAATGAAGGAAGCCAGACTCAAAAGTCTGCATACTGTATGATTCCATGATATGTTGTTCCAGAAAAGGCAAAGTGACAGAGACAGAAGAGTTGGTCATTGCCAGAGGACGGGAGTCGTGAGAGTGTGACTACCAAGGGGAAAAACAAGGAAATTTTGGTGGTGGTTACATTACACCATGCATTTGCCAAAACTTATGAGAACTATATACCCAAAAAGTCAGTATCACTCTATAAATTTGAAAATATTTTGAGGCTTTGTTCAATCTTGAAAAGCACTGATTTCCTAAAATTTTATAATAAAAACAGGTAATATTTATTGAGCTCTTACTGTATTGCCAGGTGTTGTACAGGTGCTGTGTATTGATTATCTCAATGTAATTTGAAAGTAATCAGAAGTAGTGTTTACAAAGTCCTTGTATCCTTAATTGTAAAACCATACTTGGTTTTCATCCTTTCATTTCTTAAATAGTTAATGTTTTTGGAAGTATAAAATTATTTCAGACAAAAGGAGAAATCATTATATTCTGCATATGTTGTATTATATTTTTGTTTCCTTTTCATTTATTTGCTTTAATATGTGAATAATGATACTACCTATTTTTCTTCATTTTCTATAGCATAGTTGTAAATCATTAAAGACACTGAATCCTTTTTTTTTTTGCCTCAATATAGATTTTTCTAATGTGATTGTTATCCCCAGTGACTTAGTAAAATGACCCATCTACTTGAAAGCTACATCATAAATATTTCATCTTTCTTTCAGAATGATCATCATGCTTTAGAAACGTTTTATACTTTTCTGGCACTTTTTTAACGTAAACTTCCTAAAAGCCAGATTCGTTCCCTTCCTGTCTTCTCACCATAAAGAGGTTGCCCCAACTTTGATGTGTAACTTAAAAGTTTGTACAGATTGTCTGAGACACGTCTAAGAATATATAGGAAGATCCCTAGCTTGCTGTATGAATCAAATTTCTTCCCCTTAGAGGAAAAATAAATGTTTACACTTATGGGCAGAGTATAAACAGATCCAGAACGATTACATTTAGCCTCACAGATTTGGCTTTGTAGCTAGCATTAGAACCAGTGGGTTGGTTTTTGTGTCTTTCCTTATGTTGAAAATATTTTGTCTTAGCACTGGGATATTTTTACATTTGAAATAGTCAACTGCCCTACAACATGGGATTGACTCTAAAATTAATTTTTTCCTTGTGATTACAAATCAAGAACAGAAAAATGTAGGCCCTAGATTCCTGGGATCAAGTTCTGACTTATTTCCTTATAAACATTGTAAATATACACAGAGTAATATTGACCCAAGGGCCTGTTGAGTCCGTGTTTGGCACAGAGCCAGGGGAGTGCATGGGAAATTGTCACAGATGGCAGAGTGGAATGAGGGGCAGTCTCAGAACAGGTCAAGGGTGTTCCTTCAGTCACATCGTGTCAATGGCGGACTGCTACAATTAGGGAAGTTTTGGGAACCGGAAGATGACATTTGCTGCATTATTGTGTAAAGGAAATATTCAGAGAGGAAGTGAAATATATTAAGATGGCAGAGTCTGTTTTATAGATGGTAGTGTTGTAGTATCATCATCGTATGGAATCTGATTTTGTTCTGCTTTCTTTCTCAGGGCATAGAATGGACACACATTGACTACTTCAATAATGCTATCATTTGTGACCTGATAGAAAATGTGAGTATTAGGTATAATTTTCTAAAAAATTCTCAGTAATAATTTACTGCTTACAGAAGACCTCACTGCCTTGGTGTCTTCATGATTTTGACACTTCTGAGAGCTGTGGAGTTCTAGAGACTTTATTGTAGCCATGAGAAATCATACACAGTTCTTGAACACACATATAGACAGCTGGACATTTTGATCCTTGGCTAGGATTTCCTGTGCTCATCTTGTGGCCGCATCACAGAGCCCTTTAGGGCATTAATATGCCTTAGATGCATCATTCTTTTCTGTATACTGGTAACCCAGGTCCGGTCCGCGGCTCCTGGGAATATGAGCACTGGTCAGAGGAGGCTCTGAAAAAAAAGGTTTTCGCCAAATCAAATATCCATTTCATTTCTAAAACTCTAGTAGCTTCTTCATATCCCGTTCAATGGTTATTACCAAAAAGATAATTATTGGTGAGGATGTGAAGTAAAAGGAACCTCTGTGCACTCCCGGTGGGAATGTAAATTAGTGCAGCCATAACAGAAGGTAGTATGAAGGTTCGTCAAAAAATTAAAAATAGAACTACCATATGATGGTAGCAATTCCACTTTGGGAATATATCCAAGGGAAACGGAATCAGGATCTTGGAGAGAGATATTTACTCCCATGTTAATTACAGGGTTGTTCACAATAGCCAAGATATGGAAACAGCCTAAGTGTCCGTCTATAGATGAATGGATAAAGAAGATGTGTGTATATACAATGGCATGTTATTCAGCCACGAGAAAGGAGGAAATCCTGTCATTTGTGACAACGCAGATGGACCTTGAGGGCATTACACTAAGTGAAATAAGTTAGTCGGAGAAAGACAAATGCATGACATCATTTATATGTAGAATCTAAAAAAGCCAAAGAAACAGAAGAGAATGGCCGTTGCTAGGGGCTGGGAGTAGGGGAAATGGGGAGATGTCAGTCAAAGGGTACAGACTTTCTAGTTGCAAGATGAATAAGTTCTAGAGATGTAATGTGTAGCATGGTGATTACAGTTAACAGTGCTATATTATGTATTTGAAAATAGTTAAGAGGGTAATTTTTAAATGTCCTCATCACGAAAAAGAAATGGTAATTATGTGATGTGATAGAGCTGTTAACTAAGGTTACGGTGGTAATCATTTTGCAATATTGAAAGGGTACCAAATTATCGCCTCGTATACCTCAAACTTACACAGTGTTACATGTCAATTATATCTCAGTACAGCTGGGAAAAAATTTTAAGTAAATAAAGAACAGGGGCGCCTGGGTGGCTTAGTCAGTTGAGCGTCCGAGTTCGGCTCAGGTCATGATCTCACGGTCTGTGAGTTCAAACCCCACGTTGGGCTCTGTGCTGACAGCTCAGAGCCTGGAGCCTGCTTTGGATTCTGTGTCTCCCTCTCTCTCTGCCCCTTCCCCATTCATGCTCTGTCTCTGTCTCTGTCTCTGTCTCTCTCTCTCTCTCTCTGTCAAAAATAAATAAACATTTAAAAAAAATTTAAAGTAAATAAAGAACAACAAAAAAACATGCCCTTCAAGTTAAGATAAAGGAAGATGAAGGGACAGTCATGGGAGCTGAGTTAAGTAGGACCCCAGGAGTGGCTCAAGTATTGACCTAGCCTTGGTTCAGAGAACCTATGCGGGGGATGTCTTGTGTGTGACTTTGCAGGTGGCCAAGAGCCATAGGATTTTTCAGGTGACCACATTTGTCTGTATATATGTGAAAAGGCTTTTGAAGTCTAAAAAATTACTAGATATGTCTTAGATTCCAAAAGGTTACTAAATATTTTATTTTTATATCATTGTCTGTAGTTTATTATAAATGAATTGACTGCAGGAAGATTGATTTGTATGTGAAAACCTGGAAAAACTTATTTTATGCTTAGGATTACTCTCACTCCTGGCTTTGATAACAAAGTTATTTGAAACAATGCATAACCTTTATTGTCCTACAGTGGTTTTAGTTGTCAGTGGTAGGTGAGTGCTGTGTTTTAGGAATAGAATCACAGGCACTACATGTCCCAACAAGTGCCTTTCACAAGACCTTTTGGAAATTATATAATTAGCCAGTTATCTCTTCTCTCAGTTTTCAAGATATTCCTGAAAGCTGCACCTTTAATTAAATTGAATATGCTGAAGCGTTACTGTTTTTCTATTAATAAGTAAACTTCGTTTTGAAAAATCTGAACAGTGTTGGAGTGTGAACACTAATGTTCCATGTAAGCAGTTCAGAACTCTAATATCTAGGAAATCAGTAGACTGACTGGAAAGTTTTCCTGGTAAATTTTGTGGAACCCAAATTGTGGGAACTTGACTTCCAGAAGTCATGACTAGCACATTTTCCTTCATAAATAATAACCTTGAACTTAATTATTTCCCTTCAAGAAGGAAAAAAAGAGAAAACAGTGTTCATACACTTAGTTTAATTAGATTATCTCAGCCCTAAGCACCCTTGCACATATGTTTGAAGAAACTCGTGTTCACATAGGAGCCTGGGCACATAAAGGAAATGTTTCCTTCCAGCGTTACCTAAAAGTAATGTTTACTCTGGGGTTGTTATGAACATACTTGATTCCTGAGAGTCCACACTTCCCCTGGGTTTTGTGTGGAATCAACAAATCCTGGTCAGAGGATGTCCCGGCCTTGTGAGGAGAAGGAGAGAGGAACCCGGGACTCTTGCCTGGTGGATGTGGGTGGGGCTGATGGTCAGTAGAGTGGATTATTCTCTTGGGAATGGAGACATATGAGCCTGTAGGGGCAATCCAAGGAACAACGGCCTTTATTTAGCAAAGTAGAAGATTCCTGATTTTTTACTCCTTTTAACTGAGCTGGCTGCTCTTGGGATAAATACAATCATAGGGTCTGAATACATAACAAATTCTCACTCATGTTCAACACCCGTTTTGAAATTTTATGTGGAATACGAATTTTATTCTAAACAGATACTCTTGAAATACAGCTTGATTGCATTGATCCCAAATCACATCTTTTTTTTTTTTACTACACTACAAAATAAACCGTATTTTGAACACATGAACAATTTGAAAACATCTGAAACCAATTTCCTTCTCAAGCTATGAATCAAATAATGGCCTTAGAAAAGACTGTGCTTTGTGATTTATGACCACATGTTGTAGAGACAGCATTGTCACATTAGTTTCTGACGTTTAGATTTGTGTTTGAATGTGTTTTGAATATGAGGTCTGACTTGCCTTTTTCGAACAATGTGAGTTGCAGTCATCAGCCCGCTGAGGTGGCTGAGGTGACTCCATAGGTCCTGTTCTGAGGGCGGAAGGGAATGGGGAGGGCAACTGATACAGACCCCTCCTCCCCAACATCACACACACACCTGGGACACTGTGGAAGGGGACCGACTTCTGTGGCTTTTTGTTACTTGTTTTGATTGCTTGCTTTTCGTTGTAACTGAACGGAATTTTCTCGTGACTAAGTTTTTTAATTGTGTTTGACGGTGTAATTAGGAATCATTATGAAAACAATACAGTGAGGAAGGAAGGAAACCTTTTTACTTCCTTTCTCGCAGAACACAAACGGAATCCTGGCCATGCTGGATGAGGAGTGCCTGAGGCCTGGCACGGTTACCGACGAGACCTTCTTGGAGAAGCTCAACCAAGTGTGTGCCACCCACCAGCACTTCGAGAGCCGGATGAGCAAGAGCTCTCGGTTTCTCAATGACACATCCCTGCCTCATAGCTGTTTCAGAATTCAGCACTATGCCGGCAAGGTATGGGGGAGCCATGAGCGCTCAGCGGGCCTGCGGCTGTTCCCCCGAGGAAGCTGTGCCTCAGAGGTGGCGTTCTGACCAGTGCCAACTCGTGAGGAGAAGCTGAGTTGCTAGAAGAGTAGAATCAGTAAATGTTCAGTAGAAGTAGAATCTGGGTCATGTTGAGCAAAATCTTACTAATACTCAGAGCTGAGAGGAAAGCCAGTGGACTTCATGAGAGAGTTGGAATGTATTTTAAAAGTCGATTTTGTTGTTTCTCAGCTCTGAGATATCCTATAAAAATAGATCTGTCAACATGAATAAAAGGAGACGTGGTGGTAAAAATTAGGAGACACTAAAGACTTACAATAAGGTTTTACAAGCACACAAATATTATGAGTTATTAGAGTGAGATTTTGAAACAACAGTGGGGAAATACTGACTTTTTAAAAAAAGCATTATTCATTTGCTTTTGTGAGGGAATTTTATACCATCTAAGATACATAAAAATGTTAAAAACAAATTTGACCGTAGCTTGATTTTCAGAGTCCTGAGAAAGTATTGATTGACATTAATACCTCCTTTCTTCTAAATAAGATTACAAACTTCAAAGAGGAAAACATTCTCAATTATGTAGCTAGTAAAAATTAAGTATATAGTATCTGAATTACTGTTAATTTCAAAAAGTTGGAACTTGGTACTTATCCCCCCCCCCCCAGCTTATGTTACTAAAAGATACTTTTCTGTTCAATTTCTCTGCTCACCTAGGATGTCTGAAAATATCAGGGCTATCTCTATTTTCTCCTATCTACTTAAGACTAGAATTGGCATATGTGAACTTAAAAAAAAAAAAAAAAAGTAAAACCTCAAAAATGTGCTCAAACACCAAAAAAGCCTAAAATCCTTTGAAAATGTTATGAGAGCATTTTTGGAGTTTATTCTTGCAAATCCTGAAGGGTAATAGAATTTATTTTGAACTCTTCTGTGATTTAGACAGATGGAATTTAAACTTGGAGGCTAATTCGGTATTAGGAGTGTGACTAATGTGTCGGGGGTTTTTTGATGGAGAAAGAGGAGGCGGCAATAGAGATAGTCCTGGAATATTTTTAACGGTTATATGACGTTCTGGAGTACAGTTTATCAGCTGCGGAGTCTCTTGTGCTACTCGTAGGTGCTGTACCAGGTGGAAGGATTTGTTGACAAAAACAATGACCTTCTGTATCGAGACCTGTCCCAAGCCATGTGGAAGGCCAGCCACACCCTCATCAAGTCTTTGTTCCCGGAAGGGAACCCAGCCAAGATCAACCTGAAAAGGCCTCCTACAGCAGGCTCTCAGTTCAAGGCATCCGTGGCCACGCTGATGAAAAACCTGCAGACCAAGAATCCAAACTACATTAGGTATTTTTGGCACATAAAATTCTCTGACAAGTTCATCACGAAGGCACTTTCAAGGAAGATCATTTTCCTGTTTGCCTTAATCTGAATTAGCCCCAGCAGAGGATAACTGAAGCTCTTACACGTCGAATAATGTGGTATCTTGGGTTTACTTAAAAAATACTCCAGTGCCCTTTACCTGCCTTCAAGTAAGGAATTTCAGAATGGGGGAAAAAAGTGTGGTGCGGGATGGGAATAGATATTTAATGAAATCGCATTGTTGGCTCCTAGGGTTCTTAACTTTCTGTATCTCTTTTTTGTTTAATGACAAATTCAGAAATGTAGACTTTCTTTCTGGTAAGGGTTTTGCATAATACTCTTTATTGGATTCGTTTTGGATTCTTGTTACATTAACTTAGAATGCAGCATTAAAGCAAGTGGGGCTTTAGTTAGAACTTTGGTGTTAGAAAATATGTGCCTCTTTCTTTCCTAGGAGACTTGTAGATTTGAAGAAAGGAATGACTCCCCAGACAATCTTACATTTTTCAAAGCAACAGAAAGAATTCCTTAAGAAGCATCTGGTCTCTTTTTTCTTTTTCTGGGCATCTTAGATCTCAAGATTCAGTAAAGACCAATTAGGATTAGAGTTTTACATGTGTGTATTTGGTGAACTAGATAATAGGAGATGTGTGTCTAACAGGTCAGATTTCATATAATGCATACACACCCACACATACCTTCCATAATTGCCTTTGCAAATACAGTTGCGAGGAAACTAGCATGAAGAACATTTTTGTGTCTGGCTTGTTTACCAAATATTGATATTAGTAACAAATATAAAGAGTCAGAATCCCCTGGTTTGATTGCAGTCAGTCAGGTTGGAGCATATATTAGGTAAAGATCCTAGTTTCAAAAAAGAAAGAAAAAAAAGGAAATTTTCTGTGGTCAGTTGCTTTTGTTATTCTCAATTAAGTGGACTTTAAAAAAATCATTACTTAATAATAATTTACATGACATGGTATGCACAGATCCTAGGTGAACAGCTCAGTTATTTTTTTCACCAGTGTATATATACACTTTGGCAACCACCACCCTGGTCCAGATATGGAACACTCTGTTACCCCAGAATTGTTCCTTCATTCCCCTTCCCTTTTAGTGGTTTTAATGTATTTCTAAGAAGTCTTAATGAACTACAAGTTTGTGAATATTGTCATATTTTTTCCTAGAGTCTTTGTAGTTTCAAATTTCATATTAAGGTCCATATTTTTCCATATAGATAACCTGTTGCTCTGGCATCATATATTGAAAAGAAAAAAAACTCTTATTTTTTATTCAGTTATCTTGATGTCTTTATTGAAATTCAGTTGAAAGCACATGTAAGAGTCTAAGTCTAAACACACTAGTCTGTTCCACTGATCTGGTTGTCTATTTTTTTTTTTTTAATGTTTATTTACTTTTGAGAGGAAGACACAGAATCTGAAGTAGGCTCCAGGCTCTGGGCTGTCAGCACAGAGCCAGACATGGGCTTGAACCCACAAACCATGAGATCATGACCTGAGCTGAAGTCGGACGTTTAACAGACTGAGCCACTTAGGCACCCCCTGGTTGTCTATTTTTAAGCCAAAGAGTGGACATTATTTTTATAAATGTTAAAGGAGAAGCATAAAAACACTGAGGTCATAAGATTTAATTGTTCACCTATTACATATGTGTGTAGAATTTATTTAGCAGTTGTAGGTAGGCAAATGTAACCATAAATGTTTAGCAGCAGTGTTAATGAAGATACAGAGGTTGCTTCCATAAGATCCAAACATAACAATGGCTTAAACAAGATTGTCATTTATTTCTTATGTAACTTCTGAGTTACATGTGGCTCTGTGATTCCCAGGGTGTTTCTCTCATCCATATTGTCAAAGATGGCTCTCCACCATGGCTACATTCCCAACGAGCGGTTAGCAGAAGAACAAAGGGAATGCAAGCCCCTTCCTTTTAAAGACACTTTCAGAAGTGCCATATATTAATTCTGCTATGATCCTAGTGGCCACAGTTTTAATCACATGGCCACACCTGCTTGCAAAGGAGGCTGGGAAATGTTGTCTTTCTTTGAGCAGCAAAATGCCCTGTTAAAAAGGAGGGAGAGGGGCACCTGGGTGGCTCAGTCAGTTAGGCATCTGACCTCAGCTCGGGTCATGATCTCACAGTTCGTGGTTTTGAGCCCCCATCAGGCTCTGTGCTGACAGCTAAGAGCCTGGAACCCGCTTCGGATTCTGTGTCTCCCTTTCTCTCTGCCCCTCCCCTGCTCATGCTCTGTCTCTCTCTCTCTCTTTCTCAAAAATAAATAAACATTAAAAAAAATTTTTTTTTGAAAAGGAGGGAGATATGGGGTTATAGGGAGACAACAGTGTTTTTAATAATGTCACTGAAGTATCTAATACACATACAATACAGTAAAGTGTATGACTCTTCATTGTACAGCTTGTTTAAGTTTTAACCCCATCTGGACCAAGATATAAAACATTTCCATCATCCCATAAGATTCCTTTATGCCCCTTCCCTGTTGATCTGTACCCCTAATTCTCCCCAGAGGTAACAGCAAACTGGTTTCTAGCCATAGATTTATTTTTCTCGAATTTCACATAAAAAGTGTACTCTTTTATGTCAAACTTATTTCAGTCAACAAAATGTCAGTGATACTCATCCATTTTACTGTATGGGTTGGCATTATATTCTTTTTTAACTCACATGTATGTCACGTATTTTCTGTAAAATGATTTGAAATAATTTCAAAAGAAATGACTAGGTTACGCAAGAATAATAAATAATTATCCCAAGCAGTAAATAACTATATACTATATTTTATAAAACACAGACAGATATATCCATAAGAGACAGAGTTTAAAACCTAAAATCTTTGTGATCTTTTAGGTGCATCAAACCAAATGATAAAAAAGCGGCACACATCTTCAACGAGGCTCTTGTGTGTCATCAGATCAGGTACCTGGGACTTTTGGAGAATGTCCGAGTCAGGAGGGCAGGCTATGCCTTCAGGCAGGCCTATGAACCTTGCCTAGAAAGATACAAAATGCTTTGTAAACAAACATGGCCTCATTGGAAAGGACCAGCAAGGTAAGAAATTCATTGGTTACATTTAATAATGAAGTTATAAAGGATACAAATAACATGCTGTTTTCTTCACCTGCTGTTAGTATACAGAATTTGATGGAAAGTTGGATGTAACCTCTGTATTGGACCATCTTCCATCAGGATACCATTTTGTATTAATTATTGATTGATTATAGAGGTCTCGATTGTAAAGTTTGGATGGGGCTTATCCAATCCACGAATTTTAAAAATACGCTGTGGCAAGTTAGTAGGAAGGGATCTGTAATTGCTAAGTATATTTGTGTAGAATCATAAAAGGGTGGAGTTAGAGGTATCTTGGATCAGTGCTCTCACCCTTTTGGTTTTTTTCTGTAGGGAATTAACCCCAGAGACAGACAGTAGGTGGGGGTGAGGGTCTTTCTCTTTGCACGAGGTCCGCACCCATGGAGAAATAGATATAGGAGCAGATTGGACTCAGAGAGTCAGTGTTATTGCTGATAAAGCGGGATTGAAGAATATGGCAGAATCTGGGCCATGCAGCTTTCAGTTTATCTTCCCTGAATTGTACTTAGCCCTCCAGTCCCAGACAGAGCACTGGACCACTACAGGCCCATCCCATGGAGCAGCCCCTGTGAGCTCTCCACATGCAGAGAGAATGTGTGTGATGGTTGGGGGGGGGGGGGGGGTGCTGCTGCAGAAGAGAAAGTGGGCTTTGCCTGTCTGGTGGTCTTTCTTCTGGTCTCACCAGTCAGAGGAGTTGCCCCTTCTCTGTAGGTTGTAGAAGCTCTCCCAACTGCCACAAGAAGGCCAACATGCCTCTTTTACGGGCCCGTGCAGAGACTAGGGATTTGATTTCACTGTACTGGTATTGCGTCCACATTCTCGCTGCACTGGCCTTTAATAGGGACATCAATAGTATTAGACACTCACCCTTTACTACAAGGAGATGAACTCCAGACATATGATGGGGTCTCTGCTACAAAATTCAATACACAGATGATATAGAATGTGGGTACTGTTTGTTCCCACTGCTAATTTCCAGGTCAGAACATGTATTCACTCCCTGCCTGGCACCTAGGCCATAGGTTGATGGGATAAAGTTTAGTTAGAAATTGCTGTTGAAACCGGGGTCCAGGATGGAGAAGTGAGAGCCAAGTTCAGGCAGGCCTCGCTCCTACCACATAAGGCCTATGCTTCATGACACCCCATTGGTCTGGCACTTAGCACTCTCTTCTTGGGTCCTGCCCACACTGTGAGACACGGAGGCGCAATATTCAAAATATTTTGGAGAATTAACCATGTGCATTCAAAATAGATGTGAATTTCTTACACACCCTCTGGGTTCTGGTTGGTGCTTTGTGATGGGTATATCTGATTCAAAGATTACCTCTGCTAATGAAATCAAGATACGGTTTTAATACCCTATTGTCTTAGACTGCATAGTTCTGAACCCAAATTTACTTTTTTAGTGTTAACTGGATTTGGTTTAATTCGTGGAATTCAGTCTGAAGATTCTTTGATAGAAGGCTGCTTACTAAAAGACCAATTATACTTGGAAATAAAGCTATTATTTTATACCACTGAGAACCTGATACTGTGATTTCAGAGAAGATAACCTCTTTTTGTAACTCAGAAAACTATTTTTATTTATTTTTATAGGGCTGGCGTGGAGGTTCTCTTTAATGAGTTAGAGATTCCTGTGGAAGAGTACTCCTTTGGTAGATCAAAGATATTCATCCGGAACCCAAGAACAGTATGTAACCCAAGCCTTTACAGACTGAACTTATGTTATAATCATATAGGCAAGTTCTTAAAGGATATTTAACTTCATAACATTACCCAAGATGCTGCCGATAGTGCCTCATTCAGTTTTTTCTGCAAATGTCCGAGAGGATGGGCAAGTAGGGGGCATTAAAGGAACATGTGTATTTGTTTATGAAACATCAAAATCTTAGATTGCACAACACTTCATAAATCATAAAGGAACTGTTGTTACAACAATAAAACCTTCTTAACTCATAGGAATTGGAGGTAAATTCAGTCTGTATTTATAATACCTGAATTATGCAATAATTTTAGGAAAGCCAGCCCTATTATTTTGAGGTACATGAAAGCACTCATATTTAAAAAAATTTTAAGCTGAAAATTTTAAGCTGAAAATTCTACTTAGGAACGTCCAAGGGAGCATTTTTTTATAAATGAATTAGCATGAAGTATAACTAGTACAACAGTGTTTTTGGTAATTTGGAAATTTGGAGAATCTGGAAGAATGTTTGAATTGTTAAACAGAGACCTTATCAGCACTTCCCTGCCATAACAGTTGCATTCTCCTGGGTAGAGTAAAGGTAAATCTAAGTGCCCAGTTCGGCCCTTCTCTGATTTGTCATAAATTCTATATCACCTAAGATAAATAGTGATCTTGTATGAATTCATGAAAAGAGTTTTCTCATGGGTTATTATCCATATCATCTATAATCAAGACAGTTATTCATTTTTTTCCTCAAATGGGGTTGACTTTAACATCATGACATTTTTCCACCTGGGGATGTCTTTCATGTATTTCATAAGGTTTTGGTAGAGTTTTGATAAATCCAGCTATCTTTTCTTATTAGTTATTCAAGCTAGAAGACCTGAGGAAGCAGCGTCTTGAGGACTTGGCCACTCTCATTCAGAAGATTTATCGGGGGTGGAAATGTCGTACCCACTTCCTACTAATGAGAAAAAGCCAAATCGTGATAGCTGCCTGGTACAGGAGATACGCGGTAAGAGCCTCCACCCTTTTACTCTGTAAGAATGATGCTCATTGGCTAGTATTTGTTATGTACTTTGCGTGTAAGTTTTACGTATTCAGTTCTCCCAGCAACCTCATAAATTGAGTGCTTTTGTGGTACCTTTGTTAAAGGTGGGAAAACTAAGGCATGAGCCGTTGAGTAACTTGCCCGTGGTCACGCAGCTGCTAAGTGGCAAAGATGAGGTTTGAATCCAGGACTATTTCATAGCTCAAGTTGAGTATATCACACTGCCTTCCAGTGATATAGGTCCACATAGAGGGAAATCTAAATCTTGAATTTGCTCATCGGATTGGAAGAGATGGTGTCATTTAACCCTTTTCATGGGGTAGGCTCAGTTTTCCAAAATAATTGGCTGTTTTCCATGTATTGTAGCAGCACTGAAAGTGGCTTAATTCCAGAAAACTGATGCTACATTTTAGTAGAATTCTGGATTTGGTGAAAGGATTGGATTTCCTTTAGTCCTCAGATTGCTGGCCCTATTATCTATGGGAAAAGACTTACAAATAAAGTATGTTTAGTTAATTGACATGGAATTTCTTTTGGGAATTTTGTTCCTTACTTGATTATAGATATTTCATTGGAGGCATAACAAGTTTGAGGGAAATCTGAAGGTTTGCCTTTAGGCTGGCTTAAACTTAGGCTGTGTTCTCACAAGTGAATTTTGTGATAAGAACACTACTTCTGAATGCTTTTTCATTCTGTGCTTTTTCTCTAAAGAATCGGAAGATGAATTGAATTTGCAATCACATCTCCTTTAGGATACTCTCTTTTTCTGCTCTGGAAGAGTTTTGCTATGAAGCAGTATATAATCAGGACACAGTTTTGCTGACCTATTCCCATGTAATACATTTTAGTGTAGTATGTCCACGTTTGAGAAATTAATGAGATATTTAAATGATGAAGCCAAAGGAAAAAAACTGCTTCAGCTTTAAGAGAGTATCCTTAAAATGGTTTGAAAGGGTACAGCCAATGGTACTACAGCTGTTCACGTATGAACCTATCCAGCCACGATGGGAGATTCATTCATATGTATTCTGCAGAGGCACAGAGGACTGTTGTCACTAACCTGTCTGTGATGGATGCTCTTCTGTGTACACAGTAATGGCACTTGGCTCTTCTGCAGATTCATAATGCTCTGTTTTATATTTGCCTGAGAAAGGAAGGACCAACACATAGCCAGTGGTCAGGGAACCCTTTTCGTCATTTTTTGTTTGCAGATCATTAAGAAAATCCAAGTTGGAAAGTGTAGTGAATTCATCTGTCTTGAATTCAACAAATGCTTTCGGAATACCTACTCTGCCAGGCTCTGGGGATAGCAACATGAACAAAACTGATGCCTGACCTCATAGAGTTCATACCTAGTGAGGGGCAATATGCATGCAAGCAAGTAAATAATCAGAACAATTATAGACTATAGTCAGCTGGGAAGGAAACAGATTACTGAGATAAAGAATAGTGAGGAGATAGGATATAAATTTGGATAGTATGGTCAAGGAATACCCTCTGGAAGGGGGCATTTCATTAGAGGGATGAGAATAAACAAAGCAATGAACGAAGAGAGCAGGTGCTATTTTACCTTCCCTCCCTATATAGAACTTTTATATCTCCAAGTGAAAAAAGGAGCCACCATATAATGTATCATTAGCTCATGATGGTGAGTTATAACTAGTATTAATTGGGAGAATAGAAACAAATAATAAGCCCAACTTTTAGAGAAGGTATTAATTTCGCTCTAGTGTTAGTTACATCTGTTTTAGAATTTGAACTAAATATCTCAACCAGTTAACTACATGTTATCCAAGCTAGTGATTAAACTCAACCCTTTTTCTCAATCGAATAACTCAAAGATTTTCTGAATGTCCATTTTCAGTTGCTGATTATTTTAAAATCCATATTCTGTTATATTTTATAGCTCTATGAGACGAATTTTTTTAAGGTTTGTTTTTGAGAGAGAGCACGAGCGAGCATGAGTGGGGGAAGGACGGGGAGATAGGGGGTAGAAGATCCAAAGCAGGCTCTGTGCTGACAGCCACAAGCCTGACGTGAGCCTTGATCTCACAAACCGTGAGACCATGACCTGAACCAAAGCTGGTCGCTCAGCTGACTGAGCCACCCGGGTGAGATGAATTTTAAAGTAAGATAGAGTTGTTTTCAAGCCATTTAGGAACTTCAGAAGAAAACATCAAGGTATCAGATGCATGTCAGAAGTGATGGTCAGATATCATAGATATAGTTTGTTCTATAGCCACGGAATATTACTCTGTGAGGAATCTTGCGGAGTTTCTAGCTCCTCATTTGACCGATGAGGAAACCGAAGTCCAGAGGAGGCAGTGATTTGTCCAAAGTCCTAGGGTTCTCTTTGTCTTTCTGTCTGGCATTCTCTTTTTGTTCTGCTGCTCATGTGTTGATAACATCACTCTGTGTCCTCTGAGCTTCCCAAATCTAGCCTAGAGGGCTGGAAGGCATGTGTCCCACCTCAGAAAAGGGAGCTGAGCAATCCAGCATTTCCAAAGTGAGAGAGGCACAGCATGACTTCATGGCTTGGTTAGAAAAGCTGTGAAATTTCATCACAGATGCCGACATGCCGGTGAATATTCCACATTAAATACAATACGAGCTCACTTTTCTAGGGATGGTATTCCAGTGGCCTCCACTCTTCCGAGTAGAAGTAAAAAGGGCCTTTGGGCATTGATCTTGCCGTGCCCACATGCATGGCCTGCCGCACTGGGTTTTCTTTAACCTTCGCCGCCTAGAAGTAACTTTGGCTGTATCTCAACCTACTTGGTGCTCGCTTGACCCTCCCAGGATGTGGTTTCTATTTTACATTGCTGATTGATACCCAGTGCAAGTCCTTGAGTGCAGGAATGGAGTTGGAGTCACTTGTATAACCTCATAGTTCAATTAAAGTGATACTCATTTAATTATATTTAGCACCCTTGAAACATACTCCGGATTAACTGTAATAATTTTGGATTGTTTGATATTTTGGTTTCTTTACATATTGGTTCCCAGGAGGAATATGGGAGATTAAGGGTTAATTGCACTAAGTGAGCAAGTACTCTGTCTCAATCCTTGCAGTAGTAGGTATTATAGATGTGTAAACAGAACTGGTAACAATCTCCCCCTTTTGTCCCACAGCAACAAAAGAGGTATCAACAGATAAAGAGTTCTGCCTTGGTAATTCAGTCTTATATCCGGGGTTGGAAGGTGAGTTTAAAAGAAGTGAGCCTTATTTATTGGGGGTTTTTAGGTTCTTCACAAAGGAGGATGATGTCTTTAAGGTCACCCTGCAGGGGGGAGCTCCTCATCTCCTGCCTACCCTGTAAACAGTCAGATGGAAAGAATAAATATTATGGGCTACACTGGGGCCCTTGTGACCATGTCTTGGCCGCATCCTTCTAACTGGCTCTCTTCTCAAGAGCTTTGTTCTCGAAGCAGGAAGTCTTGAAATAATACCGTACATGATTTCAATATCCTCTTGCCCCCCGTTTGCAAGGGAAGTGGTAGTCCAGAAGGCTGTCTGTCAACACTGTTGCCTCCGCACCTGTGCGTCCTGCCCAGCCCAACTCCTTCCATAACTTCCTGGTGACCATCTTGTGGGCTGCCCTGTCATGATCAAAACATCCTGAGCTCTGGCCATTCTAGTCGGGATCACAGTGTACCCATCGCCTAGTTCCAGATCCTGGCTGCAAGGCTTGGTTCAGGGGTCAGCAGTCCATAGCCTATGCCTGTTTTTGTACAACCCCAGAAGGAAGAATGGCTTTTATGTTCTTAAAGCATTGTTTAAAATAACAGCGAGAACTTTTCATGACATGTAAAAATTATATGGAATACAACTTTCATATGAATATATATACAAATATAAAATGTATATAAATATGTATACAAATAGAAGTACAAAGTTCATATAAATAAAGTTTTATTGGTACAGACCCTTGCTTATTTATTTACATCTTGTGTGTAAATACATCTTGTGCTTTAGCGCTCTGACAGCAGAGTTGAGTAACTGTGATAGAGACCTATAAACGGGAAAGCCAAAAATACCATCTGGCCTTCTGCAGAAAGTTTACTGTCCCTGCTCTAAGTCAAAGAACCTTCAGAGCCTATTCTGACCACTTTCCTACTGGGAGATTTCTGCGGAGTGGGCTAATCCAGAGGAGCTACTTCAAGACAATTCCCAGGCCCAGAACACCTTCAGAGGGTACAACATTGGGCCGGGAGTGCAGTAGCATCCATCGACCTTTGTCTAGGCCATGGGTCAATTTGGCGGCTGTGCGATAGTAAATGCCAGAATATAAATGCAAGCACATAGAGTAAGTGAAATCACTGCCTGCAAGTCCTTCTTTGACCTTATTACTGGATCATGGGTCCGTGTCTCCAGTCTAGAGCCTTCAGACATTCCGAGCCCACCTCCCAACCAACATGTCCTCCGGACCCCCATAAAATCAGTTTCTGGTAACTGCCCGGGAGAAGCCACTGGTTTTGGACTAATGAGATTTTCTTTAGCAAGTTTTTAAACATCTCTTTTGCATAAAAAGTACAGCTGAGGTGACGTCGTGTACAACAATGATGAAGGTGGTAAATGGGTTTTGGAGCACTGGAGATCCTCCAACCGCATCCCGAGAGCTATTCCTTCCATCTGACGTGCACCAGCTTCTATGGCTCGTGCTCACATTTCTCCATGTCCCACGTTAGGGCCCAGGAGGCCGCTGTCTCGGTCTGAATGGGGGCCACACTGTTGTGCTTAGTGACCTCTTTATTTGCTGCCTTCTCATAGTCCCTTTAGGCCGAATAAGCAATGTCCCCTTTTCCTTTCAACGATAGATCTTTCGCTTGAGAGTGGATGTTATGACTGTTCTCTGCAAGTATGTTTTCAACCAGTATGGCATCTCACTTTTTGTTAACTTCCTACTTTCTCTGGGTGATTCTTCACCTTAGGCCCGAAAAATCCTGCGGGAACTGAAGCACCAAAAGCGCTGTGAGGAGGCAGCCACCACCATCGCGGCCTATTGGCATGGTACCCAGGTAGGCCAGACACTGCCCCCTGGAAGGCAGCGGGGGCGGGTGTCAGAAATTGTTTCACTGGCTTAAGCTACTGAGCACGCATTTACCTGTCTCTCTCTCTCTGACGTTTTGGTGTGGGGTGGTGGCACAGGCTTTCGCGTTTGCTGTGTGATGGTGACCGGTGTCTTTCTTCTCTCTCCTTTGGGAACCAGCAGTAACCTTTCCTGCCTTAAACTTTTCTGTAACTCCTTTTCAAATGCATCACAGGCGCGAAGGGAACTGAGCCGGCTGAAGGAGGAGGCTAGGAATAAACATGCTATTGCAGTTATTTGGGCTTACTGGCTCGGATCTAAGGTACTTGATTCGCACATCCCGTTACTCCGTCCCGGAATCGGCAATAACCAGTTTGTATCTTTAGCCTGTCAGGGGGTGAATGCCTACAGTTAACAGGGCCTCACCCCGGTGCATGTCCTAGCCGCCGGATCGAATAAACCTGGATGTGGTAGTGTAGTAGTGCACGTTAGTAGGGGCCCTAAGCATGTGTAGACCAAAAAGACTAATTGCTTATTAATGAGGCACTGGTCCAGTTGCTCTTTAACAAAACAAAACAAAAACAAAAACAAAAAACCCCTCAAGTAACATGCATGTTTCGTTGTTTTTTTTTTTTTCTTCCCTTTTCTCTCCCCTCGCCCCCCAGCATATACCAGCAGTTTTCTAGAGATATTTTTGTTGGGTGGGGGGTTGGAGGGGCATGTTGGGAATGTTAAGATTTGGGCTTCAGTTGGTCTTCTGCAACATGGTGACAGGAAGAACACCTTTAACGCATGCCTTAAAAAATATTAATCCACGAATGAAATTGTTTTTTAGGCTCACTGTGGCCGCCATTGATTATTATAAGCAAAACATTGTATGCGAAAAGAATGATCATTTGTGATTGAACAGAAAGCTGTGTTCATGCAAAGCTAGCTATCATTGCCGCTGAAGAATCCCAAGAATTTCAGCTTCAGCTGTTTGTGTTCAGAAACAAAGGCCTCCTGAAATACTCTCACTAATCCCCAGGCAGAGTCGTGGGCTCTGTGAACATTTCACATACCCCAAGGGACGAGACTTTTAGATGTTTTTGTTACTTAGAAAATCAAAGGTCATCTCTGCTAAAAATGTGTATTCCAGTTAGAAACATAAATATCAATATAATCCTATGTTTTTAAGTTTACCTTGTCAGCATTATAAGTCCATCTTGTGAGAAAAATGAGAAAAGTCAACATTTGCCTGTATAAGGATCTTAATTTGCCAAAAAAACTTACCAGAGCTGTTCATTTGTGTCCCCCCCTTGAAAAATCTGTGACGAACAGGCTAGTTCCTTTAGTAATCAGAGGGAAATGTCCTAGCTGAGGCAGAAGGACTCTTAGACAGTTATCCCTGGGGTTTCCCCACTGAAGTAGCCCATTTCCTAGTCTGAGTACCAAAAGTGGTGAAAGATCACTGCATGTTTCATCTTTCAAAGTAGCATGCTTCAGATTGACTGTTCCCTAAGATTAATTTTTAAACCATAAGTCGTTTCACTTTTTATCTTGCTTCAGTGTATTTCACTGTCCAGGGCCTTAGCTCACACTGAATTTTGATATGTGCTACTTCTAATTTGCTAATGGGAAAGAAACAACTTTATTCTTTCCATGTTCTAAATGGTTGTTCGCAAGAGTTGTCTTTTTGTACGTGCAAATGAATGAACACAGGAATTCCTAGACTCTCTAGTCCTGGGTACTGGCAGCAAAGGGAAGTCTGCTGAAGTCACTAGGTGCCACTCACAGCTCTAAGGCTTGGATAAGGGAGAGAGTGTGGAGAATAGAAGAAGGAGAGAGAATGAGGAGGGAGGAAAAAGGGAAAACTGGAAGTAGGGGGGCAGAGGCGTGGCTTACCTCCAGTACCACATAGATTGCCTTCCTCTGGAACAGAGGCTCAGTGCACTAAACATACAAAGGACTGCACCAGACTTATGCGGATTCTTTGGGTTTAAGTGATTATGCCCTATTCTTCTATCATTCTGAAATCCTTATTCATAAGTTGGCTCTTCTGTTTGGTGGGGTATCTTCTTCTGGTCATTTGTGCTGTCTGCATTGGGCCGTCTCTTTTATTTACTATCTAAAACGTTCTAGGCTCGAAGGGAATTGAAACGCTTGAAGGAGGAGGCTAGGCGTAAGCATGCAGTCGCTGTCATTTGGGCTTACTGGCTTGGACTGAAGGTACTTCCCCACCCCTTCTTTCTGTCCACGGTGAACTCAATGAAGCCTAGCACTTACTAACCCGGAGAAAATGATTGATGATGCTTGCTTATGGTCTGCACAGTCTTTTACAGTGTCACCTTGCCTAATTCCATTTCTTTTTGAGAACAAACCTGTACACTAATATTTTCTGATGTTGTTGTGTATTTCTTTAAATAATAGGTTTAAAGTATCTAAAGCATCTAATAAGACATTTTGTTATCCAAGTCCTATTTTGTATTATCTTTTTGAAGATGAAGTTTGTGTTTTGTTTTTTGTTTTTAATTCATGAGACAGAGTTACAGTAGTTGAGCTAAAAGCTGACCCATGGTCTACAGTGGCCAGCCAGGGGATATCTGGCTTTTGTTCCCCTTTGTCTGCCTATTCTGCTCCAACGATGGCTCCTGGAGCAGAGTGTTCTACAAAGTGACTGCCATTCTAATTGTTCAGCTTAGAAACCAAAGGGTTTTGCATTAAAAGTACAGATTTTGGCAATTAAGACCAGCAGTGGCTCATTCGGGTTAAAGAGAACTTTAGATTCAAATGCCTTTTAATGTAGGGCAGGGTTTATTTCAAAGTGGTGCTTACTGCTTCAGGCAAGATATGCGTAAGTAAACATGACTGAGCCCCAGAAACAACTTTTTGCCATTGAGAACAACTTTCGGGCAGTGTAAAGATTGTGTCTTCCTGTTGTTCAATAACTCATCACCTTAGGGTACCATCCATATTGTCTTTTAGGAATAATTAGGCCCCTATTTGACACTATTCCTCTTTATTATTTTTGTTATAACCATTCATCTTCTTTTAAATATTTACCATCCAGGAAGCCACTGACTCTGAATCTAAACAGCATCAGCAGTATCTGTATGTTCTGCTTTTGAGTAATCTGCATTTTCCCCTGAAAATTTAGCCTGTAAACTTTTAGTGAATTAACCTTTTTGATTATACTGAATATTCATCAAGTAATTTTTGAAGTACTTAAGAAGTAATTTAAGTATGAATTTAAGATGTTCTATTTCAAGAATTCTAAACAAGTTCTAGAACTACTTTTTTTAAAGGATTTTATTTCCCATTTTACTCACTTGTTCTGATTTGCATCCTGATTTTCATAAAAGGAAGGAACCAAACATTGAGTCAGGATTTTTACCCTGTATAATATCTACCAGCAGAATCGCATTTGTCTTCAGTTTCTGGGTTTAACTAACTGCATATGATTTCAGAAAATCTTTCCAACTTAGGGGTGTATGCTAGTAACCTATAAATCAAATTCAGTTTGTAGGTGAATGGTGTTGTAGCTGAAGTTAACTGGCCCTACTCTTGATGTAACTGCCCCCCCCCCCAGTTTCCAATAAAACAGAAGTATTTTAATATGTCACCATTATCATTGTTCTGAAATAAGATTAAACTTCTCTGAAGTCCAAGAATGTAATAATTTTGTGCTTGTGTTTTTAAAGAATGATGTTGATAAGAGCAGTAGTTTTGCCCTTTTATGTGATTAGGTTCTTGTGGAATTGATTACAAAGTTCAGTGGATCATTTTTTGGACTGCCAGGGCCCGTGAGGGGAGCCCATTTTATATGTCAACGTGTCACCAGCCTTTTCTATTTATAGCTGTATTTCTGGAGAATATTTCAGGGGAAATATTCCTGTGAATATCAAAAAGCATGTTGCAGTGAACTCACTTACAATGACATTCAACTACATATGGTAGGACTTCCAGTATATTTCTATGGATATGTTCACATGAAACCTTACTCTAACTTCTCTGCTTCCCTATGCTATTAAAATTCCAGGAGCCAATTAAAAGGTACCATTTTTCTTCCCTTTGTCCCTTCTAACTTTATTAGTTTGAGATTTGAATCTAGCAACTCCTTGGCTAAAGGAGAAAGGATAATCAGTACCATAGAATATGAACAAAAGGAGGAACTTCCTGTGTGGTATCTGGGGGAAAAATTTTTTTTTTTAATTTTTTTTTTAATGTTTATTTATTTTTGAGACAGAGAGAGACAGAGCATGAATGGGGGAGGGGCAGAGAGAGAGGGAGACACAGAATTGGAAGCAGGCTCCAGGCTCCGAGCCATCAGCCCAGAGCCTGACACGGGGCTCGAACTCACGAACTGTGAGATCGTGACCTGAGCTGAAGTCGGACGCTCAACCGACTGAGCCACCCAGGCGCCCCGGAAAATTTTTTTTTTAAATCTATTTTTGAGAGAGGGAGGGGCAGAGACAGAGAGAGGGAGAGAGAGAAAGAGAGAGAGACAGAGAAACCAAACAGGCTCCACACTGTCAGCTCAGAGCCTGATGGCAGGACTCGAACTCATGAACTGTGAGACCATAACTGAGCCGAAACCAAGAATCGGATGCTTAATTAATGACTGAGCCACCCAGGTGCCCCTGGAAAAAATTTTAAACCTTAATAATCCGTAAGCGTAGAGAATGGGTCTGGCACTTACATGCCCCATGGGACCAGGGAGGTCACAAAGATGAGGGAAGTAGCAGATGGAAGGTGGATCAGGAAGGATGGGGCCCTGAGCAGTGTGGAGCATCCTGTCCCATAAAGGCAGCCACAGCTCCTGTGGTCTCGTCTTTGTCATGTGGGAATGGGGCTCACCGTTGCTAGATCTTAGAAAACTTGAAGAGAAACGTGTAGCCTGAATTTTCCGTGCGAAGTGCTTCATTTAAAAATAGGCGTATAAAACATTTTTCTACAAACTGAATTTGGCTAGCAGGTTGTGAGCTTGGATTTTGAACATGTGCAGTTAAACCCAGAAAAGTAAAGACAAAAGAAAAAGGCAAAGCATGTCTGAATTATTCAAATAGGCTGGTGTTTTGCTAAAATCTAACGTTCTCATTGACAGCCGAGTGACAATCGGTATTTTAAGTAGTGTTTAGTTTTCTTTTCTCAGTTTCAAAACTTAACTGTATCATTCATTCATTCGTTTGGTAAATACCTCACCTAGTGAATTGATTTGTTGAACACTAGTGTGCAAAGTGCATAGGACAGTGTAGCAAGGAAGAAATAGGGAAACTAAAACTGTAACATGTCCTGAGTGTTGTGATAGTGTTAGTAGAAACTCGGACAGGAGTAGAGATGAGAGAAAAATTAATGCAGTTAAATGGGAGATTTCTAATGGGAGACCACAAGCTTCTTTTTAAGTTCTTATTTTTAGGCACCATGAGCTCCCAGCGCACGGCACTGAAGTCCTGTCTTCGTATGCAGGGCTTTGGAAGCTGTGCTGGAGTTCGTCAGGCATTTTCTTTTTATCTTTTAAGAACAATTTGCAGTGAAAATTACCTATGTAATTTTTTTTCTGATATGTATTTTGATTTGTGATGAGTTTGTAGCCATGCCTGTAGAGTGTTTCTTGTCAAATCTTCAGGCACTTTAAAAACGAATTGAGAGGATTTAAAACATTAGAACATTCTGGTATTACCACTTTGCAGCTCTCGTTTCTTTTTCTCTGATTTAAAATCCACTGTCTCAGTGTGCTTCAATCATTTTACTATATCCAGAAAGTCACTTATAAATTTGACTTGTTCCACCTTTTTTTCCTTTTTTGATAGAAGTGTATCATGTGGGCACCTGCCGGCCACACGTTAACCTCTGTGTTCTGCTGCTTCTATTTAAAGGTCCGTCGGGAGTACAGGAAATTCTTCAGAGCCAATGCTGGAAAGAAAATTTATGAATTTACGCTTCAGAGAATTGTAAGTCTATACTTTCTATGCGGCTAATTAGCATTATAGGACTAACTAGTGAATAGCACCACCTCAATCATAAATGGCTTGTTTGGTAACTATTAAACCCTAGCCGTGACACTGAGAGATTGTGACCTTCTATCATTTCCCCTCAAATTCAGGTAGAATTGTGTCAGGTTAGCGGCCCACATGTGATCAATGAAATGTTCTTTGACAGAGAGAACGTTCTCTGGGGAAGGGGAACCCGAGAAAGCCTGGTGTGTTGGTTCAGGCTACTATAATGAAAATACCATAGACTGTGTGGCTTAATAAACATTTATTTCTCGGGGCGCCTGGGTGGCTCAGTCGGTTAAGCGGCCGACTTCGGCTCAGGTCACGATCTCGCGGTCTGTGAGTTCAAGCCCCGCATCGGGCTCTGTGCTGACAGCTCAGAGCCTGGAGCCTGTTTCAGATTCTGTGTCTCCCTCTCTCTGACCCTCCCCCGTTCATGCTCTGTCTCTCTCTGTCTCAAAAATAAATAAACGTTAAAAAAAAATTTTAAAAAAAAAAAATAAATAAACATTTATTTCTCATAGTCCTGGAGACTGGGCAGCCCAAGATCAGAGTGCCAGCATGGTCTGGTTCTGGTGAGGGCTTTTTCCTAGTTTCCTCACAGGAGAAGAGAAAGAGAAGCAAGCTCTTTCCCGTGTCTTCTTATAAGAGTGGTAATCCTGGGAGCACCACCCCTTGTGACCTTACTCACCTAATTGCCTCCCCAAGGCCCCGTTTCCTAACACTATCCCATTGGGGGTTAGGATTTCAACATAGGAATCTGAGGGGAACACCAAGATCTTGCCCTGCTGAACTGCCACAAGCTGCTGCAGGGCGAGGTTGGTCAACGAGGAGAGCAGGGCTGTGCCACGATTCCAGGATGGATTCTAACATTTCCCTCTGGCTTCCAGAGAAGTATATGTAGTGGTAACGTGCAAACTCTGGAGCCAGCTCACTCTGCCATGTACAGATTTACGGCTTGAGCAAATCACTTAACTTCTGTGAGCCTCATTCTTGTCGCCTGTAAAATGGAGTGATAATTGAAAGCTCTTACAGTTCCTGGCTCATATTCAGTACTCTAGAGCAGTGCTGTCCGATAGGACTTTCTGCAGCAGTGAAAATGTTCTAGATCTTTGTGGCACAGTAAAGTCTAGCCACATGTGGCTGTTGAGCACTTGAAATGTAACTAATGTGATTGATGAACTGGATTTTTAACTTTTTTCTTAATTACTAAAGATTTAAATAGAAATAGTCACAGGTGGCAAGTGGCTGCCTATTAAACAATGCAGCTTTCTAGTGTTAGCTGGTGTAAGTATTAATTTTAATTTTAAAATTAGTATTCTTCTTTTCTCTTAACCACTTAGTGGAGCTTAGATTTTCCCAACCAATACAGAGAGTTAAAAAGAGATTTTCCAGAGGAGTTGCAACATTTTATAAACTAAAACTTGCTAAATTCCACCAAGTGGTTTGCTTGATCCTGGTTTATGTAAAACAATGACTTTTCTGGTATATTTTACTTATCTAGCATTTTTTGTCAAACTCAACACAGGTGCAAAAATACTTCTTGGAAATGAAAAATAAGATGCCTTCCTTATCTCCAATAGACAAGAACTGGCCATCAAGACCTTACCTATTTTTGGATTCTACTCACAAAGAACTAAAAAGGATTTTCCACTTGTGGAGGGTAAAAAAATGCCTTGTTAGGTTTTTTTTTCAGAGACTTCTTAACATATATTTTGAGCGTTTGAAAAATGTTATGTAAAAGCAGATTTTTAACCATGCTCTTCCTCTAACCTCTAAGAGACATATCTGAGGACCTTGGTATTTTTGAACCATGCACTGTACTTGGCTTTGTGTGAGAATTTCTAGAGCAGCCAGGTGTTCCCATGACTGTCACCTGTCATCCTTGTCTGGAAAGGAGAGTGTGCATGGCTCCAGTGTCTTTCCCTTCCAGATTCCAGTTGCTTTAAAGTAGTTCAGGTTTTTGTTTTGTTTTGATGTGTTTCTGTTATTCATCTTTACCTGAAGGAATACTGCCAGAGATAGAAATAATAAAATTTGAACATCTTCACAGGATACAGTTAAATCTGGAAGATTGTAGGAGTTTACTTTCTAAGATGTATTGAGTACGTGCATAAACGTACGCGAGAACACTACATGTTTTGATGGACTGGGGAAGAAAAACGGCTTTAGAGTGCCTCACAAGACATCAAAGAGATTAAGTTTCCCTCAACCTGAATTAAATGGAAGCTAAAAATCTATTTGACATTGCCTTATATTTTTAGCTTCCTTAATTTTATGAGAGCATAACGTGTTATTTAGGTGTTGCCCAGAAGTACGTGGGTTACTTATATAGATGTTGACTTTATTTTAGTAGTTCAGTTGATATATGGAATGCTAAATATGTACAAATGTCAGATACGATATAATCATTAATATGATAACCATATAATCCTACGATATAATCATTGAAAGGCTTATTATATTTGGTAAGTGAATGACTGATGGGTATCACTTCCAGGAAACTCTTTCCTGCTGGGCACTGTAGGCTTGTCCCTTTCCAGAATTACATATGTAGAGTGACATTATCACTGAATAGTGTAATATTGGTGACACAGCATGTGGAATGGGATTCTCCCTTCTGTTTCCTAACTTAGTGAGTCAGTTTGGTGAAATTCACCAGTGTCTCAGTGCTCATCTCCCTCTTTGAGTCTGACAGTGAGACTGTTTTCAGAAATAACGATGGGGAGCTTCTAATACCAGGAGTCTGCTCTGCCTCTGCTCTCCCCTGGCCCCTGGCCCTTACCTCCCTTGCATTTGGGGATAGAGAATGAGAGGGATGTGTTTATTCCTGAAAGTGTGGGCAGCAATGCTAACATTCCCTTATACAATTATATCAATGGGTCTCAACTACATTTGTAACTGAATGTCTTAGAGTTCATCTGAAACACCTGGCCTAGGGGCACCTGGATGGTCGGTCGGTTGAACGTCCGACTTTGACTCAGGTCATGATCTTGCAGTTTGTGAGTTTGAGCCCAAGGTCGGGCTCCGTGCTGACAGCTGAGCCTGGAACCTGCTTTGGATTCTGTGTCTTCCCTTCTCTGCCCCTTCCTTGCTCACTCTCTGTCTCTCTCTCTCAAAAATAAATAAACATAATAAAAAATAAAAATAAAACAACCTGTCCCTGCCCCTCCAGCCACCCCCTGTGTCCCTTCAGTACCATCTCAGAATCCAGCCAAAGGAGAGATTTCTCAGGTCAGGTGTCCATACCGTAAAATGGCAATAGGGGATTCAGAGTAGTATTTTTCAAACCAAGGGTTGTAGCATATTTGTGAGTTGTGAAATCAATTTAATAGATTACTGACCAGCGTTTTAAAATGAAGTACAGTAGGATAGAAGACGTCCACATGGCCAACCGACACATGAAAAAATGCTCAATATCACTCATCATCAGGGAAATACAAATCAAAACCACAATGAGATACCACCTTACACCTGTCAGAATGGCTAACATTAACAACTCAGGCAACAACAGATGTTGGCGAGGATGCAGAGAAAGAGGATCTCTTTTGCATTGTTGGTGGGAATGCAAGCTGGTGCAGCCACTCTGGAAAACAGTATGGAGGTTCCTCAAAAAATTAAAAATAGAACTACCCTACGACCCAGCAATTGCACTACTAGGTATTTATCCAAGGGATATAGGTGTGCTGTTTCGAAGGGATACATGCACCCACATGTTTCTAGCAGCACTATCAACAATAGCCAAAGTATGGAAAGAGCCCAAATGTCCATCAATGGATGAATGGATAAAGAAAATGTGGTGTGTGTGTGTATATATCTATCTATCTATACACACACACACACACACACACACACACACACACACACACAATGGAGTATTACTCAGCAATCAAAAAGAATGAAATCTTGCCATTTGCGACTACGTGGATGGAACTGGAAGGTGTTATGCTAAGTGAAATTAGTCAGTCAGAGAAAGACAAAAATCATATGACTTCACTCATATGAGGACTTTAAGAGACAAAACAGATGAACCTAAGGGAAGGGAAACAAAAATAATATAAAAACAGGGAGGGGGACAAAACAGAAGAGACTCATAAATATGGAGAACAAACTGAGGGTTGCTGGAGGGGTTGTGGGAGGGGGGGATGGGCTAAATGGGTAAGGGGCATTAAGGAATCTACTCCTGAAATCATTGCTTCACTATATGCTAACTAATTTGGATGTAAATTTAAAAAAATAAAAACTAAAGTTTAAAAAAAAATAATAGAGTACAGGGCATGTTGAAGGAATTGTTTTGTGAAGCTTTTGTGTCAGTTGTCTATGTGTGTGCATGTAAATCAGTGTGTGCAATGAGTTGTGATGTACAATGTCATTCTTAGGCTAAGTCTTTGTGAGAAGAGTGTGACAGCCTGAAGCCTAAAGGATGTCAGGGGTGGGGGCGGGGCTGATGTCATAGTGGGAGGGTCAGTACTCCCAGTAGGGCCCTTGCTAGCAAGGCCCTCGTGTGTTCTGAAGAAGCATCCCAAGTTCCACAATACAGACCGTAGTTTTTATGGCATTTTCTAAGACCAACCTTTTAAAACCCAAAAAGGAAAAATGCTCTTGGTTTTTTTAAATGGATATTTTGTACACATTTACTCTTACTCTTCATGTTACTAAATTGGCTTAGCATATTTAAGAATGAGTAATGACTTATGTAAGTGATATCTTTTTTTTTTCTCCTTTTCATTTTTCACAGTGTAAAAAATACAGAGACCAATTCACAGACCAGCAAAAGCTGATTTACGAAGAAAAATTAGAAGCCAGTGAACTCTTCAAAGACAAGAAGGCTTTATACCCATCTAGGTATTATGGCTTTGCTTTACCCATAAAAGTCAGTATTTTAAAAGCTCCTCAAATATATTTGTAGGTCGCTTCTAGTGGAGTTTGATTTCAGTGATACATGAGAGATTTTTAATTCTATGAATTATTTTATGATCAGCCTAACTCTTCCAGACAAAAGCAAATGGCATGTATGGGTTTGCTTAGGTCACTAGATTTCCAGTTGACATCAGTTAATCACTCTCAATTCATACTATGATGAAATATTTGTATTTTAAATAGAAGATAGGAGTTCCGTGTTAAGACTATTTGTACTCTGTACTTAAAGTCAAGTGGTTTTAATCCCTTATTTCCTTTCTTAAAATTAATTGTTAGTGAAAAATATTTTATAATGAAATTCATCTTGGAAAACTAGAAAGAGAAAAATGGCAAGGTAATTATTGTTCTGTTTTCCATAATTTAGAATTGAAGACCTAAAATGAGTATTTTGTAGTTTTATATTCCTTTTTAACCCATTCAGTGGAGAACGTCCAGCTTTTCTCCCAAGTTGTATGCTGATTCTAATATGTATTCGACATCAAAGATAAACATGGAAATAAAGCTCAGCTCTGTTGAAAAAAGTACACTTAAACACTTTTGAGCAATGGCTTTCATGGCATACTGTAACGAAATGAGATTACATTTGTTGGTTTTATTTCATTGGCATTAGCCTAAACACTTCGCTAAATAATTAGAAGTCATCGTTTAAAATACAAATTGCATAGGCTATTAAGGTAAATCTTCATTGTAAATTCTTGTTCATTTTCCATAGTTTTCAGAGGCCGGCCCAATTTCTGCTGGTAATATACTGTAATCCCCATGCCAGTCTTCTTCCTTGAACCAGCTGGGTCAGGCTCATTTGCATTGTAAAGAAGAGTGAGCTGGTCTGTCACTCTAAGAGTGTTGCGGGAGCACTGCTCTGTGATGGCCTTTGGTCTGCTAACTCCTTGGGCATGACGTTAGTGGCCTGTGCAGTCAGATCGGTCCCTTTATTGTAGGCACCAAGCACTCAATAAAAGAAGCAATATCAGTTGTAAGTTTACCAAGTGAAACCCTTGGTAAAGACCGCTTATCTGAATATTCTTCTATCTCCCAAGTTCATCATTTCTCCCCAGAATCCCTATCCCTTTCTCATCTGTTTTTATTTTTTTATTTTTTTTTTTTTAATTTTTTTTTTTCAACATTTATTTATTTTTGGGACAGAGAGAGACAGAGCATGAACGGGGGAGGGTCAGAGAGAGAGGGAGACACAGAATCGGAAACAGGCTCCAGGCTCTGAGCCATCAGCCCAGAGCCTGACGCGGGGCTCGAACTCACCGAGTGCGAGATCGTGACCTGGCTGAAGTCGGGCGCCCAACCGACTGCGCCACCCAGGCGCCCCCTCATCTGTTTTTAAATAAAAAAGTAGGTTGTACAATTTCAAGCGAAATCTTTAACAACTTTTAGCTTCTTCCAAAGGATGGCCCGGAAATAAAAAGTATTATCTGCTGAGTATATTCACATGTACTCCATGTGCTGTGCTTGTATTCTCTGTGTCTTTAGGGACACAGCCTCCTGGGTCAGCTGACCTGGTGACTTGAGATGGTACATACTCCCCATGAATCCCACGTAGCATCTTCATCCGAAGTTGTCCAAAGTGCCTGCTAAAGAAAGCACATTCGAACACGAAAATGGTCCCTGTGCTCTCTCCAGCAACTAATTGATTTAACTTTTTCTTTATATCTTTTTCACTTGTAATCATCTTAATTAACATTCCCTGTGGGTGACGCTTCAGAAACTGAAAGGAGAAAAATGCATTTTTGAAGAAACAAATTCAGAGACTCTTAGCACTTTTTAATTATTAAAAACACATTTGTTGATTCTTCCTTTAAAAACATTAAATGAATAAAGACACATTTGACTATGAACAGCAAGAAAAAAATATTAACATCAAGCCAGGTCCTCTTTGGGTAATGTTCTCTGTGCATGCTCCCCCCGCAGCAGTCAGAGGGGTGGGATAATTTAGCCTCCCAGCACTGTGGGAAGCAGCGGCCCTTCTGGGTGCCAGCCTGTTATGTGCTGGGAGCTGTGAAACACTGACCACCTACGTGGATTTTTCTTCCCTATTCCTCCACCCACAACACAAGCATTTAAAGTTGTATTTGCAAATTGCCAGAACTTTACAGCTCAGAGTGAAACCACAGTTTGTTGTTGTTATTGTTGTTGTTGTTGTTGTGGGGGTTTTTTTTTGGTGTCTTTGAAGAAGCTGTCCTGCAGGTGTCACCCCACAAACCTTTAAGGGAAATCGACATCCTAGCACATGATTGTGCGACTTGTAAGATACAGTTTGTTTGAAAGAAAACTGCTCTGCTTCTGAATGGTGACCTTGGCCCCTTCTGTCCGAGTAGGGGCATATCCTAGGAGGAAAGGCCTGTTTCTTCTTTCATACATTGCCTATTTAGAGCCAGAGTTATATGGTAATATTAAGTGCTCTGTAGCTTTCTTCTAAAGCGGTTGCTCTGGATCTGTTCTTCCCAGGCGGCCTATTGATTTTCTGATTCTCTGCAAGAAAATGAAGTTTTTCTTTGAAGCAGCTGATGGTAATGATCTGTGCTCTTTTTTCCCGTTGCCACATGTTGTTTAAAGGCATTAGAAGCCCTTTGTGGGTAGCTGTTAACTTTATATTAACAGATTAGAAGGATTTGCCTTTTCCTTGAGACCATGCACTTGGGCCTTGGCTGTCTTTCTTGTGACAGGTTTCTATCTTGATTGTTCCATGTGATAAGATTTTTATCAAAGTCCTACCTACAAAATGCCATGATGACATCAAAAATGTATTTGAAGTAGGTTTCAGGTTTAATTTCCAACTATTTAGGACATGTGTAAAATGCATAAAATTAACTCTGATGAAGTATCGCTCTTCAGGATCAGCTAACGTGTTACCTTTCTCCCATAATACTTCCATCTGGAACTGTTTCTAATGGGAGGGGAATTTTTTTTTCCCTCCAGTGTTGGGCAACCATTCCAAGGAGCTTACCTGGAAATCAACAAGAATCCCAAGTATAAGAAACTCAAAGATGCTATTGAAGAAAAGATTATCATTGCTGAAGTGGTGAACAAAATTAACCGTGCCAATGGGAAGGTAAAATGCTATCCCTGAAGACTTGTAAGAAGTGTTTATCAATTGGGACAGTCATCTTTAGTTTTCTGAATATTCAAATTTGCATTTCATTTTCTCAGCAGAATTCTTATAAAGGAAGATGTTCCCCCTTTAAGCTTAGGTGGAATTTTGCTTGTTCTCTGAAACTTTCATGATTTAAGATACGTTATTTGTGTTTTTAGTGTGTTCTCAGTTTACATAGGTATGCATGCTGAAAGATACAGAATAAATGGGCATTTCTGCAAATAACTAATACTTTAAACTCAAGGACCACTTGGGGTGTTTTTCATCATTGGTTTTACATCCTTATTTGTTTTGTTTTGTTTTGTTTTGTTTTGTTTTAGAGCACATCCCGGATTTTCCTCTTAACAAATAATAATCTCCTTCTTGCCGATCAAAAGTCCGGGCAGATCAAGTCAGAGGTTCCTTTGGTGGATGTGACCAAAGTATCGATGAGCTCACAGAATGATGGCTTCTTTGCTATCCATCTCAAAGAGGTAAAGGTCCAACTATTGATTTGTTTGAAAGATTTCTGCATTTGTCCAATTTCCGAGGCACTGGTTTAAAATTTTCTACATCTGGGGCGCCTGGGTGGCTCAGTCAGTTAGGCATCAAACTTCGGCTAAGGTCATGATCTCATGGCTTGTGAGTTCAAGCCCCACGTCAGGCTGTGTGCTGACAACTCAGAGCCTGGAGCCTGCTTCAGATACTGTGTCTCCTTCTCTCTCTGCCCCTCCCACTGCTCGCACTCTGTCTCTGTCTCTCTCTCAAAAATAAAAAAAATAAAAAACAAAAACATTAAAATTTTCTACATGTTATTGATTTGCAGATTTGGGCTATATTCACTCCTATGTAAAATCTCAAGCTTGGCTTTTCAGTGATTGAAATTGACTAGTTGAAATTGAACTGATTAATCACATTTATTGTTCATTGAATTCTGATTTCCCTGAGCAGCTTTTGTTTGCACTCACAGTGATGTGCTTTATTTTGAGAATAATACATGGAAATACCAGGATGTTCATTGCTTCCTCCTGTGGTTTTTTCTGTATACCGCTTGATAAATGTTCATCCCCTTATTCATCTTTAATTTGTGGTTTTTTAATTAAAGAAGGCAACCACAATGAAACAACTGCCTCATAACTTTGACCTAAAGACTTTTTAACATTCAGTGCTTTTTTAGCTTAACTAGGACTTCCTGATTTTTTTTTTAATTTTATTTATTTTTGAGAGAGAGAGCACAGGTGGGGGAGAGGGAGAGAAAATCCCAAGCAGGCTTCATGCTTAGCGTGAGCCCAGTGTGGGGCTTGATCTCACAACTGTGAGATCAGGACCTGAGCTGAAATGAAGAGTCAGATACTTAACTGACTGAGCCACCTAGGTGCCTTGAGGACTTCCTGATTTGAAAGAAGTAGTTAAGAATGTAGGCTCTGGAGTTGGTCTCACCAATTTTACAGTGACCTTGGCCGAGTCATTTAACTTCTGTGTGCCTACCTAATTTTTCTCCTCTTTATGTTTTATTGTATTTATTTTTTTAATGTTTATTTTGAGAGAGAGCACATGTGCACACATGTGTGTGCACACGCGTGAGTGGGGAAGGGACAGAGAGAGAGGGAGAGAGAGAATTCCAAGCAGGCTCCTCTCTGTCAGCGCAAAGCCAAATGCAGGGCTCGATCTCACAAGTCGTGAGATCATGACCTGAGTCGAAATCAAGAGTCCAACTGGGGCACCTGGGTGGCTCAGAGCCCAGAGCCTGCTTCGGATTCTGTGTCTCCTTCTCTCTCTGCCCCTCCCCAGCTCGTGCTGTCTCTCTCTCAAAAATAAACATTAAAAAGACTTTTTTTAGAGAGTCGGATACTTAACCAACAGAACCACCCAGGCACCCTTTTCTCTTTAAAATGGAGAAAATAATGGCACTAGTTCATAACGTTGTTATAAGGATTCAGTGAGACACTGTGTAAAGTGCTCAGCATAGTGCCTTTCATATAACAAATAGTCACTGAATAAGCAGATGTCGGCGAATATTAATCATATTTAGGGACCTGCATGTATCTGGTAGTGCATGTAGCTTGCTGTTTCTATACTTAGGAAAGTCCCGTATGCTTCATTCTGCCTCTTTTCCCCCCTGTGGATCCTAACTTAAAGGGAGCATGTCCAGTCCTAACACAGGGATTCTGAACCTTGATTACACATAATGCTGGTGCCCAGGCCATGCCCCCAGTCCCCTTAAACCAGAGTTTCTTGGAATGGGGCACAACCATCCTATTCTGTGTAGCTTAGCTGGAGAGCCACTGCCTTAGCATATTTGTTGGGAGTGTTGTTGTTCTGCTTATGTTTTTAACCAAACCACTGAAGAATTTTTTAAACAGCCCTTTCAGATTGAGTTGTAGGTTAGGTCAGTGCTTCTCAAGCCTGAATGTGCAAACAGATCACTCAGGGATCCTGGTCAGTGGGCCTGCGCTAGGGCCTGAGGTTCTCCTCGTCTAACAAGCTCCCAGGTGATGTGCAAGGTGCCTGTGGTCTACCTACCAACTTTGGGTAGCGTCAGGTTAGGTAACCTTACTAAAAGTGCCCCAAGCAAGTTGGAAGAAATACAGCTTTCATCGTTATTGTTTATTTAGAAGAATGGACTCCAGTAACTAATGTTTTTTTAAAGAGCCAGTAAATACGTTTTCAGCCAAGCCTGTAAACATTTACCTCCTAAGCTGTCTTTAATTATGATGGTCTGACTCTTGCTTTGTCCTTTTAGGGCTCTGAAGCAGCTAGTAAAGGAGACTTTCTCTTCAGCAGCGATCACCTTATTGAAATGGCCACAAAGCTGTATCGGACGACTCTCAGCCAAACCAAACAGAAGCTCAGCATCGAAATTTCTGATGAGTATGTTCATAACTGTTTGAATGTGGTGTTTCACTTTCTGCTTTCTTGCTTTAGCCGAGCACTCTAGTCTTACTCATTAATGCAACCACTACCTTTAAGTGGCGAGTGTGCGTCTGGTATTTATTCTAGATGGTGGACGGGCAGTGAATGGTACTGATCAAGTTCTTACCTTCATGTCCCTGACATCCCGGTGGAAGAGACAAATATGCATACATAATAAATAAGTGATATGACTTTGGTTAATGACAAATGCTTGTGGAGAGGGAAAAAAGGCAGGATAAGGCCCAGAGTGTGCTATTTTTGATAGGGAGGTCAGGGAGGCTTGTTTGATACAGTGACATTTGAGTCGAGGCTGAAATCAGTGGAGCAAGCCAGGCAACCATCTTGGGAGGTGCCTTCCAGGGCAGGGAGGCAGCAGGAGCAAAGGCCCTGAGATGGGAATGAACTTAATGGCAGAGTGAAATGGTAGGAAAAGACCCTGAAGAGATAGACAGAGACCCGGCCATGTGCAGCTTGGTAGCTAAGGTAAGAAGTTGAGATTTTACTGAGGTCGATGGAATGCTATTATAAGTTTCAAGCAAGGATGTGGCATGATCTGATTTGTGATTTTCAAAGATTCCTCTGGCTGCAGTGTGGAAAATAGCTCTAGGGAGGCAAAAATGGAAGTGGAGAAAAATTGGGAGCTTCTCTGAGCTGTCTAGGATGATGTGGCTTAGGCTAGGGTGGGAGTGGGAGGTAGTGAGAAGTAGATTCCAAATGTAATTTGAGGGAAAACAAGAGGACTTATTAACAGATTGGACGGTAGGTCTGGGGCCCGAGCCCAAATGGTGGTACCATTTACTGCCACAGATGATGCTTAAGAAAGAAGGGTTTGGGGGTGGCTGGGTGGCTGGGCTGAAATCAAGAGTGCTGTTTTGGATGTATTATATTTGCTATGCCTTTTTCTGACATAGATAGAGAATAAGCATTCCATGTTGACAAGGTTGACTGGTGTGCTAAGACTGCTATATATAAATTTGAAATTTTGCTCTTTTTACTTCACAGTAGGGCTCTAAGGATAGAGACTGATTATTTATATGCAGGTTGGAGCATTCCCCCCACTTACGAAATCTATCGATATGAGCTCATTTGAATGAATTTGAGTTACTGTGCCGATTGATACCTGATTGGTTACTTTACTTTTCAATAGAGTGTTTACTACCTGTTTATATACTTCTTTGCATGTACAGTAAGAAGTCATGGAACCAGATTGCTCAAGAAATGGTTTTATTTCCTAATTAAGATTTTTGCCAGCCTATTCTATTTCAACTCTTTCTAAAAGTCTTTCTAAAATAAACTCATACCTATTCTTGGGGTGCCTGGGTGGCTCAGTCGGTTAAGTGTCTGACTTTTGATTTCATCTCAGGACATAATCTCACGGTTCGTGAGTTTGAGCCCCGTGTCGGGGCAGAGCCCCGATAGTACAGAGCTTGCTTGGGATTCTCTCTCTCTCTGCCCTTCCCCTGCTCCTGTTCTTTCTCTCTCTCTCTCTCTCTCTCTCTCTCTCTCTCTCAACATAAACTTAATAAAATAAAATAAAAAGCAAAATAAATTCATACCCATTCTTATCCCTCTGTAGGCCAAGCTAACTCTCCTTGATGTTTGAGGATGTACAGAACCTTGGGTTCATCATCTGTCCTCATTGTACACCAACAGTGGTATTTAGATTTGGTGGGAGATTGACCTTTATGTATACTCTACATAGGAAATTGCAGTTTGTAGTAAATAGCTTTTCTTGTCATTAGGTCCTTTCTCATTAAACAAAGAATACGTATCAGGAAAAAATATAATGGCTACTTGGGTTCTAGTCAATTAAGATTTTAACCTGTTAGGACCTATTCTAACTTTAAACTCCCTTTAGTTGAAATGTTTTATAACTTGGGATGCAGGGCTTCTGTTTCGGTGGAACTGGTAATTCCCACTCATCCCGGGAAGATTCTGTGTATTCCAGATGCAAGAGCTCCTTGGAATACGGATGAAGCAGCCTTACGGTTGACCCACTACATTAATGAGGTTGTCTTTACAGAGAAAGTCACATCAGCACCCAGGCCACAAAGGATTGCTACTCTTAAGCATTTCCCAAGCTGGTATTGTAGGAACACAGCCTCTGCTGTGAAGAAAGTAGTGGCTCGTGGAAATGTACAATCTTTCTTTACTACAGGTCTCCCCAGATGTGCTATGTTGTCACACATCATGAGTCTCCAGAGGGGCTGGGCAGGATAGCGTGTGCTGTTTCTCATACGTCATCAACCACAGAACCCTCCCGTGGTTCTCACATTGTGTGTGAGGCACACAGTTGTGCAACACTGATGGGGATGGTTTGCTTGTGGGTGGCAGGGACCCTGCCTTGTCAGAGAGAGGGGTATGATGTTCTGGATGCATAAGCTTTCAGTAAACCATGCTTGTGGGAGTGAAGGTTTACAGGGTGGCCATGTGAAGAAAACAAAACATTTAGTCGCATCGTAAACCAGTCCAAAACACCTTTCCTTTTCCAATCGCTAATCGTTGTTTGGTTTCATAAAAACAAAACAGCTGATGGCATCCTGCAGAGCACCCGTGGTCCCCTGCCCAGGCTTCAGGGAGCCACATGGCAGAGCAACGGTCAATGTAGCCTGTTTCACAACCTCTAGAGCTCTTAAGCAAGGATCATACACCTCCTTGGAGCGCATTTTAAATTTTAAAAAAATTTTACAAAGTCATGGGCAGGGGTGCCCATGATGTATTTTTTTTGCAGTCCTAAGTGGCTTTAATCCATTTCACTGCCAGCTCTACAGATTAGTAATTTTTTTTTTAAGTTTATTTATTTTGAGAGAGAAAGAAAGCACACACACAAGTGCAGGAGAGGGAGAGAGAGAGAGAGTCCCAAACAGGCTCCGCACCGTCATTACAGAGCCTGATGCGGGGCTTGAACTCATGAACCGTGAAATCATGACCTGAGCCACAATCAAGAGTTGGACGCTCAACCGACTGAGCCACCCAGGCGCCCCTCGGCAGATTAGTATTATATCCAGTGTGCAGTTCAATGACCGAAACCTTCCTCAGTGTGTCCTTTTCAGAAGCAGAAGTAATATTTTAATACACCCAGTCTCCCTAGGCATTATGGATAAACTGGCTGTCAGTTTACAAGAGGAGAGTCAGAGTCCTATTTACTCCTTCGAGCAGTTTTAACCCGCTTTGTAATTCCCAGTTCTTATTCCCAAACGGTTCAGTCCATAAATAGATTGCATTTTAAGGAGAACCTTAAATAAAATGTGTAATATTTCTAAACAGTTTCTAAAAACAAAGTCCTAAAAGTATTGAAAAAACCGAAGTGAATTTGTTCTATTAAACATTTTAAATATGTGTGTGTGTATGTACATGGGTACACATACATAATATACAAACATGTAAATCATTCAACATATGCAGTTGTTTGTCTGAATATTTTAAATCAGAACAAATCATGTAAATTCTTTTTGCTGTGATGTTCGAACTGGTATTGATGCTGTGAAAGAATGCATTCAACATTATTGTTTGCTGGAGGGTGATTCTCTGATTACCATGCCCTCACTGTGGGCCATGCTCCAGTTTTCTCTTTTATGAGGTGGAGAGGAATAACATTACTTGCCTATGGGGCACTTGGGTGGCTCAGTTGGTTAAGCGTCTGACTTCAGCTTAAGTCATGATCTCACAGTTCATGAGTTCAAGCCCCACGTCGGGCTCTGTGCTGACAGAGCCTGCTTCAGACTCTGTGTCTCCCTCTCTCTCTGCCCCTCCCCCAGTCGTGCATGTCTATCTCTCTCAAAAGTAAATAAGCATTAAAAAAAATTAATAATATTACTTGCCTCATAGGATTATTTTAAAGTTGAGTTAATATATGTAACTTACTAAGAAAAGTATGGTGCATGGTGAACATTCAATAAATCTTGCAATCATGCATTGTGAACATGAAGACAGCCAATGCTAAAGTTATTGGGGAAGAGAACTCCCTATACTTTCATTACACTATAAGTGGTCTTTGAAAATTAAAATGTCAAAATATTTGATTTTTTTAAATGTGTGTATTGGCATTAAATTCGAAAGGTGCTTTCTTTCTTTGAGGCACGTAGATACAAGTATATATGCTGGAGAGATGCGATTTTGGAGCCATAATTCTTTTTGTCAGTACTTTCAAGGTAAAAAGAAATAGACCATTCCAAAGCAGGGAAGTACTATCCTGTTAAAACAATTGATAAATCAGGAGCGTATGTGTCACATTTCACTCCTGTAGGCAATGTTTGCAAAACACGGACGGGGTCTGTAGACCTTGACGCTGAGACTAATGTGCATGGAACAGAGCTGTTTTGATGTTTGCCGTTGTCGTGGATCCAGTGAGCATGCGATCTGTCACACGGTTGTTAGAGTGACTCAGCTATATGCCAGCAACTCAGAAAACTGTTCCCTGAGAAACATATTGCAAATATGGCCACGTTGTACTGACTCTTACGCTGGAGTGACGAGCACTGGCTTTGAGATGGGAAAGCCCGGGTTCTGGTCCAGTCATGCCGCTCTCCTTCCTCCACAGGGATGCCATCCTTGAGGGCAGGGACCTCATTTTGTATGGCCAGGTGTCCCTTGCAGCCCTGAGCCCAGCAGGAATGCAGTACGTTTGTGGTAGGAAGGTGTGACGAATCATCCTGTGGACGAGCACTTGACCCCTGACAGTCTATGAAAGGACAGATTGGAACTAGAATACGGTTTCACATGTTGTACCACATGTGCTACTACTGTAGGATAAGAAGTGGCTTTGGGTGTGCACTGACAGAGTGTGTGTTATGATTATATGTATATGCTATATATGTATATAGTATATATGTAGTTTGTATTAGTAATATATAGTGTATATATATATATATATACTATTATATACATACTATATATACTATACTATATGTAGTATATAGTATATATATTTTAATGGACATTAAAAAATATAAAGGGAATATCAAACTTGCAATTTTATTATTATTCCATAGGTCACAGCTACTTTGAAATCTACTTATTTAGGGTTAGAAACAACTATTAGCATAGTCTGTGGATATGACAAAAATTGTTGAGGAAATAATGTCAGTAACCAGTGTTTGGAAATCATAGTCTGGAGTGTCTCTAGACCTCTTTAATGATATTTTTTCATTTAATTTTCTCAATCTGTTGGTAATTCAATAGGAACCTCGCCCACCCCCTGCCAGTTTATGGTCTTACTATGCAAAAATGGAGAAAAATGGGAAAAGAGCAGGTTGGTCTTCATTTGAAACATGGAAATAATTCTTCTTAGCCCTTCTTACCTTACTGGAGTGTGATGAGTTAATGAACTTCACTTTCCTTAGGGGCTAAGTGATGGCTGTTGCAAGTGCTGATGGAAAGAGGCAATACTTGTCAAGGTCAATATCCATTAGGAAACAAAAGCTAGTTGGGGGCACCTGTGTGGCTCAGCCGGTTAAGCATCTGACTTGATTTTGGCTCAGGTCATGAGCTCAAGGTTCGTGGGATCGAGCCCCACATCAAACTCTGCGCTGACAGCTTGTGTTCTGTGTCTGCCCCTCCCTACCCCTCTCTCTCTTTCAAAATACATAAATAAACTTAAAAAAAAAAAGAAACAAACAAAAGCTAGTGTTAGTGTCATCATCAGCTGTTGTGTGTGTACTTTTCTTTAATCTGCCCTATTCTTTTCTTCCAGGTTCCTGGTTCAGTTCAGACAGGATAAAGTATGTGTGAAGTTTATTCAGGGCAACCAGAAAAATGGGAGCGTCCCAACGTGCAAACGAAAAAACAACCGTCTCCTTGAAGTTGCTGTTCCTTAACTGGCTCCTCCTCTCTGCTTTCACGGACTTGTTTCCCTGTAATAGTGCAATTTTGTTTTGTTTTGTTTCGTTTTGTTTGGGGTTCATTGTATGTTTGGGAATTGCCAAAGGCTAATACTGTTAAGAGTCCCTTGGCAAAATAAAAATATTCGACTAATCAATTTTTAGTACGGGAATAGTTTTAACCCTTAAAATACACAGCGTGTCCTGGCCTGTAACATGTCACACGTGTTTTCTGTTTAGTCATTGTGTTAGATCTGTGTACCTTAAATCAGCATATTACTCATGAATCAGTAATTACGTATAGGAAATGGTCCCAGAAGATAGTGCATTCATTCATCAGATATTTATTGCGTGCCTGCTCTTTGCAAGGCACTGTGCTGGATGCAATGAAAACTTATTGGGAACCCTTTTTTGGTTTTCAGGCCATGGCAGGCTGGCTGCTTTGTGCTAACTTTACTAGGGCTGAGAGAGGTTGAGATGTTGAAACCAAAACAGTAACTGTTGCTGACGAACAGCATTGTTCTGAATCCTGTAGTGTGATCTTTAACAAATATACTTCAAGAAGGGCTGGTCCTAGAAAGTAGAAATATATGACTGGGTAAAAAAATGCCTCTCCACGTAGTTTCTATTTGAAAAGAGAAAACTGACATTTGAACAGGACTTTTAACGTGTCCGGATCTTGTCATTGCTTTTAACACTAAAAAACAGAGTCATTCTTATTTCAGAAAAAGTGCAGAAGCAGTCCAAATAAGTCTACAAATAAGATTGTATTTTCCTGTTTCTGGTAAACAGCATATATGATCCTATATAGGCTCATATTTGCAGAGTGTTTTCACCCAAGTTTGAGGAAATCCTTTAAACAGATTATACAGTAAAGAGCTGAAAAGCCTTTCAGATAGTGGCAAGCATTCTGTACAACGTGCAATAAACATCCAAGATCTTTTTTGAAAGTTTTATTTATAATATACCTTTTGTATGCGAGGTGATTGGTACAGGGTGCATATTTTAGTCAAGAGTCAAAATTGTGTTAATTTGCAGGACTTTTTTTTTTTTCAAATTTACAATAAGGATTCATTTTGGAAACTACATTTTAAACTTTGGAATCAAATTGTTTCTTATTTGGGAGGATAATGTATATACATTGGTATGTTAAATAATAAAACTGTTCTAATTTGGTGCCATTTCCTGAATCACAACTGTATTTTTGTATCTCGGGCTCTTTTTTCATGTTGTGTGTCAATGTAATATCACATAGAAAGGCTTTACAATTCAGTGTATGTTTTCTGTGTAATTGAATTTCACTTAGCCTTTTATAAACCAGAAACATTCATTGAAAGTATTTGGGTGGGGGAGGACTTTCTTTTTAATTTTTGTACTTAAAATGATTGCTCCCATAAAGAAATTCTCAGAAGCCTTTATGTTTATTGGTGCAGGTAGAGGATATCATTATTTTCTCTTAGTCTTCTCCAGCATGTACCTAAAAGTGGTAGATTCTGAAATAGTTCCTGAAGTAAGTGAGTAGAAATTTGGAACTAGAGGGGTGCTTGGGTGGCTCAGTTGGTTAGGCGTCTGACTTCAGCTCAAGTCATGATCTTTCAGTTCATGGGTTCAAGCCCCACTTTAGGCTCTGTGCTGACAGCTCAGAGCCTGGAGCCTGCTTCAGATTCTGTGTCTCCCTCCCTCTCTGTCCCTCCCAACTTGCGCTCTGTCTCTGTCTCTCTCAAAAATAAATAAACATTTAAAAAAAATTTTTTTTTAATAAAAAAAAATTGGAACTAGAGAGGGTTTTTTAAAAAATGTTTAAAAAATATGTAATACATTCATACTGTTCAACATACAAATAAATGTAAGCAGATATACAATGCAAATTCTCCATCCTGTCATTCAGCCATGTGCTCAGTTACCATCCCCCCCCCCCGCCAAGTTAACCATTGTTTTTACTTGCTTTTGCCCTGCTTTATGCATATGCTTCCAAAACAAAATAAAAATACAGATTTTTACCTCTTGCTTTAGTAGACAAAAGCTAATATGCTAGATAGACTTTGTTCTTTACTCTGCCTTTTTTGCTCAGTATTCTTTTTTACTGTGGTACCATTTTCCATTGTACGGATGCATTTCTCCAGTCCCCTCCAGATCACTGTTGGGTTGTTTTCCTGAATGGAAATTTAAGTCTGGGATGGAGAGGGCGAATATTCCATGGGTCTTACTTGTTAACTTTTCCCAAATACCTTATCTGCAGATTGTTCATTATGAAGATTAGCAATAATAGCAGTTAGCAATAATATATTTTCCAAAGTTCATTTCCAAAAGAGAAGCCATTTGATCTCAAACTTTGTTGTAGGTGTTCTGTAAGGATTTAAAAATATCTCTACAAGGTAGTTTTAAATGAGAGTGTTTTTGCATACACATCCATCAGTTCTAGTCTTGTCATCGCAATAATAAGTTTTGGTCATGAAATTCATTCTAGGTGGGTTGTGACTTGACTTGGAGAAGTTTTTCTGAACTTTAGCAAGAAAGCCTCCTGATGTACCAGGGTGAACTACGCATCCTTGGAGTTTCCTAAACTAAGCTCACCAGCTGGGGAGAGCATCCTTGAAAGGTACAAATTGGAAGCAAGAGTTCTTAATGTTTTCAGTGTATGTAGTGGTGCCTCCTTTTTTTTTTTTTTTTTTTCCCCATAGGGAGCAAGCGCTAGTGATTATTTCCATAGGGAGATAATTGGTGAGAGCAATTATTTAGAGCTTTTCAGCTCAGCAATAGAGTCTTAAACCCTGGTTTTCAAATGTGAGGTTAGAGTTGGGTCAAAATCACGAGGAAAGCTTGTTTTTAAAACACAACCAAAACAACCATGCAGATTCCTGGGCCATACCCCTTCCCAACTGAATTGGGAATCTCCAGAACAGAGTTTGAAAATAGGCACTTAAAATCTCCAGGCGATTAAGCACATTCAAGTTTGAGAACCACCAAGAAAAACCCTCGAGTTTCTCTGTAGCCGCCCAGCCATCTGTCTTAACAAGTCCTCCGGGAGGTGGTTCCGACATGTGCCCACGTGTATCAGAACGTTACTGACAAACTGTGGCATTGTTCTAATGGGTGAGCAACCACTATTTCTTTATCTTTGAATTTCTGTCGCTGTCCTGCAATGGCGGATTAAAGTATTACTGGCACTCCGGATTTCCTCAGTGCTCTGGCCTGGCCACACAGCCCTAACTTGTTTCCAGCCACCACTTACTTGCCCAGCCCCTGGAGTGACTTGTAGGTCTAGACTAAAAGAGGTGCTTGCAAAAGGTAACCAGGTAGTGAGCACCAAAAATCAGACCATGGCAGTTGCCGAGTATTCTTGACCTTGACTTCCACGCACCACGTGGCAAGAAAGGAACATAGGTAGGAAAGTCACTCTCTAACCGATTGGTTACAGTTTTGTATTTCCCACTCTTGGAATAATAACTTGGACCCAGCACTCAGACGTAAAGCCTTCAGCTCAAGTTTGAATAGCTTTTCTCCTACCCCAGGGGTTCCGAGGTGTGTCTGTGATCCTAAGGCACCATGGTCGAGAGTTCTGAGAATCATAGGTGTCCCCTCAGGTTTGAGGCTTTGGCAGAAATCTAAGAGGATAAATGGTTTTATTAGGCCATTTCAATTAGTATGCAGAGTGAGAACTCTCAAATTCACATAATTAAGTATAATTACGGTAATTAGGATATGGTTCAAAATTCTTAGTCTAGTAGACAACAGCGTCTTTTTTGTGTGCTATTTTTCATGTAATAAGTGAGGTGTTTAGGTTCTAACTTATTCAGATAACGAGCACCCTTTAAAATGGTGTATGTTGCTGGAGAAGGATTTTGAAAACTCCTAATGTGTTTATTGAGTCTTATACAAGCCTTTGTTTTTAAGCTGGGCGTTCTCTGCTAACGACCACAGCATTCAAATTCACTCAGTTAGGTGCAGGGGATAAAAAGGAAGAGAAGGTAGGACAGTAGTTTTGCACTTCTTTTCCTCCTGGTGGGAAAACACAGCTGTAAGTTTTCATTGTCCATTTGAAGATTTAATGTTGAGGATTAATGTTTCATCACTGGAGGGGCTCTTTCTTTGCATCTCCTTGTAACAAACACTCCATTCCATGCCCTTCACTCTCAGCTTCTGGTCAGCTAACCCTCAGAAAGCCACCGCCTGGACGAGCTGGCACTTGCTTTCTGCTCTCACCGGCTTCTATTCCAATAGGCACTCAGTAGAAAATTAATTGTTTTTGAGTTGGTTTCCTGCAAATCTTGGAATTGTTTGCCTCATTCTCTTTGGTTTGAAGATCATTTTCAAAATCTGGAGTTAATCACAGCACAGCGTAAACCACAGCCTCTTTCTCATTAGCTTTTTTTGCCGCCATGGTGGCCAGATCTCCTCTGCTCCGTTCCGTAAAATTCAACAAAAATCTGACTTTGTAACCAAGGAAAATAGTGTCGGCTTCTCAGCATTTAAGGAGGAGACTGGGAACAGGATTTAATTCCGTATTCACCCAATGGCCTGGCGATACTGAGAGAAAGAAACAGATCAGCCAGCCACCTTATTTCACGTACCTAAAAACATTTTTGCGGGTCTAGTTTTGATATCTAATGGATATACTATATGTATTAATTTTAGACGGATAACAATGATTTGATATATGTGTATATTGTGAAATGATTACTACAATATTCCGTGAACGTCTGTCCCCTTATGTAGTTATTTTTTTCTTTTTCTGGTGATGAGAACTTTTAAGGTTATTCTCTTTATTTTTTTTTAATTTTTTTAATGTTTTTATTTATTTTTGAAACAGAGAGCATGAGCAGGGGAGGGGCAGAGAGAGAGGGAGACACAGAATCCGAAGCAGGCTCCAGGCTCTGAGCTGTCAGCACAGAGCCCGATGTGGGGCTCAAATTCACAAACCGTGAGATCATGACCTGAGCCGAAGTCGGACGCTTAACCGACTGAGCCACCCAGGAGCCCCAAGGTTATTCTGTTTAGATTATTTCACTTAGTTTATACTCCCTCCAACATTCCTTTTCTCATTTTCCCTTTCCTTTCATCCCTTCTCTCACTAATGAGTGGATCTCGCATATTCTCTGCAAATACATATATATACATTTAATGACCTACACATCAGAAATGTTCACATACCAGAAAAACTGAACACATCCATATAGTAGCACCCAAAACAAGAAGCCCCTTTGTCCGCCCTAGTCACAGTCCCCCACAGAAGTAACTTTCTCTTGTATTCTAGTATCATATATTAGTTTTGCCCTTTTTGTTTGTTTGGTTTGGGTTTGGTGTTTTTTTTTTTTTCTCCATATAGATGGAATCCTACAGTACATACTCTTCCTTCTGACCTCTTTCATTCAGTATTATAACTGGAATTCATTCACATTGTTGCTTGTAGCTAAAATTTGCTTGGCCTGTGTAATACCTCAGTGTGGGTAGGCTGCAATTTTGTAATCGATCTTACTGTTGATGGGCATTTGGCTATGACGGGTAGTGCTCCTGCAGACGTTCTTGTACACATCTTGGCGAGTATCTGCCCTCCTGTCTGCGGGGTGGATACCTAGGAATAGAGCTGTGGGGTCACGGGGTAAGCTTACGTTCACCTTGAGTAGATTGCATCAAACTGACTTTCAAAGGAACTGTAGCAGTTAAGGCTCCCACCAGCAGTGAGGGGACAGGGGGGTGTGCATTTTCTCTATATCCTTGCCCCACCTAATGTCGTCAGTCTTCTTAATTTTGGTCCCGCTGGTGGATCTTAACTTTAATTCACATTTTCCTGACGACTCATCAACTCAAATACCTTTTCAATATAGGCAATTTGCACGTCATCTTTTGTGAAATACCTATTCAAGTAGTTTGCCTTTTTTTTTTTTTTTTCCTGTTGGGCTTGTCTTTTTGATTTGTAGCTATATTTTGGATAGGAGACCTCAGGTGTGGGGGTGGCAGGCATCTTTCACAGTCTGTGGTTACCTTTTTACTCTCCTACTAGTATCTTTGGATGAACAGACATTGCATTTTAGTGAAGGCTGGTTTACCAGTTCTTTCCTTTAGGGTCCATACTCTTTCCTGTTGAAGAGATATTTGTTTGCTCAAGGTTATGAGGATACTTGTGGTTTCTTTCAGAAGCTTTATTGTTCTGCCTTTCACATTTAGCTCTTTAGTCTACTGGAATTGATTTTTTTTTTTTTATGATGTAAAGTAGGGAGTGAGGATTCATTTTTTTTTCCCCCATATGGATAGCCTTAAAAAGACTGCACTGTTTCTAGATTCTCTCTTCCGTTAAGTTGATTATCTGTCTCTGTGTTAATCCCAAACCGTGTCAATCATTACAGCTTTGGAACAAGTTGGCATGGTCATTTGGAAGTAAAATTCATAACTCGGAGGTCCTACACTCTTGTGAAAGCAGGGAGTAAAGCATTGAAATAAATAAATACACATTCATGTATTTGGAGTAATGATCGTTCATCAGAGTCCTGGAAATGTGAACATAAAATCAGCCCTTTTCTCTAGCCACAGGGATTTGGGCATGGGAGTCCCTTAATGGGATCATATGGCGAGAATATTAAGTGTTTCCTTGAGGTCAGTTAATGTCTAATTTTACATGATATTTTGGTTTTCCATTGACGTAGCAGTTTCTATCCATATTACTAATTATCCCCACTTTAAGTTTTCCCTAAAATCTTCATAAAATTACTATCTTATATAAATGAACGTATTTCTTTTTGTTTTCAGGTAAAATTGTCTGTTTTCCTCAAATGTGCTTCCTTTGGTGGTGAGAGAACTCCGATGGTTTTTCTAATTCTTTATCTTTTACAACTGTTTTTACAGTCTTTACAATGGATTATCTCATCCAGTGATGACAGTTTATAGATGAAGCCAGATGGAACTAGAAGTCCCCTAGGACCCTCAAACTTTTATTTTTAATTTAAAAAATGTTTCTAAATAATTTCCTAGCAGTCACCTAAGCTCTTCTCTCGTGTGCTGTTTGGAGCTAAATTCAGAATGGCCTTTTCTAAAATGATTGCTACAAATTCAGTTTCCTGAAATGAACGTTCTAATTGACAGAGAGGAACACCACTGAAAAGGCATGTAGTAGCATTTTTTTTTCAGTAGCATTTAAGGTACATGCATCTTCTTAAAAAAATATATATTTACTTATCTATTTAGGAGCATGCATGCATGTAAGTTGGCAAGGGGCATAGAGCCAGGGAGAGAGGGAATCCCAAGAAGGCTCCACACTGTCAGCACTGAGCTCGATGCAGGGCTCGAACCCACAAACAGTTTGATCGTGACCTGAGCCGAAACCAAAAGTTGGATGCTTAACCAACAGCCACCCAGGTGCCCCCCGTGTGTGTGTGTGTGTGTGTGTGTGTGTGTGTGTGTGTGTGTTTCCACGAGGGGCCAACTGTAGACAAAGGAAAACGTGTACTTTTCATGTTATATGCAACAATAATAATCAATTGCCTCGAGAAGGTACAAGTGTGTATAAGTCAAATAGGAAATAATATATACTGAAGGGACACCACAGAGTTGTTGAGGCATTGTATAGTAGAAAATAAAAATGTTTCTTCATTTAAAAACCTGAAAGTAGTCCTTCAGCTATAAATTCAACCTTCCTTGTGTATCCAGTAATGTAACATGTGGTGAGACTGCCATTCTAGTGTCTTCTTTTTGTTTTTTTTACTTTCAGAAACTATTTCCAGCATGACTATTTATTAAAACTACATATACAGCATATTTATTTGTGATTGAATATGAATGTTATATTTTAAAGATAATGGTCTTTCCCAATATACGTTCTTTTTTTTTTTTTTAGTGTTTATTTAAACTCCAGTTAGTTAACATATAGTGTATTATTAGTTTTAGGTGAGCAATATAGTGAGATTCCACACTTCCATACAATGCCTGGTGTTCATCACATCAGGTGCCCTCCTTAAATCCTAACTTCTAATAAGGGGCAATGTCATCTTTAAGCAGAGTAATCAAAACTTACTCTCCTTGTTTTAGCCCCTAAAAATGACCTGAAGGTTGAAAACAGCTTTTAGAATAGAAGTTCATAGAATATAACTGTATCTGTTAGATTTGACTCAACACGGTTTTATTCAAATGAAGCTACCTAATACTTTCTGATGGAGGAAAATCAGTACATTTCTATTGAGATGACCAACCTGACCATTTTTTTAAATGTTTGTTCATTTTTGAGAATGTGCAAGTGGGGGAAGGGCGGAGAGAGGGAGCAGAGGATCTGAAGTGGGCACTGTGCTGACAGCGGCGAGCCCAATGCAGGGCTCGAACTCACGGACTGCAAGAATGTAACCTGAGCCAAAGTCTGATACTCAACCGACTGAGCCACCCAGGTGACCCCCAACCTGACCATTTTTAAGAATCAAATTCAAAAAGGATTTTACAAGTTAATGTTGCCCAACATACCATGCGCACGGGAGAGGAGAGAAGTTATTCGTATTTTGAGCATTATTTTGTAGAATTTGAGTGACTGTAAACAAAAATGTAGGGGCGCCTGGGTGGCTCAGTTATGCGTCCGACTTTAGCTCAGGTCGTGATCTCACTGTTCATGGGTTGGAGCCCCCCCTCGGGCTCTGTGCTGACAGCTCGGAGCCTGGAGCCTGCTTCGGATTCTGTGTCTCCCTCTCTCCCCCTATCCCGCTCGTGCTCTGTCTCTGTCTCAAAAATAAATAAATGTTTAAAAAAAATTTTTTTTAATGTAAAGGAAGATATTCTTAGCTATTTTGGCATTTGTTTCTGTTGGAAAACACCCTCACTTTACTGTAGTTTTGAAAAGGAACAGGCAAAAAGTTCTTATGTCTGGGTATTGTTATGGACAGACTTGGCACGAGTTAAGGTAGAGATCCAGAAAACAGCAATAGTTGGAATTTAGTCTTTCTGATGATCATGGGTTGTTTGGTAACAGCTGTCTTTACTTCCTCGCACAATTTGGACTTGGATCTGAAAAAGAAATAGGATCTAGTAACGTTAAATGAAAAGCATTTGGGAGCTGTAGCTGAAACATTATAAAATGGGAAGGAAATCCACCCACCAATTTGTTCTTTCCACTAGAAAAGAAACCCACAGATGAAGATGCCCTGGGTGGTGTCTTGAACTGCCCCCAAACCATACCAGACACATGGTTTATTCGAGTTTATTTCATGAGTGTGGTTTGATACATACAGATGTAGACACTCCATTCGTAAAAACAGAACAACAGCCATTTGTGATGAGTCCACGAGACTAATTAGGAAAATTGGTACAGATCTGCTCAGAAGTCATCTTTAGTCAAAAAAAAAAAAAAAAAAATTCATCATCAGTCACATAGTTGCCACTTACCTCCCAAACAAACCTATCTTTGAATACTTCATCTTTGAGGCTCCCTCTGCATCATTTTTTAAAAAGTTTATTTGTTTATTTAGAGAGATCTCTTGGGGCACGTGGATGGCTCAGTCAGTTAAGCGTCTGACTTCAGCTCAGGTCATGATCTCATGGTTCGTGAGTTTGAGCCCCACATTGGGCTCTATGCTGACAGGAGCTGCTTCGGATTCTGTGTCTCCCTCTCTCTGTGCCCCTCCCTTGATATTACTCTGCCTCTCTCTCTCTCTCTCTCTCTCTCAAAATTAAATAAAACATGAAAACAAGGGAAAGCTCGAGTGGGGGTGGGGCAGAGAGAAAGGGAGCGGGAATCCCAAGCAGTCTCTGCACTGTCAGCACAGAGCCCAACTCGAGGCTCAAACTCAGGCACTGAGTTTGGCACAGGTTGAGTCGGGACACAACCAACTGAGCCACCCAGGCACCCCTGCAGCATTTTTTAAAATATGTTCTGCTGAGACATGGTACATTTTAGTAATAGGAACTGCTTTATGTTGAGGGTGGAGATTTTAATTCTTCCAGTTTTGCGATCAAGTCCAATTTTGATGTGGTCAAGTCCCTTATTTTTCAATAACTGCATCACCATTTGTTCTTTTCAATATATTCGATATTCAATTATTGGGACACCTGGGTGGCTCAGTCGGTTGAGCATGACTTCGGCTCAGGTCATGACCTCACAGCTTGTGAGTTCGAGCCCCACGTCAGGCTCTGTGCTGACGGCTCAGAGCCTGGAGCCTGCTTTGGATTCTGTGTCTCCCTCTCTCTCTGCCCCTGACCCACTCGCGTTCTGTCTCTGTCTCTCTAAAAAATAAATAAACATTACAAAAAAAGTTTTTTAAATATTCAAGTATAAAACACTTTTTAAACCAAGATCAGATCCCCTAATGGGCCGTTTTGCTCTATCTCAGGCTTCACCTCAAGTTTTGCCAAATGTGTATCATCGGACAAAACTGCCAGTCGGCACAGTAGAAACTCTACGCTGACCTTCAAATGAAGGTACATATAAAGTGTCTGAAAGGCTGCCATCTTGATTTAGAACATGGATGCTGAGATTAAATGTGTCAGTGAAGGAAAAACACTTCCAACTCTTACCTAAAAAGAATTTTCCCTTTACACATGGAATTTCAAGAATATCCGTGAAATAATATTAAGAAATTATCTCTGTCATCTAGGGTGGTTCCCAACTTTTTCTAGTAAGAAGATCCTTCTTAATTTATTCATGAACACTTGCATGTGATGATCATGCTTTTGGCATCTTCTGATTCAATAAATAACATGATTTTTATAAATGCATTACTGAAGTAAATTCACATTTTCTTAATTATAGCACCTCTCACCACATTTGCAAAATGGGATTACATGTGTCTGCAAGTCTTATTAATACAGTCTACAGCCTTGGTTCATGTGGATTCATAAATCCCTTGCAAAACCTCCAAAGTTTGTGAATTGCCCGTCCATATCCTCTAACCCCTTTGCTTTACAAATAAGAAATATCAGGGCGCAGAGAGATTCAATGATTGGTCTAACTTTTTTTTTTAAGGTTATTTATTTTTGAGAGAGAGAGAAAGACCACACATGCGAGGGGGGAAGGGGCAGAGAGAGAGGGAGAGAGAATCCCAAGCCAACTCCATGCTGTCAGCACAGAGCCCCACACGGGGCTCAATCTCACAAACGGTGAGATCATGACCTGAGCTGAAATCAAGAGTCAGACGCTTAACCCACGGAGCCACTCAGACGCCGCTGGTCTAACATTTTATGATCACTGGCAGCACTAGACTGTAATCCATGTCTTCTGGTTTTTCCACTCTCCACCACAGGCTCCCTTAGGAGGATAAGGAAAAGATACCCAAACTCCTGTGTTTTCTTTTATGCATTTACAGTGGTGGATATTAATGGAAGATGCCACAATACAAAAAATATGCAGGAAAGGTGAGATCCCAATGTAGAAGCCAAAACTGGCAGTGTCTGGCACCTAGTAGTTGTTCAATAAATGGAGCAGATGGAAACCCGACTTCTTTTCCATAACTAGCACTCTGCCCTCCCTGAGTGTTCTGGTTCCCTCAGGCTTGAAGCTCTCATTGTCCTTGTTCATGCTAGTTATACAGTTGACATTAAACTTGCTTTTTCCCAAAGATACTTATCAACAATAACTCAGATCCCACCCCCGTCCACTCTCCCCACCACCCATAATAACTGTTTAAGGGACTCACCTTCCATGCCTGTGGACCATCCCTCCGGCGGGATCAGGACGTAGACACAAGCAAATGGATTGTTCTCATTTCCCAGGCAAATGTTTCATGAAGAAACTTGATCTCTTGAGGGTCTAAGGAGAGCAACATTGAGATAAACAGTAAGTTTTCTCTTAGTCTTCATTCATTCTTTCCAACATAGGAGTTATCTCTAAGCTAATAAAGATGGTGAATAGTCCAAAATCAAATGACATCTTTCATACTGTAAGTAAAACTACCCTGCAGCAGGAACACCTACTCCGGAAGCACATTTGCATCTTCCTCACGTCCGTGATATTGTTATTTGAATCCCCGTGCACTTGTTTTTTGGTTTTTGGTTTTTGGTTTTTTTTCTTTTGTGCAAGAGCCAGTAGAGATGTCCAAGGAAGAGTGCTTTCTGTTAGGCAGAGCCAGGCATTAATTCAGACGGCCCTGTGCAGGACTCAGCGCTCCTCCAGACAGACTGAGCTCCTACTCCATTGATTCCTCCCAAAGGGAAGAGGAGAGAACAGACATCTTCCTCCTGAAAAGACGTGGGGAATTTAGACATTTTGTCTCTTAAAGAAAATCGTTATTTTAAGCTTATTTGGTATTGACCATGTGTGAAGTAACAGTATTTAAGTCTGTATGAGACTTGGCACTTTGTTTTTTTGGTTTTTTCTTTTTTTAAGAACAATTGTCGGGGCGCCTGGGTGGTTCAGTCTGTTAAGCGTCCGACTTCGGTTCAGGTCATGATCTCACAGTCCGTGAGTTCGAGCCCCACGTCGGGCTCTGCGCTGACCGCTCAGAGCCTGGAGCCTGTTTCAGATTCTGTGTCTCCTCTCTCTCTGACCCTCCCCCGTTCATGCTCTGTCTCTCTCTGTCTCAAAAATAAATTAACACGTTAAAAAAAAAAGAACAATTGTGGCTGCTAGCAACGTGCCATTTATTTCACAAGAAGGATCAGGGAAACTGACAGCATTTCAAGAGCCTGAAATAAACCAGTGCCTGCTACCTCTGATAAGCAAAGTAGTGATGGGTATTTGTACAGATTTGCCCTGCTTAGACTCGGAGGCTCTAACATTGTTTTATCTTTTAGGAAGAGCATCTTAGAGCTGTTTAGAAGCTCCTGCTACCGTCGGTCGGCTCCATTAGGTCTTCACCTTGGTTTATAAACACACACACAGCCCAGGGCTTCGGTAGCACACACTGACCCACGTTTGTTTTTTAAGGACAAACCTTCGCTAATGCTCACCGTGCTCTGTTAGTCCCCTCGCTTGTGTCAACCTCTCTAATCCCTCCATCTCGCAGCTTCCTCAGGACGGGTGCAAAGCAGGAGCCCAAATTATCCCCACTGGAGTTTGCCCCTGAAGCAGTCCTGAGATACGTAAGGAGGATTGCTCACAATTTTCTCACAAGAAATTAGAAATTCAAAATTCATAATTTGGGGAAATTGAGAATAAATTGATGAAGATTCAAAGGGCACACAGTAACACGTGCTTCAGATGCAAGTTTGGCTGGAGAGCTACTGTGAAAACTGCCACCGTAAATTCCACCTGGGCTCTCGTCTAAAGCAACTCTGGGGAAGCCTGTCTTCAAACTGCAACAGCATCGTGTTCTCGTTTTAGAAGTAGAGGTTTCATAGTCCCTCTTCCTTCACCCAAATATGGTATGAATCCTGGCCCTAGGGTCCCCTCATGCAAGGCAGTCAGCCGCCTTCTGAAAACGCAGCCCCAGACCTACCCACAGTGCTCTTGAATGTGACAACCCAGGGTTCTGCAGCCCCGGAAGAGCTGACGTGTTTGAGGCCACTTCCAGTTAGAGAAAAATCACAAACAAAAGCCATCAAAAAGAAATTTAAAAAGTACAATGATGAGAGGTGATTGGCTGGCTCAGTGAGTGGAGTTTGAGCCCCATGTTGGGCGTAGAGATTACTTAAAAATAAAATCTTAGGGGCACCCGGGTGGCTCAGTTGGTTAAGTGTCTGATTCTTGATTCCGGCTCATGTCATGATCTCACAGTGATGGGGTCGAGCCCCGTGTCAGGCTCTGCGTTGTCAGTGTGGAGCCTGCTTGGGATTCTCTCTCTCTCTCTCTCTCTCTCTCTCTCTCTCTCTCTGCCTGCCCTCTCTTCTGTCTCTCTCTCTCAAAAATAAATAAACATTTAAAAATAAATAAACTCTCAAAGAATAATAATAAAATGAGAAATAAAATCGGCAAAAATGCTGAACTTTCCAGAACATGCCTAAGAAGGACATGTTTGTATTATCCTCCTGGGGATAGATTTTGTCATTGATGATTATATTCTGCATAGCACACGGGTTTTGTGTGTTTTTTTTTAACAAAAAAGAAGTAAGGCATGATTCTCTTTGTCGGATCCCTTTCATTTTCGAGACCCCCACAATAAAATGACTCTGCAGCAGCAGAAAATTGGAATAGTATGATCAGATTTGTGTTCTATAAGCTAAAATAGCCACAGCTTTGAAAATATTTTTTTCAACTCCTCAAGCATGAAGTAGGACAACAGTGGTTGTAGCATCTTGAGCATGTCCTTCAGCACTTGGTGTGAACGACAGCTCACAGAGGACACAGAATGGCAAACTGTTGCCTGAGCACCAAATGGCCCTTGAACCCACCCAGCTGGTGCTTTGGACCATAAAGAGAAATAACTGCATCTGCAGAGCTTAATTTATGCTTCACTTAAGATTTGTAGGGAATAGCTTGCTACCACTGTTCCCCTTTAAAGCCTTGGGGCTCAGACGTTAAAGAAGCTAACTGCATAGACTCTTACTGCTTCTATTTCTGACCCTTATTCAACAGGGAAGCCTTATTTGCATTTAAATTTTAAATATGGGGCCTTTCTTGACTTAGCAGCATTGTTCATAAGAGTTCCATGTGCTTGTGACTGACAGACGGATATTTAAAACAATCAAATGTAGATTATTCCTTGAAACCATACGACTCCGTCTCTCTTGTGGATAACTTGCTTTCCAAAATAGTAAGTATCTAGAATCCTCAGTTCTGAATGGGTGTGTGTGTGTACACCCTCGTGCATATGCACATGGGTTTACATTAAAACACATGCGTGCGCACACACACACACACACACACACACACACACACAAAACCTTTGCTTCATGCTTGCTTCTTTGAACTTTAACCTCATCTTGCAAACAGGCAGATCTCATCTGTGATGCATCTAATCAGGAAGTACTGGAGATATTTTTGTAACTGTTTTGCAACATAAAGCTGCATCTTTCTGCTTCCCTTGAAAACAACACGTCCTGTTCCTCAAAGATCATAACACTTGGGTTAAAATTTTAAAAAGCAAAAGAACAAAATAGAATTCCATGATTCTGGCTTGGACTATATCCACCACCTTCGACCAAAGTCCCAAATGCCAGGCCCCTAGAGGTCATTGTTAATTCCTTCCCTGCTACTGGAAAAAATGCAGTTTCCTTTCATGCCATCAGAAAGATGTCCCATCATGGGGCACCTGGGTGGCTCAGACGATTAAACGTCCGGCTCTTGGTTTGACTCTTGGTTTCAGCTCAAGTCATGATCTTATGGTTCGTGGGTTCGAACCCCGTATCAAACTTGGGATTCTCTCTCTCTCTCTCTCTCTCTTTCTCTCTCTCTCTCTCCCCCATTCTGCCCCTCCCCTTCTCACACTGTCTCTGTCTCTCTCAAAATAAATACATAAACTTAAAAAAAAGAGAGATAAAGGGGCGCCTGGGTGGCTCAGTCGGTTGAGCGTCCGACTTCGGCTCAGGTCATGATCTCACGGTCTGTAAGTTCAAGCCCCGCGTCAGGATCTGTGCCGACAGCTCAGAGCCTGGAGCCTGTTTCGGGTTCTGTGTCTCCCTCTCTCTCTGACCCTCCCCTGTTCATGCTCTGTCTCTGTCTCAAAAAAATAAATAAACGTTAAAAAAGAAAAAAGAAAACAGTGATGCTCCATCCAGTCTCCACAGGGTGGACCAGTGTGTTGGCCTGTGCGGCTCTAGGGCATTCTGACAAAGCAATGGAGGAAAGGGTAAGATAGATGGGAGAAGCAACGATGACATCATGGAGATAGCGACAGGACGTGGTCAAGCTGTGTGAAGAGAGCGGCAGGCAAGGTAGGGCTACCTGGGATAAGACTGCCGGTTTGGACTGGTGACAAGCGGGAGGAAACCTTGCAGTGACGACAGAGGCGATTCGAGTTGGATGCCATGCTCTCTAATTAATATAGTGTCAACTATGTCCTTATATTTCTCCTTCCAATTAGCCTTCCAGAATTCAATTATAGAAATAATTTTATTAAATCAGAAATAATTTGTCTGAATCATTAAATTAACTTTTCAGAAAGACAACGTGGGAACCTTAAAAAAATTTTTTTTTAATGTTTTATTTTATTTTTGAGAGACAGAGAGAGACGGAGCATGAGTGGGGGAGGAGCAGAGAGAGAGGGAGATACAGAATCCGAAGCAGGCTCCAGGCTCTGAGCTGTCAGCACAGAGCCTGACATGGGGCTCGAACTCACAAACCGTGAGATCATGACCTGAGCCAAAGTCAGATGCCTAGCCAACTGAGCCACCCAGGCGCCCCAATGTGGGAACCTTCTAAGGGACAAAACATCCTGTATAATGGAATAAAGTTGCATTCTGTTTCCGTCATCCCCCACCAATGTGCTCCCAACTGACCCATGCTGGGCAATGCTGCTTGGCACTGCGGAGGACATACCCTCCTCTCACCTGCTTCTCTCACCAATGCTCCCTAGTGGTGTCATACCGCTGCGTGGGCCATTTCTCTTGCCTTTCCATTGCTCAGCTTCTATTGCTCAGTTCACTGCAACCCCGAGAAGTTTATTCTCTTCCGCTTACACACACTCTTATACTTTCCTTCCTTCTTGCCCCTTAGCGTCTCAGTTTTTCTTGGAAGAATTTTGTAGCTCCTTCATCTTTATGACATTTTTTTTTAAATTTCTTTTTAATGTTTATTTATTTTTGAGACAGAGACAGAGCATGAGCAGGGGAGGGGCAGAGAGAGAGGGAGACACAGAATGTGAAGCAGGCTCCAGGCTCTGAGCTGTCAGCACAGAGCCCGACGCGGGTCTTAAACTCACGAACTGTGAGATCATGACCTGAGCTGAAGTCGGACGCTTAACCGACTGAGCCACCCAGGCGCCCCCATCTTTATGACATTTATGAGCAAAAATGTGTGCTAATAATGGCAAAGTAACTCTTTCCTTTAAGAGTGCTTAGCTGTCTTTAAATGTTTATATTACATTCATTAGTGAGATTCTTTTGTGAGTTTCTCTCTCCCCTAGAAGAGACTGATTTTTCTCACTCCTTTTTAAAAAATACTCCCAGCTTCTATATAGTGGCCGGCACATGGTGGCTACTCAATAACATTTGCTGAATTGAATGGATGAATGTTTGTAATATTTACTGAGCACCTACTATATGTCAAATACTGACCTAGGTGCTGGAGATATGATGACCAATAAAATAGACAAATAAAAGCTCCTGAAGCTTATATTCTAAATGAAAAATGCATCAAATTATCTTCATTTAAGAGAAAGAAAAAGCAACTAAAAGTAGACATCATAAAAAACTAGTATGATCAAGATCTAAAATCCTTGAAAAATAAACATTCTATCGCCTCATCTTTTTCCAGTTAAATCTCTCTTATGTGCCAGTTTCAAGTGGAAATAGTTCCTTTTTTACTTCATTATTTTTCCTCTTAATGACTAATATTGCATACTATTATTTTCAACTCAGCATTGTTACAAATGTGGTGGTGTCAGCCACATTATAATATGAATAAGCTTTGGCTATGAGCATAGGAACCCAACTATCATTTAGAACAACCTTTATAAGAAAATATATTCAGGTGTCTCATAATGAACTTAACTCCTGAAATATAGTCAATGCATGATTAGATGGGATTTCAGCATGGGCCAAACCCAATGAAATGTTGAAAGAAACATTGCAGAGTGTTAATAACCTGGCTTTTTTTTTAATGTTAATTTATTTTTGAGAGAGAAAGAGAGAGACAGAACATGAGTGGGGTGGGGGGCAGAGAACGAGGGAAACACAGAATCCAAAGCAGGCTCCAGGCTCTGAGCTGTCAGCACAGAGCCCAGAGTGGGGCTCGACCCCACAAACAGTGAGATCATGGCCTGAGCCAAAGTCACTCAACTGACTGAGCCACCCAGGCGCCCCTAGTAACCTGGCTTTTTAAAAAACAGATGCAAGTATTTTATCTACTCATTGCCCCAATAATATTACTATTAAGAGGAAGAACTTGGCAGTGACTCTGCAACACAGGTGTTTGTTAGTCCTATGTCTCCTTCCCCGATTCCTGGCTATCCGTGACCCGGACTTGTACTCTTCCAAAGGCAAAAACCAACACAAACACCACTTCTGTCACCTCTGTTGATGTGGAATACCATTCATCAACTAGAAGAGGTGGCGAACCTTTCTAACAAATCACATGAATTCTTGTCAGGTATTAAAATTTAAAAGCATATTGTGAACAGTGTCTCCCAATGAAAATGCTGTATTGATTTTGCAGAATTTCTTTTTTCTTTATTTTCCTGCATTATTGCTTCCTTTTAGTTGATTTATTCATTTGTTTTTCAAAAACTCAGGAATATTATGAAGACTATGTAACAGCATAAAAGGTGGTATAATACTCCCCATAAAAGTCAGAAAACAAAAATTGTGCTCTGTGCACAAACTATATACATATGCTGCATGTTCCATTGTCATTAAAGTTACAAGACTGAATTTAAAAGTTACGGTAGCAATGATCTTAAATTGAGCCTAACTCAGGTTGAAGCTTTCGCTATCTTCTGATTTATTGCATACAATTTTGAGTGTGGCAAAAGGCAACACGTATGTCTATATTTAAGATAATGAAGGAATGGCATATATCCATTCAAATGTATTTAATTCTATAGTAAGTTTCTTATGCATAGCAATTCTGCTTAAGTATTTTCTCAAATTCTTTGATAAAGACCCTCTTGAAAACAAAATCTGTTTTTCTGCTCCAGCAAATGCTTTTTGAGTCTTGCTAACATTGCTGAAAACACCTAAGTGTGTATATGCTCACGTGAATTATGGTGTAATGACTGGCATAGTGTGAATACGGGTAAGCCTATGTGTCAAAACATTTACTTGTAAGTATGTGCTATTCTGAACAGTCTTCTCTTCTATGAACTGGAATCTTCTATATGCACACCTCACTTAAAGGAAAACTGGTATGGGGGCGCCTGGGTGGTTCAGTCGGTTGAGCGACCGACTTCGGCTCAGGTCATGATCTCACGGTTTGTGAGTTCAAGCCCCTCGTCGGGCTCTGTGCTGACAGCTCAGAGCCTGGAGCCTGCTTCCGATTCTGTGTCTCCCTCTCTCTCTCTGCCCCTCCCCCACTCATGCTCTGTCTCTCTCTGTCTCAGAAATAATTAAACATTAAAAAAAAAAACTAAAAAAAAAAAAAGAGAGAAAAACTGGTATGGATACCTGTACTTGGAAAATATAATTTAGGGATAGTTTTGCTTCCTTAAGGATTCCTTCCTATGGGACTTTTTTTAGATGGCCAACAACATCAGTGAATTTTTAATAGTGAGTTTCCAACTTTCAGAAAGACTGATACTGCTTAAAAGGAGATAAGACTCCTACGTTCCCTTTCCATAATTCTTCCATCCACCTAGAACACCCTGTTTTGGTGTCTTTCATTGCTTTAGCGCCCCTGACTCAGTGAGCACAGTGAGCATTTTCTTTCTTCCTTTTTCCTGTCATGAGCCTTTTCGTCATTCCTTGGAAGTATAGTCAACACAGCAGCCCTGTACCTCTTAAGAATTTTTACCTCCTGCCTCAAGCATTCTGCTCAGCGCAGGTATTATAATCCAGCTAGGAGGTGCTGGCTAAAGTTCTTCTAAAAAAAAAGCTTTCTATCAGCCCGTTAGGGAAAAGGCCACATAGATTACTGCTTCGTGATATCGCTGGAACGCAGTGCGTGCCTCCCTCGGAAAGGGCCTGCGGTCATCAGTGAGGGGAAACACAAGCCTGGCACTCAGACTTGCTTCGGGCTGGCCCCTTGAAGATGGTTTCACCCTACCTCATTCCCAGTGTGGGAAGTGGGACAAAGGGTTTCAGGAGCCTAACAATCAAAGTCAGACCGGCACTCGCCTGATATAGATGGGGACTTGAGCAGGCCAGATGTTCCAAGTCACATGTGGAGAAGTGTTTGTGGTTGGATTCTGTTTGAAACTGATTGTTGATACTCTCATGAGACAGCCTGTGACAAATTGTATAATAAAAATGTTAAAAATAGCATATTTATTCCCTGGAAAAGCCGAGTTCCCACAATTCAGTTAGCTGGGAAAATTGTTAAACTTTTTGGACAGAAAGTGCTGATTTTCTGTTATAAACCTTTCATTACACATAGGATTTTTCATTATAATTCTTATTCTTCTGAACTTTGAACAATGCTACAGCTACCCATTAAAAAAAATAAAACAAGTCAATTTATATTTTTAAATAAAATTTTAAATCCAAATAAAATGTACATACAATATTGATAAGTTAATAAGTGAATTTTCCAGAAAATCCTTTTATGTATATATGCCAGCGCTGGGGCACCTGGCTGGCTCAGTTGTTTAGGCGTCCAAGTTCAGCTCAGGTTATGATCTTGTGGTCTGTGAGTTCAAGCCCTGTTTCGGGCTCTATGTTGACAGCTCGGAGCCTGGAGCCTGCTTCAGATTCTTTGTTTCCCTCTATCTCTGCCCCTTCCCTGCTCACGCTCTGTCTCTGTCTCTCTCAAAAAGAAATAAATATTAAAAAAAAAAAAGAATTTATATATACCAGCCCTGCCCAATGGAAATGATGTGAGCCACAAATGCAATTTGCATATGTAGTTTAAAATTTTTTAGTAGCCACATTAAATAGGTAAAAAGAATCAAGTGAAATTAATTTTAACAATGTATTTAATACATTTTATTTGACCCCCATATCCAAAATCTTACAATTCCAATATGAAATCAGTGTAAAAAATTAGATATATTTCACATTTTTTTCTTGAATTAAAGTTTCAAAATTCAATATGTATTTTACACTTATAGCATATCTCAATTCAAACTACCTATATTTAATTTTTTTTAATCTTCATTTCTTTTGAGAGAGAGAGACAGAGTGTGAGCAGGGGAGGAACAGAGAGAGAGGGAGACACAGAATTTGAAGCAGGCTCTAGGCTCTGAGCTGTCAGCACAGAGCCTGACATAGGGCTTGAACTCATGAACTATGAGATCATGACCTGAGCCGAAGTCGGACACTTAGCTGACTGAGCCACCCAGGCGCCCCTAAACTACCCATATTTTAAATGCTCACTTCCTATAAATAGCTAGTGGTTACTGTATCAGAGGCCTATGCATTACCACAGTCTTAATATTTGAATAAAAGTGAGAAAAAAATTAATCCTCTGTCTAAAAATATGGAGATACTTACCAGTGTTTCTTAAGGCCTTTGATACACAGTGGAGTGGTAGGATTCTCAGAGGCACAGATCTTGGTCGAGACTGTAGGAGGTTGAAGAATAAGTAAAGACAGAGCAGGGATATAATTTGTGTGGTTGGGACTGGGGTTAACTAGGATGAGAAATGTTTGAATACCTAAGTCATTTTAGAGATTTCAAATAGCACTATTATGAGGAATGCCACAAATAACACAAATTTGAATTATAGTGATTGTGTTGGTTAAATCATTTTATGTGTCAACTTGACCAGGTCATGCTATCCAGATATTTGGTCCAATATTATTCTGTATGTTCCTGTGGGGGTGTTTTTGGATGAGATCAACATTTAAATTGGTAGACTTTGAGTGAAGCAGATTGCCCTCCATAATGGAGTGGGCTTTATCCAATCAATCGAAGGACTTGACAGAGCAAAGATTGACCTCATCCTCCGAGCAAGAGGGAATTCTACCAGCAGATGGCCTTGGGACTTGAGCCACAGCATCAGCATTGCCCTGGGTCTGGCCATCCTGCAGATTTTGGACTTGCCAGCCTCTATAATCGTGTGAACCAGTTTCTTCAAAATAAGCCTCTTTCTATATACATACACATCCTATTGGTTCTGTTTCTCTGTTTGGTAAATTAGATCAAGAAAGGTATATTTTCAAAAACAAAAACCAAAAACACACAAGGGCTTATTTTCTCACAGATGTCTGGAGACAGGTAGGTGCTGATTTGGGTTCACTGGTGATGTCACAGCAGTGTGTCTGGGATTTTCTGGGCCTTTCCCTCATGCTTACTGCCATGTGGTTGCAAAGTAGATTCTGTGTCTCCAGATATCATGCATGTATTCAAGACAGAAAGGAAAAAAAAATTGGGACGATATTAAGAAAACAAAGACTTCCAAAATCCTTCCTATAATCTTTTTTTTTTAACAGAATTTATTGTCAAGTTGACTAACACACAGTGTATACAGTGTGCTCTTGGTTTGGGGGGTAGATTCCTGTGGTTCATCACATATACAATACCCAGTGCTCATCCCAACAAGTGCCCTTCTCAATGCCTATCACCCATTTCCCACCCCCCTCCCCCATCAACTCTCTGTTTTCTGTATTTAAGAGTCTCTTATGGTTTGCCTCCCTCTCTCTCTATTTGTAGCTATTTTTTCCCCTTCCCTTCCCCCATGGTCTTCTGTTAAGTTTCTCAACTTCCACATATGAGTGAAAACATACGATATCTGTCTTTCTCTGACTGACTTATTTCACTTAGCATAATACCCTCCAGTTCCATCCACGTTCCTGCAAATGGCAGGATTTCATTCTTTCTCATTGCCAAATTCTTTAAAAAAATTTTTTTAACTTTTATTCATTTTTGAGAGATAGAGAGAGACAGCGCATGAGTGGGGAAGGGGCAGAGAGAGGGAGACAGAGAATCTGAAGCAGGCTCTGAGCTGTCAGCACAGAGCCCAATGCGGGGCTTGAACTCACGAACTGCGAGATCACGACCTGAGCCAAAGTCGGACGCTCAACCAACTGAGCCACCCAGGTGCCCCGGGAATATTCCATTCTATGTATAAACCACATCTTTATTTACATCACAAACTGTATCTCAAAGTCACTACTGTAGCACTAGAAAAATCAAATGCTTTGTTCTTCCAGCCTTTATAACAGAAAGTAGCAAGAGAGGAAGAGGTTGAAAATTACTGTTGGATCAACCAGTTTATGGCATCAAACACTAAGTGCAAGTTGGTATAATCCTTTGGGAAGGGAGTGTGTGTATATATATATATATATATACTTATACAATATGCCATACCAATTCCAAAAATTCTGTAAGCAATAAGCATTGAGCTATTGCTTTCATTGTTATCTACAATTTCAGTTTATGAACTTGTCATTTTAGCTGCCCAGCCTCCAAACACATTTCTATTTAGAGGGAAATACAAGAAAGTAGTAAGGCAGGACCCACCACCGAAGGTAAAAAGCAGCAGATATTTTTTTCCTCTCTGAAAGCTATATCGTGGTCAGAGGACCTTCACAGTGACCCGGACACTCATGGAATTTGGGGCCTTTGGGGGACCAGTGCAAGGTTCAAGGCCCATTAGAGATTATTTGAATCTCCTGCTGCAGGGAGTCTAAAACCCAGGGTGCCAGGACAAACATCTGAGGTGGCTGTGCTTGGCGAGGCTGCTGATCATACTGAATTCACAGGTTTCTTGGAAGAACAGGTGAGATGCTGTTTAGCAGAGCACCTGGCGCACAGCGAGACCTCCACGTGCATTTCCTCTGGGTGTTATGTGATATCACAGACCTCTCTTCATTGCACCTAAGCAATGCAGCACCTCCCTTCTCTCAAAACAACCCCCTCTCTCTGTGCTCACTCCGCTTGCTAGAGTGTGGTTGCCTTCTCTCAGCGCCATGTTTTCTGGTCTGCAGACCAGATCAACTGGCTTTTGACATTAAAAAAAAAAAAAAAAAAAAAAAAAAGAAGACTCTCATCACCTTCACTGACTGAACAAAGTCCAAACCTCAGAGCCTGGCAGCAGGACAGCTGCAGAATGCCCACATGGAAGAGACTGGAGACAGCAATCAAGGGAGGGGATTGAGAAATCGCCTTTTCTTTTTCTTGGGTTACATTTTAGACATCAATAAACTTAGTTAAGTTTTTAAAAAAGTCAACTTCTGGGGCTCCCAGTGGCCATATTAGGGACAATTTGAGCAATAAAATGCGTGAGGATGGTAACAAATTACCAATAAGAATAAGCATAGATGAAGAAATAAATGGAGGAAAAGGGAAACGCTTTCTTAAAGTGGCAGTATAAGTAGTAACTGTAGAAGGAAATGTTGGCAAAAACTATGGTAGTAATTGTTTCAGGCAAAAATCATCAATGGATGCCAAAATTAGTAGGTGAAAGTATCATGAGAAACACTATATATCTATGATCTTACATGACACATATTATTTTTATAAAGGGTAAAATATTAAATTTACAGTGGAGAATTCTGACAGAACCACCTTAATGAAGTGATCAAGAGTTAACATCACCAGTAATGGAACAAAGCGTGCCTCCTGATGCGATGTTATGAGAACACCTATCGCTTGTGTGGTATCCTTGCCCCAAATACGTAACTTATATTAGTGGCTCTCAGCTGAAATTGATTCCTTCTCACACTCAGGGGGCTTTTGAAAATGTCTGGAAATATTTTTTTTTAATATATGAAATTTATTGTCAAATTGGTTTCCATACAACACCCAGTGCTCATCCCAACAGGTGCCCTCCTCAATACCCATCACCCACCCTCCCCTCCCTCCCACCCCACCCTCCCCTCCCTCCCACCTGTCTGGAAATATTTTTGATTGTCAAGACTGGAAGAGTGTTCCTGGCATCAAGCGGGTCAAGGTGAAGGGGGCCCTTAAACATACAACAGATACAACGCAGAGAACAGACTCCTTTGATAAAGAATTTTATGGCCCAAAATGTCAATAGTGCCAAAACTGAGCTATCCTGAAGTAAATTTAACTGTGAGGAACCATCAGATAAGCCCAAACTGAGTACAGTCTAGAAAATAAGTGGCCAATATTCTTCAGAAATACTAAAGATAATGAAAGATGGAGGGATTGTTCAAAGGTAAAGGAGACTAAAGAGACAAACATCCAAATGCAATGTGTGATGCTGGACTGAATCTCAAGTAGGAGAAAGGATATTAGCAGAACAACTCATGAAATTTAAGCGAGGTCTGTAGATTAGATAACAGAGTTACATCGCTGTTAATTTCCTGATTTTGAGACTTGTACTATTAATATGCAAGATGTTAACATGTAGGGAAACTAGGTGAACAGTAGTCAGACATTCTTTGCATAATTTTTACAACTTTTTCTTGTCAGTCTAAAATTGCTCTAAAGTAAAAAAAAAATGAATGAAAAATACTTTAAAATATTTTAAAGAGTGTCTTTAATGTTTATTTATGTTTGAGATACAGTGGGGGAGGGGCCGAGACAGGGGGACAGAGAATCCAAAGCAGGCTCCTCCGCACTGGCAGTGCAGAGCCCGGTGAGGGGCTCAGACTCACGAACCATGAGATCATGGCCTGAGCCGAAGGCAGACCCTTAATCGAGCAAGCCACCCAGGCACGCCTAAAACATTTTAAATTTTTAAAAATAGGAGATAAAAAGGAAATGAAAGACATAAAAGAATTTGAGGAAATACAATCAATATTGAAGATAGGCAAAGAAGATAGAACATATGGATAGTATGAGAATCTTCCTGAGATTAAAAAAAAAAAGACTTGAAACTGAATATTGAAAGCATACACCATCTACCCTGAGAATATTGACCCATATTGACCAACACCAAGATATAGTCTAGTAAAATCACTCAACTTTAAAGAAAAGGAAGCTATCTCTTGAGTATCTTTAAAAAAAAAAAAAAAAAAAGAGTAGGTAATTTATAAGAAAGAGAAAAATTAGGGGCATCTGGGTGGCTCAGTTAGTTAAGCAGCTGACTCTTAATTTCAGCTCAGGTCATGATCCCACAGTTCCAGATCGAGCCCCACTTTGGGCCCTGTGTTGACAGTGTGGACCCTGCTTGGGATTCTCTCTCACTCTCTCTCTCTCTTCCCTTCCCCAACTTGCCGTCTCTCTTTCTGTCTCAAAATAAATAAACTTTATGAAAAAATTGTAAAAAAGAAAATTAGATCATTACACTTTTTGACGCAAATGTTCTATGTGAGAAAAAATATGCACTAACAAATGTAAGATCTTCAAGGAAGTGTGAAATCAAAAAGACTTTCTAAATGTATTTATTTATTTATTTATTTATTTATTTATTTATTTATTTTAGAGAGAGAAAGCGCGCGAATGGGAGAGAGGGGCAAGGGAAAGGCGGGGAGAGAGAGAATCTTAAGCCGGCTCCGTGCTGAGAGTGGAGCCCGACACAGGGCTTATTCCCACGACCCTGGAATCCTGACCTGGGCCAAGATCAAGAGCTGGATGAGCAAGACTGAACCACCCAGGCGCCCCCAAAGATTTTTTCTTTTCTTGATCAAGCATAACCTTCAAGTATAATGGGCACAGATAGAACTCAAAAGACCGTTTTCATGGGCTCTTCCTGTGAAATCTTCTAGAAAATAAGCCTCAAACAACAAAATAACTAGACAGACGTAGACTGATATAAGAACTGTTGGTGAGCATTAGGTACAGAGGTTCCTGGAACCAAGATGACTAACTGATCGCTGAGAGAGCACGTGCAGAGCTATATCTTCTGATAGCATAGATGTCCTACAAATGTTTCAAAATAGAGGGCAAGATATTTTTAGTTATTACATTGACTTTAGTCTTATAACTGCTATCCTGAGACTGTTATGTGTACGACATAGGCTAAAACAAAAGAGTACTTATGAGATCTTCAATCCTATCATCTCCTTTGTTCCTGAGAATAGTTCTATCATCTCATTTGTCCCTGGTTCCTTGAGAACCAGGATTCTTGATATGGATGAAAGAAGATGCTAAAGTAGTAGAGAAGATGTTAAGTAAAAACTCTGTGGTCTCAAAACTGAATTGGAACTATCAAGACAAACCCATGAAGTACTTGATCTTATTTTACTTCCCGATATGTCCACTGAAAAGACCTAGAAACAACAAGCTACACAATAGCCATGAGCATCTCCAGCATGCAGATCGTGGCCTTGCAACACCACTTTTCACTACAAGGGACCAGGTCTCTTTGGAGAAATGATGGATTCCAGGTCTAGGGCAGGAAATTAACAAGATGACCCTGGGACATCTTGTCACACCAGATGGCACAGAAGCTATCAAAGACTACGAGGGTCATGTCTAAAGGACTCTGGAGTCAACTTTAAGAGGCTCCCACAGGCCAAAGATGGAAAATTTTGAGTTTATAATGATAATTGCAGTGGATTGAAATTCATCAAATATGTTTAAATCCACAATTTCATAAAACTATGGTAAGTAATTATTACTTTTTGGAGGATGATAGGAAGCCAAATTATTATCTTGAAATCTGGCAAACAGAGCTGCAGAACTAAGCATTTATCCTCCCTTCTCTATATGAACTGTGTTACCATGTAACCAAACATTGGAAGAGGGGAACTGTCTCTTTATGAAAGTATTCTAACTAATAAATGAAAGAAATAGATACCTCGAATATCATCATTTTTGCAGCTTATGGGGAAAGGAGGGGCATGTTGAAGGCCTTCTGGGGTGACTGATGAAATTCTGTTTCATGACCTTAGAAGTGTTGGCCTTCTAATGATTCACAAAGCCATACATTTGCTGTGTGTGGTTTTCTGTATTAGTGTCTTATTTTACAATAAAATTGAAAAGGAGGGGCGTCTGGGTGGCTCAGTCGGTTAAGCGGCCGACTTCGGCTCAGGTCATGATCTCGCGGTCAGTGAGTTCAAGCCCCGCGTTGGGCTCTGTGCTGACGGCTCAGAGCCTGGAGCCTGTTTCAGATTCTGTGTCTCCCTCTCTCTGACCCTCCCCCGTTCATGCTCTGTCTCTCTCTGTCTCAAAAATGAATAAACGTTAAAAAAAAAATTAAAAAAAAAAATTGAAAAGGAGATGAAAAAGAAAGAAGCCAAAATAACCAAAAGACTGAGCGAATTTTTCCATAACTGTTAGTTTGGCAAGGCGATGCCTTACAGAGGTCAAGGGTTGATCTGACATAGAAAACTTGCTTCTAGGGGACTTTGGGTTAAGTTTCCTCCAATTTATTGTAACCTTTCATGAGCAATAGGTTTATTTTTAAAAACAAGTAAACAAAACAGTGATAAGCTTTGTCCCTTGCTCTCCCAGAAGCGGTGAGAAAATAGAGTTATGTGTTTTCTCTTGCAGATGCATTGCTTAATATTACCTAAAACATCTTTGTAATTTATCAGGGCAATAAATTTCTGTGAACCAATTAGGCCACCTGACAAGATACATGACTCTGGATTGTTTATTTATGTTCAGTGCCTACTAATTCATATTACCTAGGTGGACCCTTTTAAACACGTTGGTACTTGCACTAGAGGTATATGGAGACAGTGCCTTGCATACTGAAGAAACTCAACAAATGTTTTATAAAGTTTAAGTGAATAAATTAGACAAAATAACATATTAAACTGCACCATGAGTATGCACATAGTTAAACACAGACTGTGGACTTATGTGCTGTTTGTAGCTTTAGGGCAGGAAGGTCTTCAGCCAGAGTTTCTCAGAAGTCAGTCTTCTATGTTAATCCCCTGCATCATCTCTTGGCTTTAATTAAACTGATGACTATCACATTTATATCTGCAGCCCAGACCTCTCCCCTGATGTCCACATAGAAATTCGAATAGCCTACTGAATAGCTCTACTTGGAGGCCTAATAGGCATCTCAAACTTATTACGTCCCAGACCAAAACCCCGATTTCCAACTCTACAAACTGTCTCCACCCACAGTTTTCCCATCTCAACATACAGCTGCATCTTCCCTCCAACTGCCTTAATCCCAAATCTTGGGGTCATTCTTGACACCTCTCTGTCTCTCACACCCCATAGCCAATCTATCATCAAAATATCATCAAGTACTATTTTCAAAATATACTCAGAAATCTGGGGCACCTGGGCGGCTCCATTGGTGAAGTGTGTGATTCTTGATTTTGGCTCAGGTCATAATCTCATGGTTGTGGCACTGAGACCCGCACAGGTCTCTGTGCTGAGCATGGAGCCTGTTTAAGATTCTCTCTTTCCTTCTCCATCTCCCTCTGCCCCTCTTCTTCTCTCTCTCTCTCTCTCTCTCTCTCAAAAAAAAAAAAAAATATATATATATATATATATTCAGAAATCTGATGATTTCTTATGCATGCCTACCACTGTGGTTTAAGCTGCCATCATTTCCTTTTATTTCAATATAATTTCAAACATATAAAACAGTTGCCAAAACTGTATAAAGAACTCCCATATACCCATTGCCCAGAGTCATTAATGTTTTACATTTTTCAATGACTTTATCATTCACTTATCTTTCTTTTCTTCCCTCTCTCAAACACACAAACATCACACACACACACACACACACACACACACACACACACAAATACATATACATAAATTTTATTCTGAACCTTGATTAAAGTGGTATCTACCTGTTTTTTTCAGTGTTAAGTTACAATTAAGTTTATAATTAATAGGTAAATTTTCCCTTTATAATTAATAAATCATCTGGAGGGAGATGTTTAAGACAATATATGATGACGCTGTTCTCATCAAACTTTCACCACTCGTTTGGGCTTCTGTTGATGATTTTCAAAATGCGCCATCTCTACATTTATTAGTTGCCAACATTCTGTGCAGAAGAAATTCCCTATCTTCCCATTTGTTTTTGTATTATGTGTTTGTTTAAGTCAGCAGGAACTTGTGGACATATCCATTGTGTTCCATTTTGTTACTTTCATGATATATTTTGATGCTTAATTGGATTATCGCCTCGTTTTATATCTACATATGTTATAAATCCTATAATACAATAATGCAACATACTCTTTGCTTGAAAAAGTGAGCAGTCTTTAAAATAAATTGAGAAAAAAAAGATGGCCTTTTATTTTGAACCCACGTATTTACCATTTCAGTGCTTTTTATTTCTTCCTGCAAATCTGTTTTCATCTGCTGTCCTTTCTCTCCATTTTGGAAAAATAAAAATTTTTCTCTTCTCCTTCTGGAGCTCCAAGTACACAGATATTAGACCACTTGATACTGTCCCGCAGGTCATTTAAACTCTATTTTTTTAAAGCTTTATTCTTTCTGTTTCTTAGATTAGATAATTTCTATTAATTTCTTTCTGCTCTATGGATTGTTGTAATTTCTATCTGAAAGTCAGAGACTCTTCCTTCTGCTCTCTTGTCTACCGTTAAGCCCATTCAGTGAATTTTTCATTTGAGATATTATACTTTTCAGTTCTGGAACCTCTTCCCTCCTTTAACAAGTTTCCATTTTTCTGTGGAGGTTCACCAATAATTATGACCACATTTTCCTTCAAGGGCTTGAGCACAGTGAGAATAGCTGTAATGAGTTTGTTTTTTGTTAATTCCAGTATCTGGTCAGAGCTGGTTTCCACTGATAGCTTTTTGTCTTGGCCACGAGTCACATTTTCATCTTTTTTTTTTTTTTTTCACATCTACTAATTTGGATTTCCAGCTAGACGTTGTGGATGATATATCTCACACTCTTTGGTTCTGTTATCCAGTTATTCTAGTAAACAATTCGCTTGGCTGAACTTAAACTTTAAGCTTGCCTCCCCTTCTGTGAGCGGTAGTTAACATCTCTGGTTGGTTGTTACGGTCTTCTTCCTTTGTTTTCCCCTGGGCTTTTTCACCCCGTATGTTTACAGTTCAGGGGTCACTCGGGGAGTGGAGTGGAATTTATATATAGATTTCTGGGCTCCCCACTCTGTGGATTTTTCTGCGATTTTTCTGCTCAAGTTCCAGCTGCTCTTGCAGTCCCCAAGTTCTGTCCTCTGACTCTTCAAGCCAGTGAGACTGTGCTTTCTGAGGGGGTTCTAGCTGCCCCAATTATACAGACTGGAGCCTGTTGTGCAGTGAAAAGCCACAATCTCACTCATCATGATTCTTTTCTTTCAAGGGTTTTGTTCTCTCCAGTTTCTTCTGTCTGTTTCTGATCACTTGACAGTGTCTTAGATTTTTAAAAAATATTTTGTCCGGAGTTTTACACTTGTGATCTGTGACAACTTGAGTCTGATACATGTTACCCTGCCACTCCTGGAACCAGAAACTGCCATCGTTTCTTCCCTAGAGTAGAGCAACGGCCACCTAATTGGTCTCCTCACTCGTACTCTTGCCCCTTCAGTCTGTTTTCTACCTGGGAGCCCAATGTTGCCTTTTACTAGTTATGTTATATCGCTTCACTTTTCTGGTTAGAACCCTTTATTTATTTATGACTACATTTAGAATGAAAGCCAAATTCTTTATAACGACCTACAAGGTGCTCCACCATCTGGCTCCCTCCTTATCCTGCTAACTGTATCTCATGTTCTGCTCTAGGTACGCTTGCCTTCTTGCTGTGCTAACACACAAGAGATACACTCCTGTCTCAAGGCCTTAGTCCTGGCCATTCTCTCTTCCTTCAGATATCCACCCTGCATACTCCCTCATTTCCTTCAGGTCTGAATCAAATGTCACCTTCTCGGTGAGCCCCTCCCTGACCATTCGATTTGAAATGCACCCTCCTCTCCTCCCCACTATCTCCACTGGCATTCCTCACTTCCATTTTTTGTTGTAGTTTTCTTCATAATACTCACCACCATCTAAAATATCATTTTACTCTTTTATTATCTACCTCCATGGGGGAAAAACGAGCTTCATGAGGGCAAGAGTTTTTTCTCTTTTGTTCATTGTTCTTTCCCCAGTGCCAGAACAGTGCCTGGCAGTTAGAAGAAGTTCATTGGACATTTGTTCAAAAAAGACTAAATGTGGATTATTCCTTTGTCAAGCAAGTCTATACCTAAACTATAGATGTAAGTTCAACGATGTGAGTTTGACTTCTGAGTAGGGATCAGGCAATAGGATAGGTATACTAAGCTTTTACTATAAGATAAACCCATACTTTTCTGTCCTGATATGGAGAACAGCAATAAATATTCTTCATTCTACCTAAAGACCTGTCCGACACTAAATTTATATGGTAGTTTAAATGCAGTGTAATACAAAGCTCACCGACTTTGGAGTTGGACAGAGTACTATGAACTTTATTAGCTAGATGGCATTGAGTTATTTAACACCTCTGAGACTCAATTTCCTAATCTGAAAGGATGATAAATGGCCATATCTAGGTTTTTTAGTTGAAATTGGGTAAAGAATTGGGAGTGACAGAAAAATCCCAAATAATAAAGCATCAAACAAGATAAAAGTTTATTTATCTTTCATGAATAAGTCTGGAGGTTGGTCCAGAGTCGGTATGGTATTCCATGCTGTTAGGGACCCAGGCTTGGCTCCTTTCATCTTATGACTTTGTCTGTAGAAGGCTTCATTACCAAGTTCATCTAAAGTTCCATCTAAAGTTCCTGCTCTAGCTACTATGTCTACTCTCCGGCCAACAGCAATGACGGAATAAGCAGAGAGAGAGAGAAGCAGTCTCAAAGTCTGACCCAAAATATTTATCCCAATCACTAGAACTCAGATAAATAGCCATCTACACTGTGACCGGAAAATGGAGTGTTAGCTCTGAAGAGCTATGAGCCCTGTTGCAAATTTTATTACCATGGAAGAAGGAAAGAATGAATCTTAGGAGCAAATAGTAGCCTTCCTCACTAGTTTATTGTAAAGATTAAATTACTAAGATTCACAATATCTAGAAAGCATTGAAACTATTAATTATCTTCCTCCTTTTAAATCATCTCTTGGCCTTCTCTTTCAAGAAAATGGACATTCTTTAACCTTTTCCTTCTGGTTTTTATTTGTTACACATTTCTGCTGTACTTCTCTAAACCTTCTCAGTCTTCTACAAGTTTTATAGGTAGAGATGAAATCTACTCACACCAATCTAAACAGGGATGTTCTGGGTGATGCTAAACCATTAATGTCCATCCTTTTCAAAAGGTATTTCTCAGATTATTGGAATTCTTGGGATAAGAGGTAATAAGGCAGGTGTATAGCACTTTATTGGTGCTTGCTCTGGTACCTTTAGCTCTTGTCTCAGCCCTGCGAACAAAGTGAGGTTCTAAGATCTCATTCACAGTTTCTAAATGATCGATGCTTTCATTTTAAGTGGAGGAATTATTTCTTCAGATAAAATCTTGTGAGTGTACCTCAAACAGATCAAAGGCCAATTTTACTGATTGAAGCCAGGGTGAGGCTCTAGGCAGGTCTAAATCATCACTTTATTTGCTGAGAATCAGTTAATAGGGGATGAGAACTACAGATTACGAAAAGGGATTTGGCAAGGAAGTCAAGATTCTTATTCTCTTCAGTTAACTTCAGTTATAAACGGAGGCCTGGTTGCCTCGCAACTCAGTCCAATCCAGGACAAACTCTGCCAATACGTCCCCCAGACTCTGCCACTAAAAGTTGCAGAGTTAATGATTAAAAGTCAAGAAACTGATCCACAGAGTTATAAATAAAACATAAATCAACAAACTGCCATCAGGCCTTCAACGTGTTGGGAGCCCGAGGGCAGAGGAGGCAGAATGGGTGAGGAGAATGAGATCAGCGTGCAACCCTCCAGGACAAATAGTGACCAGGTCTCATTTTCCACCTGCTCCCTTTGCCTGCACTCCTTCCCCCTTGCCGCCCCCCCAAACCACAGCATTGCCTTTTGCACTTCACCTTTCTCACTGTTGTCGTCTGTATTTCACCTTCTGGGTCCCAGTCTTCCCCTAAGCTCTCGGTTTAAAAACTGTCTCTCCTGAATTTTGTCCAAAATGCTCTTCTGACTTTTCGTACACATGGACATATCTCCTTCTAGTTTATATGTCTAATTTGACAGTTCTCAGATGGGGGCAGTTTCGTCTTCTAGGGACATTTGGGAGTGTTTGGAGATCTTTTTGGTTGTCACACTGGAACTGAAGAGTGGAGAACTCCAGGCATCTAGTGGGTAGAGCCAGGGATGCTCTGAACGTTCTACTCTGTGTGCGTCACCTGCACCGCCCCGCCCCCGCCTGCACCACCAAAGGATTATCTGGCCTCAGATATCAACAGTGGCAAGGCTGAGGAACTGGTCTAAAGCCTATATTCTCAACAAGGATAGTAACTTAAGTATTACAATGGCTCAACCTTACCCTACCTGACAAAAATCGTACTCCTCACTTCTTTGGTATTTAATTTCCTGGGGAGGAGAGTAGAAAAATAGGGGGGGAAAATGTCAAAAAAGGCTCCTTATGGGAGCAATAATGAAAAAAAAGGTCGAGGAGCACTGGTCTAACGTTAGGAAACTTTCAGGGTGAAGAATCAGTGTGTTAAGCCCTTATACAAAGCACACAGTTGCAATTCAGCAAAAGCTGGCTCCCGGCATTGGCATAGAGCAACTTCTTAGAATTAAATATGAGTTTCAAATAGACTGGTCCTGATTTTCCCAGGAAGAAGGGCAGGCAGGCCAGCTCTCAGTGACCGAGTCCTTCTTTGAGGAAAGCATATATATTCCTTCAGGCCCCAAAGGCACCTTAAGATGTTTTGGGCCAGTGATTTACTTAATGACACCCAGTGACCTAGAAGAATTAATGTGCCTTTAAATGATGAGTTTTTATGGCTTCCCCAAAGGCCCTAATTTATTTGGTAGTTGGGCACTGTAATGTAGGAAACAGAGGCGAGAATTTTAGGAACATCACATTCTGCTCTCAACTTAGTGTGTTTCTTTTTGCTTAAGGGTATTTCTCCTATTGAAAAGGTTTGAAATCCCATTTCTTCTCTGAAGGTCAAAAGCAAACGTATCGTGCTGGGACATTTTATCCTGCCCAGGGTATTAGAGAGGTCAAACAATAAAATGACTAATATAGGTAACTTCAGACTCTGGGTCAATAACTTTTGTTTCTTCCAACTAGTGAACATTAAAAGAAGTTATTAATACAAGTTTTTATCAACACTGGTTGGAATTTCCTGAGATATCACATTTTTACTGAGAGAAAACAGAAGATAGTAAGAATGTGTAACATTGGGCAGACTCTCAGTTTGATGCTCTTTATTTGTTATTTATTTTTAATTAATTAATTTATTTTTAATGTTTATTAATTTTTGAGAGAGAGAGAGAGAGAGAGCGCGCGCGCGTGCAGGAAGGGGGGAGGGGCAGAGAGAGAGGGAGACACAGAATCCAAGGCAGGCTTCAGGCTCTGAGCTGTCAGCACTGAGCCGAGGCAGTGCCTGAACTCAGAAACTTCGAGATCATGACCTGAGCCAGTCATGGTCTGAGCGAGATCATGACCCAAGCCAAGGCGGACGCTTAACCCGCTGAGCCACCCAGGCACCCGGATAGACTTTCTTTAAAGCCTGGTTGGTCTTACCAAGCTCTTCCACCCAGTGCCTGGGAACAGTCCCAGGAGATAGTTTACTCAGGGAGAAGAGGCTCCAAGGCGCTTCTGGGGGTGGAGCCCACAGCAGTGGCTGGCCTGGAAGAGGTGAGGAGTCAAAACATTTTTTTTTAAATCGGAAAATACTCTTACAACTTTGAGGACAGACTTTGGGGCTTTGTTGGTCAGAGTAATTAAGTGGAGGTCGGTCCAGGAATGTGGCCTCCTCGAGCCACACAGCTGCAGAAGACTCTGGGAAGAAAGGCTCCTCACTTCCTGTGACTGTGGGTTGTTCCACTGGGACTTCCTGTCACGGGCTGTCCTGAGGGCTCCAACCATCCCCCCCACCCCCTTCCCCGGCTATTAGTCTTTCCTCCTACCAGTTTCCATCGTCTTTAAACAAAAGGAAAAGGGGAGAGTGAGCTCATTGAAAATGATGCCAAAAAGATATTTTACAGCAGAACTGCTTTCTAAATGAATTCACATGTCTCAAAACATTTTTTCTAAGTCATTTTAGTTATAGTTTAAAAAACAAAATGAGGCAGGAACAGGAAAGAAGGAAAGGCCTTTACGAGGCCAAAATAGAAGTTTTATTGGATTCCATTTCAAAAATAGAGTCCCCAGGTTCAGATCTTGCTGTGACAATATAGGGCAAAACCATGTAGCTTTATATGCATGCCGTATTTTCATTTTAAACGTGGTCTGGTGTTCCAACAGAGGAAATTATTTTGGCCTTGTGGAAGTTTGCTTTTCAGAGTCCTTTAAGAACAATTGCACTGCGATTCATGGTGCTTTACATTTTTAATTTTAGTGTTACCATCATCAATTTTATTTAATAGTGCATAGAACATAACATTGTCTCTGCTAAACAAATAAATGATCTAAGGATGTAGAATGACCATTCCACAAGCCAAATGCAATGGTATGAAGTACACATGCAGTTTTCTAGGCTTAGCCTTTCCTTCACACTTCCAAATAACACACAACCAAGAGAAATGAGATATTTTATACTGATCACGTGAATCATACACAAAAAGAAATGTTCTGGCCCGAAAGCTCAAAGCTGTTGATAATAATGCGCTAAGCTGGTGCGCATGTCATCAGTTTTCAAACACTTTCTCCATATGTATTTCCTCATTTGATATTCTCGGTGATCTATCAGGCAGGCCTGGCAAACATTATATAGTGGCTATGGATCTCATGTAGAGTTTAGGTATGGAAGACTAGAGCTTGTCTAAGATTCACATTAATTTTTGACTCTGAGTTGGTAAGAGTAAACTTTCAGGGCTCCGCTAACAATTTCCCAAAGCACCTCTTCTGGGTAGCTTAAGGGTAGAAAAATCACAAAAACCGTCTTTCTCTAGGTGCAGGGCTTGGGGTGCAGAGAACACATGGGATTCTCCCGGCCTGCACGTTCGCCCTTTGACCGGGCACTTTTGTTTGAGATGCAACAAATGCATGCAGGTGTGGTAGTCCTGACAACCTTCGTCTTTCTTGGGCTTCTCCCCAGTTCTATTGGGTAAGTGCCATAGTTTGGATTCTGTGAATTTCCAAGACCTCAGGAGGGGGAGGTGGGAGAGTGGGGAAACACCTTCTGGTTGTCCATACATGTGGCCTTCTGATGTCCATCGTTCTTGTCTGTTTATTGTTGCAGGCCCAGTGGCCCTCTGCTGTTTCCATTACATGCTTAGGGGCTGAAGATGTTGGTTCAGAAGCCCGTGGTCCTTTGCCCACACGCCCCGTGCAGCCATTTCCCCTCAGAGCTTCTGCAAAGAGCAGCATAGTTGCCCTCTGCTTATGGATCTCACTCTCTCAGACTTCGCCTCCGTCTGCATCTCTCATGCTCACTTGCTTTCTCTCTCACTTTCTCCCCACAAACAGGCCAAGAGATCCTTTTCTCATCTGGGGAGAGAGGGCAAGAGAGCTACGGAGCTCTTCCTTAGGATTCAGGCTTTTGTAAGACAAAGCCGGACCTTTCTCTAAGCTGCTTCTGTTCCAGCCCTGCTACAAAACCTACCTAAAGCCATGAGAATGGAGCTATTTCCTTGAATAGAAGGGAGAGAGAAGGAAAGAATATAGGTGGAGAAAAGTATCTATTCACAAGCATTATTTTTTAGATGGAAAATAAAGTGATATAAATATTGGAACCAAGGTAGAACAGGTCAGAATCTGCTGGATGTTTACATCACAGCATGATAGAGCAAGCTTCGTACTCAATTACCAGGAAAAAATGGATAAGCCAACCCTGCCTATGTTTTGAATTGACTATTAGATCCATATGATAAAAAATAAGAACTAAGTGGCTCCATTTTTTTTTTTTCTCTCCACTCCATTGGATAAAAGATCTTCTCTTGGGCGTGATGGAATCCAGTATTTCACATGTTCTCTGGCAGGTTGTCAGGCCACGAGGCTCTCTGGGAAAGGCCAAAAGTAGACGGCTAACATGGATGTGGAAGCCTTGGGTCCTCGTAATTCCCATATGTTGAGCATATTGAAAGGCATGGCATTCTCAAAGAAGCCCCTTTGATGTGTTGTTTTTCTAATGGAGAATAACATGTGCTTTGGAATACACAGGAAGGCTTCAAATCTGGATGGGGGTGGGGGTGGGGGTGATCAAGGGAGAAATGCCATCTACAGGGAGACGTAAAGATTGACTTTGAAGAGAAGAGTTTGAGGGAGAGAGAAGAAATAGGAGAAAGAGCATATACAAGGCCTACAGGTGAGCGGACACGGCTTGTTGGGGAAACGGAAAATTGTGTGCTACTGACAGGAGAAGTGCAAGGGCAGGTTAAGGGAATGGGATTGGGGGAGAATTGGAAATTTAAGGTTGAAAAATTAAGGAAGAGAAGTTAGCAGAGGTGAAATTAGTTGTATGCAGCAGAAAACCCAACAGTGGCTTAAACAGGGTAAACATTACTTTTTCTCATGTGATAAGTAGGAGATGGATAGGTATTTGCTGTTGTGGGTTGGGTGGTTCAAAATCATCAAGGCCAAGGTCACAGTGAGCCTCTTGGCCCTTTTTTCATGGCTCCAGTCAGAGCTTCCACTTCCAGGAATTAAGGAAAAAGCAAAAAGGGCAAAAATGGTGTATGCTTATTGAATCTTACCTTTAAAGGAGTTTTTTTGGGAGCCCCTTGTCAAAGCTTCAGTTTATTTTTCATTGTCCAGAACTATATCACAACAGAGACTTATTTGTCTTCTAGACATTACACAAAAATGCTGGGATTCACTTTGGTTTTTTAAAAAAATTTTAAATTATTTTTTAATGTTTATTTTTGAGAGAGAAAGAGAGACAGAGACAGAGTGCAAGACAGGGAAGGGCAGAGAGAGAGAGAGATGGGGACAGAATCTGAAGCTGGCTTCAAGCTCTGAGCTGTCAGCACAGAGCCCTACATGGGGCTTGGACCCATGAACCACAAGCTCATGGCCTGAGCTAAAGTCTAACGCTTAAACAACTGAGCCAGCCAGGTGCTCCCACTTTTTTTTTGTTTAATGTTTGTTTGTTTGTTTGTTTGTTTGTTTGTTTGTTTGTTTTGAGAGAGAGAGAGAGAGACAGGGAGGGAGAGATAGTTCGCACATGCGCGCCAGTGGGAGAGGGGCGGAGAAAGAGAGGGAGAGAGAGAGAATTCCAAACAGGCTCCATGCCCAGCACAGAGCCTAACATGGGCCTTGATCTCACAAACCCTGAGATCATGACCTGAGCCAAAATCAAGTGTCAGAAGCTTAACTGACTGAGCCACCCAGGTGCCCCTGGATTCACTTTGAATGGATAAATTTGATACATATTTCCATTTTCCTCAACCAATGTCTATGACCGATGCACTGATTAAGCTACTCCAAGCTCTTGTTATATTATTCCTGAACTACACTTAACTAATTTCATCCTGCCAAGCCCTGGCTCAAGAGACTTCAGACGTTCCGTTACTGCAGGCCAGCACCCAGGACTCTCCTCCAATGCTTCAGCAGTTAAATTCAACAAAAATATATTAGACATCTACCACAGGCAGATGGGCTGGACTAGCCCATGCAGTCTAAGCAAGCATGGTCATTTCCATGCCCACACCTTGTTCCCTCCTTCCCCTCATTCATCCTATATGCATAGGATCCATTCACCTACTTGATTCCAGTGTATCCTTCAAGACCCTGCTCAAGTCCCAGGGTGTTACCCTGCACATCGGCTTCTGAGATTCCTTCCTTCTTCTGATTCACAACACTCACTGACCAATACCACATGACTAGCAATTGAAAATGGACTACCTTGTTGCTACTTGGTTTTTATGTTATTGAGCACTGTTCTAAGCCTCCATATAAATATGTATCTTGTCTTTACATCTTGCATATATAACCTTTAGATATGTTTAATGTTGAAGGAAGAAAACCAATGAATGAATGAATGAATGAAAGGTTACAACTTAACTGCCCCCAAAACATTCAATTACAGTCTTAAGATCATTATGAAGCTTCCTTAGATTGAATTTGTCACTTGTCCTCTGAATTATGTTGCCAGATTTCCATTGAGAAGTGAATCCAAATACACTGGGCACTAGGAGGACTTAGTCTGTTACACCTCCAGATCCTTCTTTATTTATTATAGTCATTTTCTTCTGCAGATGAAAAACTTGACTTCACAGAGGCTTAGGTAACTATTAGGGCACTAAACAAGTGTTAATAGCATAGGAAGTTCAGCATGTTAGTATCTGTCCAAGAAAATGGAACATACATGATTGCTAAATCGTTTGTTGAAACAGAAGAAACTTAGATCTCACAGTTACTATCTAATTTGATGCATAGCGAATGGATGTCTTCAGAAAAGTAATAATTTATTGCTAAATACAGTTATACCTGACTAGTGGCAAAATTGTCTAAGAAAGCCTAATAAAACTCTGGAGAGTTAATCTTGAAATAGTGAAAAATTCAACTTAGACTTATATGGTATTAGTCATCAACCTAGCTTTATGATATCTTCTCAAAACGTCAAGGGGCCTTTGGCTTTTTAGTAAAAGCGATCAGGACTTTAAAGCCTATAACCATTTTTGATTTATCTCTAGAGACAACAAGGAAGTACAAGGTGGGTACATGAGGTATGCTATCTTAATATGGCATCTGAAAAGGAATTCTTTCTTAGGCCTGCTGGCATTGAGTATATATGCACTTGTCTTTAAGAAGAGAAAAATGTCAGTCATGAATAATGCCTGGAATACTTTTTCCAAAATAGAAAACGTTTTGCTTTCCTACTTCAAATAATTCTGTTCAACAAGTCTACACATTAAAAATTAGTGCCCAAATCTTTCACAGTGTGAATTAATCTCAGTGTCTCCAGCTCTTCCTCAAATTGGTCAAGATTCACCTTGAGGTCTTTTAACATCCTTCTGACTCTGGATAGCAGCTTGAGGCCCATGGTTAGTAGGTTCCATTAACAGCATAAAATGGAGCAGACAGCAAAAAAGCCTCTCCCTTAGGGTCTGCGCTCCCCTCCATGCCTGGTCTTTGCTTCACGACTTGGGAATCCTGACTCTAGACCCATCAGCCTGTCTCATCACCTCCTACCTCTACATATCGTTCTTGGAAACACTTGTCCTCCTGCTTTTGTTAAATTCTTGCAAACTGTTTTCTTTCCCAGTTAGATCTCTGGGAGCACCAATGAACACCCCTGACACAAATTTAAACTGGACTTCTGATCGGACTTTGACCTAAGCTTCCTTCTCCATTCAGTGCTTACTCTTGCATGTAATTTATTTAATGAAACCCTCCACTGTCTATATTTCACCTCCTAGTATATTTGGAAAGACAGAGCTTTCAAAAGTAGCTATCAAATTATGCTCATCCTATGGGATCAGGTCTGGGAGGTGGTAAGTAAATTTAAAAAGTTGATTACCATATAAAATCATAAAAAGGATATGTAGTTATTTTAAACATTCTATTTTAACCTAAAATATTTTAATATACATTTATTTACCAACTTCTCCATAAAGGGCCAAGTTCTCTCTGATTACAGTTCTGAGTTGTCTCTCTTGCGTAAAATATTCCACTGTGTATTATTTTTAGTGTTGGTTTCTTTATAATGGGAGGAGAACCTAAAGATGCTTTTAAACCTGAGGTTTATGATTCTTTCAATCTTTTATATTTTATATGTCCACACATAAATTTATAACAATATTTTGTATAGTGCTTTGCTTTTCTCAAGTCTTTCCTCAGCATTTACCTTTGTCTTCATGGGTATAAGTCTCTTTGAATATATCATTGATTTATACAGCATACACTGTGTTACATAATTAAAAAATTTTTTTCAATGTTTATTTTTTGAGAGAGAGAGACAGAACATGAGGTGGAGAGAGAAAGAGGAGACACAATATCCAAAGCAAACTCCAACCTCCGAGCTGTCAGCACAGAGCCCAATGCGGGGCTCGAACTCACAAACTGTGAGATCACGATCTGAGCCCAAGCGGGACGCTTAACCGACTGAGCCACCCAGGTGCCCCACCATGTTACATAATTAAAGGAAAGAACAGGTTGTTATAAGCAGGTTTGGAAACAAATGCAATCGACTTTTGATAGAAATACAACTGGACCAATAGGAGGAGAAATGAGAAAATGAGACTGTATTCTAGAAGCCACAAGTGAGTAATGAAAGTGCTGTGGGTATTACTCAGTGCATTCGGAAGGGATGGACACCATCTGTTGGAGACACATCAGTGATCAGTTGAAAGCATCTACTAGACAAAGGTATAGAGCATGTCCCAGTTTAGCCAACCCAAAAGAAAGAAAATTCTCCTGCTCTCAATTTTATATAGCAATATAGGGGAAGAATATCATTGGGTCATGATCTACCATGAGACTGACCACGGTTCCCGGGGTCACAGCGTTCTGTGATGGCCCAACTTAGGTCATAGTGAATCCGAATGACACTCCTGGAGTTCCCTGCACCATCGGTACAGCAGCCCTAGAGGAAGTGACTACTTCGGTAGACCAACCCCGATCTCCTTAAAAGCAGAGCCTTGTGCTAGGAAATGGTAATGGAAAATTCTTACAACGAGGCTATATTAGTTCAATATTAAATTCCTCTCCTCTCTTTTTAAGATGGCTTAAAATTTCTTAAGAGTAAAAGGTGTGATATAATATTAACAACAGTAATAACAAAAACAACAAATGGCTACCAACGACAGCACCATTACGATGTGTCAGGCACTGTTCCAAGCTCTTCATATGATTGTTACCTAACTGATCATCTCATGAGCACTAATCTCCACTGGGCCACTTACTGCCACCCAGCCATCTACCCACATTTCCCTAGTTTATTCCTACCTCTCAGATAACTGTTTTACGCCTTCATGGCTTTCCTCAATCTCTCCATCCCTCCCATCTTTACTCAGTTGATGAGCTTGCTTGTTATTTTACTAAGAGAAAAAAAGGAGCCCTACTTGGGTGCTGAATCTCCTGCATCCCCTCCTCCATACTGAGGCACTTACCTCTGTCAGTTATTTCTTCTCCCTAGGGCATCATCAAATTTTCCTTTTCCCCTTTCCATTTCTATTAGCATACAAGTCTGCTATAATTTCTCCCATCTTAAAAAAAAATCTCAAAAAAATCTCTTGTGACCTTATATCCCAGACTAATGACTACCTCACTTCTCTACTCTCCCGGATGGAGCAAAAATGCTGGTAGAGTTATCTACACTTGCTGTCTCCAATTACTTTCCTTCCTTTCTCTCTGGAACCCTCTGCAGTTAGTCTTTGGCTCCTACTGCTCCATCAATGATTAAATCTCTGTCCCCATCTTGTTTGGTTAACCAGCAGAACTGGACAAAGCTGATCATTCTCTTCTCCTTGAAAACACATTTTTCATCTTGTTTCTAAAATAATCTTCAGTTTTACTCCTACATCACAGCTGTTCTTTTTGAGTCTCCTTTGCTGGTTGCAAAAGAGCAACCTCTTCCCTTTAACCCTTGTATTTTGGAATATCTCAGTCTGATATTCCCAATATCTCAATATTCTCAATATTCTCTGATATATTCAATCTCTGTTTGATCTCATGGATTTAAATACATGTATAAACCAATGACTTTTTAATTTATTTTCCTTACTTATAAGTGTAGGCATCGATGGCCTTTTAATTTGTATATCTAACTTTGATCTCTTCCTTGAGTTTGAGACAAATATCTCCTTCAATATCTCTACTTGTATGACAATAGGAGTCTCAAAGTCAATACAATCAGTTCTGCTATAACACGTATTTTGAAATTGTGGGTTTGTTTCCACATGACTGATACACCAGGGAATAATTTCGGCATGACACTAATCTTGCTTTTGCTTATGTGCAACGTCGTCTGTGAGAAATATTAGGTAAATGCATAAAACCGCAACCAGCTGAGCCCATAGGAACACCCAAAGTGCACACATGCACACAACGTCCACCAGCTACCTTAGCTCACATTGTGTTTTACCTTACTTTCACTTGTGAACTTTTCTATCTTTGAAAACACTTATTCGACATCCCAAACACCTAAGTATCCTGGCTCAAAAATGTCAAGCAGCGCCTGCAAAGGAGCACTATTTAAGTATTCAAGAGAAGCTTTGAAATAATAACTTAAAAAAATTTTTTTAATGTTGATTTATTTGGAGAGAGACAGAGAGAGAGCACGAATGGGAGAGGAGCAGAGAGAGACAGAGAGAGAGAGAGAGAGAGAGAGAGAGAGAGAGAGAATCCCAAGCAGGCTCCATGCTTAACCTGGAGCCCAACACAGGGCTGGATCCCACAACCCTGAGATCAGGACCTGAGCTGGAATCAAGAGTCAGACACTTAACTACCTGAGACACCCAGGCGTCCCTAATGTGTTTTTTAAAAAATGAAAGAAGGGGGCGCCTGGGTGGCTCAGTCGGTTAAGCCTCCGACTTCAGCTCAGGTCACGATCTCGCGGTCCGTGAGTTCGAGCCCCGCGTCGGGCTCTGGGCTGATGGCTCAGAGCCTGGAGCCTGCTTCCGATTCTGTGTCTCCCTCTCTCTCTGCCCCTCCCCTGTTCATGCTCTGTCTCTCTCTGTCTCAAAAATAAATAAAACCTTAAAAAAAAAAATAAAAAATGAAAGAAGACAGGTATTTTTTTGCTTTGCAGAGTATCATGTTAATTGATACTCATGCAGATAGGAAGAAACTGTCTGCTCCCTTGCATGATTCTGTAGTAATGACATATCTCAGCAAGGACACAATTCTGAAATGCACGAGTTTCTGTTAACACAGTGTCGTGTAAAACAAGGATTGTATGTGACATGTCTTGTGCAATAGGCAGAAAGGAATTCACATTACAGACTGTGATAGACAATGCCATAAAAGTGTAAAATCTTAAAAAGTCTATGGCCGGAACAACTTTGAGTACTGTGAAGTCAATCAGAACATGGCCTAAAGATATGGACGAAAGGGAAAGATGGTTGAACATATGGGTTAAAGATCAAACAGTGAAAAACATTTGCTCGAACTTATCAGTAAGGCTTTCTTTTACCAGAATTTCCTCTTACCTAGAATTTCACTCCTAATTCCTCAAGTCACAGTATTCTCTATCTGCCTTTTTTACTCTTTTCTTCTTAATAAAATGTATTGCCATTAGACATTATATACAGTATCTTACATATTTTTTAGTTTGTTTCCTATCAACCTGTGGAAGTTTTAAAACATGGCTGCGAATTCTTTGGCACTTTTCTCATAGAGAAGTAGGGTCTATGCCCCACTCTTTGAATCTTGGCAGGCCTGGCGAGAATGACTTCTGAAGCAAGGTCACAAAAGGCCACTAGCTTCTGCCTTGCTCACTGGAACCTGCTCTTGGAGCCTGAGTGCCCTCAGAGAGTCATGCTGTGAGGATGCCATGGTTAAACTGAGACATTGTATGGAATGCCAGGGGATGGTGTCAGCCAGGCCTGGTTTTTGAGACATGCTAGATCGGGCCCTCAGAGTCTAATGGAAAGATGAATGTACAAGTAATTATGATAAATAATTACAATTCAGTGTGAAAGATGCTACAGTGACTTATTTCCAGATGGGGGAAATGAGAGGAGAGAGTCATTAATTTTTACTGCAGAACTGTAAGTGAGGGCTCAGAGAAGAGATGATATTTGAGCTGCCTTTCAGGATAAGAAGGTATTTGCCAGGCGGATGATGAAAGAATTGGACTCTTGGCTTCCTCTTCTTTCCAACACTCAAATGGCTTTGAGGGCAAGGAAGGTCCATCCTTTCTGACAACAGGAATCAACCAACAGTCGACTGGAAGCATAAACCGAGCTATATAATGAGTACTGGGATCAGTACCTTGGTACTACAGAAACAAAACTAGCAGGTTTAGGCAAGGCTGTAGATGGAGATCAGCAAAGCATTTCCCTTTTCTGGGCCTGATTTTGCATCTGTAAAAGACAGGGGTTAGACAAAAAAGTGCAAAATTGGTCATTCTCTCTTGTCAATTCTGTGATTCTAGCTCTTTCCTACCTCTGATCCTCTCGAGGGTAAACAGTCTCCATTCCCTCAAGTGTTCCTCACATTATATGTTTCCTAAGACCTTTAACCACACATGTGTCTCCCTTTGCATGGATTCTGCTTTGTAAAAGTCTGCTTTAAACTGCCCCCTTTTGGGGGCACCTGGGTGGCTCAGTCGGTTAAGCATCTGACTCTTGACCTCTACCCTTGATCTCTGCTAAGGTCATGATCTCACAGTTCAGAGCCCCACATCAGGCTCTGTGCTGGGCAAGGAGCCTGCTTGGGATTCTCTCTCTCTCTCTCTCTCTCTCTCTCTCTCTTTTTCTCCCTCTCTCTCTCTCTGCCCCTCCCCGCTTTCGAGCACTTGAGTGCACTCTCTCTGTCTCTCTCAAAATAAATAAACAAACTGTAAAAATAAAAAAAAGTCCGCTTTCGTACTAGATATACTAGATACTGTGCTTCGATTGGAGAAGGCACGTCTTCATCAGCTGTTTTCCAGTCACAACAAAGGTTCAAAGCTTATTTTACATCAACTTTTAATTAATTCACCCATGTACCATGTAACGTGAGCTTACGCAACTGACTGAACCTAAATGTAGGACTTGACATTCATTTGTGTTAAATTTATCTTTGTATTCCTAGAAGCATCTAGCGTAGTTGGTCAGTAAATACTTGTTGAATTGATTTTCGTTTTGCATTTTGTTTTAGGCTGTCAACACAACAAAAGCTTTCTGAATTTTTATTATTTTTATGTTCTATAACCCTTAAGCTTTTCTACATTATTTAAAAAAATTTTTTTAAATGTTTATTTTTGAGAGACAGAGCATGAGCAGGGGAGGGGCGGAGAGACAGGGAGACCTAGAATCTGAACCAGCCTCCAGGCTCTGAGCTGTCCGCACGGAGCCCAGTGCAGGACATAAACTCAGGAACCACCAGATCATGCTGAGCCGAAGTCAGAGGCTTAACCTACTGAGCCACCAAGGTGCCCCAAGGTTTTCTACTTTAAAAAGTAATTTGAGATGTGTTAGCAAGACAACAGGCCCCAAGTGGAGTCCCTTATACTAAGCCCTGAGTCATCAAACCGAGAAGTAACTCTCCCATTAATAAAACCTTAAACCAGTCAATTAGGAGTCGCCTGATCAGCAGGAGTTAGGTAATCTGCCCAATAGACCCCTGCCCTTCCCTAAAGGAAAGTGCATCAAGGAACCCACGTTTTGCCTAGTAGAACTTCCTTGTTTCTGCTCCCTTCTGGCTATAAAAGTCTTTCATTCTGTACAGCTTCTTGGAGCTCCTTTCTTTCTGCCAGATGGATGCTTCCTGATTCAAATCAATATTTGCTCAAATAGACTCTTAAAATTTTTTAACGTGCCTCAATTTATATTTTACCAAAGGAGAATCTTGATGCTGCATTTTTTGTGAGCTATGTGCTTTAAATCAAAGAAACCTTTTTGTATCCATACTGAATGGAAAAGATGTTTATCGGGTGTTTGCTACCAGCCTTCTCCATTAGTGAGTAAGATGTGTTCTGCTAACAACGATGCTAGCCATGTGAAGATCACAAAGCACGCCGAAAGCAAAAAATGACCAAGTTCTGAATGTGTAGATTTAAAAAACTTTATGAATAAGGGCACCTGAGTGGCTTAGTCAGTTAAGCATCCGACTCTTTGATTTCGGCTCAGATCATGATCTCATGGTCACATGATCTCGTGCGAGTTCGAGGCCCACATTGGACTCTGCGCTGGCAGCTTGAGATTCTCTTTCCTTCTCCTTCTTTCCTTTTCTTTCTGTCCCTCTCCTGCTTCCTTGCATGTGCACACGCGCTGTCTCTCTGTGTCTCTCAAAATACATAAACTTAAAAAAATTACAAATAATAATAGTCCTTTCGAGGAAGGATTCACAGGTGCAAATACTCCATGGAGTGAGAGATGTGAAATTTCTGAACTTCCCTGTCAGTTACTCTCTGGCCCAGGACTCTGTTGATATAAAATAGGCTTGAATCTGAAATTTCAAATCAGGCCCATTGCTTTTTGTAAAGAATTTTAGAAGTTGTCCTGAATCAAATTGTTCAAGACAGTTTCTATGACCTTAGGGGGAAAAGATCCTCAGATACAGCAGGAGCAGAATGGAAAATGTTAAGATCCAGAGGCCCATTCTTCCCCGTTGGTCCTGAGTGTTCTTTTTGCTCCAGAAGCCGTGCCCTTGCTCCCAAGGTCCCATCTCAAAGAAGTTACTGGATACCTTCCCCTCCTCCTTGACAGATAGGGGGTAAGAAGAGGAGGAACCAAGAGGGACAAAGGACTCTAATGATTGTATTTTCCAGCAATTTTTTCTTTTAATTCTGTGCTTTTTAAAAACTGCAGGAGTGACTGCATGTAAATAGACCCTTCTAATGGATGTCTGGTTACCATTGACTTTTTTCAGGTTTAATCCATTAAGTGCCTTCCATAGAAAAAGGACACAATGCCTCACAATGCACAGGGTCAACCATAAGAAATAAAACACAACCTAAATGGGGCAGTGCAAGAAGAGAAATCCAAACAGCCTCAGACGGTAAAGGGCTCTTTGTAATTTCTTTTTTTTTTCTTTTTTTTTCAGAATGGAAGCTAAATCAGGAGCCTGATGCTTGTGCTAATCTTTTTTCTTTCCTTTTTCTCTTCTCCCTCAGGAAGGAAGCCATTCAGGCGACAAGCAGGCTCTTATCCCTGGCTTCTTATCATTTACCAGAGGAGCCTGTGCTGGAAATGAGATTCAGACCCACGACCAGGAAAGGCTGCTTCCTTAATTGAGTGCCTCCCTTTTGAAGTCCTGTCTCCCTGGCAAAGCCTGGAGCTGCCTGGGTCCCCCTGGCCAAGATCACTCGTGTGTAATCTCTCGCACACCAGAGGCAGATGCTCCATGACATGGAGCTTTTTTGAAAGGCCTTTAATAAGATTTCTCAGTCCTCCACGTGGCTGGCAGGCGGAGGGAGGAACAGTTTTCAGAAAAGCCTCTGATCAAAGGGTTCAAGATTTTCAGCATTCAGGGGCTTTCCTGCCAGATACACTGGTCCAGGATCTGCAATTCTGGGGGCATGCTCAGCACTCTGAGAGTGTTCACTCTCCTGCCCCTTCCCCTGCTTCCCTGCCCTGTCTCCATAGCCTTAAGGACCACTTCTCTCCAGGTTCCTTCAATTCATGGAAATTGAAATTTGTATTCTTTGAGATTTCTTTATTTATTTGGGGCTATTTGGAGACACATGCGGTCGTCAGGAGCTCTAGTAGAATGTTCAAAAGCTGAAGCAAACACCCCATTTGGAGTTGACTTGGGGCAAGGGGCTATTTTAAAAAATCAGCCAAGCTCACGTGAATTTGGAGTTAATTAAGCTCTGAGTCCAAATATCGTCTATAAATGAGGGCAATACCAGACATAAGGACAAGATCATCATGGGAATTAGATAATGTAAAATGTGAGAAGCCGCTAGCACGAATGTTCTGAAGGTCTAAGAAATGTTTATTATGATTTTATTACTATCCCTGTGGGAAGGAGAACCCTTAGCCAACCGACAGACTGTCTAAGCCTAATACAGAGTAACAACATTAAGGCAAAAGAGTCAAGGCTTTGTCAGCTGTTGTAACACAATCACACATGGTTGGAGAAAGTAGATTTTTTTCAGTCACATGAGCGCTGTCCTCAGTCTCGGTCACACCTTGCCCATGCCATATCGCTTCACCCGTTTTTCCCCTTTGATGTTGTCCCCACACTCAGCAAAACCCAGAACCAGACCAACCTCATTGTGTGGGGTTTTTCCCCTTCTGGCCCAGATGCTGAGTTTTACAGAGAAATCCTGCTGCTCAGATCATGGGTTCCGACAGCAGTAGGGGACGTCTCTCAATGTCCCCAATTCACAATGCAAAGAATTCACGCTGCCCAGGTCCTCTCCACCTTCCTCCCACCTTCTCAGCAGATGACTGGGTCTTACTGAGCAAATGGAGGCCACCATGCAAATATCCCTCAGCCTGCGGCTCCTCTCGCTATACAGTTAGCTGCACTTACATTCATCTCTCTTCCTTTTCTGTCTACAGCACTGGATACATCTTTTCCCCCTTGTTCTCAGGGTTCCATCTCCAGCATCCTACCCTTGATGAGGCTTCTTAAATTCACCGAACCGCATTCCTCTCTCTCTCTCTCTCTCTCTCCCACATACGCCCCTCCCTCTGGATCCCTTTCATTCCTGCTTCTGCCTTACTCTTTCTTCTTCCCTTGAGGTCAAGCATCCCTAATGTCAGCTCCATTCTCACTGCACAGTCACTCCTGCGGCCGGGCTCCATCCTCTGTCCCTCCCCTCTCCCGTGAATCCACCTTGCTGCTAAGTTGAATAGGCTCTTTCCAGGAGCTGTGTTATTGATTTGGCTGCAGCATTTTCTGTTAACTTCCCAGCAGCACTCCATGCTGGTTTCCATGACAGCACTCCATCCTGGTTCTCCTGCCTCCCCAGTCACACCTCAGTCTCCTTTGTGGGTGGCACGTCCCTGTTTACCGGTCCCTTACACATGAACGGTTCCTCGCTGGGTTCTAGCCTCAGCCTTCTCTTCCCTCCACACATTCTCCCTGGTTATCTGATCCTTGTCCCTGGCTTTAATACCACCTCGCTCCAACCCAGGTCACCTCCTAAGGTCTAAAGGCACATAACTGCCTATCAGACATGTCTGCTTAGATGTCCCACAGGCACCTCAAAATCAAGATCTTGTCACCAATTCTCACATCCTCTTACCTAAACCCACTCTCATCTCCGGTATCAAATTACTCACCAAAGACGGTTGATTCCCCTTCTTAATTTTCTCTCAGATGTTTCTGCAGCTCTCCATCCCACAGATACTACTTAGTTCAGGAGCCTCTTTTCCAGCCTAGATCACGGCAACAGCCCAAAACCCATGTCTCTGTCTCTAGTCCTGTGCACCCCAATCCATCTCCCACATTGCTATCAGAGACAGTCTTCTCGAACCAGATTTAATTGACCCCTTTGGGGTCCTTGATGACCTTCTTCTCTAAAAACCCAAAGAGGTGGGTCCCTGCAACTAAGATATGATCCTAACCCTCCCTGGCTGCAGGTGACTGGATCAAGGGACACATGTGATCCAAGCTGATCCAATCAGATTCTCCTAAGAATTTACAGTGAGGTCCCGGAAGATTCTAAACCTTCAAGTCAGCACTTACATTAAATGTATGTTCTCTATGTGATTTAAATTTTCTTCTTATCCTTTTCTGTGTTTTCTAAACTAAAACAAACAAAGAAAACACAAGAAAGAAATTTAAAAACCTTTTTGCTGGTTTTAAAATTAAAAGTCTCTGATTTGGTCTCCATATCCTCAAGTCAATTCTTACTTGATTGCTTACTTATGTTAACCATAAACAACATTATTTGTTTATGTTGTCTAGACAGTATCAGGTCATAGGAATTGAGGAATTCTTCCTGTTAAATCTCTTTCTTTCTTTCTTTCTTTCTTTCTTTCTTTCTTTCTTTCTTTCCTTCTCTCTTTCCCGTGGTTCTCTTGTTAAATCTTTGAGCTTCCAGGGGGTAGTGGTAGAGGCTGATTAAAAGTCTGTCTTTGGAGGAAAACAGATGGCCAAACTAGCTTTACTACCAACAGGGTGGTGACAAGCTACTTAACGTGTTTGTGTCTCAGTTTTGTCCTGTGTAAAATAGGATAGTAATGCCAATGTCACGGGGTTGTGGTCAAGTTTAAATGGCACTGTGTACATAGAGGGCTTGACACAGATTAAGTGTGCAGTAAGCAATATTACAATAAATGTATTCTATCACCTTGCTGGGAGCCCCATCATTCTTTATCCCCTCCTTCTGTTCCTCAGTCAATCTTGGCTCTAACAGTTTTCAGAATGGGGACTCTGACGCCTGGGTATGGAAATTACCCATCTTTCCCTGGCTGTCCTGGGCCTGGGCAGAGAATGAAGTTAGAACTTGAGTGTTCCAGGAAATGGCTTACAATCCTAGACTAACATCCCAAGGAGAACATCCCAAGAAGAGCCATCCCAAGTATGGCCCTACATGATAGACCTCTCCATTACCCCTCTACCCAACCTCCTACCCCCTTCCTACTGGTTTACTACCTTCCAATCACAGTGTCCTTATTCACTCTTCTCCATACCCACCATGAATGTCCCTGCCCCAAGGCCTTCACCCCTGTAGTTTCCTCTAACTGGCAAGTCCTTCTTCTATGGTCTTACCTGGCTGGCCCTGGTCTTCATTTAGTTTTCTGCCTAAATATTAGTCAGACCTTCCTTGGACACTATCTGGAAGAGCTCTCCTTCCCCAGGTCATCTCTGCCACCCAACTTTACATTCACACAGCACCTATTGCTATCTATACTACTATTATCCTACTTATTTCTATATAGGCTAATGAGAATAGAATCTTTGTTTTTTTTTTTTTTTTTTTTAATATATGAAATTTATTGTCAGATTGGTTTCCATACAACACCCAGTGCTCATCCCACAGGTACCCTCCTCAATACCCATAACCCACCCTCCCCTCCCTCCCACCCCCCATCAACCCTCAGTTTGTTCTCAGTTTTTAACAGTCTCTTATGCTTTGGCTCTCTCCCACTCTAACCTCTTTTTTTTTTTTTTTCCTTCCCCTCCCCCATGGGTTTCTGTTAAGTTTCTCAGGATCCACATAAGAGTGAAAACATATGGTATCTGTCTTTCTCTGTATGGCTTATTTCACTTAGCATCACACTCTCCAGTTCCATCCACGTTGCTACAAAAGGCCATATTTCATTCTTTCTCATTGCCACGTAGTATTCCATTGTGTATATAAACCACAATTTCTTTATCCATTCATCAGTTGATGGACATTTAGGCTCTTTCCATAATTTGGCTATTGTTGAGAGTGCTGCTATAAACATTGGGGTACGAGTGCCCCTATGCATCAGTACTCCTGTATCCCTTGGGTAAATTCCTAGCAGTGCTATTGCTGGGTCATAGGGTAGGTCTATTTTTAATTTTCTGAGGAACCTCCCCACACTGCTTTCCAGAGCGGCTGCACCAATTTGCATTCCCACCAACAGTGCAAGAGGGTTCCCGTTTCTCCACATCCTCGCCAGCATCTATAGTCTCCTGATTTGTTCATTTTGGCCACTCTGACTGGCGTGAGGTGATATCTGAGTGTGGTTTTGATTTGTATTTCCCTGATAAGGAGCGACGTTGAGCATCTTTTCATGTGCCTGTTGGCCATCCGGATGTCTTCTTTAGAGAAGTGTCTATTCATGTTTTCTGCCCATTTCTTCACTGGGTTATTTGTTTTTCGGGTGTGGAGTTTGGTGAGCGAGAATAGAATCTTTGAATTGTTCTTTGTTAGTGCCTGGCAGGATGCCTGAAATATAACAGACTTTTGATAAATACTTGTAGCATCTAAATAAAGTGATAGAGCAAATATAAGACAAACATGTAAGCAATATAAGTAATTAGATAAAAGTACATGAGCTTGGGGGCTTGGGAGAAATGATGGGTTTGTACTGATAAAAAGAAACCAGAAGGATCATCCAACAACAGGACATGTCAAGGGAAACGTTGTGTAGCCTAGAATGACTCAGATAAGTATAGGTGACAGTGAAGGAGACTGACTTGACTAGAGCAGAACTGCTCTCTCGAAGACTAAAAAGGGGTGAAGAGATAGTAATGGTGGTGGTGGGTGTGGCCGTGAACTCAGACTGCCATGTAGGGCTGTGTGTGTTGTGCACCACACAAGATGTATCATTCACATTGGGAAGTTTTCAGACATTATTTCTTCTGCTGCTTTTTCTTTCCTCCCTTTCTGGTACTCCCATTATGCATATGTTGGTGCACTTAAGGGTGTGTCACATTTCTCTGAGGCTCTATCAATTTTTCTGCATTCTAGTTTTTCTCTTTTTGGATTGAATAATCTCTGTCCATTTAAGTTCAAGTTTGCTGATTCTTTATTCTCCCAGCTCAAATCAACCTGAGAATTTACACTTAGTTCTTTTTGAATAGTTTCTGTCTCTTTATTAATATTCTGTATTTGATGAGACATAGGCATCCTTCTTTAAATGTGGTTTCCTTTAACTCTTTGAATATCCATATAATAGTTGTTTTGAAATCTCTGTCTATTAGATTCAACATCTGGGTTCTATCAAAGGCAATTCTTGTTGTCTGCTTTTTCCCCCCCTATGTACGGGTTATACTTTCCTCTTTCTTTGCCTGTCTTATAATTTTCTGTTGAAGACTGGATATTTTAGGTTCTGTATTATAGCAACTTTGGATCCTGATTCCCTTCCCTCATCTCTGGGGATCATTTCTGTAATTTGCTTTTTTACTTATTTAGTGACTTGGCTGGACTATTTGAGTGAAGTCTGTTCCCTCTCTGTTTCACCCTCTGTTGGTGTTGCTCTTCAGAGAGTGAAGACAGGTGTGTACACGATCACCCTGGAATGACGGTGCTTTTGGTGGGGATCTCTGTCTCTTTCTCTGATCTCCCTCTGAAGATGCCTGCCTCATTTGGTATCATACTCAGCTGTAAAGGTCCACTGTCTACCGGTTGATTGATGTATTCTTTCCCAACAGTCCTCGGTGTGTAAATTATTCAGCATTCTGATCCAATAAAATTTGGGCCCTTTGGCACGGGTAGTTTTTGAGGTTTGTTCTAGTCCCGGGAACGCTTTTTTTAGCTGTCTCTTTCCTTGGTCCTGTGGCAAACTACGTGATCTATGGTTTAGCTTGTTGCTCTTAATTTAAAGGAGCTATTGTTTCCAAGAGCACACTTAAAGCTGGACTTTCCTATACTTCGTTCCTTTAGAAAGTCAACTTCTTTGGGAAGAACATTGCAGCTTCCTTTTCTTGAGGACTTTGTCCCTGGTCAAAATCTCAAAGCCACTATACTGGGTGCTGGGTGGGGTGACAGCCTCCAGTCTTCTCAGCTTGCCTCTTCTGGGGTAGAACCTCTGCTGTAGGAGCGAGTTGGGGTGTGGACGATCAGGTCCCAGGATTCCTGACCTTCCATGCGGCAGGTACAGCCCCTCCTGTGAGTGGCAGCTGGGTTGCAGAAGACAGCCCTCATCTTCTCAGCTGCCCTCACCAGGCATGTAGCCTCTTCCACTCAGAGCTGGAGGAGATAAGAAATGATAAGCTGGTGGTCTGCTTCTCCTGGTGAGATATGGTTAACCCCTAACCGAGAGCTGAGGGGAGAGGGAGCCCCATCTTGTTGGCCCTACCTGCCCAGAGTGTTGTTTCCATCCAGTTGAGCTACAGGGGAAGTGGGGATGGTAGTGGAGGTGAAGAAAGTGGGTTGCAGTTCAAATACTATAGGATCTTTCTGTTTTGAAATAGGATTTTAGTACATTTTCTTGAATAAAGGTTTCTTCAACTGCCGTATGCCCTGAGGACAACTTCCAGAGACTTGAAGTTCTATTGTTGTTGTTTCAATAGTTTTTACCCGTTTGTTTGTCTCTCTGGAGCAGGGGTTGGTGGGGCTCCTCCGGCTGCCATCCCAAAGTGATGGACCTCATTCCCACTGCAGATATAGTAGATTTGTGTGTTCACAATAATAAACATTGTCTAGCAGATGGCTGTAAGATATCTTATTCTAACAAACTCAGAATGTTCCAAAACCTTTCATCAGATAAAAGTCAAGTGTCTTGAAAAAGGCATACCTTTTTCTAATTGGCACTAAGACTTCCTTGAGTCAAGCACTGGCTTTGGTGGTGAAGGTTACTACGGTGGGAGTGCAATGTAGTTAGAGGTGGAGGTAATCCGGGCCACAGTGTGGCATTAGAGTTGCTGCGTTTGGCTGTGCAAGTTATTTATTGTGCAAAAGTAGGGACATCGTAGATTTAGATTTATACTCACAATCCTGTTGAGTGACTGCCATTTGCTTCTCCTGGTCCCCTTTCCCACCCTTCCTTGCTCTGAGTCCTAAGAAGTAGACCTGTGTGAATTGCCCCAACGGGCTGCCTTGTTTTCTGGTTTTTGGTTGTATTCACAGACAGGGGGCAAAAGGAATGTGAAGCGGAATCATCTCTTTCTTGCTATGTCACTATGAGTTGACCCTCTACTGAAGGGTCACAATTCATGTCAAATAGCCCTTTCCATACAGCCACCTTCCTCTAGGTTGTGATAATTACACCCTGCCCTTGAGCCTTCAGCCTGCTTCAGATTCTGTGTCTCCCCCTCTCTCTGCCCCTCCCCTACTCATGCTCTGTCTCTGTCTCTGTCTCTCTCTCTGTCTCTAAAAATTAATAAATGTTAAACAAATTTTTTAAAAAAAGAAATTTCTTTTTTTCCTGGCAGCTTTGTAAAAAACAGACGGGGACAAAGGAGAGCTTAAGAAAAAGAAGTCAACTGGAAAACTAAACGGGGAGAGACTAGACTTCAACTATCCTTGAAACGAAATCCTTGAAACTAAACGGTGAGAGACTAGACTGGAAAAGAAGCCCTGCGAAAGAAAGGGAGTGTTCCGATGCAGGGAAAAGCTAAGCTTCCTGGCGAGTTGTGTTGGCAATAGAAGGAAAGAAAGGCATAGAGCAAGGAAAATATAGTACTTTTGGGTAAACTGGAGAGTTGAGGCAAATGATAGAAATAACAATAATGACAATGATTAACTGTACCTTAGATTTATTAAATGCTTCCTGAATTATGACAGCAAGTTTCTAAGAGCTTAACGAATATTAATTTGCTTAATCCTTCACCAGCTTTATGAAATAAATCTTATATGAACATTATACAGATGAGGAAGGAAACAGAGGCAGAGAGCTCCAGCTACTTCTGAAGATCTCATAGTAAGCAGGTTAGTGAGTGATAGATCTGAGATTCAAACTCCAAGGCCTAAGCCCTGATGCCTCTTGAGATACACAGAGATACACAGGGAGTACGGGGGGGGGGGGGTGTCAGGGAATAGCGCTCCTGAATCAACTATCTAAGTATCTTTACCCCAGGTGCCCACTCAGATGGCCATAATTCTTGCTTTTTTCATACTCACCTCTGAATGGAATGCCCTCACCCTCTTGCTATAACAGCAGCAACAACAAAAATACTACAGGTCTTCCTTGACTTACAATAGGATGACATCCCGATAAGGCCATTGTAAGTTGAAAATATCACAAGTCAAAAATGCATTCAATACTCCTAACCTCCTAATGAACATCACAGCTCCACCTGGCCTACCATAAATGTGCCCAGAACACCCACATTGGCCTATAGTTCGGCAAAATCATTAACACAAGCCTTGTTTTATAATAAAGTGTTAAATATCTCATGTAATTTATTGAATACTGTACTGAACGTGAAAAACAGTGGTCGTATGGGTATGGCTTTTTTACCCTCATAATCGTCTGGCTGAGTAGGAACGACTTCTTTCTGCTACCGCCCAGCATCATGACAGAGGACCACACCACATATCGCTAAGCCAAGAAAAGATCAAAATTCAAAATTTGAAGCACGATTTCCACTGAATGCATATCACTTTCTTGTCATCGTAAAGTTCAAAAATGTTAAGTTGAACCATTAGAAGTCAGGGGCTGTCAATAATAATAAAATAATAATAATAGCTAGCGTTGAGCCTCTATTATATGGTGTCACTCTTTCATGCACTTGACATGTGTTTGCTCCTTAATCTTCAAGACAACCCCATGAGGTAGGTATTAGTATTATTCTCATCCACTAAAATGTACACGGCGGGGAGCAGTTTCTGTCTCTTTTATTCATCGGGTTGCTACCTGGTACATTGCGGTACTCAGCAAAGGTTTGTTGAGTGAATGAACTTTCTAGATGTGGAAACTGAGGCACGGCTAGGTCAAAGATGAAACAATCAGTACACAGTGGGGACAGGCTGGAGCCCAGCAGTCTGGCTTCCTAGGCTGTGCGGAATCAGTAACTCACTCCAACGTAGTCTTTGAGGCCAACACGATGTCCCCCCCACCCCCGCCTTGGGAAGATGGAAGGGAAATTGATCTTCTGGGAAAACCTTCCCACCCCTCTCCCTTTCCTGTGGGACGTCTGAGAAGAAACTGCCTCCTAGGCTGTAAGCAAGAGCACTCACTAATCATGTAGCATCTTGCTTGATTTCAAATCCTGCCCTGCGTCTTTGTGCTCTTCCTCACCTCTCCATGGCCTCCTCCCTCATTCTTTTCTGTGTTTCTAACCTCTTATGTACTCATTCCGAATTCCCAGGATCACACTCCCACCCTCAGACTTGCCCTTTATCTCCCTCAGCCAAATTCTGGCAGTGACACTGTCCATGCAGCCACTTCCCCCCCATTCCCTGGGGCCCATTGTGCTTGCTCTGCAGAAGACACCACTTGGGTTTCCATTTCGCTCCAACCTTTGATCCTCTCCAAGCTCTTTTTATAGTCTGCAACTTGCATTTCCTGTTTCCTCTCAAACTTGGAAGTTAGGCAGTGTAGGCTGACCTGGGTGTGGTAAGCGAAAAGTCGGGCTGGCATCACCTCCTTCCTGACTTCTCACATAGTAGCAGCAGGGAGAGGACTCTCCATGAGTATTTATGAGACACCTAATAGGAGCCCAGCGAGGAGATAAGGTGAGCATACCTGTTGGGGAGGGAAGTCCGGCCTTAGGCATATGCTGCTGTTGCAAAGCCTTGCCCGAACCCACGCCTTAACATTTAGCAAAGGGAAAACGCCAAAGGACAAGCGGCCTCAGACTTCCCAGATGGGAGCAGATTGTATCAATGATTGTATTCTGTTGAGCACTGCATTTGCTAAGACTTAACGTCCCATGAAGGAGCTGTGGATCCAGCAACTGATAATAATAACTGAAACCAAAATCTAAGTTTTTCCAGTTGGAGGATCAGAATTCATTTCTGGAGCCATGAGTTTAGGAGGAACTACTGTGTGATATTTCGTACACCGCAGATACTATTTTCTCTTTGGGGAAGAAATCCGTTCTTGGGAAGCCAGCTATGGAAGGCAAATTGCCTTTTGTGGTCTCCTTGCGACTCCTGGCTCTCAGAGCTTGTGACTCATAACCACAGACTTCAGCCTGAGCCCAGGCAACAGCTTGGAGCTGAGATGAAGGTTATTACTGGAGGCGACTAACCAGCGTCCAGCTGAGGTAGCGGAATCTGGTGCTGCTAATGAGAAAAGATGACTACTGCCTTTTCTTTTCCACAAGCTGGAGGTTTTCTTTGGCTGATTTTCCTCCTCTGCAAGAAGCAGCGGACTTGCCTCTCCAGACATAACATTTCCACAAATGTAGAATTATAGAATGTTAGAACTAGAAATTTCCTTAGGGATAATCTTCATCTTCTCAAATTATACAGAGAGAAACTAAGACAGGGAGACCAGGTAACTTGGTTTGTTAATAAAAAGACTAGACTGATGTCTGAGTCCAGGGCTTTTGCTGTGGAAGTTACATGGATGTCTCTATGGGCATCTGATAGTCTGGCACAGAGTAATTAGAGAGAAGAGAATGTATATATATATTTTTTAGTGAATGACACTCTGTTGACTCCCCTTCTGAGGTTTGGCAGTATTCTGATCATCAGTGACATTGAACAAAGACAATGCCTCCAGTGCCATCCCGCCACTGACAGGAACAGAAAGACCACGAACAGAGGAATTACAGATCTGTATGGAGTTTGAGCGTGACCTGGCCATGTTGGCCAGAGGGGCTTCATGCATATGGCATCCTTTCAGCCTGCCAAGTATACAGACTGTGTGGTGGGTTGTGCTCCGTCAATTTATCTCATCTTGGAACTTTGTTTCCCCAAATCCCCCTCCGTGCATGAGCCAGCTTAGAGTTGGCCAGAAGTGGAAGCCGCATGAGGTTTGAAAAGCAGAAGAGAGAGGTGGTGGCCATTACTTTCGGAAGGTCTTTTCGGAGCTATCTACGGTGACCGATGGGCAAAGCTTATCCTCACTCTGCTCTGCATCCCGTCCTTCCAGCCCACTGACCCTGCTGACCGACAGCAGCCCTAAGCCCGCCACCAGCTCCTTGGCTAAAGACCGAAGAAGCAGCAGACACAAGAGCTTCCCGTAGATGTCTTCACGGCCCCACCTCGAAGTCCCCCTTCAGCCTCTGGAACGCTGGAATGAGCTGATTCTTCTATTTGACTAGTTGATGACTCCTTCCCACCTTTTCCAACTCACTGGCTCTTTCACATCACTTGCCCAGCCCCTCCCACCAATTCCTAGAAGAGCTCCTTTATCCTGTAGAAGAGTAATTGCACCTCTGGCTGAATCCTGAGTACTTCCTGCTGGGTCTCCAGGAGGAGCCTGGGGCAGGCCAATGCACTGGCCTCTCCCTGAATTTGGTAATCCACCAGGAAACCAGAGGGGCTGCAGGGGAACCAGGAAGTGCTTTCGCTGTGTGCAGGCAAATACATGTTGTGGGCACCTCCCTGTAAGACTCCTCGGGTGAAGAAGGAGTCCCTAACTCTGACAGCAAAGGATAGTCAAGGGGATAAGGGAAGCTGAGAGCCATACATCCTGGTGGGTCTGCCTGTGGGAACAAAGCTTCTAGCATCCGAAAGGCTTTCCCAGATCTTGCAATCACCCCAACACTCTCTTGCTGCTTACCTCTATGCAAAGAACTGAGCTGTACTCTAAGACTTGATATCCTTGTTGTCTAATTGATCTACAGAGCTGAAGACTGGCTTCCTTAATCTATCTTGACAGTTCCTATTTCCAGACCCTTCCGGGACTAGATACGTTGTGAAAATCAATCTTAAAAGGACTGTGATTAACTGAACTCTTCCAACCCCTATAAAATACATAATTTGTAGCTTCTCACATTATTATTTCTTTGCCCTGTCATTTAAAAAACATGAAATGACGGTGGTAAAAAGTCAGAATATCATTTTAATGAACTTCCTGGTGTCTAAGACAAAAGTCCTCAAATTTGAAAACTGCTCAACTCACCACATTTTAGCTGAACTCTAAATGGCAGAGGAAGGGTGTGACTACGTCTGACAGGACATCAAGTGATTTTTTAAAATAAAAATCTCCCTCTTTTCTTTTTTTAAATGTTTTTATTTATTTTTGAGAGAGAGAGAGAGAGAGAGAGCAGGAGAGGGAGAGCATTGGCAGAGAGAGACGGAGACACAGAATGTGAAGCAGGCTCTAGGCTCTGAGCTGTCAGCCCAGAGCCCATGTGGAGCTTGAACTCACAAACGGTGACACGACCAACCGACCAACCGGAGCTGAAGTCGATTGCCCAACTGACTGAGCCACCCAGGCGCCCCTCCCTCTTTTCTTCTTTATTGGGCAATGCAAATTGTGATTTTAAAACTGTGCATTGCTTTAATTTTTTTTAACGAGCTAAATCAGCGGTTCCTGAGAACACTGATAGGGCAGTTTGTTGAACAGATGTTTCAGAAGAAAGGATTCTCTGATCAAAGAAAGTGTGAGAAATACTGCTTCTTTCAAAAAAAGTGACAGAGTGCCTCCCTGTATCAGGAGCTGTGCTGCACACAGAGAAAAATATACCTGGTCCCAGCACAGTTAAATAGGCTTCCTTTCTGGAAGATTCTTGAGGGCCTCTACAATACCAATATGCATTGTGAATACCACAGGGAAATTCTGTGCCACATTTTCTCAACTGATTTGACCACTCTTCTCCTCCTCTGCTTCCTCCTCCCCTACCTTCTTTTCTCTGTTTTTAAGCTTAAAGAGTAGAAAGGTTATACTTAGGCTATTTGTGAAAAGCTGATCCAAATCAAATAAAATCCTGAGCCTTTCTAATTTGCAAAAAAGAATATTTCTAAAAAGCAGCATTGAACTCTTGTCCAAGTTGAACCTGATATCATTTTAAAAACTAAAAATGAAAAGACGCTATTCATTTTTTAATAAAATGAGCCAAGAGCATTGCCATCATATTTGTTAGCCATGCAAAGGTGGATTTTGATGTTTTCATAACTTTAGTGCAACAAAAGTTTAATGTCTCCGCTATAGTGGTGATAATACACAAAGCAGAAAAACAACAAGCAAATTCTGGAATTAGGGCTGTCTTCATACTTCTGTTGTAAAACATTAATTCAACACAACTTGATGATATGTAGTAGAGGAAAAATTTGAGTCTGGATTGTTCTTTGGGAATGATAATCCAAGTGTCTGCCAATATCCATTCAGGGATTATCTTCTCTGGTACTTTTGGAGGAAAGGGAGCTTGCTTCATTTTTGCTCCAGGGTCGGTCCAAACCAGCCCACTTATCTGATGTGCCGTGCTGCACCATTCACTTGGGCCCCCACTTACCTGAATCCTGGTCCCTGAGGATTCTGGCATCCCCCCTTGATATCATGCTGCTGTCTCTGGCCTCAGCTGAGTGGGGCTCCAGGCAAGGCTGCCACATTTGACTTCATTATTCTGTTCCTGAATTTCCCACTGTGCTGTTGGTGTTGGGGGAAAAAGACTTGTTGTTTTTTACGAGCTGGATTAGCTGAGGATACAGATGAGATGTAGATATTACTCTCAAAATTCCTTCGCCATTTTACCATGGGAAATTCCTAACCTCGTCACAGCCTTGAATTACCTCTATCTTCTTTGCCCCTTTTCTTCCCCTCTTTTTTAAAAGTTGAGTATGTTCAGGTGCAACTTACATATGGTAAAATTCACTCTGTTTAGTGAGCAACAGTTTCATGACTTTTGACAAATGCTACACTTGTGTAACCGTCCCTGCAATCAAACAAAGAACATTTCCTTGACCCCCCCCCCCACCCAGATTCCATATAGTCCCTTCTAGACACCCACTCACCTCACCCCCAGCACTTGGCTACCACTGACTGATGTTTTCAGTCTCTCTATCTTTATCTTTTTGAGAATGTCATAAAAAAGGAGTTAAAAGGGAACCATACAGTATATGGCTTTATTTACTTAGCATCATCTATTTGAGATTCATTCATGGTTTTATGTGAATCAGTGGTTTGTTTGTTCCTATGCTGAGTAATACTCCATGGATGAGTGTACCGCAGTTTTTTCTTTAAACCCATTTGCCAGTTGAAAGACATTTGAATTGTTTCCCATTTGGGATATTTGTAAATAAAGTCACTATAAACATACACATACGGTTTACATGTGAATGTAAGTCTTCATCTCTCTTGGGTGAGTACTTAGGGATGAGATTACTGAATCATGGGATAAGTATGTGTTTAACTTTATAAGAAACTGACATGCAGGTTTCAGAAGTGGCTGTATCATACTGCATTCCCATCAGCAATGTATAAAATTTCCAGTTGCATTCTATCCTTATCAGCACTTGGAACTGTCAGGTGTTCTCCAAGCAATTCTAACAGTGGTGTCTTATTGTGCTTTTTAATTTGATTTTCTTCGTGACTAATACTTTTAAACATCTTTTCATGAGCTTATATGCCACCCATACGTCTTTTCGGGGGAAGCGTCCAAATTGCCCATTTAAGAAAATTGGATGGTTTGTTTTCTTAATATTGAGTTTTCAAGGTTCTTTGTAAATTCTGGGTATAAGTGCTTCATCAGATGTGTTTTGCAAATATTTCTCCCAATGTGTGGTTTGTCTATTAATTTCCTTACTTGTGTCTCTCAATGGAAATTTTAAATGTTGATGAATTCTAATTTATCATTTTTTTTTCCTTTATGGATCATACTTTTAGTGTGGCATGTAAAAATATTTTACCCAACTCAAGGTCACAAAGATTTCCCACTAGTTTTCTTCTAGCAACTTTATAGTATTGGGCTGACATTTAGGTGTAGATCCATTTTTGTAGGTGGCTCAAGATATGGGTTAAGCTTTATTATTATTGTTTTTTCATGTGGAGATCCAATCATTCTATCCCAATTTGTTGAAAATACTGTCCTTTCTCACTTAAATTACTGTATTAGTCAAGGTTTTCCAAAGACTCAGAACCAATAGGATATATATATGTGTGTGTGTGTGTGTGTGTGTGTGTATATAATTATTATATAAATATAATTATTTCTTAAGCGGAATTGGCTAATTCAATTATGGAGGCTGAGAAGTACCACCATCTGCTGTCTGTAAGCTGGAGCTCTGGGGAATCTGGTAGTATAATTCTAGTCCAAGTCCAAAGGCCTGAGAACCAGGGACGCAGATGTTGTTAAGCCCCAGTCTGAGAGCAGATGTTTCAACTCAAGTGCTCAGGCAGAGGAGGAAGAAAATTCTCCCTTCATCTGCCTTTTTGTTCATTCTGGCCCTCAGTGGATTGGATGATGCTCACCCATTACTCAGTCTACCAGTTCAAAAGCTGATCTCTTCCCAAATTGTCCTCACACACACCTAGAAATAACATTTAATATGATTTCTGGGCATCCCCTGGCCCAGTCAAGTTAACACATAAATTTAACTATCCCGATGACCTTGGAATTTTTGCCAATACTCAATTGACCATATACGTGTGGCTCCATTTCTGGACTCTATTTTGTCCCGTTGAACAGAACTATGTCTTAATTGTGTCTCTTAGAGAGAAGTTTAAAATTTTGATTAATTCTAATTTATCAATTTTTCTCCTTTCACCATATGACAAAGTCTTGATTAATGTTACTTTATAAATTAATTCTAAAAATCAGAGAGAAGTACAAATTTGTTTTTTTCAAAATTGTTTTAGCCTTTCTAGTTTCTTGGCTTTTACATACAAATTTTAGCATCAGTTTGTCTATTTTTATAGAATATCTTGCCGTGATTTTGATTTAGGTTGTCTCTTTAGCTAAATTTGGGGAGAATTAATTACTTAACAATATCGAGTGTTTGAATCCATGAGCACAGTAATTTCTCTATTTACTTAAGTCTTCTTTCATTTCTTTCATCGGTGCTTTATAGTTTCTAATATACAAATGCTCCACAATTTTTGTTAGATTTATACCTACCTCTTTCATGTTTTTCAATACATTTATAAGTGGCACATGTAAAAAATTCAATTTCCAATTGGTCATTGTTAGTATATTCAAGAATGTTGTTTTTATGTGTTGACCTTGTATAAAGTGCAACCTTGCTAAACTCACTTATGTATAGGGCATATTTGGAGACTTTTGGGGGATTTTCTACGTAGACAATCATGTCTGCAGATAGAGATAGCTTTATTTCTTCCTTTCCAATGTGTATGCCACTTTTCTTCTTGCCTTACTGTAGTGGCTAGAATCACCAGCAGGATACTGGTAGGAGTGGTGAGAGCAAATATCCTTGCCTTCTTCCTGATCTTAGAGGGAAAGCAATCCATCTTTCGGTTAAATATATTAGCTGTAGGTTTCTAAATGATGCCCTTTATCAGATTAAAGAAGTTCTGCTCTATTCTTAGCTTGCTGAGAGTTTTTCACATGAATAGTAATTTTGTCAAATGCTTTATCCGAATCTATTAAAATGATCATGTGTTTCTCTTACTTAGTCATTTAATATGGTGAATACCATGATTGGTTTTGAAATATTGAATTGTACTTCTGAGATAAACCCTACTTGGTATAATGTATTCTTCTTATTGCTAGATTCAGTTTGCCAATATTTTTTTTTTCGTTCATATTTTTGTGTGTCAGTTTGGGCAAATTCTGTCACTCTTTCTCCAAATTCATTTATTCTTTCCTTAGTTGCATTGTGTCTATGGAGATAGCCCACTGGTGTTACTCTACATTTCTGACACTGTGTTTTCTATTCCTTGTATTTCCATTTGTTTCAATAGTTTTCTCATCTCTGCTGAGTCTCCATCTATTTATTCATCTTTATCACTAGATGCTTTGACATATTGATCACAGTTATTTTAAATTCCCTGTCCAATATTCCATGTCATCTTTGAGTCTGGCTTTGATTACTTTGCCTTGAGATTGTTTTCCCTTGCTTCACCCCCCTCCCCCCCACACACAACCTTGTAATTTTTTACTGAATTCTAGATATAATGTATAGAACAGGAAAGACTGAGGTAAATTGAATTCATGCCTGAAAATGAACGTGCCTTTTCTACTAAGGCCATTCATGTGGCGATTTGAGGCAATCTAGTCAGAGTTTGATGGGTTTGTGTTGTATCATTGCTGTGGTTACCTTTAGTATGGCACCAACCTTGAATTCCTTTAGCCTTACCTTGTGCTTAGGGTGGACGTTTGGACGGCTAGTGGGTATTTCTTAGTGCTCTTTTTTTTTTTTTTTTCACCCTTAGTTTGTATCATTGAGTATCTGTATCCTAGGTGGATCGATTCATGCCCTTACTCCTCCCTCACCAGTAAATGGCTGCTGCTTGTTATTAGGTGCCTACTAGCCCACCAAAGGTGGGAATCAGAGAGTGGTCCTCTAATGTCTTGATCCAACTTCACTCTTAGGTAAACCTTGCCTCACTGAATCTGGGGGGCCAATATTTTTCAGTGCTCCTGCCTCTTCTCCCACTGGCAGGCAGACTCTACTTTGTATTTTTGAAGGGGATTACAAGGCAGAGAATTCCCTGCCTCTCCTCCAGTGGTAGAAGGCCTGGGCCCACACTGTTATCTAGGGGAGAGGTTTGTCTCTTCCGTTCCCCCACCCTCGTGGGTCTTCACCTATGCCCTGGGAGAGACAGATTTTCTTCTATTTCCCCAGAAGCTTATGGCTTTTGTTCTAGTGGGGAGATGGGTCCCAGCGGGGTTTGTGTTTTTCCCACTATGGTAGCTACTCTCTCCTCTAGACATCCACCAGCTTGCTCAGGTCTCCTGCCCTGCCCATCTTTCTTGATAGTACTTGGAGTCAGGTGGATGTTTGTGGAGACTGTGAGTAGGTGCAGACTTCTTTGGTGTCTCTGGAATTCCTGGAGTCACCCTTGGCATTTAGGAATTTATTAAACATTTATCTGTATTCTTCTTATTTGTGTATATGGCATCTAGTGTCTCTCCTTGCTCTGGCTTGAGCCAGTGCTTGCTGCTCGTCTCCTTGGAGGGGCCTGTCTTTTCTTAGATTTTAGGTTAATTGGTTAACTGTGAATTCAGCTATATGATGGGTTCAAGAGAAATTTGATTTTGCAGTTTATGCAGCTTTTTCTTGTTATTGTGGCAGTTGACGTGACGCTCTCCATAATCTTTATACAATCTACACAGAAGTACCATTTCCTTTCTCTTTATATAACCTCCATACATTTCTCACTTCTTTCCAATTCTCTTGCTTCCCCCTCACTTCAAGGTATCAACAGAAATGCCAGGTCCAATTTCATTAGGCAGAAAAATCTAGCTCTTTATCTGTCCCATTCTCACACATCCAGGCCATGGTTAGGGGCTCTTATTTTTCTTAGTAAAAAAATAAAACAAAACAAGAGTACATGAAGATCTTTTATATAACTGAAGAACTGTGGAGAGCTTAAAACTGTACATGTTCGACTGAAAGTACCAGAAAATACAGTAACTGTTAAACCACTATGACGTTAATTAGTACATTGCAAGAAATATGGAAGTGATTGGTCCCAGGGTTAATCTGATAGTTTAATGATGTTTTCAATGGTGCTAACCTCAGAGTCTAGCTTTCTTCCTCATACACATTACCTCGTGGTTGCAAGATGGCTGCTATATCACTGGACATAACATCTTTTTACAAAATAGTGTTCAAAGGAGGGAAAGTAGTAAGGAGACAAAATAAAGAAGAGAGCTTGTATTGGTCACATTTCTTAAAGCCAGACATCCAAATCCACTCTAATCAGAAAATGGTATATTAAGGAATAGTAAATAGTTCACAGAATTTTTTAGAAAGCCAGAAGAACAGACTTTCTAACCAAAAACAATGCAACTGAACAATGACCTATCAAACCTTAGGCTGTTATAGATGAAACGTGACTAAGATTGCCACCTTGCAGCACTGATGATACCAGAGCCCTACCATAGCTGATTGGTAAGAATCAGATGCTTTTATCAGGGTGCCCGGGTGGCTCAATTGGTTAAGCGTCTGACTTCAGCTCAGGTCATGATTTCACATATTGTGAGTTTGAGTCTTGCATCAGGCTCTGGGCTGACAGCTCAGAGCCTGGAGCCTGCTTCGGATTCTGTGTCTCCCTCTCTCTGCCCCTCCCCTGCTTGTGCTCTGTCTCTCTCTCTCTCAGAAATAAATAAACATTAAAAAAAAAAAAAGAATCAGATGCTTTTATCTCCCTAGATGCCAGAATATGAGCCATGGTGCTATGTACACAATCTAATTCTAATTCTGTTACATCCACTTAGTCAAACCAAGGTCATATGCCTCTATCCTAACTGCAAAAGCATCTTTGAAGTTGACTTTTCAGTTTCCAAAACTGGAGCCACATGCATATGTCAACACCAATTATTTGGCAAGAAGACTGTGATTCATTCTTTGGGGTGAGCATTTTCTTTTTACCCAAACTGAGAGTCTCTTAGGAATGTACGAGGGCAAAAGTTGTTGGGTAGGCAAACAATATTTATTTATTCAAATACTTGGGCACTAACTACACAGTTGGGCGTAACACTTTTCTAGTGGCTTGGGATATCTCGGTGAACCAAGCAAAAAGTATTCTTGCTTTTGAGGAGATTACATTCTAGTTGGGGTGGGGGCAGGCATCATTAATGGGTTTATAGTACTAATATGTGTCATGTAGAATGTGGTTAAGTGACACAGGAAAGAGAAAAATTAGAGCAGGGGATTAGGAATGTAGGAGTTTGAGGTGGAAGGAAGGTTTAGATGGACTTCTTGAAAAAGGGAAATTTCAGCAAAGGGGAGGAGAGCCAGTGCCCTGGGAACTGCGAGCCAGAGACCGGGAGCAGCTGGGGCAAAGGCGTTCGGGCAGGAGTGTTCTGCGTGGGCAAGGAGGTCGATGTGACTGGAGAAGAGTGAGGCGGAGTGGCAGAAGGTGAGTTCGGTGAAGGAATTCGTGGGGCCCGTGGCCACTTTAAGGACTCTTGTGTCGAGACGGTGAAATGGAGAGCTTTTGTAGGCTTTTGAGCAGAGGGGGAACGTGACCGGAGTTATTTGAAGATCACTCTGCTGTGTCGAGAATCGCCTGTTGGTGGCCAGAGAGGGAAATAGGGGTACCTGTTAGGCAGAGGCAAAGGCAATAGGGCCGGGGTGACACGGTGGAGGATGGTGAGCCGTGGTCCAGCCTGCCATGTATTGTTAAGGCAGAGCCAGGAACGGAAGGGCTGTGAATGGGGAATGAAAGAGCACAGCAAAGATGACTCCAAAGTTTCTGCTTTGCAGCTGGAAGGATAGGGCTGTCACCACTGGCTGGGAAGGCTGTGGGTGGAATGGATTGGGAGGCAGGGGGCAAGGAGCAGAAGTTCAATTTCGGAGAGGCAAGTCTGAGATGCCTTTTAGATATCAAGAAGAAATAAATATCTCATGGGCAGTTGGGTGTATAAGCCTACAACCTGGGTGAAGTGTATGGGCAACAGATGTAAATGGTCTCCCAGTGGAAGCAGCAGCTGGCAGCGGCTTTGCTGGAAATAGGAGGTTATTCCCCCTCCACCCACCCCCCCCTCGCCGCTGCAGGGCCTCCAAATTAATAAAGTCCTTTGATGCTTTCCAAAAGCAAATGTCATTAAAACACATTAAACGCATTTTTCAGACATTAAAACACATTTTTTATGGAAGATTTAATCAAGATAAGGTAGCTAAGGTAAGACAAAGAGTTATTAACAAAATTAAGGCTCCTTTGTACGTTTGATCATTGTTCTTCTGTTTTCCCAGCTGAGTTTCGAAGGGAGGCAGGATGCTGAACTGTGAAGTGTGTGAACTCCGGCATGAGACAGACCAGGTTTGAGTCCAGCTTTCAGCATTTATTAGCTGTGGGGACTTGGCAAATTACTTACCGTCCCGAACTTCAAGGTCAGGAGTAATTATAGCACCTACTATTATTAACCTTGTTAAAATAATGCTTCTCCGTAGCACCTGTCAGAGGGCTCGGCCATTCATTTATTCATTTGTCCAGCAAATAGTCATGGCCACCTATAACTTGCTAGGTGAGGAGTGCACACCGTGAATAATGCAGACTGTCCCTGTCCTCATGGACATTGCAGGGTAAGAAGCAAGCAGTTTATAAAAGAAGAATCCCACTGATGGGGGGAAATCCAAATTAAACTCACAATGAGAAATCACTTCACTCCCGTCAGATTGGGTGGGGGGAGGGTAATAAGACCCAAGTTTGGTGAGGACAACGGGGAAGTCAATAGGTCTTTTTCCAGTGAAAGTGGGAATTTAATTTGTGCACCACTCTGGAGACCAGCCTGATGATATCCGGTGAAGTGGAACACGTGCATTCCCTTGCATCCCAACGTTCCGCTGGTACGAACGACCGTGTGCCAGAGAAACTGTCACATATGCTCTCTGGGCCGCGTGCACCGAATGTTCGCAGCAGCACCGGTCCTGACAGCAAGCGAGTAGAAGCGACATAAATGTCCACCAGTGGAGGGTTCAAATGACGGATTAGTATTCAGGATTTAAAAATAAACAGAATGGGGCCGGGTGGCTCACTTGGTTAAGCATCGACTTTGCTTTAGGTCATGATCTCACATTCTGTGGGTTCAGGTCCCATGACGGGCTCTGCCCTGACAGCTTGGAGCCTGGAGTTGGCTTCATATTCTATGTCTCCCTCTCTCTGCCCCTCCCCTGCTCGCACTCTTGTCTCTCTCTCTCAAAAATAATAAATAAACTTTCAAAAAAATAAAAAAAAAAAACAGACTAGGTCAGTGTGGCAAATCTCCCCCCACAAAATGGGTAAAAATGCAAGTTGCAAAGACAGTTATCTTTTGTCTAATTTCAACACCACATAAAACAACATTATATGTTCTTATGTAATAAAATGTTGAAATATACACGGGAAGGATATACACAAGGGTGGTTACCTCTCCTGGAGGAGAAACAGTAAGGAAATGGATGGGGTGACAGGGGAAGTTTAGCCACACTTGTGATTATTTATTTCTTTTCAAAAAAATGAAACAAACATGGCAAAGTGTAAGCATTTATTAAGTGCAGGAGCTTATTGGAAATGGCTTTTTTTGTGTACTTTTATGAAAATATTTCATAATTGAACATTTAAAAATGTCATGGTAAAATATACATAACAAAATTGCACCCTTACAACCATTTTTAAGTGTATGCTTTAGCGGCATTGAGTGTGTTCACATCATTGTGCGGCCATTACCATCATCCACCCGTCTTCGGAACTCTCGGCCACTTTTATTGAGATGTAATTGACATATACATTGTATTAGTTTTCGGTGTACAACGTCATGATTTAATATATGTGACTATTGCAGAATGATTACCTCAATAAGTCCAGCACATAGTTACAAGTTTTTTTCTTGTCGTGAGAACTTTTAAGATCTCTTAGCAACTTTCAAGTATACAATACAACAGAACGTTTTTCCTTGTCCCAATCTGAAATGCTGTACACAGTAAACACTAACTTCCAACTCCCCCCTTTCCCCAGGTCCTGGCAACTGCTGACTCTGTGTCTCTGAATCTGACTGCTCTAGATGCCTCATATTCATCCTCATGATACTCACTTATTTCACTTAAAATAATGTCCGCAAGGTTCGTAGATTCATCTACATTGTAGCTGTATGTCAGAATTTCACACCCCCCACCCTTTATTTTAAGGCTGAATGCTATTCCATTGTGTGGGCATTCTATCTTGTGTTTATCCACTCATCCCTCGATAGACATTTGGATGGTTTCCACCGTTTGGGTCTTGTGATATAAGCATTTAAAATCTAAATAAAATAAAATAAAATAAAATAAAATAAATAAATAACAAGAGAGTTCTAGACGGGAAGAGATAAATAAACCAAATTTTTACTCAGTAAGAATCCCTGGAGATAAGCTGTTACCACATGAAGTCTGTGCCCACGGACCTAGGTGCACATGTGGGAACATGTGGCGCATGTGAGCATTGTGTGTTGTGTGTCCACAGTTGAGGAGGAGACTCTCTGTCACTCGCAGGGCACAGTGGCGTAGAGAGTTGACACCAGCAGACCGTCTCGCCCGTCAGAGGCAGGGCTGGCTGCGGGTGGGAGGTGCCCTCTGCCACCCTGGCTTCTGTACTCACCCCTCCTAAAGCTGCTTCCCCCTAGACATGTGATGTTCTGGCTCAAGCCTAACGGCTTCCTTCTTGAAGCTGACACGAGCCAAGGAAGAAAACAGTCCCAGGTCACTGACAAGTGGTAAGTCTTTGGACCGAGAAGTATTTTGCGCCCCGTGCCAACAAGCCGAGTGCACTTGACGCAGCCAATTCTTGCTCGCAGCCCCCATGTCTTTTGGGCATCACGCATCAGTACCGCTCATTTGAGTGGTTTCAGATGCCCTCTGCCAGGAGCTTCTCAGGCCATTTGAAAGCATTAGACTGCTCCCCACTCCCCCATCAATGTTACTCAGAATCACATTAAAACGTAAGACAGATAAGAATGGTTCTGCTCTGTCCCATTAGGGATTGGGCAAGGTAGGTGTAACACTGGGGGATCCAAACCCCATTGTGGCTTTAGGGAAGCCCACTTTGAAAAAGGCTGCATAGGACTAGTGATTAGAAACTCCAGCCTGGGGCGCCTGGGTGGCTCAGTCGGTTGAGCGTCCGGCTTCGGCTCAGGTCATGATCTCGGGGTTTGTGGGTTCCAGCCCCGCGTCGGGCTCTGTGCTGACAGCTCAGAGCCTGGAGCCTGCTTCGGATTCTGTGTCTCCCTCTCTCTCTCTCTGCTCCTGTTTGTGCGCGCTCTCTCTCTCTCTCAAAAATAAATAATCATTAAAAAAAAGAAGAAAAGAAAAAAACTCCAACCTGAAATCCTATTGGCATATAGGGACATATGAAGGAAGAGGAAGATTCTACTCCAAAGAGTCGAACTCTTGTATGTAAGACCAATCAGCTATGTAAGACCAATCAGATCACGGATCTGAAAATCCGTGACGTGTCTAACCTCCTTTATTTAACCTTTTCGATAGTCTGAAGACCACGTGTCACTGTCCCCACGTAACAAATGGGGAAGCCGAGGCCAGAGCCCCACAGCCCGGGAGCGGTAAAGCAAGAAAGGCTCCTTCTGCAGCCCTGAGCGTACTGACCTTCATCAGAGATGCACACACTGCCGCGGCTTGAAGGGTGGAGGTTTCTGGGAACTGTGGAGACTACCCCAAAATGAATCACCCTCCTCCCCATGGTGGGCATACCCACTCTGGCACACCCAAACAAAGCAAATTATAGCTGTTGGAGAAGCAGGCCACGCTCAGTGAGGCAGAGCCAGACTGGGGTTATTGCTCATATCCTGGGGAATATCGCTATGCTCGGGTCTCTCCTCCTCTACCTCCTGATCTCCTTCCAGCAGGGAAGACACACAGGCTGCCAAAGGCCTAACAGAAAACAGACAGGCAAGTGGTGGTGGCCTCACTTCCTCCCCTGCTGCCCTCCAGGTCCCTGGCTGAGGTCCTGCCCCAGGGTGAAGGAGGAGGGCCCAGCTGGAGAACAGGGAACGAGTGCTTGTGGAAGCTCAGAGCAAGCAGGAGGTGGTTTGGTGGGGTGGGGATGCCCTATGCCAGGCTGGAGGAGCAAAGGCTGATGGGAAATGACCATGGCCTTTGCTAAAAAGTCTGCTTGGGGACCAGGTTTCAATTATGTCTCCTTCTAGACAGGACCCCTTTCCCCGATGGCCAATTGAAAGGTAAGATACCAGGGAAGGTGTACCCAAACTGACCCTTAGGGCAGGGGGCCAGAAGGAACAATGGGAACTATCTCAGACCCAGAGGGACGTGTCTCCATCCTTGGTGAGTAGAAACAGATGATGTCAGGTCAGCAGGAGAAACTTCAGTTCTGAAGGCAGGAGAGACCCTGCAAAGTGGCTAAGGGCAGATGGAGAGGAAGAAGGGGATGGCATGTGAAGTCCCGTATCTCTAGGTGCTAAGCCTGGTCAATGGAGGCATTTACCTAGGTCCTTCCTGCCGGATGGGGCTGGGGGATGGGCCAGGCTGCAGGGTCTGTAGGCAGCAGAGCACGGTGGAGGCAACGCTAGCCTTGGGACTACGACTGGTTGGCCCTGCACACTGGGATTTGGTTAAAGTACTTTTACCTTTCACGCTGTCAGGGCAGAGCCCCTACTCGGGGCTCGAACTCAGGAGCCGTGAGATCATGACCCGAATTGAATCAAGAGTCAGTCGCTTAACTTACTGAGCCACCCAGGCACTCCCCTCACACTGTATTTTTAATTGAATCACCCAGCAGACTTTTGGGTGTGTAGACAACTATGTACGTATTCACAAATTTGCTAAATTGTTCTAAGATTATTTTACTTCATAGAGTAGAAAACTAATATTCTTAAAAAAAATAACTAAACCTAAAACATCTTAGAAATATCGAGAAGTTCTTGAACAGAATCATACTTTAATTCCCATTCTTTCTTCTTCCCTCCCTCCCTTCCTTCCTTCTTTCCTTCCTCCCACCCCTCCCTCCCTCCCTCTTTCTTCTTTCTTTCTTTCTCTCCTTTTTTCTCTTCTCTTCTCTTCTCTTCTCTTCTCTTCTCTTTTCTATTTTCCTGAGGAAATTTAACATGTACCTATCTCCCCCTTGTGGATTTACTCTCATCTCTTGGCTGTACAGAATGTACAGAGTGAGACTATTGGGAACTTCCTGTTGCCTTTTCTCTCCATTGCCTTTCCTTACACAAGAAAAGGAAGCATTATTGTAATTATTAAAGCAAAAGCTTTAATTTTCTGAATTGAACAGGCATTATGAAATAAACTTTTAATCTAACACTTTGCCGTGCCAAAATTTTGCCTGTAAAATCAAATGCTTAAAGATTTAGCGTTGGTTTAAAATTATTTAATTCTTCAATGTTAGCCTGACGTTTTCCCTCCATTTTGTGGTCAAGAAAGGAAAAGAGGACCGTGATGAAACTAAAGTTATGTTTCCTAGACCAAAGTCCAAAGTTCTTTGCGGAATTGTCATCAACAATGACACAAGACAATAATACTTCCTATTAATTGATTGTTTGCTCCTTGCCCAGTCGCCGGCCAAGCAGTTCATCGAATTATATCACTTACTCTTGGCAATAAAATCATTAGTCTGATTTTAGTAGGAAACTGAGGCTAAAAGAGCTTTCCAGACTTGCTTAAGATCACACAACCAATTGCTGAAGTTTAAATTGGATTACTGTCAATGATCATAAGTGGAAACTGTGAAATAAAGAATAACAAAAGCACACATTGAATGCGTTCCCAAAGTTTGGGCTTTGGGAGATGAGCTGAGAAATATATAAATAACCCATAGGGTTTTTTTTTTTCTTTCGAAATATTTTGAAGATATTGGAGTTGTAAATGACGTGGGTCGATCATATTTTATAATTATCTGCCAGGTTAAATTAAACTTTAAAATCTGGCATAGTTATGATTAATAATAGAGAGACGTCAGTCATGCCACAAAGGGGAGTTGGGACCCAGATGTCAGGAGGTGGGGATGACTGCCTCATGTCATTTTTGCTCCATTAGCACTTCCAGCCACACCCGCCCTATTGACTGTGTGAGACACACTACACGCCAGCACGGACATGACATAACAAAGCTGCTTTGCTGATCTGGAAACCCCTGGGGCTAGACAGCGAGAAACGGGGGTGACAGAGGCTCTTTTGAAACAAGTCAGTCTTTTAAAACTTCACGGTGCAGCCTTTGTCTATACCTCTATAAAATGTCACTCTACTATCGTGATCCGAATCTAGGTCTACACATAGAGGTGGGATGAAGAGACACTGTGAGACGCTCCATCAAATTCTAGAACCTCGATTACCTTGGTGATTCCTTTTCTCATCAATCTTTGAGTGGAGAGCAGCCATTCCTGTGACGTGACTAATCTCTGGCTCCTACGGCACCCTTCTTTCAAAGAGCATCTGGTGTAATGGAGAAGAAACCATGGGGTCCGATAGTCATTTTTCTGAGTGGGAACAGCTGGTATTAATTGCCAAGAAGGCAGCATAAACACAGAGCAATTCCAGAGTGGCTGGTGAACCAGAGCAGGCATCTTTAAGCGTGAAGATGAAAATGACAGCCTCTGATAGCAGCTCACACTGACTTAGTGTAAATACTGTGTTCAAATTAGTGTAAATATTATGTTTAGTTTTAGTCAATGGGTTTGAGCACAGCAGATCAGGATGCTCAACAGGCTAAATAAGGGGGCAATTTATTTTCTCTCAGAAAAAAATAAGTGCTGAGGCAGTTCCAAGGTTGGTTAATTCAGAGATAAAAGGATATCATCAAGGATTCAGGTTCTCTCCGTGTTTTCACTCAGCCATCTCATTCTGACAGTCTCATCTGCTAGCTTAATGTCCTCATAGCCACAATATGGCTGCTGTGGCTCCAGGTATTACATGCAGACATGAAAACATCAAATAGAAGAAGAGACTATCTCTTCCTTAGGCTTTTTTCCTCCCCCACGATGAGTGAAGGAAACACTTCCCAACATTCCCCTAGTAGGTATTTGCTCATAGCTTATTGGCCAGGACTAGATTACATGTCCATGTTTAAAACAATCACTGTTGAGAGAAATCGTACCCTCCATGATTAAACCAATCAGGGTTCATCCTTGAGTCATATGGGAGAGGAATAACCTCTGGAATAAAATAGGGGTCCTGCCATTATTTAAAACAAGGGGAGGGGCTGGCTGTTGTGTTAGCAAGCAATGTTTGCTACATGTAATTATGTGTGGATATATTTTCTTTTTTGAAAATCATTTAAGGATCCTATTTACAGTCCAGACCCCCTCTCAACCATTTGGCATGCAACTTGGCAGAAATAACCATACTCAACACCTATAGGAACTTTGAATGAAACACCTCTTAGAAAGGAGAGAGGGAAAACCCTTATGAATTCAACTTTTCTTATCTTAGGGAATTACAAAGATTAAACAGTATTTAGTACCCTCACTTTATGTTTCGGTCTGACAGTGGGCATTCCCCAAGCACATTTGCCAGCAGTTTCCAGACCCACAGAGAGAAGAAAGCCTGTGAAGTTACTATTTCAAAATATATGTTTATATGTTTTAAATGATTCTGACTATAAAAGTAATTTTATATAATAAAAAACTTAACATTTTCCACATTACCTATGTGTACCTGAGTGTGTGTGTGTGTGTGTGTGTGTGTGTGTGTGTCTGAGAGAGAGAGAGAGAGGGAGGGAGAAGGAGAGAGAAGGTGGTAGAACGAAATTGTAGTTGTTGAGAAAAAGTGCTTAGCAAGTCTCTTGTACACAGAAAATGAAGCTCCGGAGCATGTTTGGAAGGAAACAGCAGACAGACAGTGAAATTGTCTTGCCTGTGAAGTGAACAGGACTGTAGTTATGGGAAGAGAAGAAGAGAGGAGGAAAGAAGGAAGATGGAAAGCGAGCAGGGTGGCAAGGCAGGAAGCTACGCCTGAGTTACAAATGAGAAATTCCTACAGCAAGGCAATCAAACGACTTTTATGAATGAGGAAAAAGGACATCTAAGACTTCAGTTTAAACTTATGAGATATATGATCCTCTTTGGTCACCTCAAATCTGTGTTGTCTTGCGTCACACCCCAATGCCTTGTGTGTGTGTTTTGGGGGACATGAAAATGGCTGAATTCTACAACTAGGTCGGTGTGGAGGAAGTGATAGAGAAATGCCACAGTGCCCGATGCTTGGGTGAGATCCAAAGTTCAGTAGAAGAAACCTGACACCACAAATAACTAAGAAAGTAAAACCCAGAATGCTCGGGAATTTTAGAGATGGCCCCAAACTCCCACTGAGATTTAGAAAGGAGGCAGCAACAATTTTACTTAAATCTGATAGACAGAATGGTAAGATTTAAATAAAACCGACACTTGGTTTCCACTGATATAATGAAAAATAATTGCCATGACAGTGGGCATAGTTTTATGCACTGTTTTTTTCCCCCTATACATCATAAGCATTTTCATGTTTTAAAAAATATAGTCTATCTAGATCTGAAATCTTAAACACTTTATAATGAATTATAGCCTATTTCAATTTAAAAATACCAAACAAAAGTTTACAGGACCGCTACTCTAGATGATAGTAAAAGATATTTGTATGGCCCTTATAAATTCATTTGAGTGCGGGTTTGGACACATATTTAATTTTTATTGTGTACCTATAAACAACTAAATGCTGAAATAGCTAATGACTTAACCCCTTGAATTTGAAATAGTTAAGCTGCATAAAATGTGCTAACACCTCAAAGTAGATTTACTGAGCTGAATTTAATTGGCGTGGACGATTAAAACAGATTGGTGTGGTTGTTTTGTTTTGTTCTGTTTTTGTTTTTTCTTCAAAATCTATTTTCCTCTTCTACATTATTCTTCAACTTTTGGAGGTAAGAGTTAAGACCAGTTACGAGCCTGCCTTAGGCCATGAGGCTAGCCTACTATATTTTAAGATGGATATAGATAAATTATCTTGGTAGATGCAAACTCTTTACCTTTTTTAATGCAAAACATTGATCTTAAATATTAGCTGTCACACAAACAGACACACGGACCCGTGTTAAAATATGTGAACGCATTAGTCAGAGCACTTGGCTCAAAACCTCTCTCCTCCCCTTTCCTTCCTTCAGATGACCTCTTCTCTGAGGTGCCCAGTTTGAAATTATGATCTTGAATCCTGAAGCTTAAGGATTTTTCTCAAACATTGCATAAAACAAATACAGACTGCTGAAAACAAATAATGCTTGCCTTTTATTTTAAGGGGCCAAGAACACCGGGGTTCTAAAATCGGAGGTAACGCTAATGCTGCTTTTCCATGCCTCGTCCTGGAATATCCTTCCCAGATGCGTGCAGTAGCTAAATCTTTCTACCTGCGGGCTAGACGCCCCCAGTTAGCTTCGCAGTTTTATGTTTGGGAATAATGCGGGTACTGAATAGTTTTTCTACTTGTTTGCAGGTGTCACTACTTGCTAAATGGGCATAGGTACCATTGTGATTAATAAAATACAAATTCATTGATAAGTACTGCTATATTAATAGTAGCCTTTTGTTTCTAGAAAAGTCTTCAGTGAGATACTAGAAGTATGACTGTTGTCATGTGGATATCTGATCATTTCTTTTTATGTTGAAGAAAGGGTTTGCATAATAGCAAAAAAAAAAAAAAAAGAAGAAAGAAAGAAAAAAGAAAGAAAGGAAACAAACTAAAAGCCTAACATTACAGCATTAGAGTCCTGGTTAAATAACAGATGCTAAGTTCTTATACTTAGAACGTTAGGCAGCCATTGAAAAGCTGGTTGTGTAGTAAAATAATGAATGACAAGGAAAATATGTATATTCACAGAATATTATTATATTGTAAAAAAGCAGGTTACAAACCATTATCACAGTATAATACTACCATTTAATAAGTTATAGATAGATAGATGGCTAGACAGAATATAGAATAAAAGGATATCATTAAAAGATTATTACCCTTTGTCTTTGGTGATGAAATTATAACTTTTTTTCCTTTCAGTGAAGTTTTTCATCTCATTTTCTAAGTGTTCTGTAACTTCAGTTATAAGAGAAACATCTAAACTTATTTTTAGGAGTCCTTTTATTAAAGAGTTTGCTATCGTCCCATTTATAAATCGTGTTGGTGACCCTGGTTTTTTTTAACCCACTAGAAACGCTAAAGCTGTTCAATATTTTTGGTGTGCGCCACCACGCTGATGAGCTTTTGCTGCAGCCCTCTCCCTCACCCCATTGTCCTTGGCCGTCCTGCTAGTGATGTGACTTGATGCCTGTCCCCATAACTTGGGGAGAGAGCACAGCTGGACACGTCTTTCTCAGGGAACAGGAGAGGTCTTTTCTGACGGCCAAGAGAAAATGTGGAGTAACAGAAAAGATGTGTTGGGGTGATAAAAGATCTTCCCTTGTTTCTAAACAAAAGTGTATGTACGTGTGGGTGTGTGGAGCCTGTATGTATATAGTGTTTTTCAATACGGGAAAATTGTAATCAAAAGCAAGTGTTGCTCTGGGCTATCGTGGGCCATTAACTGCCCCTTTTGCCGAGCTGCAGATGGACAGAATTACGTTGCCTTAATAACGTGACTCTTAAGTGCCAGCTGTCATGCAGCATGGCAGTCCTCCATGCTAACAAAGCCCTCATTAAATGGTTTGCTCGGAATAATTTGCCTGCTCTCCCTGCCTTTCTAGCAACTGACAACTCCTCCCCTTGCCCGCTCCCCACAGACCTCCAGTGGACACCATTCATCACTGAAAGAGAAGTCTGTGCCATGTGTGATGGGATGGTAATGTTTTTAATACTGTGTATCTCCCTGTTCTTTTTATGCCCTGTTTCAAAAGTTTTGAAGCGAGGTTGGTAGCTAGCAACGCGTGCTATCATTCATTCCGTGGCAAAATAATAATTGCTAATTTTCTTCTTCAGAGAACCAGAGCTTTATCAGGAATAACATTATGCAAATGACTATGCAAATGTCAACCAGAGGAGTATCTGGGAAAAAAAAAAGTTCAGATAAAACCTTCAGAACACATCCAAAGTTGGCTGAAAAAAATAACTGAGCATTTTAAACTATAAGGTCACCATGGTAGCACAGAGAATTTATTAACTAATAATAATCTTGTGAGAAAGCTCTGCACTCAAAATAAAAGAGGTAGGGCATACATTAGTATTTATTCTAGCTTAATTTATTTATGATACGAAGATTGTCCTTGTCAGCTGTTAAGTCTCCTTGGAATGAGTCTCTTCATCTTTTGTATGTTGTCTGATGGTCCAAAATGCTTAATGTTCAACCTTCTATTAGCATTAAGCATTAATCCTTTATTTTTTCTGCTATGTATTTTCCTTATCATCAGTATTTTTAGCTTTTTTATGTTGAATATTATGGGGGGAAGGTGCATGGAAATATAGAGAAACATGCTCAATTATTTCAAAACAAAACTTTTAGGGTATTGGTGAAGAAAGCCTGTCTTACAAAACTGCATTCTTCCTCAGTGTATACCCTTTGGGAGTATTGGGGAAAGAAGCCTGATTCAAAGGAAGGATGAACTCCAACACCGTTTATTTCTTTTTTTTTTTTTTAATTTTTTTTTCAACGTTTTTTATTTATTTTTGGGACAGAGAGAGACAGAGCATGAACAGGGGAGGGGCAGAGAGAGAGGGAGACACAGAATCGGAAACAGGCTCCAGGCTCCGAGCCATCAGCCCAGAGCCTGACGTGGGGCTCGAACTCAAGGACCGCGAGATCGTGACCTGGCTGAAGTCGGACGCTTAACCGACTGCGCCACCCAGGCGCCCCTAACACCGTTTATTTCACGTAAGTGAGGTATGTATTTATCTAACAATCAAAAAGGAAACATTGTGATTTGTAAGTTTATTATTATTTATTAAAAGAATTATTTGGTATGCAGTGGTAATGAATCTGCGAGGTTTTATTTTTGTTCTTTTTTAAAAATGTTTATTTCTTTCTTTTAAGAGAGAGAGCATGAGCAGGGGAAGGGCAGAGAGAGAGGGAGAGAGAATCTTAAGCAGGCTTTACACCTAGCGTGGAGCCCAAAATGGGACTTGATCCTATGACCCTGGGATCATGACCTCAGCTGAAAGAGGTGCTCAACTGACTGAGCTACCCAGGGGTCCCTATTTTTGTTCTTTTTGAATATCAATTCTTTGAATTTAGTGCAAGAGTACTTGAAAGACCCTTGCTTTAAGATCTACATAAATAAGGAGCGCCTGGGTGGCTCAGTCAGTTAAGTGTCCAACTCTTGATTTCGGCTCGGGTCATGATTTCATGGTTGTGGGAATGAGCCTTGTGACTTGGAGACTGCTTAAGATTCTCTCTCTCTCTCTCTCTCTCTCTCTGCCCCTCTCACTCATGCATGCTCGAGCTCTCTCTCTAAAAATAAATGAAATAAATAGATAAATAAATAAAATCTACATAAATAAAATCAATAGGTAAGACTGACCTATATGATAGCAGAAGGAGAACACAAAGGCCATTCTGCTCTAAAATATCTCACCCACCCTACCCTGAAATTCCCACTGGAAAATCCCTCTCTACAATGCAAGCATGTGTCCAGAAAGTAGTGACATATTGAGCTCGTGTAAATGAGACTGGGTTGCCGGCATCTGACTCATTACTGAAAATGTGAATCCCTGAGCCCCATTCAGTTCTACCTCATCAGAACCACTATGTTTGGGGCCTGGGATTTGTGTTTTCAGTCATGTTTGGGATTTCAGTTTTCACTCTAGAGTGCTACATTTGACCATGAAAAATTAGAAAGGAATAAACAAATTATTAGCTCCCTTCTGTAGCCCTTCCCAAGTAGACAAAGGAGAGAGTAGTTTTATGATGATGGGGGGTCTGGGGGTTGGTAGGGAGGGGGAAATGGGTGGTAGCAGGAGTTCAGAGGTGAAATGAGGGTAGAGAATGGAGAAGAGAGAAGGTGGCAGTTTTTGGAGAAAACGTCAGTGATTTAGCACTTTTGTCCAAGGCCAGACACTCACTGGGGTTTCTGGGGTCATTGAGTTTTGTTCCCAGGCACCGAGGCTTTGGAGTCCAGAGGACCTGGGGAGGGCCCCAGCCACTACCTATATTAATGAACAGTGCTGGCCCTCAGTTTCTTCACCTGCCAACTAAGTATAACAGTAGAGTTGTTATAAGGGTGAAAGTGGCTGAACAGGGAAGACAAAATAACATGATGGTCAAGGGCATGGTGGTTGGAGCTTGTGGACATCACGCTTCCAGACGTCAGGTCCGCCAGCTCCAGAATTTACTACTCTCGTGTCTTAGGCAGGTTCTGCCTGCACCCCAGGTGCCTTACGTATCCACTGGTGCTAAAAAATCAGTGTCTGCTAATAGAGTGGCTGGAGGGGGGTTAAATGAGAAAATACATATAAAGAATCTATAACAGTGCCTAGCATCTAAACCCCTCAAGAAATGTTACCTCTTGTCATTATTTCATATAGAAAGCAGCTGGCACCTGGTGGAATTTAATAAATGATAGCTATTAGTAATAGTAATAATCACTCTTGGCTTCAAGACAAGATCTGTTGCCAAGACCCTCTTGTGCAATCCTGGCTGAGCCCCTATGTCTTGTTCCTAGTTTATCATAACAGTGCTATTGAGATGATCCGCGATAACATCTGGTTGGAAGACTGATCATTACATAGAGGTATATGCGCACGTAATTGAGCAGAGAAATATCTGAATGGTTTATGAAGGTGTGTGGGTGGAGGGGCTGGTCGCCTGGGGCTGGCTGCAAGCTGCCTCTCATCCCTCATAAGGAGAGCCCACCAGCTGTGTCAACAGCAATGGTGACAGCTAGGTAAGAGCTGATCCCTCAGGAGTGAAATGGCATACTTAAAAAAAAAAAAAAAAAAAAAGATTTGAAAATTCAAGAATTGTACTCGCTGGTTTAAAGCCTCTCAAATTCCCTCAGGTTCTGTTCTTTGCCCCCTTGAGTTGAGCTACCCAACCATCCCCAGAGCAACAGTGCTTCTTTTTCAAGGCTGGAAACAGTGATTTTTTCCGTAGTGAACACGGTTTTTAAACCTCTTGTTCTCAAAACTCTCAAATTTGAAATTGGTGCCTAGTTCATTATCCTTTGTTGCCACATAAACCCAGCACACCTCGTAGAAAAATAAAGAATACAAGTGAGAAGTGCTTCCTGCTGGGCATTGATGTAATTGGCACTTAAATGGAAATTAGAGTGGGGGCGGTTAAACTACTCATCAATGAGAGGGAAGGAGAAGGAGAAGAACACGGATTATTACAAGAATGCCAGATTGTGGTTTCACTTTGGGCGAATGTGACACTAGCAGTCCTTTGTGGAGGCTCTAAAAAGTACTCAGGTGAGAGAAATCTGATGTAAATTTTAACAAGTGTGGCCGCCATGGGTCTACTAACTTGGTTTTGCAAAAGTAAAGCGACTGGATGCTCGTTTGTGTCTTGAATCACACTCAAGGCTGTAAAAAGATGTCATGGATAATATTATTGGCTAGAGAACCTTAAGGAAATAGGTAAATTCTTCTCATGACTCAAGATAAATCCTGCACTGGGTAGAAATAGAATATCTATAGACTGAAGAGCAGGTCTCACTGTTCCTATTGCTTAACTATTGGTTTACTGGAAAGTGGCACTGAAGATCCAGGTGAAAACCTCCCAGGCACGGTTCTCTTTTTATTAAAACAGACAGCCTGCTTGTTTTCATGGAATGCATGAAAATAGGAAGCAAATATGAAAATGCATGCATAAACCACAAAAAATTTTTTTCCATTAATAAGAGAAGTATTGGAAGAGAAAATAGGAAAGATCATCCTTTCTATATAAATAATCTAAAGCCAGTTATCTTTTGGATCAGGATGAAATTAATGTCACTACTAAAGTTACAGTCTTTATAATTCAGGTTAACAAATATTTATTGACCGTCAATTGTTTGCTTGGGTGTGCTTGTGACGAACAAAGAAAGAGGGGCTGCCTTCAAAGACCTTACGTTCCATAGGTCTCAAAAAACACAAAAACCAAAGCAAACTAAACTAAACAACACACACACACACACACACACACACACACACACACACGCCACAAAACCCAAACGCTCAAAAACCAAAACACAGAAAGACAACAACCCAAAAATCTTTGCAAAGCAGCATCTACAGTACAAGGGTACATGATGTGTGATAAGTGGTGCCTTGTGGGCCATCTACTCATAGCTACAGAGAATATAAGAGAGTTTTAGAGATTTGGTGGCTGGGGAGATAATCTTGAAGATGCCATTTCAGTTGTACCTTAAATGAAGTCTAATACTTTAACAAAAGTGTGGAGGGAGAGTCCTCAAATAAGGCACAGCCCTGGGGTCACTGGGCTTAGCTGGCCTGCAGAGTCTGTGTATGAGAGATGCATTAGTTGGTATCACATTAGAAATCTGGATTTCGTAGGCACCTAGTGAACCATCAACATGTTGGAGCAGGGGAGTGACGTGGTAATTGAGCAAGTGCAATCTGTTGGAGCTGGGCAGGAAGGATTGCATCAGAAAGGGTCTGGAGGCTGGAGGTTAAGCAGACGGGTGTTGTGTGAGAAGTGATCTGGTCCAGAGCTAGGGTTTAATCCAAGGACTCAAAAAAGAAAGAAATTACAGTCAAATTTTATGGCTTAATACTAGTATTCATGAATGAAAGACAAATTAAGATTAATGAAAAAAGTATTTGAGTACCAGATAAAGAGCATCTCAGTAGATTTGCTAGAATCTGAGGCGACAAACTAGTTGCTTCCACCAACTCTGTAAAAGTAACATACTGTAAGAATAACTGTAAGAACAATCACATACCCAGTATTTCTTTTGTTCAACTAGTTCCTTTGAGACAGCTTCTAGGGACAGTATAAACTAAAACCTAAAAATACACACATACTATTTAGTGGTACAAATGCATGTTTATGTATTTTTGTGTGCATGCTCATTCATTAATTTCCAGGTGAGAAGGAACTCTTTTAGTTTGAAAATGGCAGTCTGCACTTCACCAAGATTGGAGTTTTTTTTTTTTTTTAACGTTTATTTATTTTTGAGACAGAGAGAGACAGAGCATGAATGGGGGAGGGTCACAGAGAGAGGGAGACACAGAATCTGAAACAGGCTCCAGGCTCTGAGCTGTCAGCATAGAGCCCAATGTGGGGCTCGAACCCTCGGACTGTGAGATCATGACCTGAGCCGAAGTCGGACACTTAACCGACCAAGCCACCCAGGCGCCCCCCAAGATTGGAGTTTAAAGAGGAATTATGAACTATTATTTGAAATAGTCTTCTTTTTTTTCCCCCTGGGGGAAAACTTCTTATTCCAGAGGAAAAAGATAAAAAATACTGATAATAAATTATGTGGCAGCTGAAGTTTAGCAAGTTGTTCTTTTGTAATTCCTGCCACATGAGAGTTCTGTTACCTGTTACCAGTATGACATCCCCTGCGGTAAGAGCTTTGCTTAAGTCTCCCAAAGAAAGGAGAAATCGGAAAAATGAGGTTGACATATTGGCTTTAATTTGTAATAATGGGCATTCGGAGTGGAAAAGCAAACTTGGAATTTTGAGAGGTCTAGGAGGGAGAGGTAAGACACATGATATAAGCTACTTCAATATATACATCATTCCTTATTCATTGATGCTGTGTTCCCCTCTTTCTTCTGCAAAGAGTTATAAATAAGAGAAAAATAAAAGAATTGAAACAAGGGCTTAGCTCCTTGGTCATAACCCATTGTGGAAGCATATGCTCCATATAATATTTATGAGGGATAATCTTTGTAATTGGTAGGAAAGTGGTCTTGGGTGCTACTGCAGATTAGAAAGCATGTGTAATTATGGATCTATTTCCCTAAGCAATTATCATTTGGTAGGTAAAGGTCCTGTCTGTAACCTAAGATCTTTAACCCTTTAAGATGACGCTGTTGAAGAAATCAGTCTTCAGAGACTTCAGCTGTCAAAGACACCGTCCCTTCATTTAAATACGGTTCTCCTGCTGCACTGTCCTTTCCAGAAGACCTCTTGTTTATATTATTTGCTTAATCTCTCTCTCCTCCCATTAGTTATTAAGTTTCATGAGTGTATAGCTAGCTGTCTAGCCCCAACCTCTTCTTTGAGCTTCAGAGTCCTGTATCCAATTGCTAACTCAATTTTTCTACTTGAATATTTATTAATCTCCTCAAATTTATCATGGCCAAAACAATGCTTCCTCCTCAACAAAACCTGCTTCTCACTCAGGCTTCTCCACTACCAGGTTTCTTGACTGAAAATCCAGGAGCCATCCTTAACTCTGCTCTCTCCCTTACACACTATGGCCAGTCCACCAGAAATTCCTGTCAGTTCTAACGCTCAAATATGTCCTAAATCTATCTGCTTCCCTCCTTCCAATGTTACCATCCTAGTCCAACCAATCCTATCTTTTCAATGGCCTCTCCCCTTGCCTCCTTGACAGCATGATGCTTTGAAAAGATAAATCAGGTCGAATCATTTCCCTCCAGCGGCTTCCCACGGCAGTTAGAAAAACTTCCAAGTCCCTTACCTCGTCTGCCAAGACCCTATGGTACCTGACAGGTTCTGTCACTTTCTCCTTCATGTATTTCAGTCAGTTGGTCAGAATAGGTTCCTTCTAGACGCTCAGAAACACAGAGCCTTTACAAACCTCTGCCCAGAACTCTTCTGCTGGATCTAGTCGTATTTGCCCTGATATCTCCAGTACCAGAAAGGGTGACTAGAATGATGTGGACACTCGATAAATACTTGTTGGCTGAAGGAAAGGATATAGTTAGCATGACAGAAGTCACATATTATAGTCAAGTGTCATCAAGACCAGGACAAATCTGGATCACCCAGAAAACTCATCAAAATGGAGGAAGAAAATGTAGAAAACAAGGTCAGGTCTATTTACCCATAAGAATGTTTTTATATATAAAATATCTTAACATACGATAGGAATATCTTATATACTAGAGCTCACACTATCCCCAAGGAACTATATAATACTTTTCACAACTCTTTTAAGACAACACTAAAATATTCCTAACGATAAGGAGTAACGTTTAAAAGTACATTCCAAGCACATTTGTGCCTTGATTTTTGCATGAATAACTCATAATAGCAAGTGTTTTGTGTATTTGATTATGGGAATTTGTGAATTCGAATGTGGGAAAATTGCAGGGGCATGGCGAATGAGAAAATCTAACTATCAAGCTAATTTTGTAACATATATGGTGGCAAATGGTGAGCGCATACCAGACCACTTTCCAAGTCAAGCCCCAAATCAAATGCATTTTTTAAATGAAATGAAACATACAAAATGTGGGTTTCACTATGGGACAATAAATAATGTGATTGTTCCTCCACCTTAGGCCATCTCTTCATCAAGAACACAATTCTCTCCTCTTTCATAAGGGCTGACAACTGACTTTGTCTCTGGTTGGAGGCAAATTACCAAAGAGCAAGCCTGTTTGTTATATCATTCAACTCGTCTTTATCTCTTGCCCATTTAAAGACACATGGAAAAAACTTTTCTAAAGAAACCTTTTAGCTTTACTTCCCTCAGGATTGCTATTAATAAGTACACCAAAGAAAAGAAGATTTGAGCTATTTTAAAATATGCAACCCATAGTAATGAATTAATTACCATATAATACTTAAAGTTTTGATTATTCGTACATGAGAGCTTCTATTATTAATGATTGCTTATGAAATTAATCTTTCTAATTTCCATTATGATTCAAATTAACTTGATTAGTTGGTCTCATGATTCACATTTCTATCAACCTCTACTTTTAATTTCTGGAGCATGAAATGACATAAAATGTCTTTGGGGAAAAGAACTTAAAATTAAGATTTTTCTTTGATGTACTAAGTAAATGAATTGAATTAGATGAATAGTAATTGAACTTTGTTTTCATTCACACACTGTCCTCTGGTGTTTAAATCTCTACATTGCATGTTAAAATGAAAACCCAGAATCAAATGCAAAAAGTTAGTTGCTTTTTATTGCTTCGTACATGCAAAAGAATGAAACTGGACCAATTTCTTACACCATACACAAAAATCAATTCAAAATGGATTAAAGACCTAAATGTGAGACAGGACACCATCAAAATCCTAGATGAGAACACAGGCAGAACCTCTTTGGCATCGGCCACAGCAACTTCTTATTAGATAGGTCTGAGGCAAGGGAAACAAAAGCAAAAATAAACTATTGGGACTTCATCAAACTGAAAAGCTTCTGCCCAGCAAGGGAAACGATCAGCAAAACTAAGAGGCAACCGACGGAATGGGAGAAGATATTTGCAAATGACATATCTCATTGAGGGTTAGTATCTAAAATACATAAAGAACTTATCAAACTCAACACCCAAAAAACAATCCAGTTAAAGAATAGTCAGAAGACATGAATAGACATCTTTCTAAAGAAGACATACAGATAGCTAACAGACACATGAAAAATGCTTAACATCACTCATCATCAGGGGAATACATATTGGAACTGCAATGAGATCTCACTTTGCACCAGTCAAAATGGCTAACCCATAGTAATTAGGAAACAACAGAAAACCCATGCTAACTCAGGAAACAACAGATGTTGGCGAGGATGTGGAGAAAGGGGAACCCTGTCACACTGTTGGTGGGAATGCAGACTGGTGCAGCCACTCTGGAAAACAGTATGGAGTCTCTCAAAAAGTTAAGAATAGAGCTACTCTATGATCCAGCATTCACACTACTAGGTATTTACCCAAAGGATAAAAAAATGCTGATTTGAAGGGATACATGCATCCTGAGGTTTATGGCAGGATTATCAACAATAGCCAAATTATGGAAAGAACCCAAATGTTCACTGACTGATGAATGGATAAAGAAGATGGGGTCTATATATTCAAAGGACTATTATTCAGCCATAAAGAATGAAATCTTGTCATTTGCAATGACCTGGATGGAGCTAGAGAGTATAATGCTAAGCGAAATAAGTCAATCAGAGAAAGACAAATACCATACGATTTCACTCATATGTGGAATTTAAGAAACAAAACAAATGAACATGGGAGGAAAAAAAGAGAGGCAAACCAAGAAACAAACTCTTAACTATAGAGAACAAACTGAGGGTTGCTGGAGGGAGGTGGGAGGGGAAGGGGCTAAATGGGTGATGGGCACTAAGGGGGCATTTGTTTTGATGAACACTGAGTGTTGCATGTAAGTGACGAATCACTAAATTCTAAACCTGAAACTAATATCACACTGTATGTTAACTGGAATTTAAATAAAATTTTGGAAGAAAAAAATATTTATTCAGTGGAAAAAAACGTTGCTTCTTGACTTGCAGAAGTACATCTATCTTTATGTTTGGTCTAATAATTATCTGCCTTATTGAGATTGTGGCTAAATGGATAAAAAGTTCAAATGGCATGATGAAAATTAAGTGCTTTCAAATAACACAGACTAATGGCTTATAGAATGCATATTTGTGTTGGCAGGATATAGACTATTTTTTTTAAGAGTGCACTTGGAGATTTCTTTTAAAGTAAAATCACTCAGTACTAAATAATTCCTTCATTTCCCCTAGATTTTTTCCTTAAGACTCTAATGTTTTCACCTGAGGTTTTGACAAAGGAGAATTTAATGGTGATTTCGCGCAGGCATGAGGCACAATTAGGCCCTCAGCCAGGTCCTGTGCTTATTTAGGAATTATGTAATCTTAACAAATATCCTCCAATTGCTTTAACTGAACTTTTTTTTTTCCTCCCAATCTTCTCTCCCTTGATTTGAACTGAAATCAGAGTTAAAACTTTTTAAATATTATCTCTTTGTTTCTGTTTAATTGTCTTTTGGATTGGCTGGGAACTGGATTTGGGATTGATTTAAAAAATTTTTTTTATGTTTTTTTTCTTGACCATTTTTCCCCTCATTTTCTTCTATATGATTACTGTAATCATGATGCCTTTTCAAACATTATGAATCTAATTCTACTTGTTTGGTAGAGTTGATTGAGGAAATTCAGTGAGGTCCATGACCATGATATGGAAAATGATAAATGTCAACCTAAGGAAATCTGTCATTTTATTATACTATGTTCACTAAGGGCAAGTAATTCTGAATAATTGGCATGATGCCATCAGGGAAAATCTACTTTGGGGAGTGATATGTTTTTGGAGGTAAATGTATTCCTTTGAAGCTGGAAGAACACTTCTCAGACATATTAATGGGAGCATTCCCTCTTCAGGAGTGAAGGTGACCTCGTAAGTGACTATTGACACTAAGAATGAGACCCTGAACATCCTTTTATAAATTTCCCACTGCAGGGCAGTGATGTACAACACCCAGCAAAACTCCACCTCCAGGTGATGTCCAAAATGTGGAAAGTTTCCTCTTAGAGGGATTTATACCCTTGAGAATTAGGACCAGCAGTCATAGGATGCTATTTCTTGAAGGAACATAAGGGATGTATACGTTGGGAAAGAAATGCATCTTACAGGTCACTTTCTTAGATGTGTTATAAGCCTGCTGGTATACCCAGGATGTTCTATTTCTGAGGGGTCATGAGGGCAGGGAGCATGCTTAGTTTTGCTCACTATTGAATCCTGTTGTATCTAGCAAAATGTCTGGTATGTAATCAGCATTCAGTAAGTATTTGTTGGAGAAATTAATGAGTGAAAGTTGGCATGATAAAAATCCAAAGCTTCCAAATGATTAATATCTTAATGGTAAATAAATTTAGTGATAAGTATTTTCAACACTCTACCGTTGCTATCTATCACCTACTATCGTCTATCTATCCATCATATATCTTCCATCATATATCTAATCTCCCTATATCTTATGCTTAGAAAGTGATTACTTAGAAATCTTCTTCATGAACAACTCATGTTAGTGTCTTCATTTTTATACAGAAGACGTTGAAGTCTTTATCTAGAGACTCTTCAAAGGTGTCTAAGAAAAAGCTGGCCAACTGATTGGCATGGCATGGTGAGGTCGCTATGGTTCTGGATCTGGACACCATCTTGACAGATTCAGAATATGGAAAATGTGGCTCAATCACTGATGTTACTACTAGCTCAAAAATTACCACCACCACCACTGGTACTAACATTTATTAGAGGCCTAATCACATGCCAGGTTCAATGTATTAAGTGCCTCATTTAAGCTTTGTAACAACTTCCTGAGGTCAAATACTATCGGTCCCATTTTTATAGAGGAAGAAACTGAAGTTCAGAGTGGATAAGTAATTGCTCTAAGTCACACAGCCATGCCAAAATAAAAACAAGAATAATTTTCTAAGAGAAGAGAATAAAGCTTCGACATTACAATAATGCCATTAAAAATGTTCCTGGCATGTTAGGAGAAAACTAAACGCCAAGTCAGAGTTACAAAAACTGTGACTTAAATACTCAGTCTTGACAGTGCTTCAGTTTAACTACAGACCTGTTGTCTACTGTGTGAATGTAAAGCCCCGGCCCAACAACTCCTTCCCCTTCCCCTGGGCCCCATGATAGGCCTGCCGTCTCTGTCTGGGATGGGGAAGGCCGGCCAGGGCCTAGATTTTCCTCCTCTACTAGGCAGTCCCTGGCTGCTTCTCTGCCATGGGTACGACTTCACAGCCCTTCTTCCTAAGCAGAAGGGCGCAGTGTCTGTCCTCTGGCAACACTGTGGAGAATAACACGATTCTGATAATGCAGCCTGGCAGATACTGTGTGCCAGCCTCAGCTTGGAGTCCCCAGGAAGAATGGGGAATGGCTATATCTGGGCCTGCCTTTGTTATGCTCTCTTTGTCCCCTACCACGCAGGAGTACTCTAGGCACGCTACCCCAGGAATATGCATTAGGAACTCCCCAGAGTTGGGTTCAGTATCTTTAGAAGTCCCCCTAAGGGTGCAGATCAACTAGACTGGGAAAAGACCATTTAAAGCCCTTGAAATCCGGGCCTGGAAGAATTAGGTCAGGGGAGAAAGTGAGGATCTCCTTTGCACCACCCCAACTCCTCCCTTAACCATAGCCGGTGTCCTGACAGACACCTTCACTTTCAGTGATGACAGACAACAGGAGACTTCACTCCCTTCGGGGAAACCAAGCATACCAAGGCTTAAAATCATACTCGTTGGGAACACCACCCTTAACACAAACATTTCTTCAGGAGGAAATCATAATGGTAATAATAATAGTAATAACAATGACTTAGCACTTATTATGTGCCTGGCACAGTCTAAGCGCTTGTAAGTACTATCTTAATGGAATATATATATGAATATATATATGAATATATATCTGATATATACTATATATCGGATATGGTATAGATACTGTATATATATGCATATATATATAGTATATATACTATATATAGTATAGATATAGAATATATATCTTATATATACTATATCAGATATATACTAATACTATATATTAGATAATTAGATAATTAGATTAGATAATTAGATTAGATAATTAGATAATTAGATAATCAGATATATATATCTGATATAGTATATATACTATACTATATAGTATATAGTATATACTATATATCTATATAGTATATAGTACATAGTATATAGTATAGTATATAGTATATAGTATATAGTATAGTATAGTGTGTAATATATAGTATATACTATATATGTAGTATATAGTATATAGTATAGTATATAGTATATACTATATATAGTATATAGTATATATACTATATATAGTATAGATATAGAATATATATCTGATATATACTATATCAGATATATATATATAGTATATATCAGATATATATTAATACTATATATTAGATAATTACAGTGGGATATAAAGATATGAGAATTGTTCTGTGAGGTCAGGGCAGGAGTTTGGTGAGGGAGAGAGTTGTGAGACAATAAACAATGAAGCAGAATACCGTTTATTTATTTGGTTTCTCCTTTATTTTAGCCTCCCTGCACCCCTCACCCCCCCAGACTTTGAGAGCCAGAGGGGAGAGGCCACTTCTGTCTTGTTCACTGGTCTGGGCCATGCGTGTATTTCAGTGCATGGCACGAAGGAGGCTCAAAGTAGTTGTCAAATGTGTGAATGAAAGGGGAGTAAAATGCTCACTTCCACTGATAACAAGTTTATTTTCTGTTAGAAAGCCCTAAATGGGCAGTCAAGTTATATTCAGAATCAGAGCAAAGAGAACATTTTGGAAGGTATCATTGGCTGGTGGCACCACACTAAGATGGCATCCGTCACCTTAACCAAGAGGACTTACGACTGGAACACCCTCTTCCCTGAACAGAAGTGAGTTTTTGTTCTTGTTGTTTTTTTTTTTAAATAAAAATTTTATTGACATATAATTAACATACCATAGAATTCACCTTTTTAAAGTATAAAATTCAGCAGTTTTTAGGATACTCACAAGGCTGTGCAGCCATCACTAGGAGAAACCCTGGATCCATTGGCATTCCCTTTTTATCCCCCTCTCACTCAGCTTCTGGCAAGTATTTATCTACTTTCTGTTGCTAGGGCTGTGCTTACTTGGGACGTTTCGTATAAATGGAATAATACAATATGTGAGGCTTTATTTTTTTTGTTTAAAAAAATTTTTTTTAAGTTTATTTATTTATTTTGAGAGAGAGAGTGCCGAAACCAAGAAGCCGATGCTTCACTGACTGAGCCACCCAGGTGCCCCGAGATTTGATTTGATTTGATTTGATTTGATTTGTCTGGCTTCTTTCACTTAGCATAATGTGTTCAAAGTTTATCCATCTTGAAGCATAAATTAGTCCTTCCTTCCTTCTTATTGCTGTATAATATTCCATTGAAGGATCTACTCTACTGCATTTTGTTTATATATTCTTCAGTTGACAGACATTTTCATTGTTTCCACTTTTTCAACTATTATGAACAGTGCTGCTTTGAATATTTTATGTAAGAGTTTTGGTGTGGACATGTGTTTTCATTTCTCTGGAGTATATACCTAGGAGTGGAATTGCTGGATAATTACTTTTTGAGGAACTACCAGTTTTCCAAAATGACTGCACCTTTCGACCATCTCATCAGCAAAGTATGAGGGTCCCAATTTCTCCATCTACTCTTCAACACTTGCTATTTTCTTTTTAATTTTAGCCATCCTGGTGGGTGGGAAGTAGTACTATCCCAGAGTGGCTTTAATCTACATTTCCCTAATGATTAATGATGTTAAGCATCTTTTCGTGGGCTTATTGGACATTGGTAGATTTTCTTTGGAGAAATATCTTTTAAATTCTTTATCCATTTTTCAGTAAGGTCAGTCGTTTTTTTTTTTTTTAATGTTTATATATTTTGAGAGAGGGAGAACGAGCAGGGGAGAGGCAGAGGGAGAGGGAGAGAGAATCTCAAGCAGGCTCCATGCTCAACCTGGAATCTGGTGTGCGGGGCTCTATCTTCCTACCGTGAGCTCATGACCTGAGCTGAAATCAAGAGTCAAATGCGTAACTGACTGAGCCTCCCAGGCGCCCCCTGTGTCTATTGGTTTTTTAATGTCGAGTTGTAAGAGTTTGTAACGTATTCTGAATACAGGTTCCTTATCAGATATATGATTTACAAATATTTTTTCTCATTTTGTGCATTATCTTTTCACTTTCTTGGTGGTATCCTTTGAAACGTAAAAGTTCAAAATTTTGATGATGGTCAGCTTATCAAGTTTTTCTTCTGTTGCTTGTGCTTTTGGTGTCATATCTAAGAAATCACTGCCTAACCCAAGGTCATGACGCTTTATGCTTATGTTTTCTTCAAAGAATTTTATAGTTTTATCTCATACATGCAGGTGACTTTTTACATTTTAAGTGAACTTTTGTACATGGTGTGAAAAAAAAATGTGGTTTCACTAATGGAACTTTCTTTTTGAACCTTTAAGAGGACCGTTCTTTTCAGTTTACATGATGTTTCTTCAGGTATTGAGTAGGCTGCAAATATTTTTTTACACCAAGCCCAAATTATTCAGTTTCTGGGACTTGTTTTTCTGGCACATGGACCAGGGAGGTAGCCTGGCTTTTAAGGTGACTTCTGTCGATTGATAATCATGTTCACCAAGTGTTGACTGTTTGAGAGAAAATGTGCTGCCAGACTATTTGGGGTGGGGGGGATAACAACGGTTACCTACACGTTGATCATATAGAACGTATTGTTTTGAAATTTTGGTCATGGGAAGAATATGTAATTTAGTGAAATATATAGCTTTGCCTGAATTAAATGGAAAGTCATGACCTAGAAAATAAATATCTTAGTAGCCCTTTACTTTTTAGGATCTTAGAAGGAAAATTTTTGTTACTGTCAACTCAAGTTTGTGGCTGTTAGTTAGGGGTTTAACAGGACAACATTTACACTGGCACTTATGGGAATGTGCCTGCTTTCTAACTGGGTTACAAATTTACTCCAGAGGATAACTCACGGCCATATAATTAGCTGGCAAAGGCTTGCAGGTCTGGGCTTCCTAAGCCCCCTGGTGGTGAAGATGAGCCATGTGTTCCTGTTAATTGCTCCCTGGGTTAGGATGTAAAGAGCTAGAAGCTGACATTTCACTGTGGACAATTTTCATTTGGCAATTGAGTTTTCCCAAGTCAACAAAGCATAAGGTCATTAATTCTCAGAAGATGGGAAAAGGGACATTTTAAAAATAAGATCTTTGGTGTGGGGGGGCGGGGTAAACATCAGGGACCAAATTAGCATATTTTCTAATTACTGGGCTTGACTGATTTACATACACAGTGGGATGGGTAGTTTTTCCATAGGTCTCAGCATCAGTGAGAGGAATATCACTTTTTTTTTTAACTAGGACTAAAATAAGTTTCCTAAGTGTGTGACAAGACTCCCACCATTATTACTTTGTGTTCCAGTATCCATATTTCTGGTCTCGCTTAAAAAATCAAGTTGTCCTCTCTTACATAAGTAGGTACAAATGGATATTCAAAACAGAAGCAACATGATACATGGTTCAGAAAATAGGAACTCAAAAATACAGTTTTGATGGATTGTTGCTCAATCTGGTTATAGACAACCAATTAATAATTAACTGAACTAGGGATCAAAGTGGAATTATATCTAGAAAACTCTCAATCCTCCTTTCAATTATTCACCTGATTTAAAAAACCCAGCAACATTGGCTTATGTGTGGATTTGCCATAAAACCAATGAAGCTAAAGTTTGACAGTCTTTCATTTGCCAGAACCCTTCTGAAGCCCTTTGCCAAATTTGCTTTGTAATTTTATGATCTTTTCCTTATTTTTAACAAAAGCTTATTTATTTTGAGGAAAAGAGCAAGTGGGGGAGCAGGGCAGAGAGAGAGAATCCCAAGCAGGCTCTGTGCTGTCAGTGTGGGGCTCGAACTCATAAACCGTGAGAACATGACCTGAGCCAAAGTCTGACACTTAACCGACTAAGCTATCTAGGCACCACAGTTCTTTTCCTTAAAAAGAGTCTCCAAAATAGTTAAGTTTCAAGTGTCACAAATCTGAATTCACCCTTGTCTGAGTTAGTTATGCTTCTTTTCTTTTTAGAGGCCATTTTTTAAATTGCAAAAACAAACGACTAAATGCAGATGATTCCTAAAATGCATTTTTTTTTTCAAGTTTTATAAAGAGATGGCAAAGGAGGAAACCCTGGAGTCTTGTGTCTTAAAAAAACGACCTCCATTCATCCACTGGTTTTTTTGCTTCGGACCCACGGTGTAGGCACTGAACGAGCAGCTGAGGTGTGATAGTGGCTGGGAACATCCGTTCTGTTCTTGACTTGGTAGGACTCATGGAGAAGCCAGTTCTATTTTGTTGGTGACTCCACAGGCTATGTTGTACAGGATGCTGTATTAGGGAGATCTGGATTTGTCTTATTCGTGCTATGTCCTGTCTGGGTTGTAGTTTCTGTATGTGTACAACAAGGATAAATGGCTCTCCTGATTCAGAGTTTTCAGGTCAAGTTCAATGGCACAAATGCTATTAGGAAGACAAGATGATTTGAAAATTAAGGGGCTTCCGTGTAAGCTCTGTGAGGATTGGATTATATCTGTGTTCTTTATCTTCTAGCCCCCAGATTTAGTGCAGAGCTTGGTATGTAGCAATGGCTCAATAAATATTTGTGGCTGGAATAATTATAGTACTAGGCTTTGGTTATTTTGAAAAAAAATTTTTTTAACGTTTATTTATTTTGGAGACAGAGAGAGACAGAGCATGAACGGGGGAGGGTCAGAGAGAGAGAGGGAGACACAGAATCCGAAACAGGCTCCAGGCTCTGAGCTCTGAGCTGTCAGCACAGAGCCCGACGCGGGGCTCGAACTCACGGACCGTGAGATCATGACCTGAGCCGAAGTCAGCCGCTTAACCGACTGAGCCACCCAGGCGCCCCAAGGCTTTGGTTATTTTGATCGTTCTCATGCATTAGTTAAGACTAGCTACTAATCCCCACGTTCGCAATGGCACCACACAAAATACTTTTATTTCTTGCTTACAGAGAGGCCAATGGTGGAAGAAAGGAGGATAAAGGGAGGAGTCATTGAGGGGCCCAGGGCATCAACACCCAGCCAACTGAGGCGGAAGGTGAGAATGCAGAAGGTGTAATGCACCACATTTGGAAGTAGAGTGCATCCCTCTTCTCATGGCCCATTGGGAAGAACTCAGCCACTTGGCTTCAACTTGCTGCAAGGGGGGCTGGGAATTGTAGTCTCTGGCCAGGTAGCTCCTTCCCAGGAACATCTCTACCCTTCGGAAGACAATGGGTGGCGGCCAGCCGTGTCGGCTGCACTGCACACAGGATCTAATGAGAGAGAGAGGGGGTGGGGACAGGTGATCCCAGGCAGAAATGATTCAGCATGTGACAAGAGAGGAATGAGGACAAAAAGAGTATCCAGAACATCAGGTAGAGAGGATGAATGGAAGCACAATAAGGATACAAAGTAAAAATAGAAGCAATTAATGTGGGTGATGTCCTTTGATCCCGTTGTATAAAAACGAAGCAACATGCTTTAACCCCCCCGCCCCCCCCGCCCCGCCCTGGCCCCCGTCTGTTGCCTACATTTTTCTCCTTGGACTAAACCTTCTATTCATTTTCCATGCTTCATTCTGCCAGGGAGACTATGAAAGCCTTTCAAAAGCAGTTTTCAGTCTTGACTTTGAGTAAGAGTGCTGCACAGTACTAAATCTTCAATGTTCGACTTATTCCAGTTTCCCCTTCGTGATGTTACTCTGAAAAATTTTACGGCATTGAAAAAAAAATACCAGTACCACATCCTTTTTTTTTTTTTAAACAGCTTGTCATCCATTAGCAATAGATTTTTTTTTTTTTCAAGCGTTACTCCGCCAGTGACCTGGAAGTCTCTGAAATAAAATGAATTTCTAAAGAAGGCGGTCCTCACACCAGAGTGAAGGTGGCAGTCTGCCTCTGGAAATAAAATTGGGCTGAAGTAGTTGCAAGTGAGTCAACCTCAGTGAGAAACAAATTGTTTGAACAATAGACTTAATTAACTTGTGCTTGTGTCTTCCGTCACAGCAGGTGCGAAATCCCAGGGCATCTGCTGATACACCTGAGCTGGAAAGCAGAGTTGCTTCTGGAAGAGTGTGAAAAATGACTGAAGCGGTAAATAAGGCCATGATGGTCTGGGTAGCTCCCCCCTGCTGCCTTCCGGGAAGGCTCTGCAGAGAGGGGAAATATAGGGCTGAGTCTCCTGTATTTCTTTTCACTTTAAAAGAGCATTTAGCACTAATGGAAGTGCAGTCTGGGCTGACTTATGACAAGGACTCTCTCCATTAGAGGATGCATGGTGCTTCTAGATGATAAAGGGGAGTGCCAGGAAGGTAGGTATGGAAACCCACATCAAACGGTTCGCCTCCTCATTTCTCATCTGGTTGAGAGAAATCCAAGTTTATACGATGCAGCACATTTGGGGAAATGTTTCAAGAGCTTTATTGTAGATTTAGGTCTCCAGTAAACGGAATTAAACACCTCTCTCTTTGGAAACCTTGTTCTGAGTTGGGCTTGCCTTCATTAGGTGTTCTTTGTCTTAGACTTTTTAAGTCCTTATTGTAATGTGTATTAAATATGGCAATAAAATGCCTAGGGACAGATACTACAGAGCAAAGACATAACTTCTTGTCTAGTTGTGTTTTCAAGCTTGGTTTCGTTCACTAATGATTGGGTTTTGAAATTCACTTGGGTTTCTCACACATTAAGAAAATCCAATCTACTTATTAATCTTACAGATGAAATCAACTGCATTCAGTGTCAATGATGCATTCACCTGGTAGGGAAATAGCTTCTCCCCAAATACTTATTTTCTGCCAGAAATCTCGCCACTAATTTATAATATAGTTTGGGAGAGGAATATGTAAGTGATAGGTAGAACTTTTTGAAGATTCAAGTGAATTCCAGGAGAAGAAAACCGTGGAACGCATTGTGGCTGTCTTTTATTCAAGACTTTGATTAAAATGCTGACATATGTTGTGTATATTTTTATACATGATTTATTCATTCATCAAATATACGATCAACAATTATTGAGTACTTTCTCTGTGACCAATAGCATGCTGGGGGCTGCTAAAGCAAAGATGAATAAGACAGCCATAATGGGTTGACACCGAAAGGAGATCTGATCTGGTAAGTTTATCCGTTCTACGTTTTTGAATATGCTCATTAAATGTGACCTCAGGGATAGATTTCATGAGGTTCCCTTACATTGTCCCAGGTAGTCAAGAGATATGTTGCAGGTTGGTCTCTCCCAGAAAGAGATGCGGGGATGGAGTTAGAGATGCAAAGATTTTACTGGGTAGTAACGCCTGTGAAAGGAAAAGGGAGGAAGACAGCGTGGACACCGGGGAAGCGTGCGGTCCCCAGAGTGGTTCTGACAAAGTATCTGCAGGCCCCTCCAGGAGTTCTGGAGCACCGACTGCCTTGGACAAGCCCTGCATTGGATAGCAGTAGTTACGCCTGCAGCTCTGAACTGCGCACTCAGATTCTCCACCGCACGGCAGGGTATTTTAAAATTTCCTGGGAAACACGGTGACACGTTTGGCAGACATTCCACAAACTACGTCTGTCACCTTGTTTGGACCTAACTGGTTAATAAAAGGAACTGGAAGGTAATCTCTTTTGGCTTACGGAAGGCCATCAAAAAATTACTGAGACATTAAGGTTGCCACGAAGTGAGAAAGCTTGGGGACTTCTGGGCTAGGTCCTTATGCCTTGGGACGCTCAGGGAGAATGTGACCGTGGCTATCACCGCCTTATTCCGTCATTGACTAGGGCCATCGGAGAAAAGTGTGGCCTCAGTCTGAAGGCTGGGTGGCCCCTAGGAGAGCTGGTGGCTGGAGCCTGTACACAGTAGCCACAGCTACGCACATTTCTCACAGATGGAAAAGAAAGTCCTTAACGGAAGCACGACCTGAGGGGTACAGGGTGGGTCTGGCTTCAGGGGTGACGGCAGCCAGGACTCGCCTTTCTTGGCTTCGTTCTCTCTGACCGTGGATGACCTTTTCCCGTCGTACAGAGAAGGGGAGTTTTGGCAGCCGCTCTGAAACTCAAAAGGCAAAGAGCCTCTCTTTGGCCTCACAGAAAACATTCCTGATTGGCCTGAGGTGCATCACATAGCCCATTCTGGACCAGTCGCCGTGACTGGGGAAATGTTTGGCTGGGGCTCGTCACAGGTCACGTGTTCTCTCCCAGGTAGTCCCACACCTGGTTCTTTCACACGATTCAGGTCTCTGCTCCATTGACACTTCTTTTGAGTCCGCTAGGCAGTCTCCATTTGCCACCCTGCTTTATATTCTTCCTGACACTCCTCACTGTAGAAATGATATTATTTACGGGGCGCCTGGGTGACTCGGTCGTTTAAGCCTCCGACTTCGGCTCAGGTCACGATCTCACGGTTCTGAGTTCGAGCCCCTCGTCGGGCTCTGTGCGGTCAGCGCAGAGCCTGCTTCAGACCCTCTGCCCTCTCTCTCTCTGCCCCACCCGCTCTCTCTTGCTCACAAATAAATGAACGTTATTTTTAAAAAGAGAAATGATATGGTTTACTCGTTGTTCTGGGGGCTCAATGACTGCCCGTTCCAGCAGAGTACGAGCTCCAGGTAGGCAGAGAGCTTGGTGCCTCGCTCACCGCAGAAGCCCCAGTGCCAAGATGCGTTCAGTGCATACTTGTTGGAGGAAGGAATGATGACCCATCTGTATGGTCAGGGGAACCATGGCCCCCTGCTACACGGAAGGAACCCACCAGAATTGCTCCCTACGTGGGCGCGGGTTGTGGAGAGCGGTTCCTTAAAGGAAATGGAGATTTTTAGACAGAAATAAGCAACGGTCAGCTGGGCGCTCCTGCCTGGAGGCAATCTGGTAAGGCTGGACCTCGCCATGGGATGCCACCCAGCACTCTTCCACCAGCCCAGCCATTCAGACTGGCCTCAGTTCCTCTGATGTCAGCAGACATGGCCGTCAGCGGAATTATCAGAGAGCTGCCACTGGTGATTGTTAGCAATTTTACGGAGACAGAGGAGCTGTTACACACTTCTAATATCTGTGATCCCCAGAGCCCTCTCGTTCTTTGACAGCTCATTTCCATCTCACAAATATGTTATATGGGTCTTAGCATGACTATTAAGTCACTAGGCCCAGGCTTATGAATAAGCTTTTATGTGTCAAGGCTTGCATCTCACGTGTGAACTGCTTCTTATCTACATGATAAAAAGCAATTTCAGTAGCACTTAACTTAATTGGTTTGTGACCAGACAAGGACCCTGGGCCCCACTTACAGAGCTTGGGCAGCGCGCCTTGGCAATTCTAGAAAACACATGTCTTCTGTGTTCTGAGCCTGAAGATGGGCAGATTTCTGCGTGTTAAGCAAGGCTTGTAGAACTTAATCTTGCAAAGAACTGGGAGAAATTATTAGACAACCAAAGAGTTGAGCGCTGTTTGAAAAATGTGCCAGATTTCTCATCTGGCCTGCCTAGCCTCATGTCCTCTCCCCCACTTACAGAGCCATGTGTCTTCATGCTCACATTTGCACCTTATTCCCCAAATATTTTTAAAAATATTACTCATTTTTTTTTGAGAGAGAGAGAAGCAGGGCTCACCTGATGTGGGGCTCAAACTCACGAACCTGGAGATCATGACCTGAGCCAAAGTCAGATGCTTAACCGACTGAACCACCCAGGGGCCCCTCAAAACATTACTTGTAAAAAAAAGAACAAAAAACAATAGGCATGTTTACTTGATTGTCAGCCTGGCCAGAACAGACTTTATCCCCTCTTCTTTGGTGCACTGGGATGTGATTAAAAAAAAAAAAAAAAAAAGTCCTATGCCTTGCAGCACATCAACTTTGCCATCAGCTCAGTGGGTGATCTTGGAAGTCTCATGCCCTCCTTTATCTCCTTTCCTCACCTGTAAAACAAGGAGGGGAAAGGTCCTTCAAGTCTCGGTGAGTCTATAAATTCCAGGGCTCTGCCCCTGGTGCACATCCTGCTCCTGGAGAGCGTCTTCCTGTCACTGCCTGGGCTGGGGGTCCTTTCCCCAGGCTGCTCGCTTCATGGAGCTCTGGTCTCCATCCCCAGCTCCGGGCTCAGATACAAGTCCCTCGGGAAGCTGCTGAGGCGACCACAGCCTCCTCTCCGAAGGGGCAGAAATGCGCTTCTCTGTCACCCGTGGGAATGTCTCATCTTCCCTGAAGGAAGTGCCCGTGATAAATGCAAAACAGCACGAGGGCCTTCTGCTCAGCTGGTGACACCAGACTGTGTTTTCTGTTGACTCTAGCCAGTGATACTATGCTGCCTGTGGAAAAAAAGATCTATTTTTGTCTGAGATGATGGACAGTAAATCATATGCCTGGTTTACGGTAGCTCGGGGCCAAGAGGAGCCCCGCCACTTAATAGGAAACACTGACCGAAGGCACACAGGCCAATTTTCTGAGAGGGGAGAACGCATACAGCGGACCGGCAGGGCAGAGTGTGTGGCTTTGGTTAGCTTTCACTTGAACGAGAGGCTAATTAACATAAAAATTAATTTTATGTGGCTATCAGGCAGTTCAGAGTTTATATGCTATAAAAGAATTATAGTAATTAGTGCATCTAGCCAGCAGAACAATGCAAATACTCAGTGACATTTGTGATTTCCGGCAGTGCGTTTGCTACCTGGGCAATTCTCCTTCTGACTATGTTTCTCAAGAACGTGGTTTTTAATAGCTTTGACTTGACATTTATATCTTGAGCAAAACTGAAATGGGCAGCTGAAGACTAATTATGCTAAATATTCCAACAAGCATAATTACCAGTGCTTTGGCAGGGGGCACCAAAAGCAAGGTCTCGGTGTGCCATTTCTTTTTTTTCCCCCTTTTCTTCTTTTAAAAAATGGTTTTTTAATTTTTTATCTCCCGGCTCTTTATTTTAGGCTTATTTAATGGAAGCTGATGGCATATCCTAATGATTTTTTTTTTTTTTTTTTTTGCATAATCTCCACTGCAGTAGCCTAGAAGCATTTTTATTTTAGCATCATTTTAAGTTTTGGTTTCTGCTCTGTTAGATTCTTGCTATTCAGAGAAGAGAGAGATCACAGAAAAAGCAAAATCTTGGTCTGAGCTCTAGCCTTGGGAGTGCTCGAGCAGAACCTCCTGACTTGGTTTGAGGGCCACCATGCCTCGTGCCACACAGTGCTTTGCTTAGTGCCGGGGTCAGCTGCCCCGGGGGGGGGGGGGGGGGGGAGGGGGCGGGTACTGCGTGCATGAGTCCTTGCAGAATTGGTTTCTACCAAGTGCACAGCAAAATTGAGAAACGAGCTTTTCAGTAGCAAATGCTAATTACAATGAAAGATTCCCAACCATATACACAGGAGACAAACAGATATACTTCCTGCAGATCTCAGTCGGCAGCATTTGACTGCACAAGTCAAGGACCTTATAGGCAAGATTATCTAGAAAATCCCTTGCTTCAGAAACCAAAATCCTTTAAGTCTTCAGTATTTAAATGCAGCTGTGTTGCTGATTAGATGTCAGAACTAGAGCACACTGAAGTGCCCTGGTTAGTGATTAACTCAATGGACCAATTTTGCTTTTAGACACTTGCACAGAAGAAAAAATTTGCATACAAATTTGGAAACCACTATCATCTTTCTGGGTTATGCAGGAACTGGGGGCTGCAGCACTTGCGAATGCCACAATAGCCCTCGCTCCGCAATTGTCTTCTAACTTCATCTCTTAGCGAATCATTTTTATCACCGCAAGTATGGCATAGGCCTAGGAATGCTTCCAGGACCAAATCTTCTCTCATTTTTCAGTGCTTTATTGATTAGTGTACCCCCACTCTGTCTGCCGTGTAGGAATCAGCACTCAGGGCTTTCAACTCTGTACCATGGATTGCAATCTCTGGCTAGAGGAGGGGGTTCCCTACTGCAAATATGTGCCCGGACTTTTGTTTTGCTTTTGTGCCGGTAATTTACATAGTACGTCATAAATTTGGGGTATAATCTTAACATTCCCTACCGTAGACAGAAATTCCTGTAATTCTCAGCTTATATTCTCCACCCTAAGCACAGGTGGACAGGGCTCCCTCTGCCATCTCACAGCACTGTGTGTGTGTGGGGTGTGTGGGGGGTGTTGAAGGCCTGAGATAGATGTGAAGCGATTTAACTTTAAAGCCCAGCCTGTCTCAGCCAACAGGGACATTTGATAGTCATACCCAGAACATGCTTCCATGACTCTGGAGACTCAGACTCAATTTGGAAGCTGCATTTCCCACTAAAAAGACTGAGTAGGAAATGAGAAGGACCGAGAAAGAGACTAAAATCTAAGCTCTACACCCCTGAAGATATAAAAAGCCATACTAAGTGATAACAGCAGATGTTTATTAGAGGAAAGCGAAAGCAGTTGGTAAAGACTATATATAAACTCTGAACTGTGAGCAGCTGCAGACACAGAGAATAGTCTGCAGTTAGTAAAGAGAGTTCTGAGATAAGGAAAGGATCACGAGGTACACACTGGTAAGGGGCCCGAACAGCGGACTTGCTCTTAACATTTGTAGGTCCAGGGCAAGAGTACAAGAGACCCATACGCTATATGTCTGCATATTTAAAAGTTATTAATCAGGTTTATGAATTCATAAGGAAAATATGTTGTAGCTCTCTACTTCTCCCTACCTTGACAAATGCAATTTCCTAAAGACTTGGAAGGTCAGGAGCAAATCTAGACTCTTCACGTTCTTCAGGCCTATCACCTACCCTCTTTTCTGATCGGCCAGGCTCTATCTCACACGGCAAGGGCCCTCCTGTACACACACGGCCGGCCTGTGCATCTAAGCTGCAGCCAGACCTCCTGCCAATAGTCACCCCTTGACCTTGACCACCCCGCTGGCATTAGGGCTGCACATACCAAGAGCAATTTCCCACCTTTGAGAGGACAGCCCAGGGAAGACGTATGTGCATCTTGGAGTGGGCTCAGGGCTAACTGAACAGAGAATTCCAGGGAGCTGGGTACTCACAGAGTGACCTAGAAGGGGGCCTGGGCTCCAGATGTGTCCCATGGGGAAGGCAAGGTGGGCTTTTCTCAACTGCCAACTCCAAGGCAGGGCCCTCTGGCCAGGGTTTAAAGCAGCAGAGGCAGGTACACAGAAGAGGATCTGTGGACCCTGGTGATGAAAGAACAAGGAAGCCTGGGCCAGATCAGAGTAGGGACAGTTTCCTTAGTCATGCTATTTTTGGTGAAAGGAAAATGAAATTGGATGCAATAATAGTACTCTATGCTGTGCTGTTTGTAATAGGTGCATTTGGTTGTACATTAGCTATCTGAACATGCTGTGGGTTCAATAATTTGTATTTCATGGTACCTCCTCGAATCAAATGCTTACATCCAAGCGGACTCCTGTTGACAATGGTACTACCCATTCTGGCACCCAGGCTGGGAAGACCAGACAATTCTTTCAGGGACCTGGAGGATCTAATCCCATCTGGGTGTGTGACAAGCACTCATAATTCTGCCAGGGGGATGGGGGTGGGAGAGGTGGTGGAAGTAATGAGATAAACACAATATCCTATTAAACACATGCTACTTCGATGCCAGGTTCTACATATGCAACCTGCGTTTATGCTCTCAATAAACCTAAGAGATGAGCTATTCTTATATCCGCCTTATCACAAAGACCTGGAACAATGCCACACAGTCCATGTCTCCTGTTCTCTACTATGACACTTAAACGCTATGGCATTTTTTGTCATGATTTCCCTGCTATGGATTCCTTGTATGTAAGGTCCATGTTTCTACCTGGTACATTATAGATGCTCCATAAACATGATTAAACACACATTAGTTTCTCAGGTACTGAATATTAATTATGCCAGTACTTTGAAACCCCCAAAGGTAATGTGGCATAAAGACCAAAGGGAGAGTTAATAGAGACTAAAGCATCCCGTGAAGTAGACAAATACAAGACTCAGACCTGTCGACGATGTCAGCTCTAGTCTCTTGAGGAGCTTTGCAAGTTGGGCTTGAACCAACAGGTTCACCAGTGCTGTGTTCTTGATACACAATGAACCCTCCCGTGTGTGAAGGGCTGCTCAGCACAGATCTACGTGGGCCTGAAAAGCAGAACACATGATATCCACCTCGGGGCTGAATAACAAACGAAAAAGACGTGGCAGCAAGGAGCCCGGGCAGAAGCCGTGTTTTTTTTTTTTTGTTTGTTTTGTTTTTAATTTTTTTTTTTCAACGTTTTTTATTTTATTTTTGGGACAGAGAGAGACAGAGCATGAACGGGGGAGGGGCAGAGAGAGAGGGAGACACAGAATCGGAAACAGGCTCCAGGCTCCGAGCCATCAGCCCAGAGCCTGACGCGGGGCTCGAACTCAACGGACCGCGAGATCGTGACCTGGCTGAAGTCGGACGCTTAACCGACTGCGCCACCCAGGCGCCCCCAGAAGCCGTGTTTTAAGTTGACCTCGTGAGACATGACCCCAGATAGAGGCTCTGAACTCAAGGGTGGCCTTCAGCACTGGGATGTCCTTTCTCTGTAAAGAGAGGTTCACCTCCTCGCCCATCCAGAGCGAGAGTAGTGACATCAAATTGCATCATTTTGCCTATAAAGGAAAAGGATGTGTTTGCATTGCCTAGATGCTGGGGTAGAGGACAACCTTGTTTAATTCAGGAGGGAGACTGTGATGAAAACTATCTGCCTTTTTTACCCATAATGCTGACCAGTAAACAAGTGTGAATCTGCTGTCCAATAGGCTTCCTAATATCACCTCACTTAAGTTATACTCCCTTCTCACTGACAGGCCGCTGGCTCACATGGCCACGTAGACATTAGAGGACGGGCTGCTCACGAAAGCCTGCAACGCCGTGCTGGAGTGCTCATTTCCTCCTCCCCAGCTCATGCATCCTGCACCATATCTGCCGCTTCTTGGGAGCCATAGGGGCCTGGCTTTCCTGGGGAATAGGAGTTCCCTCCCCTCTGGAATTCCTATGCGAATTCCAGCAGCGATCTCTAAATTACATATCTCACCGAATGAGAAGGTTTGAACGTGGTGAGTTAACTAATGGCTTTAAGAACCATAGGCGGCTGGGGGCACCTGGATGACTCAGGCGGTTGAGTGTAGACTTCGGCTCAGGTCATGATCTCACGGTTTGTGAGTGTGAGCCCTGCATCGGATTCTGTGCTGATGGCTCAGAACTTGGAGTCTGCTTGGCATTCTGTGTCTCCCTCTCTCTCTCTGCCTCTTCCCCGCTCAAGCTTAGTCTCTCAAAAATAAATAAATGTTGAAAACAACCACAACAAAAAGAACCATGTACAGCTCAGTCTGCCTGCCTTTGTCCTGCAACATTAAACAGATTATTTTAAAAAAACACCAGTCTCTAATGGATTGTGCTCCTTCTTAATATGATTTCAGGTCCTCTGCTTTCTTTTTAAATGTTTATTTACTTACTTTGGGACAAAGAGTGAGCACAAGAGGGGGAGGGGCAGAGAGAGAGGGAGAGAGAGAGAATCCCAAGCAGGCTCTGTGCTGACCGTGCAGAGCCTAATGTGGGGCTGGAACTCATGAACCGTGAGATCATGACCTGAGTGGAAATCAAGAGTAGGGTGTTTAACCAGCTGAGCCACCCAGGCGTGCCTAGGGCCTCCTCTGTATGACCCTCTCCTTCTACCTGCTTCCCTCGTAGGCTGGATGCCATTTCTGCAGCAATTTGGAGCTTACCACTTGCTTCCAACTGTCATGGCATGTGATCCACTGATAGACTAAAGAGAAATTACTGAGAACAAAACTATATAGATTCATCACATGGATTCCAACCATGAAACTAAATATAGCAGACGGTACTGAAATAGAACAGAAAATACCAAATTTCCGTTTCCCCATTTGGATCTGATTACCTATCGCTTTTCATTGAACTCTAGCGGCCAGGAGTTTCTTCCTGGTTCTCTTGAGATCACATGATATCCTTGAAACTCAGCATGACAGATGAAACGTCTTTTCATGCTATTTATTTATTTTTTGACAAGTACCATGAGAATTAAAAGATCCCCTCCTAAATGCTTATAAGCCCTTAGTAGTTTGTTAGCTCAATCGATACTTAGCTCTTTTCAGTCATTCACCCCTTTGCCATTATTTTCCCCCAAAACTAAGCGCCCTGAGATGCAACCAATAATTTAGAAGGTAAGAATTCAAGATTAAGTGTTATCATGGAATTGTAAAAAAGCTGGAATTCATTTCTGCTTGATTTTTTTATTATCAGAAACAGCACGAGAGAAGTGAATTTTCCTTCCAGAATTGCCATAGACATATGTTTCTGGTTTTGCTCATGATGATCAAGGGTCTAGAGAAGAAAAAATAAGCAAGTTCTCCCCATGGCAACCCTGGGTGACGGTGTAGAGGCTGCAGGCATTGTTTCTGTCTTCATCTTGGCTGAAGGCATTAGTGTGGCTTCTAGTTAAGTCGTAAGATTCCCAGCGTTTCCCTTCTTCAGATGTTTAGCAGTTTTACACCACATGCAAATATGTAACTAGGAGGGAAGTTGCTCTCCAGTAAATGTCTCTTTACAATATTGGATTTGGCTTTGGTTCCTGTGGAGCCGTTTTTACCAGCTTCACAAACAGATCAAAGCTCTCTAAGTCAGTGCTGGAGGCTTGTTTTCATGTTTGTGATGCCTGCCTCCCTCCCCAACTAAGCCACACCTCTCAGCCCCTCAGTATCTTCCAGATGCTCCCTGGTCTTCCCTTCACGGTGTCACCAGCTGGTGACAGTCCAGCTGTCGGCACTGAGTACAGAAAACAGGCCTGAACTGAAGACACACTCTCGCTGGTTTAAGAGTATGAGATTCTGGCATTCTGCATTATTTGCTTTACATTGTGAGGGATTTCTAACACAGAAGACCAAGATGGAAATAGGTCAGTTCATGGATGTAAGATTTTCTCACACAATGATTCCAGAAGGAGCAGCTAGGTGTTCATGAATGTCGAAGCTTTCCTTTTGCGGTGGGCATCTGTTGTTTTTTTTCCCCCATTTCTCATTTCTTCTCCTTTCTTCTGGCTCATGCCCCCACACCTTCTGTCTCTTCGGTGGAACTTCCTCTCCCCAGGAGGAGAAGCAAGGAAGCACTGATTATCTCAATTCTTACTTGCTGTGGGACCTTGGGCAAGATGGTCAACCTGTCCAAGGGTCAGATATCTCATCTGTAATAGACGTGTAATCACGTAGCTCATGGGGCCATGATGAGGGTTCTGCACTTAGCAAACATGTAATAAATGCTTGTTCTTATTATAATAAAAATGGTGTGAGAAGCCAGGGAGGTTTGAGTTTACTTACCTGCCGCTGAGCTGGTTTTTACCTGGCACAGGAGTCAGGAAAGGCCTTAGGAAACAGGCCGTGTGGCCTCAGGGGGTTGGCCTCATTGGCCGAGGGAGGCAAGCATAGCTCAGGCCATGAATCCTCTTTCCCTGCTGGTTTGTGTTGGAGAGCTGCCCTCAGCAGATTCCTGAACCGGAGCCTGTGGCTCTAGGGGCTTGCTGAGAAGGAAGGAGCACGTCAGCTGGCTGCTCCCCTCCCCACCCTCCTGACTCTTCAGTTCCACCCCTCCAGTCATGGTTCTTTCTCCTTCTACAGCAAGGCAATATCCTCCATTGTTTCCCTGTGACTTTTTTGGAGACTCAGCCAAGCTTTTAATATTTTAATCTGTTTTTAAGGCAGCTTAAGAAAAGGCTGCTAACTTTGTCCTTTCACCGTGTTGTTCAGGGCTCCACAGCTTTCTGGATAAGACTTTTCTTTCGTTTCCTTTCTGCTATGTCAGTAGTTCTCACAGTGTGGGCCCAGGACCAGATGCGTCAGCATCATTTGGGCATTTGGTGAGTATGCAAATCCCCCCCCCCCCCCCCCCACCTAGTGAATCAGAATCTCTTGGGTGGGACACTGCCATCCGGGTTTGAACAAGCCCTTCTGGTGATCCCGAAGTTCACTAACAGGTGAGAATCACGGCTCCCATATTTTTACATTCAGACTTTGCATCTAACATACTCCTCTGTGGTTCATCTTGGGAAGCTCTGATGGTGACAGACATAAAACCAAGGCCCATTGTGTCTGCTGGAAGCATCCATTGCTCCACTTAATCCTATCTCACTGGCCTGAGCTGGAAATGCCATCTGGTTGGGATCCCCATTGGGCTACCAATTAAGCAGGCCTGGACTCTACTTATTTCTATCCTGTCCTTTTGTTTTCTCTCAGCATCCTGCCCACCTGTGTTCCCCGAAATCCCTTCTCTCAGTAACTCGGTCATCTCAAGACAAATCTAATGGTGCATCAAATGTGCCACAATGACCCTTCTGGGCTTTCCTGATCAGATTTGTCCAGATTTTCTCTATACGTTTGGGACAAGTCCTTTGCCCCGTGGGTAATTGTTCTGGTCAGCTCTGGAAATGTGACTTGTCTTCTACTGTTAAGAGGGAGCCCTCTTTCTGGTCCCTTCTCTAAGAATAGTGGGACCTAGGAGCATCTTTGTCTGACTTTCTTATCTGTCTAGCCCGGCCTCCAGTATCTCATTTTCCCCTTTATGTGGTTTATATACGTCCAAGTCCTCAACGTCCAACAAAGAAAACTCTACTTTTCCTCAGCCCCGGGCTCCTCTTTCCTTGGTTCTTCTCTTTCTCCAGGGCACCTGCAGTGACAGGAAGTCTGACTCATTCATGTTTCCCCCCCCCAACTTTCAGTTTTGGAAAATTTCAGCCCCCTAGAAAAGTGGACAGAAGAGTACAACAAAAGCTTTTATACCCTTCCTCCAGACACACAAGTTCCTGGCCTCTTGCCACATTTGCTGTATCTTCTCTGTCTCTGTCTCTCTGTCTGTCTCTCTCTCTCTCTCCACACACACACACACACACACACACACACACACACTCACACACTTTTTTCCTGAATCATATGAAAGTAGGTTATGGACCCCATGACAGTTTACCCCTGAATATTTCAGTTTGTATTTTCTTTTTTTTTTTTAATTTTTTTTTTCAACTTTTTTTTTTTTAATTTATTTTTGGGACAGAGAGAGACAGAGCATGAACGGGGGAGGGGCAGAGAGAGAGGGAGACACAGAATCAGAAACAGGCTCCAGGCTCTGAGCCATCAGCCCAGAGCCTGACGCGGGGCTCGAACTCACGGACCGCGAGATCGTGACCTGGCTGAAGTCGGATGCCTAACCGACTGCGCCACCCAGGCGCCCCCAGTTTGTATTTTCTAACAAGGACATTCTCTTATACAACCACAATATCATTATTATGTACTATGCACTATATATATATATATATATATATACACACACACACACACACAAAATTGTATTATGTACTGTATATATTTTAACTAATGTACGGTCTCTAGTCACATTACTTCACATGTCCCAATAGTTGTATCTTACCATGTCTCTTTGGTCTCTTTTAATCTGGAATAGTCCTTGTGACTTATTTTTTAAAATGTAAAATTTTGTCTTCCAAGCAGTGGAAGACCAGTGGTTTGGTAGACTATCTCACAATTGGAATTTATCTGATTGTCCTCTCGGTCGATGCCAGGCTAAGGGTTGTTGGCCAGAATACTACATAGATAGGGTTGTGTGCTTTTTCTACCCAAATGTTGGTAAGTTCTAGTGAAACTCAGGTTCCACAAGTATAGGAATATATATTATAATCCTGAAATCATAGAGCAGAAAAGAGCCTCGCGGTCTGATACAGCTCATGTTACAAATGAATACACTGAAGAACGAAGAAGTCAGAAGGCCCGTCCCGCCACACAGCTGGTAGTCGCAAGCTGTTGCTGGTCGACCATTTATTAAACTCTCCTAAAATGTTAGCATTCACTTTCTTCAACTTTTCAGAACCCCACTGAGTGTGAGATTAATACTGGAGATACGGGGTAGTTGACATATTTATATAGATGCCAGACTGTGTTATTGCAAAGCTTTTTCTTTTCCCTGCTTTGAAGTCTGGCAAATCCCCCTAGTGACCTCCCTGAGAGATACTCAAGCAGCAAGGAAAGCCTGTTTTAACAGGAGAGATAAGTTTTACGTAAGGAGTGGCCTTCTACGAAGCTCCAGAAACACTTCTAGGTTAAGAGAAGCAGCAGCCCCACACTTCTGAGCTATTTGTGTCACTTCAAAATGCAGGTGTCTTTCCATTGACCTGTTTTCAGTGCTATAATCCCATTACCTTGGCACAATCCTCTGGAGTTCTGCTTTGTTTGGGAATTTCAAATTCCTTTATTTGTAACAGATCAAAAGCTATCTGGCGCACAAGCCGCATTTGGATGCGGACTCTCGGATGGGCCTTGCAGCCTTCCTGAACGCACACGTCCACATATTTCCCGGGTAACTGCTCATGGTCTGCCCACTGCTCCCGATTTTAAATAGCGACGCTATTCGCAAACCTTTCAGATTTTCTCCCTAGGAGGCTAACTAGTAACTCTGTTGATGAGTAGAAAAGCATGACTTTCTGGGAGATTTACCAGGTCACTATACGCCGTCGAGTGGGGAGTTTCCAGTAGTGACCTGAGTTCCGGTGTCCGCGGAACCGCGCGGCTGCGTTGCCGGCGTGCTACGCAGCCTGGGTGGTGAGCTGCACCCCACACACCCCACAGCTCCTCTCCTCCACCGTCTCCACACGTGGGGCAGTGGGACAGTCCCCATGCTGAGAACGATGACGGGTAACCTGGAGGACTCCGAGCAGAGGTTGGCAAATCACGGTCCACAGAGCGAATCTGGCCGCCTCCTGTTTTTGTCCAGTCTACCCCGAGAAGGGTTTTTACAGTTTTCAATACATGGTGGGGGGAAAACTCGAAGAATAATAATGTCTCTTGACATGTGGAAATTACACGAAGTTCAAGTTTTATTGTCCATAAAGAAAGCGTTATTGAAACACTCCCATGGTTATTTATTTGTGTATGCTCTATGGCTGCCTTTGCATCACGAAGCCGGAGTTGAGTAGTTGCAAAAGATATCCTAGGGCTCATAAAGCCTAGACCCGAGACCGTTCATTCATTCATTTATTGAATACCCACTAGGCATTTTTTTTTAATTTTTATATTCCAGGGATTCTGCAAGGCATTGGAGGTTGAAAGATATGAAAACACATAGTCTGTTTTCCTTGGGGAGCTCAATCTATCAGGTGAAACAAGGTAAACAGGAAAATCACATAGCAAGTAGTGCCATAGAGCTGTCTGAAAATATGCCCGGGGAACAGAGTGGGCGGCCTTTCTTGGGGGTCAGGGAAATGGGACAGTCTCGAAAGGCAAGCAGCTGACATTTCAGCTGTTGGGGTGGGGGTGAGGTGCCCAATATCCCTACCACCTTAACACAACCACCACCCCAAACATTGTGGTATTTCTTGCCAGTCTTCTTTTTTTTTTTTAATTGTTTAATGTTTATTTATTTTTGACAGAGAGACAGATCATGAGCGGGGGAGGGGCAGAGAGAGAGGGAGACCCAGGATCTGAAGCAGGCTCCGGGCTCTGAGCTGTCAGCACAGAGCCCAACATGGGGCTCGAACTCACGGACCACAAGATCGTGAACTGAGCCGAAGTCGGATGCTTAACGGACTGAGCCGCCCAGGTGCCCCTTACCGGTCTTCTTTCTTAGGCATGTTTTGTATGGTTGCATTCATAGCACAAATATGATTTTGTGTTCTACTTATCTGTCACCTGCTGTGAGTGGGGAGCAGTGTAGGGTTGGCGTGAAGTGTCAGTGTTAGCACTGAGCTGCTGGGAAAGTCATTTCACTTCTCTGGGCCCCAATGTCCTCATTTGTAAAATGAGGGCACAGTGAAAACCTGAGAGGGTTGTTGGGAGGGTTCAGTGAGAAAAAGCATGGATGACACTTAACAGGGACCTCATGGGTAATAAGTGCTCAGTAAATGGTCAGCACGTACAGCCCTCCTTCTCAGTTGCAACCCATTGCCCAAGTTCTCCTCCATGCAGGAGTCTACCAGGTAGATGGGAAGGGGGTGGAAGTGAAAGACCAGGAGTGGAGGGTAAGTCTAGGTAAAGGGGACTTCAGGAAACCAGGACAGCATGTGCAAGAGCACTGAGGCATCGAATCACACGGTGCCCAACCAGTTCAGTAGATTGAACAGATCCAGTTATCCACATTTTACTACTATATTATAAAAACTTTTTTTTAAAGCAGGTTGCAGCTAGATTAAAACCATACAGTAGAACCAGGATTAAGGGCAGTTGACAAAGGTATTGCACCTTGTTGTGTTCTTGGCAGTAGCTCAGGGCTTGTGATGTAACAGATGCTCGGTAAGTGTTTTTTAATGGAAACATAAAATGGTGTTTCAGGTAATGGAAAGAGTTTGGCACAACAAGAGCATGGGAGAAGGGCAGAAAAGGATCCTAGAATATCGGGTTTGAGCTCCGTTGCTGGTAACGTTGTGCCTCGTTGTGAAGGTTCTCCAATACCTTGTTATGTTTTTTAGAGAGGGAGAGAGAAAGCGTGCACGTGCTTGCCCTAGTGGGGGGAGGGGCTGAGGGGGAGGCGGAGGGAGTCTCAGGCAGTTTCCGCTTCCAGCTCGGAGCCTGATGTGGGGCTTGATCTCACAGCCGTGAGAGCATGACCTGAGCCCAAGTCAAGAGTTGGACACTTAACTGAGCTACCCAGGTGCCCCGATCCAATACCTCATTCTGAATGCAATGGTAAGTCAAAGGATTTGATTTGGTTTGATCTGATTTTAGCAATACATTTTATTTTAGCAGGAGACTTAAAAAGCATAATGTAAAGCAGAAGGGGGAAATCCTGGAATTAAGGAGAACCAGGTAGGAATAGCCCAAGAGAGGAATGATATGTAAAGAAAGCAGAAGTGGAAGCAGAGGGGAAGGACTCGACAGCTCTTTCTGCCATTACAGGATTGAGGGTGATGAGCCAGGGAGAAGTTTCCAGATTGAGAAGCTGATGACACGGGAAGAAATTGGACATTGGCAATCGTATTAAAACACACAAATGCATCGAAGCAATGTGCTGTATATTTAAACTTACACAATGTCTCGTGTCAAATTTACTCAATAAAAAAAGAGAGAAGGAATTGGTTATATGGAGCGAAGTGGTACAATCGGTTTGGTTGAGTTTGCAATGCTGTGGGGTGTGGACTGAGTTAGACCCACAGGATGTGGGCCTCAGGAAAGGCTGGAGCTGAGATGTGGGGCCAAGAGTCATCGACACATGGACAGGAGTGGACACTATGGGAGTGGAGGAACGGCCTGGGAGAAGATGGACTGAGAACAGAAGAGGCACAGGACAGAAGCTTGTGAGTGTCCACATTTAAGGGTCAGGTGAAGAGATGGGAACCGGCGAAGAAAAGAGAGGACATCAACCAGATGAGGAAGAGGAGCTGGAACTGAGGAGGTCCAAAAGCCAAGAGGAGACTTCCAGAGGAAAGGAGGGATCACCAGGACCCAGAGCAGGAGAGGACTTAATCCAAGGTAAGAGTGGAGAAGAAAACACTGCCTTCCAATGCATCGAGAACCATTCTGGATAGCTGTTTCACCAGAACATCAAGGGCAGGATTTAGTTTGTGCTGTTTCGGTAAATGGGTAAGAAAAAAGTGAATGGCCATCCACCTTCCTTGATTATAGCCCTGGCACGTACTCATCAACCATGAACTTGGATTTAAATAGCAGGAGTCACAAATTGGAAAAAGCCTTCACCATAGCACCTTCCTCTGCATCCTCACTGGTTGGCTTATCCAGTGCCCCAGTTGATAGAAAATTTCCCAAAGAGAAAGATGTAGGTCTTCTGCATAGACGTGGGTCTATTATCCCATAACAGAAAATCTAGGCCAAGCTACTTTCGACATGAACCTGTGAAGTGTATCACGTTCCCAACTAGTAGAGGTTATACCACCAACATAAAGTAAAGAAGAAACAAATGCTGTGGCTGCTCCATGTGTAATTTAGAGTTCAATGTCTTTCTGGCTGTACATAAGGCACCACAAGCTAGATACGCTCACACTAGAATATCCCAGAGGCGTTTTTTTTTATTGGTTGAAACAGCAAGAAATAAAGACTAAGATAAATTTAATATTTAACTCTAAATCTTTAGTTTCCATCATTAGGCTGACTTGCCCGCAGTCATATTGCTGTAAATTAAACAGCTTAAGCTGGTGTCTTGCCAGAGTGCACAGCCGGAGAAATATTAACAGTTCTCTCCTTGTTCTTGTGCCCAATCAAGTTAAAAAACAAAAAAGTAATTTGTTTGCCATCCAGAGAGGTCACTGGAAAGAGTGGTTTAAAAAAAGTAAGCCTATCATTTCACAGTGTATACAAATATTATGTTCTATACCTGAAACTAATATAATGGTATTTGCCAATTATACTTTAATTTAAAAAAGCCGTCAACCTATTTTGTCAGTTGGAAATAGAATACTGGCTGTATCCTCAGCTCTATGCTGGTCTTTGTCGAAAGCAGTTGATGGAGCTTAATATGGAAACTGCGTGATGGGGTCTCATCACAGAAGTTTCAGCAATGGTTCCACCAATCCAATTGTCATGGCCCAGAGGAATGAAGAAAATACCTGTGACCAGACCATGGGGAACTCTCTTTTCAGGAGTATGACCAGCCCAAATCTGGTTTTGCTAGAAATGGGGTTTAGCCCTCTCTTCATGTTTAACTCCTTTCATTGGTCTTATAGGTCAAAAATGGACAGTTAACTGTCATACTGTCCTTCTACCATACTAATGACAGAAAGTGTTCCCACTGAACAAATATTTAGTGAATAGTGCAAACTGTTTATTAGAAAGAAGAAAACAGAGAAGGGTAACATGCTAGCTTTACTTCTGCTCTGCCATGTCTATACAAAATAGTGGTGCGGGACACAAGCACATTCCTTGATCTGTCAGCGTCACCTGTCGTGACTCTGGAATTACGGTATGCACGTTCTTAAAACAGGTTTTCTCAACCCTGGCTGTACATCTGAATCACCTGGGGAACTCTAAAAGCATACAGTAGGCCAGCCACACCCTAGACCAACGACCTCACCTCTTAGGATTGTGACCCAGGCATCAGTGTTTCTTCATGCTTTCCTAATGATTCCAGTAAGCATTTGAGAGTCACTGTGTTAATGCAGGCCATGTGTAAGATTTACCTGGGAACCAGCCCAGACTAAGCTAATCAGAATCTGTAATGATTTTTAGAGGTTCCCCGGGTGATTCTAATATGCAATCAGGGCTAAGACCTTCTACCTTTAAATAGTGAGTCTCAAAGTGTTGTTATAGAGCCTGCATTAGGATCAACCACACTCCTCATTAAACAGGTCATTCCCAGCCCCACCCCAGGCCTATTGAATCAGAAATGGACCCCACCTATTTTGTAAGTTTCCCGGGTGACTCATATCCTCACTAAAGTTCGAGACTCACTGCCACAAGCCTCCTCTATCCCAGCTTGATGATCACTCCACTTCCACGGAGGTGTGTTCTTTTTGCCCCGAGGAGGGTTGAGTTTTAATTCCTGTTAAAAGTGCAAATACCATGACATAATCTTTAAGATACATTAGGTGAAAAGAGCTAGATGCAGAATAACTTGTATAGTATTTGCCTTTTAAACATAATAAAAAGTTATATTTGTACATGGGCAGAAAATCTCTTGTAGGATATGGATAAAAAGGTGCCCTTGGAATGGAATTCGGTGGTTTTGAAGGAGAACTTAGAATTTGTATCATGTACATATAATTCCTCTATTAAAAAAGTAAAAATGCAAACATTACATGTTAATATTAATCCTCATTAGCACTTATACCCTAGAGGGAATTATTTCGTCAGAGTGTTTTTTCTGAACAGCTTTTGATCCGAGGGAACAAATTGCATATATATCATGAAGACAAAGGAAATCAAAGATCCTATGAGGAAGAGAAATAGGAAAGAATGTCAGACCCTCAGATTCAACTTTACATTTTTGCCCATGTCATTCTTGACCTTGATCTAATCCAAAAGGTGAAAACAAAGCAGTATGCATCTCCCTTTCCACATACTGCTGTCAAAAACAAATCGAGGCGTCTTGCCTTCACCAGGTTCTCTCTAACATAAAATGTAGGAGTGGGGGCAGGGCAGGCAGCCCATGGCCATTTGGACCTTAGCACATAGGCTTCTAAGAAACGCGGCCTCAAATTTCCCCCTTGTAACCACCAGGTGGCAGCAGTAATCCAGTTTCTGGTCCAGCCCAGGACCTGCTTGACTAGGATGGCTCTGTGTTCAATTAAGGTCCCGGGCACAGAATTGTGGAAATTTAGACATGAAAGAACACTTCATAAAAGTTCTACTGATGCTCACAGGTGTTTAAATAGAAAGAAATGAAGATCAGATATATTAAGAACACTTCATATTCAACACAATAGATTTAATCTATGAAGGGAAGGGAGGGAAATTGCAGCCCACTATGTGGCAAGCACTTCACTAAATGTCTCGGATGTTATTTCGGTTAATCATCAATACCACCTGTGAGGTGGATGCCACTACCTCCATTTTACACACAGGGAATCTAAAGTTTGGATAGATTAAATAATGTGAAGTTTCAGAGAAATAAGCAACGGAAGCAGGAGATGAGCCCGGTCTGACCACATAAATCCGTGATCTTTCTATTAATGTCAGACCATCCTTTCCAAATGGGACTATCAGGCACTGGCCAGAAAGGGCTTTTTGAAGGATGGCTTCGAGTTGGACCACAGTATGCCTGCAGATGGGACAGAGCTGGAGATTTACCAGCCAATAGCAGGATTTTGATCGTGAAGGACTATGATTATTGTTTGTACTCTGTTTTATGTGCTCAGTAGCTGTGCTTGCCAGAAGAAGAGATCAACAGTGTTTTCTAAAGTTGGGGTGTCTGGGTAATCAGGAGGAGCTTCTCAGAATCAGAGGTTTCTTGAATTAGAGAAATCTGAAGAGGGGATAGAATGTTTTTTTTTTTTTTTGCCCCCTCAGGACAATAGTAACCTGAAGTAAATCACAGATTTTATGTCACGATAAGTGTCGGTGGGAGTACTTATTAGCAGGTGGTTCCTTTATACTTGTGCTTTCGTAACTAAATAGAACCCTTAAATCTCTACTTCGCAATAGTATCTCTTCACTCTCATTAGGTAAAATGAAGAAATTATCTTCCCATACGTTCCTATACCTCTCCTCCCCATAAGTTTCTCAATTTGGGCTGGTTATACCCTTACTTTTATGTTGTCAAGGTTAGTAATTTCCATTCGGCCCTACACCTGTAAAGAAGGGCAGTCGCGCTATAACCACATAAAGAGTATTTACTGCAGAGCTGAGCAGGGTAACTGGCCAGCAGGGAAAGACACGCCACGCCCTACGCCTAACCTCATGTACTTGTCAGGGGAATTCTTCACTCATCAAGGTCACACGGCTTTTCTCCTCCACCGTGCCCCAGATCACATCATGTTTGGTTTCTTTGCAAAATCTGTAATATTTTTTCAAAGGTTCTATATGCCCTTCCTGATTCTGACTGTTGGAAGAAAGTATGCCTATTCGCCATAGCACTAGGACATGGCTCCAGACCAGACTGTCTATCGGTGTTGTGTGGACCTTCTGGGTTTGCACTGGGGACTTTCTTTATACTGCACTGCTTGGCTAGCCTCCCTGTTTGTTACAGCTCAGATTTCCTCCTCAACTGGGTTTGCTTTTGTGTTTTGCTAAAACACATCCTTAATAATGAAGTCAGAAATAGTACACAGGGAGTATAGTTTCCAAGGCTCTGAATATCCGGGATGTCTTCTTGTCACTTGCCCTTCATTGAAATTTCATAACGAGAATGTTCTTCTAATTTTCCTCTTAACAGTGTATAGTAAGTACTTCCTCATTTTTATCTAGTAATAAGTCACTGAAATTAATGTTATCTGTGTCTTATGTAATTTCTAGGGAAATTATTTTGGTACAATCTCAATATTATTTTTAACAAAAGAGGTTGTATGAGTATATTATGGCCTTAAATGATTTTTTTCAGTGGCTTCAAATAAAAAGAGACCCTGTCCTATTTCCTGTACACCTTGGTAACACCAACTAGACGTTTTTTCCCCCCTCATACATTCTGTTTTGTTACCATGAAGCCTTATGGAAGGTTTTAAAAGCAATATTTCTGTCATCATTTTGTGAGTCCCATTTTCACAACTCACTTAGAAGCAAAATATTTTATGAGAAGCTGTGTGGGGCCCACAGTGAGTGAAACACTGGTTGTCAGGCAAGATCTAGAAAATAAAAGCTTCCAGTAGACTTAAAGCCAGAAAGCCCATCTGCATAAAGAAAGACCTCTCAACCCACCAACAAAATGCCTATGGGCTACAGAAAACTCCCTTTCCTCTCTACAAAAGATAGAAAATGGTTAAAGTTTTTTTTTTTTATTTATGCCTCAGTCCATTGCTGTTTATAGCATAGAAATCTGTAATTCTCCTGCCAATAAAATGAAAGTTGCTTTTAAATGGTTACAGTCCAAAAATACTCAGACCAAAATATTTGCTGTATTTTACTCTATAATGATCTCTGTAATACCTGAGTGGATATATAATTCTTTCTTGGGATGGATGGCTGAAGCGGCCCGCCTTCTTTGTCTGTCCTCCTCACAGGGAGAGGCAGTATATCACAGTAGTTAGAACGGGGCTTCCAGAACCCGACTGCCTGTGTTTAAAACCTGCCTCGGTTACTTCTCAGCTGCGTAACGCTGGACCACGTTGTTTTCAATTCCTGCAGCTCAGGTGTCCCCTGTGCCTCAGACGTCCCCTCTGTGCAATGACAATAACAGAACTTAGGGTAGGGTTAATTGTAGAGGTTAAGTGAGTTAGCCTCTGAGAGGGCTAAGAATACTTCTAGGTCCCTGACGAGCTTCCTGTGAATGTCTGTTAGCATCACTATCATGCAGTTATGAATTAGGCTGACATGCCTCACCCTCAAGGTAGCCCTAAGGCGTGTGTCCAAAGACAGATGTGGTCACTCAGGGTTGATGGAGGAGGAGCCAGAGAGATGGGATCCTTTATCAAAGCTTCGTGGAAACAGAGAGAATGGATCTGAACAAATGTGCTTGACCACTTGGGCAGGAAGATATGGCCGATGGAAATATGGAAAAGTTCAGCCACTCGTGTGTGCGGTGGGTAAAGAGAGGGTGGCAGAGAATATGAAGAAAAGTTAAGAATCAACGGACCTTCTAGAAAAGGAAACCTGACTTTTCATTGGCACATTACACAGTCCACCAGTACTTTGAATGTCCTAATCTAGGAGACAATTGAAATGAAGTCTTTATAACTGCACAATGCAAAATGAGGCACGAGGAAGATTTCTAAGTTTTTGAATGTTGAGTCAGGATCGAGAAAAGAGTAGAATTGGGAAGGTAGGCTGTTGGCAGTGAGGGAGTGTCCATGAAGCCACATGAATGAAGGTGGCCCTCTCTCCTCATTCATATTTGTCCTGTATGTTGGACCTTGGTTCCCTAGACTGAAATCAGAGGGCTGTGCTCAGTGGGGTCCACGAGTTTCTCCACAGTGGGGCCATCTCCTCTGCTATTTCATGTGTGAAAATATACAAAGATGGACATTCAGTGGGGAAAGCCCAGGAATATTAGTCCATACAAAGCTTTGTTTCTCTGATGCTGTGTTTTAAAGACCAGAAGGATGAGGGGACAAAAAGTTCAAATGGAGATCAAATCTAGCATTATAAAAAAGAAAGAAAGAAAAAGAAAAGGACATGAAAGTTATAGAGATGGTCAACTTTTCTGCCATGGGCTACCGAAATGGAGTTTGAGATAGTGTCCAATGAATCTCTGGGTCTGTGCAATAACGCCAAGAAGGAGAATATCAGAATCAAGGAAGAAAGCTCCTTCTTGCTCCTTTTCCATCTGAACTAACAGATTAAAGTTCCTAGTTTAGGGGCCCCCAAGCTCTCCTGGAAACCTCCACTTAAAACCAGATATTACTTTGTGTTTAAACAATTACTTTGGGGATTATCTTAAATTCACATGACCGTGAGTTTTGACATCATGAAAATGGCTAACTTATTACTCATAAACTGCATACAGTAGGCAAGTTTTGAGCAATTTCCTTGAGAACAAATACTTAAACAGAGTTTTTGTGCCTATTGAATTCTCTTTCTTGAGCTGAAATGAGCAAGGCTCAGCTGTGCTTCAGCCTAGAATCATACACGACAGACATAATGGTTTATCTTGAATGACGTTCATGAGCTACAAAGGCAGGCCTTGACCACTCAGCCATGTACACAGGAAGTTCTCCGTTTGGACCATGATGGTCAGCCTCGCTTAATATTGTTGCATCCTGGATACAACAATGGAAGGAAAGTTAGGGGAAAAACATGTTTCTTGAACGTAAATACGTCTTTTCAGGGGTAGGAAAATTGGAAATGATGTCATGATGTCCATTTGACAAAACTTAGCCTAAGAAAGGGCTCTACCATGCCCACAGAGGCTTCAGCATGCATCAGACGTTGTTTGTTCCTTGAAGCAAAGTGCCACGTGCTCTCGTGTAAATTTTTTTTAACATTAATTCATTCTTGAGGGAGAGAGAGACAGAGTGTGAGTGGGGGAGGGGCAGAGAGAAAGGGAGACACAGAATCCAGAGCAGGCTCCAGGCTCTGAGCTGTCAGCACAGAGCCCGACGCCAGGCTCGAACTCACAAACTGCGAGATCATGACCTGAGCCGAAGTCTGATGCTCAACCCACTGAGCCACCCAGCCACTGAGCCATCCAAACTTTAGGTTTAAGAGAGATAACTAAGGTTGTGTGGTGTTGGGGATACATCAAAACACAACAGGATCTCCTTGGCTTAAGCCCCCTTTTAAGATTCTGTTAGTTATTGTGACATTTCGGGGTGTCCCTAAAGTGCTGCAGAAGCTCGGCGTACCTGCACATTCTCAGAGCTTAAACTGAGCACTATCATTTGCCTCGTTGGGTCGCTTTGCTTTCCCGGCTCTAACCATCTCTAACCACTCTGGACGAGTTTAAAGCCAAGGATAAATCCAGTGAGCCAAGCCCCAGGCGTTTAACATGATTTTAAGTGTGTAAAAGTGCTCTCTGATTTTAAAACGTGACTTTTGACTCCCTCACCTTCCCTATGCAATTTAAGAAAAAAGATGGATTGATCCATCGATCTGGCTGGGCATATCGATGAGACATAACACAAGAAGGAGGTTGACTCAAGAAACCACTGAGATCTTTATTCCTTAACGTCATCACTGCTTTGTGTTTCTAAAGTTATGGGAACAACTCAGTTTCCAGCTGCAGCTTGGGCTGGAAGAGGCAAGCCCAGATAAATGCAACAACTGCTGAGTATGAGGTGTGTGGGGATTAAATGAGCCTTCAAGTGCCCTGCCTGTCATTGATACACAGAAGGTATGCCACAAGCATTAATGTCCTCAACGTCTAGCATTAGAATCAATCTCTGGATTCCTTTTAGAGTTGTCTTTGAATTTTTTTGAGCTTATTTATTTATTTTGAGAGAGCGAGGGAGAGAGCACAAGCAGGGGAGGGGCCGAGAGGGAAGGAGAGGGAGAGGATCCCAAGCAGGCTCTGTCAATGCAGAACCTGACGTGGGGCTCGAACTCTCGAACCACAAGATCATGACCTGAACCGAAGTCAAAAGTCAGACACTTAACAGGCTGAGGCACCCAGGTGGCCCTATAGTTGTCTTTAAATGTACTCAACTCACTCTTTCATTCACATATAGATTCTTTCGCCAAATCCTCATTCATGGCTTACCGTGTGCCAAGCCCTGTGTTGGGCACGGGGACACGGGCGTGAACGATAAACCCCTGAACCTGTGGAGCCTCGTGTCAGTGGCATCGCAGAAATGGTCGCCCTCCTCGGTTGAATGAAGTCAGGAACCTGTATGAATGAGGCGGGGAGAGTCAGAAAAGGGTCCAAGTTAACTGAAAGACATCTTCACACCCCTCAACCCACTTCTCACTGTGGTCCAGACCTGGCCTGGATGCCACCCTTGAATCTGCGCCCAGAGACCAAGGTGACCGTGACTTTTTTTTTTTTTTTTTTTCCTCAGCTCTGGCTCAAATCCAGGGGAGGGATGCCGGAGGAATGGCTACTTAAAGACAAAGACAAAGAACAGAACAGTAACCGTAACGAAATAAAAGCCTTGAAGCTAAAAGAAAAACAAAATGTCATGATGTGTGCATTTTTTTTCCCCCCTACAAAACCTATTTGTTCTGTGGTGGAGTATAGAGTCTGCATTTGATTTCTACAAGATATGCAGTAATGGGTTATGTACTCCAGGGAAAAACTATCCTTAAGGGAGCGGGAACGTGATGGATTCACTTCCTCGGTGAGGTTTATAATATGTGGCAGTTTTAGTGCGAGCAGGTATTTGGTCTATAAACTGGGAGAGCACGGCATTAGGGGCAGCTCGTTTCTAAATGAAGAAGGATGCGGCGCTCCCTCTCACCCTGGTTATTAGTCCTTCTGGGGATAAGCAGGAAGATTAAGTGTTTTCCTGGTGTTGTGTTTGCCTGTCACGGCAATGCGCACACGCCCCGCTGCCAGCACCTTTACACGGCCCCGCAGACCTGCTATTTTTGCTCATCGTGGGGCTCGGCTCTCATTCTGTGCTGAATGGAGTCGGGGTTATTTCGGCTCCTCGTTCAAATGCTCCCTCTCAATTAGATGCTCTACGACTCGCCGCTTGGCAATTAGACACCGGATCTCTTAGTCTGTGAACGTGTAGCTTCTTGGTCCCCGGAGGCCATTTCATGCGCTCCCTCCTCAAAGCCGGCTGTTCTGCTTGTTGCGGCTTAAATGGTGCTAAAGAGACGCAGACCTGGAAGCCAGCTGGCTTCCCGGAGGGCCTCGGACCCCCTCTGGAGCCCCCGTGCTGCCTGAGACCCAGGGCTGGTCCTCAGGTGGGCGTGTGGGAACCAGACTCGTCAACTCCCAAAGTGACTTCATTCTACAGGCCCTGTTTGCATTAACTAATCTCCTAAGAGACCGGCTGGCCTGTTAGAAATATACTTGCCAAACAACGTATCTGTGTCAGCCTCTCCGTTTGTTCTCTTCACGCAACTGAAGTCTGTTTGGGAAACCAAATTGTAGATCATGAGGGTTTGGGGCGAGGAGAGAACAGACTCCTACGCGGCTCATTGGAGAGTAAATGGAGACAAGTTTTCTGGAAGTCAGTGGTTTATTATGTGGGATCTTTACGTTGAACAGGCGTGATGAGTTTTTTATTTGTATCTCCTATCACCCCTTGAAATTTATTCAGCGGTGGAATCTGCCCCTGTCCCTGGCTGAAAACTTGGCTGGTGCCCTGACTTTTCTGATTACTCATGTGGAATAGATTGGCCTATGGTCAAAGTCCCAAACACCGGCTTGCCTCAGAGACGAAGAGTATACAGTCCAAGATACAAATCACACTTCACCCTTCATTCCGAGGTGACGCTTTTCCTCACCTTCCCCCAGCTGACGTCTGTGGTTGATGGGCCACCCATCTTGCGGACAGTGGTTTCAGTCACCTTCTCTCATTCTTCTCTTCCCGTCAGTCTACTTGCTAATTGCATCTTCTGGCCTGTCAGAGGACGGACCATGGTGGAGGAAGAGGGTAGGAGGCTTGAGGTGAGGATCACCATGCACCCCTCCTCCCCCCATTGATGAGGGCCCCCAGCACAGCTCAGCCGGAGACATGCTGGTCACACCTACTTCCCCTTCCAAACTTGCAGCCCTTTCTGCCTAAACGATCCAAGGGAGGAAGAAGGCCCTCATTTTCACCCTTTGAATATTTTGTTCAGGCACTTAACTTTAAGGTGGAACATCTGTTGCCATTAAGGTCCATGTACGTTAGTTCGTGGACATCTCTCTATCTCTTCGGACTCAATGCCAGACCTGGAAGTGTTGTGTTCCTGAGTGCCAGTAAGCAGAGTGGGTGAGAACCTGGTTCTGGAGTCTGGGTTCCAAGTGCCTGGGTCAAAACTCACTTTTTAAAAAAAAAATTTTTTTTTAACGTTTTATTTATTTTTGAAACAGGGAGAGACAGAGCATGAACGGGGGAGGGTCAGAGAGAGGGAGACACAGAATCTGAAACAGGCTCCAGGCTCTGAGCTGTCAGCACAGAGCCCGACGCGGGGCTTGAACTCACGGACCGCGAGATCATGACCTGAGCTGAAGTCGGCCGCTTAACCGACTGAGCCACCCAGGCGCCCCTCAAAACTCACTTTTAACATCTGTTGAAAGCCTTAAAGGTGTTTGTAACACTAGCAGGTGCTTATTTAGCACCTACTATATCCTAGAGACTGTTCCAAGTGCTTTGTCTATACTAACAAGTTTCATTTCTCAACAATCCTGAGTTTTATATTATTACCTCCACTTTTCAGATAAGGAAACTGAAACAAGAAAGGCTCAACAACTTGCCTCAAGTCACACTACTAGAGAGTGATAAATCTAGAATTCAGTCCAAACAGTCTGACTCCAGAACCCACACTATTTTATTTTATTTCTTCTCTTCTCTTCACTTCTCTTCACTTCTCTTCTCTTCTCTTCTCTTCTCTTCTCTTCTCTTCTCTTCTCTTCCCTTCCCTTCCCTTCCCCTCCCCTCCCCTCCCCTCCCCTCCCCTCCCCTCCCCTCCTCTCCTCTCCTCTCCTATTTTAGACAGGGGTGGAAGGGCAGGAGTCGGGGAGAGAGAATCTTAAGCAGGCTCCACACCCAGCACAGAGCCCAATGCAGGGCTCGATCCCACGACGCTGGGATCATGACTGAGCTGAAATCGGGAGTCAGACACTGAACTGAGCCCCCAGGACCCACACTCTTAATTGCTCTGCTTACCAGTGCTCATGAACACAACAATTCCAGTTCTAGGAATTTAGTCTGAGCAAATAGGTAGACACACACAAAAATAGAGCTGGATCTTAATTGCAATATCGCTAATAACTTGAAGACGTTGGATAAAACTCTCGTATGTGATAGCAGGAGATTGATTAAATAATCAACGGTATGCTAATATGTTAAAATCCCAAGACTTTAAACATGTATTTTAGAGGAATATTCACACATAAAAAACACAAAAGTGAACTAGTATTTGAGGAAATGCAAGTGAAAGTAAAAACAAGGTACAATTTCTCAACCCTCAGAGTGGAAAGGTGAAAGAGGAACATAGCATTTAGTGCTGGTAAGGCTGCAGGGACAGGCACATTCCTACATGGCCAGGAAGAGTTGGGATTTTTACAAACTCTTTGCAAAGGAATTTGACGAAAACTTCTAAAATGTTACAAATTAGAAGTGTGCAACCCTTGACCAGCAGTTTTATTTATGAGAATCTATCGTATAGGCAGTAAAGCACGTAGGTAAGGCAAAAATCTGGGAATAATTGAATGTCTGTCAATAGGACGAGGGATGGCAATTACAGTATATCCATGCTCTGTTCTACTAATGTGGTTCTAATATAAGGAATTAGGCCTTGATTTATTGACCTGGAGGAATATCTGTGATGTGTTGCATGCAAAAAGTTTTTTTTCATAATAATATATAGGGCAAGAGCCCATTTTGTAAAGAAAAGCTAGAATCTTTGTATATGTGTGTGAACGTTTCTGTGAGGTAGAGGAAGATCTAGGTGGTTACAAAACAGGATATTGAGGTGGACAGCATAAGGGGCATGTGTGTGTGTGTGTGTTTGTGTGTGTGTGTGTACCTTTATGAGTCTTTGGATTGTTTTGTTGGTCGCAGTTAGCATTTATATTTAGAAACTATCATTTTTTATCAAAGACACAAATATTAACTGGTACAAAAGACACTTACGATCTATTGTCACATGGAAAGAAGAAGTATATAAATCCATTTTAGAAAACGCTCTAAAATTACATATAGATACATGTATCTGTGTATTTGTTTCTGAGGGTGCAGAGAAAAAGACTGGAAAGATTATAAAGTTCAAAATGTTAATAATGATTATTTCTGACTCTTGGGATTTTTATTGTCTTTGATCTGTTTGTGTTTTCTGAATATTAAAGCAATTAGCATATATTAATTTTATAAAGAAAAATGTGTTAGAAGTAAAATGAAGAACTGGTTTGTAAGGAAAGATAAAGAGTTAGAGTTGAGTTTGAAGTGAATTTTTGGGGGAGGACGACTGGCAAAATGGGAGCAGAGCAAAAAGCCAAATGACCTTTTACGGGTGGCACTGAACCGGTGAGCGCCTGAAAACACTTTCTCCATTAGAGGGCGACATCTCCTGCACTGTTAGCCAACAACCTTCCAGTCATACTAGACGACCCAGAAAGATTAGAGACAGACCCGCTTTGGCGATTCCTTTTGTTTCATAGAGGCAACATTTTCCATCTAAAATGCTCTGGTTTATTCCAGAAAAAGAAGGGGGAAGATAAAGCATTCGGACTCGAAGTGTAACAAGAAATGACAGTGAATCCAGGACGACGTGGTTGCAGGACATGAACAGAGTACAGAGCTGGATGCGGTAGGGTTGATGACTCACAGAGTCATGCAGGACGTGGCATGGCTTAGTGTGCTATGACCATTAAGCCCTTGAACATATCCGTTGAGAACGTCTGAGACTAAAGTACATGTTTTGCTTACGAATCGGACTTAGCTCTTTCAGCCAAAGGTACATGTGTTTGTGCCATTCGTCACTTGCCCCTTGCAAAACTTTGTAAGGTACGTTTGTGGGGAGTGGGAGGGTTACGTAAAACTTTCCTCAGACCCTCATCGTATCAGGAGGATGGGTGGTTTCGGAAAAATAAATCCTTTTCATTTCTCGCTCACCTACATAGTATCCAAACCCAAGCTTCAGTTACACAGAACCTCAGATCTGGTATGTTTTCAGGATAAGGATAGTACATGGAGAAGAAAGAAGTAGGACAATTATTATAAAATTAGAGAAATACATTTAAAGACAGCTAAAATCCTAAGCTTTGCCACTGAAAATTATGGCTGAAGTAAATCCTCATCGATTGGACCATATCATAAAACTGAAGCCGTGAGAGACCAAAGACCAGAGTTCTTGCTTTTGTAGAAGGAATTGCATTCAGGAAGAGGGCTGTAGTGTGAATGAGGAATAGATCGCAATTTATTTTTTAGTGTCTGCGGTGTCAGTTGTATGGTGTGAGCTCCATTGTTGTGGGGAATGTCAATGGCCCCCTAATTGGTCCAGCATAACCAGGAGGTGAAGAGTTTTGGGTAGGGGCTATAGTATCACTTATTGCCGCTGTGGAATGGTGGTATTTCCTGGAAGGCTGAGTCCATGGTGAAATGAAATGCCTTCTCTTTTTTATGTCCCTTTTCGTCTGATATTTTCAGTTGTTAAATCAAGGTTGAAACAGACCAAAATAAAAACCCGAAAATAAGAGCCTCAAGTTAAACCTCTGTTTGGCCAATGCCAAATAGAATTGAAAACCCAGGCTTTGGGCTTTTCAATGTCAATTAGAGCGAGTGCTATGATTTTTCTAATTAGCCACTTTTGGAGAAATTCATGACACGAAATCAAGAAGTAATCCTAAACCTGGAGGCTGATTTTTTTTTTTAAGTTTATTTATTTATTTTGAGCAAGAGAAAGAGCAGGAAAGGGGCAGAGAAAGAGAGGGAAAGAGAGATCCCAAGCAGGGATCCCAAGCAGTGCAGAGCGGGACTCGGGGCCTTATCTCCCGAAAGGGAGCTGAAATCGAGTCAGTTGCTTAACCGACAGAGCCACCCAGGGGCCCCCTAGAGGCTAGTTTTCAAGGAACGCTTCCTTGTTAATACTTTTTACTTCCCTTCTGTTTCAGAGGATTAGATGTGTTATGTCCCAAAGTCACTCCACTGCCTCTTCTCCTTAGCTCACCCTTACCTAAGCCACTGATTTCTATCTCTGGCCTCTTTCTGTCCACTAGAGCCTTTTTCTCTGCCCATAAATGCACTCTAATCTACTTCATCCTTTAGGACCAACCATCCAGCCAACCCCGAAAACCCTCCCTCAAGCTGCCCACTTTTTCACTCCTTTCTGTAAGCCTGAATTCTCTGGAAGTGTAGTCTGGATGTTTCTCTTCCATTGTTTTACTTCTTATTCTCTCTTCAATCATTTCCAAACTAGCTCTCACATTCATCTCTATCAAAGGTGAAAATGACCCCAGATGGCCAAATTCTCCTCTTCCCCAAGCTTCAAGCCATGTGACATTTCATCTTTCTTGAAATTCTTCTTCCTTGGCTTTTACAATACCAATCCTGCTGTTCTCTCTCAGCCCTTATTGGCTCATTCTCAGTCTGCCTGCCCTTAGAATCTGGTGTTTTCCAGATTCTGCCCTTTCTCTTCTCTGGTTTTGGGCTAATGAAGTGACATTTATTCACTTCAGATACCGTGATAAAACCCAGGGACACAAGATGACACAAAGTCACCACTTACTAGGAATCCTTGGACATACTATCTAACATTTCCTCGTCTCCATTTGGTCATGCAAAAACAAGCATCGTAAATATCTGAGGTCGGGATCTGCATTCCCAACTCTCTACTATACATTCTAAGCTGCCAGCTCAACATGACCAAAAGCAAATGATTCAGCCCCCTTTCCCTCACCCCATCTTTTCCTCCCTCAATAGCCCCTTCCATGCTTCATGGAAAGAACATTCCTCTAGCTTAGACAAAAGCTAGAAATTTGGGAATCCTTCTCTGTCTCCCTTTCCTTCAAGCTCCCCTTCCAGTGAATCTCCCAAGTCTGTTACTTGTCCATCAGAAATATTACTTTGATACCCACTACTTCACTGTTTGGCTTAGGCCTCCTCATTTCCCACCTGCCAAATACTGCAAGAGTTTTTCTTTCTTCCAAGTTCTACATCAACCCCCAAATTCACCCCCCACAATGATGCCAGAGTGACTATTTAAAAATGCACATTAGATTACATCTTATCTGCTCTAAAAGACTTCCATGGTGCCCTAATGTCCAAAGGGTGAAGTCTAGAGCATTTGTAAGGCCTTTTCTATTTTGTCCCCAGCCTCCTTCTACTGTCTTATCTTGTCTCCTTCCACACCCTGTCATTCTCATTTTAGCCACATGTACTACGGGATGTTCTCTGAGAGGGATGAGGTCTCTGTGTCTTCGTTTATGCTGTTCCTTCTCCTGAAGGTGCTTGTCTCTGATTCCTCTGCATCGCAACATCCTCCTGGATTTCAAAACCTGGCTCAAACTCTCCCTCTTCCTGAGGTTCTCTTTCACCCTTCTCAGGAAGAATAAAGCACTTCCTGTTTTCTCACATGCTCACAGAACCTTGTTCCTCCTTCTTTTTGTGGCATTAGAAGGTTGCATTCATAGATATTTAAGAGTTACCTTATCTGCTTGTGGAGTTAGGACTTCCTCTCAGATATTTCACCACCCCAGTAGCTTATCAGGGTCCTGGGGCAAGCACTCAACAAACTTATGTTCCATAAAGAGAGGAAGAAGCCTGCAGAATGCCCCAGGTCCAGGGTTGTATGGCAAAGCTGGTCTTGTGTTCATGTGAGCATTAATTAAGGCAATATTTATTCCTGGTTCCAACATATCCCAGATGATTCACCACTGCAACTAATTCTGAACTCTGGGACCATCAGAGTCTAAGGAGCAGAGCCACAAAGAGAACCTTTTGTCCACATGGGACCAGCACGGTCACCTCTACAACCTATGGATGGTATCTGAGCCTAGCCAGATTTCTCACTCTGAGGATTTATACCTAGCCAGAACTACTGAGCCCTTCTCTTCCCAAGTTGAGTTCCTGAGGCTCAAACTCAAGAAGCTAGTTCTCCTTCATCACTGTTTTTAGATCCCCCAGAGCAATAGTAGAGGATCTTAATTGTTTCTTTTAAATAGAAACTTTATTAGCTTTAAAATATTATAATAGTAATACATACCTAATATTTTTATTGGGGTAAAATTTGTATATAGCATTTTTAATGGCATTCACTGTATATATATGTACAGGTGTACAACATTGTAATTAGACGTCTGTATGCACTACAAAGTGATCACCACTGAAAGTCTAGTTATCCATCCATCACCATACAACTGACCCCCTTCACTCATTTTGCCCATCTCCCGACCCTCTTTCCATCTGGGAGCTACCAATCTGTTCTCTGTATCTATGAGTTTGTTTTTGTGATGTTTTGCTTGTTCATTTGTTTTATTTATTTATTTATTTGGATTCCACGTACAAGTGAAATCACACGATATTTTTCTTTTCTGACTCATTTCATCTAGCACAATGGTCTATGTTGTTGCAAAGGGCAAAATTTCAGTTTCATTCTTCTTTATGGCTGAGTAGTATTCCGTCGTGCGTGTGTATGAGTGTCTATATATAATATAATTATTTTATATGTATAATGCACAGACACACATACCACATCCTCTTTATATATTCGGTTGACACTTGGGTTGTTTCCATATCTTGCCTATTGTAAATAATGCTGCGATAAACAGAGGGGTGCCTATATCTTTTCAAATTATGTTTTTGTATACTTTGGATAAATACCCAGAAGTGGAATAGCTGGATCCCATGGTAGATTTATTGTATTTTTTATTTTTGAGGCAAATCATTTATTTTATTATTTTTTTGGTAGATTTCTTCTGAATTTTTTGAGGAATCTCTATGTTGTCCATAGTGGCTGTGCCAACTTACATTCCCACCAATCTATTCAGGTTCTCTGCTCATTTTAAAAATTGTGACTTTTTTTTATCATTGAGTTGTATGAATTCTTTATATATTTTGGATATTAACCCCTTATTGGATATAAGCTTTGCAAGTATGTTCTCCCATTCAGCAGGTTGTTCTTTTTTTTTTTTTTTTTGATGATGGTGTCCTTTGCCATGCAGAAGCTTTTAAGTTTGACGTAGTCCCACTTGTTTATTTTTGCTTTTGTTTCCCTTGCCTTTGGAATCAGGTCCATAAACACAATGCTAAGACCAATGTCATGGCGCTTATTGCCTATGTTTTCTTTTAGGAATTTTACAGTTTCAGTCGCAGATTTGGGTCTCTGATCCATTTTGAGTTAATTTTTGTGTATGGTGTAAAATAGGAGTCTAGTTTCATTCCTTTGCCTGTGACTTTCCAGGTTTTTCAGCACCACTTATTGAAGAGACTTTCTCCATTGTACGTTCTTGACTCCTCCGTCATGAGCTAATTGTCTATATCTGCATGGGCTTATTTCTGGGCCTCAATTCTGTTCCGTTGATCTGTGTGTCTACTTTATGCCAATACCATACTGTTTTGAACACGATAGCCTTGTAGTACGGTTTGAAATCAGAGAGTAGGATACCCACAGCTTTGTTCTTCTTTCTCAAGATTGTTTCAGCTTTTGGGGATCTCTTGTGGTTCTGTACAAATTTTAGAATTATTTTTTCTAGTTCTGTGAAAAATGCCACTGAAATTTTGATAGAGGTCACATTGAATCTGTAGATTGCTTTGTGTAGTATTAAAGAAAAAAAATAATCTGTGTGGGGTTAATTGTAAATTGCTTGCTCCCAAGCACAAAAGTAAGTTTAAATCACTCACTGTATTCCTAAGTAATAAAGAAGCTTCCCCGCAGAAACAGCAACGTCGTGAATCCAGATGGGCGATGCCTTTTTCTGTGGGTGCCCAGATGTGTGTGTGTGATGAGCCCTCAGGAGAGCCACATCGATGCTCCCCAGGGCTTTAGGGTGCTTAAAAACAAGTGGGCAATTACCCTCAGACCCATACACAGCCCAGCCTGTCTGGCGTCAACAATAATACTCTTTCCACAAAAAATTTCTTTCTGCTACATTCCTACTTTCAAGAGCAGGCAGTCACAGCTGCGGCCAGTATGCCATTTCTTTTCACTTGTTTTTAATAACTCCTCTTGAGTTAGTTTGTGAAAAGTTTCTCAACTGAGATTTTTCTTTCTGTCTGTCTTCTAAAGTGTTTATTACTAGAAGATTCAACTTTCAGATTCTCTGAAGAACATTCCTTCCTAGGAAAGGTAGGAGGTTAAAGAAGTTGGAGCTAAAATTGGTTTCTTTTTTGGCTCTGTAAAAGGGATTGGCAGCCATGGCGATGGTCAGAAGCAATAACTTAACCAATGGCTTCAGAAATGAGCTCTTCACTGTGATTTAAAAGTGCTCTCCATGAATCCTATTTTATAATTACCGCCTGGTTCTCCTGGAGCACCTTTAAAGCTTAAGGGTCTACCAGTTTCATTCCTCAGGTGAACCTTCTGGTTAACTGTGTCCAGTTTGATGCCTTGCACTCGATTCTTACCCTACGGTCTCATTGCTGATGACTATCTATTTATACCTGCCAGCCTTCAGAAATCTCAATGATTAAGAATTATAATACTGTGTTTTCATCTGGATTCATTTTCATCTGAGGAAACCAAAGTGTCTCTTCTTAGTAATTTTCAATATCCCTAGAGGAGTTTGGTTGTGCGTGTTGGAAGCAAATAGAGTTAGAATGGTGGTAATTGAACTCCTTGAGGTCATTCTGAGTCACCAGCAATTGGGAGAAGAGGCTGGAGATCTGAGTGGCCAGGTTGCTTTGTTAAGATGAACTTTGGCCATCACATCTAAACCTAAACCTGTCATCAGATAGCCTCACCTGGTCCTGGCCTCTGTGAGTGGGAAATGCTCTGTGTACATGCAGTGTGTTCCTGTACAAATACAGGAAATTCTCCAGCCTGTAGTTAGCAGTTCTTATCTCTAAAATGCAGACAGCACAGGAGGGAAAGACCCATACTTGGTCCACAAACTTCCAATCATTCTTGGAGATTTTCACGCTCTTTACTAAACAACAACTAGGACCCACCAAGATTTGCAGAACAATCTATGGCTAACATGTGGAATTCAGAATGTTATCAATTCTACTTTTCCTAAGAGAGTCTGCTGTCAGTGAGGCTGCATGCATTACTGAAATGAAAAAATGGGCAGGGGGAAGGAGGGGGACAGTGCTGGTTTAGAGTCTAATTAATGTTGCCCCTGATTTCTGTAATGAGCAGCAAATTTCTATTCTTTAGTAAAGATGGTAAGAGTCTACCACATTGATTGCTTCTGGAGCTGGGTGGTGGTAATGGGGGTGGGGGAAGAAGAGTGATTATGCCAATACATGCCTCCCCATGACTGGTCAGGTAAAACAGGCACCTGCTGCTTGGGATGAATATAGGAGCTGAGGAAATGAACAGAAGTAGATGCCTTCTCCGAAACCAGAAAAAAACAGACTAGAGGCCATGGGCAGAACTTGTATCTAATATCTTTGCTGTGATACTCAGAGGTAACTGGACCAACATAAACGACGAGACAGTAATCTGATCATCTCGGCGGTCAGGATAGTATGTATTTGGGGGGACTTGGTTCCATTTTCAGTGCCCTGAGGATCTCCAAAATTGTTCAGCTAAGTTTAAGTTGTCCTTTTAATTATCTCTTTACCATCGCTACTCCATTACTGCCTCTGAATGATGGCTTTGTGCATTTTTCACTTAAGGGTAATGAACTTCTCTCTTAATCTAGTCCCATCATTCAACTTGGTTCCAAGGAGGTTCTTCACAGACAATTTCCATTTTAATCAGAAGTGAATAGGACTGTTGCCTTTAAAGTGGACCATTTGTGGGTTTACCAGGAATTTTATCAACTTTGATCTTTATTCAATTTAACTTTCTGCCAGAGCTTCCAGTAAAGTTCTTTCAAGGCTACAGAAAGCAGAGCTCAGAGCTCAGGGTGTAGGCAGTTCCCTTGCACTCTCTGTGCCGATGTACGTGCTTCATCAGAATGAGGTCATTTGTTTTTATGAATCCCCCACGTGGGAGAGGTGGGGAAGGTAAGAGAAGAGAATGTGTAGACATAGACTGTGATACTGGTATCAGCCTAGTGACAGTGGGAGCTGGAAACTTTCTTTTGGAAGAGCCTGGAGCAAGGGCTCAACACGACTCTAGTTTAGACTCCTTTGTGCCAGCAAGGTCATCTCAAATGGACACCACCTTCCGCAGTGTTGGAGTCTCAAAAGCCCTGATGCTGGCCTGGGCTGAATGTGATGGGCGATGCGGTGCCGTAACCGTGTGGGCAGGTCCAGGCACTCACCAACCACGCTGCAGCAGGAGGCACGTGGGGAGTATCCCAGTGGCATCAGCAGCTGGGGTCGGTGGGTTGGGCAGCTGGCAGTCTTCTGGTACCCAGGTTGTGCAGGCGACAGCCTAGGCTTTTGTAGCTTCCAGATGACTTCTCTGGCCTTTGAGGTGGAACAGTTTAGGATGCCTGTGACTCCCTCTGTGTTTGATGATGCCCCCTGCTCTCTGTCCAGGAGCACTCCCTCGTCCTGCCCTCTGATGGTCGTCTTCTACACATGGACAGGAATCTTTTGGGATGTTAAGGCTTCCCTAAGCTCCTACTCTTTTTCTTTCCTTCTTTCTTCCTTTTTTTTTAAAACCACCTATTGAGGCACAGGTTTCAAATTTCAAGTGTACCATTTCATAAATTTTTACATATGCTTTTACCTGGGAAACTGTCACCTTAATCAGGATAAAGAACATGGCCTTCACCCTAAAAGTTTTATGGTGCTCCTTGGTAATCCCTTTTTTGTCACCATTTCTAGACAATCACTGTGACTATAGATTACTTTGTAATTTTGGATTTCAGGTATGTGGAACCATCTTTTTCTTTTGTGTAATTTATTTTTTTTAGCATAACTATTTTAAGATTCACTCATGTTGCATGTGTCACTAATTCATTTATTTTTATTGCTTAGTAGTAATGCATTATATGGGAATAACACAATTTGTTAATCTATTGGGCAATCATCCCTTTAGTTTATAAAATTATAAGGTGTTAGAGCTGTGAGGGGCTTTACAGATCACTTAATCTAAGGAAATCATTGTAGAGATTAGATCATTGAAGCCAGAGCACTACTTAAGGATTTCCTTGGAGATTATTTAAAATTCAGATTCATGCCTCGATCTGCTATTCAATTCCAGTGATGGTTTGGACCCAAGATTCTGCACTTTTAACAGTATCCTCTGGTGATTCTAATCCAAATATGTGGTCTACTATGCTTAAGACACAGAACCAACTGATTTAAATGATTTGTTCAAGGTCATAGAAGGTTAGGAGCAGGGGCTGGATTTTAAATTCACAGTGTTTAGTTTTTTAAGTTCCAGCCCCTTCCATTATACCATGCCAACACCAAATAACATCTGACACTTGAAAGCGTGACTCTGCTGGCATGAATCATTTTGTTTTCTAATGAAAGAGCACACCACAGCCCTGGGAGTCTGAGCTATTCTCATCTATTTCCAGAAGAGAGCGTGGATAACAAGGCTTTTCTTTTCTTTCTTTCTCTCCTTCCTTCCTTCCTTCCTTCCTTCCTTCCTTCCTTCCCTCCCTCCCTTTCTCTCCCTCCCTTCTTTCCTACCTTCCTTCCTCTCTCTCTTCCCTTTCTTTCTTCCTTTTTTTTCCCCTTGTCATCAAAGTTGCAAATATAAAATGAGACAACCATGGCATGGAAAATTATTTTACTTCAATAAAAAGACAAGGCCCCCTAGAGAAATTTCTTGACTTCATTACATTTTAATACAACCTTGCCCATAGGTGTTTTTACTTATTTGCTTCTGGTGTCTGATTTTGTGACTCAGCACTTTTTCTTAGTGACAGTCCCCAAACTGTAGCAATAACATGGGGCTGAGTACCACATGCAGAGTCAAAGATGCTGAGAATTTAACCAGAACTGAAGAGACTTTGATCTTGGAAACAACAGCCACACCAAAACAATGTCATGCAAGCAATCTTATTCCCTACCTCTTTCTCTTGGTCATGTTAGGGAGTAAGCCATAAGGCCTCACTTGGTACATTTTTCACTTTGGTTATTCTAATTTCGGTGACCTTGGCGCTGCCTTCCTCTGAACTCTGAAAATTTGAACTCAGACAGAAAAGCCTGAACCCTGACTTGGTCCCTAGTGGCTGGAAATGTTGCGTCTGTAGCACAAAGCTAGCTAAGCAAAGATATCAAGATCGTGAAAAAACCAGCAATGACATATCAGTTGAAAGAAAAGGAGAGCATGAGTCGAACTCAATCTGTCAGAAAAATTTAATTCATTTCTGATAGCGTTGGCATTTTCCTAACAATACTCTCATGATGAATTGGGTAATTCAAATGTGCTTGCTACTTTTGAAGCCCCAGAATGAGAACCAGCTTTATCCGCAATGAGATGAAATAAGAAAGGGGCTTTGAGAACTCCAAACTTCCTTGGGCAGAATTGTGAGACGGCGCAGTGTTCCCAGGCCCCTCAGATGCCCTTCCTGCTCTTCTAGAACCTTTTCCTGCCCCGTCTTTACCAGATATGGGAATTCATGGTTTTCCTTACTGATAGTGTGAGTTACACCCAGTCTTCAGTATCTGTGCCATCTACATTTACATTTTAATATGAATTGTGGGCATGAAGGGCTTTGTCTTTGAGTCACAAGGCTTGGTAATGAGACAGAAGATTGGTAATTACACAGAAGTTCTAATATGTGCTCGTCTATTTATCACTTGTGAGCCTCTAGGCAAGTCATTTAACCTTTATAAGCCTGTTTCCTTATCTGTAAAATGGTAATGATGATAATCTGCACATTTGTGAGTGGCTGTAGGGATTAGAGATAATATATATATATATATGGTACCTAGTCCATAAATGGTAATTAAAGGAATATCAGATATACAAGTGTCAGCCATGCGGGGCATGAAAACTTTGGACTTTCTTTTCCTTTCAACAAGGGGACCTTTTCAGAACCGCCGCAACTGGATCATCAGAATGAAGGGTGATAGTCACTTACTCAGTTAAGGTGGCTCCATGGGCTACTACTGCTGTATGTCCACCTAATTTGTCTACATGTTCATTATGATCATGGAGCTGGGGTTTTGGAACATTTGTGAGAGTCGTAAAGCCAACTGCGTGAGTGTTGAACCGAGAAGGGACTCCAGCATATTTGTGAGCTTAGCTATTTCAGTGTTGCTGCATTTGAAATACAATTATAGTATACTTGCATATACAGAATGACAAGTGATTTCCACAATCTGACAAAGAAATACATCTCATTACTTTACGGTCACACTTTTGTGATAGTACAATTTTATTTTGCTGAAATGTATATCTGTATTTATGCACACGTACATGCTCCTCGATGGCCTATTTCTATATCCAACCCAAAATAAATACAATAAAAACTGTCTCTTTACAATCCGGTTAGTTATTTCTTGCATGTGTTATGACAGAAGCATTCACTGTGATTTCTGTTCTTGGGTAATGAGAAGCTGTGATAGACATTAACAGAAGAGGCTTCGAGTGGAAAGTTCCCCCAGATTTTCTCACCGCCTCCCTCCAAATTTTATATGCTGCGATGTTTTTAGTCTTATTCTTATAATGTCTGGGTGGAGATGTTGAGAAAGAAGAGATGAAGTGCTGGAATCTAAAAATGAGTAAACAACTGTCAAGAGAAATTCTGAAGTGTCCTAAAGCGTGGAGAAGGCTTAAAGAATTCGTTCTCGGCACCATGGCCTGTAATCGGTAATTAGTAACCTATTGAAATGGTATTCGTGAAACACCTAAATTATGGATAAAGACCATTGAGATTGCATTAAACCAGTGGGAAAACATTCTGCAATATAGAACCTAGAATAGATTTCTGTCTCTGGGAGTAGGTAGCTCGCCTGGAGCCAAACGGTTCTTGGAAACCAATAACCTAATTAGCCCCAGGAGCCTGGGTTCTCTAGACTTAGTGGAGTGGTACAGTTGCTAGAACATCTGCCCATGGGCATCCACCTTAGTGGAGAGATCATTTTTTTTTTTTTTTTTTTTTTTTTTTGCAGGCTTTAAAGCTCCGAAGATTCAGAAAGCAGCTCTCTAAGCACTGAGCAACCATTTATCAATATTACAGTTGGACTCATTGCTCTCCCTGCCCTGGAGCTTTTGCCGAAGTCTCCTTCCAATCAGTCAGCTCACGCTTTAATCCAGTTAATACCACTGAGCACTGGAGACCCTTTCCTGCCGTAGCTTTTCCTCAGTCCAAGGCGAAAGGAGAAATGTTTAGATTCACAAGAGGTCTGTGTTTTCCAGCATACTGAAGCAATATCAGACATATGTGAAAAAAAGGAAGCAGATTGTTTTCTTTCTTTTGGACAGATGTGAGAAATCTGTACAGTTTCTCAAACTCAGGTGAAGGTAAACTAGGCCTGTGTCTGCTGCATGGCTCGCCTGACTGCCAGATATGTTAAGGAAGTTAGTTGATGACGACAATCAGGTACGTTGGCATTTTCCCATTTCCAGAAGTGCTCAGTTTGGGCGGATAATGGGTATGACATGCAGGGTTTGTAAGACAAGGCCCCAATAAAACTTAGATCAGAGGTTGTCTTTGCTACTACCTCTCGGTCTCTTTTCCTGTCAATCAAAATTTGTATGGAAATTAATGGTGGCCTGCATTATGCCAGTGACATGTGATAGAGGTAAAAGGATGGATTCAAGGATATTAAAAAGGTAGGTCTCAAGAGGATTTGGTGACTATGTTAGTTCTCTGGGCTGTCGCCATAAGTCTGGTGGCTTAAAACTACAGAAATTTATTCTCACGGATCTGGCGACCAGAAGTCTGAAATCATGTTGTTGGCAAGACATCATTCCCTCCAATGGCTGTAGGCAAAAATCTTTTCCAGCCTCTCAGCTTCTAGGGACTCCTGGCATTCCTTGGCTTGTGGCTGCATCACTCCAATCTCTGTCCTGTCTTCGCACGGCCTCCTCCTCTTTCCCTGTCTTCTGTGTCACATCTCTGTCTTCCTCTCTCTTATAAGGATACTTGTCATTGGATTTAGGGACCATACAGATAATCCAGGATAAACTCATGTCAAGTTCCTTAGCTTAATTGTATCTACAGAGACCCTTTTTCCAGATAAGGCCACATTCACATGTCTGGAGATTAAGCCATGGGCGTATCTTTTTGGAGGCCACCATTCAACACACCACAGTGACCACCTAAATATGTTATTTTTTTTGACTGAGAAGGTGCCAGTGAGGATGAATCCCAGTACCTGGTCTAGACAGATGGGAAGATTGTGGTGGCAAACACCTAGGGAGAGAACATCAGAAGAGATGCTGCTTTTGTCATTTAGTTTTGGATACTGAGTTTAAAGTAGGGAATAGAGAAAGTGGATGCTTGACTTCATCATTTTGCCTCATATTGACATAGTCTTGAGATTTCCAATAATGCCATCAGTGCTATTCATTTAGCAGTCATGAAAGTAGATAAAAGACTAAAGCATTCCCAAATTGGGCATTAGATTATTATATCATCTTTGTGAAACTTTACTTTAAAAATACTTCAGGATAAGTAGTATGATATGTGAATGAAATTAATTTTTCATTTATGTCCTAGCGGTAGTTAGTTAGCATTTGCAGTATCCTGATCAGCCATCCATGCTCCAGCCCTGAATACCAAGCTCTTCAAATATTGGTGTGGAAATCTGCACATGAGGATTTGCTAATTAGCATAAGAAACATAAGAAATAATTTTTCACTGCCGAAATGGGTAATGTTTAACTTATATTTGACCCTTGAGTCCAGCCACTCTTGCATGAAAATTTGTGGGAATCTGGCGAGCCCAGCTACCCAAATCCTTTGGAGAAGCCCTCAGGTGTTGAGCTCATTTAGTCCTGGGTCCCCCCAACAGAGCGCTGTTGGCTAATCAGAATGGTGCTATTCTCACCATTAGAATATTATGGCATTCACCTTGGAGTAAACCTTTCATGCAAAATGTCTGTTGGTGTGTCTGAAGACAAAGAGTGGAACTTCCCCAAACTTACCAGTTGAGGTTGACTGTTCTTGTGCCTATTTGCCAACAAATGTTTGAGTGTTTGGCAGAATTTAGTTTTAAGACTAACTTTCATCTCAGCCTACCACTTTTTAAGGAGTATATGGGAAAGCTGAGGTAGAGTCATCCAGTTCTAATCCCCAGAGGCTATAGATTAAAAATTCTATTTAACAAAAGTCTCCAGCATTTGTTGAATGAACACATTAGCTCGGGTAACTTTACAACAGAATCCTTGGCCTTTGAGCCTAAATCCCTGCAAGGACTGTTGACAATACACTCACCAGGCATCCAAAAAAAAAGAGAGAGAGGGAGAGAGGGAGAGAGAGGGCACCTACAGACTTGGGTAAAAAGGTGGGCTGGGTGATTTCTTCATTCATAATCTGATGACAGTGGTCTGTCTGAAAGCAAGTGTATAGTCACTCCATGAATCATAGAACTCAGCGACTTCTCTGATTGGAGAGGTTGGATCCTCTGAGAGAAAGTCACAGATTTAAAAATGTATTCATAATGGAGTGGAGGGCTATGCATACAGCAGTGTCAGTGTCGGAGACATGTGTATATATACATATATGTAATACATATAAACGTATATGTATATGTTCTATTTTTGTGAATATGTGAATACACACACACACACACACACACACACACACATATATATATATATGCATTAATCTCCTTGCATTCACAAATAAAGTGAGCGGTGCACCCATTTCAGGGATTCTTTGGCCTTAGCAAGATCTTCTGTATGTGTATATATATATACACACACATATATATATATAGTATATATATTTATATATATACATACATATACACACATATATATATATAGTGTGTGTATATATATATATATATATATATACTACAGACACACACACACACACACACACACACACACACACACCTGAATAAGAGGAGATGGTCTTTCTAGTGGTTTATAACTAATGTGTCAAAATTGGAGGACAAATGAATGATTGATATTAGACATTTGCTTCTATAAATGAATAGTATTCTTGATGATTCAAGTAATAGTTATTACTAGAAAAATAAGACCTTTCCGAATTTCATTTATTAAACATATATGATTTGAAGGCGTTAACAATTTAGAAACAACACAAAGGAACAGTTCTAGTGATTGAACAATGCTGTTGGCTTTGTATCATAAAGTCAACCACTGGATTCATAATCCTGAAGGGGTCCACAATTACAAGCAGCAGAAGGAATTTATTGAAAGGAGAGCATGGAAGTATTATAAATGTACTTAAGAGTAAAAATCTCTAAAACACTTTTATGTTTCTGAAAGTAAATTTTGCAGAGGAAAAAGGAAGTGGCTTGCATAAATGAGGGAAATGTGTCAGTTTGGGGAAGAATGCAAGTGAAGGATGTGAAATACTAACTACTTACTTATAACTTTTAGCTATATTTTATTTTCTCCCTATTTTTGGTGAAGGAATGAATGACTAGGGAGAAACAGGAAATCTGCTGAGACTTTTTCTTGGAATCATCTTTCTAAAGGAATGTATGCAAAAACTGAAGAGTAATCATTTGGAATTGAGATGCCTCTTGACGTAAGAGCCATCGGGTGTCACGTTCCTCCCCAAGTCGTAGGTCTGAAACTGAACAATGCAAGAGGCTGTTGGCCAGAGATCTTACTCTGATGAAGAGAAGAGGGCAAGGTAGGGTACTGACCTAGGGAGAAATCTCCATTCTTCTCTTGGAATCATGGACTCATAGGACTTAGCGGCAGAGCTCCCTTAGAGGCCATCTGATTCTGTCCCCTCAGCCATAGTGCACTCGGTGGTCATCCTGGCCCGCCTCCACGTGACGAGGTATTTACAGTTCCCAGTGCTCTAATTGTTACACTGCTTTCTCTCATGCTGAGTCCAACTACCTCCTTTTAGATATGATGGGTTCTGGTTCCGTCCTCTGGAATACATGAAATGAGTCTCCCCCCTCTTTGGCCTGACAACCCTTCAAATACTCAAGGATAGCTGCCATCTCCCTGCCTTGTCTTGAAATCATTAGATAATCAAGGACAGTTGTCCACGTGTGAAGTTTGGGATGGCAGGGACATTCTGGGGAGTGTCACACAAGCCCTATGCAGATGTTGTAGGGGAAGCAATCTGACAATAGACATAAGAGGCTCTACAATAGATTGATTTTTCCTCATCGCCAGTTTGGTCAAAGGACTTAAGAAAAAGAATTCCTATGCTCTTTTGAATGTTTTGTTCTTAAGTGAAAGCTGACTAAAGTCTGGGAGTCATGAAATGAGATGCGAGTTTTAAATTGCTATTTTCACTCATTATTAGCCCAATTTTATTGTCCTTGGTTTTATGATGCAGAAAGAATTAATTCAGCGTAAAGTGAACATGATATTGTGGTAAAGATTAAACCAAACAACAAATGATTATTTTATATGTACTCTTCTTTTTTTTTTTTTTTTTTTTTTTTTTAAGAATCCCAGAGGGGCACCTGGGTGGCTTAGCTGGCTGAGCATCCGACTTCAGCTTAGGTCGTGACCTTGCCATTTCTGAACTTGAGCCCCACACTAGGCTCACTGCTGTTGGTACAGAGACTGCGTTGGATCCTCTGTCCCACTCTCTCTGCCCCTCCCCAGCTTGTGCTCTCTGAAAAACAAATAAACATTAAAAAAACAAAAAACAAAAAGCAAGAACCCCAGAGACCTGGTCTACCAGGAATTTGCAGTTTGAATAAAAAAGGGACATCTACTAGTGCTGTGTTGTCTGTACTTTACTTTAAAACACTTTCGCATAGACAATGATTTAGTTTCAGTGTATAACAGCGGTTTCAGAGGACATCCGAAAGATGCTTCGTTACCATTCAAAGTACCCTGATCAGGAACACACTATGGGAATAGTTATCCAATGTCGGAGAGATGTGAGTCAGAGACTTATACTCTCAGAGGAGCTATTTCCCAACTTCAGCTACTTTCCTTCTTAATTTTTGAGCAACACCAAAGATTTTTAAATAGTGATACTACTAGATATATGTTTATGCTTATTAGAGATGATTTATTAGGGCACCTGGGTGGCTCAGTTGGTCAAGTGTCTGAATTTGGCTCAGGTCATGATCTCGTGGTTCATGAGTTCAGGCCCCACGTCGGGCTCTGTGCTGACAACTCACGACCCGCAGCCTGCTTCGGATTCTGTGTCTCCCTCTCTTTCTGCCCCTCCTCCTCCACTAGCTCTCTCTCTCTCTCTTTCAAAAATAAATTTAAAAATATTAAAAAATTTTTAAAAAGAAGTGATTTATTTATTGGTGAAATTAGCGATCATAAAGAAATGTGGATTTGCTGAAAACACCGTGCAGGCATTCCTGGTGTTGCATGCCCAGGGCAGAAGAACCTTACAAGCCTCATAACTGTAGCCTTTAGAAGGGCACTCCTGACTTCTAACTGACCCAGTAGTCTCAGATTTGGAAGATTTTGGGGATTTGACTCCTATTAAAAAGATAGATAAATCCTGCCACTATAAATGAACCTTTCATTCGAGAAGCCATCAGAGTACCTGAAAGAATAAAGATCTGGGACTTTGCCAAGCTTATAGAACAGTTTCTTTCACCCCTTTTGTGTCCCATTTGCCTGTGGTTATGGCAGAATTCCATCTGACACCTGCTGACATCGCATCATCCTACCTGGTAACAAGGGTATGGGAGAAAAGACCCATGGACCTCACCCAGCTTTAGTGACCGAAGATGTGTTAGACTGGATTATTGTTCAAAACAATCTTATTATCTTATTATCGATTTGTTTGTTAAACACAAGCTTCCAGTTTAAAAAAATTTTTTTTTAATGTTTTTATTTTTGAGAGAGATGGAGTGCGAATGGGGGAGGGGCAGAGAGAGAGGAAGACACAGAATCTGAAGCAGGCTCCAGGCTCTGAGCCGTCGCCAGAGAGCCTGACCTGGGGCTTGAACTCATGGACTGTGAAATCATGACTTGAGCTGAATGAAGTCGGACGCTTAACCGACTGAGCCACCCAGGCGCCCCCACATACTTCAAGTTTTGTTTGTGGGGTTATGGCTTCATTTTTCTCTCTCCTCCCCATCCCCAGCCTCCTCCGCCTCGTGTGAGAAGTATACTTCCCCATGCTTTGGCTTTAGGATGGTCACAGGACATGCTTTAGCTAATGTGATGTTAATATTCACGACAGAAGCAGGGGCTTAAAACATGCTTGGGCAGAAGGCTTGCTCTCTCTCATCTCTGCCAAGACCATGAAAAGAACATGGCGGTGCTCTGGGATAAGGAATCTGAGAAACAGGGAGCAGACCTGGATCCAAACCACAGCACAGAGTTGGCCAGCCAACAGCAGAGCCGTGGCAGTGGACCCACAGAAAGACAGAGTGTTTTTATTGAATGCCCCTGAGATTCTGTCGTTATTATGTGGCAATTACTGACTGGTATATGAGGCTACCAATATTGACCCCCCCCAAACCTAATAATCATGAATGTCCAAATCAGATTAGGTAAGTAGGCACTTTACAAATATTGCTTCATTTAATTTTCATAACAAATCTGGGAGTTAGGCCATATTTTTCTCATTGAACAGATAAAACGATCACAGCTAAGAGAGAGAAAACAACTTGGCCCGAATCACAGAGGAGGAACAGAATGAGTTCACTCTAAGGCAGATGGTACAGTCCATTCTCTCCTCCCAACTATCACGGCTCACTCTTAACGACTTGTTCAGGTTGAATTCAACCTTAACTAAAGCTGTTTCCATGAACAGCAAGAGGGACAAAAAGTGAACCCATGAACCAGTGAGGGTCATTCATGTGCACATTCACTCGTTCAATACATGTTTAATGAGCACCTGCTATGCATCAGTGCATTGCGGTATGCCCTGGGGATTTACTGAGAAGCAAGACACTGCCCCTGCCCTCACAGGGTTCACACTCTTGTCTTATCACAGATTTGTTGGTTAAACACATGCCTCAAGTTTTGTCTGTGGTGTAAAGATTATGGCCTCATTCTTCAACGCTCCAGACAAGACAAAGGAAGTGCCCTGCATTAGACTGTGTGACTTAACATTTTCTTTGTTAACATTTCTTCATTTTTGAGAGACAGAGAGAAACAGAGCATTAGCAGGGGAGGGGCAGAGGGAGATACAGAATCCGAAGCAGGCTCCAGGCTCCGAGCTGTCGGCACAGAGCCCGACGCGGGGCTCGAACTCACCAACAGTGAGATCATGACCTGAGCCAAAGTCGGACACCTAACCGACTGAGGCACCCAGGCGCCCCATCCACTGTGTGGCTTTTAATGTGTGACCACGAACTAGGTGGGATCCACGTCACAACTGCTCACAAATGCATTCAACTACTAATGATGAACCTGAGCTGTTGCCAGACATGTCTTGCATGTCATGGGTCAGAGAGTTTGAGAAAAATAAAGTTACTCCTACTGTTCTGCAGGGAGGGGGGAGAAAAGCAATGGAATATTGTAATTCTTGTTAATAAACATTATTAAAGCCAGACAATTTCTGAATTTTAGAATAAAAATAATTCATCTACTGAAAGAATGGTAAACCAGGAAAGATTAAAAATTATAATTAAAGAATGGGAATGATATTTGGTATCAGAGGCATCTCAGCAGACTGAACAGCACACTACACGAGGTAAATTATTTCTGCCATAATAATGGTATTTACTCTAATACAATGGCATGCTAGAAATCTAATTGCAACCTGCCAAGGATTTAAAAACACACAGTTATAATGTAAAAATACAGGAAGAGTAGATATGATCTGTATTTTTAAAAGAACACGGTAATACTACTATATGGTTCAATTTTCAGATATCAGGATTTAATATAATGAGAATAGACAGAGAAAATGAAAATTGGGGAGACTTTTGAATAGGTGCTTTAAGAAGGGGATTTGCGACCAAATGGAAACAGGCTGATTTTGATTACACTTTAATATGAGATAAAGTAAAGATGGGGTAAATCCAAAGTAAAACATAATTATAAGTTTCTGCATAATCCCTGGCAAAAATATTAAAGATTAGATTCCAGAATTGTGTTAGTGGCTCCGTACGACTTTTACCAATCACAGTTACCCACTGTACATTAGGCATTGTCAGAAAACAGATAAAATATATTCATAGATGGAAATAGTCATAAAGGTATTAATAAGATAACCTGGATTTTCAAGTTCTGAAATAGAAAAAATAATAAATACAGTTTAAAATAGAAAATAATCCACATAAACACCAGAGTGGGAGTTAGGAGACAGAATGCTATGAATTCATTTCTTTTTTTTTTTTTTTTTTTAACGTTTATTTATTTTTGAGACAGAGAGAGACACAGCATGAACGGGGGAGGGGCAGAAAGAGAGGAAGACACAGAATCGGAAGCAGGCTCCAGGCTCTGAGCCATCAGCGCAGAGCCCGACGCAGGGCTCGAACTCACGGACCGCGAGATCGTGACCTGAGCCGAAGTCGGCCGCTTAACCGACTGAGCCACCCAGGCGCCCCTATGAATTCATTTCTAAGTGAAAAGAAAATTAGGAGCAAACTACTTTTTCTATTAAGAAAGCATGAGCACACCATGTTTTATACTATCCCTTGATTTATTTCACAATATCTTGTGCCTATGTTGACGAGTTCCCATGGGAGCACACTTGGATGGGAAGATAGATAGTGAGTCATGCAGGTTAATTAACCAAAAATTCAGAGGAGCAGTCGTAGCTCTACAATGGCTGGGAGAGATGGGCATTAGTTATTTAAACATAAACATAACCCTCAATGTGGACAGAAAAATCAACAGCCCTTAACTTGATAATTGATAGATGCAGTAGCACATACAGGTGAGAATAGTAGCCTCCTTTCAGGCAAATATCCGAGATTTGGAATATCTGATTACGAAGTCTGAAATTGGCCAGGTGTTGATAGAAACGATTCATGAAGTGTGGCCACAATCCATCCTGTACACAATCCATCCTGTACTCTAAGAAACCAACAGCGTGACAATAAATCTAGTGATTTTGGTGCCTTTTTTGTCTGTCTACCTCCAACACAGAAGCAGGTGGACACACACAGAACAAGCTTCTACTGAAAACCTTGATGAGTGAGGTAGATACCATCTGCCAATGTTCAGTCAAATGTGCTGTGATGGGTATATTTTGCAGGAATGGAGAGAGAGAGAGCGAGAGTGTGTATGTGTGAAAGAGAGAGAGAAAGGATATTCTTTTCAGAAATGGATGTGGGCATGTTGCAAAAGAAATTAAAAAAACAAAAAACAGAAGGCGCTGTAGGTGGGGAAATAGGAGTTAAAAATCACATTCCTACTGTAGGTCACCTCTGAACAAAGTAGATAACCTTATTCACCTTATTTGTTTCAAGTGTTTTCAGGGAATATGTAATTAAATAATGATGATATTAATTTCTTATTATTTTAAAAAGGATATGTTATTAATATGTTATTTTCCTGGATTCATTATTACAAATAGTGACATTTGAGGTGGTTGGAGTACTAGAAGACCTAGATATGGCTATGAATTTATTATGTTATAGAAAAATATGTCTTTTATTTCTGATTATAGTGGGCAATTTGGATAAGAAGAATCATAAAAAGGAAAAATTGATAAATCTATAATCCTATCACACAGATTATGGGTGTTATGGTTTTTGCACATTTACTTCCAGCACAATTACTGCTGTCTTTCAAAGATATATACGTATCGTGTGTACAAATTTATGTTCTATTATTTCTTAAGATTATATCAGAGAGATTTTCCTACATGATTAAAACTTTTAATAAAAACATTTTTAGTTGCTGTGTAAATATTCTGTTGCATAAATGGGTTTTACCTTCAATGTTCTGTTTATTTATATATTTATGTTTATATATATATTTATTCTGAGATATAGAATAAACATCTTGTATATAGAATATTTTCTTAGCAAAGGTCTTCAGCGGTGGAATTCTTGAGTCTTGAGGCTAAATGTTTTCTGTGATGCTAAGGCAGACGTTGGCTAGCTGTTTGCTAGACTTGTTTGATTTTCTTTCTGGGCACAAAGATAGAATATATTTCTCAGCCTTCCTTGCAATTAGGTGTGGACTCAAGAAGGAATTCTTTCCAAAGGAACGTGGGCAGAAGTGATGAAATGAGGTACAGTGCTTCCGGGTGTGGTCCATAATCACCTCTCACACAGTGCTCGAGCCTCTCTTCCCTCGGCTGCTGGCTGTGTGTCAACACAAGGGCACCAGAGTATCTGGCAGGCTCCCTCTGAAGGACTATGGGACTGGATACCCCTGTTTTCCCCTGCCTCTAATTGATACTATGTGTGAGAAATAGAATTCTATTATGTTCAGTTACCGATATTTGGGGATATATTCTTTGGTGTTAGCATCATCTTAACTAATGGGAATATTGGCTTTGGAAACGAGGTACAATGCTCTAAGAAACCCTAAAATTTGTAGAATTGGCATTGGGTGGTGAGGTAACTCTATCAGAGGAAGGGGGTGATGCAGACCCATGTAACAGTAATACAGTGGTAAAATATGTGTTAAAACTGTCACTGGCAATAGCTCAAAGGTAGATTAAGCACTTACTGAACCTGTAGCTCCAGGGGAAGAGACTGGAAAACAGAATTTTGCGGTAGGTTGGTTGTCACTGGTTCCTATTAGGAGGATGTTAGAAGGAAAAATCAGTCTGTAAATAGCTGGATGATTTTCAAGCAGAAATAAAAATAAATGCGGAGAGAAGAAATGTGGGGCATCAAAAAGCTGGAAAGCTAACCGCTTCCACACCCCACACAATAGGAAACAAGACTGAAAATGCTTTTAAGTGATGGCCCAGCCACAAAGACCAGATTGAGGGCATTTTCTTCTTTCCCCAGACTCCTGTATGATCTCAAGGATGCTGGCATTAAGCTGTGTAAGTATGTGAGAGAGCCCTTAAGGTGAGGAAGCAAGGAAAGAAATCAGGATTAATAATTACATTTAGGAAAGAATTTGGGGTGGGGTTCCTGGCCTGTGGAACTGAGTGAAAGTAAATGGATTAGAAGCCTACTAAGTAAAAACATATTGCCAAAGAAATCATAAGCCTGGACTAAAAATGTCTCTGAATGCTTAAGCCTTAAAACCATCTTTGGACCCCCAAGCCTACATGAACGAGGAATGAGCTGTTTGGTCCCCCCTGGAGAAAGTCTCCATTCTCACAGTAAAAATGACCAGATGGAGATCGACTGGGAAAAACCTCCAAGAGGGCAAAACCAGCAACCATGGAGAAAGGTGGACACAGGCTTTTCCTTCTCCTTTTTATTGTCTATTTTTTTTTTTTTTTTTAGAGAGAGAGAGAGAAAGAGAGACAAAGCATGAGTGGAAGAGAGGCAGAGAGAGAGGGAGACACAGAATCTGAAGCAGGCTTCAGGCTCCGAGCTGTCAGCACAGAGCCTGACGTGGGGCTCGAACTCACGGACCACAAGATCATGACCTGAGCCAAAGTCGGATGCTTAACTGACTGAGCCACCCAGGCACTCCCAGAGGCCTCTTACAGAAAGCAGAATCAAGCTCAAGGCAAAGCATTTCCCTACCCTAAAGGTACGAGTCTTCAGAATTCTTGCCCAGAACAACTGTTGTAGACTAGTGACTCCTGTGCCCAGAATCTTCTCTCTTTTTTTTTTTTAAACGTTTTTATTTATTTTTGAGACAGAGAGAGACAGAGCATGAACGGGGGAGGGTCACAGAGAGAGCGAGACACAGAATCTGAAACAGGCCCAGGCTCCAAGCTGTCAGCACAGAGCCCGATTCGGGGCTCGAACTCACGAACTGTGAGATCATGACCTGAGCCGAAGTCGGACACTCAACCGACCGAGCCACCCAGGCGCCCCGAATCTTCTCTTTTTTGAATGGAAGGATTTGTGTGTTTCGTGTGTGTGTGTGTGTGTGTGTGTGTGTGTGTGTGTGTGTTTGGAGGTGGGGAATCAAAAATGCTGTTTGGCAATAAAAAGGGATGACATATGGATACATGTGACAAGATAGATGTACTTCAAAAACATTATGCTAAGTGAAAGAAGCCAGGCACAAAAGACCACATATTGTATGATTCCATTTATATGACAAATGGAAAAAAGGCAGAAAGTAGATTAGTGGTCGCCTGGCCCTTGGTTGGGAGTGACGAATAATTATAAATGGGCCCCCTCGGGCCTTGGGGAGTGCTGGAAATATTCGAAAGCTGGGTTGTGACAGATGGTTATACAACTCTGTTAATTTAGTAAAAATCAATGGATTGTATACTTAAAAGAAGTAAATGTTACGATGTGGAAATGTATCTCACTAAACCTTTTTTTGTTTTGTTTTATTTTTAAACCTACTGGTGAGCATGGAGGAAAACAAGTCCTTTAATACACCAGAAGGGTGAAATTCTGCGTAACCTTTTTGGAGACTTCTAGGAACATAGATGCTGAAGTTTCAAGGGTTCTGTTCTCTTACCTGGCAATTCTACTCCTGGGAATTCACTCTAAGGAAATAATTGAACGCATGCCACCAGTTTGTTTCTTGCAAAGTTGCTTACAATATCGAATAGCTGAAATGATTTAAATGTTCTATCAACAGGGGTCTAAATACCTTAGAATATATCCAAACATTGAAATGGCCTACCACGCTGGTTTTTACCGTGGAGATCTTAATGTATTTACGTGGAAAAACTATCCAACAACAACAACAAATATGGCAGTTTTCAAGTATGGTGTTTACAGGCAAAATATGGGCCCATTTATGTTTACAAAACCATGGACGTGTAAATATACCACATTTTACCCTCCCTGAAACGTGTGAATTTTTTTCAGCCGCTGTATGTTATCAGGAAAATAGCAACGAAAACATATGTGTTGTAAATAAGCTCACGGGAAAGTAAAATAAAAATCAGATTAAAACTTCATGCCACGGATATGTTTGTATGTGTGCATTAATTTGACTAAACTCGGAGACTTCTGCCCTCTGGTTTGAAAGTAGTTAAATTTACATTCACGTGTGTCATTCATTTGATGTGAAATAACCCATCTGACGTGCATTTTTATATTTTAATTTCTGTGACACTGATGAAGTAAATCCTACCATTTATCTTCATTGAATTTTTTCTTTGGACTGATTTTAATTAGTAAGTAGCACCATAAATAAAATCTGGCCTGTGCTCTGGAGGAGATGCTACTCTGTCATACAATGTTTAGTCTCGGGTGTTTAATGAAATAAGCTAAGATAGTCAGATGTGGCTTGAATTAAGGGTTACTCTTCCAGATCTTACCCTTCAAAAGCACCTGAAAAAAAACTGAAAAGAAGGTGTTCAGAGGCTAGATTCTCACCAGCAAGTAAAGGCAGAAAGAATTGACAAATTTTTATATCAAATCGCCTGGAAAAAGTAAATGTGACTCTAACAGCTCTTTTTCACAGTCTGTTACAAAAACATTTGCTTCAGGGATTTACAATATTCGTTGATAGGTGCTACGATCCAAAAGTAAAGTAACTTTCTGTACACATATCAATAAAATCTGGGATGAAAATGAGTAAATCTATCAGGTCGTGTGATCAGTTTTCCGAACAGATTAAAGCCATTATTGGGGACATACAACAGAAAACAATGATTCCCTTCAAAGGCAATGATTTTCGGAGCTCATCTGACATTAAGCAGAAGGGCTTAGGCTGTGTGTTAGAAAGTTAGAAACTGCTTTGCAGTTTGTTTCAAAAAAGGCACAAACATAGTATATTGGTAGGCAATCTAAGTTCCAGGTCATGTAGGTCTCAACAGAAAACTATCAGTTTAAAATAATAAAACCTGAATTGAGTAGTGTCTGACAGACGAGTAATTAGACATTGTTTGGAAAAAATGAATATTCATGATAATAAAAATAGGGTATGTAGATGTGAGGAAGAGAGAAATATATGGATATGAAGCACAGAACATTAAATGCCTGAAAACAGAAAATACTGAGGCTACTCAAAGTACTGAACCTTTTGTTTTATTTAATATAAGAAACTACTCTTCCTGTGGGTCTTTCTGTAAAAAGGAAGATTAAGGGCTTGTTTTGCAATTTACTATGAAACTATCATACATTTTTAAACAGACAGGGAGTATTTAGGGTTGTATCATCATTTCCAACAGGTTACCATTTTCCCCTAGCTTCAATATCTCATAGAAATGTCCTCTCTTTGGGCTGGACCGTACGTTGTGGCATCTTATTCTTATTTCCTTAGATCAGATGTTGTTTTTAAACTTTGACTTTGAAGCAGGAGACATTTTCTTAAGAGGAGATCCTAGGGCCAGGGGCAGCCAAAGGGTTGGGCATCTCAAGGTCACCGTGACTGTCCCTTCTCCCCAATATTGACTCACACCCTTCCTTCATTGTTACTTTGGCCTTTAGGACAGAGGTCCCAAGCTTTGATTGCACATTGGCATCACCTGCCGAGATTGAAAATCGTGTTAGCTGGTCTCACCTTCAGCAAGTCAGATTTAATTGGCCTGAGGTGGGCCATCAGGACTCGATGTCCCCGTGCGATGCTAATGTGGAGGCAATGGTGGACCCATTGCTCGGGTCGGCAGTTTTCAGGATGTGATCCTGGACAGGCAGCAGAGCAGGGGGCTTCAGCCCAGATTTCCTGCATCGGGAACCTTGGGAGGGGGCCCTTCAGGTGAACTGATGCAGGCTCTCGCTTGAGAATCACTGCTTAAAGAAGCGGCTGATAATGTAAGAGGATTTTGAAGTCTTTCTCCCCCCGCCCCCCCAGGGGTGTGTTCCTTTACAGGTTTGACTGTGTAACTGATGACAGCACATGAAGTATGTCCATTATGAATGCTTTGCCTGATTCTTCCTCTGAATTGAGGATTTGGGGCCTTGTCTGCTACGTGGGAGTAGGCACTAGGGAAAAGATGTCATGAGCTGTACACAGTAGGTGGCCTTCCATATCTTTTGATAATGTCCTGAAGATTGAATCTGAAAAGGAAATCTTACAGCTACTGAGCAACTAAGGTTTTTTCTTTTCTTTTCTTTTTTAAGGTTCTGGAATTGTTTACTATGATCACTGGAACCCTGCATCTAATTAAGACCTCTACCCAAAGAAACTGTTTGATAAGAATAAATTTCAAGGGAACACTAAATATGCCTTCTCTCTTGCGGTAGGCTCTCCAAATAAGGTAAGCTTCTTCAGTAATAGTGTAGTTTGTCCCTGAATTATGTTCCTTTCTGTGTCTTTTACATATCATATTAGTGTCCTATCACTGTTATAACAAATAATCATAAGTTGGGTCAGAATCCTGAGATGGGTTTATGCTGGGCCCAAATCAAGGTGAGGGCAGGGCTTCGTTCTTTCAGGAGGCTCTGGGGGAGAATCTGTGCCCTTGCCTTTTTCAGCTTCTAAAGACTGTCTGTATCTCTTGGCTTGTGGGCCCCTCCTCCATCTTCAAAACCAGCGGGGTAGCATCGTTAAAGCTCTCTCTGACTCTTATCCTCTTTTTCTGTTGTCACATCTCTTTTCTGATCCATGAGATCAAGCTCCCTCTTGTAAGGAGCTCTGGGATTATCCTCAACTCGTCCAGATAATCCAGGAGAATCACCCATCTCAGGAATCTTAGTTAACTTCATTGTATCTAGAAAGTCGTTTTTGCCATGTAAATTTCACAGATTCTGGGGATTAGAATGTGGATGTTTTGAGGGGGCATTATTTATCCACCATACATATCGAGAGACAGAAGAAATTAGGGGACTTTTTTTTTAAAGTTTATTTACTTATTCTGAGAGACAGAGAGTTCACACAGGAGAAGGGCAGAAACAGAAGGGAGAAGGAAAGAGTCCCAAGCTGGCTCTGCACTGTCAGCGCAAAGCCCCATGTGGGGCTTGAACCCACCAACCGTGAGATCATGACTTAAGCCAAACTCAAGAAGCAGACGCTTACCCAATCTGAGGCACCCAGGCACACCATTGAAAAGTAGTCCTTGGGGAGATCCACAAGGTAGTAAACTTCAAATTGCTATGCGCTTAAAAATCACCTGAGAATTTGTAAAAAGTGCAGTCCTGAGCCCTGTCCCCAGAGATTCTGACTCAGTGGTTTAGTTTTGGGGATCTACATTTTACGTGCTAGTACACTCATGTTCTCCCCTCCCAGAGGTGATTCAGTACAGGTAATCCACAGACCATACCTGGAGAGGCTGCCAGTCTGGCAGCCGGGCAAACACAGATCCTGAGACATCTCTACAGAGCATCACTATTAACTCTGGTAAACATCAGAATTACTAGAGGGAACTGTGAAAAACAGAGTTTTCCTGAGCCCCACTCTAGGTGATTGTGATCCCAGAGGTCTGGAGAGGGCCAGCACATGTGTTTCTGGAAAGAAAGAAAGAAAGAAAGAAATAAAGAAATAAAGAAAGAAAGAAAGAAAGAAAGAAAGAAAGAAAAGAAGGAAGGAAGGAAGGAAGGAAGGAAGGAAGGAAGGAAGGAAGAAAGAAAAAGAAAGAAAGAAAAAGAAATGAAAAGGAAAAAAAGAAAAAAACAAATCCTTCCAGGTAATTGTTACTGAGCATGATTGCCCCAACCTCAGTAAAATTCCTCAGTGTTCTTGGTAGTTTTACTTGATGGAGCTCTACCAAGGACGTCTCCTATTTTCCTGTATTTAAAAAAATGATGTTACTAGCTAATATTCTTTTTCTTTGTGACTGATTAAACTATGGATCATGTTAATTCCTTATTTTCTGTCCCCAAAGCCTTTCTCAGAGCCTGGCCTACAAAGGGCACCCCATAAATGTTTCTGGAATGAATCAATGGTTCTCAGACTTTACCCTGTGTCACAATTACCCAGAAGGCTTGTTAAAACACAGATGGCTGGGCTTTGCCCCCAGAGCTTCTGACTTAGTAGGCTTGGGTTGGGCCCAAGAATGCATTTAATTTTTTTAAGTTATTTATTTATTTAATTTGAGAGAGAGAGAGAGAGAGAGAGAGAGAGAGAGAGAGAGAATCCCAAGCAGGCTCTGTGCTATCAGTGCAGAGCCCAACTCAGGGCTCCAACTCAACCAATCTTGAGATCATGACCCGAGCTGAAATCAAAGCCTGAGGCTTAACCGACTGAGCCACCCAGGCAGTCCTAAGAATGTGCATTTAAAAACAAGTTCCCAGATGATCCTGGGGCTGCTGGTTGGGAGATCACACTTTGGGATCACTGGAATAGATATAGTTTGATTGTTAAAGGCTTAATTCTTTTATAATAAAATGAAAATTTTTATATGTGGTTGAGGGATTTACAACTCTTCCTAGTTTTTGAATTGTCCTCACTTTTTTCATTATTTCTATTTTTCTCCTTTAAAAATTATATCCTCTAGAAATTGAAAAAGAAAATCATATTTCTCCAGTAATAGCTACCTTATAATGTTTTATTGTTTATTTCTTCTCTGTATGTGAATTCTCCAGTGACAAAACAATTGAAAATATTTGGGGAGTTCCTGTTGCTAAAGAATGTTTTCAAACTTGTATCTTCAGCATTGTGTCGACATAATAATCTAACTGTAAATTATCTTTTAGCCTGAAACTTTAGTTTGATTTGCATTTTTGCATGGTTTGTTCTTTGATTTTTTTTTGGGGGGGGGTGGGTTATAGTCCTCAAAGAGGGTGAAAACATAAAGGAAAAAAGTCACGTATTATGAGACCAGTTACCTCTAGAAACACATCACAATTAAGAAAGATAAGTCTTACTGAGCCATTTGTCCAATTTTCCTGAGACTTGGCAGTGCATACTTTTTATTATAGAAATATAAAATTCATCCAGTATATATTTTTCAGGATATTTTATGTCTTTAGAAGAAAGCTGATTTCCCCCCTACATTTATCTAGCTAGAGATCATATATAGGGGATTGATAGCCCTTATATATACTTCTTCAACCTAAGAAATACTTCTTATGATTTAAAGGTAGCTTTCCTTATTCTTGCAAAATTATAACAGTATGCTTTCCTCATAAAATACTCCTTGAAGGGTATTTCAGCCTTGCAGACAGCCTTATGCTTTTGAATCTGGGTGTAGTAAGTTTCTGGCAGTGAAGTAATAAAAAGTATTGATTTTATTTATTATACTCCCATGAAAGGGCTGCATAACTGGACTGACGGAACGGAGGGTTACTAAGAATATTTTTTAGGGCTGGGAAATTTTAATCTTGTAGATAGTGCTGAATTTGACTATAATGTTGGGCTGAAAGGAGGCATCTTACAAACAAACTTATGCAATGGTTATTAGTTGTCAATAAACTTTTATTGAGTGCATGCCGTATTTTCAGCACTATGTTAAATCGTCTTCAATCTTGAGAGCTTTTTTTTTTTTTGCCTCGTGCATACCTTTAAAAGATACACGTTGCCAAAAAAATTGGTAAAAATCTTTTCTATCATCACCCAAAGTAGGTATATTCAAGTAAAAAAATTTTACGATATAATTTGCATGCAATGAAAAGCACAGATCATAAATGTACAATTAGATAGATTTTGACACAGGCATACATGCCTGTAATAGACACCCTTGGTGATCAAGATACAGACATTTCTGTCACCAAGAAGATCCCCCCGGATCCCTTCCCGATCAATTCCCCTCCCTCCCACAAACAGTCACTGATCTGATTTCTGTCTATTCACTCTGTGTCTGGCTTCTTCCACGGCTTTTGAGATTCACCCCTGATGGGTGTGTATCAGCAGTTAGTTCCTTTGTATTGCTGAGTAGTACTCCGTCCTCCTAGGAGGCCTGGGCTTCGCAGGCAGCATCTAAGGACTGTCCTTTATTTCATCCTCTCCTCGTGTGTTGAAGCCATTTTTCCTTGAAGTGCAAGTCCTGGACTTCCTTCATCAGTATCACTACAGCCCTATTATTAACTTGATCTTATTAGATCAGAATTTAAATGCAGGCTGGAGGAGCTGGTATTTCTAGCAAGCTCTCTATGGAATGCTGATTACATTAGTGATTGACATTATTGCCTTAAGCAAATATTTTGTGAATATGAGGGGTTAAGGAAAGGGCTAGAAGAGTACGAAACAGAGTGGCCAAATTGTTCCCAGTAATTCAGGCTGATGGATTGAACTAAGCAGGTTTCCAAGATTTGTGAGGTGGTGGGAAGGCGGGGGGTCCTGGAGGCCAGGCCTAATTAATTAGACGGGAGACAGAGAACTGGATCTGAACAGGTTACCACTCTCTTCTGAGCTTGAAACAACAGATTTGGGCAAAATAGAAGAAGAAAAGGGGAGAAGGAAAGAAAGCAAGACTGTTACTTTGCAGCGTCTCAAAGGGAGAGAACACAGGTTTCCATTTACCTAAAGAACCAAAGCCTTTCTTTGCTTTTCTTGATTATTCTCCTCCCACCTGCTGCCTCCCCAAAGGCTGCCAAGCTCACCTGTGTTTTCCTTGTTGTTGCCTCCCAGCAGAAATGTGAGTGCAGCTCAAAACAGAGCAACTGTATCAGTACTCCTGAATCACTGGTGGAAAAACACAGCCCGTAGAAACAGGACCTTTTCTCTCCTGTACAGCGATAAGATGCTTAAATACCAACGTGATAAGAACAAGATAAATAATAGCAACAAGCCCTATGATGCACTCAAAAATGGCAGGCTGGTGCCACGTACTGTCCAATGAAATGTTCTGAATGATCTAGGAGCTGGGAGGAAGTATATACTTTTCATTTATACAATTTATTCTTTTCAAGTGCCGAACTGCTATGAAACATTCCCAACACTGCGGTGAAGTGTCTGGCTACCTCATGCTTGCAGTCAACTGCGCAGACGCTGCGCACAGATAGACACGAATCTCGTATTTCATCTGTCTTTGTTCAGTGCAGCTCGGGGCATCTGTCCTCGGCGGCCACGGGCACCCAGCAGTCCTGGAGGGCGGGGCTCAGAGCGTCTCTGACTGGGCTGTGTCCACAGGCCAATGCAGCCCACTGTCTACTCATCTCGGGCCTTTTCTCCTGCCTTCTCAGGGCTGGGGGAGGGCCCAGACGAGGTAACCGAAGCCTTTCTGACCATTAACCTAGCTAGACCTTTCTTCTTCCTCAAGAGAAAAGCTTTTGCCTATACTTGGGTCCATTGGGTATTTTGAAACATAGGGTATGTCACACATCGTTACTGGAATATATTCTAACAAAAATACAAAGAAATCTTCACCTGCATTCAGTATCTGATTGTTAGTAATAATATTACTATATCTCATTATGCTATATTGACATTTTAAAGTTATTATATTATACTTATAAATAAGTAATTACATTAATGTAGTAATGTCTGAGAGAAGGAAGATACCGATATAAAACCATAAAAAACCCAGTAGGTTACTTTAAAACATTTTATTTATTTTTTAAATTCAAGTACAATCAACATACAGTGTTATATTAGTTTCAGGTGTACGATATAATGATTTAATAATCACGTGTAGGTTACTTTTCATTACGTTTAAATTTAAACTGAACATTTGAAATTTGAATGTGATATATCGAATATTCAAATATATTTGAATTGTGAATATGAGTCTTTTAAAATTCAAAATGTTAAAGTTCTGTCCACAGAAAAGACCCAGTAGCAATGACAGTCCAGTAATGATGAGAATGTTAGCATTCAGACTACAGTCTCGGAAAAAGGAACTGGGGATTCTTGGAGAGATCTGGTTCCAGGTGTGGAGTGGCAAATGACAAACTGAGACTAGATCATCTTGTTATTCTGGAAAGCAGGGAATCTTCCCACTGCCTAACAGTGGACAATTTTACCATCAACAAGAAAAATAATGGCAACTGATCAAAACACAATAATGAAATAAATATTCCTGAATTCATAATGATACTCAAAAGAGAAAGCCAAAGTAACAAACATAATTCACTTATCACTATTGGCCATAGTCTATTAACTTGTTCTCTGAAAATTAGTAATTAACTGGAAAAGTAAGTCTTGATCTGCCTTCCATGTGAAAACTCTATTTTCAAAATTTTATAATATAGCCCTAATGAGGGAGAGTTTTTTTATACAAGTATTCTAGCTAGTAAATGTAGAAGAAATGATAAAGTTAGAAAAATTCACCCTTTTACATCTAATGAAATAACTGATTCAGGCAATAAACATTTATGGATGCTAAAGCTAAGAAGCAAAATATAAATGAGGAACTAGATATTCTTCCAAGGGAGTCAGAAGGTCAGCCAACAACTTTACAGCCAGGAATCAGGCAGTCCCCATCTGGATCTGCAGATCAATCAGTGTCAATAAAGGCAAGGCAAATAGACACTATGCACGTCCTTGTGTGATGTCATATGAAATACATAGGAGCATCTGTGAAGCATCCATGGAAAAATGTTCACCCTGAATCTAATCAAGCCTTTAAATCTATAGGAAATGTGTTGAAAAAATCAGCAAAGCCCAGAATGTTACGGAACAACTGACCCAGTCTCTTTAAGAGGGCATTGCTTGAGGGGCACCTGGGTGGTTCAATCAGTCAAGCGTCTGACTCTTGCTTTCAGCTCAGGTCGTGATCTCAACGTCGTGAGACTGAGCCCTGTGTTGGGCAAGGAGCCTGCTTGGGATTCTCTCTCTCTCTCTCTCTCTCTCTCTCTCTCTCTCAAAAATAAACTTAAAAAAAAGAAGGCATCATTTGAAAAGAGGATGATAATGGAGATGACATGCGAGATAAAAAGAAACTTAAGAGACGCCTCAATCTCAACAGCAGCAGCAAAAAAATGCCCCTCTTGTGGAACATGTAGCTGGCTGGTGATTCCTGCATCCATCCCTTCTTGAATTCTCTGCCCTCCCATTCCCGCACCATTGAAATCCAGAGGGCATAAGTTCGTGAAACTAATAGCAAGTAGAGCGGCATAAACAGAAATAGTTCTTACTATAAATGGAGCCTGTCCGAGGCAGTCATGGATTCTGGGGTGTCACGGAGTCCAATGCTGTAATAAAAACCAGATAATTTTGTGAACAATAACAGTTATAGTTACATATGCGGAGATAAAGTAGTCAAATCTCATGCTGTATGTTGGAAATTATTGTGCCCTGTGCTGCAGGCATCTAAAAAGAAAATTTCCCCGAACTGTGTGCAGAATATTAAGTCTATTAGAACTCTCCTAAGTATCAAATACAGGTAGGTAGCTTGGTGGCAACAGTGGTCCAAAATACAAACCCCATTTAATCAGGCAGGCTTCTCTGTTTAAAATTCAGACCATGTTTATATACGTGTACATGAGTGTATGTGTGTGTTATGTGTATCTGGTTTTATTTAACTTGCCACTCACACTGACAGAACTATCTGACATTTTTTAAAATGTTTAATTGGATGAATTTGTTAGTGAATCATAGCTAGATGCTGAACAATTCCAAGTTAATGGCAGAGATCAAGTATCTTTAAAAGGAATATCAGGGTATAAAATAAACTTAATTATGTAACATACCATAATCTGCCTAGATTCGTGATTGTTTCTACTTTTTATTTATTTATTTTGGTTGCAGATTCCTTTGAGAATCTTACCAATATTTGGGATTCTCTTCAGAAAAAGACATAAACTGGTGAAAACCAGTCAAAAACTTCAGAGAACTTCAGACAACAACTTTTCACCAACCCCCCCCCCCCCCCCCCCCCCGTAGAGATTGCATCTTCCAAAGATGGCCACAGAAACAGTTTCCATCCCACACACTCTTCTGCAACGTGACTTGCTGCTCTCTAATCAAGAGGCCAAAATCAGATTCTTCTCCCTTTGCTTTTGGGAAGACCTGAGTGATTCACTGAGACAAAAGAATACAGAAGAAGCAATATTCTGGAACTTCCAAGATTAGACCATAAGGAGCTACCACCTGGGACTTTGAAACACTCACTCTTGGGATCCACCCTCTCAGGACACTTCATCTCTGAGTGTAGCCACCATGCTGTGAGGGTCACAAACTAGAAGGAGAGAACACCTTTGGCCACTCGGGTTGACACATTCAGCTGAGCTCACAGCCAGCAATGAGCATCAATGCCGGTCCTGTGAGGGAGCCATCTTGGACACCCAACCCGGTTGAACTCTCAGATGATTCAGCCCCAGCCAATATCTGCCTGCAGCTACATGACAGGCACCATGAGAGAGCTGCTCACCTGAGCCCAGTTGACCCACAGAACCATCAGTGATAATAATGATTTGTTGTCTTAAGCCACTAAATTTTGGGGTGATTTGTTACATAGCAATAGACAACTATAACACCCACCTACCCCTGTTGAGAACCACTGCTCTTAATGATTTATTGAGAAAAAGGAGATCAAATTAATAGATTGTAGTTAAAAATTCTTAGTTCCAATAATTTACTAGCTGTATATTTGTGTGTCTTATAAAAATCACTAAATTTTTACAGCATTTAGCTGTGTTCTGATTTGAGTGGTTCGGTTTTTTTTTTTATTTCATTTACAAATCAACTACAGTACAACTGGCTCTTTGAGGGGTTTCCTGCTACAACCAGTAATTCTTATACAGTGTCTGGTATCATTCTACATTGGATTCGGATGATTCTTACAATCAGTTTCTCCTCCCTTCTTCTCTTTCCCCCTCTCTTCTGCTCCTCTCCCATGCCTCCCCACCCACATACATGTGTCAATACCTTAAATCCTCATATTCCCAACTGACTGCCTAACATTGACTGCTTTGATTTGAATGCCAGATAACACTGAGAAGAAAAACCTTTTGAAAATAATTGTTTCTAGGCCTTCATCCAGAAATTCCACTTTTGGATGTTTTCTTCCTTAACAGTGAATGGTTAATTCAGATAAAAATTTAGTTACAAAATGTTTATCACAGCATTGCATATAATAGGGGGAGAATTGGAAATAATCTCAATGTACAGTTATAAGAGGCTCAATAAATGATGGCATTCCTATGCTACAGAATACTATGTAACAATTAAACCGAGATAAAACTACTTATACCGACATGGAGATTCAGGATATTAGCAGATGTGATGTGAGCAACCCTTTAAATGTACTCGCAGAGTTTGGCCTGGCTTCTAGAGGGCCTGTGATCTACCATGAGGCAACGGCCATCTGTCCAGGGGAATCACTGGTCCCGGAGTGAGGGACATGCAGAGCAGACCTGAACTTGAAGCAGGGTCAACTCAGCCAGTGCACATACCAATGAATGAGAAATGAATGTTTGCTGTTGAGAGTCATTGAGGTTTTGTGGATTGTTATGTGAAAATCTGACTAATACTGTCTTATTCGTCACTCAGTTATGGTGATGTTTGTGTAGCTCTCCTATGGTAAAAATATAGAAATGGGAGATCTCATTAGATGTAGAAAGAAGTGATATGGATTACCCCAGGTAACCAGTAATGTAATATATTTATACTGCTTTACGAATATAGTCGTAAGTTTGAGAGGAGTCTATTTGTCGTTCTCACCGAGCTGTTCACATGCCCTGCAATTGCGTTTGCGGTGGACTTGTCTAAAATTATGAAAGCTACTTGGTTGATGTTAAAATGAATGAGCCAAACTTCTATGCGTCTTCTTTCCTTTATACTCTTGTCTGATGTTTGGTGTCACATGTCACTGTATGCATTTCTGTCTGTGGCTTCCAAGTCTTGAAATGCAAATGTATTTTTACACAAAATGGGAATCTTTGGTTGATATATAATGTTGCTGTGGTGAGCGTTTTAAACCCATATGAACTTGGTGCCATTTTCCATAAGTGTTTAGACTCCGGTTCTATTGGTGAAGGTGTATCATTTCCTTAAAGCAAGGTTTTTAGCGGTGGCACCATTGACATTTAGGGTCAGATAATTACTTACGGGTGGCTGTCCTGTGCATTTTACTATTTTAGCAGCATCCCTGGCCTCTATACACACTAGATGCCTGTGGCACCCTCCGGATCCCTGCTCTCCTCTCCCCACCGTGTGCAGTAATTGACCATCAAAAATGTCTTCAGACTTTTCTCTATGTTTTCTGGATGGCAAAATCACCCAGATGAGAACCACTGCCTTAACAAGTGAATTTTAATGCAGTGGTTGTCATACCCAGCTGCACGTGATAATAATCTAGCAAGCTTTTAAAAAATATCTTATTTTGAAGTAATTTCAAAATTGCTGAAAAAGGCAATAATGGCACAAAGAACTCTTGCGTACCACTTATTAACCTTTGCCAGATGTACTTCTTCATTCTTTTTCTATATGTATGCATAGATACTTTTTTTCTGGATCATTTGGGAATAAGTTGCCGACAGTATGACCCCCTGCCCCTTGATATTCAGTGTTTATTTCATGGAAACAAGGATATTCTGTCACATAATCATAATATGAGTAACAAAAATAAGAACTTGAAGATTGATATAATACTATTATCCAATACTCAAGCTTTGCCAAATATCCCCCAAATGACTGTTTTTTTTTCACAGACTGGGACACTCGTTATATTTTGTTGTCATATCTTTTTTTTAGTCTTCTTTAATCTGGAACAGTTCCTCAGCCTTTTGTTGGTTTTTTTATAACCTCAATATTTTTCAAGAGTACACACAACTTTTTTTGGAGAATGGGTCTCAATTTGGATGTGTCCACTCTTTCCTCATGATTAGATTCAGGTTGTGCAGTTTGGGCAGGAACATTATGTGAGTGAGGCTGCGAGCTTTCTAGCACATCTCATCAAGAGCCACAGGATGTAGGTTAATCCCTCTATTGGTGATAGTAACACTGATCATTGGGTTAAGGTGGTGTATTCGTTTCCTAGGGCCACCATAACAAATTACCACAAATCACGTGGCTTCAAACAAGTTGTCAGGACTGTATTCCCCCTGGAAAGTCTAGGGTATAATCCTTCCTTGCGTCTTCTGGCTTCTCATAGCAGTCGGCGTTTCTCGTAGCTTCTCTGCCTCTATATTCACATGGCCTTCTCCTCCTTCTCTCTGTCCATGCCTTCTCCCCTTCTGTCTCTTATAAGGACACTTGTCTTTGTGTTTAGGGCTCGGGTAATTCAGAATGATTTCATTAAATCTTTAAGTTAATTATGTCTGCAAAGACCCCGTGTGTCTTTGCACAGGGTGAATGTGAAAGGTCACATTCACAGATCCTGGGGGTTAGGATGTAAACATATCTTTTAGGGGACACCATTCAAGCCAATACAGATGGTGCCTGCATACATTTTCACTGTAAATTTACTGTTTTCCCTCTGTCATTAGGATGTCATTTGTGGGGAGATGCTTTGAGATGATGTAAATATTCTTTCTATTCCTCATCAGACTCTTAACTATTGGTTTTAGCATCTATTGATTATTCTTGCCCAACTGGTGATTTTCTAATTGTATTATTCCTTCCACATGTATAAGTTGACATTCTTTCAAAAGAACTTTTCCTTCCTCCCTCCCTTTCTCCCTTCCATCTTCCTTCCTTCCTCTCTCCCTCCCTTTTTCCTTCCTTTCTTCCATCCTTCCTTCCTTTGAATATATCAATATATATATTTTATTCAGTGGATTCTAATCTATTATTGCTATTACTTTACTTTCATATTCAAATTTTCCAGATGTGGCCAGCAAGACCCCTGTCAAGCAGAGTTGTGTGTGCTTTGACATGACTCCCATCATTCTTTGAGCAATTTTCTACTTTCTGGCACAAGAAAATGTTCTAAGCTCATCTTACATTTTCCCCACCCCGGCCCTGGGATCAGTCATTTCATAAGGATCCTTGGTTAGAAACCAAAATCTGGGTGTTTGAGAAATTTTTCTCCAAATTGTATATCCATTTTTATTGGCAAAAAATAAACATTTTAATAAAAAATAAATCTGACAATAACAACTGTTAAGGAGGATGTAGATCCACTGGGACCAATCCTAGTGGGAATTAAAATGATAAAGTTTGAAAAACTTTCTAATGTAGTCTGTCCTGATCTCTGAGGTGCAGGGGAGTGCTTCAGCTTTACCCTCATATTCTAGGATTCTCTCAGTGGTGTCTTAATACTTGAACAGATGTTAGTTGTTCTTGTGAGGGGGAGAGACGTCAGGAACATCCTATGTCACCATCTTGGTGATGTCATGCCCTGGGATTTTTAAATAAAATTTTTGAGCCCCTCTTCCAGAGATTGTAATTCACAATCCTGGGGTAGGGCCCAGAAAGGTGTGTGCATGTGTATGTGTGTGTGTGTGTGTGTGTGTGTGTGTGTGTGTGTGTGAAGATTTCAGGTAATTCTGTGGCAGAGCAGTTTGTAGGAGCTACAACCCTAATGCCTTTAAACCATGATTTATACTGCATTCTTCAAAGCACATTTGTTTATCTAAGGGAATAAACAATTGCCTCATACTTTAATTACTGGATACCAGAAAAACCAAGCAAGATAAAACCTATAATCTGAAAAAACATGCTAGATATCAGATGTCAGTGATAAATGTCTAAGATGGAAAATGTATTCCATAATGTAAAATAATTATTGATTACAAAATCAAGTCAACTTAGATTCAAGTCTAGATTTAATTACATTCTCAAGGAAGAAAGTAGAAATTTTACTTTTAAATTGCATTTCTCTGACTATAATCTCTCTCTCCTTCCCTCGGTCCCTCACACACACACACACACACACACACACACGCACACACACACACGCACGCACGCACACACACACACACACAAGAATGCATCACTTTATGGGAAGGGGTCAGGGAACACAAGACTTTTCACAATGGAATAGAAAAATCATCTATTTCAATATCCATTGCTTGGCTATCTTCAATAATAGATAACTCCGAGAAGAAACAAAATTACTTCAGTGAAGCCAACAATACTGTTGAATAGCTTTATCACATTCTGGTATTGAGCGTGATAAAACATTTTTCCCATATGAAATTTTGGGTTAATATTTTTTTATTTCTTAAGAAGGGAAGAACGTTTCAAGGAACTAACATTTATATCTTGAGGAGGAATTTCTTCTTCTAGCTACAGATAATTAGTATATATACTGAAACTCTGGGTAACTTTGTCTTGGTGAAGAAGAATGTAATATACCTTCTTTTTCAGATGGACTTTTTTCCTTCCTAAAAATCACAAAGATAAGTTAGGAGAAAATCCCCCATGGAAGTAAGAATTATAATTCTTATTATCAACAAATAATCACAGTTGTCATTTCTGAGTCCAGTAGTCTCTCTCACCTATGATTGTGTTTTCTGGGGTTTTGGTTACCCAGGGGGAGCTGCAGTCCAGAAGTGGGTGGTCCTCCTTCTAATGTGTCATCAGGTCAGTAGTGGCCTAACGCTGTGTCACCTCACTGCATCTCATTGCATAGGCATTTTATCGCCTGACATCATCACAAGAAGGGGGAGTCTTGTACATAAGATATTTTGAGAGAGGCCATATTAATATAATTTTTGTTACAATCTGTTGATATGACTGTTCTATCTTATTATTAGTTATTAGTTATCATTAATATCTTACTGCACGAAATTTAGAAATTGAACTTTATCATAAGTATGAATGTAGGAAAAAACATAGTATATCTAGGGTTCGGTACTATCGGTCATTTCAGGCACCCACTGGGGGTGAATATATCCCCCACAGATAAGGGGGGACTACTGTAGGTACCAGGAGTTTTAGGTATCATCTCTATTTTGCAAATAAAGAAAGTATAGAGAAGTGAAATAACTTACCCAAGTTCATGTAGCAAAGAAATGGCTAAGCTAGGACTCAAGTCCCGTCAGGGAAGGAAGGTTATGTTCCGCAGCAAGCAGCCCCCAAATCAGCAGCAGATAACAAAGTTGCAGCTCATGCTACATGTGCAGTCTGGGTTGTCTGGGGCTCAACCCCATTTCATCTTTCTTTTTGAACCCAGGCTGACACTGAAGCTTCTGTTTGGGATATCGCCAGAGACTGTAACAGAGAAGAAAGAGTATGGCAAACCACACACTGACTCTGAATGCTTCTACCTGACAGAAGGAACAAAATGGCTTCAGGGAAGCCAAGTGTAGCCTTAAACAGCTATGTCACATTTTGGTATTGAACGTTGGTGTTTTGCATTTCAATAGCCAGTGCAAGTTAGGGTTAAACCTGATGTGAGTGAGGTGGGGAAGTATAATCCTCCAGCAGGGAGAGGCAGTAACTATTTGTGAACAGTAATCAGCCTCCTGCAGACCGGCGTGCAGGGATGACATAATTTAACCTGAAGCCGGTGTAGCAGTTCCCTGGTCTCAGCAACTGGTCCATGCTGGTCTCATCAGACTGAAGCAAAGATTGTTGTTTGACAACCGGGAGCAAAGTTGACCTTGCTCTTTCTCTAAAAAGGAGCTGCTGTAGCCATTTTTCTGCCACAAGGGAGGAAGTGTGACAAAAAGGCTGGTACATGCCGCCAGCTGGAGTCAAGAGTAATGGGTCCCCAGCACTGGGGGCGCAATGCGTTTCTGGAACAGCTCATCCTGAGGGTGGTCCATCTTCTGAACTTTTTAATGACATAGTCCAATAAGTCCCCTAGGTCAAACTAGTTTGAATAATTACTTCTATTTATAACTGATAATATTAAAATGCACAGCCTAGAAAAGTCCAAACTCTCTTGGATGAGGCATGCATGTGTGTATGTATAATACGCTCGATTTTGTGTGAAAACAATGTAGTGACATTATGAAAATTTTGAAAAATAAGAAGGAAATGGCATATGATCATACGCCCAAAATGCCAACTATTAATCAGGTGTGCACATATTCTTCCTGTATTCCCCACCCTGCCATGTGCATTAATTTTTATATAGGTTATGTCAAATCATCCAAATAATTTTGTATCCTGACCTTCTCACTTAACTATGCAAGTCAATTCTTTCCCCACATTGCTACAAAATATTCTAAACGTCATTGAAAGAGCTGCAAAAGGTTCTAGGTATACTATAACCTAGATGAAAATTTCCCCAGTTGTGGGGTGCCTGGGTGGCTCAGTTGATTAAGCATCTGACTCTTGATTTTGGCTCAGGTCATGGTCTCATGGTTCGTGAGTTCGAGCCATATGTCAGGCTCTGTACTGACAGCATCGAACCTGCTTGGGATTCTTTTTCTCCCTCGCTCCCTGCCCCTCCCCCTACATGTGTGTGTGTGTGCTCTCTCTCAAAATAAATAAATAAATTCTTAAATTAATTAAAAAATGTAAATTAAAAAAAATGTCCCCAGTTATGGACATGTAGGTTGCTTCCAGTTTTTTACTTTTTTATAGATAACAGTGCCACGTATATATAATATATGTACATGGAGAAACATGAGAAGGACATATGCAAAACATTATACCAATGGATGCTTTTGATTAGGCCTCTGTGCCTCCTGGACCATAATGTGATGAAACTCACAGAACTAAGTAGGAGCTGGGTTCTGCCTACTCTATGTCATTATTACAGAGGCAAATCTGGCATTATTTATTGTGCTAGGTTTAAAAAATGGCATAAACATCTTCAAATTTTTGCTAGAATAAAGGGTTACGATTTGAGATGATGTTTGGAATAACTGGTAAAACTCAGAAGATAACTTCTAGATGGAAGCTAGCAGGGAGGCTTGCACACATATTAGTCTTACCAAGTCAGAAGGAAATGCTACTGAGATATATCAATAAAGATTATAGGCAAAAATGATCTTTTTGTATTGAGATTCTCCATTGACATGAACTGCTCATGCAAATGTGTTTGGCCACTGTCCTCAGAGGTTATGCTGAAAGGGGGCAGCTCTTCACTGTCCCCTAAGAGTCTGTTTATTGCCCTGCTGGGGTCAGGTGGTTCTGCCGGGCCTGGCCTGCTCACTGGCCTCTGATGGCTCTCTGTCTCTGGTCCGGCCAGAGACTGTCCCCCAGTAACTCTGCAGCCGGAGCATTTTCCAGTGAACTTAGGTAATATATCCCTTTCTAGCTTGAGATTCATTTAGATCTATGTCTATTTGCTATAAATAATTAAAAGGGGGCTGATGTGGTTATTCAAGAGTAGTACCCAGGCACTTCTCCAACTCTTTCTCTTTCTCAGCCTCATTGAGTAACTGGAAGACTGACAGACTCTTCATTGGACGTCCGATTCTTTGGCCCTGCTACCCTTGGTCTGCAGATACAGGGCTACAGCTGTAGCCCCTGACATCTGTTTCTCAGCCCAGGTCCCAAACACAATTTCTTGACAACTATATTAGCAAAAGCATTTAGCCTGACTCACAAGAGCATTTGAAGCAGAGCCAGATAGTTAGTTTAGTGGATCTGATTTCCTGAATTAAGGAATCCTTCTTTGGCAGAGTGTGGGCTGGCTCTAGACAAAGAGGTTTTATATAGTGGAGCCATAAGGGTGGATATTAGTAACTTCTGAGGAGAGAATGAAAAAGGAGCCCAGACATTAGAAACAAACTTAGAAAGTATCTCCTCAGGGTGAAGTTGGTCTAGCAGAGGCTCACAGGGGGAGGTAGGGTATCTCCTCAGACATGATGTGAATGTGGATGGACCTCGAGTGAGATCTGTAGCTCCCAGGAAGTACAGGGGAAAGATGAGGGACCACCAATAAAACGTAGACCCCGGAAGACAGACAGATGCATTCCCCACTTGCAGCCGTCACACCGTCACTGCAAAAATGAGCAGCCGGTGAAATCACTTTGACTGTAATGACTAGTTAATGTACATCTTTGGTTAAATTCCATTCAAAGAACACAGAGAGATGCCAATGTATCTCTTTATTATAAAGTTTTAAATGTTTTAATTTTCAACCCGTGGTTGCAAGCATTATTTTAGACAATGCTTTAGAGTTTCCTTTGGTAGTGTTTGTGTTAAAAAACAAAACGAAACAAAACAAAAAAAACTCCAGTATAAGGCCACGACTATCTCCTATAATTCAAATTTGGTCTTGTGCCAAAGCCTAGGATAGGATTTCATTGATACTTGATCCAGAATATCCAACGTAGATCAACATATCCTACTCTTTTCGGACAAATGCCAAACCTTCAGAGCAACCCCACACAAGTGACTTGTTCATGACAGCTTTGCTCCTCAGGCTCTTTCAGGTCCCCAGAACATAAGCTCCCTGAGGGCACCCAAGCCTGGGGTGTTCACTGGCTTCTCATGCTTGGTAAGCACCTTGCTGCCTCAACAGATAATAAAAGCTAATGCATTTCCTATATCCTTATATTTACTGAAAAAAAAAGGCGTGGGGGGGGGAGAGAAAAATTCTAAGTGGATGTAGAATAAATAAATACTATAGGATGAAAGAACTTGAGTGAAGTTGCCTTTTAGGGAAATGTGTGCTTAGCACGGAAACAAGGTAGGTAACCGTTTAAAAAGAGAGAGAAGTAGAAAAGTCCGTAGCATGTTTTCTCTTTTCAGAATTTCCTGAAACTACAGTGTATTACTTCCGAGTTTCGTGAAGGTTTTGCTCTGCTCTCTGTAATTACCCTTGAGTACCATCACTAGAGGATGAATCTGGCACCCCTGCTCTCTGAAATAGCCCTGGTGCCTCATGGAGATGAAATTCGCTGCCTTTCAGTTTCCATTTGGTAACAGGCCCACTCACATCAAGTCCCGCAGGCCGTCGGTTGCTCGGCCCCGTGCACAAGAGTGGAGGATGAGAGAGGGAAACTCCACAGAAGGATTCGGAGGCAAGAGCAGCCTGGCCTCAGTGGGAAAGGGCAGGTAAGGGAGCAGGGGCCCTGGACGCTTGCTAAGGAGAACGGAGTATGACGACTGGAGAGAGAGCTCTTGCTAACCCACAGGAGCCCTGCAGGCGTGCCCCTCCCCCATTTCCTGGGGGCAGCCACTGCTTTCCTTAGGGGTCTGTCAGGTCCTCAACCCTGCTTGTGCCACCAATATTCTGGGAAGTGACAGGGCAGACCTTCAGCGTCAGCAAGAATAACGGGGCACGCAGAGAAAAGCAGTCATATCGCATAGCAATTGCTCACGGAGCTGAGTCCCAAGACCTTATTTCTGAACTGAAAAACTTACTTTAAGGTAGAAATAGATCTTATATACCTGACAACATCTTCATTCTAATCAGTCCCCTGTAAAATGGGCGTACTGGCCTTTATGTATGCCACGCTGATGTTATAAGGATTCATTAATGCTTTTAAAGTCTGGACTTCAAATCAACATGATTTCAACTTGAACCAAATGGGAGGCTTTTAAAACAACAGGCATATCTATCCATCTATGCTAAACACCACGGAATTCCCCTTTGTTCTCCGCTAAAATTTAAGGACCTGAAACAGCCAAATGTTTTCAACCCTCTAATTCTTGATGGCTGAAGCAGTGCTCATAGAAATACTGTAAGACTTAGTAATTTCTTGCAGAATCTGATTCCTTAGGGAAAAACGCTCTTTGGCTATTTTAAGCAGTGAGTTGCATGTTCTTTGAGTGAGTCTACTGTCATAGCAGCTGATTTACCACAGGAGAGCAAGAAAGTGCCTGAAGTCAGAAGTGCTTTTCCTTCTCCTTGGTTTGGGGATCTTTCTTTGACTTTCAGGATTCAGTTTTGTGACCCAGATATCTATCATGGAAAATTTCAGTTAGTGAATGATAATTCTTGGCAGTTTGTAAATTTCTGAAGTGCCAGATTTAATGAGTCTTCAGATGCTATGGTTGGGCACTGAAGGTTGGGAAAGCACACCAACAGAATACCAGAAAATCATGGCAGAGGAATGAGAAAGCCAACTCTGGGAGTCTGGGTAAATGTATCCAGAAAATTCAGGTTAAAAAAACCCAGATCAGTTAGAAGTGTAAGGCTCATCTGGATTGCCTTAATTTTAATCCCATTATGGTTAATCCGATCCCACATGGAATTATAAACTGATTTACATATTCCAAAAAAGTCAGGAAAACAGCCAACCAGTGGCCTAACAAAGCAGTCTCCCACACTTAGAAATGGTCTGAAAGGGAAAGCAAAGTTAATCCTTTGAGGAGAAAATGTTTTAGTGGCTCTCAGTCAATGAATGATGAAACAATCAGCAAGGGGGTAGGGCTGTGTAATGCCTTTTGTGTAAGAACACAGTTCAAGAAGGGTGCCGCTGTGGTCGCTAAATTTTGTGAGATTACAAAATGTGCGTATAACTTGGCCATAGACAAATCTACGTATTCACCAAATCTAAGTATTAGACTTGGGAAAACACTTAATTTAAAACAAGGGGGTGGGGAGTGTTAGGAGAAAGGAAATACACATCTGAAATTACATATCTGAAACCCTTGGGGTCCAGAAGTATTTTGTAATTTAGGACTTGTGGCTCTTGGGTGGGTAAAAAGGTAAATATATTGTACCATACATAAAACCCTGAGTGACATCTGGGCAGCAGCCTGTACTAAAGCAAATTAATATTTCAGCAGTGAAGTGTATGAAAATTCACACTGATTGTGATCAATGAAGATTAAAAATAGCTTCAAGTCAGTTCAGGGCAGGTTTTGTTGCTAAATGAGTTTATGTCTGGCCGGGCTTTGATATCAAATGAGTTATAAAAAGCCTTTCATTTATCAATCCTCTTTGGACTTCAAACTTGGTGTATAAGGGATTGGTAGCCTATATGTTTATGCGGCGATGAACGTACCTCTCTGTCTGGAAGAACTTACCTGAGCTGCGTGATGGTGAGTCTTGTGTAACGTTGGCACAAATAAGGGCAATCAGGACACGCCTTCACACAGCAGTGGTGTAAGAAAGTGAAATAAGGAAGAACAGGGCGTCTAGCAATAACAGGTATGATGGTGGGACAGGCACATTTGTGAAGAGGCAAAGAGTGAGGAATTCTGCATCAGTTCACAGACGTCCTGAGTTCAAACTTGATGCTATTACTTGTCTAGCCTACGTCTCAGGGTCCCCATCTGTGAGATGGGAACAGTAATGTCATAGGGTTGTGAGGAGTCACCAGTAAAATAAAACCTGGAAAACACTTAGCACAGTGCGGGGTGCATGGTTAGCAGTAAAAAATAAAGTTAACTGCTTGTTACTAACAGTAGAGATACAAATATCTCATTCAGTGTGTTTCGAATCAGTGGTGTCACGGGATTCCATATAAATACACACTTTTCTCCTGCCTCTGATGGGGCTACTCTTAGGAGGAAAAGCACATTTGAGGGATGTCTCTTGAATAGGAATCTTGCTTCATTTAAACTTTAACATAAGCTACAGGGGTTTTTGTTGTTAAAGTAATGGACTTCCCTACGCTGACCCACTGCCCTGACCTTTTTTGTGTGTGATCGTAGTTTTAAATCAACCAGTGTATTAGGCCCCAGAATTCTGTTACAACCGACTTCAGAAAACTATTTATTTTTCTTGTACCATTTTCTGAATTAATCTTATTTCTTGGTTGTCATATCTCATAACTCATAACTTTCTATGTATTGAATTTTGGGCTTTCTCGTTCCCCTTCACCATAAAACTATGTACCTGAAGGATCGCCAGCCCTTTAGTCTTTTTTCCCCTTAATCGTCACCGCAAAACAAATTCACACACTTTGTTGCGTGCAGATGTGTGTGCGTGTACGTGTGTGTGTGCGTGTGTGTGTGAAGGCAACAACTGAAAAGGGAAAATCTCTTGTGAACTTTCATAATTTTAACAACGCCATCCTACGTTCCAGAGATAATTGATGTTAACCATTAGGACTGTGTTCTTCCAAATAACTTTCTGTGTATATACAAACATTCATATCCTACATGCTAGGGAGGGACTTGCTGTTGATTTAGCAAAAATATCATTCTATACATTCTGTTCCGCAGCTTGCTTTTTTTCCTGTTTAACCAGGGGCATGTTTTCCTATTGTAATTGTTCCCATTATTTGTAACAAGTTGTATTCTTTTAAATATAATTGTGTATAATTATGAACATATTCCTTCACTCACTGAAGTAGTATTTACTGGTCATCAAAATGAGGAAGATAGGTGCTGCCTGCCTGCTATGAGAAATGCAAGGCTGTAAGAGCCATATTTTTTGTCCTCTGGATGTTTATAATCTGGAAGGAGAAGTAAGACAGGGACACATGTAACTACATATTAAGTGGTACAGAATATGTAAACTTAGATGTTGGTACCATGTAGGTGAGAAGAAAGCAAGTTAATTTTTGGAAGGGCTGGTTAGGAAAGGTTTTTGGGAGATTTTGGATTCAAGTTGCATCTGAAAAGATTGGTTGGATTTCAACGGATATAGAAGAGGCAGAAAAAATACCTTTCACCAAATCTCTGAGAGAAGAAAATACAGGACAAATTTAAAAGAGGGCCATAATCCAGATGCATGGATTGTGAAACACTTCTTGATTTCAGAGATATTAAGAAGTGGGGATATAGGTACAAATTAAATCAAGATAATATAGTATTTGTTCAATTTGACTGGAATAGCAGGTTTCCAGAAGGTACAACTGATAGAGAAATCTGGAAAAATAAGCAAAAGCCAGATCAGGCGAGTCTTGAATGCCAGGGGAAATCTGAAATTTGCCTATTTTGATTCTTGTATAAAATTTGCTTCCAGATTCTTCTTTTCTTCTTATCACAAGCTATTAGAATTTGGGAAGAGACCACATGCACTAGTCTTGAAATATATGTCTACATTCTGGAATACATATTCAAATGATGTCTTTAAACATGTTGGTCCATTTTGGCAGGCCTTCCCATTACAGAGTTTTTTCCATAAAGAGATAAACATTTTATAGTCATTTACTATGTGCTAGGTACCAAGATGTCAGTAACAAACAAGACAGCTTCAGCCTCACATACTCAAGGCTTAGTTAATGGATTCCCAGTGCCATCTCCCCACTCCCAAGACATCCATGTCAAATCTGGCTGGCCTATCAATCATTAAAAATGACCACTGCCTCTGACGCCTTGGCCTTGTTTCTGGTCTGTGGCTATGATTTCCTGCTTGCTCTGCTGAACTCTGACTTCTTGAAATCCCCACACCCTTTCTTAACACCTAGGTGACTTTTTCTCACTGTGCTTTTTTTATTTAAAGCAGAAATGCTTACAAATGAGCTTTTATTTTTTTATGGCATCTCCATAATTATTTTACTAAAGGAAAAAATATCGGATTGTGGATTCCCTTGATGTCAACAAAGACAGCTTACAATGAAGATGATGCTAGAGCACAGATGGGATTAGAAATGTGCCAAATATCCCCTACAGAAAATGTTTATAACAAACACAAATGGAGAAAACCTCCATTTGGGTCTTAGAATTAGGCATGAAGCTCAGTATAGGATTTTTCATTTTCTTGGGGAATTGACCCGTTTACTGTAATGAAATGCCCCTCTTTATCCCTGATATATTCCTTCTTCTGGAGTCTACCTCTCTGATATTAATACAGCTGTTTTAGTAGCTTCCAAGTTGGTCTCCAATGATCCCCAAGCCCTGGTATACTTGGGGTACACACACCCTTCTGTAGTCCTCTCTCACATTGTACCAAAATTGCTCTGTGTGACTAATAAAATATGGTAAAAGCAAAGTTACTTCCCTTCTAAGATTAGATTATAAAACACTGTGACTTCTGTCACAGACCATGTTTCTTTCTCTCTCTCTCTCAGAATACTCCTCTGGGGGAAGTCTTGTCATGAGCAGCCCTACGGAGAATCCGAGCAGTGAGGCCAGCCACCAGGCAAGTGGGCTTGGATGCAGATCCTTCGGACCCAGCCAAGCCTGACACCTAGACTGGGACAGACCCTGAACAAGAACACCCAGCTAAGCCACTCCGGATTCCTGATACACAGAAACTATGAGATAATAAAAGTTTGCTGTTTGAGATGGCTACATCTGGGGTAACTTGTTACGCAGCAATGGATAACTTATACACTTCGTACACTTGGCTTTCTTTTGATTTGTATTTGCTTGGTGTTTTTGAGGGTCCCAAGACCACCCCAAGTTTGATGATTGGCCACAAGGACTCACAAGACTCAAGGGAAGGTTATATTCACAGCTAAAGTTTATCATAAAGGGTAACTGAGTAAAGCGTCAGGGAAGGTATGGTCGCTGGGCAGAGCCCAGACGCGTTCATTACCCGTTCAGCACTGGCTTCAGAGCCTTTCATCAGAGGCCACACACAATCTGCTTCTCCCCAGCAGGAACTGATAAGAACATGTATGGAATGTGTCTACCCAGGGAATCCTGTGGGAGTCTTAGGGTCCCAGGCTTTTTTGAGGTGCTGGTCATGGTCACATAAGCATGTGACCAGTCATGGCAACTGAAACTTACCACGTGACCAGTCATGGCAACTGAAACTCAGGGTCTCAACAGTGAAACTAGGTGCAACATCGTTGATTTTGATACTCAAGCCAAACAACTTGTCAGGCTAGTGTAGCACAGCCCGTTGCTCCAGGTACACACAAACAAAATCATCACCTGACATCTAAGGGCCATATTGCCAGTGGTTGGCCAAGGGTCATTCATGGTTCCAGATTCTCTTGGAGATATGCAACGAATAAGCAACCAGATCTGTTCTGTTAACTCTTTCCTCAGTAGAACTGCCAGATATGTAGCTGAATAAGCCTTCAGAAAATTCTAGCCCCTAGGCTTCAAATCCTCCAGGTTGGGCCCCCAGAATTGTGAAGCAGAAGCAAGCATTCCCCACTGTGCTCTGTAAGAATTTCTGATTCACAAAAAACATAAGAAATAATAAATGATTATTGTCTGAAGCCACCACGTTTCGGAGGTAGTGGGTTATACAGCAATAGGTAAATGATACAGGGTAATATTTTCTTGTTTCTTTGCCAGTCTTGCAAATTTTTACTGGACGCTCGATGTCAATTTTATGTCTTAGGACACTGGATTTTGTTGTATTCCATTAAATAGTGTTAGATTTAGTTCATTGTTAGCTAAGTTACTATAAGTTGGTAGAATCCTTTTGAATTTGCTTTTAAAAGTCCAGAGCAGCCTTTAGCTTAGGGCTAATTTATTTATACTACTAAACCAGTAACTTTCTCAACACTATTTCAGAGATTGGTAAACCCTTTTGGTAAGGGGCCATATGGTAATATTCTAGGGTTTATAGGCCATATATAGAGATCATTCCCTGTTGCATATTTTTATTTGTGTGTTTTTATAATCTTTTAAATATATAAAAATAATTCTTGGTTTGCAAGCTTTCAAAGACAACCTGTGTGCAAGACTTGGCCTGTGGGCTGTATAGTTTGCCAACCCCTGCCCTATCTAATGGCCTTTGCTTTCTACTCTGGCTGAAAGGAACATGAATTATTCCCAGCCCTGTATGAGTTCCAAAAACTTTTCTCCCTACTCATTCTCATGGTTCTTTCTTCAGCCCTGGCACCATGGCCTTTCTGACCTCTGATCTTTTTCCCACTCAGCAAGACTGCAGGCTCTGTGTGGTTTGCCCTTCCTTGGCTGCAGCCTGGGCATCTTGAAATAAGCTGGCTCAATCACAGAAGTCATCTCCTTTATCCCCCTCCACTCAGGGATCACAGTCTGTGCTTATTTTTCAAGTTTTTGAAAACAATTGTTTTATAAGTTTTCCTTTCCAGTTGATTCAGGTAGGAGGTTAAATCCAGCCCCTGTTATTCTATCTTGGGAGGAATCTTTATTCATTCTTGAATTAAGTTGGTATCAGTGCTTGTGTTTTTATTTGGGCACCTATACTTACTATGTGTTGGTTTCTACCTATATTGAACATAAACTTCTAACCATTTAGTTCTGTTTAATGTCTTTCTTGTTAAACATGAAACCGTATCCACACATATGCAGACCATCATCAATGCCATCAATAGAAGCTTAACAGGATTAACAGGATTTCTTGTGGGACAAATCTTAAATGATCTAGTTGATCTGAGCCCAACTCTAGACCTGTATGGAATTTCCCTCTTCAACATCCTTAGTACTACACATGTACTTCTGAAGGACACCTTCCACTTTAAAAAAAAAGGTTTTTTTTACGTTTATTTATTTTTGAGAAACAGTGAGACAAAGTGTGAGTGGGGGAGGGGCAGAGAGAGAAGGAGACATGGAATCTGAAGCAGGCTCCAGGCTCTGAGCAAGAGGTCAGCACAGAGCCTGATGTGGGGCTCGAACCCACAAACTGTGAGATCATGACCTGAGCCGAAGTCGGACGCTCAACCAACTGAGCCACCCAGGTGCCCCCACCTTCCACTTTTTAAGACAGCCTATTTCATCGCTGGACAGCAAATAGTTGTCAGACAACGTATTTTATAACGAGCTAAAATGTAATTCTTTATAACATTGACTTTTTCGTTTTTATTGAATTTGTGTTTGACTTTTTCTTACCAATTCCTTCTAGCCTTCATTGTGCACTCTTGATTCAGTCTACAGATCTGTATTGTGCTAGGCTCTCTGCTTGGCTCGGGCTTGCAGGGGTAAGAAAAGGAAGGTGATGTCCCAGCCGCATGTGTCTTTCAGTGTGATGGGGGAAGAGGGAGTGTAATCAAACAAGTGTGTAAATACGACCGAGATTACAGTGTGCTATGTGCCATGCAGAAACGCGATGCGATAATACTTTATAGATGAGCACTGATCAGGGCAGTTAGGGAGGACAGTCTTGAGGAGGTATGAGTTGAGATCCAAAAGCAAAGTAGGAGATAATCTGACAAAAGGGGTGAAAGCTTCCAGAAAGAGGGAACAGCCTTGTGAAATGTAATGGGGAAAAAAAAGAGCACTTGGTGTTACATTTAACTGCAGGAATTTCAGATGACCCTCTTAAATGCTCTACTCACTCAATGAACACCCTCAGTCTTAGAAACATCACTATGTTACCCAAAACACATTTCTGATATTTCGGGCATACTTGTAGGGAGGCAGATTTTATTTTCCCATAAAGGTACTTTGGATTGCCCTTTGGAGTATAATTACCCCCACCTTAGGTTTTGTGGAGCTTGAAGTTAATACATTTGGGGGGGCCTCTTGAAGACAAAATATGTAAATGTGGGATACAAAGTTAAGTACAGGGCTTGGAAGAGGCTCTTGCAATTGAGAGGCTCTGACACTGACGCTTCATTAATTTTAGGGTAAATAAATCTATCTCCTGCCTTGAGGTATTCAAGGGTGCATAACCACTAATTGGTAGTGTTATCAAGGAAGTTCAGATGTTGTGTTGAAATCTGGACTTGATATTCCTCTAAGAGTCTCCCAAATGCAAAGATTTTGTGTTTACTTAAGTTCCAGGACCGAAGAGGTCAAAGTTTGACTTTTTGTAATCTTCAACCCCTAGCTGTTTATAGATTGAATTGTCTGATAACCCAAACAATGGTGCCATGTTTGGACTGAGTGGCTGGGTGTGGGTGTGGGTATGTTTCCTTTAAGTTCTGAGTTAAATGAATCCAAAAGTTAAATGTCCAGCTTCAACCCCGGTGGCCAGTTGTTTCGTGCTAGCACCCAAATTTCAAGCCACAGAATCTAAACTAAAAAGGTTTCTGAACCAATGCCTGGGTTGGATTCCCGTACTAACCAGTGTGTGTATGTGGTGAACATGTAGGAGTGGCTCAGAGATAGCGCCTCCATCCTCCACCCCAACTAGTCACCTCATACCCAGGTCTGCCGGGCAGAGGGAGGATGAGGAGAGGAAATGGATGGTTTAGCGCATGGCCGTCTCTCCAGCCCATACACTGCCTGCGTCATTGTCAGAAGGGAAGGAGAGCACATTACACATAGAGACTCAGCACTACCCCCCTCGAACGAACAAAACAAAACCAGAACCTTCATAATCCATTATGCTCTGAATCAGTACTATAAAATCGGGATAATACTAACAACAACAAAATAATAACAGCCGCACCATGAGCACTTTTGCATTCCCAGGCTAGTTGTCTGGGCAGATCATAAAGCTCTTAGCAAACTTTAATTAGAGCTCAGAGATGGGTGAGTTACGTGTCTCAAGTTCCTGCCATTCTGGTCACCAGAGAAGTAAAATCAAGTGAGGTTAAATGGTTGATTTATGGACACCTGGTCACGCTCATCTGCGATTGCTTTTCCAGTCTGTCAGGTTTTTTGGGATCTGACTTGTTAGCTCTGCCAGGCCCTGCTCCCGGCTTGCAGGGGCTCTGGTTTGGAGCTAATGTGTTAATAACCTCAGCTCATTGCCCCAGGGCTCAACTGCACCAAGTCTGGACGAGTTTGCTCTTTTTTGGAATGAGTCTAGAAGGGACACCTCTGAAACCAGGGATAACAGTCCAGGAGCCAGGTAGGCTCTAACTAGCACCTGCCAGGTACAGCGTGCAAACAAGGATAGTACTTCTCAATAGGAGATAATGGACTGCAAATGGCTCCGAGCTGGTTTACATTTTTTTCTGCCTTAATATCTAGAAACACATTTAAAACCACATTTTTGCTATTTACGTATTCTTTTTAAAAAATTTTTAACATTTATTTATTTTAATGTTTATTATTTTTGAGAGAGAGAGACAGCAAGCAGGGAAGGGGCAGAGAGAGATGGAGACACAGAATCGGAAGCAGGCTCCAGGCTTTGAGCTGCCAGCACAGAGTCCGACGCAGGGCTTGAACCCACAGACCGTGAGATCATGACCTGAGCCGTAGTCGACTGCCCAACTGACTGAGCCACCCAGGCACCCCAACCATTTATGCATTCTTAGGAACTGCCGCCACTTCTAAGGAGACAGGAAATTTTAGGGCTAGTAAGGGAATAGAAAATAGAGTGTCCTTGAAGATCTGTGAAGATTTGGAACTCCCCTGGCCTGCATGTCTCCTACCCCACTCAGACTTCTAGAGGGCCACTGCGCCCCCTGAGGACAGAGCACTTCTGCCTTAGGTAGGGACTCCAGGATCAAGGATGGGTGAGTGGGTTTGCTCACCTAAATTCAGTCTTGGCCGATTAGTAATTTCCCAAATGCCCACAGTCCTTTAATATTATCCATCCACACGTATGGTGACACAGATCTGCCTCAAATCTATGTGAAGTTTTTGGTACTGACAATCAGGAGAAGGGACAATAGTATCTTTTATTTATTAGGCAAAGAGTGATTCCCTTCTGTTTCTCCTAAAACAACACTTTCCAAACTCCAGTGGCCTTCATTAGGTCTGGAACTCTCGGGTTTGGAGAAGCAGCTCCTTTCCACCCAGACTTCATGTGTATAATTTCAAAAACTATGATTCTACTCCTTCTCACTCTCCTTTGCCTGGTCTCATCTGTCCTCATTTCTTAGTCCCCTTTCTTTCATTCTTTCTTAAATTGTTGAAACTAGAACTTCACACACACACATTCTTCTTTCATGGTGGTTTTTATCTGAGGATACCCTAACAATTTACCTTTATAGTTAAAAAAATGTTTTGTGTGTAAAAGTTCCCAGTTCTGGGGGTGCCTGGATGGCTCAGTCTGTTAAGCATCTGACTCTTGATCTCGGCTCAGGTCATGATCTCACGGTTCATGAGATCAAGCCCCACACTGGGCTCTGCACTGACTCCCTGCTTGGGATTCTCTCTCTCCCTCTCTCCCCCACTCTCTCTTTGGCCCTCCCCCATTCTTTTCTCTCTCTCTCTCTCTCTCTCTCAAAATAAATAAACTTAAAAAATTTCCCAGTTCTGGCTTTTTTTTTTTTTTTTGTCTGATACATTTATTACGGAAAGAGCTAACAATGCCTCCTGGTGCTCTTCTTAGATTTTAACTGATAACTCAGAATTTATCTCCTGCAGGTGAAACATTTTTTCCCCCTCATGTTCTGAATTATTCCTGCATACTTGGAAGCTCATTCCTCTTTCTTCTGTCAGTTTCCAATTGTCTTTTCCTTTCTGTTCCATGCATTGACACTACACTGCTTGGAAAACCAGTATTATTAATAATTTACCAAAGGCTTAAATGGAAGAGTTGTCCTGAGACACGTGCTTGGCAAGGGGGGCCTTCAGGGTAGCTTTTAATGTTATCGACTCCAGGTGTGAACACCAGGGCCCTACGCCATAGGGGCAATATCGGCCCGGTTGGTGTCTCAGTTGGCTAGGGCGGACGTACAAGGTACCATTGACTGTGTGGCTTAAACAAAAGAAACTTATTTGCTAACAGTTCTGGGAGCTGGAAGTCCAAGATCAAACTGTTACCAGGATGGGCTTCTTTTGAGGCCTCTTTCCTTAGCTTATAGATAGCTCTCCTCTCCCTACGTCTTCACATTGTCTTCTCCGTGTGCATCTGTGCCCTGGCCACGTTTTATAAAGACACCAATCATTGCATTAGGGTCTACTCTAATAACTCATTTAAAAAAAAATGTTTTTTTAACGTTTATTTATTTTTGAGACAGAGAGAGACAGAGCATGAATGGGGGGAGGGTCAGAGAGAGGGAGATACAGAATCGGAAGCAGGCTCCAGGCTCCAAGCTGTCAGCACAGAGCCTGACACAGGGCTTGAACTCGTGAACCACAAGATCGTGACCTGAGCCGAAGTCGGACACTTAACCGACTGAGCCACCCAGGCGCCCCTAATAACTCATTTTTTAAAAAACAGTTTATTTATTTACTTGAGAGAGAGAGTGAGAGAACAGAGGAGGGGCAGAGAGAGAGGGAGAGAAAGAGAATCCCAAGCAGGCTATGCAGGGCTCAGACACACGAACTGTGAGATCATGACCTGAGCTGAAACTGAGAGTCGGGCGCTTCACCGACTGAGCCACCCAGGTGCCCCTCTAATAACTCATTTTAATTTAAAAGACCCTTTCTCCAAATACAGTCAAATTCTGAGGTACTGGAAATGAGGATTTCAGTATATACCTTTGGGGGCAGGGATACAGTTCAGCCGGTCTATTATCAGCGTATCACCGTATCAGTATATTATCAACCCCTCATGTAGATGCCACTTAAATACAAAACTTAACTACACTTAACTACAAAACTTAACTACAAAACATAACCCCAAACCCTCAACGTCCATCCAAAAGTCGGCCTACCGAGCCCCATGAGGGCCAGATGTTGAAGGCCCCTCTTTCACGTTACAGACTCATCATAACAGGTGTAAACAAGCTGCTTATCTGATCCCCCCAGCTCCGGCGCGCCAGGGTGCAGGGTAACCGCCACCCAGAGGGAAGCTTCGCAGTGAGGGGCAGGTGTGCCAACCGCAGCAGGAAGTGGCTCCCGCACCAGGAGGGCAGCAGCAGAGCCAAAAAAGGGTGAAACCGTATCGTCAGTTGCCGTGTGGTACGATGAGAACAGAAAGACAAAACTTCTGCTCGTCAGGAGTAGGTAATGTGACTTTCAAAGCCCTACAGTAGAAACCTGTGGAAATGTTCCCATTCAATATAGTAAAAGTTGGGCGTCTGAAGGAGGCAGACTTCAGTTGTTAGAGTGATTCACCTCGGCAAAATTAAAATGTCCCAGTTCTACTGGATAAGTGCTTCTTTCTATAGATGGCAGACAAGGTCCTGCTTGGAATTCGTGACGATTTTGCTGTAATTCTCAATATGAGCATGTGAGAAAAAACAAAGCTTGGGGGGCTTTCGTGTCCCAATGGTCCTCAGGTGGGGTCTTAGCCTCCCGTCGAGGCTTCACAGTCCCTGAGATTCACTAGCAGGTTTCAAAGAAGATGTTCATCAGACAACTTTAATTTAAGCCATCCCCCCTGAAATGTACAGTGGATTAATATTTTAATGACTTCTCTAATGCTTTCATGAATAGTGCAATTGCACGGCACTGGATTTTGTGTGTACGTGTGTTAGACATAGTGATACGTTTAGTGGAAGCATTAAAGACGTACTACAATTTCTATAACCTTGTTTTGGCATTTCTTCATGTTGTAGTCTACCAGGAGGCCCAAAAGTGGGTGCCACCTGGCACCTGTGGGCTCTGGAAGGCCTTGTGCCAGAATGTGCTCCGTGCTCACCCCCACCTCCCCTCTGAATCATCTCCTCCAGTCCGCACCTCATGTCTCTGGCCACGTTCTGCCTCCTGTCATAGTTATTGACGAAGGTGTTTCATCTGTCTTGCAGGATTGTGAGCTTAATTACCAGCAACTATCCCTCCTGCAGTAAATGTACCTAGTCTTTGTTTTCTTTCTTTCTTTTTTTAATGTTTACTTATTTATTTTTGAGGGAGAGACAGAGAGAGAATCCCAAGCAGGCTCTGCACTGTCAGCACAGAGCCCGACGCGGGGCTTGAACTCACAGACGGTGAGATCATGACCTGAGCCGAAATCAAGAGTGGGACGCCTAACCGACTGAGCCACCCGGGTGCCCCTACTCTTTATCTTCTACCTGTTAAACCATTTGAGTCCTCTGTAGTGTTTGTTGCACACACCTTCCAAGGTAACGAATGCTCAGAACTCATTATGCTCAAAGGAAGATCACCCAGAATGCTTTGCTAGAGAGCTTGAACACCTCACTGCAGTGGTGTGCTGGCAAATGGTGAGCAACTACTCCTGGGGCTGGGAGATGACGGTGGGGGGGGGGGGGGGAGAGCCTGACTCTTAGTGTTTGCTGGCTCTATACCTCTTTGAATGTGGAGCTGGGCCGTGCACACAATTGGCTCTTGCCGGTCCGTCAGACTTCAGAAGTTTCCGGTGTATGTCTGGCTCACGGCTCAGGGGTAGTGAGAGACGCTCTTCTGTAAAGAATGGAGAAGCCCACTGAATCCCTTCTCCACCTGCACGAGGCAAGCCTATTCACCAGACCATCTCACTTTCCAGGTTTCATTCCTCTCAGCCCTCCCCAACTAATTGCACAAGATCTCGACAAACCCTGAAATAGCTTTCAAGTCATGGGCAGTGAGTCATAAAATGGATCCACTCAGAAGTTTTAAGGGTCACTAAGATGAAGGCAGTTCAAAATTCTCAAAATTAGTAATGTGTATGCACAGGCTGACTTCGGGGTCATTGTCATTAACCCTCCAAAACATTTTTTTCAAGCATTAGCTCAATTCCCTACCCCTTTGCACACACATACTTTTTAGACATGTGCTAATGTGCCCGTGACTTGGCAATTTTCCTCAGTGAGAGGCAGTGTCCCCCCATCCTACTTCCTTTCCCCCACTTCCATTTACCAGAGGGAATACATTTTGAACTTCTTTAATCAGGAGTTTTGGTCTATTCGTCTATCTCCCAATAAGATGTTCTGTTCTCAATATAGTCAAAAAATATTTAACTCTCATTTTATGCGGTATATGAGAAATACACTTTTTCCAACTACAGGTGCTCATAAACGTTCATTAATTCTTGCACACATGAGATCATTTCTAATATGGAGGAAACGTCTTGTCTTGAGAAGGACTAGTTGGGTGAAGGAGGTGTCTGGCCTCGCTCTACCCTTCTTTGTTATAATCACAACACGTAGGTGTTCATCTCCCACAATCAAATTCTTCCCTAAATTGCCACAGTCTCGGAAGCCTTAGCCAGCTATGACCCAGATCTTGTGCTCAGCTACTCTGGTTTCTGGGACTTAAGGGGTGAGAAAAAATTGAGTCTTAAAAACAAATAAACCCATTGAAGACAATAGTGAAAAAGACAGACAAAAACAACCACTAGTGAGGATGAAGAGAAACTGGGTGCCTCATGAGCTGTAGATGTGAATGTGTAATTGTACAGACCCTTTGGAAAGTAGTTTGGGAGTTTCTAAAACGTTAAGCCTAAACTTGTCGTATGGCCTCGCAATCCTGCTCGTAGGTATCTACCCAAGAACGATGAAAAGGTTATTTCCATATAAAGTAGGTATGAGAATGTTCACAGCAGGTTTATTCCTAACATTCCCAACTGGAAAAAATCCAAACGGCTGCCAACCTGTGACTGTAAGTAAACACAAACTGTGGTATGCCCATACAGTGAAATACTCTACAGAATAAAAAGTAAAGGCAAACGGGCACATATGCTACAATGTTGAGGAGCCCCGATTACGTTATGCTAAGTGAGAGAAGCCAGACATGACAAACTACAGTTATGTGAAATTTCTGGGAAAGGCCAATCTGTGAGAGACAGAACGCACAGCGGTGATTGTTTGGGGGCAGGAGATAGAAACAGGGATTGACTACAAATAAACACAAGGGTTCTTTTTAGAGTGATAGAAAATTGCACATTTTTGTGCAACTGTAAATTTACTAAAAATCATTAAATTGTGTGCCTTAAAATGGGTGAATTTGTAAAAAAAAATGTGATGTTTTTATTTATTTTGGGGAGACAGAGAGCATGAGTGGGGGAGGGGCAGAGAGAGAGGGAGACATAGAATCTGAAGCAGGCTCCAGGCTCCGAGCTGTCCTCACAGAGCCCAACGCGGGGCTCGAACCCACAAACCGTGAGAACATGACCTGAGCTGAAGCCACATGCTTAACCTACTGAGCAACCCAGGTGCCCCGAAAATGGGCACATTTTATGACATGTAAACAACACAACAAGTAAAGGTCATTGCTAATTCTATGTAGCTTTCGGTTTTTCCTGTCTGATGACAAATCCCAGTGCAGCTACATGTCACCCAGTCACATCTTTTCTTTTTATTAGCAGATGAGCAGGATGGATAAATATGTTGCCGGAGGAGGCAGGGGCTAGCTCAGGCCTGACAGATCCATAGATGCATTGACAGGTTTTCTTTGGCAGCAGGCATACTAGTTACATAGTCTGCAGGGAAGGACGTAGCTTATTCGTAGAGTTTCCACCTTTCCTTTCACATAGTGGGGCCTGGGAGGGAATGATGTTTCTGTGGAGGAGTGTGTGCCTCTGTGGTCATCTGCATGCTGGGGGAACTATTTTGGATGTAGAGTTTTCTGCTATCTTGATTCCAGGAGACAAAGACACTCCTTGTTAAACTGACGCTAGTCTTAAAGAATGAGATCATTTCTCTGACCGCTAATCTCTTTCTTATCAAATGTCCTCTCTCCAGGCCATAACAGAGCAGGAATCCCATAGGGAATCTTCTGGTTTTAACTTGAGCTTTTGATGTTGCCTTTGAAGAAATATCCCGGAGCCTTCTCCAGAACAGCCAAATATAAGGTGGCAAATCCCATAAGGGGACCAGCCAGGCGTTGGGAGAACGGGAGCTTCAGCAAGAAGTCTGTGATACGGTTCCAGCCCCCAGTGGAGAAAATAAACTATTTTTTGCCTCTCAAAGTGGCAAACTAGAAAATGAGAAAGTACACACTGTTCTAATTTGGAGTATAGAAAATAATGAGCCTGAGAGTATAGCCTGGGTGGCTTAATTTGCTTCAAGCAATACCCCTAAGGAATGTTTTGCCCTGGTGGTCTAGTTCCTCTGCCCCTGTGGCCCCAGCTACCTTTTGGTTTTCATGTCCTTTGATTCTTCTGTGTGTACCTGATTTTTTAAAGGTGTATTCGCCCTTAGAGAAAATAAACTTTATTTTTTTTTACTATAGGAACACTTAACATGAGATCCACCCTTCCAGTAAGTTTTTAAGTTTACAATTCAGGATTGTTAACTACAGGCATGTTGTTGTACAGCAGATTTTTGAATTCTTTCATCTTATATAACTGAAACTTTAAATCCGTTGAACAGCAGCTCCCTCCCTCCCGCCAGACCCTGGCAAGGACCATTCTACTCTCTGTTTCTACAAATGTGGCTATTTTAGACACCTCATATAAGTAGAATCATGCAGTATTTGTCCATCTGTGTCTGGCTTATTTCACTTAGCGTTATGTCCTCCAAGTTTATCCATATTGTCACATATAGCAGAATTTTCTTGTTTTTAAAGACTGAACAATAGTCCATTATATGTATATGACATTTTTTTCTTCATTCATGCATCATGGACATTTAGATTGTTTCCATATCTTTGGTTGTTGTGAATAATGTTGCAATGAACATGGGAGGGCGGATATCTCTTTCTGATCCTGATTTCAATGATTTTGGATAAATACTCAGAAGTGGGATTGCTGGATTATATGGTAATTCTAGCTTTTTTTTTTTTTTTTTTTTTTTTTTTTAAGGAACCTCCAGCCTGTTTTCCATAGTGGCTGCATCATTTTGCACTCCCACCAACAGTGCACAAGGGTTCTCTTTTCTCCACATCTTGCCAACGGTTGTTATCTTTTGTTTTCTTGATACTAGCCATCCCAACAGGTGTGAGGTGATGTCTCAGTGTGGTTTTAATTTGCATTTCCCTAATGACTTGTATTTGCCTTTCTATTACTAGTGCCTGGCAATGCCTAGAACAAGCAGATGTTCAATAAGTATTTGTCAAGTCAGTGAATTAAGTTGTAAGTAATCCCTTCTTCAGTACACGCACAAATGATGATTCAGTGTGAGCTATGAAGGTGGAAGGGGGAGCGTAGTGTCTATGACACAAAGGCCAAAGGTCTCCGGGCTGGTGGGTTTCCCTGGGGTTTCATATTTGAAGGCTGCCAAAAATGGCTGGGACCTGGGGACTTAGAGAAGTTCACCACAAAGGGGAAAAAATTAGTGTTTTGAGAAGAAGCTAAATTAGAGTATTTTGCACAATCTTGCAAAAATCACTCTCTTAAATATTTGCATTTTCTGAATGTTCGTGCTCTGGAGCAAAGCCCAGGAATGCTTGTTTTTTTGTTTGTGCTTTGTTTTGTTTTGTTTTGTCTTTTCAATGTCTCCCATCCTTCAAGGCTCAAGCATCTATCTCCACAGCTGCTTTTCCCGAATCTCTCACTCACTGTAGCACAAGTTCTTTGCAACAAATATTTGTGTTCCCTCCTTCCTTTGGATCCTCATAGCTCTCTATACACTCCTCGCCACTCACCCTACTCTACCTCGGTCTCCTGTGACAGCCCTCTGCCCTTACCTAATCCTGCCTCCTCCATGGCAAGCTCTGAGCCAGCAGCACCCTTGTGTCCCATACGGAAACCGCCACTTAGGTACTCAACATCTGTTTAAATGGACTGATTACTGAAATCATTTCATTAGTATCAGATTCCTTTTTTAGGCAGGGAAGGCAACTAATGAAATGGCTTATGGACCGCATGTACTGTTTAAAAATAGCTCCATTTCAAAAAACTGTTGTCTATGCATAGGTGTCGTGATTCAATTTTAAAACAGAAAAGCAATATTTTTCCCCCAAAATCCTTTACCAACTTGATGCGTACAGAAGGAATATTTTCAGAAAGGATATTATCCAAAAAAATGTCTAATTTCAGGAAGGAAGGCAGGCAGAGCTAGGGTGAGGTTCCATGTCTTTGTTAGATTGTTACTATGAGAATATGTGGTCAATATTTGACACTAGTGAATGATATTTATGAAATGTTTTGCCCTGTATGGATATACCCCTAATTAATATTTTATATGAACAAGGCAAGCTTAAAAAATCAATCTGGACTTTTGTTAGTTTCATAGTGTCTGTAAATAGTTTCAGTGTAAACCTTTCTCAGTATTTTCCCCAAACTCCTATCAGCGTGAGCATTTCTGGAAAGATCATGGTTTTCCTTCTGTCTCTACATGGCATGACAGAGGCAGCCACATCCATTGGGTGATATTTGTGTGAGCTGGAGTCTAATCGTGACTTTGGCAGTGAACAAATGGGTAATCTGGAACAGGCACTTGAGACCTCAACCTCCTATGCGAATCTGAATTATAAGGGAAGTGGATATCATGATTTGTCATCAGCAAACAGTAGGATTTCCTGTTCCCTCCTCACTTGCAAGGCCCACAGCTGAGGATCTCTGGTTCACTTCTTTTTTCCCCTCCATGCAGCTGCACCCAACCACTTTCAAAAGAATCAGGATCAAGTTTCTGGAGGCTGAGTGATGACCAGCTGATAGGGAGGCTGTGATACCGTGCTTGGGGTGGGCAGCAGGGAGGGGCCGGGAGGTGAGGAGATGTGGGCGTGGGAAGGAAAAGTCACAGTGAGCATGGATCCTGCCCATGCTCAGCATCTTGGGGCAGAGGGAAAGAGAAGACAAGGGGGTGAAGACGGAGGGAACTAGCTGGGCTGGGAGAGCTGTGCTCGAATTGGCTGGGCCCCAAGTCTTAGTGTCGTTCGTCACTAGGAGACTTAGGTCCTTAGACAATACAACCTCCCTCTCCAAATCCATGCACTCTAGGGTAGACTTCTAACAGCCTCATTAAGGGCCAATTCTGGTTTAAAACTTCCTTATATTATAGGGTAAGTAAATACCCAGCAATGATTAGATCTTCTGGGGCAAAAGGGCACGAGAACATTGTGAGTCTAAAGTGCCAACAGGCCCCCTCTCTACAGTGTGCTCACCAGAGAAAGGTTTCTCTTTCCCAGTTGGAGCTCATGTAAGCCCACCTCTGCTCCACTGGGTAAACCCTGAGGGTTTACCTCTGCTCCCGGACTCCACATTTTCCGGTGCCTTCAGTCTTCAGGATTGTGTCCTGACTCCCTGTACCAAGGCTGGACCTCAGGAATGCAGGACTGAATGCTTCCATGCCTTTCTTTCAGTCCAGCTGCAACATTCTTTTAAGTTGGGGGAGGGCAGAGTTACAAGGAGGGTGCAAACAGGAGACACAGCTTACACTACTTTTTGATTTTGCTCAGGTTGGGCGGGGCCTCTCCTCCATGTTTTAACAGACTAAACTAAGAAGCCAACAAAAAGGCAGTGCAGGGGGCATTCGGCAGCATGGAGTATGGCACGTTCGTTAAGGGAACACTGTGCTGCCCTATTCTTAAAACTCATCTGCCTTGGCTAATAGCTCTGCAATCTTGACCTGTACATCTCACGTCTGCTTGTCTTTCCTCGTATTTATTTGTAAAGCTTCTGACAAGGCAGGTATGCTAGTATTTCCTGAAGCATTCTTCACCCATTTCCACAATTAGAGTTTTTTTTTCTTTTGAAGAAAAAAAATCTTTAAATTAGATATCCAATATCTCAGATGACTATTAAGGAAATCTTACTGCTTTGCCCTCTCTACCAACTCAGATCCTAGTCCTGCTTCTATGGGATATTGTTTTATTTAGAGTCAGGGTGTTGTTGGTAATGTTAACCCCTACATCACTTTATCCTCACTTTGAAAAAGCCCACAGCAAAATTTCCATTAGACCTAAGTATGGGAAGCTTTTTACTTCTTTTTTTTTTAACTAGTACATTTTTATAGATGACAATGTGATTCTTTTAACAATCACATTGCTTTTTCACCTTGGCACAGCTCAACTATAGTAATTGTGTAAAAACCCTACGGCATGTCTCCTTGGACCAATTTTCGGATTGGTTTCATCACTGTGTGTGTGTGTGTGTGTGTGTGTGTGTGTGTGTGTGTGTGTCCTGGAAGGAAATAATTCAAGGTTTCAAAGTTTCAACTGAACAGGTTAACTTATGACTCCTTTTTTGCATGTCCATATTTTCTAATTTGTGTGTGTGTTGAGTAACATTGCTTTCATGCCAAGAGAAAATTAACAAAAGAACTTAAATAATAAAGTAAAGCATGGAAGGAAATATGTGAAAATTCTGTCTTAATGAATTCTTTTATTAATGGATATTTAGTTGTTTTAACTCATCTACTTTTGTTGGCCATTTAGATCATTCTGTTGCTGTTGAACAATTCTTTTCCCCCAACTTTTTAGTATTGTAAGAAGCAAAGAACATAAGTAATTTGCTTAAAAAAAAGGAAGGAAGAAAGAAAGAAAGAAAGAAAGAAAGGGCACTTGAGTGGCACAGTTAGTTTAAGTGACTCTTGATTTCAGCTCAGGTAATCATCTCATGATCATGATCTCATGAGATCGAGCCCTATGTCGGGCTCTGTGCCAACAGTGTGGGGCCTGCTTAGGATTCTCTCTCTCCCTCTCTCTATGCCCCTCCCCTGCTCATGCCCTCTCTCTCATTCTCTCTCTCGAAATAAATAAACCTTTTAAAAAAAGGAACCAGTTATAACAATCAGACAAAAATGCTTACGATGCACAGTGAGCTACAAGGTCAGCTCACCATATACATTCCAAAATCACCAGCGCTAAAAGAAGCAGTCATTGTGGTTACTCATTGTCATAAAAGTATTATTTTACCAATTTTCCTACTGACCAAATTACTTTTAAACTAAATACCTATAAACACTTTATATTTGGTCAAATTGTGTTTGGCGAGATTTCATTTGGCCAGATTGTTTTCAGTCAAATTATCTGCTGCAGTTTGTGAACTGCATTTCCAGTCAGGGCTTGATATGCTTGATATGCTGGACTGTGAGGCAAAGAGGGTGGTTTTATCAGTTCTGAAGCCAGTGCAGTCTACCTTCCGGAAGATGCCCACCATTCAAAAGAATGGCTTGTTCTAATATTTCAGAGATAAGCAAGAGCTCCATTCTGCAGTGAGGAATGTGGCTCTGGTGGAAGTTTGGCCAAATAGAAACCAAAACGAGAATAAGCTATTCCCCTTTTCCATTACTTTAGGTAACCATTTAGTCCATTATGAGCCTTGAGGCCACTCTGGATGTAACTAAGACTTTCTATCTGGTTCTAGGGCAAGAAAAGAGTGCTTTGATCTCATTAAAATCCGAAGTAACACTAAAACTTTGCAATAAAAAAACTTCATTCTTCAAGATGTTCAGTTTCCAGGGAAGTTGTCACAAAGCTGAAATGATGGAGGCTTCTAGTGGATGTAATCCCCATGTTCACAGCTTCTTGCCTTTTGTATCTATTGGGATGAGAATAGGGGTAAGGATAGGCTTAGAGTTTAGTTTCTTAAATGGCTGGTAAGCAAAGGTAACTTGGAGAAGATAATTTAAAGTCTTTTTGTTTTCCATAATAAGTCTTTTTGAGCCATGTCACTATCCTTAAAACCCTGCACATCCTGATGCTGTGCTTTCAGGGTCCTTTTGTTTCTCGTGTCACAACATTCTACCTGCCCCGACATAGTTTTAGAGCTATTTAAAAACAGAATTCCCAACAACAGCAACAAAAAACCCATCTGTGTAGACCTAGCGGGTCTGTGGATTGGAAAATAGTCCTGGAGTCTAGGGTTCTATCCTAACTATGCACCTAATTTCCTGAGTAGGATGGGACAAATTGGTTGCTTTGCTGCTTAGTTTCTCGATCCATCTATTCATCCATTCTTCCGATAGATAATCATTAAGCGCCAGGACCCTATGGATACAAGAATAAGTAGAACTTGGTTCCTTTATCAAGATCCTTAGAACTTTGGGAAAAAGACAAAAATCAAAGGTTGTAATGCAGTGTGGTAAGTATGGTGTTGGAAGTGTGCATAAAGTGCTCAAGGAGCAAAGGGAAGAAACATCAAATCCCACTTGGAGGTGGTGGGGAGGAGAATCAGGGACCACTTGGAAAAGCTGATGTCTTCTGGAAGCTTGAACTCTATAAAATGAGAGGGGTCCTTTAGTCGACCTATAAGAACAGTTCTAGGGGCGCCTGGGTGGCTCAGTCGGTTAAGCGTCCGACTTCGGCTCAGGTCATGATCTTGCGGTCCGTGAGTTCAAGCCCCGCGTCGGGCTCTGTGCTGACAGCTCAGAGCCTGGAGCCTGTTTCAGATTCTGTGTCTCCCTCTCTCTGACCCTCCCCCGTTCATGCTCTGTCTCTCTCTGTCGCAAAACATAAATAAACATTAAAAAAAAAAAAAAAAAAAAGAACAGTTCTACATATTATGTTGATTGAAGAAATGCCCAACTGAGCTCCTTGCACAGGGAGATGCTTTCCAGAGCTTCAAGAAAGAAACAAAATATATTAATAAGTTTGCCTAATTTATCCATGACTGCTTACACCCTAAGGAGTGGCCTAGGTCTCAAGACCTCCTTCTTAAGGTGCTCCATGAAGATAATAGTGGCTCCCAGGATCTTCCTGTCACTTATTTACCAGCAGTCATTTGAAGGGTATCTGGCCTTCATCACATGCCAGCCACCTTTATGGCTCCTTCCTCTGAACATTTCCTTGTAATAAACTCTGTAGTCTTTTTACTCTAGGTGGAGTCATTCAAGTTTAAAATATTCACAGAGAAGCAACCACCAAGCTTCGTCTCCGTTTATGGGTACATGTAGCCTGAAAGTTAGTTGTTCACTAAATATCATTTGATTTTTAACTCAAACAATGCCTCACTTTTCTAAAAGTAATCTGCTCCAAATCTGAGCTAATTATAGAAACATTTACAAATCTACAAAAATTATTTGAAAACCATAAGCAGACAAACAACTTCAATTTTTAGCATACACTGTTGGTTCTCTTCCCAATGTCTAGTTTTTCCTCTTCTTGTTCCTAAGAGAATTCCAATGTGGTCCAGGGTGGATGCTAGTTAGCCCAAGTCAGTCCCCGAAGTTGTAGCCCCAAAGTCAGTGGTTGATTTGAGCAAGGGCAGTTCTGGGCCCTGAGGGGGAAGTTGGCTGAGGGAGCTGGAGTAGATCTGGAAAAGGTTTCCTTCCCCTAAAGGAGACACAGAAGGAAATGTTCTCTCTTCTTCCTTGGAACATTGCTGTGTCTGGGATGTGCCTCTGGAACCACTGCAGCCACATTGCCACCTGGAGGATGAAGCCAAGTGTGGAAGACAGGGGTCTGGTAGAATTATCCAGAAGTAAAATGGGGCCCGAAGTGCTGTGCGGGACTCTATCCTTTTTGGAGCCTCTTTGTTCTATGACACAATGCATTGGCTTGTTGGTTAGGCCGTGATGGGTCGGGGTTTTCAATTATTTGCAGCCCAAAGCATCCTAACTGATAGCCAAGTATGCACTGAATTTTATGCACTCTGTTCATAGAACATTATGTCAGGCATTTGGTTCTAGGAAACAGGCTTATCTGATTTCCCAGTTCTAGGAAACAGGCTTATCTGATTTCCCAGTTCGTGGCAGATTAGAAATAGCACGTTCGAAGTGGAGAAAGGGGCTGTTAGAAGCAGGCAGCCTGACAGGGAAGGAAGCATAAAGGTAGAAACCAGAACCCAGGATGTAGCAGTGTGGGATTAATGTTGGGGCGAACAAGTCCGCCCACCTCCCGGCTCTTGTGGGTAGAGTACATCTCAATGACTAATCCAAAATGCCGACCACGTGCCATCAAGGGAAGCTTGCTTTCTGCTTAGTGTATTCTGCTTTAGAAGGGGGGATGAGGCTGATTAATATTTTTAAACATTTCTTTGTAAACAAAGAAAAGGTTAAATGATTAAAGGGATAAGCTTATCTGAAAAGGCACACAGAGAACCAACTCACTCACTTGCTCTGCTCAGTAAATGAGTGTCATACATACATGCAAATGGACTCTGTTAGAAGTTTGCTTCATCCAGAGAAAAGGGAGGGTGAAAAATGAGGCCGTGTTTTGATTGCTGCACACAGCAGCTCATTTCTGTTTTGGTCCCCGTGAGAAGCCCCGGCAGAGGAGAAGCAAAGCTGGTGAATAAGGACCTGGTGTGGCTCTTCTGCAAGTTACTTTATTTTGGTTCAGTGGCTCAGCAAGCCTGGCTAAGCGGTTTCCTCAGAAGCCTGCCAGTAGGAAGTAAATAAGCTGCCTGACTCTCCTTCTACGGGGGGTTGAGCACTTGTAATTAAAATGTAAATAATTCTCAGGGCCAACAGCTTGTACACAAAAATGACTGGAAAGATCACAGACACTAAAATTGTACCACACAAAACAGGTTCTAAGCCTTTGTCTACACAAATGCTAAGCCCACCAGTCGATGTAGTTGCTTCGGTGAGAAAGAACTCAAAATAAGTCATTCGCAACTATGTTCAGGAAGACAGCTGGTTGCCATACTCCTCTGACTCCAGGGACTGAAATTGAGGGTGGCTTGTTTTCTCAAGTTTCCGGGGCCTGGACAATTCAGAACACAAGTGTTAAGATGAACCCAGGCCTTTTCTGCCCCACAGGTGAATCAGCTGGTGAATCTGTGGCCCCACAGGCTTCCCACCCCTTGGAAGTGGGAGAGCAGCTCCAAGCTACATAGCTGTGAGCTCAGCCTGGTTCCCCGTTTGCCTGCCTGTGGCCTGCCAAGGCTCAGAAGCAGAAGATGTGCTGTCTCCACAGCCCTCTGCCCATCAGGGTGTTACTTGGGTTTTAAATTATCCTCCGTTTGCGGGGTACCCTGAAATTTAAATAATATGCAAATAAAAGCTAAATTAGGTGGTAGGAAACCTAATACTACATTTTGTAATTACCATCAAATGTGCATGTACCTTATAGACAGTAGGTACTCATAATTTTTGATAATTGATAAGTGATTTATCAACCTGTATGAGGGAAATATATAAAGAATCAGAATTTCACTAGAGAAACAGACTAGGGGTGTCTGGCTGCCTCAGTTGGTAGAGTGTATGACTCTTGATCTCGGAGTTGTGAGTTCAAGCCCCATGTTGGGTGTGGAGCCTACTAAAAAAGTAAATAAAAAAAGAATGAAACAGACTATTTAGAGTCATTGGTTTCCAGAGGCATTTTTCCCTTCCTCCTACTGTTTTGCTGTTCATATTGAGATTGCCACTGGAAATTATTATTATTATTATTATTATTATTATTATGAGTCAACATTTGGGGATTGCACTAAATGCTTTATATTTGTGCATTCACTTTGTTATCAACAGCAAGCACACAATTATTAAACCCGTTTTAAAGATGGAGAAAATGAGGCTTAGAGACATAAGGTCATTTACCAGGGGACATAGATTGAGGCAATGGTTGGATTATCAGTCATTTATAAGTCTGTTCCAATGCCAGAGCCCTAACTACTATAGTTATTGATGACAGTTGTGTTGAATTTTTCCAAGGTTTTCCCTAGTTTTTTAAATAAAAGGGACTTGAGAATCTCTCGCCAGCATTTGAATTTATTGCTTTATGCGAGAGAGGAGGCTGGAATCATGGCTAATATACAGACAATGGTGAGAAATTATGCACACTCATGAAGTCTCGTATGTTGTCCCAGGAGGGGCAAGACTAACACATGATATTAGAGTTATTTATTCAGGCAACTCTAATTAAAACTGAGTTGAGCCCAATGGTGGAGTATTCTACAACTCAAATTTGTAAATACTTTTCATTCTAGTGTTTTCATTTTCCTTAAATGTTTAGGATTCTTATTGATTTTTTTAGGTTTCATTAAAGTTTTCTTACACTCGATATTCATTCATATTTTAGACTCATTCATTCAGTTAGCATTTATTACCTCCATAATGTCTAAACAATACCATGTGTGCAGTGGAAAGTAATGACACTGGAGACTTGTCTTCATGCAGTCAATTGTGGACTTTCCTACTTTCCTTCTTGATGACTTTTTGGGCTCACAAGGTATACCAGACACTGGGTTTCACTTTGGTTATCTCCAGGTGGATCCCCCTGCATGCCTTTGGGATGTATAAAGTAGTTCAGGTGCCCATATTTTAGAGTGCTGTTCTTCCATATTAATTTTTATATATATTTGTGTATATGTGTATATACACATATATGTGTATATATATGCATATATAAATTAATATACCTATTAGTATACATAATATACACATGATACATAACACATAATACATAATAACTACATATATACATATATGGCTTTGGTAACATGTATGCATAGAAAATACATGCTTGCTATTCTAGCAACTCATGTTCACAGAAAAAAAGTATTAAATAATAAGAAAAGTATGAAGCTGAAGTGCAAAATTTCAGAAGTTCTACCACTAAAGATAATTGGCTTTTTTTTTTTTTTTTTTTTTTTTTTAGTGTTTTGCCTTCCATGTGTTGGAGTTGACTATTTTGTTTGGAAGAGTTCTTGACTCTACCTCTCCCCCACTTTTGTGGGAACTTCTCTTTCCTTCACTTTTTTATTGACCCCATTCGGTTCAATTCGATTCCACTTCCAGGAGTTTTTCCCCTGGGTGGGACCCTGTCCTGGAAGGGAGCTGTGTCCTCAAATTCCCTATTTTGTGGGTCTCTTTGTCGCAGTCTTTAAGACCCCCAGGTGCTTCTTCTCCGTACCTTTTCTCACAGTGTCTGTGGTTTGCCATCACCTGTTTTTACTTTGTGGTCTGTGGGAACATGTTGTGCCCTGTTTGGCTGCATACGTTATTCATGGGCGTTTGGTTTTTCTATTTAGTTGTTCTGTCTCTATGTAGAAACACAGAAAGATTCAAAAGCGAGGTCACTGTCAGTTCCATCTTCCCAGAATCTCCCTCCACTCCCAGGCCTCGTATGAATAACACGTTAAAGCTAGCTCCAGAACAAGATCAATGCCTTCCTTGCCTGGCCCCAGACTAAGAACTAATGCTCTACATATGCTATGTTTGTCAACCTTGGCTGCACATCAGCAAGGACCTCGAGTGCTACAAAAATGCTGATGTGAGGGTCCTAACCCCAAGAAACTCCAAGAAATTTAATTGGTCGGGGATTATGTGCTCTCCGGGTGGTTCCAATGTATAGCCAATAATAATGTAACCAGTAATGATAGGAAAAATAATTTTTAAAGCATTTCAAATTCCTTAGCAATCTACTGACAACAAATCAGTTACTGTTTGCTCAGTCTGCACATGAGTATAGTCTCTTTCCCCATTCTTGTCCTGTATGGTTTAGGTGAGACTTACCCATGCCCCAGAAACTGCAGTAGTCCAGTTACTCAGGTCTGGCCAATCAGGGTGCTCCAGTCCTATCTAGACACATGACCCAAGCTGAACCAATGAAACATTTCCCTGTGTTCTTTGCTAGAATTATCGTGAAAGAGTTACTTTCTTTTCACAGAAATTGTGACATGAAAGAGCAGTGTAAACCTTGAACTTTGCCATCTTTCCTCCAGAATGAGGAAAATCTGCTTAAGAATGAAACGGAGAGAGGAAACCACTGTTGAGAGATGGAAAGAGAGAATATCCTGATAACACAGCTGATGGAATTTTTAGAGGTCCAAAATATAATACCCCTCTTTGTCAATTCAGAATAAGTTTTGAAATAGTTGCAGATGCAGAGGTCAGGTAAATGGAGATGAACTAGTTTCATTACTGAGAAACTGACTGAGCCCTTGTCTTTGGGTTGCTGCCCAAAAGAACTTTCTAACACTCTACTCCTTTGTTACTTTGATTTACAACCAGTCACTGGCATGGCTGGAATCTTTTAGACTTTGCTCTCCACTGCAGACTGCTTAGCACAGTGTAAGAGAGCAGACTGGGAAGACAGAAGATCTGACCAGACAGCATGGAGGGCACCGGAAGAGCCGAACCCACATGCCCACATGCCCACGTGCCAGATCCTTTTCCCAATTCCGCAGGCCATGGCTCATGGTTTGGTGACATGAATGTCTGCTAGATTTTAATCCCCACTCGTCCCCTTGGAGCCACAGACCCAGGTCTCTTCTTCTACCTTTGGGAAAAATAAGTGAGGAGACTGAAGGTGCCAGAGTTCTTATGTTTGCTCATCCTGAGAGATTTGCAATTGTTTGAGCCCCTGGATCCTGCTACCTATGAAGCCACTGGCACTCCTGAATTTCCCAATTATGATCAAATAAATCATCTTTGTGAAGTTCTTCTGCCTGCTCACACCTTTTGCAAAAAGTCCTTTGGTTAATATTTTTTTTTGTTCTTCTTTGTAGCATCCTTTCCCATTGGCCTCCTGACGGATAGCAGATCAGTCGTGTTACATTGACACAGGCATACCTTCGCTGGTACTAGAATGTTCTTAGGAGAGCTGACATAGTCACATAGTCACTTTTAAATATATTTACTATACAAAGGTCAAAACCTTTGAATATTTTGCCCAAGAGGAAATTTTCACCGCCCCCACACCCCCAACAAGTACAGTGCTTGGCTATTATATTCAAGAGAAAGCAATTTTTCAGAAGAAATAGCCCCCTCCTTTTTTTTATTGGGTTAACAAGAACACTAAAACACCAATATCTGGATAGGAGGAAGTGTCTGCTCTTCTCAGAACCCTCCAAGTGGTGAGAAGAACTTAAACAATTTATTATCAGGCTGCTGTGTTTTAATCTGTTGCTCCTGTGGTGGAGGAGGTGGAATGTGAGAGATCTTTTCTAGAGGGGGAGGGTCCAGCAGGGTTTCTGCCGCCGGAAAAGGGTTAGCCGTTGCCAACACTGGGTTATGAGGTGTTACAAGTGCGAGGTGGAGGTGTTAGAATAGCACTGGCATCAGGTGACATTGCTAATAATTATTCTTTCTAGTCTAGTGGTATTCAATTAGGACACTTGTTCTTTGGGAGAACCTGCTGAAAGCTGTGTGGTTTTTTTTTTTTTTTTTTTTGCTGTTCGCAGTTGTTTCTTTGCTGATACCATGTCTTTTGCTATTTTAAAACACTTTTTGCTTCTTCTGTGGTAAAATAAACAAACAAACAATTTACTATCATTATGCTGTACACCTTAAACTTACACAGGGCTGTATGTCAATTATATCTCAATAAAACTGAAAAAAATTCACTTAGTCAATTTAAACTGTAAATACTGTTTCTAAGTATTACATTAAAAATGAGCTTGAGAATGAAGTGGGCTTTTTTTTGGAGCGGGGGGGGCGGTAATGTGCTATGGTTTCTTGTGTACTATTCTCAGCGGAGTGTATTATTTTTGTTTTCCCCTCTTTCTTCTCTTTAACCAAAGGAGAAAGCACCTAATATTTTATTTCTAATCCCTAGTTTTTTTCATTACCTATCTACTAACTTCATTTGGTATTAAAGGAGCACTAAACATAATGAAGATTACTTTGGGGAGGTGTATTTTAAATGGTGCTGATGTGCTGCTAGGGTTCTGTTAGCTACGCAGTAGAAAGGACTCGACAGCTTTCACTACAATCCAGAATAGCCAGTGAGACAACATATGGGAGAAGGAGACATCTCCTGCACAAAAGTATGAACGGGCATAAAATATTTATGAGTAGCCTTAACAAGAAACGTGCATGACCTAGATGAAGACAATTATGTAACTGTATCGAGTATATAAAGAAGATGAATAATGATAATAAAGGTTAGCATTTCTGTGTCGCTCATGCCAGGTGCTGTGCTTCATCTCCCCCTGAGTCACCTCCTTATCTACGAAGCAGAGCACTGCAGTAGCCAGCACGAGTGTGGCTGTCGAGCCGGACTCAGTTTACTTAACTTCTCTGTGCTTCAGTTTACAAAATTAGGAGAGGACCAATATGTGCCCCACAGAACTGTTGTAGGATTTGATAAGGCACCGCAATAAACTGCTAAGAATAGTGCCCGGCAAACAGCACCATAGGCACCATTATTATAACCATGTTCCAGAAGAAGGAATTGATACTACAGAGGCTAGTGGCTTGCCTAACATCATCCAGCAGGTAAGTGACTGGGATTCTTTTTTTTTTAATGTTTATTTATTTTTGAGAGAAAGACAGAGAGAGAGCAGGGAAGGCACAGAGAACGAGGGAGACACAGAATCCAAAGCAGCTCCAGGCTCTGAGCTGTCAGCACAGGGCCTGATGTGGGGCTTGAACCCATGGACCATGAGATCATGACCTGAGCTGAAGTGGGACGCTCAACTGACTGAGCCACCCGGGCACCCCTTGACTGGGATTCGTATGTTACTGTGTCCAACTCAACAGCTAAGACTCTAAATTTATTATATGTTTGTGTAAGAAGGCAATGGCACTCGTTCTGATACTTTGTAGAGTAATTCTAGAGTTCATCTGGAAGAATTAACTGGTGAAGTATTTTAAAAATAGAGAAATAATGGGAAATAAGTCATATATGATTGCATCAAAAATGTAAACATTTCTATGTTAAAATAGAAGATAATAAGAGTGACGGAAATGTTCTCCATCTTGATTGTGGTGATGGTAACATGACTATAATCCTAGCCAAAATTTTTCAAACTTCACATTTAAAAGGGATGGATTAAAAATAAATAAATAAACACATACATACATACATACATACATACATACATAAAATGAATATTATGTGTGAAAATTATATTATAATAAAACTTGGAGGAAAAAAAGATAACTATAATTAAAAAGGCAAGCAATCTGGAGTGCCTGGGTGGCTCAGTTGGTTAGGCATCCAACTCTGTTTTTTCAATATATATATATATATATACATATATATATATATATATATATATATTTTTTTTTTTTTTACATTTATTTATTTTTGAGATACAGAGAGAGACAGAGCACAAGTCAAGGAGGGGCAGAGAGAGAAGGAGACACAGAATCCAAAGCAGGCTCCAGGCTCTAAGCTGTCAGCACAGACCCCAACGCAGGGCTCAAACCCACAAGCTGTAAGATCATGACATGAGCTGAAGTCGGATGACTAATCAACTGAGCCAGTCAGGTGCCCCAGGCGTCCAACTCTGGATTTTAGCTCAGATCATGATCCCAGGGTCATGGGTTGAGCCCCACCACGGGCTCCATGCTGGGTATAAAGTCTGCTTGGGATTCTCTCTCCCTCTGCTTCTGCCCCCATGCTTGCACATGCGTGTTTGCACGCTCTCTCTCTCAAAAGAAAAAAAAAGGGGGGGGCAAGCAGAAAACTAGGGGGAAATTTACCCAAATATGGCAAAGAGGCAATATGTTTGCTACAGCACCAACCAAAGCTAGTTAATCATATAACCTATGACCCAGCAATTCCAGTTCTGGGTATCCACACAGAAATAAGTGCTTATGTCTGCCAAAAGGCATGTAGAGAATGTTCACAGCAGCCTTATTCATAGTACCTCCAAATTGTACACAACCTAAATTTCCATCAACAAGAGAATGAGTAAATAAATTGTGGTATTTCCATACAGTGGAAAACAACACAACAATGAAAATGAATGAACGACACTTGCAACATGGATGAATCTCCCAAACATAATGTTTGGAAGAAACGAAGGAAGCCTGACACAGAAGAGTACCGACAGCATGTTTCCATTCACAGGAAGTACAAAACAGGTTGAAGTTATCTATGACAGAAGTTAGAATAGTGGCTGCTTGGGAGTGTTGACTGGGAGACTCTGGGTCCTGGAAATGTTCTGTGTCTTGACTGGGTGGTGGCTACAGGGGGCATACATATGTAAAAATCTGCTGAGCTATGCATTTAAGACTTGTTTACTTTCCTGTATGTAAATTAACCTCAAAAACCAAAAGACCTAACATGAATTAATAAGATGGACCGAAGACTTGAGGTCACAAAGGAAGAGATCAATGGACTTAACTCTTTATGGACACAAAGATGCATATTCCATCTGGTAATGAAATGTTATTTTTAACTGAAGAAATGAAAAGTTTAATTGAACAAATGAATATTTGTTTTTAAATTTAAAACGCATAGCTGAGCAAGATGAGGACATTAGGAAGAAGGCTCTGAGATGAAGATTTGTGGGCAAATGATGACCAAGCAAGTTCTTACATGAGATGCCAGTAAGGAAGTGAGACGAGTAGAAGAAGGAGGGGAAGAAACCCAGGAAAGGTATAATTTCAGGTAAGGTCTCATGCTCAGCCTAGTCCCATGGGAATTCTGGAGTGTAAATGACTGCATGGTTTATTCTGCCTCAAGACAAGTGAGCTGGGCTTTCATACTCCTCTATCAGTCAGGGGTTGGCTACATCACCCTCCCACACCACGCCGTTTCTGACTCTCAGTACATCCTGCCTAAGGGACTCCCGTAACCCAAGAGAAACTCTCTGAAGAAGGTTCCAAGTGAGTTATGTTAGGACTAAGGGTGCCGCAGTTGGGGGATGGGCATATAGAAACAATAAAGGGGATCCAGGGAATCTAGGTGGAATCCTCCTGATGGTATCTGCAACAATTGTGTTGATGACAGGTTAGGGGGTTAGTAGCCGGAGGTATCATTTTGCATGAGATTGAAATGACCAATTATGACCAGTTGAACAAGTGAAGAAATAAAGCCAGGGATAAATGAATGGTCTTTCTCCAAATGACTCTGTCTTTCAAATAACCTTCTTATGCTTTCATATAAAATTATATAAAATAGGTGCTTTGTGGCCAAGTTTAGCAGAAGGGAGATGTAGCTGATTTATAGACAAAGAAATGAAGAGTTAATTTGTTCAGAAAATATTCAGATCTTACTCAAATCTTAGAATCGAATGAGTGCTATATGTCCTAAAGAGAAGCACCTGGGTTGTAAAATTGTGTGTGCTCTCTGGCAGGTCCATTAGGTCGCCTTTAAGTCTTATCCTACCTTGCACGGTCATATACAGTCCTTTCTTTTCAACCTTTGCACTTGATCGTATTTGGTCTTAACAACATCCTATGAGGCCGCAGGGCCAGTTGTTTTCCAGACAAGGAAAGTGAGGCCAGATGGGTTAAATCTCTGCTTCTCTAACTTAACAGTGCATCACAGCCACTTGTGGCAGTTTTGTAAACTATTATTTGGAGTGCCTGGAAGTGAGGACCAAACCCTATTTTTTAAAAAAACTCTGAAGGCGATCCTGAAGTATAGCCAGATTTGGAAACAGCGAGATTAAGTGATCTTCCCAGAGTCCTGAGGAAAGAAAGAAAATATACCCAAACCATTAATTTTTTCAATCATCCACCCACTTATTTATTGAGCATTTACTTTGCGTTAAGGATTCTGCTAAATACTGGGAATATAACACAGAAAAGACAGTAATAATCCTCCTGGTCTCATAAAAGATTATGGTCTGGGGAAGGGTTAGGGTATTGCATCACACAATTCTAGGGCACCATTCAACAGCGTTGGGCAGACAAAGCCTGCAATGAACTTGGGGATGAGACAGATATTAAATTAATGATTCCAGTGGCTCAGCTGGTTGAATGTCCAACTTCAGCTCAGATCATGATCTTGCGGTTCGCGGATTCGAGCCCCGCTTCTGGGCTCTGTGCTGACAGCTCACGGCCTGGAGCCTGCTTCAGATTCTGTGTCTCCCTCTCTCTCTGCCCCTCACCCACTGGCACTCGGGTGCACTGTCTCTCTCTCCCTTTCTCTCTCTCTCAAAAATAAATAAATATTTAAAAAATGTTTTGTAAATTAATAATTCCAAGTGTGATAAACCTTATAAAACTGGAGCCTTAGTGTATTTAGGGAATGATAATGTCAATCATCTTCATATTCAGGAGAATCTCTGGTCATTTTGGGCTACTGGCATTGTCTCATCCTGAAGACAATCAAAACTGCTAACTGGTTATATATGTTAAGTGCTCCCTTTTATTAAAACATTACATAAGTAAATGGGTAGGTTGCTGCACAGAGATGCCCCTGACCTTTTGATCTCAAATTCCACAAGCCATATTGAACTTCCTACCGTGGGATTTTTTATAGTTATCTAAGCAAAAGATAATCCTGCAGAGAATTTGCCTCGAGTCCAAACAGATCTACAATTCAGCTTTTATTTCCCTATTCTTTTATTGATTCAGTAGGGGACTGGGAGAAGTTGTTTGTGTATTTGTTTTCTGTTTTAGATAAGATACGTAGACATATGTATTTGGTGAAGATGAGCACCCAGGTTTTAAGTTTCAAGGCCTTTAGACAAATATTCTCCAAAAGCAAGTGTGAGGCATCTGTCTGGGTCCTGCAGCCCAGCGTGTGGTGAGGGCCATAGGACTCACCTTCTCATGGGGACTGGAGAGTAATGGCCTCATTGGGACAGGGCAGCTCTATGGAGAGTCCAGGAAAGAGATGCGGGGACCCCAATTCCAGCACGCTTTCCTCTATACAGCAGCTGCCAACACATATGCCATTTGCCCCATAAAGTTGGGCTCTCTTTGCGTTTGAAAATGCAATCTGTTTAAAGCATCCTTAGCATATTTTTAGCAAGCCTCAAGATAATTCTAAAGAATGATTTAGTGTTCCTAACACTATTCTTATAGACTCCTGCCGTTCTGATTTATTGAATCACAGTCTCCTTTCACCTTTTTTAAAAATTTTTTTATGCTCTTTGAATTCATCAAAATCCTCGTGAGCATCATGTCAGTTCCTTCAAATTCTTCTCCTTTTTCTTCCTCTGTAGTACCATTTTGGTGGGGGTGGGTAGTCAGTACTACAGGAGTTGGTTAAGTTTTGGATTTCAAAGTGTTTCCCTGAAGACAGTATAATGTCAACAAAGCAAGTAATTAAACTGAGGAGGTGCTGACTGCGGATGAGCCCATGCCAAGTTGTTAACACAGCAAGTCATTAAGCGAAGTGACTACTCAACTCAATAAAGCAAGATTTGCCCTGGATGAGCTACCCTGGGATAATACAAAGTTGACTACATTGGGCAAATTTTCAACCAGGGGAAAGGTTGAAGGCAAAGATAACCTGCACTAAACAGCCTTTCAGAGTTGAAGAAATGGAGTGGACCTCAACAGATCACTGGTTCCAAGCCCTTCTCTTAAACACATGATTAACTGACCCTTCTGGCTATAAGCCTGTCCATTCTGGTTTTCAAAGTTCATCAGAAAAGACATGCAACTTATTTTTTTAAAACAGCTTATTCCATATGGAAGTGTCCAGTCACTACATTGTATAGCTGAAACTAATATTACACTGTATATAAACTAAGTGTAATTTAACTAAAACTTAAAAAAAAAAATCCAGCTTATTCCAGTGTTTCGTTGCTTCTAACTGGGTTTTCCTTGTGTCTAAATTCTTCCAAATTCCAAGACTCTTCCAAAGTTAAGATCAGTTTCCCTTGGCCAAATTTCTAGTTTCTTGGAAAGAATTTCTCATCATCTTTCTCATTAAAGGCATTAAAACACACAGGCTCTAGAGCCAGATTGCCTGGGATATGAACACCAATTCAACCACTTGGACCCACAGCTACTTAACCTCTTAACCTGCCTAAGTTTCCTCATTGGTAACATGGAGATTCTACCAGTTAGCTGCCTCAGAGGGTAGCTGTGAGGACTAAATGGGATAACGTACTTAAAGTTTGCTTACTGCTGGTACATAGTAAGTATTCAATAATGTTAATGATAATGATAAAATTGTTATTATATATACAATATATATTTAATGTTTATTTATTTTTGAGAGAGAGAGAGACAGAGAGAGAGAGACAGAGAGATAACGTGAGTGAGGGAGGGGTAGAGAGAAAGAGAGAGAGAGAATCCCAAGCAGGCTCACTGTCAGCACAGAGCCCGACCGGGGGCTCAGTTCCACAAACCATGAGATCATGACCTGAGCTGAAATCAAGAGTCAGATGCTTAACTGAGTGCCCCTAGAACTGTTATTTTTAATGCTTCTCCTATTGAAAGGTGGTAACTGAACCAAATTCTTAGTCTTCTGTGGAGCATTAAAAAAATTCAAATTCCTTTTTGAAAACTTCAAAATTGTCTCACATTTTTTTTCTGAACAATTAGTCTGAGGCTATTTAACATACTGGTTGATATCCCTATCCACTCAAAAGACTAGAAATTTACTATATCATACCATTTTTTTTTATAACAATGACCTTGAATCTTTAAAGGAAAGATTGCATGATACAATACACTGAAATTCTTCTGAACTTGAGGAAAATGTTAGCCAAGACACATATTATTTTTTCTTTTTCAATCAATCATTAAAGAGACAATCAGAAATTAGCTAGGTCCTGAGAATCTAGTGGTGAAAAGTAATAGACATGCTCTTTGCTCTTGTGCTGCTTACAATCTGGTGGGGGAGGCAGATATTAATAAAAATATCGTAAAAAGCAGAGGCCTAGGTAACAAGTGAGATAAGTGCTATAAGGAAGTGAAGCACGCTTGTGTGTGAGTATATTATGAAAAAGCCTGACCTCACCAGGTTTGCCTGAGGAAGTGACGCCAGAAGGGGAGACTTAAGCAATGAGTAGGCAATAATCTGGGCCCAGGGAAGGGGCAGTTAGGCTGCTGAGAGCAGCTGTGGGAGGGAGCTGCTCTGCTTCAAGGGACTGTGGGGGAACAAGCATCAGAAAAGAAGGATCAGAAAAGAGGCAGCAAGGCTGGGAGCTAGGAGTGAGGGAAGGAGCACTGCTATATAAGGCCAGAGGAGAAGCCAGGCCAGTCCTGCAGACCCTTCCAGGCCTGCTGAGGATTGGCCTCCTCAGTTCAAGAGTAGTGGGAAATCATTGAAGATTTCACACAGATTGCATAGAGCGAGATCTGACTTGCATTTTGCAAAGGTGACTCTGACAGCACTGTGAGAAGTGGACAGGTGAGGGGTAGGAATGGTTGCAGAGAGGTCAGTTAGGACACAACTAGAGAAGTATAGTGAGATGCGTTGCTAACTTGAACTGGAGTCTTCACAGAAGAAATGGAAAGAAATAGACTCCTGTCATAAATTTTGTAGGCAGAATTTGGTAATGGATAGATGTGGGGGCTGAGGGATGACAAGGTGTTAAAATGACTCCTAAGTTTCTGACACGAGTAAATGAAAGGATGAGGTACCACTTACTAAGATGTAGAACTTTATAAGAGAAATTGGTGTGGGTGTTAGAATATGAATTCCTTGGACATGTTGAGTTTCACATAATTATAGTATTTCTGGTGAGCATGTAATCAAAACAAAAAAAAAAAATGGAGAGTCCTGATGAACATTTTGTTCAACTTGGTTATCATGTTTCTTTAGTGACTGTTTCTTTGCTAGATTTAGTATTTGTCTTTCTAAAACAGTTAGAATAAACTTGGCAAACTTTTCTATAACATACTGATAATAGCTTAGGATCTGAGGCAGTCCAGTTAAAGACATCAGATTGAACATAAGCATTTGAATACCTTCCCTCCTTCACCCAGCTAAGAGAACAACAAAATTATCGTTAACCAAACATAAATGTGCAAGGACAAAAGCAATGAAATGGAAGACAATAGCAATAAAACTTTAAAAACTAGAAAGCTAATAAACAAGTAGTAACTGAATTTGGATACTCAAGAAAGTAATAAATCCTCTTTTAGAGAGGCATTGTTAAGATGAAAAAAAGTTCTGTGTGTCTGGAACATAAAAGAGATTCAAATAAAGTGTGTTCCTCAAAGAAAAAAAGTGAAAAACCAAGAAACAGACTCTTAACTATAGAGAACAAATTGTGGTTATCAGAAGGGAGGTGGGTGGGGGGATGGGTGAAATAGGTAAAGGGCATTAAGGGCACACTTATCTTGATGAGCACTGAGCAATGTATTGAATTGTTGAATCACTGTATTGTACACCTGAAACTAGTATGACACTGTATGTTAATTATACTGGAGTTAAAATAAAAAACAGACAAAAACAAAAAAAGAAAGCTGAATCTTAAACTTGATAACCAACCCAAGTCGGTTGGACCCAACATGCAGTCCTAAAAAACTGAAGCTTTTTTAGGTACATTAGGAAGTGGGAGTGAGGGTGGGGTTACGAGGATGATTTGGTGGAAAGTCTTTTTGTTTTTTTAAAGAGAGAGAGGAGCTCCTGCCTGCAAGCAGGGAGGTCTGGGAAGCAGAGGGCAGAGGGGGAGGGGAAGGCGGGGGAAGGAAGGGGAGAGGAGGGGAGAGGAGGGGAGAGGGACAGAGGGAGAGGAGCAGAGAGAGAGACTCTTAGCAGGCTCCATGCTCAGCTTAACTCAGCACTCAGTGCAGAGTCCCCCACATGGGGCTTGAACCCATTACCCTGGGATCATGACCTGAGCTGAAATCAAGAGTCTGATGCTCAACGGACTGAGCCACCCAGGCACAGTTGGTGGAAAGTCTTTGTAAGAAGCTGACAGAGCCTCAGTTCCCACCCCTATTCCCTGAAGGTAAAAGATGGCCTCTTCTTCATTCAGAATGAAACTGAAGTCTTGTTCTCCTGACAAGAACAGAGGGGCTCTGGATTGGGGTGTTGGGGAAAGACGAGAGCTATTAAAGACTGGGTATTATATGTAGATCTATAAATTGTGTGTTGAAACTTCCTCAATCTTCTTTCTTCACATGGCTCCTGTCGGCCTTCCTGTCAGAGGGCTGGAAGAATTCTCTGGGTAGCCCTATTGCTGAAGAGAAAATCGACAGACCTGGACCCAGTATGTCAACCTATGTAGCAAACTCAGTGGAGAGTCTCCTTATGCATAAAGATTATCCTCTCTTCAATGTTCCATTCTGAAAATAACTATAGACAGCCAGTAATCACCAGATAATTGAGGAATGCCTATTAATGAAAGGTAGGGACGAGGACAGAAGGAAGAAACTTGCAGGAAACAAACTTTGCCAATAGAAAACTTAGAAAATAAACAACCTTCTCCTCAGAGAGATAAGAGAAGATACGAAACAGCAGGGTGATCTATAAAAAGAATATTCAGCAAGTTCAAAAGGAATTTAGATATTAAAAATATGACATTAAAAATGAGAAGTTCAATATAAGTGCTAAAAGATAAAATTGAGGCCATCTCCCAGGAAGTAGACTTAAAAAAAAAAAAAAAAAAGGACTACAGTATACAGATATAGGAGAGAAAAGGTATGAATATTGGCGGACCAGTCCAGGATGCCTAATATCTAATAACAGGGCTATGAAAAGAAGGGATAAGAGGATAGGAAATCATCAAAAGAAAAAAAAAGTAATGAATATATCCTACAATCTCAGTTTCCAGACTGAAGGGCCCACCAACTACCCAGAACAGAATAAGAGTTAAAAATGGATGCCCATCTGAGAATATCATAATAAAACTTTCAGTGATGTATTCTTAGCACCTATAAGTGCCTGGCACCTAGTAGGCACTCAATAAATTTGTACTGAAGAGTAAACAAAATATCCAAAACAAGAGGGACAAAGAAATGGAACCTCCAGTTTCCGGGGTGGGGCAGGGGGAGGAGTTTTAATATAACAAATCAAGCATCAGAATGTCATCTGTCTTCTCAATAGCAACACCCAAATCTAGAAGACAATGGAGAAAATGCTTTCAAAATTCAGAGGAAAAATAGATTTCTAAGCTCTGGAAAACTATTAAATGTAGAATGAAGATATTTTCGGATATGCAAGATCTCAAAAATTTTACTTCTTTGTGCTTTTTCTCAGGAAGGTCCTGAGTTGTGTCCTTCACTAAACAAGGGAACAAACCAAGAAAGTGAAAGACATAGAGAGCCGGAAGTAGGATCTAAGACTAGAGAGAAGTGAAGAGAATCTCCCGAAAGAGGCTAAATGGGTATCAGTCTCCTAACTGGAACTAATGTTAGAGAGCATCTGACCCAGATGACCCAGATTGGAGCAACCAAGTCTGATTTCTTCCAGAAGACGAAATGATTAGAATATCTAGTTCATTTGAATATATTAAAAGGCGAATTAGATAATTGTGGGGGAGTTTGGATTTGTATTAAGTATAAAGAAAACAAAGCAAACAACAATAAAACACTCATGACAATAAGTCCAGAGAATATAGGAGGTTGTGTAGTAAAGGAAAAGTAGTCATGGTGGTGTACAGGTATTGTAGATATTAGCCTGTTCATAATAATGTGAATATTGAAAACTAGATGTAATGAGAATCACAGTAGGACTGCCTTAGTCTATTTGGGCTGCTATAACAAACTACCATAGGCTGGGTGGTTTATAAACAATAAAAATATATTTCTCACAGTTCTAGAGGCTGGGAAGTCCCACATCAAGGCACTGGTAGATTCAGTGTTTGTTGAAAGCCAGCTTCCTGATTCAGAGACAGTGCCTTCCGGCACTAACCTCACATGGCAGAAGAGGTGAGGGACCTCTCTGGGTCTTTTTATAACTGTGTTAATCCCATTCATGAGGGCTCCACCCTATGATCTAATCATCTCCTGAAGATCCCACCTTCAAATGTCATCACATTGGGGATTAGGTTTCATATAAGATATTTTTTGGGGGGGGACACAATCATTCAGCAGACTATATTGAGAGAAGGGGCAGTGGGGGCAAGAGCTCATGTGGGAGTGGGAAATAAGGAAGACAGAGCTGAATCCTCACCTTTTAGAGATGCCAATAGAGAATGCCTAAAATGAAAATAACAATCCAAGCACATGAGCAATATAGAAGTAAATACCTTAAGAATCAGCTGTTGGAGGGGGTGGGAATGAACGTAGTTGCTTCTAGGTTGTAAGAAATAGGGTAGTGAGGAATTAGGGACTGTTGTTTTCAAAGCAAACCTTGAAGAATTATTTGATTCTTTAAATTATGTGTAACTTCAGTAAAAATGTAAATTAAAAAAAGATCGGGCTCTGGAAGTATACTGCTTGAGTACAGATCCAATTCCTAGCATTTACTAATTGTGTGATGTTGGGTAAGTTATTTACTGGTTGTGTAAGTTATTTAATTGCTTTGCGCATCAGATTCTTCATGTGAAAAATGGGAAGAGTAATGGTACCTATTCTGTAAGATAGTTGAGTAGAGTATATGAAGTAAATAAAACCTATAAAGCTTTAGCACCATGCCTGGTCTACATTCTGGGATTTGGGGGCTTCCTTTTGCTTTGTTTCTGCCAATGTTCATATTTTCCTCACTCAGTCTTTCCCAGGATTCTCAAATTACTATCACATTTCAGATCAGACCCGTTTCTCAGACATTAGGCCCAATTCATTAGGCTTAGAATTCTGAGTGCTCTTTAATACATTGAAAGACAATACCAATAACATCTTATTAAGTCTCAAAAAAGCATATATAGCATGATACCATCCCATGTGTATGAGGAATTCTTCCAGAATTTATTTGGGAATATATAGACCAGGAATTACTAGTAATCCTCACTTGCTTCTTTATGGTCTTTTTTTTTTTTTTTAGTATAATAGATATACAGTACTCTATGAAATGCAAAAATACTTATTTTAAAAACAACTCTTTTGTCATAAATTTACAATTTAATCATTTATTCCTAGCATGACTCTGTAAGAGCCAACGTATTTCCACATTCCTGGTGGCACCTCACTGCCTCTGCCCAGCAAAGCAACATTCGCAGCCTGTTTGGAACATAAATTATACCGATTTGCCAATAAAGAAATTGAGGTTCACTGGTGTGTCTGAAAGCCACAACCAGAAAGGGGCAAGTTAAGACCTAATTTCAAATTTTTTCATTCTAAGCTTAATGTTCTTTCTACCATATGAACTGAGGGCCTAAGCACTCTGGTCTCAAATTTATGATATGGTGGTGTGGAGTAGATGATCTTTGAATTCTTACAACCCTAACAGTGCATGAATTACTTAGGTATGTGACAAGAGTAGGCCCGTGACATTAACAACATTTATTTCTTCCACAAGGGGACTATAGCTTTCATGAAACCCCAAAGGCTGTAGGATCATGAAGTCCAAGTTCCTTGCATGCAATTTTCACTCCCTGTCTTACTCATAAATACTAAGGCACAAAATAGCTTTGGGTTTTATTTTCACTTTTGCAATCACTTGGGAATCTTATGGAAGCTGAGCAAGAGATCTGGGAACTCATAATGCATTTCCCAAGAAGCTGCAAAGGTTGTGAAATTCACAGGGCTCTAATCTCCCCAAGAGAATGGGAGCTGACTGGACAAGATAGCTCATTTCCAGTAATGTTCCTGGGTAATTCTCTGGAAATAATGGAGAGGGCATGGTAGTTACAGCCTAGTTGTAGGCTCCCAGTTAAGGCTTATATCCAGTGGGACACCCACAGGATTTTCTTCTCCTTCTGTCCCAGACATACGCTCAGCAAGCTGCACTTAGCCACCAGGAAAGACCATAAATGCTACAGCCTAGCCCACTCCCCTGCCAGAGCTCAGAAGACACAAAAACCAAGTTGTTGCCAGTGACAGAGTTTCAAACTGGATACAAATCAAAGAAACAGAGTGGGATTGCTTTTTGCTCAGCTCTTGGCTAAACTGTGTGTAATTAACTGTGTGATCCACTTTTTCAGTCATTCCACTCTACTTGCTGACCCCTCACAGCAATTAGTCAGAGGTCTTCTTCAGGCTGAGTGATTGTAGGCCTTGGTAAATTATGCCTCTGTGAGAGATAACCTTTAGTCTATGCTTAAAGGCCTAGGATCAACTCTTGAGAATACTCTTTTGAAAAACAAATCGCTGTGAAACTGTTCTGAGAGCTGATTGTATTAAAGAAAATCCTAAACACCCTTCATAAGCACCCATAAGCAACACGTGAAGACTGTCTAATGCATCGATTAGAAGTTACTGGCCCTTGAGCATGCAGATATTTAATGAGCCATTAAATAAAATTAATTGTTTTGACACTGCAGACTCAAAAAATCCATCCTGACATTTGTTTTCCCAAACATTCTTAAGGGAGATTTAAAACTGGGAGAGGGGCGATGGTGGTGATTATATTTCAGGGACTACTCTGAGCTTTTACTCAGTCTTGCCTTTTAGTGTCCCTTCTCAGCAGGACTCTGTCTCAACCTACCACATGTGCGCAGCTTTCTCCCTCTCCCCATTAAAATGTCCTCCTGTAACCAATATGATAAAATCAGTCAAAATGGTGTGTAAAGACCGGTTGAGTTTATAGTGTTCCCTCTTGCAGGGTTATATTAATTTTAGTAGCTCTTAGGACAAATGAGAGTCTGGAATCAGGGTTTACTTTGGAGGAGGGAGCAGTATGGAAGCTAAGTAGTATGGATTCCGTCACTTAGCTCCCAAGGGCAATGTCTGAGCATTCATTGATAAGGCCCAAGGGGTGGTATAATCCACATTAAATTAACTGTTTGGAACTTGCTCAGAGTATATTGGCTTCTGCTCTGGACTGGTAACTAGAAAACAATGCATTTAGTTTTCATGACCTTTGCTAATGGGAGCCTGTGAAATATCCAGGGGATTACAACTCTGAGAACCCTAACAGGAAATGTTTACAAAGTTTCAGACACTTACAAGCTTCCCCAGAAGGGCTACGAATTTACAGAGTTTGCTGAGATGTCAGTTCCAATGGAAGGGCTTCTGAGGCCAGTAAGAAAGTCGCTGTGCGAATGAGCAAGGCCAGAATACTGCCTGGCCTGTGTCTCGTCTTCCTGGTGTTGTTCTCAACTTGTTTCATAGGCAGTCAGTCGTCTCATTTTTCACATGTCTCCTGATCGTTAGTTCTGATAATACAGGTGAAGCTCTAAGAAAATGGTTGTTCGTAGTGAGGCAACCGAGTCTTAGTGTAAGTTAGTGTGTGTATTATATAATTTGGAGTTAATTTCAGTCTGTGACATGAATAAGTCTTTTTACCAAACCAACAAAATATTAAAGTGTTTTAGTGAGTGTTACCATCCAGTGCAAAAGTTGTTCTAGTGAAAATGATATTTTGGGTGAAAAATGAAAAGGCAGTTATTTATTCTACAGATATGCCCCCAAATATGTCAGAATGACCTATGTCCCAGCTTATATACTGCAGCATTGTTTGTAATATCAAAAGATTGGAAATCATTCAAATGTCCACTGGCTTAATCAAATAAATAATATACCCATCAATGGAATAACATGAAGACCTATAAAAAAATGAGCAAGTTGTATACCATTATGGAAAGATCACTAAGATGTATGAACAAAGATTTAAAAAAAAAAAATACCCAAGGCACAGATATTGTAAAATAGGGACAGAGGGAAAGAATATGTTTACATATTTGCTTATAAAGGCAGAGACTATGAGATGATCTACAAGAAAGTGGTAACTTTAGTGGTAGAGGGAACAGGAGAATAGAGTACAGAGATAGGAAAGGGAAAACTCCTGAGACACATTTAAGTACCTTTAGGATTATTTGGGGCACCTGGGTGGCCCCGTCATTTAAGTGTCTGATTTCAGCTCAGGTTACAATCTTCTGGTTCATGGGTTCGAGCCCTGCATGGGGTTCTGTGCTGACAGCTCAGAGCATGGAGCCTGCTTCCGATTCTGTGTGTGTGTGTCTCTCTCTGTCCCTCCCCTGCTGGCGCTCTGTCTCTCTCTCTCTAAGGAAATGGATGGACATTAAAAAAAAAAAGAATTATTAATCATGTGAATGCATATTCTTCTCAAAAATAAATTGTATTATTTTTTTATTTAAAAGGTAAATGAAGAAATAAAGAAAAAATTAATTTATTTAAAAGGTAAATAAAGGTAAATAATTTGCAGGGTGTTGAGTTTATGCATAGGAAATGATAGGCCCATCAATGGCATGAGAAGAAAGCCAAGAAATAGAAAATTTTTAATTTTCACAATTTTGGAAATTTCAAAAATTTCCAGAATTACCTTTTAGAAATTTTAAACAATTACTGTGTGATGAACATATCTGGCCACTTATGATCAGTTGAATCTGTAAGTGTCAAATGGGAAAATAATGACAAGTTGTATTGTTTAACCAGGACTGTATTTTTTCATACTGTGTCTTAGCAGACCCTTTATCAGAAAATCACATTCATTTTGGTGAATATAGTGACTGACCTGACAACATCCATTCAACTCCATCTTTCATTGTATTGTTGAGTTGCCAGTGACTGGCCAAGGTTAATTTAGGCCAGTAACAGAATCCCATCTCCCTTACTGATGTTTGTTTGTTTGTTTTTTAAAGTTCATTTATTTTGAGAGAGACAGAGACAGTGCAAGTGGGAGAGGGGCAGAGAGAGAGAGGGAGAGAGAGAATCCCAACCAGGCTCCACACTGCCAGTGCAGAGCCCGACGCAGGGCTCGAAGTCACAAAACGGTGAGATCAGGACCTGAGCCAAAACCGAGAGTCTGACGCTCAACTGACTGAGCCACCCAGGCGTCCCTCCCTTACTAATGTTTAATTGGTTCAGGGATGAACAACCTGTACCAATCGAAAAAGGTCTTCATATGTATAGGTTTTCTATTTCTGTTCGAATTTATAGTTGGTTTGTGCTTTCATAGCAATTATATTATTTGTGGTTTTCTTCATACATGTTTTCGGTTACCACGGAACTTAGAGAATGGCATTTGTAATGAGATTCCTTGGTGGCCAAGAGGTTAAGGCAAAAGGAATTGGACTCCTTTTATAAAATACTTCCTCTAGGAGAAGGCAGAGTGGGCAGATCCTGCAGCAACTCTGTTCAGCTCTCCAGTGTCTGCCTGACAGTGATCCTGTCTCCCTGGGACAGCATTGGATACTGATTCTATTCCAGAGGTTGGCACAGTTTTTCTGTAACAGGTCAGATTGTAAACATTTTGGGCTCTAAGGACCATGTGATTTCTGTCACAACTACTCAACTCTGTCCTCGTGGCCAGAAGCAGTCATCGGCAACAACGGCAAACACACGTGGTTGGCACCTTTCCAGTAAGTTTGGGGCCATCATTTGCTGACCCTTCTTCAATTCTAATTTTGTTTTTAAAATTCAGTCTCTAAGCAGATCACTCCATTTTGGGGATGATATCCAGAATAGGTCCTATTTATATAAAGCAGTTTGTATCCTGTGGTGTGATAACCTGGCCATGTATTTAGGGTGGTGGAGACACAAACTTTGGATTCAGAGAAACTTGGTTGAAATTTCAGTTCTGCTCTGCAGTAGGGGTGGAGCCTGAAGCCTCCCTCCTATCTTCATTTTCCCATCTGTGGGATGTGGATAAGAGTCCTACTTTAGACAAGTGTTGCAATGATTAAGTGACAGCATATGTTAAGTGCCTAAACCAAAGAAATTGCCCCCAAAATAGAATTTTTTTTTCTCCAAGCCCACAGCAATATCCTCCCCTCTACACATATAAGAATTGGGCAACACCCCAACTTCATCCACATGTATTTGTAAACCCTCTTTTCTATGGCTAATCTTACAGGTTTGAAATTAGTTCTAATTAGCTTCAATTTCAGATGATGCTGTTTTAAAAAACCAAAAAACAAAAAATGTGTCCTCGATTTCTGGGAATATATTTCATTTAGTTCTTGAAACCTCTTGCGTGTTAACGACAGCCAACTACAGTAGGTCATCAAAGCATTAAAAAAAAAAAGTCTTAATTCTAATAGCTCTCAAGGAAGTAAAGGAAAGCTGTGGAATATCTATCAGATTTTAAAAGGCCACTAATCAAAAGAGATCTTGCAGAAAGAGTAACAAACTTAGACTCTATTTAATGTTTGCTGCGATCATGACTATGCTTTTTAGAACTGGTTGTATGTAAAATCTCTTAGGCAATTAATTCACTTTTAGTACCAGAAGTAGTGGATTGTGAAAACAATACTACTTGAAATTATTCCCTTTTGGAAAATTAATTAAAAATATGCATAGATACATGAGGCACTAGTGATAGGAAGTACTTTCATAGCAGGAGAGCAATTCTGTGTTTACTTATTTGTATAAACATACTTGGAGACTACAAAATTGAGTGTACTTAGCATATACTTTTTTGGATGGGGCATATTTAAGTCCTCCCATATTTAGAAAATAAAAAAGAAGTTTATTTTCACTAGGGAAATCATTAGAACCAATGCTAATATGGCTATTGAACATCTGTAAAGTAATAATATCTTCAAGAAAATAACATAAAAGCAATGCAATTTTAGAAAAGAAAGAGTTCCCCAATAGATGAGAGAGATTATTGTTTTAAGCATGGGAATTAAGAATGGGCTGTAATGGTCAAGGAGATCTGGCCTTAAATCCTGGCATCAGAACTGTTCAATACATGACTCATTGCATTTGTTTCTTGGTTCGTTTGTTCATTTGTTCATTCATTCATTCACCAAATATACGCTTATTAAAAAATTACCAGGGTGCCTGGGTGGCTTGGTCAGTTAAGCATCTTACTTCATCATGATCTTGTGGTTCATGAGTTTGAGCTCCTCATCGGACTGTGCTGACAGCTCAGAGCCTGGAGCCTACTTCATATACTCTGTCTCCCTCTCTCTCTGCCCCTTGCCCACTCGTGATCTGTCTCTCTCTCTCTCTCAAAAATAAATAAATGTTAAAAAATTTTTTTAAAAATTGCCATTTATGAAGCACTGTGCTAGGAACATAATTTGTTTCAGAGAAAATGCCTAAATAGTTGATTACAATATGCTTTGTAATTGTTACTACAGAAATATGTACCAATAGCTGAGATAGCAGTGCAGAGGGAATCACTCCAGAGAGGCCAGAGAAGAGTGTGGGGAGAGAGGTGGTCATAGAGGCTTCATAGATAATGCAAACAGCATTTGAGCTAAGTATGTGTAAGGATGAAAACCCCTGAAATTCTAAACAGAGTGAAAAACATGATCAAAATCAAAAAGGAATAAAAGTCCACTTTGCATGTGAGTATAGTTGTGCGTAGTTTGATATGACTGGAACATGGCTTCACGGCGGTAGGTGGGGAGTTTCACTCTCTGCTATGAATCTTGGTCCTTCACCCAGTTGGCCAGTGACCCCTTGGCCACCATATTAGTTTTCTTCTTTAAGTCTATGTTTTGAATGGCTGAAAACCCAGGTATATTAGTGAGGTGCTTTCAGGTTTCAAGGAGCACAGCACAAGGCATGTTTCTGATCCTGGATGATTGGAATTTATTACAAAGGTACAAAAAGAAATTAGGAGGCAAGAAAATGAAGCCATTTTAATGGAACAATCAGGCCTCAGGAAGAAGCAGAGCATTGTTCATCAGTCCCTAGGATCACAGAGCAATTCTAATGTCCCAAAAGCAATACTGGGGTTGTTGTCATGTAGATGGGCATTCCTCTTGCACAAGATACCCTTCCATTCACTTGATTCAGCTTCTTTCTTCTCTGTTTCTTCCTCCTGCTGTTATTACTGCCCTCTGGCTAGTTTATTTATCTCATGAATTTTATTTACTCATTGCCTCTATTAGCTCATGGAGTTGGCTTAGTCTCTGCTTAGTTTTCTGGTTCCTATTTCACTTTGCTTGGAGCATCTCTCTGTGTGCTTTTGTGCAGAAAACAGTTAATAAAAGGCCCCAGGACTGCTGTTCTTAGAAAGACCTGCTTGCAAGGCTGGCCCTTGATTAGCATCTGAGAACTTAGGTTTCAGGAGGGTTCTGACCATTTGCTAAATGGTAAGAGTAGCTCAAGCTGCCTCAACTGTTTGTGCAAACAGTAATGGCTTACGCTAAATACATACTTTCCTTCTGGCAGTCAGGAATTTGGCATGGACCAGGAAAAGGACACCCATGTAACCAATCCTCAAAAAAACCTTGGGTGCTGAGTCTGTAATAAGCTTCCCTGGTAGAGAGCATTTCATACCTGTTGTCACAGTTTGTCACTGGAGGAAATAAGTTCCTCTTGTGTGACTCCACTGAAGATTCTTGGAAGCTTGTACTTGATTTCCTCCACACTTTGCCTCATGCACTTTTTCCCTTTGCTCATTTTGCTCTGCATCCTGTTACTATTTTAGCCATTAAGTCTGACTGTACGCTGAGCACTGTGAATCCTCCTAGCAAATTATTGAACCTGGGGGTGACCTTGTGAACCCCTGACACAACTTTGCTTTCAGACTCCTAAAGAAAGCATATCTTACACTCCACTACCCAGTCCTTATTATAGTCTAATCTCCGGCTATCTCCACATCCCCATCTCCTATCACTCCCCCAGCTCCTTTTCTAGTTACGCCAGATTCCTACTTCAAACATTCCAAACATGCTCCTGCTTTATAAGGCCTTTGAAGTCACGGTTCTCTTGGCCTGTGCCTTTTCCCCTAGAACTTCGTGGCTGTTCCTCACCTCATTCGTGTCCCTGCTCACATGTCACCTACCTAAAATAAATATCCCTTCCTACCCACATGCCTTAACTATATATCCCCTTGCCCATACCAATTATTCATAGCACAAAATCAGTATTTTACAATATACTGTTTATTGCCTATCTTTCCCAACTAGAGTTTATTAACTAAAGGAAGGCAGGGACTTTGCTTTGTTTACTACCCTATTTTTAGTAGCTAGAACAGTGCTTGGCTTGTAGAAAGGACACAATGTATACTATGTTTGCAGAAGGAATGAGTTAATAAATCATACATCTCTGTTGGGCATATATCTCATACCAGGCCACATTACATGCCTTTAGGTCAGGCCCTGTGATAGAGACTGCTGATCACCCATCAGTATCTACTCTCTCCTTATTTTGTAGTAATAGAACTCCGGATTTTTGGCCAGTCACATGGCCACCAGTACATTTCCCAATCTCCTGTGTTGATAAGTATGGCTATGTGACTAAGTGCAGGCCAATGGGATATAAGAGGAAGTTGGATGTGTAACTTCCAGAAAATATCCTTAAATAGAGTGGGTTCTATTTTTCCTCCCCCTCTCCCTTCCTGTTGGGTGGAATTGGTTGTGATAATTGAGCTTTGGCAGCCATATTGGATCATGAGGCAACCTTAAAAATGGGAGCTACTGTTGCTCAATGGAACAACAGATAGAAGAGGCCAATACCAATCCTGAAGAACCTACCTCTGGACTTTGACAAGAGCCAGAAATAAACTTCTATCTTGTTTAAACCCAGCCATGTGGGATTTTGTCTCACTGGAATGTGGTTCTAATCCTAACTAATATAAGCACTAATTTCCAGTCCAACTTCTTACAGCCAGGTGGTGGAGTTACACAGTACACAGTATGAAACCATATGAACTGTTCCATTTGTTTGTTTATTTATTTCTAAAGTTTGTTTGTTTGTTTGTTTAGAGAGGGAGAGAGCAAGCATGGGAGAAGGGCAGAGAGACAGGGAGAGAGAATCCCAAGCAGGCTCCCTGCAGTCAGCGCAGAGCATGACACAGGGCTCAATCTCACCAACCGTGAGATCATAACCTGAGCTGAAATCAAGAGTTGGACACTTAACCGACGGAGCCACCCAAGCACCCCTATTCAAAGGAAGCTGTGGGCATAACAGGAAGGCTGGCAAGCAGAATGTTATCCTGTGGGAAATGTCAGCTATGAAAAAACATTATAATAATGCTCCCCAATGAGTCACACTTTCCTGTATCCACATGCATTTTTGCAGTATGATGTTGCCACCCTTTCCATCAAGATGCAGAGGCTATCTCTCCACTCCCTTGAATCTGGGTTGGCCTTGAGACTGTCCTTGACCAACAGACAGTGACAAAAGCAACGCTGTGTGAGTTCCAGAGTCTTAGCTGTAAGAGACCTTGTGTGGTTGCCGGCGAGGCCATCAGAAGTCACTCTCAGACGGCCATCCTACAGAATCATAAAAATAAAGCAGTTGCTGTTTTAAGCCACTAAGTTTTGTCAAGATTTGTTATGCAGCAACAGGTACCTGAAAATTAATCTAAATGAATATCTGTTTCTTGCTGCATGAAGATCCTCAAACAAGTTATAAGTGAAAAGCATTTACATTAGTTGAATTTGGTAACTTTTAAAGAAAAATATAAAATCTTCAGTTTACACACTTTAGTGTTAAAAATGACGAACACAAGTTTTAGTTAACAATTAAATGCTAAAAAGAAGTAGCACAGGATAGTAGAAAGAATGTTAGGTGAGACATTGGTAGAACTGGGTTACGGTCCTCCTACCATTAAGTAATTTTGTGACCTTAAAAATGTTGCCTAGCCTTTTGGTGTCTCATTTTCCTCAGGTGTAATAAGCGGACCACCTTACTGCTCACTCATTCATTCCAGAATCACTGATTACCTCTAACTTTTGGGAGTGACTACCATGAAGAGTGAGATGAAAGGAGACTTTGACTTTCTACTTCTACATTTATGTGTAGAACTGATTTGATTTAAAAATAAAAACATGGGGGCACCTGGGTGGCTTAGTCGTTGAGTGTCTGAGTCTTGATTTCGATTCAGGTCATAATCTCAGGGTCAGGGAATGGAGCCCTGCATCGCGCTCTGTGCCAAGTGTGGAGTCTGCTTAAGATTCTCTCTCTCCCTCTGCCCCTTTCCCCTGCTCACTCTAATATAAAAAACTAATCAATAAAATCAATCAATAATAAAAACATTGATTAGTTTATAATCCTCAAAGATCATAAAGATGTTGTTATGGGCTGAATTATGTCTGCACCCAAACTGATATGCTGAAGTCCTAATTCCCAGTACTTCAAAATGTGCCGGTTTTTTAAAAATTTATTTAGTTATTTTGAGAGAAGGAGAGACAGAGAGACAGAGCGGCAGAGAGAAAGGGAGATAAGAGAATCCAAGCAGGCTCCACACTGTCATCACAGGGACCAGTGCAGGGCTCCAGTTCACCAACCGTGAAATCGTGACCTGAGCTGAAATCAAGAGTTGGACACTTAACCAACTAAGCCACCCAGGTGCCCCCAAAATGTGCCTGTTTTTAAACACAGAGCCTTTAAAGAGGTGAGTAAGTTAAAATGAGGCTGTTGGGGTGAGTCCTAATCCAGTCTGACTGGTGTCTTTATAAGGAGAGGACATTTGGGTGCATAGACACCAGGGATCCCTTCCCACAAACGAAAGATCACGTGAAGATACAGTGAGAAGGTGGCCATGTGTAAGCCAAGGAGAGAAGCCTCAGAAGCAACCAATCCTGCTGACACCTTGACTTTAGAATGATACATTGTGATAAGGCAAATTTCTGTTGTTCAAACCACCTAGGACTGTAGTATTTTGTTGGGGCGGGCCCAACAAACTAATACAGATATTAACTGTTCAAAAAGAACTAGTATCTTCAATGGGCACAGGGTCCCTATTCTGAGGTGCTCATGTTCAAATAGGAGAAACATTAACTTTTAATACAATGCAGTAGGATAAATGCTATGGTGGAACCATGTAAAGAGTACTATGGGAGTCCAGAGGAGGGGAACCTAACTGGCTGTGGAGAGGGAGACGATGGTAACTCCAACAGGGAGAGTTTAGAAAACCTAACCTATGGGTGAGATGTCATCTTCATGTTGAAGGAAGAGTAGGGGATAATAACCATCCTAATTACTGGCCTCTCTGCTGACCCTCTGTGTTTGGTTGTCATATGGAACATTGGTCCTATATAAAAATTTCAAGGGTCAGTAAAATCTCAACAAACACACAGACACAAAATGGAAAATGGGAATACTGATGTAGTATTGTCCAATGTTGTTTTACTTAAAAAAAAAAAAAAAAAAAAGACATGCAATCTACCATTCTCACTGTATCGAAGGCATTTTAACATAAAAAATAGAAAGGACGTTATCTCATAATAAAAAAACAATCCTTTAAATTAAATGCATTTAGCTTTAAATTACTTCCACAGGCCTTAGCTTTTGCACTGCACACAAACTGGTAGCCTTAGACCAGCATTTCATGGCCACTAGGGTTTCAATGCCACTTTTATCAGTCAGCTTATGAGCATAGTATTTGATTTCTTTGTATGGCAAAAACTCCTGGTTTTTCTCTGCCTATATTTTCCTTCTTCCATAAAAATAGATGGATGGCTACTAGATACATGGCTACTCAGCTAGACTACGTCTTTATCCTCTTCAAAACTGGATATGATTATGTGGCTAAGTTTTAGCTAATGGGATGTAAGCTGAAGTAATGTGTTATTTCTGGGTCATCTCGATCTTAAAAGATAAGCCACTTGCCTTAGAATTCCTCTTTGCCTTTTCCATAGGTGGGAGCACTGAATGTGCCCACAACCTAACTTGGACCACAGGGATGAAGAGATTACCTCCGGGAACAGTGAAGCAACAATAAATGGAAGGAGGGTGGATCCTGGAGTGACTCTATGGAGTAGAGACTCCCTGCCAAGCTGAACTGCTCACCTTACTGTAACATGAGAAGGACGTGAACTTCCATGTTATTTAAGCTCCGCATGTAGATGTATATATACTTTTTGGCGTTTCATTTTGGGGACAGCTTGGTCTTTTCCCTAATAAGCTTTCTCTTGCTTTTACCATGATTATTTGCCTTTCAACTTCCCCTTCAGAAGTTTCACGCCACTCCTACGGCTCCTGCCCACAGAGGATATGTGAACAGCTAGGTTACCAGAGAAAGACCCTGACATAATACTCTCCTATCTAGGTGTGGAATTCCCCCAATGGAGAGGGCCAGTGACCTTCTTAGTTCTCTTGAGTAGTTTTTCCAGTTAAGTCTCCACCTTGTTCCCTTTGACCTACTTAGATGGCAGTTAAGGGAACCATTCCCAGGGTGGACTGGCTTACCAATCAATGAACCCAGCTCACCCTCAGGACTTTCCACTATGCCTATATCACTTCTCTTTTCTATCTACCGAACACTGCCTCTTTTACTTTCCAGAGAACTACATAACACACATTCTCTTTCAAATCATTGACATTTGCAACAAAGAGTTATTGAACAATTACTTCATAAGGTATAACAGAAAATGATGAAATAGGGAAAGTACCTGACTTTTCAGTCTACTTGGAAAAAACGGACTAAAAGGCAATTATAAGTTAAAGTGAAAAGTTGTAGAATTCAAATCAATATAGTATGGCATGGGAATACTTGAAGAAGCACCCAGCCCAGTGTTTGTGGGAGGGAGTGGTCAACAGTTTAGGTGCAGAGAAAGGTGAAGTAAATGTGTACACTGGCTGTATAAAACTATATGCCTGTTAAGAATAATGCCTAATTTTAAAACTTCAAATAACTTAGAGTACAGAAAGTAAAAAGTGAAAGTTCTTCCCACACACACTGGTTTTAATACCCACTGTGATTTGTTAATATTTGTTTGATGTGTCCTTCCCGATAAATAGATGTGAAAAGAGATATACCGATATATACCTATGAAGGGTTTTATTTTTCAAAAATCTAATCATAATATACACATTATTATGCAGCCTCATTTTTTTCCCCACATAATCTTCTTTATCATGTGCATATATTTACCTCATTTTAAAAATAGTTCAGACTTCCCTACTAATGATTCACTAACTTATTGTTCATAAATCTTTTTTTTGACATACAGGTTGTTTTCCATTTTTTTCCCTTGTCATAGTAGTATTTCAAGGAACATTTTATCCATTGAACTTAGAGATAACTATCAAGAGAAAAAAACTACAATCTGAAGATCCTATACCTGCCCAAAAAATCATATGCATAAGAGGAAAAAAAAATTTTTTTGTAAAGTATCAGAAATTTACCTTCTGCTTTTCTTTCTGGGGAATTTACTTGAGGATTCATTCTAGCAAAATCAAAATCAAAGTAAAACTGTATCTCAGGGGGATTTGAAGTGTATAAAACATGAATGAGTAATCAACCCGGTACAATTTAAAAGACCAGAATAGAGAATCAGAGCATGATTCCTGAATGAGGAACTTAAATATTATACATTTTTCTTAATGTTTATTTATTTTTGAGAGAGAGAGAGAGAGAGAGAGAGAGAGACAGAGGGTGAGCAGTGGAGGGATAGAGAGAGAGGGAGACACAGAATCTGAAGCAGGCTCCAGGCTCTGAGCTATCAGCACAGAGCCGGATGTGGGGCTCAAACCCACGAACTGTGAGATCATGACCTGAGCCAAAGTCGGACGCTTAACTGACTGAGGCACCCAGGCGCCCCTGGGAACTTAAATATTAGAAAGAAATTGATATTTCCCAAATTAAAATTTAGGCTTCTTTTGATTCCAAAAAAATCCTGAGAGGGGTCGGTTTTTGAATCATGACAGAATTTTCTAGAAAAATAAGTAAGAATGGTTAAAGAATGTCTGTAACAGAGAGGCTGGAGGCTGGTATTCGCCTTATCTGATCCTGAAGAATTATGAACATACAATTGTTAAAGCATTTTAAGTATTGAGAATTAGTAACTTAGAAATGATAACCTGGAACTAGAACTTATAAAATATAGAAAGATATTTTAAAGAAATCACAAACTCAAGGATAAGGAATTGTTTCTTTAATAATGTGGAGAAGAAACTTTTTAAAGACTATTTTATTAGAACTTTGCATCACAGCATACATACAGATAGATTAAAGAGTTAAAATTCGACCACAAGAAATTGGGGAAGGTATAGAAGAAAGTTCATATCATCCCTTCTTGAGGAAGGACTCCCTCAAGTAAAAGCTCAATGGAAGAAACCATAGGAAAAGATAACAGATTTGACCATATGAAAATAAACAGTTACTGTAGTACAAAAAGATTGAGATAGAAGGAAAAGGCAAATCACAAACCAGGAAAGATCTGTAAAACATGTACTGTAAACAAAACAGGGTTACTATCACTTGTCAAAACTCCAACGCTGGAGATTCAGTAGGTCTCGGTCTAGTCTGTGCCCAAACCTTCACGGATGGACATGTCTGAAGAAAAAAATACAAAACTACGTGCGGTGGTCTAACTCTAAATTTACTGTGAATTGCCTTCAAGTAAGAAATCGGTCCTGTTGTAAAATCGTAATACATTTCCCTAGTTCACTCACTGTCCCACATTCCCTGACGATGATTTCATATCCTCTTCCACACTTCAAACTTCCAGCATCTCCTCCCCATCTTCACTCTGAATGGATGATCTGGCTTATTTCACTCAGAAAGTAGTAGCAACCGGAAGAGGATTTCCATACGCTCACACCACCACGACGTTCCGCCCACTAGCATCTCCCCTAGTGCTAGAATCTTCCATGCTCCCATCAACCCTTTCACAGGGCCCCTCGCTCCCACCCCTTCTTACCTACTCAAGCACAAGAAGGTGTCTCCAGAAATTCCCTCTATCTACTGAATCATTCTCTTCAGCCCACAGTCATGGTATTATTTTTCATATATTAAAAAAAAAAAAAATCTCTTTTGTTCCACTTTCCCCTTAAGTTATTGGCCCCTTTCTCCCCTCTGCTCTGCAGTAATCCCCCTCAAAAGAGTTAGGCATCCTTGTTTTACCATTTCCAATTCCTTGACTTCCATTCTGTCTCGACTGGATCCATTCAAGCTTTCACCAGCTTCAGCGTAACCGCTCTTGTCAAGGTCAGCCAAGGTCAAGGTCAGACTTTCCTTTTTGCTGATCAACCCTCAGTTTTAGCTCACCTCATCTATCAGCTGCATTTGACACAACAATCACCACCTCTTCATGGAAACATTCGGTTCACCTGGCATCCGGGACACCGCTCTCCTTGCGGTGTTCTTCCTTCTCACAGTTTTTCATGTCTAACGTGGCCCTCTGGATCCTTCCACATCCCCCCAACTGTTCCACTTGGTAGTCTTCCCCTTTTCGGTGAGTGACGGCTTTCTTTCCAGTTGCTCAGACCAAAAGTCTGGAAGTCATATTTGATGCATCTCATTTTCTCAAACTCCGCTTACAACCAGAGAGTAAGCCTGTTGGCTCTATCTTCAAAATAGACCTAAATTCTTATCACATCTTACCAAGGTCACTGTTTCCATCCTGGGTGCAAGCCACAACATATCTCAAATGGATTTATACAATAATCTTTTAACTGTCTTTCCTGCTTCCACCCTTGCTCCTTTTATTTCTCTATAGTCAGAGTGATCCTGTTAAGTCTGATTAGCATATGGGTCATTGCTCAAAACATTCCAACAGATTCCTGTCTCAGGGTCAAAGTCCAAGTCCGCCTATATGATATGCCCCCTTCCCATCCTCATCTTTTACACGTTCTCCTTGCTCACTCTGCTTCAGTCACAGCAACCTGCTTACTGTTCCTGGAAAAAGCCAGGCAGCCTGAGCCTTTTCGATGGCTTCCTCTTCTTTTTATCTTTACTCAAATGTCACCTTTCCTGCCCACTCTCCCCAGTCATTCCTGCTCAATTCCCTCCCTTGCTTCATTTTCCAACTTAGCACTCATCACCCTCTAACATACTATATAACTTGATTTAGTCTATTGTTTCTGTCTACTCCCATTAGAATGTAAGCTCCATGAAGTCAGAGATTTTTGTATTAATTTTTGTTTTTAACTGATGCAGTCCCAGTGCTGGCACATAGTAGTTGTTCAATAAAGGTTTGTTGAATAAGTTAATAAACTATGTTTGATGAATATACAAAGGGCAAATGGGGGTATAAATCTCTTCAAAATTCCTAAAATGTCAATTGATAATACATGTCAGAAGTCTTCACTATACATTCAGTAATTTCATTTCTGGAAATTTATCTCAGTGCAGGACTGCTCAAGCTAGAGTAAAGGAAATGTGTTCCAGAGTATTAATAGGTATGTGGAAAAAAAGGAAAATATTTTGGAAAAAAGTCTCTTTTTACCTGCTGTGGTTTAGCATACAGTGATGCCTGAGTCCCACCTTTAGAGATCCTGATTTAATTGTTTTGGACTGGATGTCCCCCTTGTCATGATAATGATTATTACTGAGATCCATTAATTCATTAGGGGCTGTAGTGGTACTCTTGTTCACATTTCTGGGCCTGTATTTTTTTCATGTACAAAAAGAAGGGGTTAGAGTACATTATCTACATGTAAGCATTCTTCCAACCCAGACACTCCATGTTCACATGGAAAATACTCTTAATTAGGGGTGTGTATGGAAGCATTGGCTGTTTTTTCCAGGTTACTTATTGACATACGTGCCTGCTTGCATGCATGTGAAAGAAGAGAATGTGCGTGAGCTTTTTAATGCTCTATAGGTTGATTTTTTTTAAAAAAAAATACTTATTTTTGAGAGTGCGAGCGAGGGAGGGGCAGAGAATCTGAAGCAGGCTCCGTGCTGTCAGCCCAAAGCCCGACGTGGGGCTTGAGCCCACGAATTGTGAGATCATGACCTGTACTGAAGTTGGATGCTCAACTGACTGAGCCACCCAGGCACCCCATATAATGCTCTAAAATAAGAAGAGTATGCAGCTCTTGATCTTGGGGTTGTGAGTTCAAGCCCCACATTGGGTGTAGAGATTAAATAAATAAAAAAGAAAAAAGATTAAATGGTATAATGTTCTGCAATAAGAAAAGGCATTTATTTTTATTATCGGCAAACCAAGAGAATAAACATTCCATGAAGAGTCATCAAGCCCTCTACCCTAACACGTTCAGGCAGGATGTTAGGGGAACCTGTTACATGCTCCTTGTAAGGCCAACTAGAGTATGTTAAGGAATGCGATTCTGAAACCAGGAGAGTTGATTTTGAAAATTACCCCGGATTTATTTATTTTTACATATGTGTTAGTCTATGGGGGCTGCTTTAACAGAATACCATTGACTGGGTGGTTTATAAAAAACAAATTTATTTCACGCAGCTTTGGAGACTGGGGAGTCAAAGACCGAGGCACTGGCAGATTTGGTGTATGGTAAGGGCCTGCCTGTCTTTTTGCTGCATCCTCCCAATGGCATAAGGGCTGAAGGAACTTGCTGGGGTCTCTTCTATAAGGGCATCAATCCCATTCATGAGGGCTCTACCTTCTTACCTAATCATCTCTCAAGGGCCCTACCTCCACATTCCACGTTACATTGGGGATTAGATTTCAATACAGGAATTTGGGGTGTCATATGGGCACCTCCATCGGTGGCAACATAGGACAAAGGGAACACACCAGCAAGCAGTGCAAGTGACTCTTTTTGAGGCATCTAGACACACAGTATGAAAAAGAATTCTGATTCAACAGAGACCTTCTCATGTTCTTTGTATGTGTGATCTGTAGCATTTCCTACAATGTTCCTTTAAGTCTGAGGATTATGATACATACTCCAGTTAGACAAATCTCCCAATAAAGAAATGATTTTTTTTATGAATTCTGAGTTCAGTTGCCAGTAATATTTTGTTTTCTCAGCTGCATAAACAATAAATTCAGGCGGTTATTTAGATGTGTGGTGCACTTGAAAGAAACTTTTTAGAACACAGAAACCAAAGTTGTTCACGCTATCATTAAAAAGATAATCTAGCTCAGTTGAATTAACCTACTTAGGGATGCATTTCTTCCCAAGACGAACTACAAAGTTATTCCTCACAAGGGGACTTCACTGCCCCCACTGCAATCAGACATTAGGGATTAAATAATGTGTAATTTCACTTATCACTATGAACTACAAAGCCTTCAAAAAAAATCCAATTACCCACTTAGATAACCAAAGAAATGCACTTTTAAGGGCAGATAACCTGTTTTACAGATAAAGCTATTTCATGGAACAGTTTTAAATCGTAGCTCCATAAGTTACTATAAAATGACTTCCTGTGTATTATTAAATATATTATTAACTTCTTGTATATTAATTATTAAATAATATATTAATAAGTATAAAGTGCTTATAAGTATAAAATGCCTGGCACACAGCAAATGCTCAGTGTGTTAACATTACATATTGAAAATATTACTAAACATTACTTATGAGTCTTTTGGTTAAATCTTTTTAAGAAGAGTAGGAAAAGACCATTTCTTGCTGATCTTGCCAATTATATTGCAAAGCAGATTACCTCTGTAATATGAGAACACTGTAGTTCTTGTTAATTTTTTGTTAGTTTCACCACAGAAGATGTCTAATTTCAAACACTACTGGTCAGCTATTTTCCTTGGCCAGCTATTTTGATGTTGTAATAGTTTTGAATGGATGCATAATGCAACGAAAGTGAAAATGATTTTTGTGATCCCAGAAAGCAAAACACGTTAGTGAGCATGGGTGTGGGCGGTGGCAAAATTTACAGGAAAACCTTTATCAGTGAGGACCCAGATAACCAGAACCTTATGTACAGGATTCTGATGGATATCCTTCTGTATTGTACTGGATCTCACTAAACAATATCTTCTTTACACGGAATGGTGGTCTTGAGGTTCTGGCCATTAGCCTCTCACTATCTCATATGTTTATGTTTGGTCTCTGCAAATGAGGAGGGCCTGAGGAACAATAGTCTTAAAAGGAAAATCATGAAGTAATCTTGTGAAAGCAGTAAAGAATCAGCGGTATAATCATTATGACCTAACTGACTCCTCCTCAGTGACAAAGGATCTTTGTTTATTTCATTGAATTGTACATTAGGAAAGATTATCTGCGTGGCAACTGTTGTTTTTCAAGACAGCCCCTTTCTCTTTTTGTTAACCACCACTCTTGAGGAGTGATTGGGGTTCGTTGAAACCAACTGGTCTGGATTGAAGAGTTCCAGCACTGACCACACCATCTTGTTTCTCAGATGTCTTTAATTTTAGCGAATGAGAAAGCACTTGGTTGCCACTTCCTTTCTGAGAACAGCTGAGTTAGTCAGGGAAGGAAGTACATGTTTGGGCTGAGTTCTCTCCAGTGGGGTAAGGGCGGGGCTGGGCTGAGGAGCATCAGCTTCTGCTTTTGTGGGGCTTGGTTTCCTAACTGGTTCCTCTTTATCAGTGTCAATAAAATTAGTCTGAGCAGCTCTACTTAATCCCCTTTCTGGGCACAAATGACTGAGGCTGCAAGGAGTGGCTAATTTGCTTTGTCCAAACTCTCGGCTACACGGTGCCCAACATTCTTAATTGGTTTCCTATCTATTGTTAATCTTTGAAAGATCATGTCCACCTTTTTTTTTAAAAAAAAAAAAAAAAAGTCTGATTTAAATATTACTTCTGTGAGAACGTTTTTGCCTGTGTTGAAGAACATACCTTTGAGTAAAATCTAAATGAAGCATCAAGTCCCGCTAGATTAATCTTGGTGGAATCAGAGCTTCTGATCTGAAGTGATGGTAGTCCTTGGGAGCCCTGAGGATGGATGTGGTTCTGCCATTACATGTTTCATCATTTGTTTTATTTGATGTTGAAATCATACCTATGAGATTATTTCACACCACTTTCTAGCATTACACCCGTGTCTTTGGCTCTCCTGGCCTTATTTGTCCATGTGATGGGAGCTTCTGCTTCCTTAAGAATGTCTTGTTTCTCCTATTAATCTGATCATTCTGAAACTCTTCTCGGGCTGTAATATATCTATGCCACTTCCTCGCAGATGTTTGGGAAGTGGGAGTTGATCTAAAAATATTAAGTAAGAATCAAGGAAAAATTAAGGCTTCTGCCCTGCAAATTCTGACTCTTCTCAACATTTCTGTCACCATCACAAATAGTTAAGGAGATGATTCTTTAAAGCCCTACAGATGCATCGTACTACTAAAATGTTTAATTCTACCGCTGTAATTTAAGTCTAAAAATTACCTTTAAGCTGGAGGGCTCTGGAGTCAAGATTGCTTAGATTCAAAACTGAGTCTGGCCATTCTCTAGCTATGTGGTCTCTGGTGAGTTTCATCATCTGTAAATTGGGGATAAAAGTTAGCAGTCACCACATAGGATTGATGGAAGGATTAAGCAATCACAGTTTAAGCTACTCTTGTTCTTCTCTTCTTTATTATTTTTTTCATGTTTATTTTTGAGATAGCAGGTGAGTGCACGTGTGTGTGCTTGCGGAGGGGTAGAGAGAGAGGGAGACTGAGGATCTGAAGCCAGTTCTGCAGGGACAGCAGAGATCCTGATGTGGGACTTGAACTCACAAACCTGTGAGATTATGACCTGTGCAAAAGTGGGATGTTTAACTGACTGGGCCACTCAGGCGCCCCTTCTCTTCTTTAATAATAAAAAATAAGTGGGGGAAATAGTATTGAGTATCTACTATTTACTAGGCACTGGTTAGACTATTTGTGATCCTACGTAATTCCCTGAGGCCAGCTTCATCTTTCAGATTTTAAATTATGACTAGAAAGCTTAATCAATTTTCCCAAAGGTCACACAGTTAAGGAGTTGGAGCCCAGGTTTGTTTCTAAAGCACATGCCTCTCCACTATGTAGGGCAAAGAGGTAAAGAAAACTTTATTCATTTTTTTCCAGGTTATAATTTCTCAGGGTTTCTAACTGCTGTTACAGGATGTATAAAAACAAATGCATAACTTGATAGGACATGAAAAGGCACAGAGGAAACTTAAATGCACGTTACTAAGTGAAAGAAGCCAATCTGAAAGGGTCACGCACTATATGTTGCCAACCATATGACATTCTGGAAAAGCCAAGACTGGGGAGACAGTAAAAAGATCAGTGGTTGCTGGGGGAGAGGGAGGGATGAGTAAGTGGCACACAGATTCTGAGGGCAGTGAAACTACACCGTATGATGCTGTCATGGTGACTACAAGTTATCACACATTTGTCCAAACCCATAAAACATCAAACACCAAGAGTGGGCCTAAGGTTAACTATAAACTTTGGGGGATAGTGATGTGTTAATGTAGGTTCATCAACTATCACAAATGTACCACTCCACTGGGGAACATGAAAATGGGAGAGGACAAGCATGCATGGGAGTAGGGGATATATGTGAAATCTCTATACTCTCCTTTAAATTTTGCTGTGAATCTAAAACTTCCCTAAAAATAAGTCCATTAAAAAAAAAAAAAGCATAGAGAAGAAAAGCAAAGTGACAAGGGGTGACATGTAAGAGGGGAAGGGGAAGGAAAAGTAAGAAACTTGCAAAGGAATTTAACTACTTATCTGCCTACTATTACAGTGCCAAGGTGCCAAGACCAGGTCAGATGATTGGTGTTCAAGTCTTGCTTGCTCACAAGTTGCTGGGTGACTTTCAACAAAATATCTCACCCTTCCGGACCTCAATTTACATATGCTTAAAAAGAGGCGGTCGAATTAATCTTCAGTTCCCTTTTGGTACTAAAATTCCAGCATTGTAGCTAAAGACCCATCCCTGCCTATTTTGTTTTTTTTTTCCTTCCACCCAACTAGTTACCCTGGCCTAAACCTGGACTCAACTGCACACTTTTTTTTTTTTTTAACGTACCCACTGGGTCCTAACACAGCAACTGCTCCTTGTGACCACGGGACTAAATGGCCGGGGCGGACGTCTGAACTCTGAGCGAGAGCAAAAATACCCTGAAGTTGGACAGCGAGCACTAGAAACCGCCACTGGGAAAATTGCAGGGCAAAGCGGACGCGGCGCAGCGATGGCGGAAGCAGGAACGGGCGGGGCGGGGCCGAGAGCCTATTGGAAGGCTGAGAGGGCGGGGCCCAGGCTGACAGCCGGGGAGGAAAGAGGGAGGCTGCGCGGACGATGCCGGACGGTTCCGGACCCCTCGCTTCTCTTCCTACGAGCCCGGAGGGCCGGGCGACGGGCGTGCCGACGCTACGTGACGTCATAAGGGGCGTGGCGGCCGGGGTTGGGGTCCAGCCTGCGCGCGGGTGCGTTCGGCAGTCGCTGTTTGGGACGCTGAGTGCGCGGTTGCTAGGTCTCCGCTCCGGGTTCGCTGTCACAGTCTGTCTCTTCTCGAAGCCTGGAACAGACTGGGCGCGCGCCCGCGTGTGGTGTGTGTGTGTTTGTGTGTGCTGTGACTGTGAGGGGTACTCAGGGCAGAGACGTCCCCTCGCTGCCTTTTTTTTTTTTTTTGCCTTTTTACCCAAAGGAGGCGGTTCGCACGCTTGCCTTCCTGTCGCCCCGTTGGGAGCGGGGTTTGCGTGTGGACTAGTTCATCTTTTTTTTCTTTTTTAAACTTGTGAGCCCGGTTTTTTCCTTCCTTTTTTTGGACTCAGTGCCGTCTGGGCTGGTTTCCGTGATCCCTGACTAACCGCTTTCTGCCCGTTCTCTCGCCACCCCCGCCCAGAGTCTCCCCTGCGCCCTCGCCCTTGCCCGGGAGGGTGGGAAGCTTTGTCCCACTCCCTGCCCACACGCGTCTCCGCAGCCGTAGCCGCACCTGCCTCAATATGAATGGGGTCAGCGACCCACCTCTTTTTATAAAAGATATTAAGCCCGGACTGAAAAACTTAAATGTCGTCTTTATTGTCCTGGAGATAGGTAAGTGGGGTCTGCAGCCCACCCCTCCGCCCCCTTGCGTTCTGGGGCAAGAGGGAAGGGCGCCGCCGCTGCTAGCCGGGGGCTCCCCTCCTCCTCTCCTCCGTTCCCCCTCCCCTCCCCCCATCCACGTGGCCCTGGTGGCCCCCGCCGGGGCTCGGATCCAACCTGCAGCGAAAACCCGGGACTCGACCTCTTCCCACCTTTCCACTGCGTTTTGATCCCGGAGGAGGAGTTAGATCCTTTCTGGAAGTCCTCATCTAATACACCCCTTCCCCCCTTGTGATTTTTAAATCTTCACAGGACGCGTGACCAAAACCAAAGACGGCCATGAAGTGAGATCATGCAAAGTAGCAGATAAAACGGGCAGCATCACTATTTCCGTGTGGGATGAAATCGGAGGTCTTATACAGCCAGGGGATATTATTCGGTTGACCAGAGGGTAGGTGTGCACAAAATGGGGAGGAGGGAGAATGCTTCCAAAATAGCAGTCTGCCGAATCATTGCCTGATGGGGGATCTTGGCAAGTTCTGGAGTTCCATTCTTTTCTGTGGGCCTCCAAGCAGTTTTGAGCCCCTTGGATGTTAACTTTAGATAGTGGACAGAGTTGGGATGTAATACCCTCGCCAGTAAAAGTGTTCAGTTTCACCAGGGAATCTAACCCACTCCCCGCTCAGTTTACAGGTTAAGTAGATTTTTAAATACTCTTCGGGGATTATTGAGTATTTTTAGTAGATTGATAAAATTAATATAGTCAATACTTTTCTCCCCCCACAAATTATTGAATACAGTTGTCAGCTCTTTTCCAACCTTTCCCCCTTTTTAGTGACTTTTGAAATCCTGCCTATATTTTATTTAGACAGTGAGGACATAAGATTGTAGTTGAACAGTTTAGCAGTTTTTGTGGTGTGTCAAATTTGTACTCGGATGTAAATATTAAGAGGGGAAGTTGACAGTATCTGGAAGGCACATTCTGGAGAGTAATTTCCTGTGCCTATTGCTGTAAGGTCAGCATAGTACAAAAACCAGAATGATATGCAGGAAATGTTTGGCAGAAAGAGGTCTCTGCTACCTCCATCCAAAAGATTCAGTTGGCTGATTGGCCTTCAAAAATAATTTAGCACACCTTTTTTTGTCTGTTTTTTGATTGGCAATTATTCTGCCTCTAAAAATTTACCAGGTATTTAAATTAGGAAGGTATAAGGTCAGAAAAGGGTCTTGAAATGGATTTTGGACGTTCTGTGGTCAGTAGAATTAGAATTTATTTGTCACAACTATAAGAAAAGTGGGCGGAGATTGATGTTGGCAAAGTAAATAGAGTCTCAGAGAAGGGTTGGATCACCCTGAATGGAGGAGGTTAGAGCCCTTTGATAATATCTTCCAGGCCTTACAACATCTTCAGGAAGTGAGGCAGAATATCATCAAAGAAGGAAGTGAGAGTCAGAACGTAGACATTTTATTCTCATACAGTGACTCATTAGGACACTAATCGTGTCTTTTAAATTTCCATATCTGTAGCTTACACAAAAGAATTCCTGCCTGTGAGGGTGTGGTGAGGATTAGCATAATTAAAGTTTTTTTGGCTGCCAAAGTATTTCTCATCCAGTGATTAAAAGTATCTTATACAGTGTAAACAGCATCCCATTTCAGATATTTCATATTTTGTAGTCACGGAAAACACATAGATGTGGCCCTCAAAAAATTTGTGGAAAAACTAAATTCAGTATCTGTATAGTATTTATACAGGAATTGCAAGGAATATAATTTAAAGGAAAATTCAAAACTAAAGAAACTCCACTGTTTCCTAACTACAGTGTGACCTTGAGGCTAATACACTTCTTTAACTTCGTCTTCTGTAAAACGGAAATATTTATACTTTACTTACTAAAATAACATATCCAGCGGAGTCTGGCCTGTTTATTATAAGGCCCTTAAATTCAGGTTGTATCTAAGAAAAGTAGTTTTCGAGGAAAGGCGTACATCTAAATAATGGTAATTTGAATATTCATAGGTTTATCAGGACACCCTGCTAATGTTGATCTCATTCCCGAAACACAAGTGCCAGTTAAATGTTTACTTGTAGTAACTTCCAATTTTTTCTCAATATGCATTAACTTTTACGCTACCAAGGTGAAATATTAGTGCACTGTCTCTTCCAAGTCACTTTTTGTATAGTGTGAGTGTGCTGGAGTCTGTAATAAATACGTCCTTACTAAAGAGGAATATATAGTATGGAACTAGTAAGTATTTATTAACCTATATTAAAAGAGGAACCGTCACTATACTTAAACAACATTTAGTTATAATTCACCCTTCTAAGTCATAAGGTTACCATTGTAGTTGTATGGAGAACAACTGAAAACCAAACCTTGGACTGATTTTATAATGTTTAATTTACATTTCTATTAGATTTGTGTGTAGGAATATTTAATGATGCTGTGTGCATTCAAAGTTGATCAGAATAAATAATCTGTTCAGCCAAGCTGATGCTAAAAATTGCAGATTTGGAAAGGCAGATAGGTGAGAGATTGGGTTTTGTTTTTTTTAAGGTCCTTGATTAAATTTTACTAAATTTTCGGTAGCTTATCTACCCTATGTGTTTTAAGGAGGCAGAGGAAAAACTATTCTATTAATTTCTGAGTAGACCAAGTAAATGAGTGTAAAAGTAAACACTTGGTGTTGATTTTTATAAATTCTGTGATTGAAAAATAATTTCTGCTTAAATCTCTACAGTTGAAAGTTCTTTTGTTAATTGGCTAAAGATGTGATCTTTGGAGTAGAACAATGCTTATTACCTTGCAAAAAAGACTTTCAACTCTCTAAGGGTAGTTATAGGTAAGACAATTATGTCAGAATTTGGCAGTTGTTTTTCGTTGTATTCCTTTGTAAGTAACAATCAAAATGAGATGAATTGTATTTGATTTATTACCGTAAACACAGAGTTTGATCTCCACCTAACCCTAATGCAAAAAAAACCAAAGGATAAAGTTTTACTTAAGTAGAAGGACGTACACGTGTTTCTATAGAACTGATGTTTCTTTTTTGTCTAGGTATGCCTCCATGTGGAAAGGGTGTTTGACACTTTATACTGGAAGGGGTGGAGAACTTCAAAAAATTGGGGAGTAAGTATTAAAATGCATTTCCTATAATTGAATAAATTGCATAAAATATCTACAGAGTAACTGGTAGGTATTAACCATAATAAATTTCTCTTGGCTTTTCTTGACTGGTATACTGAATGCCTTCAACAGCAGACTGTAGAAACCACTTTACACGTATGTACCAGTTTAATAGCCATCTATTCTGTTTCGTGTGGTTGAGAATGTCCATTTTCCCCAGCAAAGAGAATCCAGTTGCACTTGAGACGAGCTCCACTGGGGCCATTTCTGTAGGCTTTGGGAATGTGCAGCTTTCAGGTGTCACAGTGCCATTTGAAGTAAGTTCTGTCTTCTAGGGAATTGCCAAATAAGAAGCTAGGTAAGAAGCTAGGTTTCAGGCCATAAATTTATCTCTTTTCATTTATGGGTGAATTGTACTCGTGATAAAAGGACTTACAGCGATGACAATTGAAGTCCTGTATTTATCCACAGTCTAGGTACCGTACAGGCAGCCACAATGCGAGCTTCCATACACTACTACCCTCGTAATCTCCACCCTGACTTGGAGGAACCATCCTCTCTAGGGGTGTAAAGGTAATTCAGCCTAGACATTTGGGATGTATTCATAAAGTATTGTGTTAGCAATGAGCCAGATCATTAGTCCATTCTGTTTGGTTAATGCTTAGATATCTACTTAATGCCCATCACATTGGAGGATATTTTTAAAGAGAAGCCACACGTGGCACTGAAAAAAGGGTTGTGGGGGAGATACTCTTCCACACTACAGGGATAAGATTCTTTGTTTGGAAAAGATAAAGCAATGTTGCTGGCTTTTAAAGATCAGAAACAACATTTTGCTTTTGCTGGGAGAAAAATTAGAATTCACTTATGTTTTTAGAATAGTATTAGAGCAACATGTTATTGAAAGCTCTTAGCATCGTTGTTATCAACGGATTTAGGATCTTGTCCTGACCTTCATGTGTACAGAAATATTTATAATAATAGAGGTCACTTAAGTGAAGAACCACTGGAGGTCAATCGGTTCTTAGTGACTGACAAGGTCAGTCTAGGATTTGCCAAAATTGATTTTAACTTCTTATTTATGGGGTGAGGAGCTAAGTAAATGCTTATGTGTAATGTTAATATATGCCATAGTCGACCTACAAGAAGCATTGGGATAAACTTGTCTTTATAGCCACTTGTCTTTATTCATACCTGCACATTCCACTCTTAACCGTGAATGATTATCTTTGCAGATTCACAGTGATTGGTCAAAAGAGGGACTGGATGAGAGTGTGTGAATGGATCAGTGCAAATCCATCACCACTGCTGGAAAAACCACTCTGGAACCCTAAACATGGTTCAGTGGCATCAGCCTATATGGAAAAACAGCACAAAGATGTGTTTCTGTGTCTTTGATCTTTGACATGATTTATTTTTTGCAGTACAGAATTAAAATAAAAAATAGAGTGTTTTATACATGTAGGCAGTTGGATATTTTCAGCTACTTGGTTTTATGGAACAAAATAGCATTTTGGAAGTTTTTGTTGTATAAGTAGTTAGCATGTTGCTTTTTGGTTAATTCATTTGACACCTAAATTCTTCTTTCCTATCAGTTATGCATGTTCTATGAAGAAAGGTTGATTATTTTAGAAGTCATTTAACTTTGTGCTTTATTTTCTTTCAGATTTTGTATGGTTTATTCAGAAGTGCCAAATTTCAGTGAACCCAACCCAGATTATCGAGGACAACAGAGCAGAGGGGTAATTAATCCACACGTATAGTCTATTTTTATGGTTAGGCTAATTTCGACTGGGTACTCTAATTCTGTGACTAGGTGTCCAACCCTGTCGTACCCAGGGTATAATGAAGACAGTTGAAAAAAAAATCTTCTTAAAGTATTTTTATTCTCTATGTTTTGTGAGTCTGTATATGTATCTTTAGTATCATGTATTAAATATATATGCCATTTAGTACTTTGAGGAGTAGGGAGTAATGTCAGGAAAATACAGTGAGATGTAACAGGAGCTATGAAAGATTTGGGAAATATTCCTGAATGTTAACATTGAATGGACTTGGGTAGATCTTTAAAAAAATTTATTAAAAAAAAACAAAAACAAAAAAGCTTTAACAATTAAAGAGTGGATACAACATGTTATTATAATAATTTTTTAATAGATTTTCAACTGGTTAAATTAAAAACATATTTTTTAGGCACAAAATGAACAGAAGAATAATTCCATGAATAATAATATGGGTACAGGTACATTTGGACCAGTGGGTAAGATTTTTTTTTTTTCGTATTTGTGATCAGATGTTAAGAATTAAGAGACTGTATCCTGTGAAAGGTTTAGAAGAAAATTGTCTTTAGGCGCAGATTAGCACTAAAAGGGAAGTGCTGGTTAACAGGGAATTCCTAAATAACTGATTGTCTAGATAGCAGATACCTTCTTCAGCTAATTTATTGAGCACATTTTTAAAAAATGTTTCTACACACATATTTATTTGTGTAATTTAAATTCCAGTGTAGTTAACATACAGTGTTACGTTAGTTTCAGGTGTACAGTGTAGTGATTCAGCAATTCCATGTGTGCTCAGTGCTCATGAAGATAGTGTACTCCTAATCCCCTCTATTCCGCCCATCCCCCCACCCACCTCCAGAGCACATTCTATATTTAAACAGTGGCTAATAACAAGAAATCTGTTTTGGTGATGCATAAGATGTTTTTCCATCGATTTTTTTTTTTTTTTTTTAAACAAAATTTCTGTGATCTAGTGGTTATTTAATAGATGCAGAATTACTGGTCATTTTGGCACACCAAAAGCCTTTTTTCTTTAGACTAATAGCTCGACCTTAATTTTTCACATGCTGATAGCTGCCTCTTTAAAAGAATCGCCTTTACAAAGACCTCAAATACTCTCAAATGTCCTGTTAATGGTGCTTACAGCTGTGTTAAAGGCCTTTTGAAGTTTTTATTCTTAAATAACTGAGGAAAAGTCTTTGGGATTGGAGTTTGTTAGGGTGGCTGAAGTTTTATTTGACCTGGGGCTGCGTGTTTTGGCACAGCTGGTGATCATCACATTGTGGGAAACCTTGCTGTCTTTTCTTTGCAAAGTTAGAATTACGCTGTTCTTTTGAAGTATTATTAACCGTGTTTGAACCTAATGCCAGTGTTCATACACCATTTTCCCCTTTGTTTTTTTTTTCTTTTTCCCTTACAATGTAGGCAGCGTATTACCTTTGCTTTTGTACTCTACTAATTTTTCATTCTATTGCCCAATCATCTATTTCTGTCTCCCTGCTGATCAGCATCAAGTGAATGTATTTACAGTAATCATACATCTGGAAAAACCTAGAGCCCACATTGAGTTTTTTCCAGTAGTTTAACAATAAAGGCCTTTGTTTTCTCTAATACTACTTGTTAGCATTAATAGTGTGTGTTAGGACTTCAGATAGGTGTACTTCTGTAGATCTAGGTCAGTGTCTGAAAATGATGATGAACTTTTATATTTTCTTTTAGGAAATGGGGTTCAAACTGGCCCGGAATCAAGGGGATGCCAATTTTCATATGCTGGTAGAAGCAATGGCCGGGGACCTACAAATCCACAGCTACAAGGAACGGCTAATAATCAAACAGTCGTGACCACAATAAGTAATGGCAGGGACCCTCGGAGAGCCTTTAAAAGATGACCTATGCCAAATACTCACATGTAGTTTTTAAACTACATGCCCTACTTGAACACTTACTGCACTTTTATTTATCGTTAACTGTGAAAACTATGTCCTTTATCGGTTTCCTTTTCTGTTTTTGGTTTGGTAACAAGAGTGGTTTGTTTTTATAGCAAAACTGTTAAGCTGCTCAAGTCTCCTGTTGAAGAATTTGAAGAATGGGAACACTCTGAAAAGTAGGGGCATTTATTTTTAGAGCCAGAAGATCTATGGTTATCCTCTAAAAAGCCTGCACCCATTTCGTGGGTGAGTTACTTAAGACATCAGCATCATAGCCTCTATGAGTCTATCTTCTGTATACATTTTGTAATATTTAAAATAAGGCTTAGTGGGAGATGTTCTTTTGTCTTAAATTCAGGTATTGCCAACTGAAGCAATAACCACTAAAAAAAACGCAAAAACTCAGTCAATGCTAATAGCAATTTTTAAGTTGGGACTCTAGGAATGATTGATGTCTTCACTGAGTGACTGCCATTAAGGTTTTCCAAGGACTGAACCATTCTAAACTCTTGTTTTATTACCAAAAAATATATTCTTTGTCAGAATTACAGAATAGAATGGGAACTGTATTATAACAAGTAATTTTTATAAGAAAGCTGCATTTATTTTAGGGTAGTCCTATTAATATTTGTTATCTACTTTGCGCATTACACTGAAGGAAAATTTAAAACTTGAGGCCTTGAATATTTATTTTTTGAAACTACCATGTCAAATATTAACATGTAATTTGAGGGAGTTATAAAGTCATAATAAATGTTGATTTAATTATTAAAAATTGTGGTGGATAGACATTAGAATGAAGGCAATTCAAATTGAATTCGTGTAGAAATATGCAGTCTTAAGTCAGAGAGTCCTAAGTACTTACAGAAACTCATCCTGGAGTGAAAATCCTAGGGACTTGCCTTCTTTGAAGAGTGTATGTATGTGTGTGTTGTCAGAGTTTCTGAACACAATTCACAAAGCCTTATCAGCAAAAGTTAAATGGCTCTCTCTCTCTCAAGTGAATACAGCTTTATTCAGAAATGTAAAGGTAGAATTTATTTATGTGTTTTAAGTGGTCCCCAGTTCCACTTTTTACTGTAGAGTGGATAACTGGTAAATTTTTCTGTTGTTAGAATTCAGTTCTTCAGTACTATCTCTTGAATAAAACGTGCATTAATGTTAACAGACCTACCTTATTTTTGCTCTTTGAATGATTTACAATGGAGAGCCAGCACATTTTACCGTAGTTGTAATGGTTGCTTCAGCCTGGCGACTGCTTAGCTCTGTATTTGTCACTGTCTTTTTTCCCCTACCTAAGTCACAAAATAGACTCTGTTTTATTAAGAACTCCATAGCCTTTGAGTATAAAAGTTGGTGCCAGAATATTCATGAACCCTAATTCAGTGTATCTAACGATTTCATTACACGCTGCATATTAGGCACTGTGGAGAGTGTTAGAGGTGGATGATGACTAATCTCAAGGAACTTATTTATGGTTCATAGTACTTCAGTAACTGGGGTTTATGTATGCTAGAAGTTTTTCCTTAATCTACTCATGATTGTAGCTAATTTGGCTTTGTGACTAATATTTACCTAAGATGTTCACAAAATTACAAACGCTTGAAGTAAAAAAAAATACTAAAATACTAAAAAGACCTTTTTTAAAATCTAAGTAGCGGTAGGAGCGATAATACTGTAAGCTGTTTATGGGAGAATATAGTGTTAAAGATGATTTTAAAAGGAAGAATTTTGGAGTTTCTGAAAAGTAAACTCTCAGGTTGAGCTCATTGCTGGGCTTCCAATCCCAGCCCTGTTGTCTCCTCACCTATGATGGTAGGCAAATTATGGCACTTAAAACCTGCGAGCCTTAAGTTCCACAACTTGAAAAAACAAGTAAGTAATATCATCCCTTTATAGAGTTATGGAGGATTTTCCATGTAAGTGATCAGAATCATTTCTGGCTACAATAGGCAGTCAAATGTTTGTCCTCTAATCATACCTCAAGAATAGAAAAAAATGCAGCATTAGGTGTGGAAATACTGTTACCCTTTAACATGGATATTAAATAGAGAAAGATCTAAGCTTTTACTTTTGTAACTGACATTTGCCTCAGTAATTTAATCTTGTTGTTCTGTGTTCTTTATCATTTATTAACAAATCTCTTTTTTCTTAAGGGAAGCCTTCAAAACCCAAGTGAATTACAATCCATAATGAATATTTGCCCTACCAGTCTGCTTGGACGGTACTCATCAAGAAGAGGAAGAAAGTTTTCTACCTTCCTCTTTCCTGGTGCTTTCACCTGTGAATTTTTAAATGTTTAAACACCTACCGAAAACAAAAATCATTTAGTATAGCAATACACGCTGCTAGGATTGGGTCCCATTTCATTTTGGCAGAACAGTTCTGAAGAGGTTTGAAGTGTCATCGGCCAGCTGGCCCCTCCTCTCTGGGCCAGTATTGGGTTGTTACTACGATCCAGAAGTTCGTAAGGCCAGAAGATGATGGGTAATAGTGAAGGGTGCAGTGTGCTTTCCCCTAGGCATTTACACAGGATTTCCTTTTTTATTACCAGCTCTTGCTTTGTTCCTGTAGTTTTAGGAATCTGCTTTAGCTTTGAGGACAGTTTAATTTGATGCCCTGAGTATTTGTAGCACTGAGTACTTGCCACTCATATTTTGATCATTTAACATTTTGAAAGAATGTTTAATTTGCTGGGTTGAGTAATATAATGCCAAAGGGATGATGCTGAAAACAAACAGATGGGAGGTTAGTAAAAAAGAATCTTTAGAGTAGAGGTAGCTGGTTAACTAGTCCTGAAAAGTTTTCTCAGAGGTACAGATTGACTGTTCTACATCAGTGTGAAGACACAACGGCAGTTTTAAGTTTATATAGATCTGGAGTTTCAGTTACTGAAATGACTTCCCTTTTCTGTTAGAAAGTGATTACTGTTTGCTCCAAGCAAATTTAGGCTGCTGTGACTCTTAAGACCCTTTTCTCTAATGTATTTGAGAGGGTCTAGAGACAACAAACCTTGAAAACCATGGAAAAGGCAGTATCAACATGGAGCACTTGCCCCCCTTTCCTATCTGATGAGTCTTTACGTTTCTGATAGAAAAGAGGGTGACGGTTCTCTGGTAGGGGTTGGTTGTATGACGGGTAAAAGCAGATGTTCTTGGCTGTGGTGGAAACCAGGTTTCAGCCAATGATTAAATGTCAGGGTAATTAAAACACTCCCACATTTCGCAAAGGAGTCCTAATGATTAACAGTTAAGGTATGCTTCTGAGGAAATCTGATTGTGACCTTTGGAAAACAGCACTGCCATGAATGGTATGTTGTTAGGTCCTCAGGGAGAAGCTTAGGAAAAACATTTTGCTTTCCAGGTGTATTCAACTTTTCTCCCAATTCCTGGAAGTTTGTTTTATTAGGCACACACCAGACTTTTGTTCAAATATTGTGACCAGATTACTCCAGGTTTCTGAGCTGAAAGTGTCTAATGATGTTTCTCAAAGCACAGATCACAAAGTAAGAAACAGACTAGAGAAAACCAAGTCCGACTGTTCCTAATAAGCCATTTATTTAGTACTTTTCACACTAAGAACATTCAACCCAAAGATGTTTTTAAGGGCTGTTTACCAGTATGAGGTAACTGGTATGATGCAGTAAAATGAGCATTTTAACAAGTTTGACTGGTAGACACTTCAGCCTTTTGAGAGGCCTCGGTAGGTAACCCACAACTGCAGTGTGACTCCCCAAGTTTTAGGACCACGCCAACCCAAAGCTTGGAGACTAGCTATTGAACTGCGAATAGACCCCACAGTCCTCACTATCACGTGTGCTTACTGACAACCTCAACGTAAGGAGTTGGCCTGGCTTTAGAAACCGGTTCTTTACCATTTTCAGCCAAGAAATTTTGTTTTACTCCAGCAAAATCTTTTGCACGTAGAGTTAGTTCAGTGTCTTGTCCATATGTTGACTGTATGTTGAGTAAAACTGAAGCAATGGTTTATAAGCCAGTTGTAGGAGATTTTCCCCAGGAACTTGTTAGGACTAGGAATTGGTTCCCTGCTGGACCAGAAGGGGACTTTGTAAGTGTAGGTCTGGTAGAGCAGCACTTGAGATAATGACCCTGAAGATTTTTGTGTCTTGCCCTTGACATTTCCCCCAATACAGAAATAACTTTGCTTTGAAATGGCACATGCATATCTCCATACATCCTTAGTTTCATTTATTATTGTGAAGCTAGAATATACCAAAATTCTGGTTTGTAAAACATGGGAAAATTGTACTTAGAAGCATATGTCTCCAAAGCACAGAATTGATGGGTAAAGTAGGGTAGTCCCAAGCAGAGTAGGGTTTGAGTATGGCCTCTAGATGTGAGCATTGTTGAGTTTTGAATTAGGTTCAAATAGAACTATTCAAATTATGTCCATACTAAGATCAGATTATTTATAATGGAGTCACCTAGCTTCATTTGGGCCTAAAAGTAAAAAGCTTTTTCACCCTAGGTTTCTGTTGAATTTTTTACAAGTAGATTTTATTATTGCTTATCTCAGCAAAGTACATGTTTACAGTATCTTCTACCTTCCTCTTATCTCCCAGAGCATTCCTCAGCCCCCTACTTGATTATGTGGAGTGAGGCTGGCCAAAGTGAAAAGTAGGGTGGTTGAGGCATGGTAAACATTCCTAAAAATGCCCAGTAGATCCCACTACTTACAGGATGGCAGTCTTGTTCTGTACAAGGGCAGCTAAATATTTTCCACAAGTAACATGCAAGGCATTACTTGGTTGCTATGTGGGGCTAGTCTTGTTTCAGATACAACCCTAATAGAGTAAGATCTCTGACCTAGGTCCTGGGACTAAGGATAGAAAAGGAATAAAAAGAGTAGTCTGCACAACTAGTGCCATCTACTGGGTGGTTATAGTTTCTGTAGTTTAGGGATCTGGCTTAACACGTGGGGAAAAGGTTCCATTCCATTGGATAAGAATTTTTGTCATGGTCTGAGCATGATACAGAAGATCACTAGGGATTAGTTGGACTGTTTAATTTTAACGTATGAACTAGCAACACTGACATCAAGAGTAAATTCCTTTCAGTTAACCAGGTTTCTTAAACCCCAAACTGCCCCCCAAAGCCATAGAAAATACGGAAAAGTTTGCCAGATTTTCTGTTATTTGTCAGCAGGATGTAAAAATTATATATTGACAAACTATATATTGACTAGTGTAAACTGTTAAAAATACCCTTTGGTGGGTGGTGTTTTGGTAAAAACGGGCGAAGTAGAATATGAAAGTACCTTTCTTTGTAAAGTCCTGGCCCCATGACTACTGTTGTTCTTGTAGTTACGTTAGCTTTGCAGGACATAACCTATTTTAAATGTCAGTGACGATGTGCTATGGTGAAAAAGTTTTGAGCTGAGGAGATCCTGGTTTTTGAGTCCTAGATCTATGTACTGGCTCCATGACCATGAGCTTTGTTATAAAATGAGGATAATGGGGCTGTGTGAGCCAATGGATGCAAAAACATCGCAACCATATCTGGGGCTCAAAAAATGTCAAGCTCTTTCTCCATGAGCAGTGGAAATAAGGCAAATACTCATCATTTTCTTCATGCTGTCAGAAGACAATCTTTTCTATAATTTTATATCTGAAATACTAAGCAATTTATATTAGTTATCGCAATTAGGCTTTGTGTGTGTGTGTGTGTGTGTGTGACACACATAGTCAAGCTTTTGCAGCCTTCTCTGGGCACAGAAAAGTATGTAGTATGTATGCTGGCAGTTTACCATGACAGCACTGTAGGGTTGAGTCTTCACAAAGATCTGCTTAATAGCTGGGTACCTTGTGCTGTTTTTTCCTTCACCTTTGCCCAGAGGGTGAGGGCGTGGTTATGAAACGGCAGAGGGAGAGGGAGGACATGCGGGCCAGAGTGTGTGCCACAGAGGAGGTCAATGGCCAAGGGGAAGGCAGAGGGTACACTGGAAGGAATTCCATATTCCCAGTGACAGTCCTCAGAATTGCTGTGCACCCAGAGGGCAGAGTGTTTGTTTGCTTCTGATAAAGCATTGGGTAACTTCCCAGCATTTTATTATGAAAAATTTCAAATATACAGTGATGTTGAACAAGTTATAGAACAAACATTTGTACATTCACCACTAAAATTAAAAAATTATTTAAACAAATTTTTTAAAAAATATTTACTTTTGAGATAGAGTGCAGGTGGGGGAGGGGCAGAGAGAGAGAGGGAGACACAGAATCCGAAGCAGGGTCCAGGCTCTGGGTTGTCCGCACAGAGCCTGATGTGGAGACTCGAACTCAGGGACCGCAAAGTCATGACCTGAGCCGAAGTCAGACGCTTAACCGACTGAGCTACCAGGTACCCCTAATCTTTATTTTTGAGAGAGAGAGACAGAGACAGAGTGTGAGCAGGGGAGGAACAGAGAGAGGGAGACACAGAATCTGAAGCAGGCTTCCAGGCTCTGAGCTGTCTGCACAGAGCTTGATGCAGGGTTCGAACCCAGGAACTGTGAGATCATGACTTGATCCAAAGTCGGACACTCCCCGGAATGAGCCACCCAAGCACCCCTCACCACTTAGATTTTATCATTAATATCTGAGACTGGTTTTATCACATCCATAGCATTCATTTATCCATTTTTAATACATTTCAAGCAGACATCATGAATATTTATTCACTAGAGTTCAATATTTTGCAGTTTTTAGTGTAAAATTTACATACAAAGAAATGCACACATCTTAGGTATACATTTGTGAGTTTTAATGAATGCCCATGCCTATGTAACTCAAGCCCCTATCAAGACACAGAATGTTGCCATCACTGCAGAAACTTTTCTCAAGCACTTTCCTAAATTAACCCCTCTTCCCAAGGCCCAGGGGCAGTTCACTCTTCTGATATTTAAAAAGCCATTGTTGCTTAATTCATATGTGCCAAGGTCGGCTCTAGATTTCCTCACTGAGTTAAAGAACTCCAACCATGTCAGAGTACTGCCAAACCCAGCCTCTCACACATCTCAAAAATGTAATCCCAAGACCTTGGTATTTTTTACCCTGTTCCCTTATTTCAATTTAGCTCCAGCTCTGCCCTTACTATCTTTTTTTTTTTTTTTTTTTTGGCCTCGAGATTTATACTTGGCATCCTAGACTCTTCAGACGGAAACTACTGGAATGAAGACCAGCTGGGCAGGATGCCTTTCAGTCCTAGGACTGTGGCTGGAAGGAGTTGGCTACCTGGGGTATACCACTTTGACCTGAGCAGTTCTAGTTGAGATGGGAGCCTCTGGCAGGACATGATAAGAAGTGGCAGGTGTAGAAGGTACACTGAATGCCAGGAGTAGAAGGGATACACTGGAACTTCAGTGTTTTCAGGTCAGGTGTTCAACTATTCAGATTTTGATTCTAAAAACTCTAATTTTCTTAAGATATGAGTTGTCCGAAAGTGCCTTCTGCCCCTTAGGGTTTTGCCCTTTCTTTTCATAGTTAACGTTTCAGTGTTGGCATACTCAAAGTTGTATAAATTCCTTGCCAAGCAAAGACCCTACTATTCAGTCTATAGAAAAGCATTCCTGAATGAAACATATAATTGTGTGTTTTTTCCCAGCTTATTCATGTGCTCATGCAAGTGTACCCACGAATGACATATATTAATCGCTGCCAACAAAGCTATTTCTGCATTAAGCTCCATATTTTCCAGTCTTAGATACTTTTTTTTTTGTCACTTAGTGCTTAAGGGTCCTCTCCTCCGCTTTAATTGGCTACCTGTAATTTATTAAGTACTTACTATGAGCCAGTACAATGGTAGTGAGTCACCTAGATTATCTCAATTAAATGAACGTGTGGGGGAGGTTTTGCTATTTTCATGTTACCAATAGAGACTATGATTTAGAAGGATTGAGTAATTTCATATCACACTACCAGAAATTGACAAAGACCCACACAACGAAGCCTATACTTTTAACTACTTAATCGATGTGGAAGCTTGGAGACTGCTGCTCACTCACCGGACAGTGCTGGACAGGAGGTGGAGTTTGATTTTAAAAGGGAGTGCAGATTCAGCTATAGCGAAGGGGAAGATGGAGAATAGAAATACAGAATTTGACTAATTCACATGTTTACCTAGGATTAGTCATACTTTATTTATTTTTGGCTTAGTCATACTTTATACATCAACTGAATACAGACCCAATTAAAGAAATTTAGTCTACAATATAGGTGGTATCTCGATAGGGAAAATGGGATAATTGAATAGCACCCCCACATACAAATATTAGAAGACCATGGGTGAATTATTTGAGAATGGAGAAAAATTTTCTAACAATGGCTCAAAGTCTGGAAGCATTAAAGATTAATTTGACTACATTTGCATGGTTACAAAAGTATGAAGACAAACTGGGAAAAATATTTGTAATTTATACCACTGAAAAAAGGCTAATATTCCTGATATATTAAAAGCTTGTAAAAGAGATGACCACTCACTCTGGAAAAATGGACAAAAAATATAAGCAGTTCACACAAAATTCACATGGCCTCTAAGCATATGAAAGGAATGTTAAACCTCATAATAAGGGATGCAAATTAAAATGTTATTGAGTGGTGCCTGGGTGGCTCAGTCGGTTAAGTGGTTAAACGTCTGACTTCAGCTCAGGTCATGATCTCACGGCTCGTGAGTTCAAGCCCCATGTTGGGCTCTATGCTGACAGTTCAGAGCCTGGTGCCTGCTTCAGATTCTGTGTCTTTTCTCTCTGCCCCACTCGTGTTCTGTCTCTCACGCTCTCAAAGATAAACATTAAACAAAATGCCATTCCTCACTTTTATATTGGCAAAATTATAAAAGTTTGAAAACACACTCTCTTGGTGACACTATAAGAAACATTTTCAGGGCACCTGGGTGGTTTAGTAGTAAGCATCCAACTTCGGCTCAGGTCATGATCTCATAGTTCATGAGCTCGACCCCCGTATTGGGCTCTGGGCTGACAGTTCAGAACCTGAAGCCTGCTTCAGATTCTGTGTCCCCTCCCAACCCTCCCACTCTGTCTCTTCCCTGCTCACACCCTGTCTCTGTCTCTCAAAAATGAATAAAAATGTTCAAAAAATTTATAAAAAAGAAACTTTCATAGTTGGAGGGAATGTAAACTGTTTAAATCTCTAGGGTTGAGGGCGGGACTTGGCAATTTCATATTTGACTATGCCCTGTGACCCAACAATCCTGCCTCTATCTCTGTGGCCAACTGTTTGCAAAGGCTGCTGGAATACCCATGCCTGTTTGTCGATCTTTAGGTAGTCTCCTCTTCCCAATGACAATGGGCTTGTCCAGTGCCCTATGACAGTAGCAAACTTCATGCAAGGAGAAAATTGAAAAGCACTTGAGCTTTGGGGCTTGCTCTCTCTTAATGGGCTTGGAGCCCTGAGCGTGCCATGAGAACGTATAAATGAGTTGCCAGTTCACCTACTGGAGGATGAGCGGCCACTTGAGGCACCTTGGCTGACTGCCTGCCAACCTCCTGATGTGTGAATAAGTCTATCTTGAACTATCCAGCTCCAACTGAGTTGACAGCTGACTTCAGTCACATGAGTGAGAGCAGCAGAAGGAAGGACAGGGCTGAGCCTACCTAAATTGCTGACCTACAGACTCTTGAGCTGATAAATGCTGTTGCTTTATGCCACTAAGTTTTGAGGTAGTGTGCTATAGGTAGCCAAAGCTAAATGATACAGTACTAAAGATACATTGGCAAAAACATAAAAAGATATTTATTGAAGCATTGCCTATAAGAGCAAAGGAGTGGACACAACCCATGCCCACCAATTCAAGAATGGTTGAATACATTACATTATATTCACTGTGTTCACTCAGTGGAAGACTAAGCAGGTGCAATAGAAATCTCTACACACTTTTTTGTGAAGTGATTTTTAGAATATATTCAGTGGAAAAAAGCAGTTATAGAATAGTACATATAGTACACCACCTTCTTTTAAAGGAAGGGAATATGGGGTGCCTGTGTGTCTCCGTCGTTGTATGTCTGACTTCAGCTCAGGTCATGATCTCATGGTTCATGAGTTCCAGCCCCGTGCCGGGCTCTGTGCCGACAGCTCGGAGCCTGGAGCCTGCTTCAGATTCTGTGTCTCCCTCTCTCTCTGACCCTCCCCTGCCCGCACTCTGTCTCTCTCCCTCTCTCTCAAAAAATAAACATTAAAAAATTTTTTTAAAAAGGGAATGTGAATATTTGCTTTAAATTTTAAAAATGAAAGAATTTTCAAACTAATAAAAAGTGATTACAATTTTTTTTAATGTTTATTTACTTTTGAGAGAGAGAGACAAACAGAGGGCAAGAGGGGCAGAGAGAGAGAGGGAGACACAGAATCCAAAGGAGGTTCCCGGCTCCGAGCTGTCAGCACAGAGCCTGGCTTGGGACTTGAATCCACAAACCATGAGATTATGACCTGAGCTGAAGTCAGACGCTTAACCAACTGAGCCACCCAGGGATCCCAAAATGTGATTTCTTAAAAGGAAGAGAGCAGGGATGGAAGCTAGACTTTACTAAATACTTCTGTGTTGTGGATATAACTTTAGAATCATGGAAATGATTTTCATATAGATGCATACAACACACCCATATACATAAAATCACAATAAAATACATATCTAGAGCAAAAGCAAAATGAAATAAATTTCTGTGGGTGGTTTAGCCACAACAGAGAAGAATTATTTCAAATATTGTAAAAACACAGTCCTTTGTCTATGCATTCTTAGTGGATATAACCTAAATTAAAAATGAATTAGGAAGAGATATCGTTAGTGATATTGTTATTCTGAATTATGTATATATACTCAAGATAAATAAAATACACAATTTTGTTAATGCTATTAGGAATCATGGAGAGAGAGAAAATCAAAGATGCTAAGTAAACTTATAAACTCTAAATATAATTATAAATTTGAATGGGAAATATTGTTATGAAGTCAAAAGGCATTTTCTTCAAAAGAAAAAATAGTAACTTCTAAAGTCATTTTGGAATAATTGATGAGAACCTTCTTGATAGACCTTGTTGGCAATTCAGGATCTCCCTGATCAATCAAAAAAAAAAAAAAAAAAAAAGACAACCAGACATTATGTACCTCCTCATATGAAGCAATGAGAAATACCATCACCAGTATTCTTTCAAAAAAAAATTGAACTGGAATCTATTCAAGTCTCTAGATATAACTACTAGTTTATAGGATGTACAGGGTACAGAGGATCGAGTTGAGCAATACCACAAGTAATTGTAAGACCAGCAGCCCTGATTCTTCAACAAATCAATTATAAGGAAAACAAGGGCAACGTGGACAGGTGGTTGTAGAAAAGGCACTTAAGAGAAACATCAGTCAAATGAATTATTTGAATTCTGATTGGAAAAGAAACAATTGGAGAGAAAATACAAATTATTTATTGGACAGTTTGGAGGATCTGAACAGTAATTAGATGATGATTAAGTGTGACATGATTTTGTGGCTGTGTTGAAAGAGTCCTTATTTTTTGGAATTACATTTTGTAGTAGTTGATGTAGTCAGAATAGAAACCACAAGTAGTTTGGAGAGAGTTTAATATAAAGAATTATTAATTAGTAACATTAACTGTAGGTAAACGGGGTAAAGCCAACACTAAAGAATAGAACAAGAAGAGATACAAGGAGCAGCCACTACTCCCAGGGAAGAGACAGAGGACACAAGGAAGGGACAAGGCCCCCTCTCCCAGTCACCCTCCAATGGCAAGATCCAGATCTCCTCGGAGAGGTCGAGTTTGCGGTCCACTGGATAGCAGAGCAGTTCACTGGGGTGGCCCCAGCTAGGGGTGGCCATCCAACTCCATGGGAAGACACCGGTGGGGCACCTGTGAGACCCCCTGGGAAGCTAGCTGAAATACTAGCAGAACTCTAGAAATACTAGCGTCACTGTGCTCTCATGAGCTGTAGCTGCTTTCAACTATGGGAACAGGCAGGGACGGTGAACTTCGAAAAGATGGTGCTTCCTCTTTCAATATCCCTCTGGCGCCCTCTACAGACAAGGCCTAACGTCTTGCCTGCCTGCAAAAAAATGTTGATAGGGTCCAGCTCCAGTATGGCACATTGGAACAAAGAAGGGTGGATTTAGAGCTGGAGGGTTTTATTTATTTATTCTTATTTTTTTAATCGTTATTATTTTTTAAATGTTTATTCATTTTGGAGGCCGAGAGAGTGAGCAAGCATGGGGGAGGGGCAGAGAGAGAGAGAGAGAGAGGCAGACAAAGCGGGCCCTGTGCTGGAAGCAGCAAGCCTGATGTGGGTGGGGTTTGAACTCATGAACCTTGAGATCATGACCTGAGCTGAAGATGGACACTCAGTCGATTCATGGGCTCTGGAGCTGAAGAGTTTTAAACTGAAAACTGGCACACATACCAAGGTACTTATGAATGAAATAATAGGCTGTCTGTGATTTGCTTCAAAATAATTCTCTTGGGGGGGCGGGGATTACAGATGAAACAAGATTATTCACATGTTGGTAATTTTTGAAGATGGGACTTCTTATATAAGGGTTCATTTTACTCTTTTTTTATATACATGTTTAATTCATATATATCACATATGTTTATATATGATATATATGTTTATATATTTTACATATCATATATGTTTATATATCATATATATGTTTACATATATATTTATATATGATACACATGTTTATATATCATATATATGTTCATATATGAGAGAGATGTTTATGAGATATATATGAGATAAACATATACATTCATATGTATATGTGTGTATTAATATATAAGCATTTCCTACACATTTTTATTTAAAAAAAGGTTTAAAAATGTGAATTGACACATTATCTGTCCCTAGGAAGCTAAAGCTTTATATTATAACCTAGCAACCTAGGACTGTTCAGAATTTGGGGGAAGCCAGGTGTCAGGACAATGTAATCTAAGTATGCCCCGACTCGGAAGATGGAACTGTCACTCTGACTGATCATGGGAGAGAAAAGGATTTTACTTCTATGAAAAATTTGGAGCTGTGGCTAGCAGGCTGTACATAGGTGCAAACATTCTTAAAACTGAAAGGGGCCAAAATAATTGCCCTAAGTGAGTTAATGTGTGTAAAGCTCTTAAAACAGTGCTTAGACCATTCTAAGTGCTATGCAAATGATTGTTTTCATTTCATGTTAATCGCCTCCCTGTAATCAACCACCTCGAAATTTGTCCTACTGCTGGCGAGGCCCCCCCTTACCCACTTGATGTAGTATTATCGAGATTCCATATAATCCAGGAATTCAAACCTTGGACTGTCAAAGGAAAGAGCTGAGTAGTACCTAAGAATATCCTCTGTTTTCCTCTGCTTCTTGTCTTTCTAGGGGAGACACAGTGGTAGCATTGGCTGCCTCAGCAAAGGCACCAATCATAGAGGCTCCGCCCATAGCGCTGGGTCGGGGTGGGGGCAAGGGCAAAGAGGTGGCGGCTGGAAAAGTGCTGACCACAGCAGGGACCCGAATGGGGGCGGGAAGCATGTAGGACCCCAGAAGAGCTCAGTGCCAGTGGGGCATTGCGGACCACACGTAGGTGCCTCCAGGCGCACAGGGAGGTGGGTGACACATTTTGCTGCACGGTGAGGGCGAGGTGGGAGTTGTAGATGCCAAGGGGTTTGATAACTAGTGGGAAGAAGTTGAATGAGCCTTGACTGGAGGTTTTGGAGGGAGGTGTTTCCTTTAGCGTCCCTTTGGTGGAATCCAGTGTGCTTGTGTGTGTGTGTGTGTGTGTGTGTGTGTGTGTGTGGCACAAGCCTGTATATTATGCATGTATGTATGGACATCTGTTTGCATGCAGCAGTGGCAACAGGACGATTCAATCCCCTGGTGAAAAGGAGTCAAACTTCATATTTAGATTAAATGGATAAATAAGCAAGCATTGCTGGGTAATCAACCTGATATGTAATTTTTTCCTTCTATAGTGGAGTTGCATTTCATACACATTCAATGTATGGGAATTCAACCAAAAGTGCTTGGCTTAGCAAAGCGACAGCCTACCGGGCGATACAAGCAAGAGAGAAGTGAGAGAAAGGCAAAAACATTCATCGTAATCGTGCATCCGCCATGACACCAACAGCTGGTGCTGCCCTGGGTTGTCTCAGTTTCTGTGTGATTCTCAGAGTGGAGCCTCTTGCTGCGTACGATTCTTGCTCTTAAAGACACAGTTTTGGTGTTTATTTAATAGGACATGCGCTCTAAACACAAAGCCACCACGTCCTCTAGAACTCAATGAAGAATACCAACTTCTCGCTCTCTTTTCTTTCTTTTTTTTTTTTTTAACATTTATTTTTGAGACAGAGAGAGACAGAGCATGAACGGGGGAGGGGCAGAGAGAGAGGGAGACACAGAATCGGAAGCAGGCTCCAGGCTCTGAGCTATCAACCCAGAGCCCGACGCAGGGCTCGAACTCACTGACGGCGAGATGGTGACCTTAGCTGAAGTCGGACGCTTAACCGACTGAGCCACCCAGGCGCCCCATCTCGCTCTCTTTTCTTATGGAATTAAAAATGTTGAAGGTGATATTTTTCATATCTATTACATATAAAGTGAAATCATTTGTAAGTGATATATACAGTTGACCCCTGAGCAACACAGAATTGAACTTCAGATCCACTCGTGTGGATTTTTTCAATAAATACAGTAGAATACCGTAAGTGTAGTTTCCTCTCATGCAGCGTACAATACATAGAGCACACAAAGTATGCGTTAATGGACCATTTCTGTTATTGGCAAGGCTTCTGGTCAACAGCAGGATATCAGTAGTTGAGTTTGGGGGGAGTCAAAAGTTACATGTGGATTTTCAACTGCACAGAGGAGTCAGCAACCCTAACCTGCATTGCTCAAGGGTCAACTGTGTATATTACTGCAAGGGGCTGTACATGCAAAACTATGCCTTTCAAATTAGTTTAAGGGATTTTTAAATAAACTCAGGTGCCGTATGGGTTTTATTTTATATGCTGACTTTAGATCCTATCCCTGCACAAAGCACGGCTCCTCTGTATGATTTCTGTTATTGAATCAAAACAAAAGGTCTCATTTGGATGTGTTGAATCAGTGTTGCACAGAGCGTGTGTCAAAATTCAGTGTTTATCACTTTGTTTCATACAAAAAAACAACACATCCTTAAAAGCAGGGTGGTTTGAGCATTGAAAAATGAAAACAAAGTTTAAAGGTGGTATCTGGGGGAAGGAAAGGTCAAGGGATGCTGGAAAGGAACCCTTTTAATATCTCAAAGGGAATAGGCAGTAATGGGTAGAAGTGTGATAAAGCGGCCATAACAGCGTGAACTTGGCTACGTAGATTTTGAAGCATAAGTTTGGTCTTAGGTGATCTTACATGAAAATGTGAATATTATAAATTGCTTATCACATTCAAGCCATTTGTGCCCATTCCCACCGCTACCATTTAGCCATGCTACGTAATGGCGTGAAGCACCCATTCATTACTCCAAAGTAATCTTGTGGCCACTCTTCAGTATGACTGAAAGTCCCATTACCTTCTGCATTCTTCCCCCCCCCCCCCACCCCCCGTGCCCCCAACCAGTCTCTTCCTTGGAATTATCAACACTTCTGGGGTTTCAGCTTGACTGGATTTCTTGTTGACTGGAGGCAGAAGAGCCCCCTGGGAAGTGACCTTGACTTGTTTGTTGCTGTGGCTCCAGAGCATCAAGCTGGTGAGATCGCCTGACAGTTGTATTTTGACGGGGAGAAAAAGGTGGTGGAAAAGGGAGAGAAAAGTCCTGGGAGGAAAGGATCTGAGCATGTGGAACTTGACCCAGAACAAAGCCTTAGTCATCAGGGTGGGAGGAAGTCCTGAATACATTGCAGCGACTGTTCTCCAAATGTGTCCTTGGTCCTGCAGTGCTGGCTGGATCCCGGGGACAGAGAGAGCTGCAGATAAGGGAAAGTGCTGATGCACTCAACTGTGGGCCACATTAGAGCACCAGCATGTTACTCTGAGAGTCCTCTAGGGTCAAACAGAGCTCAGGCCAGAGCTCAGGGAGACATTTTTTTTTTAATTTTACCTTCCTGCACCTTGGGGCTCACCTGGTGATTCAGGGGGTGGACAACTGGCCGAGCGTTCACTGCCAGGTTCAGGGCATGGTGGGGGCGGGGAGCAGGTGCACATGCAGAGACATGGTGGCCTCTGGGTTGTGGGGGGATCCGAGTACTCTCCGGTTGAGGGACACTTCTCAGGGGGCCCAGTGCCTGCTTCAGTGTGGGTTACACTCACTATTGACTTTATTTGGTTTTAAGTTTTCCTAGGACTTCGAGTTATCTCCTTACATATAGCACAGAGAAGTATATGGCTTTATAAAAAGTGGTTTCAAAGGTACTAATATGAAATACAGTTATTATGCAGTTTTAAAACTGTAACTTGTCTTATCTGTGGGTGATTCAAGCCTCTTGCGGGACAGAAGTGTGGGTTTCATGGCTTTCCTGTTGCATTTTCTTTAGACTTTAGGATGGTAATGCAACTAATTTTTTAAAATAAGAAAATACAGTAGGAAATTCCTCAACACTTTTCAAGAACAGTTTAGGGAGAAAATTAGTCGCCTCAGTTTGTTTTATGTGATTTCTACACAAACCTCCTAAAGCAAAATCAATATGCAATAAAGTCCTGGAGCTGTTGCTGTCAGTTTCTCACTAATAAGTATATTCGATCGAATCCCCTGTCCTACTCATGTCCTTTCCCTACATTTTGTGTCCAGGTACACTTGGAGAAACGAACTGTAAAAATGTCTTGCTGCATGATAATTTCCATCTTGCCCCCATCTTATCTCCTGCATTCTCCCCCATCCCCTGCTTCCAGTAGAAGTTTTGCAAAGCTGCATGGTATTTTCGTTTTTTAAACTTCACGGGAAGGAAGGAGAGAAAGTCAGTTCATGGGAATAACTGGCTGCTTTTCCTAATCATAGGGGAAGGAGGGAAAAAGAAATGAGCAAGCAGGGCTTTATTCTCCGTTGCTTAATTCTTACCTCCATCCTCGATCTTTCAGACTGGGGTCAAGATTCACCTCTGTTCCACAGGAGGTTGACTGACCATCAGGAGGGCTGCCTAGAAGACTGGTCCTTCTTTGCACCAAGTGAGCTTGGGTCCAGTTCTGAATCCTGCCACTGGCAGGTCATGTCTACTATAACTTCTCTTTTTCTTTCTTCCGCAGTCACACATGGAGCCTTGCTTCAACCTTCTAGGAATTAATAAAGGAAGAGACAAACATTAGACTCCCAAGATTCTAATTAACTTTGATGTGGATTTCTGTGTAAAGTTGGATGAGTCACTGATTTTTAATAAATGGGAGAGAGAATCTTAAAGATTAATGTAATAGCTGAGAACACAAGAGCTGGGACTTTGATGCTTGCTTAATTCTTTCTCCCAACCCTCGTCATTTGGAGAAAAAAAAATATCAAAGACCTTAAGAAAGTGGGGAAAGGCAAGGGGATTATGCAAATGAAAAGTTCACAGGACTAAATCATTACTCTCCTGCAAATGAGCTTCTCCTTCGTGTGCTTTGCAGGAGTGTTTTAGGACTATATTTGCTGGGGATCCATTCCTGAGGATAATGAGAAATGGAGGCGTGGTGAAAAAGAGACTGATTATGAACTAACTGATCTTCCTAGGCATTGTGAGAGGTTAAAAAACAAACAAACAAACAAAAATTGCAAAATCTGAGGTCTAGTAAAAACTTGACTTATTTTGCACTAATATCCATCTTTTTAAAAAGTAACAATGATGCATTAGTGACATGTATCATTTGAGTTCCCCCCACCCTCACCCAGTCCAGGCAGCATGTCGGAAACCTACACCAGTATGTCTACTTTTCCAGCTGTCCTTACTAGTAGTGGTCTAAACTCTTTAGAAGCTTCAGGGGTATTGCTGGCCGGCCCCCTCTTTGTTCTGATTTAGGGCCTGAAGCAGAGTGAAGCTTTCTAACTGCTAAAGGAAGCCCCTCAGTCTGGGGTTCAGCAGTTAAAACTGGCCCCTCGTGGGCTCCAGGCCACTCACTTTCCCATCTGATGGAATGTTCCAGTGCTGAGCATCATCAAGGTTAAATAATTTAGCCTAAGTCTCCCTTTGGGCTGATAGCAGACAGCTACACCATACAAAAATATATTTTGAGTGGTTGTACAGATTAAGTACTCAATTTTTTCCTAAATGATAAACTGACATGGTGATAGATATAGAACAATGCACAAGGCATTGTGTTTGATTAACCTTGACTGTGGATGCTTTTGCAGCTCAGGCAGCTGATTTGAAGAAACTTATAATTTCATAATCTTACCAAAAAACTAAAACCAAAACAAAAAAAAAAAAATCAAAACCAGAGCAAAAACACCCCCAACCGTTAATCTTTTAGCATTTTATAAAGTAGGAACTTAGTATATATCTACTGGTAATGAAGGAACTTATGTAGGTTGATAGAATTTATTGATTCTTTATTTCACACTTGAGTTCTGTGGACAGATACTCGTAAATAATAAATAACATCCTGGGAGTGCATCTTTTCTCACCTGTTGTATTTCTCAGAATAAATCTCATGAGACTATATGCCACAGAAACTCAAGAGGGAAGTAACTAATCGTTTTGAAGACGTTGAAGGCTGAATTCTGGCTTTCCCTGTTATTAGCTGTGCAACTTTGTGTAAGTCACTTAACTTCTCTAAGCTCAACTTCTTGAGCTCAAAAATGGATATAATGCCACTTCATCCTAGTGTACTATGTCATGTGCAATGTGCTTAGGCCAGTACTGGGCACACAGGAAAGCACTTAACTAGCATAGCTATTATTCCTAGAAATAGAATCCCTGGGTTAAGGATATGGATGTTACAAAGTTGATACAAATTGCCAACTTCATCTTAACTTCTGATTATAAAGCTGGGGGACTCATTAGGGAGCATATTAAAATAAGTGAAAATAGGAATGTTCATGAGTGTAAAAATCTGCCCCAGGAGTCACCTGTGTGTTTCCTAACTGTTCTTTCTTCTGACGACAGCACCTTGGTTTTCCTCTGGAAATCATATTTTCTCCATTCCTGTAAAGGAAGAGACAAACATTAGACTCCCAAGATTCTAATTAATTTGATGTGGATTTCTCCACATCAACAGGGCTGATGGCCTCCTCTGGCCTCAGCAGGGAGAAGGGATTGGTTCAGTAATGGGCACATGACTTGAGGTGGCTCACTGAGAGCTCAACCTAGGATGTTTATTGATATTGGGAAAATGGCACCATCTTTTTTCTGGGCTTGCCAGGCCTGCGCTGCTGGTGACTATATTTTCTCCTATGTAGAAAGAATCTACACAGAGAAATGCAGAACTGAGATATGGACAAGTGACCCGGTGACCATGTTTGAACAGCTGCGTGTAGCCGTTTCTGGACTTTGGGCTTACGTGAGTCAATATATTCCCTTTATCACTCAAATAATTTTGCGTTGGGCTCTTATCGAAAGGTGACTAAAATTGACAGTTCATATTATGTTCCTCCAGGTCATAACCTATGTAAGAAATAAGCAGAGTTTCTATCACATTAAATGTCAGAAACATTTTTGTTTCAGGATATTTATGAATGATGGTATGTCACAAGTCAATACAGTTTACTCAATGTCTGTGTAATGTTGTCATTGGTTTACGACCTACCTTGAACAGGTGTAGGTTTCCTTCAAAAGCATGACTGAAACCATGGAAACCTCTTGATTACCTGGTAACCAGTCATGATTCTATCAGTTTATGTATGTGTCTGTGAAGGTAAATGTAGGAAATTAGAAAAAAAAAAGCTGAATGAACTGTTAAAATGAAAATCTGCAAACTGTATCTGTTGGTGTTAATTTCTGAGACTTCTTCTCTACAGATTTGGATTGCAAAACATAAGCATCGTTTGTCTTTGACTTTTTCCTTTATCCAGAGGATATACAGACGCTGAAAAGGTGGGTTCAGGTTGAGGAGTCTCATGTTGAGAAAGTAAAGACAAAACAGGCCAAATTTGGGAGGGCTTTGAGCACTGGTCCAAGGCTTTGTACTTCATTCTTTGTGGAATAAGGAGCCCTTAAATATCTTGCATGAGAAAGCTTCTAGAAGATTAATATGTAGATGAGGGTAGAGGAGAAGAGACAGGAGGCAAGGGAAGAAATGACTGGACTATTGCAGAATTTCAGGTTGATATAAAAAAAAATAGTGGGGCAATGAGAGTGGAAAGAAAATGATGCATGGGAAAGACACTGAGCAGAAGGAGCAAACAAGACTTGGTCACCCCAAGAATAAGGGGCAGCAGAAGGAAAAGAGTATACAGTAAGCATATTACTAGTTTTTTTTTTTTAAGTTAGTTTGGGGAACTAGTTGGCTCTTGGTGGGAGAGCTGTGGGGAAAATAATGAGTTCGGTTTTATCTGAACCCTTTTCTTTTCTTTTCTTTTAATGTTTATTTTTGAGAGAGACAGAGACAGAGTGTGAGCACGGGTGGGGCAGAGAGAAAGGGAGACAGAATCCAAAACAGGCTCCAGGCTCTGAGCTGTCAGCACAGAGGCCGACGCGGGGCTCGAACTCACAAACTGTGAGATCATGACCTGAGCTGAAGTTGTACGCTTAGCCGACTGAGCCACCCAGGTGCCCCTATCTGAACCCTTTTCTATCTGGATGTCAGCTCTCTTAGAAGTTGAAGGTAGAATGTAGAATGGGAGGTAACCATGGGGCAACCCTGGAACTTGAAAATGGCTCTCCCAGAGCTATGCTTAGACAAGTATGCAAAGTAACTTTAAGAGCAGTAATCTTTATCTATAACCTGTGAAAGTACAACACGTTCTCTGAAGAAAGGACAGCGCATTAGAAAGGAGGCTCTTTGGTAAGGAAGTAAACAAAATGGAGAGTCATAGAGACAAAGTTAGAAAGTGCCCACAACACAGTGTTTGGTGTGGCCTAAGGCCTTATGAGGCAAGCCAGTATGGTTAGCAGATAAAACCCAGTGTGATGATGAATGGAGGTACCAGGCTATTTTAATGTTTTGCCACTTTGTAGTTTGTTCTAATTTTATGCTTACCAAATCAATCTTCTAGTTATAATTTGGCTCCCCATATGGCTTCTATGCCGGGAGAGAAATTCCTGTGAGTAGCAGCTCTCTTTTCATTGTCTGTCATTAAATTGGAATTCTGGGTAAGAAGCACATGTGTCACTTAGGAGCTTCCACAGTGTTGAGTCATCATCCTCATGATCTGTCCAACCCCGGGGCACAGGCCAAACTGGGTTTCCCCATCTGTAAGGCTGAGGGCCAGTCTCTGCCTGGTGTGACCCACCAGCTCGAGGCCTCACGGTAGGTAGGCAGCAGACCTTCCCTCTCGTATGTTCTGACTTTCCCATGATCTCTTCTCAAGCATGTATACTTCCTGACTCAGAGCACACCAGAGAACAGGAATCAGGAAATCAACAACAAGGCCTCCAATCTCCTAGAGGAACCGTCACACGCTGTGGAAGTAATACCTGGGACATTTTTCCACTTGGGGAACTCTAAGTCACCACCCAAATCGTGTTTACTTTGTTAGTTTTGCATGTGTGTGTGGTGTGTGTGTGAGGGAGAGATCATAAAAGCTACTCGTAGTCATTATAGAACAAAAAAATACTGAGAAAACAAAAATCAATAAAAACAAGTTAATGTCCCGAGGCAACCCGTTTGCATTTCGGCGTTATTTCCTCCTAGGCAATTTCAGTTTTACTTTTAATTTATACATAATTTTTGAAGCTTCATTATGTGGTTCCCAATTCCACTGCAGATTAGAAATGGCAATTTGGAGAAAGGGACGAGAAAGAAAAGTCACAAAAAGTTGGTAACATGTGTTAAAGTGCATAGTGCTCTGGAATCATCTAATTGGCCACCGCCACGCACAGCTCGGTAACTACTGGGGTTAGTCACTGCATTGTAATTGGTACCATAATACATTTACAGAAACCAAACCAAAACAAAAAAACAAACCCCCCAAAAAACCAGTAATACATTTACATCATGATGACCTCAAATCATCATTAAATGCTTAAATTGTGTTTTGTATACTTCTGTTAAAAGTCAGAGATATAAAGAATACACTTTTGAACTATATCATTTAAACTGGTTAATATATTGGGGCGCCTGGGTGGCTCAGTCGGTTGAGCGGCCGACTTCGGCTCAGGTCATGATCTCACGGTCCGTGAGTTCAAGCCCCGCGTCGAGCCCCGAGCCTCTGTGCTGACAGCTCGGAGCCTGGAGCCTGTTTCAGATTCTGTGTCTCCCTCTCTCTGACCCTCCCCCGTTCATGCTCTGTCTCTCTCTGTCTCAAAAATAAAATAAACGTTAAAAAAAAAATTAAAAAAAAAATAAACTGGTTAATATACATAAGGAGTGAAGTGAACCCTTACCTATTTATAAACTTAACTATACAGAATTCTTCCTTTTCCCTGGGTCCCAAATACATAGACAAGATGTAGCTAAAACTATGGGTTGCCTTTCTGGCATCCATTCCATTCTGTTCCATGTTGTAGCAGCCATGCTTTTGGTGGGATTGGCCTCACCTCTGGCTTTAGAGAAGGACTCTGCTTGGCCTAAGTTAATCATGATGATCACATCCTCTTGCCCAATAACTGATTCAGGAATAAGCCTGGAGCTGTGGCCTTAATTAATGGCTAAAAGCATTTTTCTAGCCGCAGTGATCTCCAAAATTTCAGATTATGGGGTCCTGAAACTGCTGCAACCATTTTGTTACCATGAGGAAACTCATCTGAGGATTTTTTTTTTTTAATTTTTTTTTTTTTAACGTTTATTTATTTTTGAGACAGAGACAGAGCATGAACAGGGGAGGGTCAGAGAGAGAGGCAGACACAGAATCTGAAGCAGGCTCCAGGCTCTGAGCTGTCAGCACAGCTCGCGGGGCTTGAACTCACGGACCATGAGATCATGACCTGAGCCAAAGTTGGACGCTTAACCGACCAAGCCACCCAGGCGCCCCAGGATTTTTGTTTTTAAAACAGCAGAAGAGATGATTTATTGTATATATATGTTACACATGTAACACAATTGAGAACACAACTTGTCCAGAATATTACAGGTCCAGGGTAAAGGACCAAAAGGGCCTGTCTGGTATAAGAAAAGGTGGGTTTCTCAGTGGTTGTGGTGGCTGGATGGTGATAGAATTTCTAGGTCCATGGAAACAACTTCTGACAGTAGCATGCAGTCTAACAACTTGCACCAGTGCCCCCGGCCTTCCCCTTTCCATATTTTTGCTTTTGTGACCTTTATGGGTACAAAGAAGAATCCAGAATCCTGAAATTTACTGTATACCTGGAATTAAGTCAATAATTTCCATGTATGTTTAGGCTATTTTGATTTGTGTATCTTGTTACTTGTGACAGAATTTACAATTGTTTTTACTGTGCTTTGGAGGCAATGTTAAGGCCATCAACGTGTAAATATCCAGAAATTTTGGTATGGGCATGAATCTAAAGTTCAAGACACCAGTCAGGGCTGGGAGTGAGCCACAAGTAAGGAGATGATAGATATCACACAGGAGCTGCTCAGTAAATAAATACTGGTGGAGTGTTGTTGGAATAGTCAGAATAGGTCAGGACTGGCTAGGAGAAAGGACAGAGAGTAGAAGTCTGAAGACCAAAACTTCAGTTAGTATGAGGAGCAGAAATTAGAATTAAAAAAAAAAAATTAATGTTTTTATTTCTTTTTGACAGAGAGAGAGAGATAGAGCATGAGTGGGGGAGGGGCAGAGAGAGAGGGAGACACAGAATTCGAGGCAGGCTCCAGGCTCTGAGGTGTCAGCACAGAGCCCGACACAGGGCTCGAACTCACAGACTGAGAGATCGTGACCTGAGCCGAAGTCAAACGCTCAGCCGACGGAGCCACCCAGGCGCCCCAAGGAGGAGAAATTAGAATTAATGAAGAAGCTACTGGAGAGAAAGGGAGGGAGGCAGCATGTTGTCACATCACCGTGTCTAATGAGAAAGAAATTTACATGAAGAGCTGGCGATCTACAATGTCAAATGTTTCAGAGGCACCAAGATAACCAGTGAACTATGAACTTGGTAATTTGGGGGTAATTGATAATTTGATGAGATGCACAGAAACAAGTAGTAAGTAACTTTGACTTTTATTAGATTTGGGATAATCACAGGGTAAACAAAGTTTACCAGAGACCCTGGCCCAGCAAAGAATAATCATAGTGGCAGACCCAGAATGGATTTTCTCTGATTCTGCTTTTATTTACTCTGTAGAAAAATTCAGAGATTTAAAAGTTCGTTACACATATCTGGAGGACTCCAGAATGTTTCTCATGTTGACTAGAAACCACGGGTTGACAAGAGGTGTCCACCATTTTCCTCCTCTCCTCTTCTGGCTCTCTGGGAGACAGGTTATGCTGGAAAAGGCACAGGGCAAGGCAGAGAAGTCTAATACACTGGCTAGTCATCAACACTTTCCACAGCTTGTAATACTGACCCTGAGAGTTCCACCACCATGAGGGCATTGCATGACGGCATCACTATGCCAGCATACCGAGATAGCACCATCCCTTAAGGTGGCCTAGCATTGACTGGGCTCTCAGAGGCTTGTCTCCTATGGGAAAATTTGCCAAATTTTAGAGAGCATTATAACCAAATGCCTGAAATGGTAGAAGATTGGTAAGCAATGAATCCAAATATTAGGAGTGATTTGACTCAAGAAGCGTCCCCCAGTTGGGATGGATTGAGGTACTCTAGGGATAATGTTGCCAAGAAATTGAAAATGTTACTGTTCAGTCAGAATTTCTTTTTCTGTAGATAACACTTGCGTAGTTATTTGTAAACATTTTCTTCCTCTGGGATCCTCCTTCTTCCCCTGCTTACGTGGCTGATCATCTTCTCTATTCATGTGGCTTTTCTTTCAAACATGAGTCCAATATCCTCGATTAGGATTCTACTTACAATCAAATGCCAATTCTGCCTCCCCCAGACTTCTGGAATTTTAAGTGTTCATAAATATTCCCTTCGTACATTTTTAAAGACAGCCCTTGGAGTTTATTCCTTTATATGAAAACATATCTCCAGTGGTGTAGATATTTTCTAGTTCATTCATCCATCCATTCATTCATCCGTCCGTTATTTACTCATACATACCATAAATATTCAATGTATACCTACTATGTGTTAGGTATACTGTGTGAGATGCTGGCATAATAATGATTAGCAATACAGGCACATCATCAGCTTCTGATGATGAGTCCTGGGAGATAGTTCCCTCCAGACCCTGGGTGTGCTGCTATCTCCTGTTGCTGCTAGAGCATGAAACACCAAAGCTTCTGGCAGTGTCCACGGATATCCATCAATGATGGTCAGTGTTACTGGTCGATGACCTCACGAACCTACTATTTTCTTGTTGACGCCCCCACTGCCTTAGTACCTAGTACTGCCTAGTATTAGAGACTGTAAGATGTGGTAGTGAAGCAGCTGAATCTGTCCCTAAATCTGGGCTCAGGGCAGCTAGGGCTGTGAGAGCATGCATAATATATACTGAGAGTGCCACCTTCTGATGCCGCTAAGGCTGATGGTTTCAATGCCAACCACTCTGCTCTTCTAAATCTCTGTCTGCTTTAGCATTTCTCATTCTTTCCACCACCCAGTTTTACTGAAATATAACTAACATATAACATTGTGGAAGCGTAAGGTGTCTAATGCAGTGACTTGATAGACATAAATATTGTGGAACGTTTACCACGGTAAGGTTAGGTAACACATCCTTTGCCTCATATAACTACCATTTTGTTGTTGTTGTTATGGTGAGAACATTTAAAATCTGCTCTTATGGCCATTTTCAAGTATCCAATACTCAAAACATACAGTTTACTATAGTCAGCATGATGTACATTAGATCTCCAGAATGAATTCCTCTAGTAACTGGAAGCTTGCACCCTTTAACCAACATCTCCTCATTTCCCTCGTCCTTCACCCAGTCTGGCAACTGCTGTTCTACTCTCTGTTTCAGCTTTTTTAGGTCACATATATAAATGAGCTCATACAGTATTTGTCTTTCTCTGTCTGACATTTTACTTAGCATAATTCTCTTTAAGATTCATATTGTTGTAAATGGTAGGCTTTCCTTCTTTTTTTTATGGCTGAATACTATTCTATTGTGCATATATCATATTTTCTTTATCCATTCTTCCACTGACAGATACTTTGGTTGCAGCCACGTCTTAGCTATTGTGAATAATGCTATAATGAACATGGGAGTGAAGTTAACTCTTTGAGATGGTGATTTCATTTCCTTTGGGTATATATCCAGAAATGGGATTACTGGATCATATGGTATATCTACTTTTAATTTTCTGAGGAACTTCCATACTGTTTCCCAGGGTGGCTGTACGCATAGGGCACAAGGGTTCTCTTTCTTTTTATGTCCTCACCAACACTTGCTATCTCTTGTTTTTTGTTTTGTTTTGTTTTGTATAATAGTCATTCTAACAGGTGTGAAGTAATATCTCCCTGTGGTTTTGATTTGCATTTCTTTGATGATTAGTGATGTTGAACATCTTTTCAAGTCTCTGTTGGCATTTGGATTTTTATTTTTTTTGGAAAATGTCTATTCATTCCTCTGCCCATTTTTAAATTGGATTAATTAATTAATTAATTAATTTTTGCTATTGAGTTGTAGGAGTCCCATATATATTTTGGATATTAACCCTTTATTAGATACATGGTTTGTAAATATTTTCTCCCATCCCATAGGCTGCCTTTTCATTACGTTGATTGTTTCTTTGGCTGCGCAGAGCTTTTGAGTCATTGATATTTGCTTTTGTTGCCTGTGCTTTTGTTGCCATGTTCAAAAACCATTTGCCAAGATTAATGTCTTAGAGTTTTTTCCCCTATATTTTCTTCTAGGAGTTTCATGGTGTCAGGTTGTAGAGCTAAGTCCCTACTCCGTTTGTAGTTAATATTTGTGAGAGGTGTTAAGATAGGGGTCTAATTTCATTCTTCTGCATATGAACATCTAGTTTTCTCAATACCTTTTATTGAAGAGACTATTCTTTCACTATGGAGTATTTCAAATATTAGTCTACTGCATGTACATGGGTTTATTTCTTGGCTCTCCATTCTGTACCATTGGCCTATGTATCTCTTTTATGCCAGTATCATATTGTTTTGATTACCATAGCTTTGAATATAGTTTGAAATCAGGAGGTGTGATGCCTTCAAGTTTGTTCTTTCTCCAGATTTTTTTTGGATACTTGGGTCTTTTGAGGCTTCACATAAATTTTAGGATTATTTTTTTCTGTTTCTGTAAAAAAAAAAACATTGGAATTTTAATAGGGATTGCAGTGAATCTGTGGTATGCTTTGGATAGCGTGGACATTTTAACAATATTGACTCTTTCAATCCATAAACATGGATATCTTTCTATGTATTTATGTTTTCTTCAATTTCTTTCATCAATGTCTCACAATTTTTGATGTATAGATCTTTCACTTCCTTGGTTAAATTTATTTCTAAGTATTTTACCTTTTTTGATGCTATTGTGAATGAGATTATTTTCTTTATTTCTTTTTCAAATAGTTTATTATTAGTGTATATAAATACAACTGAGTTTTGTATGTTAGCTTTGTATCCTGAGACTTGATTGAATTTGTTTATTCTAACAGTTTTTAGGTGGAGTCTTAAGGATCTTCTATAGACAGGAATAGGTCACCAGCAAACAGAGACAATTTTTCTTCTTCCTTTTAGTTTTGGACGCCTTTTAGTTCTTTTTCTTTCCTAACTGCTCTGGCTAGGATTTCTAGTACTCTGCTGAATAAGAGTGGTGATAGTGGGCGCTTGCCTTGTTCCTGATCTTAGAAGGTAAACTTTCAAACTTTCACTGCTGTGTATGATGTCAGCTGTGGGCTTGTCATATATGGCTTTTATATGTTGAAGTATGTTTTTATTGTACCCACATTGTTGACAGTTTTTATCGTGAAAGGATGTTGAATTTTGTCAAAGACCTTTTTGCATCTATTGAGATAACCAGGATTTTTACCTTTCATTCTATTAATATGATACATCATATTTTATTAATTTGTATATATTGAACCATCCTTGCATCCCAGGGACGAATCCCACTTGATTATGGTGTATGATCCTTTTAATGCACTGTTGAATTTGGTTTGCTAATATTTTGTTGAGAATTTTGGAATTTTCATCAGGGAGATTGGCCTATACTTTTCTTACAGTATCCTAATCCGGCTCTGTTATCAGAGAAATCCTGGCTTCATAAAATGAGCTTGAAAGTCTTCCCTCCTCTTCAATTTTTGGGAAGGATTTTGAGAAGAATTTATACTAGTTCTTTTTAAAATGTTTGGTAGAATTCGCTTGTGAAGACATCTGGTCCTAAGCTTTTCTTTATTGGAAGATTTTTGATTAATAATTCAATCCTCTTACTTATTATTGGTCTGATTTTCTATTTCTTCATGATTCAGTCTTGGTAGGTTGTATGTTTCTAGGAATTTATCATTTCTTCTAGTTTGTTCAGTTTGTTGATGCATAATTATTCATAGTAGTCTCATAATCCTTTGTATTTCTGTGCTATCAGTTTTAACTTCTCTTCTTTCATTTTTAACTTTAGTTATTTGAGTACTCTCTCTCTCTCTTTTTTTCTTGGTTAGCCTGGCTAAAGATTAGCCTGGTTGTCAGTTTTATTTACCTTTACAAAAAACCAACTCTTAGTTTTGTTGATTTTTTAAAAATTATTTTTATTCTCTATTTCATTTATTTCTTCTCCAATCTTGGTTATTCTCCTTCCTTCTGCTACTTTTGGGTTTAGCTTCCTTTTCTTTTTCTAGTTCCTAGTTGTAAAGCTAGGTTATTTATTTCAGATATTTCTCCTCCTCCTCCTCCTCCTTCTTCTTCTTCTTCTTCTTCTTCTTCTTCTTCTTCTTCTTCTTTTTAAATGTAAACACTTGCTGCTATAAACTCCCTACCTAGAAGTGCTTTTGCTACATCTCATAAGTTTTGGTATGTCATGCTTCCATTTTTATTTAAGATATACTTTTATTTCCCTCTTGATTATTTCTTTCACTCATTGGCTATTTGGGAATGTGTTGTTTAATTTCCACATGTTTGTCAAATTTCCAGTTTTTCTCTTGTTATTGATTTCTAGTTTCATACCATTATGGTCAGAAAATGTACTTGGTATGATTCAGTCTTTTCAAGTTTGTGGAGACTTGTTTTATGACCTAACATATGATCTATCCTGGAGAATGTTCAGTATACATTTGAGAAGAATGTGTGTTCTATCACTATTGGATAGAATGTTATGTATATGTCTTTTAGGCCCATTTGGTTTAAAGTATAGCTCAGGTTTAATGTTTTTTATTTATTTCCTGTCAAGATAATGTATCCATTGTTGAAAGTGAGATATTGAAGTCTCTACTATTATTGTATTGTTTTCTATTACTCTCCTAAGATCTTTTAGTATTTGCTTAACATATTTAGGTGACCCAATGTTGGTTGCATTTATATTTATACAATTTATTATTATACATTTTGTGAGAAATCAACTCCCTATCATCATAAGTTAACCCTTCTATCATTATATAATGACTGTTTTCTCTTGTTAAAATTTTTATTAAAAATCTATTTTGTTGGATAAAAGTATAGCTAATCTTGCTCTCTTTTGGTTTCTATTTGCATAAAATATCTTTTTCCATCCCTTCACTTTGAGCTTACAAATATCCTTAAAGCTGAGTAAATGTCTTGTAGGCAGCATATAGTTAGTCTTGTTTTTTATCCATTCAGCCACTCTGTGCCTCTTGATTGGAAAATTTAATCCATTTACATTTTAAGTAATTATTAATAGGTTAGGGCTTACTATTACTATCTTGTTAGTTGTTTTCTGGCTGGTTGTAGTTCCTTTGTTCATTTCTTGCTATTTTCCTTCGTAAATTAATGATTTTCCATAGTGGTATACTTGGATTCCCTTATCTTTATCTTGTTTGTATCTACTATAGGTCTTTGCTTGGTGATTACCCTGAGGCTTGCATGAAACATCTTATAGGTATAAGAGCCTGTTTTAAGCCGATAGCAACTTAACCTGCAAGTGAATACCCAAATTTTGTCATTTTACTTCCTCCCTACCTTTTATGTTTTTATGCCACAATTTACATGTTCTTACATTATGTATTCATTGACAAAGTATTATAGCTACAGCTTCTGTCCTTTTATCTCTACATTAGAGTTCAGTGATTAACACAGTGCATCATATTACAGTTTTGGAGAATTCTGAATTTAATGATACACTTATCTTTACAATTGTGTTTTATTTATTTATTTTTATTTTTTTTAATGTTTATTTATTTTTGAGAGACTGAGAAAGACAGCATGAGCGGGAGAGGGCAGAGACATAGAGAGGGAGACTCAGAATATGAAGCAGGCTCCAGGCTCTGAGCTGTCAGCACAAAGCCCAATGTGGGGCTCGAACTCAGGAGCTGTGAGATCATGACCTGAGCCGAAGTCGGACGCTCAACTGACTGAGCCACCCAGGCACCCCTGCAATTGTGTTTTATATATTCATAGATTTTCATGGTACTAGCTAACATCCTTTTATTACAGCTTGAAGAACTTTCAGCATTTCTTGTAAGGTGATGAACTCTCAGCTTTTGTTTGGGAGTGTTTTTCTCTCATTCCGAAAGACATATTTGCTGGGAAAAGTGTTCTTGGATGGCAACTTTTTTTCCTAGTACTTTGAATAAATTGTCTCACTCTCTCTTGGCCTCTAAGGTTTCTGCTGAGAAATCTTCTCACAGCCTCTTGGGGTTCTCTTGTAAGTGACAAGCTTCTTTTTGCTGTTTTCAAGGTTCTTTCTTTGTTTTTAATTTTAGGCAGTTTTATCATAATGTGTCTTGGAGAAAATCATTTTGGGTTTAAATTTTGGGAGAACTTATGAGCTTCATGAACTTGAATGTTGAAATCTCTCCATAGCTTTGGGAAGTTATCAGCCATTATTTCTTTAGATAAGCTTTCTGCTTCTTTCTCCCTCTTTTCTCCTTCTGGAACTCCAGTAATCCATAGGTTGTTTTCTTTATTCCTATAGGCTTTCTTCATTCCTTTTCATTAGTTTTCATTTTTGCCCTTCTGACTGATATTTTCAAATGGTCTGTCCTTGAATTCACTGATTCTTTCTTTGCTTCAACTAGTTGGTTATTGAAGCTCTATATTGAATTCTTCAGTTTAGTCATTCTATTCTTCAGCTCCAAAATTTCTGTTTTGGTTCCTAGCCATCTCTAAATGTCTCTGTTTTGTTGGTCTGTGGATAAAATGAAACTGAAGAGGGTCTTTTGTAGATCCATGAAAGGCTGGCAAAGTTGGCTGCTTACCCTATTCTCCCTTTCCTGGTAAGGGGACTCTTTTGAACTGGGAAGTTCCTTCTTGGTGCTGTGTAACATCAGCCTGGAGGGTGAGATGATGCAGGGAAAATGAAGTTATTCTTCCTCCCTTTTTTAGCTTTGTTATTCTCAGAAGATTTTCATTTAAATCTGAACTTTCCTAAGTGAATATCTAAGCTCTTCCAGAACTATATTTGTTCATGGATGGCTATGTATTTGTTGATGTTTTGCGGGGGGGAGGCAGAGGCTGGGGTCTCCTACTCAACCATGGTGGTGACATCACCTGGCTTTCTCACTCTTTTATTGTACCCTCATCCCTATGACTAAAATGTGCATCTTGACTCTCTCTTCTCTTAGAATGAGTTCTTTCTTGGGGCACCTGTGTGGCTCAGTTGTTGAGCATCCAATTTTGGCTCAGGTCATGATCTCACGGTTTGAGCTCCGCATTTGGCTCACTGCTGACAGCACAGAGACCTCTTTGGATCTTCTGTCCCCCTTCTCTCTGCCCCTCCCCTGCTTGCACTGTCTCTCTCAAAATAAATAAATAAACTTAAAAAAAAAGAATGAATTCTTTCTCAATATTTTTTTTTCTCTCTCTCTCTTTTTTTTTTTTTTTCTGCTGGAAATGGGCTCCTGGTTGGCTTGGTCCACCATCCATCGAGATATCTGAATACATTCTTTCTTTTTTTTTTTTTTTTAAGTTTATTGATGTATTTTGAGAAAGAGAGAGAGAGGAAGGGCAGAGAGAGAGAGAGAAAGAGACTCTCAAGCAAGCTCTGCACTGTCAGCACAGAGCCTGACTCAGGGCTTGAACCCATGAACCATGAGATCATGACCTGAGCTGAAACCAAGAGTGAGATGCTTAACCAATTGAGCCACCCAGGCACCCCAGTATACGAATACATTCTAAATCCTTCAGTAAGCAAAGCTTAGGGTCAGGTCGATGTACCTATAACAGATTGGTTTAATTCTATCACCAAAATACATATATGCATATGTAGAGAACATTAACCCAGAGCCCAGCAAAAGACCTCGCACAATAAGGGGGAAAGGACAAGAGGCAGACAATGAAAAAGGGAAGGAAATGAAGGAGGAAGAATGGAATAAAGAATGAAAGCTCTTTAGTGCAGAATTTAAGAAATTGAGCACATCATAAATCCCTAATAATTTAAGGTAGAGGAATGGATAGGAGCAAGTAATGATTTACAGTTTTCTAGAGATTCTGATACATTTTTTTAGAGACTATATGTCATATAATATAGAATGACTAAAGAGAAATAAGGTCATAACTGCCAATAGATACAATGTAACTGAAATCTGTAACATAATATTTAAAGCAAAATTCTCAAATGCATTTGCGAGTTTACTTTACTTTCCGAGGGACAGAAATGTCATTTCTTCAGAAATTTTGGATGACTAGGTTGTGCCAAATTCATCTGAAGCATTTGTGAAATTCATGTGAGAAACTAACAGTATAGAAATTGCTTATCCAGAATGTAAGAAGGCTGCAGCATCAGCTGGAAAGTCAGTCGGTGACAGGCTTTTCACATCACTGAGAGGCAGAGCCCCACACTGTGAGAGGCTGAGGCCCCTGCTGGGAAATGTTGTCTGTGCATTTGCTGGGTCTCTTGTATTATGGGCCTCTTTGTGTTTTGTGGTGCAAGACATAAGCAGTGGAATATGTGAAATGAGGACCAGTATATTAAAGTTATCTTGTAGTGTTTGGTTGCACATATTTAAACTGCTTAGCAACAGTGGCTCCAGGTTCATACCTTCTGTCCTTTATATGTGTTTAATCAGTAACACAGCATATCTCCGCTTTGTAAAGCAATAACCAGGAGGCTGATCGTTATGTTCAGAAATAAAGGACATATCAGGCTCGCTGTTATCAGGAGTCTCATGCACATGAAATTGTCTGGTGGCTGGAAAGGACTAGGCTGAGAAAGGCTCATTCTTCCTGAGCTGAATCTTTACATGTTTAATTACATGCTTACGAGTTTAATTACATCCCCTAAGTAAAGAACCTCTTGTCCGACTACAGAGACAAAACAGTTTGCAAAGAAAGTGACGTGTGCGGCTGCTGACCTGAGCTCTCTCTAGGGAGAAAAGGGTTTGGAAATCGCCCACTATGTCCTTTCCCTATCTCAAGACTTTGATCCAGATGAAGTGACATATGAGTGACCAAGGTAGAAGACAGAAATGATTCGATAACAACAGAATCATGCTCTACATGGAATTCTAAACTAGTAAAAAAAAGTATTATCTTAGTCCTGTTGTCTCTTTCAGTTGCAAGTAATAAAAATTCAACTTGAATTGGCTTAAAGAAAATAAATGCATGGATTCCAGTGTGCACAGTCAGGAAGGCTGGATCCTGGTATGTGAAGATTGTTGTCAGGCACCTGACTCACTCCATTACTTGAACTGCCTTTTCCTTGGTGTTGACTTTGTTCATAGCATCTTCCCAAATAACTGAAAGCTTACATGCTGCTGACTTAGTAACACTAGCAGAGTGTCTCTTCTAATAGATCCAGAAAGAATTCTCAGGCAGTTTCATCGGTCCGGGTCAGGTCATATATCTCTCCCTGAGCCCAACACTTACTCTGATGGATAGAGCCTGGGTCATATGCCCACCCTTTCCCCTCAATCAGATTAGGCTCCACCTTACCAATATCAGCAATCTGTGAGAGAAGGATGTCTCTGTGAACTACGTGAAAGAAAGAAAAAAACAAATGGAAAGATATTCTTTGTTCTTGGAGAGAATGGCATAACCTTGTAGAGATGTCAATTCTCTTAAGTCAATGTGTAAATTTAAGGCAAAACCAGTAAACATACTAATGAACATTTTCCTTAGAGCTAGACAAATTGAATTTAAAGATAATTTTTAAAAAGATAATTTTAAAAAATAAACAAGGAAGAACAATTAGACAAACCCTAAAATGAGAAGGAAGGAAAGAACCATCCTTTATTTCTTCCACTAAAGTTACCCAACATTACCTATTATAAACAATACAGCGAAGAGTATTCTCTACACTTATTTTTGCCCATAAATGCAAGTTTTTTTTTAAGATTTCTCCTTAGAAGGGGAATTATTAGGGGAGGGCGCCCGGCTGGCTCGGTTGTTTCAGTAGTCAACTCTTGATTTTAGCTCTGGTCATGATCTCATGGTTTGTGAGATGTAGCTGACAGCACAGAGCCTGCCTGGGATTCTCTCTCTCTCTCGCTTCCTCTCTCTGCCCCTCTCCCGCTCACTCTCGCAGTTTCTCCACTTTCTCGCTCTCTCAAAATAAAGAAATAAGCTGAAAAAAAAGATGGAATTACTGGGTTTAGGATGTGCAGAGCTATTAAGCAGTTCTTTAAAATTTTTCTCACTTAAAGATTTAAAAACTGTCGTGTGACATAGATAGTTCTGCATAAATATTTTTCAAGTACAAGTTATGTGGTTATCTAAAATACTGAGAATGATGGAAACCACCCCAGGGAATGAGAGCTAATTGAGAGTTGAGTTTGCTCTGTCAGTTCGCATCGCTCTCGGGAGCTTCCCTGAAATCTGAAATCGCCCCGTGCACAGAGGGCAGCAAGAGACCAAAGAAAGAGGCAGGCCACTCCAGGTTGCCATGGGACAGTTTTAATATGCAAGGAGGACTCACCTAGAGGGCTTGTATTGGGCGGTAGCAAGACAAATGGATCCCTGTGCCATCAAATCTTAAAAATGTAAAAAAGTGGCCTAACCCGGGATTCAATCGTGTATACTGTGCAGGTATTTTCAATATCACATCATCATCTCAAGACTGTGCGTCTGGAGCCGACTCTGGGAGCTGGAAAGGCAAGTGGAACCCACAGTCCAGCGACAGGAGGACAGCCTCTGCCTGAGAGGATCCAGCTCGTAGGTAACCGGAAGTCACGGTTTTTCAATGACCTTCCCTATCAGTTCAACATTTGATATAATAATTATATCAGAGAAAATCTAAAGCTACTAGACATTGTGATGGTGTTAGCCGAACCTCCAGTATCTCTGCAATGGAAGTTTTATAACTCTTGGCCAGCCTTTATTTTCTTCAATCCTCTTAGTTCTTTATGGCCCATGATTTTCATTATTGTCCTCTTCCCCTCCGTTTTGAATTGATCGTCCCTTGTATCAGTGCCTTTAATGCTTAAAAGAGCTCTCAGACTCTTTGAGCTTTTTAAAATCTACACTCGACTGAGTTTTCTGTTTCAAGCATCTAGCACAGTGCTTGGCAAATAGAGGACCTTCTGTTCAACTAACATCTTCGTCAATTATAGTTTATAGCTCTAACTATCCCTGACCTTATTTGCATAGCTCCACGCAGAGTTCCATACTGGAACTTCCAATGCATGTTTGGAAATAGTATTGCCAGATGGTTCCAACAAAAATACTAAGATCACTTGAGAAAAAAAAAAAAAAATTGACCGCAAACCAAAATTACACATGCCATGAGGAACAGTTTGTTGCTGACAATCTATATTACATCTCATGCTTTACATTAGATAGTTTTTAATCAAATATTTATTTTTCAAGAATATACTTTGTTTTCAAACAAGTGGATAATGTACCCAAGAAAGCAAATTCATTTTTTTTTTTTTTTTGGTCAGTACTAAATCTTTTGTATTAATTAATCCATGTATTAACCATGAACAGCACTGATTTTGTAGAGGAACTTCTCTGAAGTTCATTCAAGAACATTTTTCTGAGAATTATGCAAACCAGCGTAGCATTTTACAGCTAGATTTATATTTACCAGTGAATTTTAATGTTCACATATTTTTATGTCTATTAGTTTTCCGTTACTGTGTAACCAATTACTCCAAACCTTAGGGGCTTTAAATAACATTCATTGTCTCTTACAGTGTTCCTTATTTTTGTGGGTCAGGAATTCAGGAGTGCCTTGGCCGGGCGGTTCTGGCTCAGGGTTTCTCATGAGGTTGGGTCAGTTGTTGACTGGGGTGGTAGCCATGTGAAGGCCGAGCTGGGGATTGGTGATCCACTTCCAAATTGGCTCACTCACATGGTTCGCAAGTTGGTGTCGGTTGTCGGCGTCTTGCCAGGTGAGCATCTCTGAGAAACCGTTTGAGTAACGGTCTGGCGGGAACGTGATCCCCGGTAGCAAGTAAACGAGAGACTGTGGAATTTTCTAAAATCACCTCTTGTCTTGGGATTCTGGTAGTCTACTTACTTGGACTGATGGGGGCGGTGTGAGAAAAATTTAGAAGTAATACCGCATGCAACAGGAAGAATTACATCTATGGCATGATTTTCGGAAATCAAAGTCAAAGGCATTTTGTTTGCCAATTTTCGGGTGTTACTGCAAAGTCATCTTCGTGGCGGTCCAATGAGGTGGGTAGTATTATTCTGTTTTGTTTTGTTTTGCATTTTTATTTATTTATTTATTTAGAGGTGGGTATTATTACCTCCAGTTTCCATGTCAGAAAACTGAGAGAGAAGCTATTCAAGTAATTGCTTGAGCTAAAATTTAAATTTAGGCAGTTGACTATGAAGCCCATGATCTTAAAACCAAGCTATGCTGTCTCTTCTTTTACAAAATAAAAATTTTAAAAGCGTCCACTTTATTATGAGAACTTTGTGCAATAAAGTAGATATAATAATTCTATGAACCAACGTGTACTCAACACCCAACTCTACCAACTATCACCTTATGGTCTTTCCTATCTCTTTTTTCCTTATTTATTTTGAAGGAAATCTCAGACATCCTATAATTTCATTCATAGTTATTTCAGTATGACAGTCTAAAAGATAGGAACTTTTTAAAACATATCAAGCCAAAAAATTGAAAATATCTTGATATCAAATACTCAGTCAATATTCAAATTTCCATTTATTTCATAAATATCATTCCTTTAGGAAAAGATTTTAATTTGAGTTATGACTCAAATAGTGTCCACACATTGTGGACATTGTGATGTTTTTTAAATGTTTATTATTTTGAGAGAGAGAGATAGAGAGAGCACAATCTGGGGAGGGGCAGAGAGAGAGGGAGACACAGAATCCAAAGCAGGTTCCAGGCTCTGAGCTGTCAGTACAGAGCCTGATGCAGGGCTCGAACCCACAAACCCCGAGATCATGACCTGAGCTGAGGTTGGTTGCTTAACTGACTGAGCCACCCAGGTGCCCCAGTTGATATGTCTTTTAATTTTATTTTAATTTATATGTTCCCCTTTAATTTTTATTTTTTATTTTCATCACTGATGAACATGTATTCCTAAGACTTGACTATTATGAACAAGACTGCAATGAATCTCCTTGTCTTATTTTTCTGGGAATTGGTGCTTCATGTCCTCATCTATTTTTTATTGGAGGGTTTGTGTTTTTTCCAAATGGATTTTTAAGAGATCTTTAAACATTGGGGCACCTGGGTGGCTCAGTCGGTTGAGTGTCTGACTTTTGATTTCAACTCAGGTCTTGATCCCAGGATTGGGGAATGTGTTGGGCTCTGGGCTGAGTACGGATCCTGCTTCAGATTCTCTGTCTCTCCCCATGACTTTCCCCCACTTATGTGCACGCCCTGTCTCTCTCTCTCAAAAAAAAATTAAAATTAAAATGAGGTCTTTAAATGTTAAAAAAAATACCTCATTCTCTGATATGCATGTCGCAAATATTTTTTCCCAATTTGCTGTTTATATTTGACATATTTTGTGGTGTTTTTCTCTACAAAAGTTTGAAATTAGTGTTGTCAAAATTATGATTACTTTCTATCATGGATTTTGGTTTGCCACCTTGCTTAGATGGACCCTCTGTATCTCAATATCATAAAAAACAAATCACTGATATATAAAATCTTTTATATTCCTGTGCTTATTTCAGTATAAGTAATTTACTTTCATTTTTTTTCAAAATCCTGTCAGGAATTCTAATATCCCATGTTAAATAATCTGCATTTTCCATAAAGATGTGACATGCCACCTTTACTACACTCTAAATTCCTATGGTTTCCCTGCCCCCTTCTTTTGTACTTGAAATTTATTTGTGGAAAAAACCGAGTTTTTGAGTTTCTGCAAACCTGGATTTGTTGATTGTGTCTGTTTAGTGTCTCTTAGTATGCTCTGCTGTCCTCTATCTTTCCTGCAAATTATTGATTAGATCTTGAAGGTTGATTGGATTCATGAGGTGATTTGGATTTTTTGGGGGGCAGGGTTATTTCATAGAATATTGTAGTGTTCTGTCAGCAGGAAGATGGTGTCTGGGTCTCTCTCTCTCTCTTTCTTGTGATGCCATCAGCCATTGATAACTGATATCTAGACTTCATAATTTATTAGATATTGCAAAATGGTAATATCCTATTACTATGTCATTCTTTTTTACTTATTAGCTAGCTGAAATACTTGTATAAAGAAAAATACCTCTCATGTACTATTTGGTTATTAATGGTCAAGTTCATATAGAAAAGGAGGCTAAACATTAGATTACTTCTCTTTATTTACCAGTTTTCAAAATAATGACTTTATCTACAATATGATCGTTTAGATTTTTTGGGCATCATTGTTAACACATGGATTTAAACATATTGATGTGTTTAAATCCATTAAAGCTATTATTCTTATCATGCTCAAACTCTCCCTTCCTTGGCCAATGAGAATCTCTTCAAGCTGGTTCCAGAATCCCTCTGACATGACTCTAGTAGTTTTCAAGATGTTTTTTCCCTTCCCCTATGAGTGTGAAAAAATGTCTGACGCTTATCTTGTATATATTCTGCCTTGGACTTGGACTCAGGCATTTTTCCAAGGCTACTGAACAGAGATGCGGTGGGATATTTTATATTTTTGAGTGAAACACAGCAACATTCGACATCTGCTGGACAGGACATGAACTTCTGGCACAAAATCGTTTCCATTGCCAACGTTAGGAAGTGCTATAATATTGTCAGTGATGACATATAATTGCAGTGTTAGGTTGTGGCAGCACTGGGGGTTCCTACAAAGGGCAGAGATGGTTCTAGGGGTTGAGGGTACAGTAATCAATATAAGAAATAAACACATTGCTTTTAGAAGCTAACTATTCTCAAGGGGGAATCTAGACAATAAAAAGATACAATACATAGCGTGGTTGATGATGTGCTATGGAAAAGATTAAATCAGGCAAAGGAATAAGTAGTGTTAAGAAAGAAGGTGGTGGGCAGTGATTGGAGGGCACATTGCTAAGGAAGGCCTCACTAAGTGTATAACATTTCAGGAAAGACCTGAAGGAGGTGAAGGAATGAGCCATGTGGGTGGGTGGGGAAAAAGCATTCTGGACAGATGAAACAGTAAGTGCAAACACCCTAAGGCAGGGGCACCCCTGGTAGACTGGTCAATAGCATAGGAGCCTGTGTAGTTGGCACACAGTGAACGTGGGAGAGACTGTTAGGAGAAGGACTCAGAGAGTGACACTGGGAGTGTGTGTGTGTGTGTGTGTGTGTGTGTGTGTGTGGTGTAGGTGGTAGTGCGGAAGCACAGAAGATTTATGGAGAGTTGTGGGCTACAAGAATTTAGGCTAAGGAATTTGATCATTACTGTGAGTACCAATAAAGAGTTTAGAGGAGGAGAATAACATGATCTAATTTATGTTTAAAAAGATTATCCTGACAGCAGTGTGAGAATGGGCTGGAGAAGGACTTGAGCGGAAGAAATAAGGAGACCAGTGCAGAGGCTCTTTCAATAAGCCAAGGAAATGATGGCTGTGAATTGGACCAGGCTGATAGCAGTGGAGTTGATAAGAGATAGTGAGATTCTGAGTGAGCAGATGAATGGATGGAAAGAAGGATGTAAGATATGACCTGAGCAACAAGAAATATGGAGTTATCATTGGCTGACATGGGAAGATGAGGATTGGGGGTGGGTGGGAGAGAAAGATTAAAAGTTCTGATTTGAACTTGTTGAGATGGAATGCCTGTCAGCTACCCAAGTGGAGATGAGGAGGAAGCAGAAGACTATACAAGTCTAGAATTCAGAAGTGAAGGCTCAGCTAATGGTACAAATTTGAGAGACATTAGCATACTGGTATTATTTAAAGCCAAGAGACTAGATGAGATACCCGAGGAAGTAAGCGATATAGTTTAAAGAAAAGGAGCTCCAAAAACCTAGGAGAGAAAAACAAAAGAATGGGCTCATGTTAGAGTAACATAGGAGCCAGCCTGAAAGAGCTGGAATCATTTGAACAACAAAATGAATGAATGGATGGATGGATGGATGGATAAATGAATGAATAAATGGCAGAGAGACAGATCTTCCTTACAAAAGAATTCCATTTTGTATTTATAGATACTCTCCCCTTCAGATGATGGAAACTTTCTTGCCTTGAGGGTGGGCTAGACTTAGTGACTACATTCCAAATAATAGACTATAGGAAGGGAGAATTAGAACTTACAGTGGAGAAAGCTGGCGAATATTGGGAAATTGCCCCAAGAAATACTGGGAAACTGTCATAGACCAGAGGAGACTAGAGAGACATGAAAAGTAAATGAAATATAGTACCCTGAATTGAATCACAGGGACAGAAAGAGAATATTTATAGAAAACCTGATGAAATACAAATAAATCTAAAGATTAGTTAATAGCAATGTACCAAGGATTGTATTGGGTTTATTTTTGCATTCTGTGGGATTTTTATCTTTTTGTTTTTGTTTGTTTGGCTTTGACAAATGTATTATGGTAATGTAAGATGTTAATAGGTGAATGGTATACTCTCTGTATTATCTTTTCTACTTTACCGTAAATCTAAAATAATTCCAAAATAAAAAAGTTGGGTTAATTAAAAAAGAAAAAAACAAGGAAAATGCAAGTATCTCCCTTTATTTAGAAAAGTTCTTCCCAAGATTGTCTATATTAGCTGGAACTCTGAAGCTATCAAACATATTCATTATGGCTGTGAATATAATCTTGGACTGTTCACCAATATGGAATAGGTAATCGGAGCCAATATCAGTTGCCTTGGTTACAGGAGACTTATTGCTTACAAAGAGAAAAAGTCAAGTAGATTCAAGCTTGACCTTGCTACATAGGAACTATAAAAAGGAAAATACCAGTCCTTACCAGGGAAAATGCAACATAGACCTACCAAGCTTGAGAGGCTGAGGGGAAAATGAGATCTGGCTGCCTGGCTAAGGAGCCATTTGATTAGGTGTTTTCCTTGATGTGGCTCATTTTTTAAAAATTGGGATTTGAGTAACTTAAACATATTTTAAATGATTTATTTTACGTCTTGAACATATGCTACCAATAACATTGTAGTTGGTTCTAGTCATTAATATGTCATTTCTTTTACATATGAAATGTTTCCATTTATTAAAACAACAGCTGGAAACAACAACAAAAAGACTGAACATAGCATAGGAAAACCTAGGGACTTCTGAAACTTATTACTAATGGCATAGAACACGTTAGTAAATTCAATTTCTAGCTTCACGCTGACTGTCTACAAGATTGTGAATTTATTTCTCCTGCCTTTTCAAAGTCTTTATTCCCAGATTACTTTTGTTTTCATTATAAATGATAACTTTACGGTACGTCATGCTCCCAGTGTATTTGCTCAATTTTATCATTAAGTACAACCTTTTTTTACCTTGTTTATATATGTAATGCACATATCATATTCTAATCTAAAATCCCTAAGGGCATGTATACCTTGGGAAATAATATCATCTCTTGAGATCGTGATATTTCATTCTTTTAGAATTGCATGAACATACTTTAATGTAATTCCAGTAAAAGTATACAGTGTTTGTTATGGTAAGGTGGAAGGCAATGATGTCACCACTGGCTTTAGAATATCTCCTTTGGTTAGATTATCTTTGACATTTTTAGTTTGAGGCTTTTTTTCTTTATCTAACAACAACAACAATTTTTTTCCCTTTTCCATCCCATCACCTGTGAAGTTGGTAGACAAACAAAACCTTGTAAGGTAGCACTTAGGTAGCATCTTTCATGCCCTGGGCACAAAAATCATAGCTAATGTCCACGCCTTTCCCATTCAATCTCTGTGAATACGCACCTGATGCCGGAATTCAAGGAATCGGAACAGTAGCAGCTTGTTACAGTCCAGTCCCCATCTATCAATTCACTAGAATAGGTCAAAGTGTGACCTTCGTGACTTTGTATCTGAGTTCCAGGAAGGAATTTTATTTTTAAAATGGTACATTTCGGGGGCGCCTGGGTGGCTCAGTCGGTTGAGCGTCTGACTTTGGCTCAGGTCATGATCTCGCGATTCATGAGTTCGAGCGCCGCATCAGGCTCTGTGCTGACAGCTCAGAGCCTGGAGCTTGTTTCAGATTCTGTGTCTCCCTCTCTCTGTGACCCTCCCCCGTTCATGCTCTGTCTCTCTCTGTCTCAAAAATAAATAAACGTTAAAAAAATTAAAAAAAAAAAAGGGGGGGGGGAGGGGTCACCTGGAACACAAGACATGATTCAATGGCCAGAGGACCCTTTTGGACTTGTGACTTTCACTTAACAAAATAAAAAGTTTCTCTGTTTTAGGATCCTGGAGATTTTCAGCTCCCTCTTCCCCCAAGGCGTGCCCCTTCACATACATCTAATTCAGATGCTGGAAAAAAAAAAAAAAAAAAAAACAAACAAACAAACCAAAAACCCAAAATGGACAGCGTCATTGTCTTTGCACTGTATTTTTTTTAATTTTTTTAAAAATGTTTATTTATTTTTGAGACAGAGAGAGACAGAGCATGAATGGGGGAGGGGCAGAGAGAGAGGGAGACGCAGAATCAGAAGCAGGCTCCAGGCTCTGAGCCATCAGTCCAGAGCCTGATGCGGGGCTCGAACTCACGAACCGTGAGATTGTGACCTGAGCTGAAGTCGGACGCTCAACCGACTGAGCCACCCAGGCGCCCCTGCACTGTATTTTTAAGAACAATTAGGAACTTTTTATTTTTTCCCCTGGGGGAATGGGACCGTGGATGTTTCCCCAGCCTTCAGGGGCTGGTTTCTGGGTCATAAAGGATCTCTGGTCTTTTACGGCTCCAATTTGTCACGTCATAGCCTAGGATTGGCACCCCCAAGGGCCCCATTCTGGTCACTTGTGTGAAACCAGTCATACTTCTCCTTTTTAGTTTACATTTAGCCCAAACAGGAGAATATGAAATTGTCTGAATGTGCCAAGAAAACTATTAGGAAGCACTGCTTTGGGCAGCTTAAGCTGTCCAAATTTTATTGATACATCTGTTCTGTATTTGGATATACTCATTTAATTTAAAAAGGAATGTTTATTAACAACCTTGAGAAAGCTGAATAAGAATCATCAGCTTCCATTTAAAAAGATTTCTTTTCAGGGATGCCTGGGTGGCTCAGTCGGTTAAGCGTCCTCAGACTCTTGATTTTGGCTCAGGTCATGATCTCATGGTTTGTGACACCTAGCCCCATGAGCCCCATGAGCCCCATGCTCCAGACGCTTAAGATTCTCTCCCTCTACTGCTCCCCCGCTTGTGCTCATGCACTCTCTCTCCTCTCTCTCTCTCAATTTTTTTTTTTAAAGATTTCTATTAAGTCACTTTGAATAGTATACTTTAAAAAAAAATTTTTTTTTTTAGTGTTTATTTATTTTTGAGAGACAGAGAGAGACAGCATGAGCGGGAGAGGGGAGAGAGAGAGAGAGAGGGAGACCCAGAATATGAAGCAGGCTCCAGGCTCTGAGCTGTCAGCCCAGAGCCCGATGCGGGGCTCGAACTCACAGACGCGAGATCATGACCTGAGCCGAAGTCAGACGCTCAACCGACTGAGCCGCCCAGGCGCCCCTGAATAGTATACTTAAGAGTATTTCAATAAAAAAGATATTTTCAATTGTCCAGGTTGGATGGTAAATATTAAGCCCACCCTTAGAATTTAAGATAATTACAGGATACTATGGGGTTAAAACTTGCAATGCAACTGAAAAGGTGTATTCTTGATATTACACTTCTTCCTAAACTTTTCAGATTTTGACATTCCAGTTTGGTTATTCTCTTTTTCTGACAGATTTCTTTGTCTCCATCAATGCAAAAATGCCACTGTGGCATGCATATGTATTTTCAATTAATATAGGTTTGAATTAACTTAAAATTGTGTAAAACCTATCGTTCAAAGAAACTTCAGGGATTGCAGAGTCAAGGTGGCAATTAGCACCCAATTTTAACACTCATTGAGCTTTATCTGCCAATGCCAAATCTCTCATTTTAAGTGAATAATTTTGATGGGGAAAAATCGGTCTTCTACAAATTCATGATGAAAGACTACTATTGCTCAAGCATAATTACTATGGCTGACATAAATACTTCAAAGTAAGCAACGAAACTCTCTCAATACTGTCAGCCCATCCTGTATTCAAAAATTCAATATGAAGATAAGGAGAATTAAAAAGAAGATGAGAAATGGCATGCGTTCTAATCTGCCATCAAGGTTATTCAGTAGTCAAATTCCCTTGTTTTTTTTTTTTTTTTTTTTTTTCCTTTTGTAATATACTCTATCTTTTGTAAAACCTGATTACTTTAACAATACAGCTTTATTTTCTACAATTTAAGTGTTCATCAGTGAGGCAGATTTGTCTTTGGAAGAAAAAATACTTGGAAGAAAAAAAATTAGCAATGAAGAAGATTGAATTGTAAAAAGCGAAATAAATTGACTAGCCAATGTAAATGGTGCTGTGTCTAAGCTTTCATCTTTTCTTTTTCTGCAGCTGAATTAACCTGTTTATTTTGCTGTGCATCTTACTGGAGAAGATTATTAATAGTTAAAAAGTCCTCATAGTCCTTAAACATGAGCTCCATGATAAAAAGCCTGTTTTCTGCCACAGCCGCATGATTTGAGGGTCAGAGACGGGGCTGTCAATAGACCAATCACAGGAAGTTAGAAATTCACCTGTTAGAGCCCCATATGTTTTTCTGTGCAACTTTAAGTTTCTCTGTGAGCTCAGTTTCAGAGTCATAGTGTGACCTCAGGTAAATTGCTTAACCTCTCTGGACATCATTTGACTCTAAGATCACCTCGCCAAGGTGCTTTTGCATTTCTAAAAAGAATTCTAAATGAATTCTTTGCATACAGAGAATATATAAATCAAACTGAAATATGGGATTCATTCATTCATTAATTATGTTCTTGTTTATACGTGAAATACATTATCCAACGAAAATACTCTATGACTAAAATAGGCTGTAGTCTGAAGGAATCTTTTTAGAGTTTGGAACTGGAAGGTTTTTGTTGTTGTTGCTGCTGTTGTTGTTGTTTGTTTTTGCAAAGCAGACCAGATACATTTTTATTGTAATGGAATAGAGTGCTTCTCTAAAGGTGGCTAAGAGAAGGCTCTTCTGCTTAAGTTTTGTTACAAAAAAATGTATACCAAAAAACTTAAAAATAAGACAAAGGGATGGCTATGTGTCCTTGCAGTGTCATTGAGGCCCATCCAAGGATTACTTAATTCTTTGGGGGAATATCCTTTTGTTTGGCATATCATTTGCTATTAATTAGGGCTTGAATTCTGTGAAGTTACATGTCCATGCATAGAGTTTTATCTGGTAGAGATGCAAAGATTTCTGTCTACTAGAAAGTATAACTCCTAAGGTTACATTTTTATTGCTTTGTAGAATATCCATCAGTTTTGAATCTAATGCAGTAGTCTTATTCCAAGATACTGTCTTCAATTTCTATACCTGCTCAGTTATCTAAATATTCTTTTTTCTTTAAGTTTATTTACATTTTGAGAGGCAGGGAGAGAGAGAGAGAGAGAGCATGGGAGAGTCAGAGCCAGAGGGAAAACAAGGATCTGAAGCAGGCTCCAGGATCTGAGCTGTCAGCAAGCACAAAGCCTGACACCGGGCTCAAACCCACAAACTGTGAGATGACGACCTGAGCCAAAGTCTGATGCTTAACCAACTGAGCCAGGCGCCCCTATAAATACTCTCTGAACCAGCTTTATCATTCTGCTGATTTCCTCATTAATGAGTTATGTAAATTTTGACACACTTTATATCTTAAAGAGTCACAGTTGTAACATTAAGACATTTTTACTTTGACAGTTCGTTGTTGCATTTGCTACCTTCCTGCTGCCACCACCTGGAAGAGTTAAAGGGCTGCCCGAAGCAGAAAAAGTTCTAGTTGGAAATACTGAGCTCCTAGGTATTTGGATTTTCATCCTTTTCCCTTTTTCATCTGTGTCCTACCCCTACTTCATGGTGTCTGTTGTAATGATTGAATCCAATTACAGGACGGGGATTTGAGGCTTAACCATTTGTGCTTTTGACTATTTTCAAGCAACGTAACATGTACTGATTTGCAGTTGCGCTGAGGAATGAAGTTTGGTTGCAGGCTTTGCAACACTAATGTGCTGGAGTGACTCACAGAGGAAGGAAGGGTCCAGGACAGCCTCTGAGTTTTTACTTGGCAGTCTTGTTCTATGCTCATTAGCATGCACACAAACTCCCCTACAGTGATAAAAACTTAGTTTATTTGTGTAAAATGGGCTATAAAAGAAAATCATCTGTTAGTGTTGCTAATGGTAATAAAGAGAAAGTCAGGAAAGCTAAGAACACAATGATTCTAAGCCACAGAACAGAAGTTTTGGAGGTGTGAAATACATTGAAAATTCACAGCTAATTCAGCAAAGAAAAATGAAAAATCTTTATCTGTCCTAATAATCTAGTTAATTAAAGTAACATATTTATTCTTATTTCGTGGTCAAAACTTAAATAGTATTGATGTTCCAAGGGTTTGAGAGAGGATTGTTTCTTTCAACTTGTGTTCATAATGTCTGAGTTTAAATTTTGGCTTTTCTACTAATTGGCTATAGAAACGATACCTACAATCTCTGGGTTGTAAACTCCAGGAGGACATTGTCTATTGATTTATTGAATATGTTACACGAAGTGGTAGGTTTGGGATAGATTAGTAAATGTTGCAAAGATCCCTGTCCTCAAAGAATTTTCATTTTGCATTATAGGAGGGGGAGGTAGGGACAAGGAGAAAATAGTGAATAGGCTATAAAAAGATAAATAAGTGATCAAGTACTTTAGAATATGATTAATGACACAGAAAATAGAAAGAAATGGAACAGAGTGAGGGTTGGCAGGGTGTGTGTGTGTGTGTGTGTGTGTGTGCAGTTGTGTTGTTGCAGTAATAAATAAGGTGGTGAAGGTAAGCATCTGTGATATAACATTTGAGCAAAGACATGAAAAAGGTGGGGGAGTTAACCAAGCTGGGAGTAACATCTACACAGAAGAAATAACTAAAGTATAGGTGGTCAGATGGGAGGTTGTCCGGCTCACGTTCTAGGAATAGGGAGGGACCAGTGTGGCTGGAGTAGAGCAGTTAAGGGGGAGAGTAGTTAGAGATGCCATCAGAGAGGTAAGTGATATGGATTGTCAGTCCTATAAGGTCTAGAGAGCCATTGTCTTCTACTCTGTGCCAATAGGGAGACAATTGGGGATTTTGAGCAGAAGAGTGATATCAGAATGTGTTAAAAATATCTCTCTGGCTGCCATGCTGAGACTAACTTCTAAAGGGATGGGGGCAGTGGGAGAACTGTTAAGAGGTTATTGCAGTAGCCATGTGAGAGATGATGGCTTGGATCAGGTGGCAGCAGAAAAAGTGGTGAAAAACATTCAGATTCTAAATATATTTTGAAAGTACAGCCAGCAAGATCTGTGGCTGGATCCGATGTAGGCTGTAAAAGAAAGAGAAAAGTCAAAGAGAATGTCAGGGATTTTTATCTGTTGAATGGGAAGTTGGGAGTGCCATTGAGGGTAGAGCAGGTTTGGTAGTGAGAGCAGGAATTCAGATTCGGGCATGTTGTGTGAAGATGTTTATTTTGGCATCCAAGGACATATAAATCTGGAGTTGGAGTTGGAGATATACATTAGGGAGGTCACCAACATATGAGTGGAATTTAGATCTATGATACTGCTGTGATCACCAAGAGAATCAGTGTAGTTAGAGAAGACAACAGGACTAAGGAATGAGCCCTGGGCCATTGCAGCCTTAAAGGGTTGAAGAGAAGAAAAAGGGCCGACAAAGGAGATTAGGATGAATAAGCCAGTGATACAGGAGGAAAACAGGAGAATGTGGTGTCCTGGAAGCCAGGTGAAGCAAGTGTGTCAAGAAGGAGGGAATGTTCAACTGTGCCGAATGCTGCTGATAGGGCCAGCAACTGGCTCCTGGATTTGGCAACATGGCGGATATTGTTCACATTGTTAAGGGTAGTTTCGGTGGAGTAGTGAGGCAAAAGTCTGACTGAAATGTTTTTTTTTTTCCCCAGCTTGCTTATTTATATATATATATATATATATATATATATATATATATATATATATATATTTATTTATTTTGTTTTTAAATTTTTTTTTTAACGTTTTATTTATTTTTGAGACAGGGAAAGACAGAGCATGAACAGGGGAGGGTCAGAGAGAGGGAGTCACAGAGTCTGAAACAGGGTCCAGGCTCTGAGCTGTCAGCACAGAGCCCGACGCGGGGCTCGAACTCACGGACTGTGAGATCATGACCTGAGCTGAAGTCGGCCGCTTAACCGACTGAGCCACCCAGGTGCCCCTATATTTATTTATTTATAGCAAGCTGGGGGAGGGGCAGAGGGAGAGAGAAGAGAGAGAATCCCAAGCAGTCTCTGTGCAGTCAACACAGGTAAATTAAGTTATGACAGCATTAAAAGCATTAAGAGCATGGGCGCCTGGGTGGCTCAGTCAGTTAAGTGTCCAACTCTTGATTCCATCAGGTCATGATCTCATGGTTTGTGGGATCAAAGCCCCACGCTGGGCTCTGTGCTGACAGTGTGGAGGCCTGCTTGAAATTCTTTCTCCCTCTTTCTCTGTCCCTCCCCTTCTTGTGTGCATATGCTCTCTCTCTCTCTCAAAATAAAAAACATAAAAAGAGTACCAAGAGTGTACTTGAGAATGAGTTCATAAATTTAAAATGAGACCATTCAGCATGACTCTGTTTTTCTCCAGTCACATTCAGTTGTTCGGGGGAGACTGGGCATAGGGAAGAAAGTTGGATTTTAACCAAGACCCTGGTCTTTCAAGTAAGTGTGATAACTCTGAAGAGAGGCAAAGGAGTCAAGGGTATATATAAAGAAACAATGATAAAGATTAGTTATTGAATTTAAGCTTGATATGTATGGGGGATGGTCAAATTAAGGAGTGAGGGACAGTGGAATGGTGGTAGATAAATAAATTAATGGTCCCAATTAGTTTAAAAGCTGATCAGGGGATAGAATCATAGAAGAAGTGAGCTGGATGGATTGGAGGTGGTGGTCAGAGGGTAGAATACATGAAATTAACATAAAAAAGATTTGCATTTATTGTTGATGATGTGGTCTAGGAATATGACCATGGAATTTAAGTCTGTGGTAGAATGGTTGGCATGGAGAAATTTAAGGAATTGAGGGTGTGGGCATGATAATCTACTTGTGTGTCCATAGCTTCAGGAATTAAGATAAGAGCTGTATTAAAGAGTATGATTATGAGCCAGGAACTAGAATCTAGACAAATGTGGAGGATGGCAGAAGCATCACTGGAGTGTGATATATGATGATGTGAGATCTAAGCTGGCATTTTTAGGGAAGAGGGAAAGAGAAGTCTGAAAGAAATAAGGAGCAAACATGACATCTACCTATCCCTAGGCTTGAAGAACTGAGATCTACAACAGGAAAATCAGTCTTCAACTGGGAGGCTCAGGGGATGTTCTCAGGAGAAAGTCAGGTTTGGGTGAGGGAAAAGAGTAGAGAGTTTTCAGAGAAATGTTCGTGAAAATAAGATGTGGCAACCAGCCCCCAAGATGGTACCCGATGATTCTCACCTTCTGGCAAAGAAGCCTTTTTGAAAGTCTTCTGGCTTATTGAATCTGGCTGAGCTGTGTGACCAATAGGATACTGCAGAAATGATGACGTGTACTTTGGGGGGCAAGGTCATAAAAGGCACTGCAGAGTCTGCTTTGCTCTCTTAGACCACTGGCTCTTGGTGAATCCAGCCACCAGCCATGAGGACACTCAAGCAGTCCTGTGCAGAGATCCTTGTGGAGATGAAGAGAGCCCTCCTTCCAACAACTAGAAGCCACTTGCCAGCATATGAGTGAACCACATTGGAAGAGATCTTTCCTTCCCAAAGCTTCAGATGACTGTAGCTCCAGCTGACAACTGACGGCAGCCTCACAAGAGACTCCAAACTAAAACTGTCTATTCAAGACATGATCTAATATCCAATATGGCAAGACTAATGCTATATAATAAGTGATTTTTTGAAGGCTACTAATTTTTAGAGTTGTTTGCTCTGCAGAAAATCTATTGATAACTAATCAAAGGGGGTTTTTGCAAACGAGGGTCATGGATTTCAGAAGGCATAATGGATGGGTTTCAGGACTGGTGGAAAGAAGGGAGAAGGTGCCAGAATGAAGTACGTAGGGGGCTTGAAGGGGATTAATGTGTGGAGATGAGGAGGAATCTGGGAGGTTTTGTGGCAGCTGACATACTGAGGATAAATGCATAAAAGATGGTTATCAAGATGGTGGTGGTGAGAGCGTGTGTATGGTGGTGAAGAGGAAGAGGTTTCTGGAGATCTGTCTTCACCTTTAATGATGGACATAGAAGTGCCAGAGTGGTCTTCCTCCCAGGGCCAATAGAAAAGTGTTTTGGATGAGAAAATCCTCAGTAACATGTGCAGTATACGAGAGGGGTCAGCACAAGTTGAAGGCAGAGTTAGGAGGTTCAAGAAACTTGTCTTCCTTCTTCACCCTCCTCTACTGATACAAACTCCAGGCAGGGGTACATTCAGAGGTGTTTCCCCACATAAGTCTCCTTGCTTTTCTTCTCCTTTAGGTCCTTTAGAAACATTGAGAAGCCAATAGTTTCTACTTGGCAACATATTAAATCATCTGGAAACTTAAAAAAAAAAACAAATAAAAATGAAAAAAAAAAGTGTCTGGCTTTCCCTCTTCTATGTACTCTAATTGGCTTGGGGTGGGACCAGGCATTGGTCATCTTTTGAAAGTCCCCCAGGTGATTTTGCCGTATAGGGAGGATTGAGAAGCAATGGACAACTTAGAAGTCTTATCTTGCTCAGGGAAATTTGAATGTTGGGAAATCCAAGCTTTAGAGGAAAGGAATGCTGCTCTGACTAGCGCCATTTTGGATATCAACGAGTGGGGAAGTCCTCAGGAATCACACAAACCTGGGTCTTGCATGGCAGTGGGAGAGGAGGTGCTCAAGAAATGTTTGCTGACGGGGTGAATGAATTCACACCAGGTAGATGCCCCTTGCTGTTTGTGTGTAAAGTCCAATCTCTTTCCTTGGAAAAATTGAGCTATGGAGACTTCAGATGATGGGATAGTCTGAGAAGCAAAAGTTCTGTATCACTTGTAGAAGGATGTGTGGGTAGGAGAATGGTTCTGAGTTCATGTGCAGATGAGACATAAATATGTCTTGCATACATATATGACTTTTTCCCCCCAAAGGGTATTGATAATACCATGGTAAATAAAAAACAAAGTTTTCTGGGCACCTGGGTGGCTCAGCTGGTTGAGCGTCAGACTCTTGATTTGGGCTCAGGTCATGATTTCAGGGTTGTGGGATTGAGCCCCATGTTGGGCTCTGCACTGAGCATGAAGCCTGCTTAAGATTCTCTCTCTCTCTCTCTCTCTCTCTCTCTCTCCTCTGCCCCTCTCCTACTCTCTCTCTCTAAATTAAAATAAAAAACCCACAAAAAAACAAAACATAAAATCCCCAAAGTTTTCTTCTCAAACATTGATTTCAACAAAGCCTTTTTTTTATTCTGTATTTTCTTGTTTAACAGATAGTGAAATAACAATTATTGTCACATGGGAGGGTTTTTTTTTAAACATTGAAAATCAGTCTTTGTATTTAAAAAAGAATGATGTTGTCTCATCCCTCTAGCCTGGAGGGAAGCTGCTTTGGAGGAAAGAAGGACATGCATGACAGTGAGGGGGAGTTGTGCAGAGGGACGTTCTGGGTATTCCCAACATATTCCATTTTATTTTGCACTGGAAGAAACTGGAGTTACTATGAGCTCTGAGTGTACAAGTCTGGTGTAAAATAAAGCGTCTTCACCCTGGCCTTCGCAGAGGGTGGCCCAACATCATTCTCAGCTTAAATAAACATAAAGGGAGATGGTCCCAGGGACCTGTTTGGGCCTGTTCTGGGGTAGGTAGCTTATCCATGGCCCCTCAAGCATAACTAGAGCTCTTATTCCTGGCAAAAGAGATGCTATCTCCCTCTGTCATGATAATTAGCAGTCAGAAGAGTTATCCCTTTCTTTATCAGCTCCAAGGAAGAAAGGGTAAATGATAAAGTAGCATCCTTGCCTAAACTGAATGAATGTAATGGCTACATGCTTATCTTTATAGCGACTCATTGCTTCAAGCTGACCTCTGAATAGAGTATGCACAGGCCACTTGTACATTCTCCATCAAATCATTAAGAGGGAAATGACAACGACCAACCACTGTCTCTGACATTTGCTATGTACAAAAAGCATTAGGAAATATAAAGACCAGGTGGTCATGAGACAGCTAGACATATGCAAGACCGAAAGCATCAGCAGTGACATTCAGCTGCTCAGTTATGCCAGAAAATGTTTAGTGCCCTTTCACTGGAGATTTTAATTCTAATGTAGGCTCAAGACAAGAAACGGCCACCATCATAGAAGGGTGGAATGAATATTTGACTTGGAGTCATAAGTCGTGGTTCTGAGTCACTGCTCTGACAGTTAAAACTTGTTCCTCTTGAGCAAGTCATATGATCCCCCAGAGCCTCAATTTCCCCATCTGTAAATAGGGAGCCACAAGAATTTCTGCTCTACTATTTTAGTTAGTTGTATGGTTCAAATGACATAATGGGCATGCTAAAATATTTCATAAAATATAAAACATCATGTAGATATTTGTGATTATGATTGAATTAGTTACCAATGACCAAATTTAGTTCAAAAGAGCGTCGTCCAGATTGTGGCTTCACAACCTTTAAGTTCTAGGTTATAGAGCATCTCATATTCTCATCAGCAGTAAATATTTATTGTAGGGCCCAATAGTATCATGGGACTTTAGGTTAAAGGTAAGTGCAAATACATCCATAAAGAAACAGTGGAGAGGAAAATTGCCAAAACTAATCTGCGGAGAGTCAAGTCTCTGGTATTGAGGTGAAAATTTTGACTTTCTGTTAAGGTTGATGATAAAGGGTTTTGAAAAATGGAGGTATTGGAACCCTCAGGAAGCTTGTCACTAGGAGAGAAAAACTGCTCAAACAGTACATGAGCAAGGACCAGCAGGGGCATGATGTGAGAGCCAGCAGGATCTGCCACATGCTGCAAATTGCCACGTGTGTGCACGGAAGTCCCCCGTGCTCTCTGGTAAAGCATGGCATAGATGAGCAAAATTTCCAGGTAAGGTGGGGGAGAGTTAGTGTCTCAGAACGGACGGCTTGCAACCTTTAACGTCTTTAGCACCTTAGCGTGTTGCCAAAATGCTCACACTAGAGGTGACTAGCACCTGTTTTCCCTGCTCCGTACATGAGGTCTTTTGGGTTCCCTGTTTATTAATGTTTATCTTTTGGTTTTCAGTACGCAGACAACAACCTCAGACAAGGCTGCCTTTGCCTCTTGGCTTCCTGAATGGCAATCATGAGCATGAAATTCCATATTCCAATGCTCGGTTCAGGCCTTCAAGACGCACAGCAATTTCTGTTTGTGGCCACAACCACATACCCTGTGCACCTGGGAAGGGAGATCATACAGAGAGATTTATGGCGAGTCAACAATAAATATGTAATTCTCAGCCTTTGGACAGCCAAAACAAGAAGGAAACTTAATGGATATATCACACTCATCTAGCTTTGGAACACTGAGTGACCTCTGTGTACCTAAACCTTCTTCAGCTTTGATCTCCCTTCATTCGTCACCACTTCCTCTAGTCTCCTAATACACCTTGTCTGGGACTGTTTATTTAGCTGAGCCTACTTTTGCCTTTTCTTCCTTCCAATGCTAACTCCAATCTTTTGCCCAATACAACTGCCTTCTTGATGAACGATTCTGGAAAGTAGTGGGTAAAACTTGAAGGAAGCACAATATTGTCTTTGTGTTTCAAGGGTAAACAGGGCACATGCAAAGAACAAAATAATAGAAGCATGATTTTTTTTCTACCTGTGCTAAGTAGAGTGAAAATAGGCCTACCTCATCAACTATTTATTTTTCCCAGTAAAAATACATATGGCCTGACCATATTTCTCCATTTTTCCTAGGATTAGTACAGGATTCTAAATTATAGTGAAAGATTGAAGGAAATAATCGTTGGAAGGACTAAAGTCAGCTGGATAGAAGGAATTTAGGGAGGTGCAGGAATTAGGACTGCAATAATATCGAAACTCCGGGAAACTCAGTGTGAGTGTATGTACTCCTTTGGCCACCCATTTGGAAATGACAGGCCATGCTAAAGCTTTTCTAGAAGTTTCTAAAGGAGAGGTCATTCAGCAGACATTTTCATAATGATTCAGGAGACCTTCAACTTCCAGAGGAATAAAACTTTACAGTGAACAGAGGGTATTATGCAGACGTATCCCACAGAGGAACGGCTGGACAGATTGGTGTCCATATGAATTCCTTTGGCAAGAGATACAGAAAGTTCTGGATTTGTGAAGTTAAAATCTGGTAACAAATGAGCCTAATGAATCAGAGAAAGGCAAAGTTCAGCTGCCTGTGTATGGGATGTGTCCTTTAACATTGAGTTTTACTATTGACTTCTGACACAGCAAAAGTGCAGCTAAGTCAGACTAGGGTTAATTCTATCAAAATTCTCTGGCGGGTAAGATAAACCAAAAGATTCATAGTGTCCTTTTTAAAATTTTTATTCTTTCTCTCTGTCTCTCTTGGGTTTATTTGAGTTTACGTAATTCCTTAATGCCAGAATGAACTAATTTTATAGTCTGATAACATTTTTAATATGCAACATTAATTTTTAGAATTTGTACCTTATTACCAGATTTTTAATTGAATTTAACTTAATTTAGCTTAATTTTTTTTTTTTTTTTTTTTTTTTTTACACAAAACAGATGATACACAGGGGTATAATAAACTTGGTTGTGTAGGAGTTTACTTAGGACAAAATGAGTCATTCACACCAGTGAAACGGAGTTCCTGCTGCCCCTTTAGTCCCTAACTCCAGTGAAATTAAAAAGTAGAAAAGAATCTGTGCTAACATTTCTTCAGTCATTTAATGTTTTATAATGAACATTGACAGCTTTTGAAGGACCTCGATACAGCAGCGCACACATTGCTGTTTGTTTCGTCATGGGTTTGGGATTTTTTGTGCAGAATTTTCACGGTTCTCTGGTTCTCTGGTTTTTAAATAGATTGGTGTGACACTGTAAAACATTTCTTGTTAGTGGGGAAAAACTGGCGTCAATAAGTGTCTAGCAAAAATAGGGGTAAAATCGCTCCCAAATGGAGTTCCTCTTAAAGCCTTGGAGACTAAAGGACTATGTTCTGTGTGGTCTTACTGACACCATGAACTTACTGTGTATCTTTCTCTTTTGCCTACTCTCCTTCCTCACACCCCTCACTATCCCTGACATCACACACGCGCTGAAACCCGATTAGATCTAGGTCTTTCTGATTCTGTCAGATTTAAAAGAAACTCACACAATACCTCAGATGGCTTCAGAATCCCTGTGTGCTTTTGCTGAAGTATTTGGAGGAAATGACAACCGGGAATTACGTCACATGGCAAACTTTCCCATTACCCACATGGCTACAGTACTGCCCCGTCCCCCCCCCCCCCACCCCCAACTCTCTTTTCTCTCTCTTAGTCAGTCAGAACCCCACCTCCTCCTGGGTTTGCCAGCTCCTCTGCCCTCCTTCAGTCTTCCAGATCTATTATTCATTGGTCTGCAGCTCTTTCCTTCTTGGCTCTTTTCCTTTATCGAGTACCCCATGTCAGTATAAGGAAAATCCTGGAAGTGAGCAGCCAGCAAGCCATCTCCTGAAACTGGCAGAAGAAGAAAGGTGCTGAATATATTAATATTTTTAGTTCTGTCACATAGACTCAGACACAGTCAAATACAGATTTAGAACTCAGACTCGGCATAAGAAATATTGGTTGCTACCAACCTTTATTCCATTCCTAACACTGTTTCCTCAACATTGCCTGTTTCACATGTTTTGCTATATGCAGTTCCTTGGCAAAAGTCATGAGAAGTGTTCGGAAGGTAGGGTCCTGGCTGACTCTTCCCAGGGTGAAGTCTTAGCCTGACTCTAGGCTGGGGCCTTAGCACAGAGGGAATCTATTGAATGCAGCTCTACGTAGATGCCTACATCCCAGAGGGCAGTTCCAAACGATGTTGGAAAGGAGTAAGACAATGAGACAGGAAATATGCATGTTTGTGTTCAGAAAGGGAAGACAGGAATTTGTTGATATGAAAGGGAGAGAGCAGAACAAAATTAGAAAGGGTATCACAATTGAAGGGAGGAGCCAGCAGAAATCAAAGGTGCAAGGGAAGAGACAATGAAGATACCCAAGGGGGAAATGGTGGGCAATGGAAGGTGTTAAAATTTCATAACAACATGGTTTTATTCCCTTCAAGGAACTTATCCTATATTATTTTAATGGTTGCTATTTGTGAACATGGCTTCTCTTTTCTTCTAAACTCCTTGAGGGTGGGATCCAGGTTTGGTTTGCCCATGTTGTGGGAAATCTTGGGTGCTTCCAGATATCCAATGCACATCCAGAAGAGCATTGGGTAGTCTTGAATGTCTGTAAGAAGACGAGGGAGCCCAGGCGTTGAGAGAATGGAGGATAAAAGACTTAATCAGCAGTTTGGAAATTATAATGACAAGTCTAACTCTAGTTTTGTGGTCTTGATACTTTCTATTTATTTGAGAATGTACTTAAATATTAAGTGTCATAATCTTGACAATTACTTTATCTCTTATCACACTGACTAAGGCTATTCCTAGCCATATACCATAAGTAAAATAAGATAAGTAAATAAAATAAAACCATTTAAATTACAATAGGAAGCCATGTTCATTGCGGAAAAAATGTGAATAAACTATAATTCCTCTTAGACATATTGACAGCTATAGCTATAGGCATATGTTTATACATTTTGGTACCATGTAGTTACTTGATAAATTATTTTATTTAACAACATAACATGAATATCTTTTCACATCATTAGATTTCAGTGAGATGTCAGAAAATGCGGTTTGAGAGCAAGTTATGTTGGAATAAATCCATACTGTGAATCATTTATTCTGTAACTTGGAAATCAGATGTTTGGAACAAATGGTATCATTAGTGAGAAAAAGACCAAATTCTTCCCAGGAACTTGAATAATCATGAAATATACAGCTCTTCATAATAGAGTTTGGTACAGGAAAAGCCATTTGGATAGCAGGACAAGGATATGATTTCTTTTAATAGCATTTTTGCCATATTCTACAAAGGAACTTAGTCTTGATTAATGAATTAATATTTGTGAAGCATTTCACAATATATTTAATTTTAAAACTATACACTACATCATCCACAAATATCAATTTAGGGCATGGTTTTGCCCTTACTTTTTTTCTACAAAGAAGAAAAAATATGTCCTTCAGGATAAGAAATGTCTAATGTACTTTCTAGTTCTTAGTTTTGAACTCATATGCTACTGAAAAACGGAGATATTCTAGAAAATGATTTAATGTCAGAATTACAATACCTGATTTATTATTCACAGCATAATTTTTTATTAAATACATTTCAATCCTATTATCATTTTTTAAACTACTTAGCTCCAATCAAAATGAAAATGCCCATTTCTTCATCTTTATTCATGCCTTTCACATTCCAGTGCCCTAGAAAGAGGTTTTCTTCATTCGTAAATGAAAAAAATCTGGGTTGCTCATTATATCTGAAAGATAGAAAGGCTAGTGGAAATGCCTGATGAAAAAGCTCTACAACAGCAACCATTTGCTTCATTGTGTTCACTACCCGAGAATAGGATCTGTTATTTTTGTCTTCACCAAAAACCATTTGGTTCCCTTGCCAGTGTCATTTATTCTCCCTTCCTTTTTCTGAGGGTCTAGAGGGGTTAGTCACCTGAGACTTGAGAACATGCTTTCCACCCCCCACCCCCATGCATCATCATTGGGAAAAGTTTCTCTCCAAAAGTAGCACTAGGCTGGTGCTTTAAAAGGGTGCAGTAAGGAAGCAAAAAGATGTTTTCTTTCTAATGGATGCAAATGGAAATGTAGTATATGTAATGGGCCCTGAGAAGAACTAACCGGTTTGTGACATAAAAATGTATTTCCTCCAAAAATCATGCTTCCTGGAACTTTATCGTCAAATAACAGAAGTCTTGGAAATAAACATGAAAGGTCTGCTACTATTTAAAAAGTTGTGGGTTATTACAAAATATATATGCATCCTGAGATAAGACATAGAGATTTCACAAGGACTATCTTTTGACACAGATTTTGTTTTATTTTTTTACTTGGCATAACAGAGAATTCAACACCCTATTTCATAGATGCCATCTGTTTTTGGTTGACCTTAATTTTCTGGATGACTGCTTTTCTTCAAATATTTTAAGTCATGACTAAATTTCATTTAACGAGAAATGTTTAGGTTAGTTTGTGAACAAGAAATCAGATGTTCCTAATCTAAACATATTTTAACAAACTGATTTGTAATTGTGTTAATGCCAAGACAAAGTCCATTTTTTTATGTGGTCTTTTCAAAGCCAACAACATATAAGGCCATATTTATTTTAATTCTACTTCACTCTGACATTTCATAAAATGGTGGCATGACGTTTATAAGAAAGGCAAATTCTGGCTCGTTAATAATGAAAAACTGATTACAAATTTTTTGAATTCAACCTAAAAGTTAGAATTTATGATAAATTAATTCACATTTCATTTAATAGATTTTATTTTTGACAACAATCAGTACTTTCCAAATTGGTCCGATTATAAACATTACTGGGATGTTTGTTAAAAATACAACTTTCCAGCCCTCTTATTCTAATGTAGTGGATCTGGGGCCCACTTTTAATCATATCCCCATGTTATTCTTAGGATTCAGCAGGGGTAGGAAACACTGGACCAGAGCTGGTTCTCAATCCCTGTGACATATTCAGTTATCTAGGGGAGTTTTTAAATACATCAGTGTTTACCCCCCAAGACGCATTAATGAAGACTCTTTGGGGCCTGAGCTTTGGAATACTAAAGTAAAACTTCCATTTCACTAGACATGTAATTCCACACTATACATTGATGGGAAACGGATTACACAAGTATGTGAAAGCTTCTCTGTAAACAATAGCTAGAATTCCAAGATAGCTAGAATGTCAGCTCCTTAAGGGTGGGACACATCTATGTCTTGTCACCTCTCTTCCTTTAGCCCCAAGCATGGTGACTTCTACACATATTATGGATGCACAATATCTATTTATTGAGTAAATAATTTGTCGGCTAAAACTGTACTTGTCTTCAAATGATGAGGTCTCGCTAGGAATGAGCTTCAACAAATGGACATAAAATACAGTCCACAAACGGTTAAAATTAATACATGTGGTTGTCAAAAGGGAAGGTAGTTGGTGAAGCCAGGGGAAGACTGATTCCAAGGTATCCAAGGTGAGCCAGAAAGGGCTTTCCCCAAGAAGCCCAGAGTGGGTGCCCATCTCGGTGGCCATTACTGTCTGTTGATCGGTAGCACAGGTAGTAGTCACATTTATGAGCCTCCGTCTCCCCTTCTAGGGATGGTGCAGGTAGCAGGCAGGCTTTGGGGACTAGGAGAGCAGAATCCCCTATCTCCTCTTCTCCCCCATCCATCCTGCACCTGGTCCTTGTCAAAGCACACACTTACTCGAGTGAATTTTGGCCCAGCTCCTCCTGCCCACATCTACTCCCCCTCCTGTTTATCAGCTGCTGCCAGTGTGAGTTTGGCACTCTGAGACTGTCATTTTGTCGTGTGACCATGGTAGCACCTCGTATGGTGCCAACCACATCGTTGCGGCCAATTCTAATACGCAAAGATGATGAAAATAATAGACAAAAGACGATGACCGGGAAAATACCACCCCTTGATAGATGGGGAAAGAAAAGGTTATAATAGAAGACAGTGAGATGGCAGAAGTTTTCAATGTAGTTTTCGTTTCTGCCTTTAATAGAAACGGTCAGATGTGAACACTTGGCTAAAATGAGTCTCAGCTGTGCGGGGAGATTGGCAGGCCAACTAGGACTGGGAAAGAAGTAATTAAAGAGTACCTGGAATGTCTGGGTACGGTTGAATTAGCAGGGCCGGGTGATTGGCAGGGTAATGCAGTGGAAAGAGAATTGGATGAATATTCAGAACACCTGGGTTCTAGGCTCAACTTCCTAATCAAGTGACCTTGGGAAAACAAGGCCTCTGAACCTTGCTCTCCATACCTGTGAAATGGAGATAATATTGCTACCGCATAGGATTGTTCAGAGTACATGAAAAAAATAATGAAGCGCCATTTGGGCCTATGGCATATTCGGCAATTGTAGATGTCATTGCACAGCTGCGACACTTGGCTCTTGAGAAATCTTAAAGGACAAGTCACTGCAAGATCGCAAGCAGAGTATCCATTTCCACTGATACCTGGGAAGCAAGTGGAAAAAAAAAATCATCAAGCAATTAAGTAGCAACGATTTAAAAGAACCAACAGGCTGGGAAACAACCCATATACGTAAGAGGATCAAATGGTACCTTCGCCATTTTATTAGCCTCCATAATTGAGGAACAGCCCCCAAAGATAAGGAAATGACAGTGGAATCCTGCAAGATTGTCAAGACAGTAATGTAAGCTGAGTCGCTCACAACTCCTAGTATCATGCTTATTTTTGGTGTATGTGTGATTATCCTTAGTTATTTGGTAATGTACTGTATTGTATGCCCTTATTAAAAAATGATAATGGATTTCATATAAGGTTGAATCAATTCACCAAGATTTCTTGAGTTGATTTGAGTATGCCATGGAATCTGAAACAGTTGGTATTCTCTCCATTGTCAAAAGCAAAGGAAATCAAGCCATTTGAAATGAATTTCTTATAATGGATGGAATTGGAATAATTCTGTCCTTGTTTTACAAAATGCAAGGTATGGGCGAAAGAGAAGAAATCTCCCATGTCTAGTGATTATGTATAGAGCCGGGTGCCCCAAGAGCACTATTTCTCCCAAAGGTTGCCTGCTAATCACCAATAGCAGAATTATCTGAAGAACTTGTTAAAAATGCAACCCCCAAGTCCCCTTGCAGACTTACTGAATGGGAAGCTTCTGGGTGGAGCTTAGAATGTGGTTTTAGCAAACACCCTGGAGATTCCTATGCTTACTGAAGTTTGAGATCTGCAGAGAAGAGTGATATTATTCAATACCTAATAAACTTTCTTACTGTGAATATGGCTCAAAGAATTGGAAATGCCATTAAATACCCAGATGAGTCTAAATATGAAGGGATGGTTATTATTCTGGAAAATTAAAATATGAATTAATAATTTTGAAAAATTTGGAAGTGAGTCATTCAAACACAATAAATTTCAATGATGTAAGTAAGGAGATGTATTTGGAAACCAAACAATGGTGTAATAATAGCCATCTCCTTACATTGGGACTTTCCACATCGCCTCCTCAGAGGATCTTCAGTCCTTCCTAGATTTTCCTTTTCCTCCAGGAAAAGAGTACTGTTATCAGGTTAATGAACCAAATAGCTATACTCCCTAGGGCTCAGTCATTCCCATCCTAGGTCACACGTTAGATAACCGTGGAACCATTCTCAAAAATACCAATGCCCAGACCCCATTTCCAGTTAAATAAGAAGTTTTACATGTGGGGCCCAGGCACTGATATTTTTAAAATACCTCCACGTCATTCTAGGTTTGTGAACGAGGATTGAGAACCACTGTGTAGGTAAATGCAGGTGGGTACAGAAGATGGGAGGAGAGAAACATTAACACGCTTTCTTACTCAGTTACACTTGTGTACAAAAATAGAAATTTTAAATGTCTAGGCAAGTACATCTGAATGAATAATGTTACTAATCACATTCAGTGTCCAAACTGATTTGGAAATATTCCAAATATTTGGAAATATTTGAACTATTTCTTTGAAATACTCTTACATCCGATCCCTTCTTCTTCAGCTTCGTTATCCTTGCCGTATTTCAGGTTTTCATCTTGCACGGGTACAATTTCAGAAGTCCTGAAACTGACCTTTCCGCTTGTTTTGATTATTTGGTTTGTCTGAAGCCTAGGATGGGAGGATGCTTCCCTGGGGGTCAATTCATCCTCCGGAGAGAGGTTTTGTAGATCTGTCAGGAGAGTTCCATAGGCACAACAGATCAGTTACTAATTTTATCTTCTTTATGTTTGAGGGTGGAAACAGGTACCTGAATAAAGAGTTGGCAGGTCATATTGGAAAGGTTTGTGATGCCTAGTTTTGTCCTAACTATGTCTGCAGCAACGTTAGCCTGGTTTCTTCATTATCAAATGGTTGACTGATTGATTGATTATCTGTTCACTCAACAAATTTATATGAAACACCTGAGAAGTTCCTGGCATTTTTACTGGGCGCTGAGTAGAACGCATCATGATAAAACACCTAATCCTCGTTTTGTGAGCAGTTCATTGTTACTTTTGCTCTCCTTTTGTTGCCCCATTGTTCTTCCCGCCTTTCTTTCCATCTCCCATGTAAACCTGCCTCCAACATTTGTTGAGCCTTTGGTAAGAGTGCAAATGGGGTGTCTATCTACTATGTGTCTATGAGTATTTAAAAACCATAAAACAAAGCCTACAAACTGTTAAAGCAGTTTTTGTCCTCAGACAAATGTACTCTATACTGGTAAAGAAGTACTCCACTTTAGAATTCCAAGGAGTTTTTCTGAGGAGTTTTGGGCTAACATATGGTGTTCTGGGAGGGTCTACTCCTGGTACCCTGAACCTGGTTCCCTCCTTTTCTTTCCCCACCTCTGGCTCCTCTGGCTCTTGGAGGGGCCTCACATACCTGCAGGTTATGGAATTTGCAGGTCCAAACTCTGCCCAAGTCCATCCCCTTACTCCTGCCAGTCAGCTGCTTCTTGGCCACCCCGGAAGTGTGTATACCATTTTGGTTAGCCCTGGGGATGGGGGGCCCTGGGGGGGAGGTGTAGGTAGGCACAGGAAGTGGCTTAGGGCGATTTGGACAGGGAATTTTAAGGTCTTCCACTCCCAAAGCATGGCCAGGGTAGGGGATGGGTACAGATTTCTGTGGGGCACGTCCCCTCTGTCCCCAAGAGAAGGGATACGGCTAGAGGGGTGCCAGAGTGAGGACCCCTCTGAACTGTGTATCCTCTAAAGTTGGGGCCCCTCTTACCTGAGTCTGAGGGTCATTCCACTTTTACTTTGCTGCTTATTTTGCTAAGTTGGCATTTATTGTTCACCCCATTAAGTAAAGGCATACTGTGTAGATACGTGTGTTATACAGGAAAGGAGAAATGGGGAAAGATAAAGAAAGCTTGTTCTTTTTCCTCTTCTGTCCCACTTAGTTTCTCCATTAGACACTCTGCACATCTCTTGGGCCCCCTTGAAGGTGTCCATATCCAATCTTTGCCAGGCAGAGGGAAGGAGGGACAACTAATTTCCTGTCTGTCCTGGTGCTTTAGGACCACAACTGACCAGGACCTGCTAGTGTAGGCTGGGACAGAACAGGCTGAGTGGATTGAAATTACAGCACATTGCACATATGACATGTAAATAGGCTTTATGTTTGACATATAAATCCTAATTGGCGGAATCTTTTGCATCCATTTCAGATTATGCCTTAATAAACGCAAATAAATTCATCTGTGTCAAAATCTAATTTTATTTTACTCTTTCCTTTATGATGAGTAAAGGGAGTTCAGAGACAGCTTCAATACTTGACTTCTGGGCCCAATAATAAATATGCAAATGCATGCTAAAATAGAAATCCAATTTGAAATAATTCAAGTGAAATTACATAGAAAAGGTTAGCTTAAATGGGTGCTTTCTACCTGTCTCTTTTTATTTGGTGCTGTGTAGAGAGTAGAGAATCAAAGCCAAAGACTGTAAATCAAAACACTCTGAACACGCACTTTCGGAACACCTTGGGCTTTCACTGGACTCTTGGGACAGCTGTTAGGGTTATGTTGTGTTCGTCTAGGAAGAAGGATATCTGGTAGTAAACCCCTCTAGGTACACCTGAAATAGGGAGAGATAATGGAGGGAAATACTAGTAAGTACTCCATATAGACAGGTACTTGAAGGAAAGGCAGTTGGCAGTGAAAATCCTTGAAAAATACGCTGTGGGCTTTTGAGGGAGAAAAAGCATGAAAGGAAGTGGCCTTTCAGAAACCAAATCTTAGGCTAAATTGGATAGGAGATTCCCTCCCTGGGACTGTGTGCCTTGATGGCTTAACGTGTATAATTGTACAGGGAAAAAACTTTCTGGGTATTTGTTGCTGAATAATTTAGCTTAATCCTGCTGATTGAATAGTATCTAAACCAACACCAAATTGGCTTTAAATTGTTTCCATATTAAGACCAATGAGAATAATTTTTAAGTTTATTGTGGTTTCCTTTAAGTACATTTCAGCCCTTTCCATAAAAATGGCTCATTTGGCAATTGAATAAGGTAATTTGATTAAAATGACTAACATTCAAATAGTCAAGATGGTAAGAAAAAAACTATGAGATTTATAAAAAGCCTACCTGTACAGTCCAATTTTTAGAAATCATTAGCTAATGTTCTGATGATCAAACAATAAATACGTAAGTGGATTAATGAAACATAAATGCAAACTCATCTAAATTTAATTTACTTTAAATAAAATCCACGTATATGTTTGAATATTGAATTTTAACGATGTATATATTTTAGGGAGAAGGCAGGAGTTTGAGAGTAAACACGGTAAATTAATTATAAGTTTCTAAGAAGTTATCCCCAGGTATCCTTTATTCTTTACTTCTGGCTTTTGAGCATTGCATAAAAATAGTACTATAAATCTCTCTCATTCTTTTTTGTTTTCTTTATATGTTTTCTTACTCTGAATGGGCAAAACCACTTGAGAATGTGTGCTTCTCCTGGAGACTATGGATGGGAGAGTCTTGAAGGTAGCCATGGATAATTTGGGTAGCACGAATTTGTGAAGAAGGAAGAGGGGCGCCTGGGTGGCTCAGTCGGTTGAGGGCCTACCTTGGGTTCAGGTCATGATCTCACAGTTCATGGGTTCGAGCCCTGCATCGGGCTCTGTGCTGACAGCTCAGAGCCTGGAGCCTGCTTCGGCATTCTGTGCCTCCCTCTCTCTGCCCCTCTCTCACTCACGCTTTGTCTCTGTCTCTCAAAAATGAATAAATGTTAAAAAGAGAGAGAGAGAGAGAAGGAAGAGAACTGTCCATGTCCCCTTTTATTCACCACCTCAAAGATCCAACTTTTCAATTTCTATTTTAATTCATAATTTATAAATGCCTGCTGCTGAGTACGATTTAAGATTACAACAGAGGGCACATTTGCCATAAGACTGTAAACACAGAAGTGGAAAATCAATGAGTGAAAGAGAGAAGAAGGCTACGGAAAACTTGGGTTAATACCCTGGCAATATTCATGCTAGAGCATGAAATCTAGCCATTCTTTTTCAGTTGGGTGAATTTGTGGTTGGAGGGATAGATCTACACTGTGTCAAAAAAATGAACATTTTACTTAAAGCTCTTGGGGGGGGAATCCAACTGAATGGAAATAATTTTTTTTTTTTTTAAGGCAAATGAATGTTTTTGTGTATTTATTTGATTAGCGCTGCTTGTACCCGCCTAAGATTGTATTGTACCTGGGGGGACAATTCGTGAATTTCTCAAAAGGGATATGGTTGGCCTGGGAATGAGAAAGTTATCTTCACAGGCACTTTCTCTCTGGTTAGAAGACCCACTAAAAATTCAAGCGATTAAGAAGTTCCTTGATGTTTCATGAGATCAGCAAGGTGCTGGTAACAACAGTGCAGCACTTCCTAAATTCACCCGAATGCTGGAATAGCCAAGGAACGTAAATATCATCTCCTACCCCTCCAATTCTGATCTGACTGTCGTGTACTGGGTCTAGGAGGAGAATGCAAATTACGTTCATATTTATTAAAATTCCCTCAAAATTTACATTTTATCTCATGGCATACCTGCGATCTCTTGATTTTAATAGGATGTTTTAATTTGACATTTAGTCCTATTCCGTCCTATTTAGAGGCACCATGCCTACCTCGGGGCTCCTCATATCTACAGTATCACCTTCAGTTCTCCTGAGGGTATTCATACCATGACTGGAGAATCATTGTTGTGAAGGGTAGCTCCATCAAACTGTGATAATTTGTAAAATACCATTCTTAACCCTGGGGATGATTTTATCCCAGAAAATAAGTTTGTAGAAGTACTTGGTGGTGTTGGAGACACAAGGAGTCATCTTTTTCAACACTTGTCACCACAGCTCTTCTGATCACGTCATTTTTTCTGCTCTAGTCTCAAAATTTTACAATTACTCAACTACAACTTTATGACTGCTTCAGGGAGAGAGAAATCCAGAAATTGACCTTGTTTTACCATCTTTTTCATTTTTTTCCCTTCAACAGCAATAACAAAAAAAAATTATTGACTTACTTGTATTTCTAGGGCACACTCCTAGGTAAACAAAAAGTACAGGCATAACTCCTGCTCTTAACCCACATAATAAAGGAAAGAAAATCGATCCTATACGTGGGGAGATAATTAATTATAAAAGGTAACAAAACATGGATATATATTATGTAATTAATTATTGAAGTCAATGAACGCATACTAGGCTCCTATTCTTGGTCAGGCATCAGGCAAAGCCGTGGGGCAGGTACAAAGCAAAGTAAGATGTTCTTACACATATACTGTCTCTATATATACTCTCTATATACTCTGTATACTCTAGTGCAAAGTAATTAACATTGCAGTTGAAGGTACGTGGACCTTGCCATGGAAGCAGAAGGGGGAGTGACTAGCTCTTCGGGAGATTTTGTGGAAGCAAGAAGATTTTCCCCGTTTTACTAAGTTCATCTGTTCTATTTTTGGCATCACTCACAGGAATCATCCTTTCACCAATTTCTTGGGATTTTTTGTCGTCTCTTTGGATCACTTTTACCTTTTTGCCTTACTAGCTCTTGGGACTGGACCACGGGACAGGAGTGGTGCCAGGGCAAATGCATGGGCTTCCAACTCTGTTCTCCGATCTCCAGTGCTGCCAGATCCCACATAAGCTCCCTCTTCTATTCTCAGTAGCACCTGATACCAACTTTTACTACTCTTCTCAACCCAGCCTCAGCTCCTCTGCCAGCAGATAACTTTCTTTGCCTCCAAAGAAAATTTAGAAACCATTCGTATGCAAGACCATCAATTTCTGGTTGTTTTAATGTCTTTGTTTATTTGTCACCTCTATAAGGGTTGCCCTATGTAGAATCCCTTTCCACTCCCTCCGCAGAAATACTTTATTCCCCTTACCTGTGCATGCTTGATAAATACTTGTGGAATGAATGCTACGTTCCTACACCTTTTTAACATCCTTCTCTCCTATCTGATAAAAAAGAGGTCCTTGTTCCTGCTAGGATGTTCCTCTTACCTCCATTCCAATTCCTCTCCTCTCCACTTCTTCAGGAACCTAGATTTCCCATTTTCCAGTCTTTACATCTAACTCTTTTCTATCAGCACATACATATTTTTTAGTGTCTCATTAAAAAACTATCATCCTCTTTATCCAAGATCTTGGATAGCCAGCCTACAACTAAATTTCTTGAAAGGAGATCCTGCACTTACTGTGTGGCCTGCTTCACTGGCCATTCACCCCTTGATTTTAATCTTACTTCACTGTCTTATGGTCAGAAGAAATCATTTTCAGGGGCAGCTTGGTGGCTCAGTCGGTTGGGGGTCCGACTTCGGCTAGGGTCATGATCTCATAGTTCACAAGTTGGAGCCTCACGTTGGGCTCTTTGCTAACAGCTCAGAGCCCGGAGCCAGCTTTGGATTCTGTCTGTCTCTCTCGCTCTCTCTCTCTCACTCTCTCCCCCTCCCCCACTCATGATCTGTCTCTCTCTCTCACTCTCTCTCTCTCTCAGAAATAAATAAACATTAAAAAAAATTAAAAAAAAGAGGAAATAGTTTTCATGAGAATGATCAATGGCCTCCTCCTATTTCTGACCCTCTTTGGGGTCCTGTATCATGGGCACTCCCTCCATCATGCATTCTATTGCATGATCAAGGACTTTGTTGTTCACTTACCAACTGGATTTTTTATTTCACACATCCATTTTTTTGTCATTTATTCCAGAAACACCTATTGAATATTAACACGTACAGAAACTGTTATAACTCCTGAGAATTTACTGGTAAAATGACACAATGTTTGTACCAAATGGGGCTTATAGCCTTGTGGAAGAAGCAAACATTAAACAAAGAAGAAAAACGTCAATTGTAAAACTCAGACTGCTATCATGATTTTGCAGAAGACATACAGTGCTCTAGGAGCATTTTATAGGAGAATCAGGCCTTTCCACAGACTTGAAGAAGATGTCCCTGAGAAAGGGACGTGGGGGCTGAGACATAAAACAGAGCAGGGCTTAGCTGGTCAAAGATAAGTGCATGACCGGAGGAAATGTGATGTGTAAAGTCCTGAGTTTGGAAAGAGCATGGGAAGTTTGAGCAACCGAGAGAAAGCTGATGTGGCTGGAGCCCAAGGACATAAGGGATGAGTGACAGATCAGGGGTCACATTACATGGTAACTTTTAGAAGAGGTTAGGGACGTGGGTTTCTAATACCAAGAATTTGTGTCTTTAGGATGGAGGTGGTTGTTGTTTTTCATGGCTTTACCCTTAGTCACTAGTTTAGAGCAAGAATCATCATAGGCGCTTATTCAATGTTTGTTTAAAAAATTTTTTTAATGTTTTATTTATTTTTGAGAGACAGACCGAATACAAGTGGGGGAGAGGCAGAGAAAGAGGGAGACACAGAATCGGAAGCTTGCTCTAGGCTCTGAGCTTAGGGAAACACGGAGGTATGAAATGAACATATTTTGCTTTAGATAGGGCAAGGGGTTCGGAGCAATTGAATGGGGGGTGGGACAGGGCAAGAAAGAAGTTAGAGGGGATGAGGGGACACGACACGGGAAGGAGAGAAGAAAGGGTGGAAGGTGACACCACCGAGGATCAGAACAGTGAGGAAAATCATGTAGAATTGTAGCAGTTTGGAGGTTTGATGAGGATTTTGTTTGAAAGGACAGTTAGATCTTAGACAAGCAGAGGGATATGGGAAAGCATTCTCGACATGGGAAATGAAATGAGTTATGGCTCAGAGGCCAGAATGTACTGGAATTCTTCCTTTTCTAGTAAAAGCTGTGTCCCTCTTTAACCTCTGTACATGTTTCAGCATTTTTTTCTGGTTCATTTCCCATAATGAACTGTGTGAAAAAAAATAGTCTTTACCAAAAATGTGTCAAAATCCTAAAAAAAAAAATCCTAAAGAGAATATTTTACTTTTATTAGGTGTTTTGTGTGATTGAAAGGGACTTAGGAAAAATGGGGAAAATGACCATTTTTGTCCATAAATGTAGACTAGCTAATACATTTTAGGCTGCATGGTATTTTGTTTATTAAGCTCACTATCAGCCTCTTTTGTTGCCAGCTGAAGTACAGTAATATGGTTTTGCTCCAAATTTTACACTTTGCCAAAGGTCTGTTTCTCAGCTGCATTTTGGGAACAGCTGTCAGCCCCAAGCAATCTGATTGCTTTTCATGAATGATAAATCACTTCCCTGTACACTGATTTGTTTAGGTACAATAGGAAGAGACATCTTTCCACCTAGTATGTTAGCAGAAGAATTGTTAGAGTGAGGATGGTGGGGGAGAAGCCTGAAAGTTCTAGTGGGCGTTTCCTTAGTACTCACTGTTCAATTAATGTTAATTTCACTTGGGATGAATACTGGAAAGAAATTCTCTTCATTAGCGGTACTGAAGGCAGCAGGAAAAAAAAAACCACAGTGGTCCTTCCTCTATTAGAAGCCATTATCAATTACCACTGGGTCATCTGCTTGAAAAGAAAAAGAAAGGATTCTCCAGGGTCATACTTCCTTTTGTTTAAAAAATTGCCCATACCAGTTGTTAAGGGTTAAAGGGGTGTTAGAAGTTCTGAAGAGAAAGCTCAAGTTTCATTAAAGTATCCAATTAGTGGGACTCAACAGTCCATGAAAATATTTATCATCTTCCCAGCTCAGCTAAGACCTTATCTGTTCCAATTTTCCTCGCACAGAATCACAGAAATCTACATTTGCTGCTTCACTTTCCAGGGCAACAGGCGAAAGTCTGAAGGGAGGCTAACTGGGAGGGATCTCATTTTTCATGTATTATGTTTACTGCTTGAATTTTAGTTTCGGAAAAAAGTTTTGAGGTGGGAGAATCCAGGGCTGTCTTTTGCCTTGAGGTTTGTTCACAATGGTGTTGTCCCTGTGTCCGCCTCTGGGGGTCTACTGTCAACATCCTTCTGTGAGTGACCTGAGCAATCTTCCTGCCTCACTCTTCTTATTGAATATAAAAAAAAGTAATCCGTAAATCACAGAGGTTCACTGAGAAGAGTAAGTGGCCTGCAATGCCATCACAGTATGATTTTGGCCCCAGGTGTGTAAAAGTACCTCCCTCCGCTGTAAACACAGATGGCCTTGCCATGCACCCCGGGCCTTGGTTCTGTGTGTCCCTCTTCTGGGTGCCCCCAACCTCTTTGCTCAGGGGATGGCGACTTCAGTCTAGCTGACTTGCTACAATCAGACAAAGCTGAAAACCTATGGGCATCGTTCTTCAGCTGGATGTCAGCAGGCCAGGCACTTACTGCAGGGATGCTCTTTTATTTTAATAAGTAATTTATTTAATGAGCCGACAATGGCAAAATGTCAAATACGGAAACTTCAAGGATGAACAGCACAATTACAAGGAGCAGGAAGTCTATTGGGCTTGCAGTGTTCGGCGTCCTCAGACGTGACGTTCCTTGAGCCGATTTCAAAATCACTTGGCAACTGATTTGAAAAAGGATCTCTGCCATTAGTCTTGAGAGAAGTAATGTCACCCCACAGTGAGTTTTAGAGTTAGTGATATAAAAATGGCGGGTGCTGGGTGTAGACAGTGTAGGGTAATATGGCGGGTGGTCATATTTTGTGGGAAGAGAAGTAGGAGCCATAGAGCTGGCCCAATGGAACATGCCTCCACTTGCCAAATCACTCATGTGGCAGCATCTGAAGCTTGCATTGAGGGTGGACAAGGGAGAAGAATGACCCTTCCACTTGTGTTCTGCTGTCAGAAGTGTGTCCTTCCAATAGAGAGCTGTTTATTCTCTCGTGGTAAGTGGAAGGGCCTGAATTTGAAGAGGTTTCCGTTCCGTTCCAGATGCTGAATAGGATTTCCCTTAAAATAATAAATACCCCTGTCTAAGGTGTGTATAGGGTGTATTTATTAATTCCCCAATACTGGCACTGGTCAGAGAGTTCAAGTCCTGTAAAAGTGATAAGCCATTTAACCTAAAGGTAGAATATAAAGGTTTATAGTAATTCTACCGCTCCAAATGTAATCTAATAATGATCTATTGAGTACCTACTGGGTACCAGGTGCCGTTTTAGGCACCAGACAGATAGCAATGAACAAAACATCTTTGCTGTCGTAAAGCTAACTTTCCATGAGCTGCTTGACAAGTTAGCCTCAGGTAGCCCTAACTCACCCTTTGAAATGAGTATTCCTTCTAAGAGCCTATCACAAAATGTTACATTTTTTTGCCAAGTGAAAAAAAGGGATATTGTGAACTGTGCTCTGTCTAATGTGTCTGTCTGATGCAATCTTCAGCAATTCCAATTAGTTTCTTCTTCCTATGTTAGAATCGAATTACAACTCATATTGCTTAATTCTTCCCTCTGACTCTGGTGGATTCTGCAATATGCCCGTAATCCTTTATAGGCCCAACTGCAGGGGCGAAGACCCGTTTCTACTCGGAATCTGGGGTCTGTGCTTGAACTTGTTCTGTATCGCTCCTCTAACTGGCAACCGTGCCTATCTGTGAGGTGCCGATTTGCACATGGTGCTGGCTGGCTTTGTTTCTGAAAGGAATAATGTGCATGGCTGGTCTCCAGTGATGTGTGGGGACTGCCATTTGGGGGCGTATAACACTCTATTTTCCATCCTGCTTAGAATTCTGAGGCTCAATGTCCAACATCTGTCATCGTTCACTTTGGAATTTTAAATTGTCTTTTTTTATGATTATAACAGTAATAATATTTATTATTAAAATAAAGTATAATGAAGAAAATAAAAATATCCTATAATCCTATGACTCTGAGTTAACCATTATCAACCTCCTCTTTTGCATATATTTTGTAACATACGCAGTTTTGTATTCTGTTTTTGTTCTCAGCAGTATATTGTGGGAATATCCGGGATGTTATTGAAAATCTCTTAAGATATCATTTAATGGCTGCATAATCTTTAATTGTGTAGCTTTACCATAATTTATTTAGCCATGCCTTATTGTTGGACACAGTTTCTAATTTATTACTCTTTTACAATATTGTGAGTAATAGACTCATTGTACATTTCAAATACCTACCTGAAGTAAGTTCATAAGAAAAATTTTGAGAAGTAAAGTTACTGGATTAAATGACATGAACATTTTAAGGCTCCTCATACATATCACCTGATTATTGTCTAGAATGACTCAGAAACTGTACTTGCACTTGAATCATGTACCCATGATTTAGAAAAATCTGTCACTGTGTTAGGCAAAAGAAGTATCTCATTATTGTCTTATTTTCCAGTTGTTAGAATTCTAGTGAGATTGAATATGTGTTTCACATGCTTTGTCGCCATTTGTTTTTTTTATTCTGGATATTGTCTCTGCTTCTTTATCTATTTTTCTCTTGATGTGTAATACACTGATAATGGCCTTCCAAGGATGTCCATAATCTAATTTACAAAACGTATGGGTATGTTATCTTACACGGCAAAAGGAATGTTTGATGATATGATTAAATTAATGGCCCTGAGCTGGGCAGATTAGTTTGGATTATCCAGGTAGGAGACAAAGGATTGGAGTCAAAGTAGGCATGGTCATGGAAGAAGAGGTCAGCAAAAAAGAGAAACTTGAAGATATCACATTGCAGGCTTTGAAAGTGGAGGTAGGGGCCATGAGACAAGGAATGCAGGTGGCCTCCAGAAGCTGGAAAAGGCAGAGAAGGGGTTCTCTTCTAGAGCCTCTAGAAAGAATGAGCTCTTAGGACAGCTTGACTTCAGCCCAGTGAAACTGACTTTGGACGTCTGGCCTCCAGAAACGTAAGAAAATAAATTTGGGTTATTTTCAGCTACTAAGTTTGCAGTAGTCTGTTGGAGCAGCAGGGAAGGAATACGTAGTGTGTTCTCATTTTTCTTATTGATATGTAAATTCTCTTTTATACAATAAAGTTCTTAACTTGTCATATATGTTACGAATATTTTTCCCAGGGTGCAGTTTGCTTGTAAATATTTTTATAGTATTTTCTGATAGAGTTTTGTTCTTAACTTTTAAAATATTATTGATGTTACATAGGATAAGCTTTATTTCAGTGGTATACAAATTTTAAAAATTATGCAGTCAAATCTATGTATCTTTTCCTGGGTGATATATTCTATTGCTTTTAAATCAGTTTTATATTCACCAATGTTACCTCCAGCATTTTTATGGTATGTGATTTTTCATTTATCATTCTTCATTAAGTTTTTATATATTTTTCATCCTATTTCAGGGCTATCTTGACTGTTTCATTAATCTGTCAAGTTCTGTGCTATTACCACACCATCTAAATTATTGTAGTTTCATAAAAGTTTTTATATCTAGTAAGCCAAGTACTCATTCATTACTCTTTTTCTTAACATTTTTTTAAAGCTGGTCTCAACATGTCACTTTTCAAGATGACTCTTAGAATCGTTTAGACAAGTTAAAAAATTTCATGGGTGTTTGGATTTGAAGTTTGCAATAAATCTGTAAATTAATTTGGAAAGAACAGCATGCTGCTAATGCCTCCGTAAGCTCTTATCAGGGAAGAACATGCTATTTTTTTAATCTATAAAAATAAAAAAATATATATATGCATATTAATGTTTATTTATATTTGAGAGAGAGAGACAGAGAAAGAGAGTGTGAGCACTGCAGTGGCAGAAAGAGAGGGAGACACAGAATCTGAAGCAGTCTCCAGGCTCTGAGCTGTCAGCACAGAGCCCTACGTGGGTCTTGAATTCACAAACCTGGAGATCATGACCTGAGCTGAAGTTGGAAGCTGAACCGACTGAGCCACCCAGGCGCCTTAAAAATATATATTGGTATACAGTATTATAGATTTATTGATGTAATCTTAGATGTTATTCAATAAGATTAGTTTTAGGCATTTTGTATGTTTTGTTACTATGGGAATTGGAATGTTTTCCCACAGTATTTACTAACTAATTTTAGCTGATGTCTTGGAAAGCTCTCTATTTTTGTATACATATCTTCAGCTTTGCTGAACTTTACTAATTATGACTCTTTCAGTTGATTCTCTTTGGGTTTTTATGTATATAATTGTATCACAGGCAAATGCTGCTGATTTTATCTCCTACATCCTAAAAGTTTACCTTTTTTTGATTTCAAATTTTTGAAGTATTAACTAGAACTTCCAGATCTGTGTCCAGTGTTCACAGTAACATGGTGTGTCTTCATTTTATTCATCTTCTAATCTTAATGTCTCAAGTAGTTCAAATTTAGTGTGGCTCTGGCTATTAGCTTAAGAATGGCCTTCTTTTTCATGATAAGGACCTATTCCCTTTCTTGGTTACAACATGGATTTAAATTTCTGAGTGTTCATTTTTCTAACTGGATCTATTGAACTAATATATTAGATGAGTTGTTTACTGCAGAATAAACTCGATTTGTGTTTCTAGGATATGCTATGTTGCTTATTGGACATTCTTTGTATTATACTATAGACTTTAGTTGACTAGATGGTTTGTTGGTTAGGATTATTGGAATCTAAAGTTACAAATGAGACGAGGCTGCGGTTTTAATATGTTCCTCGATCAGATTTTGGCACGGGGGCAGCAGATAGCTTTCCAAAAGTATTGTTGGTGTATTACAGTTTTTTTTCCTATTTCCTGAAGCATATATTGCATAAGGATTTGAAAGACGTCACCCATAAAACTAACTGCTCTGGATCACTTTGGAGGTAAATTTTTTAAAGTTGTTCCATAATCTTTTATGATTTCCTCTAACTGAGTTTCTTCTACATTAGTCATTTTCAGTAACTTATATTGCTTTTCACAGAATTGTCCTTTCATGGAGATCTCAATGAATTGGGCTTCCAAAGAATGATTTGGATGACCGTGTTCAGTTCTCCCAAGGTGGCGCATAATGTCTACCATTCCAGATGCCAAGGAGAGAAGTGAATTTATTATCGGCATTGGATGCCTTACAGCTTAATTCTTTCCTGGAAACTGGTTGAAAAGGGCTGGAATAGAGTTAACATAACACATTAAAATAACTGTAAGAACCTCCTCATCTGTTTTTACAGTCTATCTCTCCTTCTTATATTTACTTACATGTGGATTAAATCTTTTTAGATTTGTTTTAATTTTTTTCCCCAAAGAGCCAGCTCTTGGATTTTATTTATGATTTTAATATGATTCTGCTTATTAATTTGGTCATATATGCTTTCAGCCTTACTGTTTCCTTTCATCAGATTTTATTAGGTTTCTTTTGTTGGACTCTTCTTAATGATTTGATTTGAGTAGCTAACTCATTTCAAAGGGGATAATAAGAACACTGGAGCTGAATGGCTAAGGTGAAGGATGAGGCAGGGATAGGTAGAGATCTCAGCTCCAAAGGCTGTTATAGTTAGGATAAGGGTGGGCCATCAATGCAAAAACAGAGACTTTATTTTGAATAGCTATCACTGGGTGTTAGTGGCTTGTAGAGCTAGGAAAACGTTATATACTCTGTGGACAGTTTTACTCTACAGTCTGCCCAGAATGCACTGTCTTGTAAAGACAATCTGTGCTGATTAACTCATTCCTTGGTTATAAGATCTTTGTGGAGGGTCCACCATGAATGCTACATGTGGAGCGCTATCCAAGGGGCAACGCGAAACACACAACAGGAGCTGTGCCACTTTTGAGCATGTCGTTGCAAAAGCAAACTAAGTTTGTAGGTAGCCATTCAAAGGAGAAAGATCATAGTCAGGATCTGGAATACACAGAGAAGACGTTCTGAAATGGCAGAAGGTAAGCTGGGTCTGAAAGGAGGAAAAGGTGAAGGGGTCAGCAATAAACTTCACTAATTTGGAGTGCAGTGTGGAGAGAGCCTAACGGCGATGAGAGTGTAGATTGTGAATAAGTAGAGAATGTGTTGATCATTTCCCCCAGCATGTCAGGCTTATGGAGAACCTTCATAAGGCAGCACAGTTGGTTCCTTAGTGCAGTAAATGATGGGGGAGCCATTGAAGCTTCTTGAAGAAGGAGTGCCTGGTGAAAGCATCCTTTTCACGCGGTCAGGTTGGCAGTAGTATTCAGGCGGGATTGAATCTGAAAATCAGGGAAGAAGTCATAGGTGTTTAGGTATGTGAATTTAGTGACTAATAGAATACCAAATGAAAGGGTGGTCCTGAGAGGTGACAGATGGAAAATCAGAGAAAGACAGGGAAAGACTAAAGACGTCTCTCAGTATTGGTTCTCCAATATTTGAGACAGGATGGTCACACAGGGACCCTATTTGAGAAGTAATGTGATGTATACTGGAATTTTAGACTTCTTGAGTTTGAGGGTATGGCTGGACATCCACTCAGAGAGTGGCTGTGGTTGGCTGGGGTGCAGAGCAGTAGGGGATATAGAGGTTTGGGACCAGAACAATGGACTTGGATGAACCTATGAGGAAGTTAACTGCAGATAGAGAAGAGCAGAGGACAGGGGCCTATGGAGCTCCAGCAGAGTTTTAGAGATGATTGGAGAATAAATTCAAAGCATGTAAGCGACAACGGAGATGGGAAGTGGTATCTGGGAATCGAAGCCAGTAGGTATAAAACGGCACGTTGGATTAGTTGGGCAGCAAAAAGAGAAACATGTGCTGCTTGAAAGAAGGAAAACAGGGTTAATGAACAATAACACGAATGCCGGTAACGATAATGACGGTAATGCTAGGAAAGTTTTTGTTTAGTATAAACATTGGATTATGCTTGAAGGTGTGTAGGGAAAGGCAAAAAGAAGTTATACAGGGAAAGAGGTTTCAGTAGAGGGGCAAATTTTAGGCTTTCTCTGAAAAATATTAACTATACTGACCTATGTACATTCATCAAATTGAACAGAATATGGTTATGTTAGGAGAAGTTCAGATCAATTAAACTAGATGGAGCCTACTCTCAGAATGATATGTTCAAGTCAGAATAAAGCGCTATTCATATCAGTTAGCATATAATATCCAAGAGCAAAGGAATTGCCAATTGATGACAAATATGAACCAAGTTCATGCTAAGAAATTGTAGGGTAGTTAAAATCCAGGGTTAATCTGTTCTCAAGAATAACTGGATGGTTTTATCAATGTTGCTGTTTGGCCCTTCAATAAATGGAATCTACGTGTCTTTGAAGTTTATAAATCAAAGTGACTTTGATATGAGCTGCTTTGGAATAATTGAAAAAATACTGGCTTTTTTTCATTTTTCTTTTCTCTTGAGTTGTTACTGAAATTTGCATACTTCTCTCAGAGTAATAAAATTTCATCTAAAGTTCAAGGCAGCCACTTACACTTTGTTAAACTCTTAAGTTTAAGAAAATATTTCTCAGAGTGGTGATATACTTGTGGCTGAAAACTACAAGAAAATAACCGGGTACATAGTGTTTTCTTTCCTTTCGTTCTTTCCCTTTTCTTGTTTTCTTTCTTTCTTTTTTTAAGAGAGAAGGAGTAGAAAACCCTGGAGAAACAAAGTAGAAAAGCATTTTTATTTCTGATCAAAGAGAAAAAGATAAAGATGTACATGTCAAGTGTGATTTAAAAGACCTTGCCCTTGCTTATGCTGAAGAGGAGGGAAGCAGGCGAGGAGCTGGGGGATTGAAGTTAGAAGCAAGGCCAGGGTGCTTGGAAATGGGGTCATCCCGCGGGAGGCCAGCGCAAAGATCAGAGTGTGTGGGGGTGTCTAGATGAAAATGGAGAAGGGCTGGCGAGGAAGAAAGAGATGGGACCTAGGAAAAGTCCGCAGGAGCCCCCTAAACTAGTTTGACTGTGTTCTTTTGTATGAAACCCCCGCCTCTGAAGCCCAAGGCCTCACCTTTAGGGCTGCTAGTCTGTTAAAGGGCTAAAGACCCACCAGGCCGAAGTCAGCGTCTCTCTGCAGTTGCCAAAGAAACATTCTTTCTTCAGGTCGAAATATAGTTTCTCTAAGACACAGTATTATATTTTTTCTCCAAAAACCTTTCTTATTAGGCTTAAGTTTGCTCTCCCTTCTGGAAAAAGACCCTACAGAAGAGAATGATATCACTGGGCTCTGTTCATATTCACAGACTCTTCCTATGCTGCTGGAAAGTTGGTCAGAGTAAAACTGGAGGCGGGGGGAAGGAACCTGAGGTATATGTGCCGCTCCCCTGCTTCTGGGATGTTCTCAAGCGAATCGTGGTGCTGAGATTTGCTGCCCAGGGTGGTTCCGATGGTGTCTTGAGTCAGAAGGGAAAGACGTTTTCTATAGAGAACTTTCTTCGGTGGATTTAGCAAATCCATTATCCTATAAAAAGAGTTTGGTTTGCTTCACATGAACAGGATATTTTGGGAAAAAAGAACAACCTGGAGAGGAAGGACAGTGAAGTTGTTAGGGGTATGGTCTCTGGAGCCAGGTTGACTAGATTCACATCCCAGAGCCACTGGTGGCCAGCTAGGTGATCTTGGGCAGGGGCTGAACCTTTCGGTGCCTCATTTCTTCATCCACTAAATGGAGATGATGGTAATGTGACAATATCTATCTAGCGATGTAGCACATGATGATAATACTAAAACAATAATGACAGTAATAATACAAGGTTGTACTGATAAAATTAGTTGGTATATGTAAAGGGCTTAGAACTCCCCTTGGCACATATGAAGTACTTCGTAATTTATCTTTAAAAATTTTCATGCTTTTAAAGATTCTATTTTTTTATTTTATTAAAAATTTTTTTTTTAACCTTTATTTATTATCGAGAGACAGAGAGAGAGAGAGAGCATGAGCAGGGGAGGGGCCGAGAGACGGGGAGACACAGAATCCGAAGCAGGCTCCAGGCTCTGAGCTGTCAGTACAGAGCCCGATGCCGGGCTTGAACTCAGGGACCGCGAGATCATGACCTGAGCCGAAGTCGAGTGCCCAACCGACGGAGCCACCCAGGCGCCCCTAAAGATTTTATTTTTAAGTAATGTCTACACCCGATGTGGGGCTCAAACTCATAACCCCAAGATCAAGAGTCACAGGCTCTAGCCACTGAGCCAGCCAGGTGCCCCACTTTGTAATTTAGTTGTTGTTATTAGTAAATGATGAATTCAGTGTTGGAGACTGATCCAATATCTTGTGTTTTCTGTAACATGTGGGTTATGGTTTGAGGTCAAAGTTATCTATAAAGTTTCCTTCCTCCCCGATATTTCCCTTGTTTTATAGAAACCAACTCATACTTCTCCTGCTTGAAAATGGCAATAATGTTGTTTACTTACCATCTGGATATTGCGTTCCATATTTTTGTTCTTGTGCCAAGATAAAATGCAGATCTTTGACTGACTACTTCAATATAGCTCAGTTGATTTAGTTCAGTGAATTGCTATTGGCTCCATCCACTGAGACAGCTCTGTGAGTTTTTTCTTTTTTATTTTTTTAAATGACATTTGAATGAGTCATTTGCTAATTTTTTTTTAAAAAGGAATTTCTTTTTTGGAACTAGAACACAAAAGCTTCCTGGCTTCTAAGCACTCAAAATTACAAATAAGGTGACTAAAGTCAGTGATAGAAAAATCTGGAGGGAATTATTTATACTCTCAATCTTCCAAGAAAATGCTGAGGAGGGCCCATTTGCTTGAAAAGGAACTTGGTGATTGGGTTTCTTTTCCATTTCTCATAGTATGTTTCTAGTGGTAGGAATTCACGGATACATTATCAATTTGTTCAATTTATTTTTTCTAAAACCTGTATTGGGTGTCTACTTCATGGAAGGCAAAACAGTGTCCTAGGTGCCAGGGTGCAAAAATAGATTAAACAGGATTCTGGGCCTTCGGGAGCTCGCCATTTTGTGGAAGGGATAAGACGACATAAGGATAATTCGAATATATGACAATTTCCTAAATGGCATATCAGAAAGAGTCCCACAAAGATTTGGAGGAGAGAAGCAGCAAAGTTAGCACCATTTTCATGAATTAAATAATATTTGAGTTGGATATTGAAGGACAGGTAGAATTTAGACAATAAGAGAAATTGGCAAAGGTAAAATGGAGAGATGGGAAAGAGCAGGAGACATTTTTAGGGAGAAAACATATTATCCAGCACCCCAGGGCTGCTCTAGACCCTGAAGATAAAAGCTGAATGAGCTGATGGGTGGCCAAGCTCAATGGAACATGCACAGCTAGTGGGTAGAAACAGAATGTATCTAAGTAAACGAATGAGGTAATCTAACGGGAGAGATTCTATACAATCAAAATAAAATAATAAAATGACAAGTGACAGTGTTGGGAGGAGAAGTTACTTTCGAGGGGGTCGGGCAGGAAGGCTTCTCTGAAGAGGGGAAATTTGATGTGAGACCAGAATAATGAAAAGCCTTTTGAAGGCCTAGGGAGGCTTGTTTGATGAACACAAAGGCCAGGGTGGCTAAAGAGTCATGACCAGTGGTGAAGAACACTAAGGCTGCTGTGTGGAGAAGGACTGTGGAGTATGGGGGGGTCAGGACGGAAAGGAGAGAAATCTCTGGGAGTTTATTGCAGCAAACAGGCAGCAGATGATGTGGCCTCAGACTGGGGAGGCAGTGGGGAGATGCGAGCTAATTCTGGAAAGACAGGGAGTCACAGAGTGCAGGGCTTCACATTCTCTCAGTCTGAGAATTTGAAATTTATTCTGGAGGTAACAGAAGAGTGAAATTATTTATGGATTTAGAATTTTCCAGTGGCTATGCTTTGATCTGTTTTTTTCCTGTGGAGGATACTTTTTTTTTTTTAACACACCTTTGGTAATTGATTAGTACCTTACATAATGAGCACTCTGCGGTACCCTAGTGATTTGACAGATAAGTGCCTCTTAGAAAGTTGTCCACTTTATAACTACCGTGGAATCAGATCTTGGGAACATCTTCAGATACACAGAATAGAGACACAGATTTTTTTTTTTTTTTTTAGCATAATGAGTCTACATTATAATATTAAGAGTGGTTGATAATAACAAAAGAAAGTTTTGTTGTTCACATAGATGCTCTCGTCTGAGAAGCAGGGATGCCCAAGAAAAAGGTTTATAAGACCACAGGAAATGTAAATAGTGGGGAGCTTTGAGGAACAGGGAAAACTAAAAAGCTTATCTCCACCTAAAAGCGAGCAGTCATTCCTCAACTGCGGCATTGTGGATATTCTGGGTTTCTTTAAGGGAAGAATCTGAAAATTTCCTAATTTTAAAAAGATAGAAATTAATTAAAAGAAATTCCTACACTGCGCAGTCCAAAGTGAAATGTATTTGTAGGTTTGTTTCAGGCTGGGGGTGGGCATACTTTGTAACTTCCTAAGTGAAGTCTCCTCCAAGGCCCATTAAACAGCTCTGCTCTGGCTCATCCACGGTGCAGCTAGAAACAAAACTCAGTACTTTGAAAACTGACACCTGATGGGGAGGAAATAGAGGAAAAAAAGCCTGTGTGTGTGGTGGGAGAGGCTGAACGCGAAGAGGAAGCGGAAGAGTAAAGGGATGCTCAGTGAGGCGGCCGGTGTGGTCTGATGGCAACAGCTGGGAGAAACAAAGAAACATCCTGCGTGCCATCATCGGTACCCCATGAGTGTTTGTGATCATAGGACAGTTAAGACTATTTCCTTTGTAGCTACAGACTGTACCTGCATGTCTTTCCAGACTCTGTAGGGCTTACGGAATCTTGAAGTAACCTAGACCCTTAGCATCTGTGACTTCATTTTCAATAATTATAGATATAAGCTTATTTTCATTCTTAAAATTAGTATCCCATTTAAAGTTTCTTGTTCAGTTAAACTAGCCTTCCCATTAGCCCTCTGGGCCACCCCAATTCTTAGTGACCTTCCCATTAGCTGAGTATACAGTCCTAATTATGGAGCATACCTAGAAATCAATCAGTCTGATGCTCTTTTGTGACCTCTTTGCTTTGTTGTTATATTTGACAACAATGAATTCACTTTTTTTGCATGGATTTATCTTGTCTTCCCAAATACTGAGTAATTTTGAAGGCTGAAGATCTCAGCTTATCTTTCTTATACCCACCAGAGAGTTTAATATGGTACTTTTTTCAATTAGCAATAATCGCGCCTCGGATAAACCTCATTGGCTACGATACTGCCACTGAGCAAAGCTTAATATGGTACTTTTTTATCCAAAAATGTTTCTTATGTACAAGGTAACAAAATAGTGAGGTGAAGAGCAGAAAATCACACTTTAGCCAACCATACTGTCTATATGAGATAAGAAAAACTCCTTTGGTTATTTCATCACCACCGCCCACCCCCCACCCCCCCCGCCAGGTTTGAGAATTGATTTTTTAAAAACGTCATTGATGACTATTTTGTCATTGCACAGGCATGGCTTTTGTGTTATGGAGCCCAAAAGTAACTCTATCCAAAGCAGAAGATGGTAACAGTTCATAAACCTGGAATTTACCCGCGCCATTTAATTAGAACTTTTAATTTGATGAGAACTTTTGTTTTGTTTTGGCCAACCAATATTTAGAATTGGGACCGCTTTGTGGCTCTGTCTACCATGGTTACAGCATCACCATGTGGATCAAGGATCACGAAAGAAAGGCATAGCCAAGGAAATCTGTGATTGCAGAACTCATTAAAGAAAAGGAACATTGTCTTTCCCCACATTATGTTGCTGGCTAAAAAAGAATTGCCTCGCAATCTGGTTAAAGAAGCTATAAAAAACTTTAGTGGGTATTTGCAGCTAAATCTTAATACGACGTGGAAAACAGTGGCGTCGAATTTCAACAAGAGGAAGCAATATATCAAGTACAACCTTGTCAAGGACCCTTGCTAAAGAATTTACTGCCAATTATCAACTATTTGTTGGGGATTATCTATATGTAAGGCTCTGGGTACCTTGGGAGACATAGTGGGGAAAAAAAAAGATAAAATCCATGCTTTTAAGGTCTTTCAAATTTAGTGGACAAGAAGTAGTAATGTAACACTTTATTTATTTGTTTGTTTGTTTATTTAAAAGAGAGAGCAGCTGCACGTGAGAGCTGAACAGGAGCAGAGGGAGAGGGAAAGAATCGTGAGCAGGCTCCCTGCCCAGGCGGGGACCCAACTCAGGGCTCCATCCCACAGTTGTGAGATCAGGACGTGAGCCAAAATCAAGAGTTGGACGCTTAACTGACTGAGCCACCCAGGTGCCCTATAATACAACCTATTACGATAGGTGTTTAATGTCACCAGACACACCGTGGGGGAAGGCGAGGGGGTATCAATCTGGCTGAGGGGCTCTGAGAGAGCCCTAAGGAATCGTTTGAATTGGAGGAGAGCTGGCACGATGGATGCCCCCCGGGAAGGACGTGGAGGCAGAAGGCTTCCAGATGGAGAGGACCAAATGAGCGAACATGCAGAGGTAGTGGAGTGTTGTGTGTCTTTAAGGATTAGGCGTTTTCCTGAATGGCTGGAGGAGAGGATTCCTGCCAACAGTGTGTGGGGGACAAACGGGTGGAACTGTGTGTGGGAATTAGCAGTGGAATACAATAAGCCTCTCTCTTAGGATTTGCTTGTGTCCCAGGTAGAAGAGAACTTCTGCTGGTAAGAACCGTGTTTGATTCTTTTTTATCTCTTACTACCAACAAATGCTTAATATTCTTGTTGCTTTTTATAACCTTTGGTATTACATGAGTGCCTGGAAAACGACGCCCTTTCGAAATGTTGGATCTGGTGAGCGTGCGTGGTTTTAAAAGCCAAGTGAGAAAGTTTGGGTTTGGTTCTGTGTGCAGCGAGGAGCCTTCAAAATGTTGTGAAAAAGGAAGTTTGTGATCAGAGCTGTGCTTTCTGAAGATAACATAAGCAACCATATGGAGATCAAATTAGAGAGAGGGAAAGCCCAAGGCAAAGAGATCTGTTAGCAGTTGTCACAAAAACCTAGGTGAGGGAGGCAGAGCCTGGGCTGAGGGGGCAGTGGCCATGGGAGTAGAAGGAGACAAATAAACTCAATTAGATTTGGCCACAGTTTGACGTAGAGAATGCAGAAGATGGACGTGAGGGGCCTGGGGTCACAGTTACCTATCAAACTCAGGGTCCTTAAAAACCTTTCAACAATTTGCTACTTCTGTTTAATCTATCCCTCACTGGTGAAGTCCAGCATAAAATGTTAGCCTTTACAGGCAAAAGCCGGACAAAGCCAACAACTTGAGATTATCCCCAGATTATCGTGGCTGAAGAAAACTTTCCAGGAGCCTTGAATGCAGGAGCCATTCATAGAGAAGAGGAAGGGCTCCAGAGGATGAGTTAGGGGTTAGTTAACACAGTGACTCCTGTCAGATTTGTCAGGTGAGGGCTAAAAGTGTCAGCTATGCCTCAGACAGTTTGCTTAATGATTTGGAGGGGCCTTCCATGTGACAAGTTCACACAGCTGGATTTAAAATATTTAAGGCATTTCTTTCAAGCATTTGCCTAGCTGGGGGTTGTGATGAGGAGGAGGACTATGGTGTTCGCTTTTCGGGAATCCTACTTCTTTCTTGACTTGAAAAATGTTGTATGAAATCAATAAAATGTGCGTAACAATACATTGTTTTCCCCGAGTGAGGAAATAATTTGGCTGCTGTCCAGCATTGTGCTTATATGAACTGAAAGAAAACATTCACAGAAAGTATGTACTGTAGGTAGTCAGGTTGAGAAGGGCTTCCAACATCATAAATATAAAGAAACCCATGGCTTTACCAAGGATTTCACATTTGTTCACGAAGTGATAAAATTTCAAGAAAGCATCTTCTGACAGCCTTTGAAGATCATGTAGAATAATTTGGTTCCCACAGGTGACTACTGTTTAAAGAAATTGCCACGAGTGTCAACAGCAGAGGCATCAAAACAGTACCGATTACCTATGGACAGTCAGAATCCAGTGATGTCAGAACAGAGGAGGTATGGAATTTATCGCTTACAAGATGGTTAAAAAAAAAAAAAAAGAAAGATGGATGAAACCATATGTACGAGAAGCATCACGGAGGACTTCTCAAGTGAAATATCCCATAGCAAAGTAGTAGGCATTTTCTAACAGCTAGAGAACAGTGTTTATTCCCAAGTCCTTGGTGTTTGCAACATTAAACCCCAAACAAGGATGAGGCCATTCTTTTTGGACTGAATATTGAGAAGACGATGGAGAAGGAACTGGCATAAGATGGGTGAGAATCAATATTCATTAGATAAAAGAGGTTTCATTATCAGATAAACAACAAGAATTCATCTAAATGACTTTTACTGAACATTTATTTTGTAAAATATTACAATGATACAAAAAAATAAAAAAGGACAAATGTACTTCCCAAGAGTCACTGGTACTGACTCAATCATTATTGATTAGAGGCGGGGTTATTCTTTGGCAAAGTTGGATGGAGTGGGATGGGATGACTTTCAATGCTTTCTGTTTCCTGCTTTCCCCCACCCCCCCCTGCTTCTTTCCCCTCTTTTTTTTTTAAGTTATTTATTTATTTTGAGAGAGGGAAAGAGAGAGAGAGAGGAAGAGAATGAGTGGAGGAGGGGCAAGGAAAGAGAGACAGAGAGACAGAGAGAGAATCCCAAGCAGGCCCCAATGCAGGGCTTGGACTCATGAGCTGTGAGATCATGACCTGAGCTGAAATGAAGAGTTGGACACCCAACCAACTGAGCCACCTAGGTGTCCCTATCTCCTCTTTTGATTTTCTCCTTTCCTTGTTCTGAACCCATTCCATGTGCTTTTCCAGACCCTTTCTGTCCCAGAGGAAGGTGAGAGGAAAAGCTAATTCACTCCATGACAGTGGTTTTCAACTCTGGCTCAAGTGACTATAATGAGTTTAGGCAGGGTAGGGAGGATGCTCCCAGAGATTCTGACTTCATTTTTCCTGGGTGGAGTCTGGCCATTTATGGCTTTGGTGCAGGCAGGGTTGAGAGCTGAGTGGTCTTCAAACTTTCTCCCTTATACCCTTGAACATAATTTTGAAAAATTCTGTTTCACTTTGCACATTTTAAAGTTGATATCTAAACTGTTTGACATAAGTTTAAACAGTAGCTTCAAATAACATACTTTTGTATATATTACAAACATTGATTATTTTATTTTATTTTTTTTTGTAATTTTAATATTTAGTTTTTGAGACAGAGAGAGACAGTGCATGAACGGGGGAGGGTCAGAGAGAGAGGGAGACACAGAATCTGAAGCAGGCTCCAGGCTCTGAGCTGTCAGCACAGAGCCCAACGCGGGGCTCAAACTTACAGACCGTGAGATCAGGACCTGAGCCGAAGTCGGACGCTCAACCGACTGAGCCACCCAGGAGCCCCAAACATTGATTATTTTAAAATAAAGAGAAGAAATTATTCCATGAGTCCAATGAAACCAAAGACTATGGGCTTTGATTCCTACCTACCATTATCCACTTAAGAAACAGATGAACAAGCCCTCTTTTAAAAGTTGGAAATTCTAATTATTTCCTTTGCTTCCTTGAACTCTGACTTCCATTCTATTTCTGTCACAGAAATTTAGGCTTATTGATTATTTCATCATAATTCTCTGCAACAAGAAAATAGTTGTCAACTGAAATTTAACATTTAAAAAATTTCAAAAGACTTCAAGTTGAAATTATCCTTCCCCACTGCTGAATTACCTTTAAAAGTACTATTAGCATGGAGTTGACATAAATATATTATAAATTTTGATAATTATTAAACTTCAAAGTATGATTTTATCGGAAATGAATTTTTAAATGCAATGTATGGAGCTTTAAAGAAGTCAGTTAGCTTAGTATCCCTTTTTTTTAATGTTTATTTATTTTTGAGAGATAGAACACGAGCAGGGGAGGGGTAGAAAGAGAGGGAGACACAGAATCTGAAGCAGGCCCCAGGCTCCGAGCTGTCGGCACAGAACCTGACACAGGGCTCGAACCCACAGACCATGCGATCATGACCTGAGCCGAAGTCGGATGCTCAACTGACTGAGCCACCAAGGGACACTTCAGTATCCTTTAATGTATAATGTTTAGTGATAAAAATGAAACAGGGTTCGGCACTAGTAACACCCTATTTGTTAGTTTTATGGATGCAAATGCTGACAAACCTTGTTCACGTGAATAAAGCGATTGCTATTAGGAAGATATTGTTGGGCACCTGGGTGGCTCAGTTGGTTAAGCATCAGACTTTTGATTTCAGCTCAGGTCATGATCTCAATGTTCATGGGTTCAAGCTCTGCATTGGGCTCTGTGCTGATAGCTTGGAGTCTGCCTGGGATTCTCTCTCTCCCTCTCTCTCTCTCTCTCAATATAAATAAATAAACTTAAAAAAAAGAAAGAATGCTGTTATCACAATGTCAATCACTTTTTTTTAACTGCTTCTGAATTGTATGCAAAAAGCAAAGTACTCAGCAATTTCTTCTGAGAAACATTAATAAATATCAGTGGAAAACTGATTCTTCCTTCAATATTGTTGGAAACAAAAAAAACTACCTGAGTAACTTGGAGAAGAATTTCTTATTCATTCACTGAATCATTCACTTTCTCAAAACTAACACCAAATAGATCCACTGTTAGATCTCCCCTGAATGCCACCCCAGGAAATGCACCATTGGAATATTTGGGTGAGAAGTACATGTTTATTTATTTATTTACTGTAAAGTGAAAAGAAGTAAGAGAAGTGAGAACCCAGAACTGGGTCAACATCTTGACTGCACTTGATCGTGAGCAGATGATTTTTTTTTTTTTAGGAAAGGGAAGAAATGGAAATTGAAGATCTCCAAAAGTCTTTTCTCATTCCCAGTTTATGTATATTTAGTATATTAGTCCTCTCATAAGTATATTTATGTAGTAAGTGAAGACAGTTAAGGAAAAAGGAAAACGTGGTTAATTGGAAGACATGAACTCTTGGAGGTAATAAAGGACTTGTGGATGGGAATGTTTTATTGACTGGAGTTTCTCAGATCCTATGTCATGGGCAACTACAAATTCCCCCTATTTCCTTTTGACTGGCTTGGTTGATATTTGAAAAAAAGTTTCCATGAGTTTGACTGAAGTAGATTTACTACATCAAATATGTAAACTCTCAGTGCTACTACTTAATCCAAATGTAAGGCAGACAACATATTTAATTCTCAGTATTATAGCAGTTGCACAAAAAAAGGGAAAAGAAACAATGGTAAAGTTAATTTTAATGCATTTTATTAAACCCAATATATCATAATATTATCCTTTCAACATGCTATCAATATAAAAACTGTTAATGAGATTTTTTTTTTTTTACATTCTTATTTTTGTTTTAAGCGTTTGAAATCCGGGGTGCCTTTCATACTTACAGGACATCTCAGTTAGCACTAGTCGCATTTCATATACTCAACAGCCACATGTTCCTAGCGGCTACCATACGGGCAGCGTGGCCACAGACGATTGGAAAGTAAACTTGGCACATTTTCTTCTTTATTAAAATTTTTAAAAATGTTTACTTAATTTTGAGAGGGAGACACCGTGTGAATGGGGGAGGGAGAGAGAGCGAGGGAGACACAGAATCCGAAGCAGGCTCCAAGCCATCAGCACAGAGCCCGACGCGGGGCTCGAACTCATGGACCGTGAGATCATGACCTGAGCCGGTCAGACGTTTAACCGATTGAGCCACCCAGGCCCCCCTACTTTGCACATTTTCTAATACCGTTTGGTAGATGTAAAGCCAGTTCTTCAAAAGTAGGAAGAGGCACAAAGCCATTAATTTTCATTTTGCTAAATGGCATCCCTTCCCCTATCTCGTACTCCCTATGAAAACTGGCACTTCACTGAAGTTCTAATTAACTGCTGATTTTTGCAGCGTGTATCACTTCTTGGCAAATGCGCACGGTATAGTACTTATCACTCTCCCAAATTACATTTGAAGTAGAGTAATCAAGTCTATTTTTCATTAGAAAACTGATTTCCTCCAGCTTTGTATTAGTTGCATTGGCTCCCTGTAAACTGCAAAAATCAATGATTTTACACGCTTTTCCAGCAACAGGCTCAGTTTGAGTTGAGATCTACCTCCAGTCCCCATTTCCGGGAGGACTGGGGCTCTTTTGCTCCTCTTCCTCCTCCTCCCATTTTTTTCTCCACTTTCACTCCTCACCTCTGCCCTCCTCTCCTCCCTTTCGGCCACCACAAGCCCAGTTTTAATTCAGGCCCCGATGTGCCCAGTTTTAATGGATGAAAAGTGGTTGGTGAAGCATCTGATTTTCCTTTGCCAGTGACTGGGGCCGTGGCTGTCAAACCCTAGCATGAATCAAAATCACCTGGAGAACTTGTTCTAACCCAGAATCTCAGGCCCTGACTCTGGAATTTCTGATTTAGCAGGCGTGGCATGGGGCCTGAGAGTTCGTATTTTTTACGTGTCCAGGTGATGCCAATGCTGCTGGTCTGAAGACCACATTTTGAGAAGCAGTTTCCACCGCTTGGAGAAGCAGTGGCATAGCGTGATAGGCGTGTGACCCATTTTGATCAGTAAGCTATAAGGACACCTGGGAAAGCTGGTCCTTCCCGATAAGCAGCCATCAGGTAAAAAAGCATTATTTGTTTCTCTCCCTCCTCCATCTCCTCGCTTTCTCCTTTGGATGCTGTCACGTAAGGTCAAGGTTGTCGGAGCTTGCCATCTGGTGACAAAGGAAAACAGGAAAATTTCAGAGATGCCTTTCCACATTCTGAATTACAAAGCCCCTGAAACACCTACCTCCGTGGTCTTGTGTAAAATAATTTTTAAAGTCTTTATTGCCAAGGGGCGCTTGGGTGGCTCAGCTGGTTAGGCATCTGACTTTTTTTTTTTTTCTGTGTTGACTATTTTTTATTTATTTTTATTTTTTAATTTTTTTTCAATATATGAAATTTATTGTCAAATTGGTTTCCATACAACACCCAGTGCTCATCCCAACAGGTGCCCTCCTCAATGCCCATCAACCACCCTCCCCTCCCTCCCACCCCCATCAGCCCTCAGTTTGTTCTCAGTTTTTAAGAGTCTCTTATGCTTTGGCTCTCTCCCACTCTAACCTCTTTTTTTTTTTTTCCCTTACCCTCCCCCATGGGTTTCTGTTAAGTTTCTCAGGACCCACCTAAGAGTGAAACCATATGGTATCTGTCTTTCTCTGTATGGCTTATTTCACTTAGCATCACACTCTCCAGTTCCATCCACGTTGCTACAAAGGGCCATATTTCGTTCTTTCTCATTGCCACGTAGTACTCCATTGTGTATATAAACCACAATTTTTTATCCATTCATCAGTTGATGGACATTTAGGCTCTTTCCACAATTTGGCTATTGTTGAGAGTGCTGCTATAAACATTGGGGTACAAGTGCCCCTATGCATCAGCACTCCTGTATCCCTTGGGTAAATTCCTAGTAGTGCTATTGCTGGGTCAAAGGTAGGTCTATTTTTAATTTTCTGAGGAACCTCCCCACACTGCTTTCCAGAGTGGCTGCACCAATTTGCATTCCCACCAACAGTGCAAGAGGGTTCCCGTTTCTGCACATCCTTGCCAGCATCTATAGTCTCCTGATTTGTTCATTTTGGCCTCTCTGACTGGCGTGAGGTGATATCTGAGTGTGGTTTTGATTTGTATTTCCCTGATGAGGAGCGACGTTGAGCATCTTTTCGTGAGGCATCTGACTCTTGATCTTGGCTCAGGTCAGGATCCGGGGGGGTCGGGGTCTTGGCATTAAGCCCTGTGTGGGACTCCACGCTGAGCATGGAGCCTGCTGAAGATTCTCTCTCTCTCCCTCTGCCCCTCTCCCCTGCTCTCTCTCTCTCTCTCTCTCAAATAATAAAAAAAATCTTTATTGTCCAGCCACCCTCTGTCTTGTTTTCTGTTGTTCGCAGTCACAGACACAGTGACTACTCCTCCCAAATCACTATGCCATCAACCGCTTGATTCAACGGTGACAGGGACTTACAACAATGTCATCACAGAATCATGGCCCTAAAACCATAATGCCTTTCTTGAAACCAGAAGACTTTTTTTGGTAAACACTCCACCTCTGGGTATGGTATCTCAGGGCTAAGGAGTTAGAAGAAGCTATGTAGCCTGTCTCAGTGCATAGCGGGGGGGGGGGGGGGGGGGCGGCGGGGGCGGCTCTCAACAAGCTGAAACACGGAATCCAGAGTGCTGTTTCGTGGATTAAAGTTAAAGTAGGGGAGACATCCTAGGCAAACCCGCTGATGATACGCAGCTAGGAAGACTGGAGAATGCGTGGGATGTCCGGGACTTTCTGGTGGGAGGCGAAGATGATTTGTTCCAGGTAGCTTCAGAGGAAAAGAACTGGTACCGATGCGTGGAATTTATAAAAAGGTACATTTGGCTCTCTAAAAGAAGACAAATTTTTCCAACACCTAGAGTATGTGTATAAAGAGACTTTCACTATGCAGGGAAGGCTCTGCGCTACTTAACTGTTCACCGAGAGCCCAAGAAGCCACTTGCGGTCCGGGTGGCTTAGCCTTCAGCGAAACGCTGAAACAAACTAAAAATTCCCCGTAACATATATTGGGTTTAACCATATGAAACTGCAGGTACTCCATCATTTTGGACTTACATAAATGGTTACTTCATATGATTCTGCGTGATCGAAGTAGAGTAATGTGCTGGGGTGGAACCTGAAGTCTATTTCGGGTCACGGGAAGGGCAGCATTTAAGCCATCGACATCCATCTCTCTGCAGGGAGCGTGGCTTGCGTGAACCGCAAAGTCGTGGTCAGTTCCCGGAACCTGCAAAAGAGGGCTTGATGGAAAGAGTTACTGACCCAAGAATGAGCCCTTGCTCCAGCTAGCCCCGACGCTGTGTTTGTTTTGTGTTTGTGTTTGTGGGGCTGGGGGAGGTGGCCCCAGCGTTGGAAGTAGGGATGTCCCTCCAGAATGTCCTAGCTTTTCCCCCAGAAGCCGCTGTTTCTTTTGAATCTGTGTCACTTCATGGGGAAATTAGCCCCCGAGGTTCACAACCAGGGAAGCAGCAGCGCTACCTTTTATTGGCTCTATGTTTACTCTTTCAAGTATCTAAAGGACCTTCTGAATTTTAGCATCTGGGGCTATTGTCCTGTTTTACCCACAATGCTTATACTTTTCTCCATTATAATTATTATATACCTTCTTGACCTCTGGCTTTCTGGAACTTTAAGTCCAAAGTTTTTCAAGTTGGCCCCTAAACTGTCACCTTGATATTTTTAGCTGTCCTTAATGGACACGCAGGTTCTCCCTGTATAGATACCGATCTGTTCCCTTTTCTTCCACCCTCGAGGTGCTACTTCTGTCCGGCTTCAGATCTCAACTTGCTCTAAGAAGCCTTCCGTGACTTCTCCCAGACTAACTTAGGCAGCCCTGCAGTAGGCTCTCAGAGCAATATACACTTCCCAGATCATAGTGTTTTCCTACGATCTGTTATTTAATTTTAATTTGACAAGTAAGCCGGTGGCAATCTTGTATGTGCTGGACACTGTTTTAAACGCCTTACAGTAGCAACTGATTTGATTTTCACAACAAACCTTTGAGGCAGAACTATGACTGCCCCAGTGCACCGATGAGACAAACGAGGCACAATGAGTTAAATCACTTGCTCAGGGTCACAGCTCTTCATTGGGATGGCAGGATTTGAACCCCATGTTCTGGCTCTTGTGTCTATCCTCTTTACCATGGTGATATGCTGCCTCTCTCTTTATTGTCATTCTTTGTTCGATGGTAATATCACAGCCCCCTCCTCTCTCTGTCTCTTTCTCTCTAGCAATCATGTCTCTCTCACTAACCATTGTAGGCCCCCGCTAGAGTGTAAGCTCCTTGGGAAGGACAGGGACAATGTTTTCTTTGTTTCCTGTTGAATTCTAGTAACTTCCAAGACAGTGCTTAACACTCGATTGGTATTCAGTCCTTGTTTGTCTAATAAATGGACGCATGGATGTTCATTGCAAACATTTAATGAAGGTAACATTTCTAGGAGGAATGAAATAACAACATCTCTTAAGTACAATCAAAAGGTGATTCAGTTATGCTAGAGGAAAAGAGAACTTATCCTGACAAGTGGTATTTTGAAAATTTCAAATGTCTAAAAAAGATTAAAGCTAAAGGGGATTTCAAGGCCGGTATCGGGCAGTTCAATTTGAAGCAAAGCTTCTGCTATTCAAGCCTTCACCACTCCAGCCACAGGAAAAGGCAGACAGTTATGAAAGCTTGCAGGCTGGAAGGAAATTCTAATTCCTTGGAATGCCCTGAAGAAGGAGGGTGAGCTGTAGACTCTTGACTACTTTCCTGTAAGACCCGATAACCCTGAAAAAATATAAAAAAAAACAACACATAAAAGAGGGCACGAGCCAGATTAGAGGGGCAAGTTGGAGCTGTGTTATCACAGGTCCTCAAGAAATCAGCAGGGCCAGAAATAAGGCAGGCTGCAGGCAATTACAGATTGTCATTAAAGTTAAAAATATGACCCACAGCGCTGTTGCTGTATAGCTTTAGGCTACTAAAGCTCCATGCTGTTAGTTGTGACATGAGGCATGGGGAAGGACAGTCAAAATTCTGTGCTATTTCTGCATTTGGCTACAAAAATAAAAGTCTGTACATTTCTATACAATTAAAATAAGTCAGCGCAGAAGGATTTTCACGACGTTAAGAAAGAGGAGAAAGGCAGGGAAGATAAGTTAGATCTACTTGAAGAAACGCATTCAAATGACTACTTCATCATTGCTTGGGTTTATGTGGTAGTGGAATCAGTAACAAGGATGAATCTGTCCAACTGGTCCTCTTCAATGGTTTTCAAAGTCAAGAATTGTAGACAGCAGACAATACAGGTATTGTGTCTGATGAATTAAAAAAATGCATGAGGGTTTTGGCCAAGTAAATAACATTTCAAGTAGGTGTTTAATGGGCTGGAAAAATTCACAACAATGAAAAGCCTTAGATGAAAGAAGATTGAATTCTGAATGAGGGCATAAGGATTAAGTGAATGTCAAGATGAACATCCCAGTATGGATCCATTCCTTGTATAACAATTGAACTCCTTACTTCACAGCATGGTAGAATGTAATTTAACTTAAGAGGGGTAAATGTGCCAAAGAGAAATGATTCAGTAAAGAAGGAAGGATTTTTCATGTCAAGGACAAAGCAATTTGTAATTTGATTTTTAATCTGCAGACAGTAGGTAATATCAAGTCATCAAACAGTCCAAAGAATAGGCTGCTAATTGAAATAGAACGTGGAAACATTAATGAAATTGATTAGAAGTGACAAAGCAGCTGGATTTGTCAGCATTTCAGCAGATGGAATAGCTCTGATTGATGAAATGACAAGGCTCTGAAACAAAACCGAAAATTAAATGTACAGCCAGAGAGTCCTGGCATCAAGAATGTACAATTGCATAAAATTTGAGGAACAGGACGTGAAGGGATCTTGAGAAATACTCCCGAATGGTGTTACAGAATACAATTGTTTGTCACTTGGCTTGAACCTGCCACTTCTGATGACTGCTAGAAGTCTGAGAGTTGCTGTAATAAAATACCTAATGTCGTTGTGTGGCATATATTACCTGTGGCGATATCACCGGTACTGGGACTGCTTTAGAATGACCATCTCTCCACTCTTAATTTATAGCTAGAGCTCCAAGGGCTTTGTCACATTATACAAATGCAACAGTTTCCAAACCATGTTCGTCGAAGCACTAGGGACCCCGTGAGATGCTAATAGATATTCTGTGAAAAGCTTCCTTGGGGTCGAATAAGTCTGGAGAGGGCTGTATATAATATGATTCACTCTTCGCCCCAGCACACATCAGCATAGCCAAGGCAAAGTCCTTTAGTCAAGCAAGAATTTCCTGAGGTTCTATTCTATGACTACTGAGATGAATTTTTAAGAAACACCTGTAATATCTTAGAGGGACTATCGCTCTTTGGTGCAAAGTTTGGAAAATGTACCCTGGTCTTCCGATAGCATTCATATACCTGGGGCCTTCTCAGTGTCTACCCATTACACTCTGTGAGAGTGACTTAATGCCTGCAAAGAATCTGGCTCACCGTGAAGTATTTTCTCAACCCTTGACGTTTCAAGTGTATTTGCTTGTATTTAGAAAGATGTTGTCTTATTTTTCCCGCTTCTGTTGGTGTGGTTATAGACTCGGTTCCTATAGGTGCCCATAGACTGGCTGCAATTATATTATGCTGAGACTATTTGTCTAGTGAATAGTCTCAATAAGGTCTCAATTTCAGGTAAGGAAAGCAACTGTAGCACCTACTGATGTCAAGTTCTGTGACACACAGGAGCATCTCTTTAAGTTGTACTTAAAACCAAAACCAAAGCCAAAAACAAAACAGAAAACCCCCAAACAACAAGACATCTGATTAGATCAAACATTTCTTCTTTAATTGCCTTACTGTTTTTGTTTGTTTTAATTAAGGCAGCTATCTAAAGGATGCTGTGAATATTTCCCTACGTTCATAGACTAGACCCAATTTCAAATTACCTTCGTTTAAAAAGTAACAATGCATGCGTCCATGACATTGTTTTAACACGAGACAATGAATTAATGCGAACTGCTATGTCAATAGGCCGCAAGATAAAAACCACATGGAGAGAAGAATGGTCAGGAATTAAGGAAGAAGAAGACCACTTTTTCTCACCAGGGAAAAACTGCCTCAAAGGGGGAAAAAGCCCATAAAATGGAGTATAACATTTTTCAGCAAAACGAAACAAAATGAATCAGCCACATATGGTATAACTGGAAGTTATTTATATCTCTTTAAATGATCCATGTACACAGGCCAACCCCGAGAGTCATGTTTTTACAGAATATTTAGCTGAGGGTATGTCTTTGACAACTCTTTATTTGGTCATTTTAATGGCTGTTTACAAACCAAGATTGCACCGGGTGAGTCCCTGAGGATTTCTGTATTCTGTCTGCTTCAGCCTGATGGTAGCCTATCTTCTCTTACGTCTTAGCAAACTCGCTCACTGCCCTAGTTTCAGACATTTCGTCTACAAGTGAACATTATGTTTTTGAAATGATAATTTCTGCTGTCCTGATTTTCCAAAGACTTTAATCTCAACAATTAAAATTAAGATTGGGATAGAAGCAATCAGAAGTATACTCTCAAGAAAGAAAATCTCCTGAATGGGGTTTAGTTAATGAAACATTTTCTTTGGTTTTGATTTTCTTACAAGAAGGGAAGAGTTCTTCCCATAATTCCTATAATCAGCGTGGGTCCTGTTTTTTCAAATGTTACTGGGTATAATGTATAGAATGTCAGTGGTATTCTTCATTAGTGTTTTTTATTTATTGAAGAAGTTTTAGTTGCAGAACCAGAAAGAACACCCCATCTTGGGCTGAGATGGGACCACTTTCTGGATAGCCATTTAGAGGGGATAAGAGCACTGAAATTTTGGATAACAATCCTGCTGAGTTGCTTAAATTTGTGTTCACCTAATGTTTGCCTGGGCAGGATAGTAACAAGCATGGTTAGATCCATTTCTTAGTCTGTTTCCTGTTCTTTCTTACAAAGAACAAGAAGGAAAGGGCAAGGAAGGTGGAGAAAGGCAGATATTTTACTATTAGAACGTTAATTTGCACGCTTTTCCAACAGTTAAATTTATAAAGCTGAACTATGATTTATACGATCAAATTCCAAATATTACTTTACTTCACAAAGTGTTGTACATTGCCGTTGCTAAAATGGCAAGAGAAGTGGGCTCAAGTTAGAATCTAATCTAGGATGAGTGATGTTCCGGTGGGCAGGTCTTCACCAGGTTTTCCCATAAGGCTTGGGGCCCAGAACTGTAGCACGGCATTGGTTACTGCCTTCTGGGTCTGTGGATGTTCATCAGGATCCAGTGACTACAGCGTAAATTTGGGTAGTGCTTCCAAGGTTTGGGGGATGCCCACTGCAGTGGTCTTCTATTGGAGATCGACTCTTGTGAGATGGTTCGTTGTTTTCATCTGTCTTGGGAAATCACATATCCAGACGGCTTTCGTAAATAACAAAATATTTACAAAGATCACAAGAGAATATATGTCTCTACATATACAGTTTTCTAAAACCCAGAATTGAGTAACTTAGAGGACATGTCAGGACAGACTCAGTATGTAGTGTCCTCTCATTTCTCTTGGAAAGTGACAAGCTGTCATTAGAAAGTGAACTGTTCTCTTTTACTGGTTTCTAGGAGTTTGGCTTTTTAGAGAGTTTCTGTATCTAACTAAACTTTTGGTGACATATTCTATTCTCCCTCCCACTTTCACAAGGTAAAATATTACCTTAACTAGGTCAGCTGGCCTGTCCACGAACTGACTCTTACATGCTGAGTCCTTTTATCTTAGGGGTTGATGGGATCCAGGAACCTGGTTCTGAATGCTCTGGAATGATGGAGAATCCTCAGGTATGGCACGCTCACATCCTGGATAGGGGCCTTGTGAAAATCATGGTTGTGTCTCAAGCAAAAGCTTGAGGCGAGATGAAGGAAAACTGCATTTAGGGAATGCTTTTGGAAGGACTTTGTTTCACTCCCTTGTCTCTACAAGTCCTCCTCACTTTCTTTAACCATAAGACTATGTATTTTCAGATTTGGAAGATTCTTAGAGTAGTTTATCTGATGAACACTCACTGCTTGTGGGAAAATCCCTTCTTTCTGCCTGATGATTGAGTCAGGGACTGTTAATGAGGGAGACATCAAGGGTCCTCCCCCGATTCTTTTCTCTCTTACCTTTTCTTCTTTCATTATTCCCATTGTGAATATATATGATGATATATAAGTATATATGATATATAAATTCCTACGTCTTCCTATACAATTCACATGAAATTCTTTTGAGAACACAATTGTTTAAGGAATTAGAATCCTCTTTGGAATTATGACAATGGGGATAGAAAACGTTGTTATTTGGTAGACTTTTATCAAGAGGAATTGACGAGAGTGGAGACAGATTGGAAACAGGGGAGAAGGAAATAAAAACATCAGAGGCATCTAGCCCCAACCTGGAAGAAAGGCAGGGTACCAGACCATGCAGGATAATTTGGGAGATGCAGGATAGTTGGGGAGAAGATGCTAAATTTAGTTTTGGACACGTTGAATTAGGATTGTCAGGGGCAAACAATCCCAGATGTCAGAGGCTCAGGTTCATGAAGCAAATTTGGGAGATGTATTCGTCTCCTCTAGGTGCTGTAAAAAATTACTCCAAACTCAGTGGCATCAAGCAACACAAACTTATTCCCTTACAGCTCTAGAAGCCAGAAGTCTGAAATGGGTCTCACTAGGCCAAAATCAAGTGCTGGCAGACCTGTGGAGGAACAATCTGTTTGCTTGCTTTTTCGAGTTGCTAGATGCTGTCTGCATCCTTTGTGGACCCTTCTACCGTGTTCAAAGCAAGAAGCGCAGCGTCTTCAAATAGTTCTGTTACTCTCCTGTCACCCTCTTTTACTTACAAGGATCCTTGCAAATACATTGCATCCACCCAGAAGATCCACATGCTGGAAAATCCCTTTAGCCACGTAAGTGATCTATTCTTGGTTCTGGTGATTAGGACATAGGCATCTTTGGGGGGGGGGGGTGCATTATTCTGCCTACCACCTGTGTGTTCACCTAGAGGTAGTAATTCTATTTCTTCTTTTATATTCCCAAGGGAATGTTGGGGGCGGGGGGGAGGAAAGAGAGAATGAGACACACCCACACACACCCACGCAGAAGGACAGAGAGAGAGACAGAGAGACAGAGAGAAAGCCCAGAGGACTGAAAAGTAAGATTTTCTTAGTTTCTATCATCTTGTTTTCCTCTCCCACATTCCCCTTTCTGTTCATTCTCTTCTCAGTATCAGGGCTAATTCCCTTGGAATACCATGCTTTCCTCCCCCTTTTAACCACTCTTGCGTGTCTTCTCAAACAAGACTTGAACTCTGGTGGCATTGCTCACAGAAAACAAAGTGATTTTATTTCGTTTGTTCTCACCTGTGGCCTTGCAAAGCCCTGGGATTTCAAAAAAAAAAAAGCCAAAGGAGAGCTTATTTTCATTTGTTTGGTCTTTGCGGTCTTTAGTCCTGTCTACTCAGCCTGAATTTTACAAAATAGCATCGTAGTTGTACTTCTGCTAAGTGAGCCACATGCAGTTCATCCTTTGCCACCACTTAAATAATGAGGAAATAATTGTGTTTTCAATACCAGGACGAAACTGCTGTGCTATTGACAAAGTCTTAATTGATTTGAAATATGAGAAAGCTCAGGCCCTTCTCTGATATAATTGGCTTAGGCCCTTGGGTGCTCTACCTGGATTTAACTATTGAGAATGCTTACTGAGTGCCGATTTCCCCTCGGGCCCTGTGCTCAGTGCTGCCACACGCTTGATCTGCGAGGCAGCGCGTTGCTGGCTGAGAAGCCACTTAACCCGTGGCAGCAAGGTATGTGGCTTGGGAGTCTACATCCATTCATTCAACTATTGATTTTTTTAAAATTTTATGTATTTATTTAGGGAGAGCAAATAGGGGGGAAGGGCAGAAAGAGAGAAGAGAGAGAGAGTTCTAAGCAGGCTCCGAGATGTCAGTGCAGAGCCTGATGGGGGGCTGGAACTCACAAACTGCAAGATAATGACCTCAGCAGAAGCTGCACGCTTAACTGACTCAGCCAACCAAGGTGCCCCTGACCACGGATGTTTTTATTCTGAAGTAAACACTGGGGTGCCTGTGGTGTGCTAGACATTATGCTAAACCCAGAGGATGGAACACTGAATAAACCATAGTCCGTAGTAATTAAGGTACCTTTAGTCAGTGGTTGGGGACGGAAGGGGAAAGTCCCGTAAGAAAATAGGCAGCTACATTATACCATGCAGATGAGGTGATGGGGATGGTGTGCCTAGAGTATTATGGGAACACACACAAGAGGTGCTCAATCCAGACACGGGTTCCAGGGAAGGCTTTCTATAGAAAGTAACATCTAAGATGAGTCCTGAAGGACCAGTAAGAATGAATCAGGCAGAGGGAGAGATGGGGAGAAGGCATCAAGATCTTTCTGGGGAGAAGTGCTAGCAGGTACAGAAGAGGAAGCAAGAACAGTGTGGTTGAAATCTTTACTCATTTCCTTCTGTCTGAGTATCCTCGGGAAATTGCTTAACCAGTCCAAGTCTGAATCCCTTCGTCTGTGAAACGAGGCTAATCACGTCTCAGGGAATTGTCCAGGAAATGGTGGAGTTGGGCTGTAACATATTGTCTAGGGATAATCTATTTCTTGGTTTTCACTTTGCCTTTTGTTTTTCGCTAGTGACATTCGTGGAGAGTGATCCTCTCCGCTCTACAAAAGAACTCAAAGCCCAAATAACAAAAATAAAATCCCAATTTAAACATGCTCTAGATTTCTTAGCCTCAATCCAGGGTATTTATTCTGACAGCTCCAATGCAATTTAGATTTAAGTGATTAACAATGATTTTAATTTATCAATCACAGTTGAAGTAGTACTCTTACCCATATGTGTGTGCATATCACACACACACACACACACACACACACACACACACACACACACACATTTTTTTACTAATACCTTACCATCTATTTTTCAGGACACTTGATAGAACAGATGAACACATGCCCCCGTGATTTGAAAAAGACCAGTCATGGTCCTAAAAAATAGCGCGTGTTTTCTTTGACTTCCTGTAAGGTATATTCATGGGAAGTTTTCTTCCAGGGAAACCTTGAGTTTGTTAAACTGGAGGTGCTCTTCCAGATGTTGGTTACAGTTGGGGACAGTGGGCATGAGTATGAAGGAATGAAAACTTGATTATTTTAAGTGGGGACAGTTTAATCGTGCTGGTTGATGAACGCGTCCTGCGACTTAGAACAATTTGTCCTTTCTATGCAAGTCTGCATTATCATCATTTGTCATTGTTCTTGTTATAAATACATTAAGCACTTGGGGATCCTGGGCGATAGTAATATTTCCAGGGCAGGGTGTGTAAAAATTATTTATTGTTCAACAGTTAAATGAGCATCTCAAATTCATAGAAAATGGAGAGGCAGACATAGCATAGTGAGTTATGGGGCGTCAGTGAAGACGTTAAAAACAAAATACCTTTGTTTAAATGTTGGTCCCACTACATAGCCCTGAAAAATTATTAGTCTCTATGCTTCAGTGTTCCTGTCTGGAAAATGGAGTTACAAACGATACTTTCCTCAAAGGATACCTAAAAGAATTAAATGAAACAATTTATTAGAAGTAATTATGTTTTATGTAGTGCTGCATGAAAGATAAATATTATTAGGTATCATTATGAAAGGTTTTTTTTTTCAAGTTTAATTTCTGGGGGCCAAGGGCAGACCACCCCAACATGCACGGTCTCAAAGGCATGTAGATTATTTTGAGCTGAAACCAATCAAGGACCAAAAGACTCAGGAAGAAACTTTGACCTTCCCCTCCTAACTGCCTAAAAAGATTAGAAGAAGAAGTGTACCAGGAAGACAGCTATTCAGAGATTACCTTTTACCTAAGAAACTGATCTGCACACCAGGGCACCTTGGCTTTCCAAACATCTCTCCTCACCTGCTTGCTAATGACCTTCTTCCCTTTTGTATCTCGGACTCCTACCCTGCTCCTTAGCTCTGGATGACATATATACACCTCATTTTGCCTGTCTTTGGAATTTCATGTCCGTGTGGATTCCCTGTACATATAAAACTAAGTTTGATGTTCTCTGGTTAATCTGTCTCATGTAAATTTAATTCTTAGTCCATCTAGAAGAAACTTGGACAGAGGAAATTGTTTTTCTCCGCAACAAACTCATGTTGCAACCACTGCACTAGAGCCGAGAAATAGGAGGGAATCGATGACCCTGGAAATCTCCTCCAGTGACGGAATCAAAGGAAAGCAGTTGGATGTAGGCCAGAGTGGCAAAGGACACGAAACCCAAGTTCCCAAGGGTCAGTTTTCGCAGGCCGGCATATCAGCCTACCTGCACAGGTCCTGCACAAACTGTTTGGATAATTATCAAAGTAATGGGACGCCAGTAAATCAGATCAAGGAAGGTCCAAGTCGGAGAGCTAGGATCCTGAATGTTGGCCTCCAACGATTTTTTCAGCTGTTGCCTTTTGAATATGATTTTATCCTAATAAGCTAATTAAATCTAAAAGTGTGAAAGTGAGTCTGAACATGGGCTTATCTTTGACTCTTGCCTTCTTTTTTAAATAAGCACAGTTACTCTCTGTTCCTCTCTCTCTTGAGATATATTTCCCAGCTATAACACTTCAGACTAGATTGCGCAGGCTCCCTCCATTAACACTGCAACGCCTCCCATCGCTGGCGCAGGCCTGATCCGGGCACGCCTGATTAACGGGGACTCACTCCCACACAGGCAACTTGCTAGAAGATCTTCATCCCTCCCTCTGCTCTGCAGAGGGCACTGCTCAATGCCTGTGAGTAGACATGCTTAATTAAGTAAGGGTTCTTACTGTTAATAACATTCTATTTTTGATCCTGAGATGTTCTTAATTCTAATGACAATTCCACTCTTAAAAGGACCTGGACAGCAGGCCAGAAGTGCTCTTTGGTGAATTTATTAAACATTATTTAGGCTGATAACAATCTGTTTTGTAAATCAGGAGAAATTGAACAATTACCCAGATGTCCCCCGAGCAAGGGTCACATTGGGTCTGAACAGATTGCTGCTTTTTTTTTTTTTTTTTTTTTTTTTCCCTTCAGTGCTTCATATTACCTTTCTGCCTTTAAGAGTTTGCTTGGGTGTTAAAGAGAGAATATAAACAATGAATCTATGTGACGATATGCTACATGACCCACATCTAACGCACTCTGGCTTTCCTTGAATAAAGGCTTCATGACAAGCCATTGCAGGAAACACTTCGGGGCTTTATAAGGCTAATTAGAATTTCATTAACTTAATCATAAATTACCTCTGGCTCAGGTCTGCTTGTTACCTCTTCCCTCTCAGTTTGGATTTTGACCCATGGGTTTCCTGTTTAATGTGGCAGCTGCTTAGATCCTATGTGAAAGATAGGCTTGAAATGCATGCAGTCAAGGGGCTATCTTTCTCAGTCTGTTTGAAGTGCACCTGGAAATTGTAAGCTCAGGAGGAAGAGAAAAAGCTCAAATGCCTGCAGAGACGGCAGCTTGAAGTGTTAAATGGGCGACACTCTAAGGGAACATGGCCACATGCTGCCTCTGCACCAAGGGTGCTTTGGTCTTAAAAGAAAAAAAAATCAGATCTCATTTAAAAAGACTGCATGTGGTTTCCTCCCCCGATCTAAGTTTCAAGATTCACTTAGAATGAAAATCAGGCAACAGCAAAAAAATCAAAGTTTAAAATGTCACACATAAACTCATCAGTTTATGGAAATGGAAAAATACTGAGGAAGGTACATCTGGAATGTAATCCAATAGCTCTGAGAGCGATGTGCTGCTCAAAGGCATGAATCCTGTATCACTTAAGACAATCTGCTGGCTGCTCTAAGTCTGACAGTTCATGGCACGTTGTAAATTCACCTGAATCTGATTTATGTGCATGCAAACACCGTAATGAGAAGAATTACTATGACCGTTAGTGGTGGATTCTCTACGAACGGATGCCAAGGTGTTGGCCGATTGTTGGTGTCATGCCAAACTTGTTTCTTCCTTGTATGTATTCTTTCAAATCACAGATCGATTTGATTGAGGGGCAATTATAAATGATTATGGAAGAGTTTTGTTTTGTTTTGAATGTGGCTAGATCATTCTGTACTTTAAACTGTTCAGGGTTTTATTTTTTTTTAAGTTTATTTTGAGAGAGAGAGAGAGAGAGAGAGAGAGAGAATGCATGAGTGAGGGAGGGGCAGACAGAGAGGGAGAGAGAGAAACTTAATTAGGCTACGCACTACACTGTCAGCCCAGAGCCCAACCCAGGGCTTTCTCCCTGGGATCTCGAACCCTGAGATCATGACCTGAGCTGAAATCAAGAGTTGGAAGCTTAACCGACTGAGCCACCCAGGTGCCCCTAAATTGTTCAGGGTTTTAATTGGAAAGATGTAGGGTATCTCACCTTGTTTGGTTTGATCTGGTTTTCTGTGCATCCAAGGGTAATAGAGGACTGATACTGGTTATAAGATTGCATTGATATCTCTCTATACATCACCTTTTAAAAATACATCGCCTTTTAAAATACAATTGTTATTGGGGCGCCTGGGTGGCTCAGTCGGTTAAGCTTCCGACTTCAGCTCAGGTCACGATCTCACGGTCCGTGAGCTTAACCGAAACGTTTTTCTTCTTATAGGTTAAGCATAGCTAGGCAAGAAGAGCAACGATCTAGGGGCCTCAGACAAAGAAAAAAAAGAATAGGATGATTGGCATTCCAAGTACAATTAGGACAATAAGTGCAGAATTGACCTTTCAATCAAACATTCAAAACCCAAATTTATAGCAAGTGCCCACTACATACAAGGTACGATGTGAGGTATTGTTTTGTCAGAAAAAATTGAGGAAGAATACTGAAATGGGCCAAAAACAGAAAGGAAAAAGGAAAAGAAAAAAAAAAAACCCAGGAATTTTGAATGTCTTGTCTAGCATGACCTTCTGGGTTATCTCTGATTTTCATTGTCTTTTGGCTATTTTTGCAACTCTCTAAGTTGTAGAGAATTGATAATAATGTAAATAATAATGTAATACTGGTCTTGTCCATGGAAATTTAGGTTAATTGTGTCTGGTGGAAAGAAATTGATTATAACCCTGTGAATATACCTGTTTGGCATCCCGTTGTGAATTTATTTCAGAATTCCTTATCTGATTACATATATGTATGGTCCTTTAAATTCTCCTCTGGACAGGTTGTAACATCTTACTGGTCCCCTCATTAATTATCGAGTTAAAATCTTTGACGGGTTTATTTTATATTTGTATGAGGATCAGATTATACCCTCTTTTAAACAGTCTCTTTAGCAGTTTGACAATAAAAAATGTGATTGATACTTGCTCTTAAATTGTTTGGTTTTTAATTGTAGAGATAAGACATAACCACAAGTTGACGGGCAATTCTGACCTCTCTTAAGTTGACGGGGTTGGTGTTACTATATATTTTCAGGGTGAATTGTACTGATCAATAACTATTTGCACTTACCATTCTTTCATTCCCTTTAACTAGTTGATTTGCAAGTCAGAAAATTCATGTGAAAAGATAAAAGAGTAAAATTCCAGGCCGCTATAGCCACAGGGCTTAAAAAAAAATTTTTTTTTGATGAGACTTATTTTTCCCATGATCAAAATAAGAATTTTATTAATATTTAGAAAATAATAAATCACAGGAAAAACTGGAAATCGTAGAAAAGCAAGGAGACTAAAACAATAACCCACACCACACCGAGCAATGCAAACATTTTGGTATATTTTCATCTGGAGTTTCTACGCTTAGTTGTGTCATTGTTCGTCTTTGTTTTTAGTTTTGTTTGGTTGTTTGGTTTGTTTCTCTTGCACAGTGTGTGTAGGTCGAATAATATCCCTGCCCAAACCCAGCCCAAAGGTATCCACATCTTACTTCTAATATGTGAAATTACATGACAAAGGGGAATTAAAACTGCAGATGTAATTGAGTTGCCAATCAGCAGACCTTAAAGAAGGGAGATTCTCCTAGATTATTTAGGTGTGCCCAATGTAACAATGCGGGTCCTTAAAAGTAGAAGAAGGGGGCAGAAAAGAAAGCCAGAAACATGGTAGCCTGCTGGAGAAGAGGACCCTGTGCCAAGGCCTGCAGATGGCCTCTAGAAGCTGGAAAAAGCAGGGAATGGATCCTCCCCTGGAACACCCCGGAGGAATGCAGTCCTGCAGATGCCCTGAGTGGAGGCCACTGAGATGCATCTCAGGCATTCGACCTCTCCGGCTGAGATAATCCACTCATATTATCTAAGCCGTTAAATTCATGGTAACTTTTTACAGCAGCAATGGGAAGTTAATACAGTATGCACACCCAGATTTTAAAATTTCTTATGTTATATCAGATGTTATAATACACACCTACATGTTGTTTTCAACTTTTGCAAACAAATTTGTAACGGATACCTCATAGTTTATTTAATCATTCTTTTATTGTTGGCTATTTAGAATATTTCTATTTTTTTCTATTACAATGAATTTTTACTAGTGTCTTTGGGCATATAGGTTTTTTGCATATTTTAAATTATTTCTCTAGGGTACATTCACAAAAACGGAATTTATGTGTTAAAGTGTAGCAGCATTTTTAGGGCATGATGGTTGTGAGGAAAGGGGGAGGGAGATCGCAGAATTCACATTTCGGAATCTCGTATTTTATCAAAGCGACTCGAAAGGACTGAGTAAATAGACCCCTGCCTCCTTTACCAATTCCCTCAGTTACCCACGGAGGTGATAACCCAAAAAAGAAGAATCAGGCAAATTCTGAAAATCTGGGTGACCGTCTTATGGACGACTCAGGTGTGGACAGCTGTAGAGTGACATCATTAACCTGGGAAACAGGTAACTGATGGAAGGTCCAGAGTTTAGTAGAGCTTCTGGTTGAAACCACATCTCCTTCAAATACATTTAAGAGTGGCAATTTATGTGCTTAGGACCCGTAGAGGACAGTGGCCATCTTGGGATGGGGCCTCACAGGGCAATCAGCACAATTTTCAAAGTACAAGAAGGTATTTTGAGGAGGGAGAAGAAATGCTTCATTTGGTGCCATGGTTCAGGTGCTTGCTAATTCCTAGCAAAAGAGAATTTAAAATATGTGTTGGGACCACTTCTGTTATTTTGAATATGCTATTTGTAATCAGCTGCATGATCACCAACCTGTTGATCTTCTTCTTTAGGGCAGGCTGAGTGATTCCCAATAAAACTTGTTGTTATCTTCCTGAAGGGTTACAATAATGAATATCTTCAGGTATCTTTATTTGTTTTTTATTTTTTGAATTTTTTACTTATTCTTATTATTTTTTTAAATTTAAATCCAAGCTAGGTAACATATAGTGTAAGAATGATTTCAGGAATAGAATTTAATGGTTCATCACTTACATGGAACGCTCAGTGCTCATCCCAACAAGTGTAATGCCCCTTGGTCATCTAGGCCATCCCTCTACCCAACACCCTTCCATCAACCCTCAGTTTGTTATTTTTTCCTGCCTTTCCCCTATGCTCATCTGTTTTGTATCTTAAATTCCACATGTGAGTGAAGTCATATGATGTTTGTTTTTCTCTGACTGACTTATTTCACTTAGCATAACGCCCTCCAGTTCCATCCATGTAGTTGCAAATGGCAAGATTTCATTCTTTTTGATCACTGAGTAATATTCCGTCGCATACACATACCACATCTTCTTTGTCCGTTCATCCATCAATGGACGTTTGGGCTCTTTCCATTCTTTGGTTATTGTAGATAGTGCTGCTGTAAACATTGGGAGGCACATGCCCCTTCGAAACAGCATACCTGTGTCCCTTGGATAAATGCTTAGTAGTGCAATTGCTGGGTCATAGGGTAGTTCTAGTTTTAATTTTTTCTGGAAATTCCATACTACTTTCCAGAGTGTCTCATCAGTTTGCATTCCCACCAGCAGTGCAAAAGTGTTCGTCTTTCTCCACATCCTCACCAACATCTGTTGTTTCCTGAGTTATTAATTTTAGCCATTCTGACTGGTGTGAGGTGATATCTCATTGTGGTTTTGATTTCTATTTCCCTGATGATGAGTGGCGAGAATTTTTTCATGTGTCTGTTAGCCATCTGGGTGTCTTCTTTGGAAAAGTGTCTAGTCATGTCTTCTGCCCATTTCTTCCCTGGATTATTTGTTTTGGGGTGTTGATTTTGATAACTTCTTTATACATTTTAGATACTAACCCTTTATCTGATATGTCATTTGCAAATACCTTCTCCCCTTCCATTGGTTGATTTTTAGTTTTGCTGATTGTTCCCTTTTCTGTGTAAAAGCTTTTCGTCTTGATGAGGTCCCAATAGTTCATTTTTGCTTTTGTTTCCTTTGCCTTTAGAGGCACATCAAGTAGGAAGTTGCTGCGACTTATTTTTTTTTAATTTTCCAGATATTTTTATAGCTAGGTATCTTGTCAAAGTTGACACACTTGAGAACTGTATTCAAAATTCCTGCCTCAGACTATGCAGGCCAGGTAAATAATGACTTCTGCCTCTTCCTTCCCCCAAACCCATATGGAATACTGCCTTTGTCTGGTTGTGCTACACAACATACTGTCGCATCTGACTTTGTGCTCTCAGAGGCTAGTCCTTGAACAAGGGTAAAATGATGCAACCAGTTGGAAAAAAAAAAGAATAAAAAAGAATGTGAAATCTTTCAATTAGCTATTTCTTGGGTTCCCTAGATAACTAGCAGAAAGGAGAATTTAAGCTCTTAAGCCAATCTTAGTGAAATAAAGAAGCTTTGATTCTTAGATAGTCAGGAAAAAGTGAAACTAGGGAAAATAAAAGAACTCAAAGGTCCAAGCATTATGTTAATTATTATATTTTAATGTTTCCATTTAGTAAAACTTTCCCAGCTCTCAATTCCTTCTCTCTACTTATTTTACAGATAATTTCACTTCACGTGCCATGAGAAGGTAGATCAGGACAGGCTGGAGTACTCGTTAGGGTGTTTATGGACTGAGAGGTGCTCCCACGGGAGACATCCCTCCAGGAATGATGCTCAGCATGAAACAGCAGGAAGACCACCGAGAGGAAAATGTGTCATTCCGGGATGGAGCTGGACCTTAACTCTGCTGTGAACTGGAATAAAATTAGAAAAGGAGGGCATTATTGTTGACCTAGAAAGACTTATGTAAGGTTATAAATTCATTAGAATATCTTTTTTTTTTTTTTTTCCCTTGAGCGAGTTCACTTTTATATGGGACCACAAGGGGGATGGGGCCATTATAGGTATTCATTTAAACAACTGGGAGTAATAAGGAAGAACACTGAATAAAATGGCACCAGTTTCTCAGGAGCTAGCCAGCAGTGGCTCTGTTTTATTTTTCCAGGGTAGAGACATTTGCTTAGAATGAAATGGATTTCAAAATAATCACTTTCATCCTAAATGAGTCTACCCAGGAAGAAAAAGCTATTAAGCCATCAATGCAGCCTCCTCCCTGTTCTTCACCTAGGTATTAAAACAAAATGTTTGCAGACCAAGGACCTCATTTTCAAGAGAGGCCTGTAGGCCAACAATCTTGCTTATGGAACCTTAATTTGCAAACATGTTCCAAATATTTACCTAAAAACTTAAATTCTTAACATATCAATTGTTCCGAGATGAGATATTGAGGACCCTGACGCCACGTAAAAAAGCAGACTATAAAGCCACTTTGGAGTTGCGAATTTGTAAAAAAAAAACCCCAGCATCTGAATCTGTAGCTGTTTCAACATTCAACTGGGTGAATAAATTAAGTATTCTAATTCCTCATTCTTGCTTTGCATATGTAAATATGGTGTTTTGTACTTTTAGAATTGTTTAGATAATTAGAGAGCTGGCTTCTGAGCTCAAAAATCAAATCTTTCAAGGCACATTTGGCTGAGAAAAGAGTGGGACAACTGGTTTCATCCTTGCTTTTTTGGGTTATGAGAAAAAGACAGTTTTTTTGGTCAACTTCAGTTATTTTGCTGCCTGCCTCTCCGAGTGAATTGGCAGTTTGTGTGCGGAAATTGACGAATCAGAGAGAAAACTAAATGGGCACGTTTTAAACAAAGGAGTGAGATTAATACAGAAAGATGTCCAGCAGCGTGTAGGTGCCAAACACGTATGCTACTGGGCAGTTTCAGGGGGCTTTGCACTTCAGGGGAAGCTTAGGTCAAGGACGGATTCGTTCACTGATTTATTCCATAAATATCTACTGGTGACCAGCGGTGTGACCGGCAGTCTGCTAGGTGCTGGAGGTCCAGGAGTGAACCAGGTGGGCGAAACTCAGACCCAGTTGGAGAGGACCCGGAGAGAGGATCACCTTGAGGCCAGGAGAGTGCAGGGGTAGCACTAACCACTAGGGAAGCCCAGTTCTTAGTTTCTGTTTCATTGGCTCCCTGTACCAGGCAGGTGTCCGAAAAAGTCTCCAGAACGTTGTATATACCTCATATGTTCCCTGGACCTAGCAAGGCAAGGGTTGGGGCTGAAGACCATACTCCAGAGATTTGTCCTTTTGAATATATTTTGAGGATCCAGGTCTGGAGTATCTCAAACAGGGTTAGACCATTCATACAAATAGCTAACCGTTTTTTTTTTTTAGCTTCTTCTAGCTTCCAGAACCGAAGAGACTATGGAGGCAAAGTATCCAAAGACTCTGCCCTCGTGTAGTTTCGAGGCTAGTGAGAGAGGCAGACATAATCAAATAATAGAAGAGACAATCATATGATTACAAACTGAGATTGGAAGTTCAAGGCTCTGCAAGAGCACAGGATGGGGGGCGGGGCGCTTTTGGTCCGTGCTGGGATCTGAGGAGAGAGGAGAATGTTGGAGGGGAATGGGAGGGAGAGGCTCATTCCAGAAAGTGGTCAGTCTGTGAGAATGTCTGGGACTGGGGAGGAAGAAGGCCATTTTGGCTGGACTACAGAGAGTGTCGAGAGTAGCAAGAGTGATAAGATTATAGGCAGGGTAGTTGAGAAAGGCAGGTACAAAGAGACAGAGAGAGAATCCTCTGGTGGTTTCTACCAAATTCAGAGAGACACTCTCTGCTTCTAGTCTAAAGAGTGGGGCGGAGGGTGGGAGGAAGCATTAGATAAATGTTTTTCGAAGTTAGGCTAACATTAGACAAATTTACGGAATGAGAGTAGTTTGTTATAACATTCTAAGTTCAAATGAAGTAACACACTATCATGAAATACCAATGCACCATTGGTTTCCCCACATCCAGTTACTTTCTCTATTTCATGAGCATAAGGAGTGATTAGATAAAGTATTTCTTACAATTTAGCACAATGCCTGCCTGGAGTACGCACTAAAAAAATTGCTGGTAAATTAAGACTAGTTTAATCACAATAATTACTACCCTATAGACTACAACCAAATGAAGACCTTACATGCGTGATGGAAATCTAAGCACAGGGATGGAGGAGACAAATGGGGGTCATAACAGCATAACTTACATGTGCATCTCAAAAGCTGAGTTGCCTAAGTCCTGGAGAACACTTTTTTTTTCTTTTTTCTTTTGTAACTCTTGCATTTATCTCTACTCATTCTCTAATTCCCCCCAAATTCCCATTACATGTCATAATATTTTAGGAAGATACTGCAGAGTTACTTATTTCATAACTTATCATAAAGCTTCACTAATTCAAATTTATGATGACCTTTATATCTATCTATCTATCTATATCTAATTTATTGTCAAGTTAGCTAACATACAGTGTATACGGTGTGCTCTTGGTTTTGGGGGTAGATTCCCATGATTCGTCGCTTACATACAACACCCAGTGCTCATCCCAACAAGTGCCCTTCTCAATGCCTATCACCCATTTCCCACCCCCTCCCCCATCAACTCTCAGTTTGTTCTCTGTATTTAAGAATCTCTTATGGTTTGCCTCCCTCTCTGTTTGAAACTATTTTTTCCCCTTCCCTCCCCCCATGGTCTTCTGCGAAGTTTCTCAAATTCCACATATGAGGGAAAACATATATCTGTCTTTCTCTGACTGACTTATTTCACTTAGCATAATACCCTCCAGTTCTATCCACGTTGTTGCAAATGGCAGGACTTCATTCTTTGTCATTGCCAAGTAGTATTTCATTGTATATATGAACCACGTCTTCTTTATCCATTTATCAGTTGATGGAAATTTGGGCTTTTTCCATAATTTGGCTGTTGTTGAGAGTGCTGCTGTAAACACTGGGGTACATGTGCCCCTATGCATCAGCACTCCTGTATCCTTTGCATAAATTCCTAGTAGCACTATTGCTGGGTCATAGGGTAGTTCTATTTTTAATTTTTTGAGGAACCTCCACACTGTTTTCCAGAGTGGCTGCACCAGTTTGCATTCCCACCAACAGTGTAAGAGGGTTCCCATTTCTCCACATCCTCACCAACATCTGTTGTTTCCTGAGTTGTTAATTTTAGCCACTCTGACCGGTGTGAGGTGGTATCTCAATGTGGTTTTGATTTGTATTTCCTTGGTGATGACTGATGTTGAGCATCTTTTCATGTGTCTGTTGGCCATCTGGATGTCTTCTTTGGAAAAGTGTCTATTCATGTCTTCTGCCCATTTCTTCACTGGATTATTTGTTTTTCGGGTGTTGAGTTTGGTAAGTTCTTTATAGATTTTGTATACTAACCCTTTAACCGATATGTCATTTACAAATATCTTCTCCCATTCTGTTAGTTGCCTTTTAGTTTTCTTGATTGTTTCCTTTGCAGTGCTTTGTATTTTGATGAGGTCTCCCAATAGTTCATTTTTGCTTTTAATTCCCTTGCCTTTGGAGATGTGTCAAGCAAGAAATTGCTGCAGCTGAGGTCAAAGAGGTTTTTGCCTGTTTCCTCCTTTAAGGTTTTAATGGTTTCCTGTCTCACATGTAGGTCTTTCATTCATTTTGAGTTTATTTTTGAGTTCATTCATTTTGAGTGTATGGTGTGAGAAAGGGGTCCAGTTTCATTCTTCTGCATTTTGCTGTCCAGTTCTCCCAGCACGATTTGCTAAAGAAACTTTTTCCAGTGGATACTCTTTCCTGCTTTGTCAAAGATTAGCTGGCCCTACATGTGTGGGTCCAATTCCAGGTTCTCTATTCTATTCCATTGGTCTATGTGTCTGTTCTTGTGCCAATACCATACTGTCTTGATGATTACAGCCTTGTAGTAAAGGCTAAAGTCCGGGATTGTGATGCCTCCCGCTTTGGTTTTCTTTTTCTACATAACTTTGGCTATTCGGGGTCTTTTGTGGTTCCATAGAAATTTTAGGATTGTTTGTTCTAGCTTCAAGAAGAATGCTAGTGCAATTTTGATTGGGATTGACTGGGGAACAAGGTCATGGAAAGAGGATTTGGCGTGGTGCTGTCGTTTCTACAGTCTGGGGTCTCTGCGCCTTTCACAGAACTTCCAACAGTGCTATGTTGGGACAGAGCATCCAGAAGTTCACAACCTCTGTGGTCCATAGGAGCCATCATGAGGAGGGCCCAGGGAAGAATTTGCCATTTTCAGTGGAAAACAAGTGGCGGTTACTAATTATGATGACTATGTACTTTGGATCTGGATTTGCTGCACCTTTTTTTTTTTTTTTTTATAGTAAGGCACCAACTGCTGAAGAAATAAGGATGTTTTAATTAATCCATTAAACAGATGTGAAAAGGAGCATTTTAAGAGGTGCAGTCTCTTTGAAAAATGGATCAAAGTCTTGAATTCCTCATACTCAATATGTTTGTAAATAAACTTACGACATGAAAAAAAAAATGGGAAAATATTCTCTGGTCATGGACTGGAAGAATAAATATTGTTAAAATGTCAATACTATCCAAAGCAATTTACACATTCAATGCAATTGTTTTTTTTTTTTTTTTAAAGAATTACTGGAATTTTGGGATAGTTCAGAAGCATTTTTTGATGTTAAACCCTAAGACTTTATGATTGTAAGAATTTTGTCTGCATGATTTACCTTCAAAAGGTGCATCTCATCTGAAAAACACTTCAAAGTCACTAAAGAGGTGCTCCTACACATTCTTTTTTAAAAAAATTGTTTTTAACGTTTATTTATTGAGAGACAGAGAGACACAGAGTGTGAGCAGGGGAGGGGTAGAGAGAGGGGGAGAACAGAATCTGAAGTAGGCTCCAGGCTCTGAGCTGTCAGCACAGAGCCCGACTCGGGGCTCAAACTCACAAACTGCGAGATCACGACCTGAGCCGAAGTCGCCTAACCAACTGAGCCACCCAGGCACCCTGCTCCTACACATTCTTATGTTCCAGTAGCAAGGCCAGTGTTCTGACTTAATGAATCCCTTCCTGGTTTTGGTTGAATTGAAAATTTTTATTTATTTTATTTGGATTTAAAATCGCAGTTTTCAAGTAACAGTCCATACCAACCTGGAAGTACATAAGACATTGTGGAAGCTACAAGGTCAAGGAAACCTTTAAGGGAATCAATTTCCTGATCCTCAGTCTCCACATTGCCTCTTTCCTAAAACGAATCTCCCAGAGAGAATGGCTGTGGTAAGCCAGTTATCCTTCTTCACTGCCCTTCACGATCACTCTCCTTTATTCTATAAAGAAAAGCATGCGTCTGACCCATCTCTAATCTTATTGTACTGCAGAACAGTGATATTTGAGACTGCCTGGCTCCTGAGGAAGGCTTCTGTAAGAGAGAAGCAGAGCAGACTTTGATAAGAATTACAGATGCATGCTGCAGCCTATTTCCACATTATTTCGGCAACAGACTCATGTCTTCCTGTCTCAGTTTACTTCACAATGAATTTGAATTTATAGGAGATGTAAGACATGGATGTGATTTCATGTGTTCATTAAAATAAGCAAGGAAATCAGACATTTTTTGTTAGAAAGTAAGTTTGATTTGGTAGATTGGTTTGACAGTGAGGACAACCTTTGCCAATCAGTTCTATGGCAGACATTTTCTATAAATTTAAGAAGTTAAATTTTGACTCCATAGTTTTGACAAATATATGTTTAAAGCATGTGTCAATGTAAAATATGTAGGTAAATACATCCTCTGCAATAAACTTACAGTAAAAGTTCTAGAAGTCAACTGAAAAATAAGAGAAGGGATACATTGTTTCTCAAAAGCTCATGGATTGAAAATAATTAGCTGATAATAAGAAGAGAATGTGTGGCAGCCCAAGGAATGAAAGTTTTCCAGACTTCTCACTACTAGGAAGATGATTTAGCGCTAAGTACTTTAAACATTAAGTAAACAGGTTTCTTGGAGAATGATAATGTGTGTGTGTGTGTGTGTGTGTGTGTGTGTGTGTGTGTGTGTATTTCTCACAGTTGTTCAGGGGACAAATGATGGATTCATTGAGTTGTTTTATTGACACTCTTCTCTTTTAGGGGAACATAGGCTATCTTCTGCAAAGTTGTCTTCCAGGTGTTGCGAAACATCTGTCATTTCAATTTTTAAACGCTCTGAAGTCAGACCAAGAGAATAGTGTTTTAACTCTGGATATACTACTTAAAGGTCTATTTTCTCTCTATGAAAGTGTTTGTGGTAGAAAAATTTGAAAATATCAAAAAGGATAAGGAAAATACAATTAGCAATATATTTCCACCTAGTTGTATATCCTTCTATGCATTTCTCTATGTATAGAAATTACTTTCTTTTTTTTTAACATTGGAATTTGACTATTACTGTTGATAACTATTTTTAAATTTCATCAATACATCTGATCATTTCCCCATTTCATTAAATGTTATTCTACAACATTATTTCTAATGATTGAATAGTATTCCATTGGAGGGAGGTACCATACTTAATTATACATTTCTCAGACTTGAGTAAATATATGGATCCTTTTCAAAAGAAAAATAAATTCTCATGCTCCCCTCAGGGTTGACTTAGATTATTTTTATTATGTTGTTAGTCATCTATGAAGAAATATAAAACTAGGATTAATCCTTCATGATCCTCACTTGAAAACACCTATAAACCCAACACAAATTTACATTTAAATTTAGATATAAAATCAATATAATTAAAATGCCAACAGTCATTTAAGGGGATAGTTGATATTTAATAGTAGGATGATAAATGCTTTATATTTTCTTTCTTGACATGGTTCGTTTGATTTTGAGCCTGACGGACCATCATCTGAATCATCTTGATTATCATCATCGTGATTTTTCCTTCTAATAATAAACCTATTTTAAACCAGAGATCTATTATTATCATGGGCCAATCAATTTAATGGTGCACCTCAAAATATGATATCAACAAAAGTTTAAACAAAAATTCTTTGCTACTACACTTATTCCTGTTATACACAAAGAGAGCTCCTCACAGTTTGAGTGTGATGGTGACGGCTGTTTGCCAGGTGATAACCCAGCCCTCCCACCTTTCCTCTCGGAACTGCCCCGCCATCTTTGTTCTTAGAGTACTCTATGGAGTTAGCCTTCACCGTCACTACCAATGTGACTGTAAAACGAACACACACTTGGACACTGAAATCATAGCTTAGCTGTGAGTTATAAGTTAGTCTACCAGATGGCCCAGAATATCTTTACATTGACATTTTTTAGATTACCACCAAAATAAAAACAGAAGATTAAAAAAAAAAAAAACTTCTTTCATAACTCAGACCCTCGAATATAAAGCTTTTGGAAACCTAAGTTGGCCATATTCTCTATTGCTTGATATCTGGTATATTCTTTTTCTATTTGCTGCTATAACAAATTACTACAAACTTCGTGTTTTAAAAGAACACAATTTTTTAAATCTTGTAATATTAGACATCAGAAGTCTTAAAATTATGGTGTCAGCTCAGCTATGTTCCTTTTGCAAGCTATGGAGAAGAGTCTGTTTCCCAGGCTTTTCCAGCTTCTAGAGATCACCACTTTCCTCGGTTCATGGCTCCTTCCTCTATTTTCGAAGAGCATCACTCCAACCCCTGCATTCATTACCCCATTACCTTCTATATTATTGGCTCATTTTGCCTCCCTTTTATAAGGTATCTCATGATTACAATGGGCTCATTCAGATAGTCCAGGATAATCTCAAGATCCTTAGTCATATCTGCAAAGTCTTTCTCACCATGTACAGTAACATATTCAGAGGTTCTGGGAATAAAGACACGGACATCTTTGGGGAAGACGTTATACAGCCTACCATATCTGAATACTAAAAACTGTCATCAGAAATGATTATTCTTTCAGGGTAAACTTCTAGTGTTGTAATGTATAAACCACAGAGTACGTATTTTTTTTTTAAGGGCTTTCCAATGCCAAGTTACCCTCTGGAACGGTTGTACCAAATTGCACTCATGAAAACAGTGTGTAGAGTGAATTTTCCTGTTCCTTGACCACAATGGGTATTATTATTTGTTAAAAATCCTTTGCTATTTAGTGAGAAAAACATTTGTTAACAACAAAATTAAAATTTTATTTTAAGGTAATTTGAGGTTAAATATTTTGAAGACATTGGACCTTTTAAACTATATTTCCTGGTCATGTGTACAAAAGAAAAACACTTCAGGGGATAATTTTGTTAAGGATATATTGCTTTTGGGCTTAACTTTGTTGTATAGAAACCACCTAACCCATAAGTGGTACCTTTCTAAAATTGCAGCATCGGGAAGAAAACGTAGAATGCCTTTGAGTTGAAGTTTACATCTTAGAATGTTTAGGAGAGGGAGGTAACTGTTTAGATAAATTCAAGGATGATTATGTTCAAGAGGTACTTAATTCAGGCCAGTGTGGCTCATGTAGAGAGTCGTTATGGCCTTTCATCTGGGATAGCCTGGTCCTACGTGGGTGCATGTCAGAGCTGCAGGGGGTCACTTGTTGCTGTCGCACTAGGGTGTGGTGTCCTCTGCAGGAAAGCATCTTGTGATGCAGTCGCATCATTGCTCGGTCAGAACTGGCTCTTTTGTCAGAGAACAATTATTGCATCATAATTAGAAAAATGAGAGCGTCACAAAAACTTCGTAAGTAGATGGACATTTGAAGGATTTTTGTAAATGGTTATAATACACAACTCCTGCTTGCTTATTGAATAAAAATTTTAAATTCGGATAAGCCAAATAAAAGAAGACAGAGACAAGTCAGGATGAAGAAGCACTATTTCCTAAAGCCTTCTTTATTCTCAGGATGGTTGAGAAGTCAGAGGCCTGGGATGTTACATAACCGAGGGCCTGGAATGGTAAGACTGAACACGTTAGATAAAATGTGCAGGGTTTTAGAGCTTGTTAGATTAAAACAAATTTTTTTAATGTTTATTTATTTTTGAGAGAGAGAGAGAGAGAGAGAGAGAGAGAGACAGAGCATGAGCAGGGGAGGGGCAGAGAGAGAGGGAGACACAAAATCCGCAGCGGGCTGCAGGCTCTGAGCTGTCAGCAGAGCCTGAGCAGAGCCTCAAACTCGTGAACTGTGAGATGATGACCTAAGCCGAAGTCGGACACTTAACCGACTGAGCCACCCAGGCTCCCCAGAGCTTGCTAGATTTTATTCGCTTATATAGACTCTGTTCTTTCTCCCTGCAAACCTGTTGCTGAGTTAGGAAGATGCGCACAACACAGACACGTAACCCTAAGGAAACCATGCTAAAAATAGTGCTCTCAAAGTCTTGGGAGCCAACAATATCCTTTCTTTCTTGCCGAGGCCCACTGGAGCTTTGCTTTCCTTAAAGAAGCCAAGTGTCAGTGGTTTTCTTCCTTTGAGATCTCCAGGAGGAGGCTGTTTTTAGCTGAGAGCTGCTGCTTTGCCTATCACTGCAGTGCTGTGTAGGATGCCTGGTAGAGAAGGCAGCTGGGGAGGAGGAAGTCAGAAAGTGAATGTGTGTCAGGAGGAAGCTCTGGAATAAAAAAGGAATGTGCTGGGACTTACGCACTCAGCAAATGCAGCTTTTAGGCGTAGCGGACCAGGATGCCTTTGGCAGTAACAAGCTTTCTGGGCTCTTTCATTTGTTTGGTGTGCTAGGAAGATCTGATTTATTTGTGCCATTGCAATGATATTGTTAGGTTAAAAAATATGTTTTCTGGTGCATAGTAATTAGCAACAGTAGCTGCACACTAGAATATTCCAGGACTTAAGGAATGCTAGGCATTTTATCAGCTGCAGCCAGCAGATGGTGATAGCGTACCATGAAAAAGCAAATAAATTGGGCTTGGTGATGCTGGGAGGTTCAGGTTTGTTTTGCTTTGTTATTTAAGCTTGACCATACCCATCTATATATTCTGTGGGCACAGAGTGTTTGAGGCCGGTCTAATCTTAAACTTGTTTTATGGTGATATCATTATTTTTTACTGCTACAAATTAACTGTCGGTTTCAATCTACCCCATGTTTCAGCTGCCTTCGGGGATCATCTTGTCAGTTATGCAGCTTTCCAATTTTATGGCTGAGATCAAGAATGATTCCTTAAAGGCACATGGGAAACAATATGTCTTTAGAATGAAATGTGGAAAAGTTGATGTGAGCTTTGCTACGTGGCCAGTACTGTAGGTATGCAGGAAAAATAGGTGAGGGCAAACCACTAAGGCCCCAATTCAGTTTGAAATGCGAGTGTCTTGACATTGACTCAGGTGCTATCATTCATGCAAGTATCGACAGTGACCTGTCAATGGAGTGAAATGGAGCTAGACTGAGTTCCAATATTATCTTACGGAGTTACGTTCAAACACGTGAAAATGCAAAGAGGGACTTTTGGGCAACTCAAGTTCCAGGTCCATAGGAAATTCTTTCACTAGGACATAAAGTATCACACAAAGTCACCCTTCTTTCTCCTTTGCATCTAAGGCTTATGGAGTGCCTACCAGGTGCCTGCTCTTGTTCCAGGTGCTGTAAAGTCCTTGTGAACTTTCTGGGCAAAAACTTGATTGCTGCCTAATCTTTTCTTGAAGCGTAAGGGCAAAAAGGAATGAAGATCCTCTTTATAGGGCTGGCAGAGGACCATTGATTGATGTTCAACTTGAAGGAGAAAGGGGTCATATTCCATCTTGCCCCAGTCAAAGAATTCCATCAGCAGCACACTGTCATAAATCTGTCACTGGCTTCTACTAGCAGCTAACACACTGTCCAAGGATGTACTAAGGGACAGGGAGAAACCCCAAAAGCCAACAAAAAAGGCCAGTCTGTTTTTCACATGTTGGGTGGACAGAGTGAGCATGGGTGTAAGATCCCTGCCAAATTATCTGGGGTCTACTGAATGTTTGTTACTGTAGCTTCCTCAGTAATGTGATACCTGCTCCTAGAATTTGTTCCTTTTTATCAGAACTGGGTAACAATGACTCTGTCATAGTATACTCAGTATGAGCCAGGCTTTGGCCCGGTGTTCTTTCAACCTTTATAACATTTATTCAAGGTAGACATTTTGATACTCTTTCTACATATAAGATAACCGGGGCTTAAACAGGTTGATTAACGTGCCTGGTAAATAGCCAACCCTGGAGTTTAACAAAAGTCTGTCCGTGATCTTCCCACTTTGCCCTGCACCCTCTCTATTGAAGCATTGTTTGCTCTAACACTGTTCCATTGGCTAGAACAGGGATGGAAGAGAGAGAGAGGCAGCAATCCCACGATTTGTGCTGGGAGCATCACAGATGTAAAGGAGCCAGGCAGAAGGCATAATATATTAGGCCCTGAGGGGTCCCATCACATGGTCGGCAGAGCTTTGGAATGCTGGAAAACAAAATCAGCAGGCATGGCCTGAAGGTTTAGCCCACAGAAATGGGGTGGCTTGTTCTGAGCAAAGGCTTCAGGGCAGCAGACAGACCGTGGAGTTAAAGGCAGAGAAACAAAACGCAGTTAGTACTGCCATACTGGGAAGATCTTTGCTTGAATACAGGGTGTGGAGGATGGGTAATGATGCATTGGTCTTTTCAGCTCCTCTCTCAGGCAAGGATAACAACACAACCCGCAGAAGCATCCTGAAACTCAGACAGCCACCGGCATTTATTTATAGAGAGAAAGTGCACAAGGTGGGATAAATGCACAGAAACACTTTGAACACTAAGCGTAGTACAAATGGGTTCACTATTGATTCTTAGTGGAAATGTGCATGTCTGCCTCATGAACAAATATCACTCCTGAGACCCCCTTTAACAAAATATTTAGTCTGGCCTCTCCAGGCTGCATTTACAACCTCATTTCTCTTCTCATGTTTTAGGGTTTTGCGCTGAGATGTAAGGAGGCCCTGTACAGCCGTCCCAGAAGACGTTCACAAGAAGAGTTTCAGACAATAGAAAATAATCTTGAGTGGTTGTGCTGTGGGTTTCCATTGAAAGGTGTCATATAAAGGCTGTAGAAGAATGAGAAATTACAGAAAGTTAACATAGAGGGCCATAAAGACGCATTAGGTATAACATCAGCTCATGGGGAATGCCAGGAAGCAAAATAATGGGGGTATTTCCACCCCCAACTTGGCTCCCTTTCCATATGCACATGATTGAATCTGTTGTGACCGTAGAAATAGTCAAGTGTGGAGAACTACTTAGGGAAGTCTAAGAACCCATTAGAATCATTAGATCTCTTCTGAGCTAGCCAGAATAATCAAATTTATATCCAAGTGAAATCTAGTTTAACTGCAGCTCTTGCCTACCTTTCAGAAAAATTGAAAGGAAAATCTTATGCAAGATTCGCTCACAAATGTCTTCTGATGGTTCTTTAAAAACATTCTACTCATCTCCAGTCAAAAATGGCTTCATGTTTACATTACTGAAGGCCGCTGTTCAAAATGGATTGTGACCTCATTTTAATAGTCTGAACTAAGGCTGCTCGTGGGGTGGTTGGGAATTGAGCAGTGTGCGACTACAACGTGATGTAAAAAATAAAAAAAACAACCAAACATCAAGCTGCATATTTATTTGATTGCTCCAAGTTCTCAGTGCATTATCTGGATTGCCTGTCCATTTTTGTCTGCGTTAATGTCAGAAGTCTTGAATTGCAAGTCCCTCCAGGATAGGTCTGATGTCATCTCCATCACTTTGAGAGCCCCAGGCTCCTCATCCAAGAAGCCTTTCTTGAGTGCCCATTATGAGACGGGAGGTCTCAACTGGCACATGGCGCTCTTCCATCCAGAGATGGCAGCCAAGACATTTTCCTTCCTGCATAAATAAATGTGTGTGGACGATCAAAACTATTTTTTTTTTCTTTCTGCAATCTAGTCTTTCCCCTCTCTTGATCCTGAATGTTCAATTTGGAGCTAAGGCTGACGTCCGTACAACTAGCTCCTCTAAGGTGATTGCTGTTGGGTGCTGTGCGGCAGACATTGGTCCTTTCATTTTTCTTCTTTCTTTCTTTCTTTCTTTCTTTCTTTCTTTCTTTCTTTCTTTCTTTCTTTCTTTCTTTTCCTTTAATCTCTTCATAGCCAAGAGAAAAAGAATGCGTTGTTTCTATTACCACACCTCCTACAACCACCGTCACTCTTTTATGCCTCATGGCGTCCCACCAAGAGCTTACAGGCACTTTCGGTCACTAAGGTGTCTTGATCCTGTAAACCACATGATTTCTGTGGTTGCTCTAGGAGAACGAGAGCCCAGAGATATCAGTCAATAGCTTTAGTTAGATCCCAAAGATCGACCAATCTTAGGAGACTCATACGTTCAAACCTCTGTCTCCACGGAAATGTTTTTGGTATGGCTGTACAGACATCTGAACTATTTGCCTTGTGATAAAAATCATTTATATCTGTAGAAACAATTGTGTATTTAGATCCTTTGGTCACATATTTGGGACAGTGTTGCCAAAAGTAGGGAAGGGGTACAGCAAAAAGCCCAGAGGGCGAGGCCCTTGGCACCTCTTAAAAAACTTTCTGAGTGGAGAGAGTTACTCTTTACAAGTCTTAGTATTTCAATCAGTAAAGTGGGTATAGTAATGCCTTCCCTAGCTCTACTTTTTACAAAAGAAGCACAAGTCTTTTAAAATCCCAAAGCGCTCTACAAGTATGTGGTTAGGAAGAAAAATAACATTTCTTAAGCCTTTCAGCTGTGGGACAAGCCATGCTGAGGCAACACTATTGTATAAGGAGAGACCCTCGTTTATAACACTTCTTACTTGCAACTTTTAGACACAAACAGATCATCACAGAACAAGCAACAAAGCAGTGTCTGTTTCATGGTTAAAACACTAGGTTCTGGAGACAGGGTTCCAAATTCTAGGGCTGCCATTTTGTGACCTTGTCATTTAACCTCTCTATTTTTTCATCCATAAAACAAAGCTTATAATTTCTAACTCATGAAGTTTTGGCGGAGACTGAGTGAGATACCTTACGAGAAAGTGTCTAGCACAGTATGAATATACAACGCATTTCCTAGTTTGGAACTTGCGTACCTTTCTACCACAAAAGGTAATTTCTATTCACTTTGGGTGAAACATTATGCCCTCACTGAAGCTATGAATTCATGATATATTTTACTTTCATGATAATGCTTGAGGAATCTAGTTTCAGCCAACAAATTTTCCTGCATTGACCCTTCCTCCATTGAGGAATTAACACTGCCTTCAAATTTGTGGTATTGTCCGCTTTGTAGTGACGAATAGTTCTATACTTAGACTCCCGATCTGCCATAAGCTCTTGGCCAAAAGAATACATCATCATCTTGTGGCTGTGTGGCTCTTGCCTTGTCAGAAAGGGCTGAGTTCAAATCACACTAGGTCCCGGGGAATATGCTTGTCAGGGAGGTGTGAAGGTTTATTATATAAACACGTGGACTTTGGGGATGGATCATCTGAATTCAAATCGGAGTTTTGCTCATTATTCACTGTGTGACCTTGAGAAAGTTACTGAACCTTTAAACTTTCACTTTTTTTTGTCTTTAGTAAGTGATTAATCGTAATAGCCAACATTCATTTAAACTCTTTCCATGTGCCAGATTCTATGCCGAATGGTTTACGTGTACTAACTCCTTTAACCTTATGACAACCTGTGACATGGGTATTATTTCCAACACCCATTTTACAAGTGAAAAACAAAACATGGAGAAAAACCCAAAAATACATTTTCTGGGGGCCCACTGCTAGTATATGTTCCAGCTGGGCTTTAATTCCACTGACTAGTTTTTGTTCTGGAAGTGATAACACTTCATACTAGCACTGAACTCTGAACATTGCCTGACACCTTTAAAAACGAAATAAATGTCAGTTCATTCTATTAGCAAAGAGGCAGTTCCTCTGGCTGTAGCACTTGTGTCCACCTAACTTGCATTTTCCCCAGTTGAATTTCTGAAGAGGTAAAATTTTCTGTTGTGAGACTGAGCTCTGGCTCATTAAAGAGGTAAATTTGTCTTAGTGCTAATTCAGAAAACTGGTCTAATCTTAGCCTCCTGTAAACTCTGCAAAATTTTAATGAGAAGTTTTTACTCCTTTACTTCTTCTCCATATTCCTCTCCTTGTTACTTATTTTATGACTACATTTCATAAATGTAGTCACTGATCCCCCACGAAATAACAAATATTAAAAATAAAATCTTATTCTTGTGGTCCAATAATAAAGCCAAAGGCTGCCATTTACTCGTCAAGTCAGGATTCGAATCCCCAAACATCACATATCAACTGGATCGGAGTATGAACAAAACTATGCTGATCCTCAGTATTCCCCATCTAGAGAAGGTCAGAAAACACGATTGTGGCCACAAGAATGGCCACTGAGCGCTGATAAAAATAGCAGCGACTTGGTCGTGCTGACTGACCGCGTTTGTTGCTCCCAGGCTAAAAGATGTTTGAAGAAGGGTCAATGAAAGCTAATTATAATTTGAGGGTCTTGTCTTGATGGTATGAGGCCGGGGTTAGAAGCCCTTGTAAAGCTGGAATTTCATTTTACTTTTGGGAAATTATTTCTTTATGGATATGGGTGGAGCCGAGGAATGAGGGAGGGATGCCAGAGAGAGCCTTGCGATAGCTTACAGCTGTCCTTTAACCGGAAGTCAATCTGCCATTTTCCTCTTATCCTCTGATTCTCGGTTTGTGATTTTTTTTTTTTCATCGCAGCAAGTATTCTGCCTCCTCCCTGCCACAGAAAATGTGACTTTCCTTATCTGTAAGGTGTCTTAATTTAGTGGAAAATAGAATTGAGTCCACTGCCCACTCCTTGTTCCAGGAATGTTTTTCTCAAAATAGGAAATATATAATGTGTAGGCTGGGTGGCTAGAATTAGGTTGGATCAGTATGAAACAGGGAGATTTGTTTGCTTCAGAAAAAAATTTCCCACTGGCTTGGCTGGCTGCAGAATCCAGTACAAATATCCGGACTCAGAGGTACAGAAAGCAAACCATCCTGGATGGATTATTATACTGATGACCTTCCCCGTGAATTCCCACATGCCCTTTTAACAAAGACTTCTATGGCCAAACCGGCATTTCTAGTTAAGATTTTGAAACTATTATATGTAATACCTTCTCTTATTGATTAGGTCAATAGAGAAAGAGATAGACTTTCCTATAGAGATAGGCAAATCTTTTCTTTCTTTCTCTCTTTTTATGATGGACTCAAATATAAAGCCGTCTGTTCTCTAGACATCCAGATGAAATTAATCACCTCAAAACGGAGTGGAGAAAAGTTGGAAGGACAAAATAATACATTTGAGGGTTTTTTTGTGTGTGTGTGTGTATGTGTGCTTTCAAAAACCCATCTGAGGAAAGACTGCCAAATGTGTTGCTATCCGGCCTTTGGATTCTTATTTCCTATCTGCTTGTTGGATAATAAAGACTTAGATTTGTTTTGACTGTTTCAATACACCGCAGAGCAACAATGAAAATGCAAGTCACTCCATCTCCAGCACAATATCTAGGAAGAAAGAAGGTAAAAATGACTCACAGCATGTTTGGAATTTCTAGTGCCCGTAATTGAAAAATGGGGGGTCACAAACCACAGCAACAGTGTACATTTCTTACTGGGCGAAGGATGTCCATGTTAACAGGACTCATGGAATGCAAATACAACTTATACCTGAGGGAAGGAAACGTCTTTCTATTCCTCCCAAATCTCTCATTCGAAAACTTCATCCTTCCATTAAAAAAAGAATGGTGTTTTGTGATTTATAGAGTCTTATGGCTTTTTTCTTTGAGTCGAATGTTAACATTCTGCCTTGTGCCCTCAACTTAATGGATATTCTCAAAACTTGGCAGCTTTTCTTTCATGCGGGAAGAAGGAATAATTCTGAATTAAGAGCACCAAAACCGGTTAAGGATACATTATGTCAGAGGCTGTAGATTGTTAACAAGCAAAGGAAGCACAAGTCATAGGGTATAATACAATTAAAGGGGCTGGGTAAGATTGCCAGCTGTTCCATCCCGATGACTTCACCTGTTGATACCAGAGGTGACCCTTTCCAGTCTGAGTATAATTTGCCAGAGTCCTAGGTATTTTTCTAACCTCGGAGTGGATCACAGTCAGTGAGTGTAGTAGATGCCATGGGCCCCCCCTCCCCTGTATTCCTTTACCAGGTTCTTGCACCCTTCTCACTGTTGTGAGTTTTGGCAGCTAATGATCCATAGCTGTCACCCCCACCTCCTGAGAATTGCTGTTGGCAGCTGCATCTCCCAAAGGGTTATGATCTTCCAACCAGGAGCAGCCAATAAATGAGGGAGATGGGCTGCAAATGGTTGGCCCCCTTGCATCAAAGAGAGAGTGCTGATCCACTTTGTGGTGTGATCCCATAAATCAGGTCAAGACTAGCCTGTATATGGGACCTCACCCTTGCTCAGCCCTCTCATCATTCCTCTCCTGCTTATCATACCCTCGCCTGAAGAGTTTTTCTTGAAGAAACACTCTTCGATAAACACGCACCGAACTACTGTCTTAGGCTTTGATTGTAGGGCATCCAGACCTACGACACGGAGTTTGCCCATATGATTTAACTTATTTTGTCATGATAAATTAGCCAATCCAATATCATTATTAACCAGAATTCCTCTGAAAACAAACTATTGTCTCCAGATTGTTGAAGCCTGTTCTGTTGATCCCTTAATAAGCCTTTGCAGCAGCAGAAGAAAAATTCCTTCAGTTTGGCACTGTTTTCTGCGCGACCTTTATCCATTAGCTTACACGAAAGAAGCATGGTTGGCAGACCGTCAAAGCCACAGAGGTTGGAAATTTGAACTCAGTGACTTATTCCTACTCCTTTCTTCCCATTTTGGTAGGTTCATCTAATATTAACTCTATTTATAGTGCTCCTTCTAAAAGTGTGGCTTTTCATGTTGGAATCATGTGCTGCCCCAACAGGAATAGCCATTAGGGCCTTCGTGCATGGGTGTCACCTGGGTGACACAAGAAAAGATTTTCACTTGGAATCAAGTAGTCCATCCATGTCTGAAATGACAGGTATTTTCAGAGTTCTTTGTCATTAGAAATGTGATTGTGTAAATGTCTGAAAATCTGTACCGGTTTTAAAGAAGTTGGCCTAGAACCCGTTCCAGTCAAGACAACAACCTTGCAAATTTGGAAGGTCTCCTTGTCATTTCTACCAGCCAGTGGTACCAAGACGGGCGAATTCAGCAGCTGGAAGAAGGGTGACTCTAGCTCACAGGCTCAGTCCTCCAGGAAATGCCAGGTTGACCCTGCTGCTTAGAAAAACAGAGCGTACATAGAGGTGATGAAAAAAGACCCAGGAACTGAAATGTTTTCAAGGAATTATTTCTGTTGGGTGGGGCAAAGATAGGTGACTCCACAGGGGAAGTTTCAATCCTTCACAGACCCCAAACATATGTTTGCTTTGAACCAAACATAATGTCTAAAAAGGCTGACTGATGTACCCAATTGAATATTATTGATTCTCAACACAATATTTTGGTCTAAAGAAATTGGCTCTTTGTTTCCATGATGTTATTGCTTATTTATAATCAATATTTTCTCATTAAATCTAAAACAGTCTTTTAAAGCAAGCAGGTGCTTGCTATTTTCTATGTAGACATTATTTTGGTTCAACTTCTTCATGGTCACAGGGGATTTTTGCTGGATTTGGAGGATGGAAAGTCATTAGCATTTAATCTTTGGGATGCATCCCCTTGCATGTCAGGACCGAAAAGTCAGGTAATTGGTTTTAATACAAGACGACTTATGGTTTATTTGTGAAGATCACGGACTTTCACATTTTAAGCTATTTCCCAGGGATTCCGTTCCCCGAAACCCACTGCTTTTTAAGAAAGTATAAACACATTTTGTTGTTTTTGAATTTCCAAACAAAAAAGCTTGGAACTTGCTGCTCATTACAAAGAAAGTAGATGGAATTATTGTGGCCGCTAATGTCCTTATTAAAAATTCTTTCCTCACTCACCATATGATTGTCATGCTGCTTGAAATGGATAGATAGAGCTCCAAAAGTTAGGTATTTTGTATCCTGTCTGATAGAAGGAGGGAGGCAAAACTTGGTGAGTCAAAAGAAAAAGAATTACTCCAGAAAATCTGAATTCTGCCCTACTATTTTCTCCACGGCCCTCATGCATTTTATAATCATCTCTATCTAAATGAAAAACCTGTTTAATTTTTGAAAACAAGAATGGTGGCACCGATAAAATGTCTTTAAGTTTTATACGAGACACAACTTTGGAATGTAAAAATGAACTTCAAATTTTACATTTTAAGGTGCTGAGTTCTTAGAATGTTTTGTTCTTTTTATATATTTGTAAGACTCACTGAAAGGAAATTCAATGGAATTTTAAATTTTAAAATTCCATAAGAATAAAACTTTGACTTTGACTAACTAAAGCATTTCTAGTAGCAGTTTTCTAAGTCAGAATATGGTGGGGTAAAACATTAGTAAGAGAAAAGACACATGCTTATGGAATGACTATGTCATCTCTTGAGTTGGTTTAGTATATTGGTTTAAAATTTAATGTTATCCTTTGATTTTCTCTTCCTAATTTTTTCTTGCCCATTTCTAGAAATAAACCATGATTTCTTCAACTGTAACTAGAACTTCCACTATCAACCTCTTTTAGGAGTTTGGCCAAATAATTGATCAGATTAACTGTTAATCACCTGTGAATACGTAATTTTTTTATAGGTACAAATATGAGGCATGTATGGGAAAACATACCATTGATATATAGTAAGCCTTAAAATGGTTAAACCTCAATTAGAAATGTTCATTAAAAAGGCAAAGATAATCCAAGTGATTGATATTTCAGAAATAATCTGATATGTTAGCATGCATTTATCTGATTGTTAGAGCAAATTTCCTTCCATAGTTAAAATGCTTAATTTACGTTCTCTGGGTTCCTACCAACTAATGATATAGTGAAGGCATCTAAGAGTACTCAAGGTTGGAGATCAGATAATCTAGAAATAAAGTGTTTATTTGATGCAGTTAATTTACTAAGTGAATAAACCCAAACTGGGTAATTGAGAATTACTTTCCAGCAGGAAAAATACAAAAGTATGTAGCTACAAAAAATTGCAAAAATCCCCAAGTCTTTGTACTGCTTAATGGCAATGATCTCATTGTGTATATAAAATATTTGCTAAATTACAACATGCAGAATCCCAAACCATGTGATGTGAAACCTACTATATCCGTACTGAGAAAAAAGATGAAATTGTATGTTGGTAAATTACCTCCTACCTTTCCTCAGGAATTTTCCTCAAGGCCATCTTTAGGATGTAAAAGGTCCCAGGCAAATCTTTTTTGTAGGGTCTCTGTCTACATAAAAAAACTTGATTTAAAAAAGTGTTATAAAATTCATGGGCCTATGTAAATGACAGTAATTTTCAATAAACCTTCAGAATAATGGATGAAGTAGAGTTATTTACACACTTGTTTTTCTGTCTAATCGTTGTCTATAAATATTCTTCATTGTAGCTATGTGCTGTATCTTGTTTTTTATTGTCAAATGAATGATTCCTGGCTAATTTCATATCTTTCACCATTTGAGAAAAAGGTAGTAAAGCTGTTATTCACAATGCCATGACTCTTCAGATCCTGTCTGAATTGAAGCAATATAGATCTTCTTGCCTTTGTACTTTCTAATATCGTTTATTTAATGCTGGTTACATCATTACTCATGATTCTATATCATTCATCATGATATGAACACTGGTTTCCCCTGACTGTCTCAAAGGTTGTTATTGTGCTTTGTTGATGATGACCACAAATTCAAGTTTTATCTGGTTACATGCAGGAAAATGTGAATGATAAGTTGTTTTTTATGGTTATGTCAAATTTAGTGTTCAAAGGATGCCTGGGTGGCTCAACTGGTTAAGCATCTGACTCTTGGTTTCAGCTCAGGTCATGACCCCATGGCTTGTGGGTCCAAGTCGCACAGGGGGCTCTGTGCTGACAGTGCAAAGTCTGCTTGTGATTCTCTGTCTCCCTCTCTCTCTGCCCCTCCCCTGCACTCTCACTCTCTCTCAAAAATAAATAAGTAAACTTAAAAAAATTAGTGTTCAAAATTTTATAGCATAAATATAGAATGAAACATCTTCCAATTATGTCTTATCTTGAACTCTTAGAAGGTGACCACAGCTTTCCTAGAGTATGATCTCTTTCAATTTTGTCTGTATTCCTGCCTTCTGTCACTTCCACCTCGTGGAGAGGAGAAGTGAGATCCATAGGGACAAGGAGAGTGGTCCCATTTGAACAGGAAATGTCCATCCTTCGTTTAGCATGCCTTAAGACCAGCCTGGCAGGGAACAACCCAACAGATGATATAAAGCAAGAGAGAACATGGCTCAGGGGAATCACTGGACACAGGGGAACAAAGGTCTCCAAAGGTCTTGGAGGAGACAAATGAGACAACCCTGGGCAAACAGCCTGATACATGATGTGGAACCTGAGGAGGAAGTGGAATGATGACTCTGGGTAAAGGACACCTGCTGCCATCTTGGTTTCTTGGTGCTACAGACTGGAGGTGGCATCTCTGTTTGAAGAACTCTTGTACCAGCTCACGCAGGTGGCTCAGGCCCAGGGATTGGTGGTATCATCCATATTCCAGAGCCCCAAACTTGTCTGTATCCCTTAGAAATGTGAATTTCCTTAAGTTAGCATGTCAGCACTAATCCAGAGGACCAATCTCCAGAGGACGCTCCCGCCTTCGTAAAATAAATGCTCTGCCAATTTCCTTCCTGAAGGCCTTTGGGGCATCTGGTTTACCCCTTGTATGGGATAGAGGTTTAGTACTCTGAAAGGTAAAAATGGAGACTGGGGCCTACAAGGGCCCTGATCTTATCTGAGTTTTCTTGTCTGATGACCCCAGTCCTGGCTTGTCCCAAACACCAGAGGGGAACTTAGAAAGATTTTAGAAGTTACTTTAGGGCATGGGGCTCCCTGAGGAACAGGCAGAGGACAGGGTCCCTTCTTGCCTGGGTCTAAGGGCAGTATGGAATTTATTCATAGCTTCTCTGCTGTAATTCATCTCACTAGCAATTGCCTGAGACGATCTTGGGGCTTGTTCGAAAATTGCTGCCAAGTTACTATGAAAGTGCCCTCCTCCATGTCCCGGTAGGCAACCTTTAGTGATGTGCTTATAGGACATCTCTCTCGTGTGGAGATGAGGAATTCTGATTTTAAGAGCAAATCACACATTTTCCAAGTATTAACACAAATTCACAAGGGTTCATGTTTTGTTTAGAGGCCCATCTTCATTTCAGAGCAGTGGGCCAAGGCCTGAAGAGAAACTTTTAGCTCATGGATTCCCTCCACAGAGAAAATGCTCATGGAAATCGGGGCCATTATTATTGCTTACTGCGTTTTCAGTGAAATTGATGAAAGCAGAGCGACTTGTCACTTCAGTAGAAAAATTGAATATGTGAGTTTTGTGGGCACTTCAGGAGTTGCAAGTTATGACTAGTAATGTAAATCTCTTTTTTTTAATGTCTAGTCCCATTCAAAGAACAATGAAAGGTAGTGGAAGTCTCTTTGTCTCTTTGTGCTTAGAAGAAACAGATATGAACAATTGGTATTCTAAAGCCATAGATCAAACATTGTAGTTTAAGAACTTTAGAATGACAATAATTAGAAAGAAATACATCTTTTGCAGGCAAAAGAAATACAACAGTCTTTTCTTTCTTTGGTGTTGCTGTGGAGAAAAGAGCAGGTAATGGTCAGAGGGCGGAACTCTATTCCTGTCCTGAAGCATAGACGAACTCCCAACTTCAGTTTAAAACCAACTGATTTATTCTGCTTTTCTATTCCTTCTCTTCCTCTTTCTCCTCTCTCCCTCCCCCATTCTTCCTTCCCTCTTCCCTTCCTTTCCCTCCTCATCTTTGTTCTTCTTTTTTTGGGCCTTTCCTTTACATTTGAGAAAATTCTGTTAAAATTCTTTTGTGTCTTAACAGATCATTTCCTCCAGAAGTGATTATTTAAATTTACTTTGGAGAGAAATTAGTTGACTCTCTTCTAAAACAGGGACTCCAGGAGAACCCATCTGCTCTAAGAAAAGAAAGCGTTTCAGGCACAACAATGGATCTTACGCAAACTGTCTCTACGGTTTAAAAATCCTTGGGATAATAAATAATCTGTCTTGGCCTTAGGGATGATTCACTGCTGATCCCTTTGCTTATCTTATGTAATTACTAAAGAAAAGAAAAATCTCCTATGTAGCTGAAAAAGAATAATGTAGATCCACATTTACCACCAAGAAAGTAGTGCTGAGAGAGAGTACGTGAGAACAGCTAGGAGCAACAAGATCCTGGATACTTGAATATACAGAGCAAATATAGAGATGCATATATATCTCTTATATTTTTTCCTAGAAGGATATGTAGGAAAACCGTAGACTGTGGTTGGCAGCGGAGTATGATGTTGGAAGAAGTGGGAAAGGGCTAGCTTCAATTTCCATGCAATATGGACCTTTTCACATCATTTGAATTTCCTCCCCATGTTTCATTATGTGGTAGGCAAAACCCTAAGAGCGATCCAAGATTTCCCACTTTCCTGGAATACATGCGATCTGCAAGATCTGTGAGTGTGATGGTTTTCACCCTTGTGATTTTATGTCATATGATGTAACTTACTTTAAGAGAGATTATCCAGGTGTTCCTGATCTAATCACAGGAGCCCTTTAAAGGCAGAGAGTTTTCTTTGGCTGGAGGAAGAAGAGAGAGAAGGAGAAGGAGAGGGGGACGGAGGAGAAGGAGGGGGAGGAGGGGGAGGAGGTGGAGGAGAAGTGGAAGGAGAGGGGGAGAAGAAGAACAAAAGGATGAAGTCAGAGATTCAAAGGACATGAAGGACTGAATGTGCCATTGCTGGCTTGAAGATGGGGGGACTACATGGTAAGGGATGTGGCCTCTAGGAGCTGAGAGCAATCCCTGGTTGATAGCCAGCAGATTTTCCCCAGAACCTCCAGACAGGGACTCAGTCCAGCTGATACCTTGATTTTAGCCTTGGATACACTAAGCATAGAACTCAGCCATACAGTGCTGGGTTTCTGACCTGCGGGACCGTGAGCTAATGAATGGGTGCTGTTAAATGCTGCTAAGTTTGTGGTCATTTATTACATGGTGACAAAAACCTGTTAGTTTTCTGTAATATTTTTAAGAAAATGAACCGTTACCTCAGAGGTTATCTGGCCCCTAGGCTTGTGGGCCATTTTTTCCCTGCTTAATTATATTTTTAATTAAATAAAGAAACTTAATAAATGCTATTAAAAACCCCAACCTTTATTGTAAGGATAACATGTGCTTTTGAAGTTGCACGTTAAGTTACTGTACCTAAGTCAAAACTTCTCATTGATTTTCATCGTATTTTTTATTTATTCATCCCTGCTTCATCCTAGAAAAGATATTATGTAACATTATACATTAGTAATGTGTTTTCAGGAGGAAAAATTCCCTAAATTAAACAAACAAAACCAAAACCAAAACCAATTTGGTTTTGGCCAGACAGTGGCTAAGCAAGCAGTTTATTGCGGGGCGCGCTGGGGCAGGAGGGGGAGAGCATGTCTGTTGGGTTTGTTCCCATCTATTTAGTGAGCCCAGGGCCTCTCACAGGGGTTAGCACAGTGTGTGTTCAATATTTACTTGTTAATCAAAACAAATGAATGTGCTTGCTGTCAATGTTGCATTTTAAAGGCTATAGATTTTCTTCCACTCAGTTTCCCCGCTACCATTTTGTTTTGTACTTTAGAGTAGAGAAATTCCCATTCCCGTGTATTCTTTCAGTCCATACCATCCACAGTTTAGCTTCCTTCCATCTCTATCCCGGACATTTATGATACGTTAGCCAGCCAAGCTACCGTATCTCCATTTGCTATCTTGAGTGACCAATTCTCAAATAACAATTTCTTTAAGGCTGAAGATTTATTTTTCTCTCCAATTATTGGTTCCCTCTTGCTTTGCTACTGTAAGTTCAAATTCTTTATCTCAGTGCTTTCCCCTTTCTCAATAGACAAAGACTCTTCTCTTATTCTTTTCTTGTATCCATGGACCCAGCACGTGGCCTGGCATATATAGATGCCCAATAAATGCATTATGTTAATGAAACAAGATGATTATTATTTTTTCCCCAAATTTTTATTTAAATTCTAATTAGCTAACATAAGGTGAAATATTGCCTTTCAGGAGTAGAATTCAGTGATTCATTACTTATATGCAACACCCAGTGCTCATCATTACAAGTGCCCTCCTTAGTACCCATCACCCATCTAGCCCATCCCCCACCCAGTTTCCTCCATCAACTCTCAGTTTGTTCCCTATCTTTAAGAGTCTCTTATGGTTTGTTTCCTTCTCTCTTTTTGTTTTCCGTCTCCCATATGTTCATCTATTTTGTTTCTTAAATTCCACACATGAGTGAAATCATACGGTATTTATCTTCCTCAGACTGACTTATTTTGCTTAGCATAATACACTCTATTATATATATATTGTATATGTGTATATACATATTGTATATGTATATGTGTATATATACACATTATATGTGTATATATATGTGTGTGTTGTGTGTATATATATCCATATATATATACACACAACACACACACATACACACACACACAACATATCTTCTTTACCCTTTCATTAGTCGATGGACATTTGGGCTTTTTCCATAGTTTGGCTATTGTTGATAGTGCTGCTACAAACATTAGGGTAAATGTACCCCTTCAAATCTGTATGTTTGTATCCTTTGGGTAAAGACCTAGTAGCTCAATTGCTGGGTTGTAGGCTGGTTCTACTTTAACTTTTTGAGGAACCTCCATACTGGTTTCCAGAATGGCTGCAGCAGTTTGTATTCCAACCAAGAGTACAAGAGGGTTCCCCTTTCTCCACGCTCTCACCAACACCTGTTGTTTCTTGTGTTGTTAATTTTAGTCATTCTAACAAGTGTGAGGTAGTATCTCATTGTGGTTTTGATTTGTATTTCCCTGATGATGAGTGATATTGAGCATTTTTTCATATTAGCCACCTGGATGTCTTCTTTGAAAAGTATCTATTCAGGTCTTCTGCCCATTTCTTCACTTGATTTTTTTGTTTTTTGGATGTTGAGTTTGATGAGCTCTTTATTGATTTTGGGTACTAAACCTTTATCAGATACAGCATTTACAAATATCTTCTGTTCCATAGGCAGCCATTTAGTTTTGTTTATTGTTTCCTTTGCTTTTATCTTGATAAAGTCCCAATAGTTCACGTTTGCTTTTTGTTTCCCTGCCTCCAGAGATGTGTCTAGTAAGAAGTTGCTATGGGTATGGTCAAAGTTGTTGCTTATCTTCTCCTCTAGGATTTTGTTGGTTTCCTGTTGGCTTAGGTCTTTCATCTGTTTTGAGTTTATTTTTTGTTTATGGCGTCAGAAACTGGTCCAGTTCCATTCTTCTGCATGTCGCTGTCCAGTTTTCCCAACACCATTTGTTGAAGAGACTGTCTTTTTTCCATTCGGTATTCTTTCCTGCTTTGTCGAAGATTAGTTGACCACATAGCTGTGGGTCCATTTCTGAGTTCTCTGTTCTGTTCCATTGATCTATATGTCTGTTTCTATGCCAATACCATACTGTCTTGGTGATTACAGCTTTGTAGTATAGCTTGAAGTCTGGAATTGTGACGCTTTCCTTTCATTTTCAAGATTGCTTTGGATACTTGGGGTCTTTTGTGGTTCCATACAAATTTTAGGATTTTTTTTTCTAGTTCTGGGAAAAATGCTGGTGGTATTTTGATAGGGATTGCATTAAATATGTAGATTGCTTTGGGTAGTATAGACACGTTAACAATGTTTGTCCTTCCAATCCAGGAGAATGGAATATTTTCCCATTTTTTTGTGTGTCCTCTTCAATTTCCTTCATAAGTTTTCTATAGTTTTCAGAGTACAGATATTTTACCCCTTTGGTTAGGTTTATTCCTAGGTATCTTATAGTTTTTGATGCAATTGTCAATGGGATCAATTCCTTGATTTCTTTTTCTACTGCTTCATTATTGATGTATAGAAATGCAACAGATTTCTGTACGTTGATTTTATATAATTAGTTTTAAATGTTTCTTTTAGAAAAAAAAACCTCCCTGTGGTTATTGGATAATTCAGATCTAACGGTTTTTATTAAATTTCTGAAAATATAGCTACCTGGTAGCTGGGAAGGATCTTTTGATGTCTGACAATAAAAAGAGTGATGGTAGGAAAAAGGAGAACTGTAGATCATAGTGAAATTACACCCAATATCCAGCAGTCTCCCTTTCTCTGGTTAATTTCAGGGGCAACCCCATAAACTAAGATATTGCTCTCCCCCATCCATCCTGGAAGGGGGCTTTTTTATGTAGCAATTTGAAATTATTGATTTAAAGTCCTTAGGAAATTTTATTTTTCAAATAAGGGCACACTCACCAGAATACACTGTTTTTCTCCGCATGTCACTGAGGTTTCGGAGATAATTAGCATGCAGTGGACCTCAGGGAACACAGCTAATGCCTCTGCTTTCTCAGAGCTTCAAGTGGTTACAAGCAGGTTTCTCCTTAACAAAGGACGTCTTGCCCCTTGTGCTAAATCTGTTCCAGTTTTTACCCCCAACCCTGAGCTCTGAAGGCTGAGTTTAGAATCCAAAAAGATTGAGCCCTGTTTTTTTTCCCTTTAGTACCTCATTACTGGCAACAAAGCGTTGAAGAATCAGGGTGTGGGCTGGCAATTTTGCCATGATGTTTGGCATTGCAGGGTGCAAACTTGCCTTTTGTCACCTGCAGAAAGTTCGGGTTATTGACAGGAGTAGGTATTCTTTAAATGGAACTTAGAAATGGGATACTCATATCCTATGCTTATTTTACCAAAAATACTAAACCCGTTAGACACCCAAGAGGTCTGCAGGTAGCCCACAGGTAGCTAGCAACTCGGAGAACAAGAAGTGGTGCTTTCCCATTAGAGAACGTATAGCCATCTTTCAGTGTGATTGGCGACTGTCTCCTTGTTACATTAACTACGCAGCATCGGGGCGATCTTTCCACACACTCACTAGGAAGCCAGAAAACACTCCTTACATGTTCTGGCAAGGTGATTTTTGTGTTCTGTATTTCCCTAAGAAGGTTTTTGTGCTTCTTCTCGAGGCAAATCCAATCCAGTTACTACTAGCTTTCTATTCTGTGTGTGCCTCAGGACAGGGACAGGAGTCGGGCACATAGAGTGTCTCTCTGTGGGGCAGGAGTCAGAAACTGATGGTCTGTGTCTACACTGCATCCAGGCAGCGGACAGTCGTGACTGGCTCGCACGATACTTAAAATGATTTGAGCTAGTTGCCAACAGTGAAAAGCCAGCAGGTTTTCATGATAAAAGGATAGCAGAATTTGGGCCTTTCTTGACTGCCTCTGGACATACGATAAGGGTGTCCCATCATGCCCACAGGTGACAAGTTTGCCTCAACTGGTGCCACCACCTCGAATCATTTTACTCATGCGTGAGCCCCATGGGCATTTGAGTTTGTGCCCACTTTCAAAGCCTTTGGAAGAAGCTGCTGCCTGCAGCATACATCTTGGTGACTGAGAGCTGGCCTGGGGGGTTTTCCTTGTTTGCTTGCCCGCAGAAATGGAGACGCCAACATTTGTGTGGCCTAGCTCCTGTTTTCCTCAAGAAGATGATTTTGTAGGTGTTATATTCAGAGGCTAGGTTTCTATGTCCTCAAGATTCACCCTATTTCTTGAACCTCCACACTCCCCCAACGCCCCATGCTGATCGGATATTTGCTCATTTCTTCAGCCTATGAGAGGATGTGTCCAGGCAGGGACGATGCTAGCAATTTCTCTAGCCGGGCACAGGGATACGACTGCTTTTACTTAAAGATTTTGAGGCAGACTTGTTGTGCCGTCTTTGAATAAGCTGATTCCAGTACCTATCTTTGTTGACAGCTTGCCCTTATTAAACCATGCCCAAAGTGAGCCTTGCGGCTACTGACAATGGTCGATACCAAGGAGCTTAGGAGCCCCTCTGTGGCCTCAGCAGACCTGAATAATAGTCTCTCCACAGCTCCCCGGGAACCGGGAGCTGTTTTTTCCTTAGCCTCGGAATGACAATCACCAAAATCATTTATAAAGTGCAGCTGTACCTGATGCCGTATAAGGGACGATAAATGAAGTTAATACTATACCATCTGAGCGCTTGTAAAGTGATTCATAATTAAGCACAGTTGGGTGATATCGTTAGGCATCTGTCTTGGCAGCAGCATAGATTTCAGACTGGGGTGAAGCACCGATTCTGACATTCAGAAGTTACATAAACTTGCACAAGTCTTTTAATTTTGTGAACTTCAAAGGAAAAATAAATTCTAACACGAGTGAGAACTTAGGGCTGTTACGGACTCTGGAGATCCCCCCTCCCTCCATCTTACTCGTTGGAGTAAATTAAATTGAAGAGTTTCAGCTGCAAAAAAAAAAAAACAAAACAAAACAAGCAAACCAACGGTACCGTCCTAATAGGATTTGTGTGATTAAATGAGAGGGTGCTTGTGCTCAGCATGTGGTCGGGGCACAGCACTGCTGACCCCACGAGTACCTAGCCTGGCATTAAAGTGAGCTGGTAGAAATGTTGGCTCCCTCTCCCTGATGCTTGTGCCTTACTGCTTTGGACACTAAGAGTTGTAGCAAATAGTTGCATTGCCCAGTATGTATTTAATGAATCAACCTTACGGTGCAAAGTCTTGACAGGGATGAATGTCAAGTTGTTTTGCTAAAAGTGTGGCTTCTTAATTGGGGCAGTTTGTGTGAAGAATTAAAAATAATTGTAGTTTCGAATACTGCAGGATGATGCGGTGGTTAAAACAAAAATAAGAAGGATGCATCTTAAGGATGTAATAATGTAATAATGTGAGTTACTGCCTGTTCTCTTTAGGAATGAGTTCCTGGCTGCACAAGTCTTTATGTGGATGCCCAGATCGGGCAGAATACAAAGGTCACAATGCCAGTGTCTTCGGAAACTTGCTCTGCAGTGTCACAGCCTTGGTTTTTAGAAAAAGATTCGTGGTTGCTATGGAACTGTTAATAATGATTGCTACCTGTACCTCGATCCCTCAGACTCCCAGTCTCCAACATAAAATCATTTAGACCCGGGCTGTAGGGCAGTAAACAAACTTTCAAGCAAGAATTAACTGGGCTTGGGCATTCGTGTCTTAATGCAGGAAATGACTTTCATTATAACCTTTACTTACACTAGGAGCTTGGCTATATTGAAGGAGCCCCTAGTCTCTTGATAGTGGACTCAAACGCACGAGCAGTGCCAAAACCAGGAGCATTTTGGGTTATCACACAATGCATGTGAAAAGTTTTTATTTTGTGCACAACTGGCCTCAGTGTGGGTCTTTTCACGTATAAGATGAAATTCAGCCATGTACTAGATGCCTAAGTGGAAAGAGGAAAATATTCCTGTTGGAATATATATGTCTGTATATTTTAAAAATAAAATCTTGTAGTAAAGTGACATCTTTGCTATATCTCTGTGAGATTTGTGATCCATGTAATAGACGCTTCTTACTCCTGAATTATATTTCCGAGATACGGATCTCAGTGCTTATTAATGCATAACCAATCTTTGGGGGAAAACTAATCCAGCTCTTGAGCTCCAGGCACATAAAGTTAGGGATGGGTTATTGGGTGGGTGGAAAGAAGACATATCGAATTTGGGGACTTTTTAGCCTCACCGGTATGCAAATAATTCAACAATAATTCAGAATAAATAGCTTCCATTTCCTCAACTGCTGCTTCCTCTAATCCCTATAGTATGTGTTTTCCAACAATGATCTGGCCTCATTCACTGCTTTATTGCTTAGAATCGTAATGCTTTGAATTTGGAACACAGAATAAACGTTTGTCAGTAAAATCTAAAAAGATTTAAGGGTAGCTTTTCACTGACATGCAGATAGTTTATAGGAACAAATGGCAGCAGCATTTTTGGAAAGGAGATGTAAACATCACATTAGCCCTGGATCCCCCAACTCTGACTGCAAGAAGTGACAGTAACTTCATAAAGGTTAAACAGGCATGTTTAGGTCCCGGAGTGAAATTAAGTCTTCTACCCAGTCCACGGTTCTGCCGAAGACAAAGGTTTATCTGTGTGAATAAACTGAATGCACAGTTCAATAAATTCATGTTTGCAGGGCTACTTAAGGTATTATAAGATCTGGTACCAAACAATAAAAATGCAGATGGAACTATCAAATTTATCAAGCTGCCGCAATAAATTCAGATGCTCTCCAGAGCTGGCAAGGTGATGTCAAGAAAGTTAAACTTGAAGAACGAGACCTGGATTTCTAAATGAGATCAGGGGGAAAAGAAAGCAGAGTTAATAGGGGACATCAAGACTGAGACAATCGACATCACAGCTACGTTTGGAGGAGAGTTTACAAATCAATTCTTTCTGCTTGTTCTAAAATTGCTCTGCCGAAAAAACGGACATCGTTACACACTTTTCATGCTCTGGTTTATTTAGTCTTCTTTAACACAGCCATCGTTAGTTCAACAATCTAATGTTTGAGGTACATTACGGCAAATAGGGACACAGCTGTATAGGTTAGGCTATCAATACCTTGAGCCTGTTTTTCCTTTTAGGAAACAAAGCATTGTTTGTTAATACTGTCTTGGGTTACTTATATTTGTCAGGTTACTTATAGTGAGTGGTACACACTAAAGGTAGGGAATTTGTTCCCTGGCACAATTGCCTCTACACTATAATTTAGTCGTGTTCTCAAAACATTAGCATTCTGTAATCAAAAATAGAGAAAGCAATGTTTTAGTATAACATTAGACCGGAGTAAAAATTATCCCGGCCGAATAAGGGTGCACAGATACATAACACTAGCATGCTTTTGGAAGAATCCTATTAATATTCTGTGAAATTAATATATAAATAAAATATGACCTAGAATGAAATTACCATCATATACAAAAGGAAAAAACAACCCTTCCCTTCTCAAACCTGTTGCTTTTAACATCTTACACACCTACATTACATCATTTAGAGTGTAAAGGTCATTTTAAATTTGGAAAGCATGAAAGAGTCGTCTGATCGAACTCCCTACAAAAGCCAGTACATATTAATTTCAGAGATTTACGTTCGTTCCGGTGTTAAAGATACGGCATCCTTTTAAACCTCCTTGGTGAAAGATCTGTAATGTCTTTTATTTATTAAGCAAAATGCAGCTTTAACACAGTAAACTATATTTTTATATTATTTGAAAATATTAGAAGATAAAAATATTGTGAAGATATAACATGTTGTTCAAGGATATACGAAACTCTTTAGAATTGTTATTTAAGGAAAAGAGTACTTGAGTTAATACAGTAAATATTTTACTTCTAAGCACATGGCTTTTCTAGGCTTTCATTCCCTTTGGCATTCCTTCTTTCCCGTTTCTCTTATTTTCCAACTTCTCCCTCTTAGTTGTCTTTTTCTGATAGTCCTGACTTTCCTAGATCTTACTTGATTAGCTGAATATTACAGTCTTTCAATGTTTTCATTTGAAGTTAAAACATTGGTTTCTATTAAGTGAATAAGCGACCAGACTGTCTCTTCTACCTTTTTTAAAAAGTGTGTGTTTTTTTCTTATAATATAAAGTAGGTATGTCCTTAGCTTAAATACATATGTATATTATGTATCGCACACTTGAAATACAATAATTAGCTTCACAGAGTTCAGTGGAAATTCAACATAGCGCTGGTACACTATTCGGCAAGCCTATGGAATGACAAGAAATGAATCCCATCTCGTGACTAGTATCTCAAGTAGCCTCTGGTTTTTCTAACTAAGCCAGATTGGTCAGCGTTTTGCAGCTGCCCCTTCTCTTCTTCCATGCCATCTTGGAGAAATTCTACAAAAATAGAACCAAAGAACAAGTTGGAAGCGACGCTCCTGACAGGTCGCCTTCATGGTAGATCTTGGTCTGTCTGTGCGCTGCTCCTATGGAGTGAGTGAGGGCTGCTTGGACAACAACACGGTAGTGAGTGGGTAGTGCGGACACATGCAGGGCTTTGTTTCCAGACTCTGGTTACCCGCCGGAACGGAAGCACAGGCCGGGCCCGGCAGGCTGCGCGTTTAGGCGGTCTGGTCCACCTGGAGCACGGCAGGCTGGCCCGGGCTTGCATCCGACTGCTCTGCATCCTCAGAGGTCAGCAGGTAGCCTCCCTCGTAGCGAACCTTCTGTGCTTGTTCCAGGGCCACCGACTCCTCCTCTTCATCTTCCACGATTGTCAAGTCGATGTTGCTATCCCTGCCCGAGTTACTCCCTCTGGAGGCCTCCCTCTCTGCATCCTCCTCCTTGCTCTTGCCTTCCACCAGGGCACCGGTGAGGGACGCTTCAGAAAGACCCTCTGCAAATGAGCTCTCCTCGTGGTCATCTGGCATCTGCTCGCTGCTAGGCGTGTCTTCTGACTTGGTCTCGTTTTCTGCAGGGCCTTCTCCCTCTCGGACTTTCTTCCGGCCAAAAGTGAGGGGAGAAACCTTGAAGGGGGAGCTTTTCCCTGAGGATATTTTCTGGTGATTGGAAGTGAGAGATTTCTTAATCTTCTCTCTCCTCTCTACAGACACGATCTTTGTCCCCAGCTTGTTCATTTTTTTCTCGATGTTCTGGCGAGAAAACGCTTTCTTGAGGCTATCTACTTTCCGGAGGCTGGATCTTTTTATTTTCTCTGCCCTGCTTTCTTCCATCTTTTCCTCTGCACTGTCTTCCAGGGTCTCCTCATCGTGGGGCAATTCATCATCTGATGAGAGGTCCACCGTGTGCAAGGTTTCCTCCAAGGACTTGTTTTCATCAGCAAGCTCCTCCTTCTCTTCCGCTGGGCTGGAAACTGGCTCTTTCACAAACACACTGGCAGGGATCTCATTTTCTTCCTGAAAAGATGGACAATGTAGATAGATTTCATGTTAATAACAGATGTTACAAACGGTCCTGAGCTGCTGTCATTTGCAGTGTGTATCTTTCTGGCACATGGGGATGACAGAAACCACACGTTTGTGGCTTCAGTTTTCTAGAATATGAAGAGTGAATTCTAAACTGGTCAAGTCATTCCCCTGAGGCTGGATAAGGGCAAGGGATGCTTATTGGGAATATTATGAGGGCAGATGACAAGGGCTCTATCAGTGACGGGCAGGGGAGGAAGTGGGTTGTGGCTCTGACAGACCAGGAAGTTGCCTAGATAAAGGAGCTAAAGTAAGTTACTGTGAACCCAAGAGGCCTCTGTCTCCCATCTTCCTTTAATGTCAGGTGGCTCTGCTCCTGCCAAAATCCCACTGGAGGTGGAGTTAGAAGATAAACGATGGGGGCAAAGGAGAGAACTGGGAAGTCCTCAAGAGTCAGGCACCATGTAAACCCTTGATCAGGTTTCCTCCCCCGCTAGGAATCAGAAGGAAAAGTGTGGTCAACCTTGGTATCTATTCAGAAGTGCACACTAATTTTTCTGATGACATGATTTTAGAGTAAGAGAAGGCAGGGCCAGCCTCACTGGGGGCCCACCCATGAAGTCCTGCGGTTCAGGATATCCTATGTGGGCATTAATAAGGACAGGACACATACCATGGCCATTCTTAGAGGAGCAAGGGAGGTCTCTGAAGCAGCTTATCAAGGCTCTCTTGTTAAACAGGGCTTCCTTGGACAAGAATACTTAGATCCCCCACCTGGAGCTAAGAGTGAGGACAGAAGCTCAGGAATCTGTCCCTTTCCCTGCACTATTCCCAGCATACCTCTTCCCTCAGTCTGTGGACACAGAGGCAAAGGTCTGACCCTCTCTGTGTCTCAGGGAGCAGAGCCTGAGAACTGGCCTCCAGAGTTCAAGGGCAATGGTGTTCCACTTCTTCTAAGCGGGTAGATTTGCTTTCAGGTAGCTTGGGTCACACAGAACAGCAATCCCTTTCTTTTTAATTTTAATTTTTAATTTTTTTTTACTGTGTATTTATTTTTGAGAGAGAGAGAAAGAGAGAATGTGAGCAGGGGAGGGGCAGAAACAGAGGGAGACACAGAATCCGAAGCAGGTTCCAGGCTCTGAGCTGTCAGAACAGAACCCCACGCGGGGCTCGAACTCATGAGCTGTGAGATCGTGACCTGAGCCAAAGTTGGACACTTAACTGACTGAGCCACCCAGGGGCCCAAGGAATCCCTTTCTTTTTTAAAATTTTTCTTTGAATATTGGAAAATGAGAGCTGGCCAGCAAGGTGTCTTCACATTTTCATCGAAAGAACCAGCACAGTGGAAAGAACGTGTAACAGAAGCCTGAGTCTCAGTCTTTACTGTACTGCTGAGTGCCTGTGTGGCTTTCAGCAAATTATTTGATCTCCTTGGGTCTCAGTTTCTCCCAAATATGAACAAGAGGACTTGACCTCGATTAGCAACTTTCAAACCACACTCCCAGGGACACTCGGGGTTCTGTAGGAATGCCAAGGTGGGCCAGGCTTCAGAGCCCCACTTCCTCCTTAGCTTCAACCTTACCAGATTATACGGTGGACTGCCCAGTAAATTCCCAGTTTGAAACATAACTGGATTTTGTGCATTTACAAGTCTGTCTGGGATCTAGACTTCAGGTGAGGTTCATGTTAACAGTAAGAATTTCCCTTCTTTTAATTGAGCGAAAAGTCAATGACATTGGGGTTAGGGTCAAACACATATTCTAAGAGTGTACCTGCATATTTTTTAACTTTTTGCCTATAGAAACTAAATGAACAAAGTTTTGATACAGAGAAACCTAGAAGTCCCTCTCCTTATTAACCACTGAACAGAATAGTTACGCTATTCTGGAAAAAATACAGCCCCGTGTCTCCCTCTTTTGCACATACACTCATACCACAGTCCATTCCATAAATTGGTTAGAAACAAGGGATAACATCTTGGATAGAGGTTAATAGAAAATCTGGTTATATAGAACCTTTGTTAGAGTAAAGAAATCACAGATTCTGTTTCCCAAAGCCCTCTCCACAACCACCCATTTTTAATGTCATAAAGACGGTCAGGAACGTAGTACGACGGACCAAGTAAAAAAAATCGGAAAGAAACATGGCATTCCCACGAGTCATTTATGACCTCGACTTTTCCAGAGAGCAACTTTCCCATGTTTCAAGTCTCAACTTGCCTCTATCTTGCTGGCACGTACTCCCCATGAGGGTGGCAATTTGGGTCTCTTGTTCACTGTTGTGCCCCCGTCACAATAGTTCCTGGCAGCTCAACAGCTATTTATTGAATGAACACATGGTGGTTAAGGTGGCTTTCTAAGAAAGCCTGGAGAGAGTGGCCGGAATAGAAATTGCCCCTCCGCTGGGTAGGCCTGAGGACTACAAAAGAACGGGTTTCGCTCTTCTAAGGAAGTTTGGTGACTGCTGCTGCCACTGGGAAATGAGAACCGAGGCCTAAGGGACGCTGCGGTTTCCGTTTCTAAGGAAGGAGGTTATTCTCAGTGGATGAGCATCACTGACAGGGAGGCCGACTACAGCAACAGCTAAGGCCCTGATGCTTGGTCCAGAAGCAAAATTACTCCTGGGGTTTGACAAAAGGCTTGGGAGGGTTTGACAGGAGCTGCCTGCAGGAAAGGAAGAAACTAAGAACTCAGTGAAAAGTTAAGTCCTCAGTGAAGGAAGCAGAAATTCAGGGGAAACTACAAAAATAAGCCTTGGTTCCCAGAGAAAAGGTACAACTCGTATGCCTTAATCTCTCCGGGTAATCACAGGAATACCCTGCTAACGTCCCTTTCTTCAGCCTTAACAAAAAGGTAGACATATTGACCGTGCTTCCGAAAGAATTCAGCAATCCTGCGTTTTTTTTCTTAAATGTAAAGTCTGTTATTACAAAAGCACAGCTACTGTTGAGCGGGAGACTCCTGTCCCTCTCTCTCGGCACATGTCCGTCAAGGACAGGTTTGAGGAGAGCGCGCTGTCAGGGGAGGCAGCGGCCTTGTGTGGTAGATACCACACGCGTGAGGGCAGCTGAGGGACGGTGGGAAACCACCGAACTCTTCTATCCAACGCCTGGGACGTTTACACGAGGGCTCTCAATGCCGGCTATGAAAATAAACCCAGTGGGAACAGACACAATCCAGACGAGCTGGCTGTGTCTTTACAAAAGTGGGAACGAGTGAGATATCTCTTTTTTTGGCTAACTGCTTTATGCTTCTGCTGTCATTTTAATTGCTCGAGCAGTTCGTTGTGTTCTGTCTACTGGACAGTGTCTATTTTGTGGCTGCTCATGGCATCCAGTCTGAGGGCAAGCCCCTTCCTGTCACACAGGAATGGTGGATGTCTAAGCACACGGAGGCCTTACCTTTCCTCTCTGTTTTTTTTGTTTGTTTGTTTTTTTTTAGAAGCAACAAAATACTGACACCCTTCAAAAATCTCCATTTTTGTTTCAACTGAACGTACGCGTCGTGTCGGGCTACAACGTAAGCGCTTTGCTGGCGGATATTCAACTGGCATGTCATGGCGGTACGTCCTCTATACCAACACGGTCCACAGGCACCCAATCTGACCTGTGCCCGTGCTCTGCTCAGTCCTCTCACACAGGCCTCATGGAAACACTTGAGACTTCACCTGTCTACGGGGAAAGGGACACTTCTGCCCGCTTCAGCCTCCTGTCGTAATGGTTCTGATCTGCTTTCTCTTACAGATTCCAATCTTGACAGCTCTTTCCAGGGGGAGGATCAACTCTACTTCCTCCATTCTATCACCGCTTACCTAGGCTAGTGACTCATAGATCTGCTTAGGGCCTGTGACTCCCTAACAGGGCACCAAGAATCCCTCGTGGGCTGGCGCTGACTTCTGGGGCCCTTCTACCCGGCAGAGGCCCCCCAGAAGCAGCTGACAGTTTGCTCTACAGATTTATTTTCCAAAAGATACTCGGCCTGCCACTGACACAGCTGCTCTGGGTTCTGACCTTTCACAAGAACCCTTAGGAGTTTTTCAAAGGAAGGGAGAATTAAACGGCACACTTCAAACCTATATGAATGATGTGCTTGCAGCACTAAAGAGAAAAGGAAGGAAAGAACTCTCCAGAAGTGGCGTTTTTCCTTACACTTCAGCTTGTTTGCTATTTCTATTGATTCTCGTGAACTGGCTGTCCCAGTCGCGCATGTAGATACCAGCACAGAGAAGCCTGCCAACACGCTGAGCACTTCTTGTGTTGGAGTTCGCGGAAGCAAATCTTTGCACATATATAGATGCATACGCTTTAAAGGAGATTCTATGACTCGCGTTAGAAAAGGAAGCCGACCGTAAAAGCTTGACTAAGGGGAGAGAAGCCAGCAGTGTGTTCTTGGGTCACAGACTTATCATCCCTGTTGTTAGACGAAAAGAGCGAAGCCTGTCATAGACCCAGAGGGATGTGGTGGCATCCTGGAGGGATAGGAGGACCATAAATTTGTGTCCACGGGATGCTTTATCCAATAATCTCTAAATACTAGTTATTAAAATGGAACTATGCCCACCTGACATTCTGATTTATAGGTCTCTTTTACACACTGATGGTTTTCTCCAATTTGTGTTTCTGAGGTATAGATTGCCAAGTGGATAAAGCCATTGATTAGAACTGCACCCCTAAGGCAGCTGTCGGTAGAATCAGCAAGTCATAAGAATAAAATGCATTAGTTATAATCCCTGAGCAGTCTTTCACATTGTGGAGGATTTAAAAGTTTCATTATTTTTCAGTGTTACCAAGGGTTCAATTCTTTTTTAAGATCACACCGGTTAGGTATTCTTTGCTACCCACAAAAAAAAAAAAAAAAAAAGCAAAAAAACACCAAACAAAAACCAAAACAAAACAAATCATTCTGAATTATTTAAAAGCTGACGCAGAAAACCCAGTAAGCATGAACTTTGCCATAGTGGGAATACAGTGTTTGTTTTTACTCATTTTACAGTTCAACTCTATAATTCCTATTATTAATAAAATGAAACCTTGCTAGTCACTTTCTCTGGGCGTCTGTTTCTTTGATACAAAATGAAGTTAAGCTAAATGATTATTAAGGTACTTTCCAGCTCCAAGATATTTGATTTTGTGATATTAATGTAAATCCCATGAACAATAACTAAAAAATCATAGACGCGATCTCCTAAAGCACTAACACCAAACATGCTTTGTTTCGTACAAGGATTCAAACCACAGGACCTGAGCTGCACCGGACAATGCTTTTCACTCAATTCCAACAGACACAGATTTGCAAAACAAGGGAAGGGGCCACATTTACCTGGAAGGACTGCATCTGACAAACAGTCCAGTTTTTTAACAAATGAGAAAAAGTAAGGATTCTTTTGAAGAAACAATCAGTTATTCACTTAACAGGCCCGAGGCTGCGCTGACATTCAATAAGTGTAAATAATAACAATAAGAGCAAGTATTTGGTCTCAGAAACTAAAAGGGCACGGGATAAGGAGCGCATCAAAACCGATATCCCATTATGGGAACATTAATCAATGGGACATGAACATGGCGAGTTGTCATATTAAGGTGTCTTTGATTTCCTATGTTGCCATTTCTTCTACATCTGTAATAATTTAACAGTTTTCAGAGCAGTGGTTTGGGATAGAGAAAGTACAGTCTTTAAAAAAAAATCAACTTGAAAATAGTCTGAGGATGTTATACTTTTAGCACTGTTCTAAAATTCTGATCTCATTGAAGGAAGCCAAATGATGACTATTTGAACACATTTATAGGCCTGATTCTCTACGAATGTATCCACAGCAAACACCCAACCTCTACTCTTTTCACCCAATTTCACAATTTTATGTGGACGAAAGTGTAAGCTGTCCAGGCGGAGTCTCATTTTGTTCCCTGGATTTGAAGCCATTCCCACACCGCTTTTTCGGGATAATCATTACTAGAACCTTAAGGCATAGGTGGGCGCCACACCCTCAGGGCCAGTTAGCTGTGAAACGCTAGGCTCATGAATCAACAGAGAAAATTTCCTTTTGATGGTAAATGCACTGATTTTCTGCGTAAACTCTATTTTTAGTTAAAGATAGCCATGCTTACGGGCAAAGCATGAGTCTTGTTAGTTTTTAGCATTTGCTTTTTGATCACCAACCCCTTTCAGTCTTATGTCATTTACACTGGGTCCTGTCACAGTATTTTGAGGTCAAACATTGATCTTAGGCTATCCTAAAAACTATATATAAAAAGAAAACCTGCTAAGTTTAACAAGGATTTTACAATTTGCTTCATCACTCAAAGGGAGGTGACTATTCTCGAGTTTTAGGTGCCAGTGGCTATAATTTGAAGTAACTGCTAAAGGTAGGAGGGGGCTTTAAAGCCACAACAACCTTGTAAGTTCAGCACACATTGAAATACATAAATAACACATTTTAAATAGGACAAATTAAGGACAAAAGTTGGAATTAAAAATAAAATGCGAACGTAGAAGTGTCTAGTAGACAAACCAACTGAGCAACCAACAACCAAAAAGCACCTGCAGATTCTGGAGGACACGACAGGACCTTACAAACTGGAAACCTCATCTTCTAAACATGACAGTGCTACATCTGCCCAGGTGACAGATTTGCTTTCCTCACTTTCTCGTCTTAAAATTTTTCACATAGGGGCGCCTGGGTGGCTCAGTTGGTTCAGCGTCTGACTTCGGCTCAGGTCACGATATCACGGTTCGTGGGTTCGAGCCCCACATTTGGGGTCACTGCTATCAGCAGAGAGCCTGCTTCAGATCCTCTGTCCCCCTCTCTCTCTCTGTGCCCCTTCCCTATTTGCACTCTCGCTGTCTCTAAAAAATAAATACACATTAAGAACATAAAATTTTCACACCTATTTTTTTGTCTTGAATTAGAAAACCAATGAATTTAGAAGAGGAAAGTCTGGCATTGGATTCAAAGGGAATTGAAAACAACAAATGACCTATGGAGTGGCAACTCGTGTATCCTCTGCCTTCTTACTCTCTCACCCACCCGCTCTCAGCCACACAGTAAAGCCTGCCACTAGAAGGGGCTATTTTGGGTAGGCCCTTTGGGCAGAGTCCTTTGCTCTCATGGTGTATCGGGGATATAATATTGATTTCGACATGGTAGTTGCCATATGATGTATGGCAGGGAATGGAAGAGAGTGTGTGTGCGCGTGCGTGGGTATGTAGCTTTTAATGAGTCCCATCTAAAAAGCATAGGCCTGGCTGTTGTCAGATCTCGAGTAGGGTGGGGTCAGTTTTCACTCAGCAGCCATGTTTCTAAATAAGCTAAAGTATAACCTTCACTGTGTAAATGCATGTCAGATCCACCCAGGAATAGCTTCCATTCCTTGAGTTCTTACACCATGTAACTCACTAACCATTTTAAACAGGTTATTGCATTTATTCCTCACCCTGTGAGAGATACAAAGGGAAAAGCATCCATGTTTAAGAGCATGGAATCAATATGTGAGTTCAAATCCCTGCCTCACTGCTTGACGTTACTAAATAACTTCAAACAAGATATAGATACCTTCGAATTGCAGCCTCCTCATCTGTAAGTTGAGGGCAAATGAGAGAATGCACAGAAGGATACTTAGAGCATGCAGGGCTTACTAAAAGAGCTGACAAATGTTTTGCTCCTATTCATATCCTCAGTGTACAGATGAGAAAACAGAAGCTTGGAGAAGCTGCAAAATGTGCACAAGATCACATAGTTGGCAAGCGGTGAAACTAGCATTTGAACCAGTGTCTATGTGACAAAATAGATCTTCTCAACCCCAACCCCTCGACTGGTACCCTGCGAGCCCCTACTTTAAGAGAAAGAACAACTCTCCATGAAGAGACTGCACCCACATTTGTTTTTGCAAAATAACCACCTTACGATGTCTTGAGAGTTGAGATTTCTAATATCCTTCAGGCTACGAAAGGATCTTACATGGCTTAAGAAAGCTCCAGTTCCTTGCCTTTAGGTCCTTGCTTCCTAACCTGCTCTTTTAAAAAAAAAAAAAAAAAAAAAAAAAAAGGTCCTCGGGGGCGGCTTGTTAAGAGGCGCAGAATGGAGCCTGAATATGTTGCTTTGGATCCTCTTAGCTTCCACCTTGGTCTTGCGCACCCCTGTTTCACCTTTTACTCACTCTATGGAGAATTCCGACCACTTCTGGCTGCAATTTCACACCTGTCAATCCAATGTGACAAAAGAGGAGACCGGGGTATGGCTCAACAGCAGCCTGAGTCTTTAAGTTCCCCACCTGTTGTTTTTTTCAAATGTCAGATTTACAATTCTCTTGAATTTTTACTCACATATCTCTTCCGTCCCTGCCTCCAACAACTACAGAATCCGCGGCAAAATGAAACATAAACCGATCCCGACAAATTATGATCTTCCTCTACTAGATACTTCTTCCTCCCTTAACTAAGGATAGAGGACAAGAGATAATCTCCCTGATTCATACTGGAGGGAGGAAAATTTCCTTTGATGACTCAGATTTAAACATGTCTGCACATGTTTGGTTTTGTTTGGAGATCAGTATTTAATTTAGAAATGCCTTGAGAGCTGAGATTTCTAATATCTTTTAGGCTAATAAAGTAAAGGATCTTATATGGCTTAAGAAAGGCGCAGTCACCGTATCTCTTTTCAGTTCATCTGGTGCATGAAAAGCTATTCCATTTGCATTAAAGGCTAAAAAATGTCTGGGCTGCAAAAGCCTGCAAGGTATAGGAGGACATCAGCTGCCTGAAGCTTTACATCAAGTGCAATTTGGGGAGGACAAAAAAACAGCCAGATGAGTCTTTCCTTTTAAGGAGGGAAAGAGGCTTAGGTTCTAACTTGGCGGAGCAGATTCATTTAGAAAAAAGAAGGCTCCCTCGGCTTAAATTCCAATTTCTAAATCTCCCTTGGGAGATGAAGGCTCTTCTTGTGTGCCTTTCACAATCAAACAGTTGGTTATAGCCTCTCCCCTCCATGGCTTTGAAATCCTCTCCTATTCACATGGTCACAAGGAGACAGCCCTAGGGCAGGCATGGCAATTGCTTCCTGGGCTCTGTGTTGGCTGCGTTCCATTGGGCGGAAGGACTTCCAGCCTTGGGCAGGGCTACCCTTGGATTCACAAATGCCCACCACTTGGCGGAACAACAGCCCCACGCAACCTCCCTGTCCCCAGATACCCTCTTGCTACATTAACTGCATCATTGATGCATTAAAAAAAATTAAGTGGCCTTTTTATTCTAAGGCAACCATCGGAAAGAGAAAATATTCGAGACTAGCCTTTGCAACTAAAACTGATAACACTGCTTTTATTTTACAGTTGTGGCTTCTCTGAGCAATAAGAAGCATACCTCTTGTATCTGTAAAGAGTTATGCTCTGTATTTTTACTGCATTATTTGCCAGAAAATAACAAAGATTGCTTTGGTGACAAGAATCTTAAAGGAAGAGACTAGTTCAATTCTAATGCAATCAGTCTTCAGTACTTGGTTAGCTTCTCAAACATTCGCAGCCGTTAGACAAAGAGAGAAGCAGTCATGAATTTGACTTCTTGATTAAAAAAAAAAAATCAGATGATTATCTCATTTCCACAAAGAGTTAATCAACAGGCACTGAATTAATATGCCCTGTCCAGCTAACAGCTGCAGTCAGAGCCCCAAGTTCATAATGCAAGGAGACACATGAATCTGACTCGGGTGCACGCACCTGCTCACCGTCCCAACCTGCATGGAGTGCGTCCAGGTGCTCCCTAACAAATGAGCCTGGCGTACTAACCTCTGGGGCAACTGCCTTGGGTTTAGGCTGCCGTGACCTGAGAAATTCCCACCCCCGGGTGCGGAGGTCACACTCCTGCTGAAGGCGGATGGGGACAACGCCTGGTGTGTGTGGGATCCCTGACAGGCAGGACAGATGTAGAAGTGGCTGTGAGAGCCAGGCTGACTGAGACCACGAAGGCTGAGGAATCCCAGCTGGGCGGGAGGAGGAGGAGGGGGCACTGACCTGGAAGATGAGCACTTTGAAATGGTTGCGCCTGAGGAGCTGGGCGTGGTTGTTCTCCAGCCGCTTCACCTGCGCGCTCTGCCTGTCCATGCGCTCCTTGACCGCGCGAGTGTGGGCGCTGACCTTGCGGGACTTCTCCAGCAGCTTGCTCACCGTGTTGCTGGTGGAGGCCTGGTATTTGGAGAGCTTGGTGAGGTCGTTCTGGATGCCCTTCACGGAGCCCTCTAGGCTGATCTGCCGCTGCTCCATATTGTGCTGGTTCTCCTGCACGGCATCCAGCATGTTCACCAGCTTGTCCAGGAGCGTGAGCACCGTGACGGCGTTCACCTGCGAGTTGTCCCGGATGGCCTCCTCCGCGCTCCCCAGGTTCAGGCTGGGGCTCGGCGTGGAAGAGGGCGCGAGGCTGGGGCTGGCTGGCTTCTCCTGCCACACGGCAGACCCCGGGTGCTGAAACTTCTCAGCTTGGGCGGCGTCCTCCCCCATGGCTGGACAGGTGGGAACGTTCTTCTCCGGCAAGAAGGACGGCAGCGAGCGGGCAGAAAGAGGCCTGCTGGCTTGAGCTCAGAGCACCGCTCTCCAGGACTGGCAGAGGTTCAGACAGGCAACAACTGGCTACACTGATCAGGGGAACTGCATTCCAGCTGCTCTTAAAAGCCCTACTCCACCCAGTGGGAGGCGAAGGTTACAGAACTGAGAACCACTCAGGGTTCAGAAGCAGGCGCACACTTCCTAACCGCGTTCTCCTCGGCACGGGGCACTTTCCTGCAGGTTTAGCTTTTCTTTCCTACTCTTCTATCCCTTTATGAAAGAAGTTCAAGGCCATGTTTCAATCATGACTTCATCTAGAGGCGGAGAAAAACATGCTAATTTGGCTCAGCTCCACAGCCTCCAATTGGCTAGAGCCAGTAAACTTTTCTCTGGCTGCTTTGCTACAGATGAAACACTGCTTCGTGTGCGTGTGTGTGTGTGTGTGTGTGTGTGTGTGTGTGTGTTCCTGCATACAAGTTATTGTAATGGAAAGTATTGTTTGCACTTGCCCTAGAAGGACTGGTGGGCTGCAGAAGGAATGGTGTCCTACGGGGAGGGGCCAAGTTTAAAAGGTACTTGCAGACAAGCTTGCAGTGTTAATTTTTAATTTTCAGGTGGATGGAAGTAACCCTGATAAGAGCAAGGAAAGTAGCCCAATTCTTATGACTCTTGCGGTTGGGGGTGCAAAAGAAGTTGCAAGTGCCTGAACTTAAGGAATATTCAAATATGTCATGCTGTTACGGACGGTTATCATGTAGTAGAAGGTGAATTTTTGAATGACTAGGTTTTTTTTTAATTTTTTTAACGTTATTTATTTTTGAGACAGAGAGAGACAGAGCATGAATGGGGGAGGGGCAGAGAGAGAGACACACACAGAATCCAGGCTCTGAGCCATCAGCCCAGAGCCCGACGCGGGGCTCGAACTCACAGACTGTGAGATCGTGACCTGAGCCGAAGTCGGACGCTTAACCGACTGAGCCACCCAGGCGCCCCTTGAATGACTAGTTTTTAAAACACAGAGTTTCTTTGGAGAAGTAAAATTGCAAAAGGAAAAACAAACAAACAAGCCAAAGTATGGTCTCTTTAAGAACCTACCATGCCAATTTGGTTTAGCTAATTCTGGATCTGCACTGAGAGATTTTCTCAAATACCTATCTGTGCAAGTCACTTATTGACACGTGCCCAGAAGTGCAACGTCGGGCAGCTTGAGTTGGAGTTTCTGAAGTGCTTCTAATGTTTGACATTTCCAAATTCCTGTTCAGTCAAGTGGCACACCTGTTCTGAAACATGGCCCTCCTCAGCTGAGCCCTTGGGACGTGGGGCTTATTTCCTAAAACGACTTTACATGCTTGAATTGGTTTTAAATGTATCCAGCCTTTGAAAGTGCTTTCAGCAGGAAGTTTGTAATAGGCCTTCTATGAACAGTTTTGAGAGGAACAAATGCCAGCTCATACTGGGTCAGGGATTGATAATGGAAAAGTGCTGTTCTTTGGTGGCAAAATCTATAGGTCAGCCAATCAATCGGCAGGTCATTTGTCATCACATTTATTGAATTTTTGAGTCCCCGCTATCTGCTTAGTTCTAGGTTTGATGAACTATCCAGGGGACATTAGTAAAGCATTCTCTAAGACTACATCTGCTAGTTAGGGAGATGAAGATATTTACAGAGACCCCTATTTCCTCAGATAATCGGTACCCCAAATCCACTTTTAAAATTGGGACAATAAGAGGCGCCTGCGTGGCTCAGTCAGTTAAGCGTCCGACTTTGGCTCAGGTCAAGATTTCAAGGTCCGTGAGTTCGAGCCTCTCATCGGGCTCTGTGCTGACAGCTCGGAGCCTGGAGCCTGCTTCCGATTCTGTGTCTCCCTCTCTCTCTGCTCCTCCCCCGCTCATGCTCTGTCCCTGTCTCAGAAATAAATAAACATTAAAAAAAAATTTAAAAAAAATGTTGACTTTGAGAAGCATGATTTTCTAACAAAATTATACAGTATCATGATACAATGTCCCTTCCCATTTGACTTCTGTGGACAAATATAAAAAGGGTCATTATTGCAAAAATATTTGAGGGCTTCATCAGTTTTCTGAGAGCCTCTCTTAAGTTTTGACATTCAAAACACTCCCTTTTGAAGCACTTATTGTTTCATCATCTGCATGGATTTTGTTTCTTCTTCTTTAAATGTGAACTATTTCCAGCTGCAGACTCTCGTTTGTCAGAAGAGTTGTCCATGATTCAGGGGTTTCTTTAACATTACCCTCATCAACTTCGTGATTTCTTACGTATTCTGAAAGATTTTCAGTTTCACATTATAATCACTTTGCCCTGATTTTGCATTGATTTGCATTGATTTTGCACTGCATTGTTAGACATGGTGTCATCAGTTAGATGAGTGGAGACACTAGACACATGAAGTTGAGGTGGGGAGAGGAGAGAGGCTCCTTGTTAGATAGGAAGAAAGGTTTGCATGTGGGCTTACTTTTTTAAAAGTAATTTTGCATAACACAAGTAACATAACAGTTGTCTATTGCTATGTAACAAACCAGCCTGAAATTCAGTGGCTGAAAACGACAATTGACTTTTATGTCCTCGTGGTTCTGTGATTGATGTGGCAGGGCACAGTTACAATGGGTCATCTGGTTAGACACGCTCGTTCACCTGTAATGGATCCCAGGATGGTCTCAGTCACATGTCTGACTCCTTAGCTGGGTTGACTAGAATGCTGGGATTTCTCTCTCCTCCATCTTTCAGCCTCCAGGGACTCTCCCTCTAGTCTCTCTAGTAGGGAGGCCAAACTTGTTTACATGGTGCCTCAGGATTCCCAGGGAGTGGAAGCAAAATCTTTAGGACCTCTCAAGGCTAGGTTGTGGAACTCTTCCCTTGTCATTTCTACCGCATTCTATTGGTCCAAGTAGGTAGGTCACAGACCAAGCTCAGATTCAAGGAGATAGGAAATAGACACCCCCTCTCTATGAGAGGAGCAGCAGAGGCCCAGGATAAAGGCTAAGCCTCATGGGACAGATTGTTGTAGCCATCTTTGGAAACAATCCACCTCAACAAGAATACATTCTTCTTTCAAAATTCTGTTATGAGTAAAGCTGAGGGCCCTTTCCATCACCATTTTCATCCCATTCGCTTTCACCTCTTATCAGAAGTAATCATCTTTATGGATTTGGAGTATATCTTTTGGAAATTATATTTATATGTGATCACAAGTGAATAGTTTTATGTTGTGATGTAATTTGCTTTCTCGTACAACTTTATAAGCAATGGCGACTATGAGGAGCTATGTAATGGGGACCTGTCCTATGCAAAATGGCATGGAAGTACATGATGACTTTGACACAAATTCTAAGGGCATCAAAAGTTTGTACAAGGAAAGAACAAAGGCAATAAAGGAAAGCACTGGTGATAGGTTAGAATTTGAGGTAACCCTGAGTAGCCACACTCACCGTTTAGTTGACCTAAGTTAAGTCCTATTTCTGTCTGGGAGAAAATAGTGACATTTAGCAATCAACTCTTGGAAGACATTTTTGAAAAATTAAGTCTACTCATTACATACTAATGTGTTCCTTAGAAATTAGGTATGAGACGTTAGCCTTGATAAAATGGAGGGGCGCGTGGATGGCTCAGTCAGTTAACCGTCAGACTCTTGATTTCTGCTCAGGTCATGATTTCATGGTTCCATTGGTGAGATTGAGCCCGTGTTGGGCTCAGCTCTGACAGTGCAGAGCCTGCTAGGGATTCTCTCTCTCCGCCCCTCCCCGACGTGAGTGCACACGCTCTCACTCTCAAAATAAATAAATAAACTTAAAAAAAATAGACTTGATACAATGGCATATAGAAGTCTCCTAGAGGTATCTGAACATGTGAAAGGGACCTGTTTAAGAAGAATTGGTGCGACAGCAAATTAGGCAGGTAGACAAATATGGGGTATGGACATTAGGTTTGGTGCTGGAATGGGGTACTGTGAGTCACAACAGGGTATGATTAGGGATCTAAATCCCCCAACAGACTCAGTAAGGTTTGGTTAATCTTTTAGCATAATCTCTGTGCCAGAGGCAGCTCAATGGCCTTCTTGGTTGGCCTTTTCCATTTAAACTCATATGGCCTTTTCCATTTAAACTCTTAAGGCCAAGAATCCTTCATTCTTGGTCTTACTAGTGTGACAACCATAAGAGTCCGAGAATGATGATCCCACAGAAAAGAAAGCCCTTCTCCTCAATGGCTAAAGAATCAGAGAAGCTAAGCTGGCCACTCTGTATATCTTCTCCTTTGAACTCCATAGTGGTATTCAAAGCCTTTCAAAGACTGAGTTGCCTCTTGAGCAGGAGGTTGTATGATTCTATTAACATGATGAAAAGAAAGAACCTGATGACATGTTGGTTTTTTTCTCAAGGAAAGAAGAGGAGAGAAGGAAAAGAAAAGAAAAGGAAGGTGTCTTCTAGGAGGAAGAGGAATATTTTCACCTTTTTATTCTTCGTGATGAAAACTCTACCACCTACCATATACTTGTGACGTCTCCTTTATGTGGGTAGCTCCTGGCTAAGAAGCCAGGAATTCTCCATTGATCTTTTATATTTATGAATGTCTTTTGAGCAGCTATACTGACAGTCTTTTGTTCTGGACTATATTTTCAAGAATGAAGAGTGAATAACCTTGGAAAACAGAGATAGTAGCAGAGGATGGAGAAGGAGCAGAGGGTAAGATTATTTAATGTCCAGTATAATAAAGCAAGGGGTGGGCAGATTCTTGGGCAAAGGTCAGGCAGACTGTAGCTTTTTTTTAAAAGTTTATTTATTTTTGAGGGGGGGGGGGTAGGAAGAGACAGAGTGCGAGAGGGGGAGGGGCAGATAGAGACACACACAGAATCCAAAGCAGGCTCCAGGCTCCGAGCTGTCAGCACAGAGCCTGATGCGGGGCTCGAACCCATGAGCAGTGAGATCATGACCTGAGCTGAAGTTGGATGCTCAGCTGACTGAGCCAGCCGGGTGCCCCAGATTGTAGCTTTTTATAAAAGATTGGAGTTTCCTAAACTTGGGGTTCTTCACATGGGCTACGAATCCATGACATGTGCAGGATCTACCGATGTGCCTCTCTGCATCACCCCCGTGTGACTTGAGGAGGGGAGGGAAAGGGAACTGATGCGAACATGACATTTATTTGCGTCCTGGGCCCTGAATAATAAAGTCTTTGTCTCTGAGCCAGGAGTCACGTACCTTCTGCCATGAGACTGTGGCAGGTTAACTTTTTTTTGGGGAAGGTGAATGATCATTTGACCATATCCGGCTTCCCTCTGCACTGCATCTTGTAGTGGGTGCAGATAAAAGCAAAGGTGTAGTTTGTAGAAGGCCTGCAGGTCCTTTTACCCTTTGCTGAGGCAATGGAGAGGAATTACATGTTCACTTTCACTGGAAATATTAATGATGAAAAGCATAATTTTACATAACCCTAATCTCTCCCAACCAAAGTCCCCGTATAACCTATCAGTGATGTCGCTGTGAAATACAGCAACATATAAGGGAATCCTGTATAAATGAGTGATGAAGCCTAAATAATATATAACGTTGACATAAAAGGTAGATTCTACTTCACTCCCCTGAGCTGCCATTTAGGGAATGCCGCAAGTTTTGGAAATCCTGGAGGTTTTGCATTCTCAAGGCCTTCTCTGCCTCTTGGACTCCCATTTCCCAATGTGCCATTTCTGTATGACTCCATACCTGCCCGGTCACGAACCTCAGCCCTTCCCTCAGCATCACAGAACTTGCCTACACAAAGCATTCACGAGTGTAGTGAATGTTAATGCAATTTCAGGGTCCCTGTCAGGAGGATTCTGACATCTTATTGCTTCTTCTCTTCCCAGTTTTATGCCTTCCCGTCTTCTCCTTACCTCCACATTCTATTTCATGAAGGGAAATTTTACTCAAACACTGGCTCTTGGGTTTTACCCTTTACCTCAAAGAGGTATATTGTTATTATCATAAAAAATAGTTTCCTACCTTCCTGAGAAGAATTCTGGTGCCAGTTAAGATAACCAAACTTTTTTTCCCATCTTGTTTTGTTGTCAAGGTCAGAGGCAGGGGGATGACTTAGCACATTGTTTATTCATCATTCGTTCATCCAATCGACAAATATTACTGAGTAGCAGGTAGGTACGAGGAATATAACAGCAAACAAGAGACAAGTCTCTGTTTATATGGTGCTTATGCTCTGAGGGGGGAGTGGAGACAGGTGATAAAAACTCAGGGTAATGTCAGACAGTGGTAAGTACTATGATGAAAAATAAAGCAGAATAAGGGACCAGAGGGTGACAAGGGCACTACCTTAGATAGCGTGGTCAAGAAAGTCTTTGTTACAGGGTCATTCAAGCAGAGATATGTTGCGGGAATCCAGGTGAGAGGAGAGAGCCTTCTTCTGTGTAATGTGCCATTATATCAGTGGATGTAAGCAGAAGTGATATGGGCCATTTCCAAATGCTGCCCTTCGGAGGATTGGACGTGCGCTTCACTGATCCTTACCCCTCTTCCCCCCCCGCCCCGTACTTTACTTAGGAGGTGACAAAATTGACTTGGGGGCAGAAATGGAAATGAATGTATTGAGAATGGAAGATGGCAGCTCGTCTTGCTCTTTCTTGCTCTCTCATAGCTCTCCCCCTCCCTCTCTCCTTCTCTCTCTCTCTGCCCCTGCGCAGCTGATTAGCTTGCAAACAGAATAACAGTCAAGAGCGTGGACACTCAGACCACACCTCCCAGGCTCAAATTCCACCAAGGTTCTGTGACTTTGGCCAAATCACGTTTCCTTCCTAGGCCTCAAGTTTTTATTATAAAATGCAAGTAATAATAATTCTTATCTTAATTGTTGTAGGTTCTTATAAGGATTAAATAAGTTCACATTTGCGAACTGCTTGGACCAGTGCCTGTAATATGGTAAGCAACGTATGTGTGAAATATATGCATCGAATAAGTAAAAACTCTTAATGTAACAGTCTAGTTTCGCCTTGTGGCTTCGAAGATGTGATTTCATTTTTGTTTCCAAAAATATGTTCATGTTTTGTGTTGCAAATGCCATATTCAAAATTCAAAATATTCCAAATTAATACTTGCTCTGGGCCCCTTTCTGACTTGCTCATTCACAGAGCGCTTTGTGGTACGTCCAAAGGAAGTACGTGCGGGTGCCCCAGCCTTCCCCACAAAACAATGGACTGACTACTTCAAGTGAGTTGCTACACGCTCAGCACAGACTCAGACAACACAAGAAAATATCTATCAAGGTTTTTTATCATGGAGAAGTTCAGCGTTTGGGGAAAAGCAAGATTTACGCACAAGAAGCGAGTGGAAGACAATACGAGGCAAATGCCTAATGCAGCAATGAAGTTGTCCCTTCTCAATCTCAGGAAACCCCTTAACCTCACAAAACCTTAGCGTTTGCTTTTCTCATTACAGAGCCCTAAAGCAAACAGGAACTGAGGCAAAGAGATTTAAATTAGAAGAGTAACTTAGTAATAATAATGCTTGTAGTACAGAGCTTTTCATGTATGTTGTCTCAAGGTACTGTAAGACCTTGAAAAACAATGCTTAAAGGAAGTGGGCAGGGGTTCCACTATTTTTTTCTGACCTAACTGATATTTGGGGAGGCCCAGTGCTCGGGACAGAACTGTGAGGTGAACAGATTTATGTGACACTCTTCCTTCCTCAACTAGATAGATCACCTCCTCCTCCTCCATTTCCCTCTCTTCCTTCCTGCTGCAGTTAGTGGAATCTTAATTTTCACCCCCACCCCCACCCCCGCCTCCCCGCCTGTGAAGGGAATCCTGGAGGTTCTGGTCCTCACCTGTTTCAGGGTTTAATAGGGCTTATTTTTCAGTGAGTTGAAGTCGATTTTGTGAATTTGTTTCTTGAAGCATTATGACCAAGAGACATTAAGAAGTCATACAATTTTGTTCTCTGTTCAGCAAACAAACAAAAACCGAGGACAACAACAAAAACTCCTTACCCTGCCATAAAAGGAAGTTATATTAATTTGAGAGCTGTAAAGAAGGAAATTCCAAAACCATTTTGGTAACCAAGTCTGGTATTTGTCAGGAAACTCTTTTTCATAGATAATGTAAATCCCTGTCGAAGAAATATAAAACCATTTCCTCTCATTCTGTTCTATTTTTTGAGTTAATGAACATCAACATAATGGATTTCTACAAATTACCTATTAATCATAGTTTTGTAATTTCTACACGTTCACTTTAAAATTTAGGAGCCCGGATTAAATTGAGGCTATTTCTATATAGCACCCATTGGTAAAAATGCTTTTTCTCAAAAATAGTTTGGCAATGCAACATGTCTTAGCATTAAAATATTTTTACAGATGAAAGGTGGTAGAAATAAGTACTTGCCTGGTGGTTCAACCCTCGGAAAGTGCTCGAACTATCTTGAATAATCTCTGAATGCTAAAAATGTGTGATTCCAAATTCCTGTCTCTTCGGGCTCACATTTGTTGGCCTCAAAGAAGTGTTGTTTTAGTTGAAGCTATGACTCTGTTCCAACTGAAAAGAATAAATACTGAGTGAGCCCGAAATCCAGGTAACAAAGGTAGGTGACAAGAGCAGAGACAGGAAGGGTCTGGCTGGTTGCCCTCATGAGCGTGACTGCTTTATTGAAACATATTTGGCAGTATCTCTTTCTAAAACATTTTAGGCTGTTGCATAGACAACAGCCATAATATCAGGCCTGATTAATGGCAAACCTGATGGAATGTATTACAATGCAAAAGGGACTTTGTGTCTTCAGGCCTGACTTTCCTCATTTGTAAAACTTGTCTGCTTGATTTCTGAGGCCTTTTCTAGTGATAACACTTTGCAGTTTAATGAACGCTTTAACATTTTTGCAGAGTAATTTTACTAGCATTGTCTCAGATTCTCAGCTTTAAAAACAATACAGATAAACAAACAAACTCATGGATCTGGGACATCCACAAGTGAGGGGCCTGTACCCTCCAACTGGTGGACATTGTTACCCCTTCCTTCTCCTGGGATGGGAAGGGGCCGGGGTCAGGACTGAGGTCTCACTTTGTGGCCTGGAGCCCAGGCCCTGGTTCCGCTACCCCCAGCCCTTGGCCCTTGGGATGAGCTACATTTGGGGTCCGGGAGCCTCCCTCCTTGCCCGTGAGTCTTCCTGGGTCGGGTACAGACCTCTGACTTCTCCCAGCACTCCCAACTGCCTTCCCTGCCCAGTTTATACCTCAAGCTTAGCATGCAATGGAATTTGAACAGAGGGAGGGGAGGGCCATGGCTGTCCCTCATAGTCCAAGATACCATAGGCCCTCTTCTCCCTCTGTTCCTTGTATTTAATAAAAGCCAGTTAAGTAAAACAACAACAACAAAGAAGATACAAAAATAAAATATGATTAGAAATCAGAAACAACCCAGCATCCTTTAGTCACTGGATCTCACCTCTGCTCACAGCCAAGATTGTCTGACCAAATGTAGCATTTGAGTGGATTAAGTCAAAAGAACCGAACTTGATTTTCGGCTCGGACACTAACTGGTTGACGTTGAGCCCTCAACCTTGTGGGACTGAGTTTCCTCGTGTGTAACGTGAAGGGTTTGACTGGATGATCTAATTCAATTCAGCAGACATTTATTAATGGTTTCCCACATTTGAGAGCTCTCAATAAGGCATGAGGCTGAAGTTGGGAAAAGTCCAGAGACATGGAGAAGCTCTCAACAGGAAGAAAGACAGAGCTAAGCGTTGTAATAGAAAAACAAAAAAGGAAAAAGAAATCACAAAGCCTTAGGAGCACAGAGGAGGCATGATGGGCTTTTGGGTTTTCGGGTGTTATGAAAGCTGATGTTCACCTATGGCGGAAGACCCTTGCAATGAAAGTTGTACTTGGTCTGCATTTTGGACACTGTAACTAGCGTATAGAGTTCACTGCAGCTGCTACAGGAACCACAATCTACGATGGTGATTAGGTATGTCCATCTTGCACTGCTAATTGCACTCCTCTGCAGGGTGTGAGAGAAATGAAAACGTGGGAAGATGGAGTTTTTCCAGTTCATGGATTGACCTTTAAAAGAATCAGGGCAGAGAGAGGGTAATGAAGCCAGTAGAGGGAACTGGTGTAAATCTCCCTGACATAAGATTGAGCTAATTTAGTTTAAACGGAAGGAAGCCCCATCGAAATTAGAGAAAAATGTAATCTGAATTACAGGATTTTTTTAAAAAAAGACATGCAATTATATTATTGTCAAGTATGTGTGGTAAGTTGAACTAATTGCTGGAAAAGTGTTTCTAAGTGAAAGCGATATTAGATTCTTCTTTTTAATGAATACGTAACTTTGGATTTGTCAGGACTGTATACGTATAATTCGTGTGTTAACATGTTTAAAATAAAATGACTCATCAAGCTTTTTAAATTTTATTCATGCTGCTCATTTGTTTAATGACCTCCCGCCCCCCCCGCCGCCCCTGCCACCCGCCCTGCCTTTTCATGTAAACGGGTCAGAGGTAAACTTGAGTCCAGTATACTTTTGGCTTTTAAAAGTTTATGAATTAGTAGAGTCTGAGCAAATGCTGTCTCACTTTGGTTTCTGTTTACTAGACACTGTGCAATTTTATTACAATCAGATCTGAAACTGTTATCTCTAAAAAGTTGTTGCTAAAAGAGATATCACAGAGGGAGGCCAGCTGGCTGCTTCAAGCTGTCATATGCCATGGCATAGCGAAGGGCGTGACTGACGAGCTTCTGGAAACTCTTCTTGGGCACAAAAACATTGACAGACATTGGGAAGATGGAAGTAAAACAAAGTAGTAAGGCAAGTTCCTCGCAGAGTCTGCTCAAGCTTGGCTATTGGTCAGGAAAGAAGGAGGTCCTATGAAGGCAAGGGCTAAGGTGCTGAGATGGAAAGTTTGAACAGCATCCTGAAAGAGGATGTCTGGATGAAGGATCAGCCGGAGCGAAGAGCGACTGGGCAGTGTTCTCCAAGAGCATCTGAAGATGTGGGCCACACCGTAAACAGCTGGGGGCACCTTCGGAAACTTATCATGGTGCCATTAAAAAGGTAGGAATGGCCATGAGCTGAACTTCCACCCTGACACCAGAGTCATGTGGTCTACAACATTCAGGTCTCCAGTTTCTAGGTCCTGAGATTTATTTTTATCCGCTCTTAGGTGATAAGTTTTGGGGGAAATTGACTCATGCCCTTCAAAGGCATGAGACAGTGATTTGGAAGGCATGTGTATTCATGAATGAGGAGAGAGCTACCCCACATAACAAACAGTGATCATTCCCTTCATCCTGGCACCCTGTCCTGGAGGTAGTACCTCCTCAGGTCCAAAATCACGTAACGAACACGCGGTAGGTCAGGATGTGCTGCCACAGAGCAGAGGAAGACAGGCACCCCCCAAAAATGTTTTATTCAGGTGAGAATAACTGTAGGTACTGCCTTTTCACATTTTGAGCATGTCTCAGTCTATTGTCCAAGGTCAACGATCATGAGGCTGTTTTCACAAATCTTCAGTAAGGTGGAGACAAAAGAGGGAGTGAAACTGACATACCCAAACCCAATTGCATTTAAGTTAAAAGAGTATGCTGTATTCTGTGATTATGTCCTGGTTGTTTTTAATGGAAAATATTTTGATTTTAGGGAATTATAATCCTATGTAAATTTTTTTTTTTTTAATTTGGCAGAATGAAAATATTGGCAACTCTCTGACAGTTCCCTATTTTTCCTTTCCTGGAGGCTGACTTATGGTTCCATGAAATCCCAAAGTTTGAGAATCACTGGTTTAGAAAGCTGAAATAAGACCTGTATACCAGTGGCTTTTAGACTTTTGATCAAGATGCACAGAGAGAAACACATGCTTACATGCAACTCACACTCACATGAATATGTATATACAAATATTTACAATTGAAATAAAAGTTTCACAAAACAATAATTAACTTCACCTCATGCAATACACTCTGGTCTATTCTATCCTGTTTAACATGTCAGTTGATATGCAACGATTCAATTTTACAGCCCACAATTTGAAAAACACTGCTCTAGACTTGGAGCCCTTTTGTCCGGGACATAGCGAATAAACACTGACAGGTGTTTCCTTTTTGGATCTCCTTTTCTAGATTCCACTCAGATCACATCCCTCCTGTTGCACATTTGTTGCCCAGGAAAGGTGACAATCCAACTGATTAAATAAGAGTTTTCTTCATGTTAGTTATATCCTTGTTCTTAGGATGGTCTCTTGCCACTTTGCTGAGATTGAGAAATAGCCTCTATTTCTTTTGGATTTAGAGGTCACATTGGTCTTTTTTTTCATAACACAGAAGTCCCCTGGTCTTATGAGCCCCACATTTACAAAATACATCTTACACTAGGTTATTCTGCAGACTAACGATTCACATCTGTTGTCGCTGACTCTATTCACCTCTACTGCACAGTACGGCATTTTTGTTGCTACTCAAATTCAAGATGTGGGGAGTGCAGGAAGGGGTACCTTGCTCTAGCCCTCAAACACTGACCAAGGAATGTAGGAGAGTCCAGAGGAAAGGAGAAAGGGCAACTCAGACTCACTACAGAAATGAATGATTAAGAATAAGTTAAAATTTCCAGATATAGTTGGTTCGTCTATGTCTGTCTGCCAGATGCGTTTTGTCGTTATTAGCTTGGTTTGGGTCGTAGGTTGGTGCTGGTGTGGCAGTGTTATGCGATGGTTCACGTGTGGCTATGATGCCAGACTGGCTGGGATCAGACCCGTCCTCTGTCGTTCACCGTAGGAACTATTGATGTTCCATTTCAGGATGAGGGGACAGAGCCCCGGAGAGGCTAAGTGACCTTGGACAAATTTCTTAGCCCTCTGAGACTCAGCTATGAAATGAGAAACGCTGAGGATATCTACTTTGTAATGTCGCTATGAGGATTGAATGAGTTTATATATGCAACGTGCTTAGCCTGGCATGTGGTAAACAATAAATTTTAGTCATTATTGCCAATTGCCATACAGCTAGCGACTTGCAGGCTGGATTCTCTCTTACCGGTTGTGTAATACTGGGAAGATTACTTAATGGTTCTGGGCCTCAGTTTCTTCATTAAAAAATTGTCACGATGATGATACTACTGCTACGACTAATTGCTATCGTATTGTTCAATGCTTCACAGATTCAATGACATCACATATATAACTACCTGCCAGATAGCCAAAATTATCCACGTGTCCCCATTTTGTATGTGTCCACTGGGTATAGTCTCTCTAATGTATTAATTGAGATTCGTTGGTTCATCATCAAAGGTCTCGGGTAAATCACAATTTAATACCCTGTTATCCTTTTTCCTGAGAGGGAACAACGTTCTTCCCGACCCCCCACCCCAAAGAATCAAACAAACACAAAACTTTAAATAAAGTTGAATTCACTCCAATGGCTGTCCTCTTGAATTTCATTATGCACTAAGTATACTGTGTCCTATAAAACAAATTTCTGCCTGGCAAAGGTTGAGGAAGAGCCAAATTTAAAAGGCCACTAGTTGGCATAATACTGTTTATTTGTGAGCTTCTTACCGCTCACCTCCCCACTTAGATCTAAAGCTCTGAGAGTGGGGACCTTGTCTATACCATTCACTGTCTGTATTACTTTTCTATTTAAATTGAGAAGCTTAAGATAACACACATTTATTATGTATCACTTTCTGGAGGTTCAGAGTCCATGCATGGACTAGCTGGGTCCTCTGCTCGGGGCTTGACCAGGCGGAAATCAAGGTGTTGGCCAAGCTGCAAGTTCATCTGGGATTCAGGGTCCTCTTTCAGGCTTATTCAGGTTTCTTGCAGAATTTAGTTTCTTAGGGTCCTAGGACCTAAGTCCCCACCGCCCCCCCCCCTTTTATTTTCTATCATCTGGTGAGGTGTTCTCAGCTTCCAGCAGCTGCCCAGGGTTCCAGTCATGAGACTTTCCCACAACATGGCAATTTATTTCTTCAAGGAAGAAAGTCCTTTTCTTTCTATTTCTATTCTAGGAGAAGAATATTTTTCTCAGCAGGAGACTCTCTGAACTCTAGACCTTCTTTTAAAAGCTAGCCTGATTAGATCAGGCCCACCTAGGACAATGTTTTGATTAACTCAGAGTCAACTGATCAGGGGACTCTAATTACATCCCCCAAATCTCTTCACCTTTGCCATGTAACGTAAGTTAATCAGAGGAGTGAGATCTCATCATATTCCCATGGGCTGCCCATACTCAAGGGGAGGGGATTATACAGGGCAGGTGCACCAGGGATGGGGATACTAGAGGCCAGTTTATAATTCTGCCTACCACACTGTTATAGTCTCAAGGCTTAGAGGAGCATGTAATACTTAGTAGATATTTAATACATAGTTGTGGATGAATAAATGAATAAATGCCAGTAGAAGAAGTAAGTCAGTGAGAAGGTAAAATAAATTATTGGCTTTATGTTTAGTATCTTATATTGAGTTCAAAACAAGCATGTGATTTGATTTTCCATTTAATTCACTTTCCTCACTGAGGGGCTTGGGACTACTACACAATGTAAGGGGAAAGCAAATGGTGTTCATTGTATTATATTATGTTAGCAAAGTGTCTGTAGTATAATCTTGATGAATTATTCTGCCCAGCAGTCCTATATAGATGAAGTCATCAAACCTAACAATGCTAAAATGACTTGGACATTGAACCCCAGCATGTCATGGGCAAATCAGGAATAACTGAGATTAGAACTTGGACTTTTGCTGTCTGCTGTCCCACGTTTAATACCGCGCTGCTTCCCCAAAATCAGAGAAGAAGAAAGTATTTTCATTTCTAGGAGGAACGATTTAAAATCACGTTCAGAAAAATGTTGTTCTGGCTGCATCCAAGATATTATTTTGTGGAATGACCATTTTAAAGAAATGCCAGCAGTCCTGTTATATGAGACATAAAGCGCAAAGATAAGGCAGGCGTAGAATACAGTATTAGGCTTCTCCGACTGCCATAACAAAACACCAGACTGGGCCGCTTAAACAACAGACATTTATTTCCTCGCAGTTCTGGCCGCTGGAAGCCCGTGATCAAGGTGCCAGCAAATTCTGTTTCTCCCTGATTTGCAGACTGCCACCCTCTTGCTATGCCTTCACGTGGCCGTTCCTCGGAACACGCGCTTGGGGAGAGAGGGCCAGGAACTCCCTCTCTTCCACTTCTCATAGAGACACCAATCCATCTGAATGAAGGCCCAGCCCTTAAGACCCCATTTAACCTAATTCCCTCCCTACCAGCCCCATCTCCAAATACTGTCGCACAGTGCGTGGGGAGCAATTAGGTCTTCAACATATGAATTTTTGGAGGGGGCAGAATCCTGTTCATAACAGGTAGCCTAGGAAGTTATGGAGGAAAAGGGGGCCAGCTCAGAGTGAGTAGGATCTCAGGTTTCAGATTCGGATCACCTGCCTCTGAATTCCGATTCTACCTCTTGCTTGCATCAGGGGCAAATCCAATTTTTGTGGGGCCTGGAAATTATACATACAATTTTTGAAAATGTTATTTATTTTTGAGAGAGTACAAATGGGGGAGGGGCAGAGTGAGGGGGACAGAGGATCTGAAGCCGGTTCTGCACTGACAGCGGTGAGCCCCTATGTGGGGCTCCATGCGGGGCTCGAACTCATGAACCCGCAAGGTCGTGACCTGAGCCGAAGTCAGACACTCAACCAACTGAGCCACCCAGGCTCCCATGTACGTACAATTTTAGGCGCTCTCTTCAAGACAGAAAATGCAAAATTAGGTACAGAGTCTTGGAAGGAGCCTATGAGAATAAGGGGTTCTGAAGCTTCAACATCATTACTTTCGCGGCAAATTCACTTCTGCTTGCCATATGGCTGAGCAAATTACTCAAGTTCTCTGAGCCTCGCTTTCCTCAAATGTAAAATGGAGATAATTATTATATTTAAATCAGAGGGATGTTGACGGGATTAAATTGTAACTAACAAGCTTTCCTTGTCAGCTACTGTAACCTTGATCGTTATTGTCACCGTCATCGTGAGTCAGCCCCTTCATTTTACAGATGAGGAGATAGACAAAAACTGTTTCGTGACTTGCCCTGCATCACGCAACCAGTTAGCGGGGAGGCAGGGCAGAGTAATTTCTCTTGACTCCCGGTCTGTGCTCTTCCCTCGACTCTATAGAGATGGTCTTTTGTACTGCTAAAGAGTATATTGACATAGTCATAATCTTCACCTCCAATATCTACTCTGTGGCTATTACAGAACAAAAGAGGTCTAAATAGCAGATATTAATTTGGTTGAATTTAAGCCTTATTTTCACTTGTATGTACATCTAATGGGAGTAAAGTTCAGTGAAGTCGAATGCTACGTTCATTAAGTCCAATTTTTTTTTTTTTCTTTTATCGGACGCTGTTTCCATCTCCATGTGGGATGAAATAATGACTTAGAAACAAAGATGTTTCTGTGTAATCTCATCGGGGAGTGATTCCTAAGTTCCCACATGCGCAGATTTTGTCAGGGACTTTCGATTTTCCTGGGAAAGGTCTGAGAAGTCAGTCCCGAGGGCTGTGACCTGCCCCTTGGAAACATGTACGGGAGGACAGGCGCTGGCTCTGCCCCATTCCTCTCACAGCCCCACATACGTGAGAATCTTCCCACGTTATCCTGACTCTGCCAGCACTCTGGGCCTCCGAGCTGGTTTTGACACTTTTAAAACCCAGATAATGTTGACTCCAATGTACCTGACTTCCCCCTCCTGTTAACCCTCCACAGTAACCCTCCATGTATATTCTGGCTTGCTCCTCAGGGCTGGGCAGGCTAAGAATGATTGTTATTAACTTCAAAGATGTTGGTCCTTAAAGTTAGTGCATTTTAGTACTAATTAGTACTTCAAATTAGTACATAGGCAATATCTGACTCACAGCTCTGAATCTTTGGCCTCTGTGTCTGACTGGAAAAAAAAAAAAATATATATATATATATATTACAATCCTGCAGTAAATATTTTTCTCACTTCTCTCATTTTCAAATATGGCACAATTATAGAATTTTTGTAAAACCATCAAAACCAGCTATGTGAGAATTTAATAGAATCTACGAATGCTTAGGACATGGATTAGCATGGATTTTCTGGCCCAGGTACTGGCTACAGTAAGCATAGGGGTTATTTAACCTGTCGTTCTTATTTATGTACAAGTAATAAAATAAGGTTTTGGAAGTTCCTAGGGGAAAGATGTCACTTATTCACAAGGAGGTTATAGATATCTAATGACTCTTAGTATTATCATTATTAATACATCTATTAGAAGTAACGTTGTTGGTGTTGACTGGCAAACCGATGCTGATTTGTTCTCGAAGGGTCTTCATAAAGACACCCGGCCCATCTACCTGATCTGCTATTCGTTAAACAGCTAAGAGTATACAGTAAACAAGGACAGCTAGGAGAAATACAGGGACACGCAGCACATCTGCTAAGGAAACTCTCCCCTCTCCCTCCTTCAAGGTAGGCAACGGAGATGCTGCTGGGCATTGTGCCTTGTTCACTTACCACCTGCAGGCCCTCTGCTCCGCTGCAGTCTGGCAGCCACACCTGCATCCTTCAAAGTCAGTCTCACATCCCTGCCTGCACTTGGTCCTCGGCATCCTGGGTCCTTGTTTCCAGCCAAATTCTTTTTTGGCCCCACCCTATTTAGCAGAGATTCTCACTCACCTCAGGGCTCAACTTATCGGCTCTATTCTTTGTTTTAGCACCTTGTAATATCTGTTTGTAAAAAATGTTTATTTATTTTTGAGAGAGAGAGAGACAGACAGACAGAGCACGAGGAGGGGAGGGGCATAGAGAGAGGGAGACACAGAATCGGAAGCAGGCTCCAGGCTCTGAGCTGTCAGCACAGAGCCCCATGTGGGACTTGAACTCACAGACCTGGAGATCATGAGCCAAAGTCGGACGCTTAACTGACTGAACCACCTAGGCGCCCCATCACCTTGTAATCTCTTGAGTCAAAAGAGTTATTAACATGTTACATTCTTGTAGACATAAGAGATCACCCGATCATGAGGACTGCCAGTCTTTTCTTTATAAACTCTTTTTTTGTATAATATAGAAAGACGTGAAGAATGGTTTTTTGGTCACTAAAACATGAAAACAATTTTTATTTTATTTTTAAAATTAAAAAAATATTTATTTTTGAGACAGAGAGAGATCATGCACGATTGCATGCCAGCGGGAGTGGGGGCGGGGGGTGGGGGGTGGGTAAGGTATGCAGAAAGAGAAGGGACAAGATAGTAAGCTGGCTCTGTGCTGACAGCAGAGAGCCCAATACAGGGCTCGAACTCACAAACTGTGAGTTCATGACCTGAGCCGAAGTCAGGGGCTTAACTGACTGAGCCATCCAGGCACCCCATGAAAACAATTTTTAAAAATATCTACATGGATTCAGATATTATCTTCTACCAAGGCTGCTCCTCATGTGATGCCTATCATCACGTTAGTCCAAATGCTGATATTTGCCAGCATGAGAGTATTTACTTCTGAGTATTTATGAGCAGAGTACGGGGTCCAGGAAGAGTATGTTCTCACACTTGAACTTAGAATGGTCATTCTCACTCATATCACTTATTCAACAAATATGTGCCAGGCACTGTTCCAGATGCTTGGGATAAATCAGTTAGCAAGGCAGACTAAAAACAAACAAACAAACAAACAAACAAACAAACAACATGGGGCTTATTTTCCATTTAGCACATTGACATAAAAATGCAGGTGGATTTCTGTGCCTGCCTGCATCCTACAGATACCTCTGCAGTTTGCCTTTGGGATACAGCAGTTTGTGTCAGATATGAAATTGCGCGCCTCCCAAAAAAGTGCCAGTCACGCCACAGGGTGACTTTTTAAACAGAACGGGCTTTGGCAGGCTCCTCTTGAAATGCGTGTGCAAGATAGCTTTCCACGCTCTTCCAGAGACCCAGTGTGACAAACCTTTCACCTTGAGCAGGGTTGTGCCATTGGTTGTGAGATGCTACAATCTCGACTCGCGTTTGTATAAGCAATGTGTCGTCAGCTTAGCCGGGGCCGCCGTGCAGAGTTTTCCTTTCTTTTTCTGTTGACACTACAGAGTTCAAAACAGCTAAATAAAACATAGGTCTCTGTAACATTTCCCAAATTTGTAACTACTATTTTACTATTTTCAGTGGTAAGAACAAGTTTAGGAGGAGGCTTTACAAAAAGCATAGAGAATTGAATTTGTTCAGTAGGAAATTTGAAAAGTAAATCACTACACTTGGATTAAAGGAAGACCATTGACACACACAGGACATTGATCAGCATGGACACACACAGCAGTGTGTATGTGTGCGTGCGTGTGTGTGTGTGTGTGTGTCTTAGGGAACAGAACAAATGTGAGTCAACAGTTGGAAAAAATGTAAGGTATCTTCTGGCTCCAGAATGAGTAATTTGTCAGATGCTTCATAAATGTACAAAGATGCTCCCGGGACTGGATTTTAAAATCTCTTGAATTAGCTGAAGCAGTTGTAAAATCACACAGAAACAGTTTACAATTGTCTGCAAATCAAAGGAGGCTCCTCTATGTTGTTTGTTCTAGCAGGCATGGGGAATGTGTTGAACTTGTGAAATGTGCTTTTGATAACCCATTAACAAAATCTGCCTTCGGTGACAACCTCCTACCTCCCAAACTCCCCTTTTCCCTTCTTACCCCTGTATTAGCTATTGTCAAAATGCTCAGAGCCAGGAGCATCTGGGAGGTGGTTTTCCATATAGGCTGTGATGGCTCATCGAGTGCACCTGGGCTGTGTTCCTGGTTAGACCCCTACCCATCCCTAGTCCTGACATCGGAACTGATTTCTGTCAGCTCTAATGTGCCTGAAAAATTTCTTTCAAGGCAGTTTCCTCTTCTAACACATCCCAGGGGAATTTCCCCTAGGGGGTGTGAGGCAACATTAGATTGTGACTGTGGTAAGATATTCCCATGTTGGAAGAGTTTTGTATGACAAGCAGCCCATTACATCTGTTGTTTTCCTTATATAGGGTATATTTCACACTGAATGATACTGGAACACAACCCAGGACTCTGTCTTAACTCCCCTGCAGTCTTGTGCTTCCTCCTCCTCAATGACAGCAGATCCCGAAACACTCGGTGACATATGGCAGCCTATCTGTGAAGTGTGCCGAACGGAGTACATTTGCTTTCTGACTCTGGAGTACTGTGTTGCGTTTTGGGCATCATATTTTTTAAAGGGGTACTGACACTGGAACTCAGCCACCAGAAATATTTCTTGGAACATGGTAGGAGAAAAAAATAATTACGTTCACGTGTGCGTCACCAGTCACTGCGCAGAAGAGGGCTCCAAGAATGGTGAGGTCAGCAAAGCACTATGAGGAACTGTTTAGAGAACTGGAGGTGCTCGGCGTAGAGGGAACCATTATTTATCTACTTACTTCATGGGGGAGGGGGGTAGTGGCCGTGATTTAGATGCCTGAAAGGCAAATTATTTTTTCTTTTCACGTGTGGGTCCAGTCGGCAGAACGAGAGTCAGTACGTGGGATTCATGAGTAAATGGATTTTTATTCTATATAAGGAAGACCATTCTACTTTTTAGAGTTATGCAATGGTGGAATATATACGTGCACACAAAGGCTACAGAAGCTTGTAGAGAGTTTCTGCGCTGAGAGTGGTTAGGTCAGACCTACAAAGATTCCTTTTCTATGGCATTCCGAACCAGAAGCTTCTTGTTCAGTTTTCATTTTGACAGAGGATTGATAAAGGCTTGAAAGGTCTCTCTTTTTTTCTTCCTATATCCCTTAATAGGATAAGATAATTGAGCCAACTAAGCTATTCCATGGCTTTAATAAAGTTGGTTTTATATCCCCCCTCCCCCCCTTTTTTGAGTTATTTTCTTTTTTTGGAGTACATAATCCTATATTAAGGAAAACTTACCACATCAGCTAAGTATCCGTGGGTCCTCATTCTAGCCTGAATAACCTTCTAAGATTTTTAAGTGAGCTTTGGTGTCTTGATACTCCCCTACGTGGAGCTGACCTGTGGATTTTGCCCGCTCAGTATCCACTCCCATTTTCTCTGATTGTCCACCTTCCCACCGCATGCAGTCTTGGTGTTTCCCTCCATCACAGATCCTTTGCTTTTCCAGGCAAAGGGGCGGGGACTGACCCGCAGTTGGCCAATCAGACTCTGTCCTGGGAATTTGAGTGTTGAGTACAATGGTACAAGCATTGAGAACAGTTGGAGCTGATTGTTTCACTACAGGGCACCGTGAAGGAAAAGTCTTTTAGTTCCTGTTTCCTAGATCCACATGCAGATGGCAATTTGATCTCACAAGTTGTGTATGTTTGTTATGTAGCCATATTGCTTGATTGTGAAATGAGGAATTTAAATCAAGATTTGGAGTATGACCTTGCGTGTTTTCAATGAGAAGGGAAAATGATTTATACGCAGTGTGTACAATTAAGCATTTCTGGGGAGAGATTTCTGTGGGCTCATTTAACTAGAGGCCTTAGGGTGTGAGAATTCCTGCTTCCTGAAGTGCTGCAAAGTTAAGGTCAAATGCTGGATGTGTTTCAAGTTCTGAGACAATACCAGCCGATTTCAAAGCTGGTGTTTGTGTGTGCGTGCATATGTGTGTGTACAGAACTGGGGAGGAAAGGCAGCTTCTAAAACTTTGCTTTGAAAGATGCCAAAACACTGAGCCACATATTTGTATGGGAAAGATCTGTGTGTTTGGATGAAACCTGTCTCTTTCATAAACACAAGGCACAGAGAGGACTCACTCCTCTTGCCCTGCTTTTGAACTTTTGTTCACATTAAGCAATTTCCCTCACCTTGGCTGTTGAACTTCCTTTTGTAGTGAAATTCACAAGTACAGTGAGCTGGCAAGAAAATGATGGAAAGAACGGGCGTGTTGGACTAGATTGCATTTTTCCTGAACACTCTGAAATATCAGGATGTATGGAACATGAGTCATCACTTTCTGTTGGAAACTTTTATGACCTTTACTGAGTAGGTCAAATTCCTCCCAAGCTGTGCTTCTTCACACCCCAGTGCATGACAGTAAAAGGGCAAATCCGAGGGAGGCAAAAGCATATTCATATTTTTTCTTGCAATCTGTTACACATTATTGTTTTTTGACACACTTTGCTTCACATGACAGTACTAATGGTGGAAACTAAGGTCAAGAGTGATGAGACACTTGCCTGGCCTGCCTTGCATGACTGTTCAAACTCAGGTGGGGTAAACCCAGACTCCTGCTAGAATTAGGATGGTCGAGAAGGGGAAGAAGGTCTTGCTGAGGATTTGCAAAACTACTTGTGATAGGAGAGGCCCCCACAGGGAAGAAGGCCGCAGTCTAAATTGTAAATCCCAGTCATTTAGCAAACTTGGACTTGATTGGACAAACCAGAACAAAACAGGCAAAGCTACTGCACAAGTGCTCTGGCCTAGGGCCATTCTACAGAGGGCCACGCAATTCTCCAACTCTGGCAGCCTGAGGGCATCGTGGTTTGACCAGTGATGTCAATAGAGAAGAAACTGAACTCTCGAGAGAAGTTTATGTTGCATACACTATGCTCTTAAGAATCTAGAAATTGGGGTGTGGAGGAAGAGAGCCAGTTGGGAAGATTCACTGAGAAATTAAGTTTGAATAAAAGAATTTGGCCATGGAAGAACCCAAAAGTGTTAGCCCTCTTGTTTCAATTCTACAGGAATACTTCATCTTTTAAAACTTTTTTTTTAACGTTTATTTATTTTGAGAGAGAGAGAGAGAGAGAGAGAGAGAGTGTGTGTGTGTGTGTGTGTGTGTGTGTGTGTGAGCACAAGCAGGAGGGTGGCAGAGAGAGAAATAGAGATAGATAGAGATACAGATAGAGAATCCTAAGCAGGATCTGCTCTGTCATCGCAGAGTCTGATGCGGGGCTCAAACTCACAAACCGTGAGATCGTAACCTGAGCCAAAAAGGACGCTCAACCAACTGAGCCACCCAGGTGCCCCAAAATACTTCCTCTTGTAAAAAGTCATTTAGAAATGCAGAGAACTATACAGAGAATTTTTCTTTCTTTTTTTTATTAAAAAATTTTTTTCAGTGTTTTTATTTATTTTTGAAGGAGAGAAAGAGACAGAGAGAGACAGAGCATGAACGGGGGTGGAGCAGAATTCGAAGCAGGCTCCAGACTCTGAGCTGTCAGCACAGAGCCTGATGCGGGGCTCGAACTCACAAACCGTGAGATCATGACCTGAGCCAAAGTCGGACGCTTAACCAACTGAGCCACCCAGGTGCCCCAAGAATTTTTCTTGTTTAAAACTTACACCTTTAAGGCTTTTAATCATTTTTTATTTTAACACATTTAAATGCTAATCTTCCCAAAATGAATTACACACTTCTTTGCCTTCTTTAAAGATTCAGTTAAGATAATGTAATGTTTTCATTTTTTCTGTTTACTGTCAGATGCTTGGCTGTCACTTTTCATGCCTGCCATTCTGCTTCTAATAGACTTTCTCCAAATGTTTCATTTGCTGCTTTTAAATGGCAATGGCTACAAAGTCAACATGGATAAGCTTGGAAGTCTTGACGACACATGCACTCGAGTCAAGTGCATCAGTTTTAGTGAGATGAGTTTGGTGACATGCATTTTAGCTTCTTGAGACTGTTAAAGACATTTCTCAGGGGACCTTTTTTCGTCCATCTTTGTTGCCCAGTTGTGTCTTAGCCATTTGAAGTCACCAGATGAGTGAACTCAGATAAACAAGGAGTCATAGGACTGACCGTTCTTCAAAGGTTAGAAAAACAATCAAATATATCTATTGCCCAATTGGGAGTTGGAGTGAGCTGCAGAGTAGGTGGCAAAGCCATTTAAAGTCAACAGCATAATCGCTATTCCCATGCTGACTTGGTCTGAGTGAATACAGAGGAGTCTTTCATAGAGAAGGTGGTGTTTCAGCATCAAGAAGGACAGCAGACAGCTCCTAAAGATGCTACCTACTGGGAGCAGGCTGGAAGTGAGGTGTTTGGATGTAATCGGCAAAATGGGCGAGAGCCTTCTGGTATGGTGGCTGAGGGACACTGTGACCATGACAGGGAGTTGGCAATCTGGCGTTTTTAGTTGAGCCTTATATAAAACTGTGAGTGATCTGTTCTTTGGAGGTGTGTTTATCAGGAACTCAGATGCCCTGTAAGACTTCGAGCATTTTGAAGCTGGAAAGAAGTGTCTCCTGCCCCCCAACACCCTTGCCAATGTAATTTTAGAATAAGGAAGCTAGGTTGAGGAGATCAGGTCTGTGCCCCATGATGGGCTAACTAACACAAGAGCCCAGAGCCAGAGATACTATTTCTTACGTGATAATTATCTTAAATGCAAAATGTTGTGAATGCAATCAAAGCTTTTTCCACTAGAAACAAACCTATTCTAGTTTCTGGATATAAAAATCCAGGTGTTGAGATTAGGTGATTTTTCACATTCAAGCAAAACATGGCAATTGATCATCTATGGTGTGATGGCAAAATGATTCAGAAAAGTTGTTTTTATCTATTTTTATCTATCAGTAGATGGCAGGAGATTCCATCAAATCAAGATGAAAAAAAGGAAGCAAATGATAGAATTCAGTTATTGTTCCTTGTATTACCTGGAAAGATTGGTATCCACAGTTAGTGAGGGTGCTGTTATGCTGGTACCTGGGGAGAGAGTATTTTCAAATATGGATTTGAGTTCAATGATTAGTTTCCTGATTAATATGGCATGATTACAGTTGGTTTAAAACAATAGTCAACTGTTGGAACTAAATTTACTCTCTTTTGGAGAGACACCTGGAGAAATGATTCATCACTCATGTTGCTAAGATTAATTGGGCATTATAATTGTGTTAAGTGGATTCACACATCATGTAAGAAATCTAGGAGCTTTTCCTATTTTCTTTTACTTTTTTTTTTTCCCTTGAAGCAGAGATGAGAGAAAATAGAGCTAGCTAGCTTCAGTGTGGGTTAGGGAAATCCAGCATCATAACTGGCTTTATCCAAGATTATGCAGATAGAGCACTACCGTTAAAACAGTACTAACTGAAGGATGTTTTCCACATGTTTTAATAGACTCCTCTGGTCCCATGAGCTAACGTTTTTTCTATCCAAATAGAGGTCATTTTCATCAAGATTAAATTTGATTTTACTTATTAGTTTTTCTGAAGTGCAGAATTCTCTTAGAAGCAGTGGTCCCAAGTTTCCCTTATCTGAAGACTACAGAAAGGTGAGAAGCCTGTGGAGTTTTGAAGAATTGAGATTTTCAGTCTTCAAGTGTCTTGCTACCTTTGTATCCACTTGTCACCACTTAACAATAATATGACTCCTCTATGATACAAGCATTTGAATGGGCTGCTTTATTTCTTTTTAACTCTTTCATCATTTGAATCTGATTTCTTGGAGAGTTTTTAATAAAAAACTCAATCCATTTATTGATTTTTTTTTCTCTCCTAGACAACAATTTAACTGAAAACAATTCATAGGTTAGGGAAGCAGACTGCAAGAGCATTTCATGGGAATCATGTCTACCATCAATCTCGGTTAAGGCTGAGCTGGAAATCGTCATAGGCGTGGTCCTAGGGCTCTCTAGGTGGGGCTGTGTGCCACAGAGAGCATTCAGTCTTGGAAAACAAAAGTGGAGCTGGATTTGCTTTCAAGTCGACCTTATTACTTTTTCTTGTAAATTTCTCCACTGGGAAAAACCTTCTACTCAAAAACATATTCTGTCCTCCTTGAAAAAAAAAAAATCCAAATTGTGACCAGTTCCAAACCATCCTGTCAAAGACTATAAAAAACAATCTTTCCAGTCTCTGTGGTAGGTTGCCCCAAAGTCCCACATTTGTCAATCAATCAGTGTTATTGAACTTGACATTGTGCTGTTGCAGTGTTGAAAGCGCTCTAGGTGTGGGAAAGTAGGCATGGGGTACAGAGTAGCCTGAACACCCTTTTTAGTGATTTTGTAGTTTATTATATGCTCTAAATCTAATACCCTTTTCTATTGTTCTGTAACACCCTTTTCATACTCCAAAGTGACAATAAATTACATGATCACCTTATTCCCTGGTTGTCTGCTTCTCCTTATTTCCCCTTCAAAAGAGTTCTCCTGTTTTGTGTGTACCATTATCTACTGAGCTCAACTATTAATGATGCATGATACATTCTTATCATATCCTCCTCTCTGTGAATCTTGTTTATAACAAAGAATGTTATAAATTCTTTCATATTAATAGGTTATAAATGATGAAGAAATTTAAGTACTATCTTCATAAATGTATGTTCATTTTAATAGAAAAAATTTAAAACCAAAGGTACTCATCTTTAATCCGATAATTGTGAAGATCTGTGAAAAGTCTGAGACTTTACCCTACTTGCAAACTAACATGTTAGCCTGTCAGTTTCGTGGATGCTGGCAGAAGATACGAAACACTAGGGTCAGTGACAAAGGGCTGTTTATTACTCACAGTAGTATTACTAGCCAGATATGGGTCGTAATTCTCACAGAGTGGTGGGAAGGGGGTCAGGTGACACCTGCACATATAGTGGGTTGTGTTACAGGAGGGGAATCCAGAACATAGTGAACCCAAATCTTTTATAATGGGCAGTAGGTGTGTCTGCTGTTTCCTCTGGATGGAGACACTGTATATTCTAAGGCTTTTCACAAGCAAACATAGTTAAGAAGATAGGCAAGAATAAACACCTGCTAAAACATGAGAGACCCAGGGAGATTTGTCTCTTAACAATAACTGCAGATCAATAGGACTGGGAGACATCATTTCAGGAACTTGTTTCTGGCAAATTTTTAGTCTTACTAGAGGCAATCATGTACTTTATTTATGTTAGGGTCTGTCTTCAGTTTTCCAAATCATCCCAGAGAGCTAGTCTTCTTCCTTTAAGTATATTTCTATCAATAAATGTATACATAAGATCTTATTTTATCCTCATAGTAAGTATAGAAAATTCAGGAAAGTATAAAGAAAAATATAAAAATTATTTACAATCTAATCACTAATGGGTAATCTCTATTAAAATACTGGCCTTTTAAATGCCTTAATATGTGTTTATTTTTTATGTAAAATTGAGATCACTTTATGTACAGTGTAATATCTTGCTAGTTTGGCTAATTCATATATTGAAAACATTACTTCAAGTTACGAAATATTCCTTTAAATTATAAATTTAAACATAGTTGCATAGTATTTTATCATAGATATTCTAAAACTAGAATTCTAAATTCTAAAACTATTCCTTTGTTTTCAGAAAACTGGTTACAAAGTACTATTACACCAAACAATCTGGCATATAAGTGTCTTTTAATGCCTTTAGCTAGATTCTTATTGGGAGGATTACTGGGCTAAAATGTTTAATTGTTTTCAAAGTCCTTGATCTCTCTTGCCGAATTGCTTTCAAGAAAAGATGACAGCAATTTATACACATGGCACAGTCTTTGAGATCGCTTTCTCCCCACATAGTCCTTACAATGGAGTTTTTTAATTTTTAAAATCCTTTAATAAGACAATTGGCAAACATATTTTACTAAGTATTTCTGATTCTTAGTGAGAAGGAGATATTTTCTTTTGTGTCAACTGGTCACTTGTATTTATTCTTTTATGAATATTTATTCATGTTCTTTGCTCATTGTCTTAGTAATATTTTATTATTTTTCTTACTCAAGAAAAGCTTTCTCAATAGTCTCCATGTAACATTTTGTATACAAGAATTTTGTCAGATATATTATTATTTTTTCCAATATATTATTCTTAGGATGCTAATGGTAGTTTTAAACATTTGAAGATTAAAAGTAATTTAGTAAAATGATTAACTACTATCCATATTTGTTTCTGTTGCTATGAATTTCTTGCCTACTCAGGGGTTAAGTATTTATTATATTTTTTGGGGGTATTTTATATATTTTTAACATTCTTACATTTAATTTTTAAAATGTGTATTTCTAAATATAGATGGTCTCCAATCTACAATGGTTCAAGTTACAATTTTTGACTATAGTGGCACAAAAGTCATATGCATTTAACAGAAACCATACATAGGATTTTGAATTTTGATCTTTACTTGGGCTAGTGCTATGCGGTAAGGTACTGTCTTATGATGCTGGGCGAGTGGCAGTGAGCTTCAGCTCCCAGTCAACCATATGGTCATGAGGGTCACCAACAGATGCATTTATAATCATTCTGTATCCATACGACAATTCTATTTTTCACTTCAGCACAGTGTTCAATAAATTACATGAGATGTTCAATAAATTACGTGAGATATCCAACACTTTGTTATAAAAATAGGCTTTGTGTTAGATGATTTTGCCCAACTATAGGCAAATGGAGGTGTTATGAGCACACTTAAGATGGGTGAGGCTAAGCTGTCATATTCAGGAGGTTGGGTGTATTAAGTGCATTTTTGTTTTCACCTAGGATGCGTTTATTGGAATATAACCCCTTTGTGCATTGGGAAATATGTGTACATTTTGATATGGGACATAGGCAGAGATATTTCCTCTCCCTGTGTAGCCAGTTTGTCCAACAGAGAGTGAGCCCTTTCTCGCACAATTATTTGTGGTTCTTTCTTGATCATGTACGAATGTACTTTACAGTGTCTATAAAATTAAGTGTTTGAGGTGTATCCTTTCCTTCCTTCGCAACTGCATTATTGAATGACAACCATACCTTGGATACAGGCTGCGTCTTATCGATCTTATCTCTTAAGGACTGGCATAAGATATATGAGAAGTATTTTATTTCATCTATTGATAAGAAGAAATTAAATGACACGACAACTGCTATAACTCAAACATATGCTCCAGCAATTCAACAAAAAATATTTTCCAACATTTAGGAAAATACTTAAATGATGAAGGTGAAATATATCATGTTTTGTTCACCAATCTTGCGTTTTTAACTTTTTGAGTCTCTGAGAGGTGAAAACTTAAGCTACATTTTTTGGGTGTGAAGTAACCTGCTTTAATATTCAGTTCCTACTCATTTGGAGAAAATTTGCTTCTTGAGTGGCACAATGCTTTTTTTTTTTTTTTTTTTTTTTTTTTTTTTTTTTTTTTTTTGCGACAGTGGTGAAGGTAAGGAGGATTTCCTTGAGAAACAGGCAGTGGTTGTTGGTGGGTGGAATAGAGACACTGGGGAAGATTAAAAATTTCTCCTTTTTTTTTTTTCTTTCAGAGCCAGATAATAATAGGCAAGGCCTGCTTTCATGCAAAATCGATGCGGGTGAGTTATTTTGACAGAAATTTGCCATCCTTTCCGTGCTCCTGATTATAAATATTTTAGGCCAGTACATTGCTGGTAATTTATTAGGCAAGATGAAATACTAAAAACAATGTAAGAGTCTAGAGCTGAAAATACTTGGACTGGCAAAATAGAAGGTCTGTATAATTGTTGGGTGCTTTCTAGGGTTTTACTACCAGAGGTTAGTGTAAGAGAAGAAGGTGGTTATGAAGTGGACGTGGACATTTTCATTTCTTGTAAAATTGTCTCCCTCTGTATTTTCCTACACGGGTTATGCTTTTTCCCCACAAGAAAAAGAAGTTACAAGTCTGGCTTGTAGTGTTATTTTGGTTTCTTCTTTATTTCCTTTCACATTGAAACAATGCATTCACATCTCTAAATTCAGATGCTGTTCAGGAGTATCGGTGTAAAAATTACATTCTTCACGGAATACAGCAATACTAGGGTCCATGAAACTCATCTCAATAAATTCGAGTTATTATTTATTTTCCCATGCGAGTGGGTCACCAGCTACCGAAGCCTGTGTTGGAGAAACACAACTGCTTCAGAGATGCTCGGGATATAAGAGGAGCCGTGCTCCGACCTTGACGGAGCTTAAGTGAGCCTCAGGCAGATCAATACACATCACAGACGGACGCGTGGGGAGGCAGAGTCCAGTTAAGCACAGATTCTAGACCCAGTTGCCCACATCCCGTCCTCTCTCTGCCACTCGGCTTGAAATTGTTATGTAAACCACTTAACTTCTCTCTCTTTTAGTTTTCTCATTTGTAAGCTGATAATAATTTTACCCATGAATGTTGTTATGAGCATTAAATGGGCTAACCTGCCTAAGGCACTTCGAACAGGACAGACACAGACGAAGAACTTGATATAAATGTCTGTTAAGTAAATAAAATAAACTTCTTGGGAAAGATAGGAAGTCAGGGGAGAGAGAGCCAGGCGCATGGAATCTCCAGGGGCTTGTTTGTCTGAAATGGAGGATTATGGGTGGGGGAGAGGGGAGAAAACGGGTCTTGAGAAGCTTGTGTGGCCCACAGAGTTTGCATTCATTCACTGCACAGAGTGAGATGAAGACCATAATTATCGAAGTGAAGTGACTGATTTCCACGCGTAGAATGTGAGTGAAAAGGACGACAAGAAGCTGGGAAACAGCAAGAGTAAGACCATGGCAGCCCATCTCTGCTGTTCCTTTTAACTCCCCAATCTCTCATGTGTTTTGGAATCACCTTAGATGCCCCAGGAAAGTGGCTGAGCTGTCTATGGACTCATTTAATGAAGTCAAAGAGAAGTCCAAGTCGTAAATAATTAAGTACGTCTTGGGCCGGGAGGTCATGGTCAGGAGTAACAGGACGTGCATTCAGGGATGTTGGGGGACCACTAATGTTTAGACGATGCAAACTAAGTGTGGCTAAGGCAGCATACACATTATCTTGAGGTACTGAGAGCAAGGAAAGATAGTTACAGACGGACCTGCTATCATGATAAGTGTGTAGAGATTTCGAGCGAGTGAAAACACAGAATATACTTTTAATGTAACCTGAGATGTTTTCAAAATAATAGGAAATATGGGATTGGGACAGAAGCAGGGCGAAGAGGAGAGGTGAGAACACCAAGAGCTATTTTAATGTTGGGGTGGCTTTGCCGTCTGCAGCCAACATCCAGCGAGGAACTGTCTGTGGTCTATCACCCAAAAGGAACCATCGATGGAAATACTGTTTTCGATGATAACTTCTGCTGGTAGAGAAAGTATGGTTTTAAATTAAGTTTGGAAATTTCCTCAAAGCTGCTTCTTCAAAGACAAATGACTTTCTTACAATATGTCTAGTTAAATAAAATACTGGATGTGAAAGGCTTTGCAAAACAGTAGCGTGCTATATAGATGGAAGGTGTTCTCATCATGTGCTGTGTGTTAGAAAACACGCAGGAAAAAGAGATTATTTTTTGTGAACTTGGGCTGCCTGACAGCACTGTGATGTGGAGTCGTAATTGATGAACAACTATGCCCAGAGAGGGTTGATTAATGCATGGATGCTAACCTGGAAGAGTATCGTTAGTGTAACACCACAGGGTTTTTGCGTTGTTTTCTTTCCTTGGCTCTTTCTTGTTTACTGTTTTCCAGTGAGTTAAAGACGCACTTACCGAATCTGCTGACAAGACTGGTATGGGGGAGAGAACGGATATACATCAATCTTAGGGAGTATACTGCTACAGGAATAAGCCAAGCTTCAGATAGGCTACGAACTTGCCCAAGACCACTCAAGTAATGGTAGACTTGGGTACGAGTAACCTACTCTGCAGCTAGACTAATAACTTACCCAGTTGAGCGGCAGAGCTATTTGAAACTAGGCAATCTGAATCTAGAGAACGTATGCCTAAACCACTTTGCTCTATTGCTCATTCATTTGTTTGACAAACGCAAAGTACTGACACTTACACCGGGGGTTGATCTGAGCATCATGCAAATATCACTCACTCAATCCTCATAGCAACCTTTTGAGGTAGACACTATTTTGATTTTCATTTTTATAGCTCAGAAACTGAGGCACTAGGAAGTTAAGTAACCTGCCCAAAGTCACACAGCTAGAAAGTGGACTCAGATGCGGGCAATCTGGTTGGGGAATCCATGCCTCTGACCACCATGTTATGCCCTCTCTGCTCTATGTTACACTGCTTTCAATTCTGCGTCCAACCTCACACAGCCAGATCTGAGGCGATCCTACCCTCTCCTTTCACCTGGGAGCCTGAAAGCCTTTGAGGTTACAAAGCAAGCTGCGGGCCTCTAAGATTCAGTTGATGCTCTTTTGACCTATCTTGGAGCATCTTTGCCCGAAGGCATCTTTTGCGATGCCACCAATTCATTCCTAGACTCTTAAATCCTTGTCTATCGTTCTCAGTGCCAGACAGCATTTCCTCCTGCATAAAATACATCCTTATTCTCATTACATCTTCCCATAAAACTTTCATCAATTTGAAAATTGTAAAATGCATTCCTTTTTATGCAGACATTTAATCTATGGTTAAATGACAATCGAGCAATATATCCTCCTGCATACTCAAATACCATCCCAACTCTGCAATTTGAAAATAAATTGACAATCTTAAAATTGGCATGGGTTTTAAGGAAATAAAATATTCTCAACCACAGACTTTAGGGGATGTTTGTATGCAAAACGAACTACAGGATACACTTTGGCTTGATCAACAGATTCTACTTAAGAGGGTTTCAGACAGAACTACCAGCTTAGCAAATCTAATTTGAATTTATCTGTGGGCCAAATGCTGTGTCCCCTTCTTCTGCGCATGGCTGAAGCCAGAACTTCCAACCTCTCAGCCTCTCAACCTCTCACTTTGAGAAACAGCGATGTTTAAAATATAAAGGTGTTGTTTTCGCTTCACACCCAAATGTCAGAGCAAGATATTCTGATTTCTCTTGATTGGCTCCAGGTGATGTTAAGTGGAATGCAGGAAATTATCAAAATCAATCTGTCTTCAAAGGCTTTCTTTGAAATTACAGGATCTGAATCAAAATGTAAAATACAATTATTTTTATTCTCAGTTCCCTTCCATGATTTTTCACAGTTCTCGCTCTACCGAGGAACGAGTAAAATAGCATTTTTTTTTTTTGCCTCCAGAAAGGTGATATGCTTTTAATATTTTCCAAGGAAATAGAGTATTTCTTAAACAAACAGATTCCTGCTTACTGGGTTTCTCAAGGATTTAGTCACTAGCTTTCTCAAAAGTTAAGAAAGAAAACTTCTGCACTTCAACTCATCAGCATAGTGTCTACACATTAATAAAATGCAGAGCATGAATTGTAAAGATTCCAGCTAACACTGGGAACAGTAATACATGACCAACCATAATTGTTAAAAAGTCAAGATATTCAAATGCTGCCATCAGAGAACTTGCTTGCCCTGGAAGAGCATGGGCCCTGATCAAAATCCAAATTTAGTAGGAAAATTGGCATCTTCTATAAAGCAGAACGAAATAGAGTAATCAAAAATATAATTCTGAAGATACTGTTTAATGTCGTGCTACATGAAATGTGGTTGGCAGTCCAACAGACTTTTACCCAGGAGTAGTCAGTAATCAAAATTTAGGCCACACCCCAGGCCCCCTGAACCAGAATCTAATTTTTAGCAAGGTTCAGGTGATTTATATGTACCTTAAAGCTTGAAAATCCTACCAAGTGCTTTTTGAGAATGGAGTTATGTGAATAATTACTGTTTTTAAAAAACAATGCTGCATACCAGGAGAGACGATGGGGCCATCGTTTCATAATAGGAAAAATCTTCATATTCTGCTGCCCTGGAAAGATAATGACTGACACAGAGTTATTTTTCCTGGAGGAGCAAAAGCAGTTATAGGGGAAGGCATATGGCTCGTCACTTTCAGTAACAACAAACGCCAGCTTGACCTGCATTGTTATTTCTGACACATCACCTTGCATTTCTCGTCACATTAACGCTGGTGGATTCTTTTCCTGCCTCTTTCTATTCTTGGGTCAGAGACGGAAACTGACCTAAAGGTTGCTGCAGGCATCTGGAAATGCGGTCTTTCTTGTCTGTTCAGTTCGATCCAAGGCTGTGCTGTGCAGCCGTTCTTACCTGGGTGATTCTAAGAGCTTATCAACTGAGAGACTGTTGAGATACCCAAGCCATCAAGAGAGCACCTCTCCCATGACATGATAACTTGTGTTAATAATACACTGAAGCCGTGATAGGTGATGTGGGAAAAATGGAAATCAGAGTGGTGCCTGAAGGGTGCAGGGAGAGGGTGAGGGTGCTAGGACTAACCAAGCAGGGCCAGGTCCCTAAGTCACAGGAAAGATGTGAGCAGCACTCGTTATGGGGAGGAAATGGCCATCAGTCACTCCCTGCTCCTTCCCGGCTGCCCGACAGCAGGAACAGCACCTGCTATCACACATTTCTTGATCTATCATCTCGGAGAAGGTTTATGCTGAATTTACTAGGAAAGAAGATGTGGCTGTTAGACACAAAGACCACATTATTACTTTTTATAGTTCACATCAGCCAGAGAAGTAGGGGAGTGCAGGTGGGCTTTCTAACCTCCACACATTTTAGCTGTGAATAGGGAGAATCAGAATCCCAAAGCCCCGGGTGAAGGAAGTCCACTTTGACAGCCTCATCAATGCTCTCAGTTGAATTAGCTGGAACACGTTTGCAATTCACTCCTCGTCTGGCTTGGAGAGGTTGACATTCTAGCTGGGACTTCTCTTTTCCAAAGTAGACCCTTAATTTACCCTCCCCTGTAGGTTTCTGCCCAAGAGTTACCTTATGAGAAAAATTCTCCTGAACACCTTCTGTAACTCCTGGCTTTCCATCATCTCATAATGTGAAAACATACACGTAACTCACATAAGTTTAAAAAAAAAAAACATCTGATACATTAGATAGTTGTACATATCTTCCCCAGCTAGGAAATAACCGTGGGAGCAGGGATTTTGTTTGTTTCGTTCACTACTGTCCGCTAGGTGCCCTGAAGCGTGCCAGAAATAGACTAAGAGAGATGTTCATTTAGTATTTATGAGTGAACAACTTTCCACGCTTGCTTCCGTGCCTGGTAGTTTGTTCATTTTCTGACTCTACTTGGCTCCAAAGTACTTCTCTACTTTCCCGCTTTTGTGTTTTCGTGTTTCTTCCTCTGTCTGGGGTGCCCTTCTACTTCCCCATGTCACCGTGTTGAAGTGGTCCCTTTCTTCAAGTACGATCTCCTCCAGGAAACCTCCCCTGGTTTGTTCTCTGAGCTGAGTGTCTCTCACCTCTGATCCCCCGGTGCCGCCTGTGTCCCTCGTGAACAACTGAAGTCCTCTCTGCCCTCTAATTGAATGATCTGTCTTCATGGACTGGAAGCTCTAAAGAGCGGGCCATGTCCACTTTACTTTTATGCCGTTCTCCCCTCCCCCCCAAAAAACTCTACATCCTGCTGTGTACGTAGAATGTACTCAGTGCACATTTGGTCAATAAATATTACTGAATAGATTTACGTCACTGTAGCAATGTATCTGACGGTGCCCTACCTGGATAAGAAGAGGTAGCAAAGGGCTCTCATAACCCTGCGGTTTTGTTTTTCCAAAATCTGCCCTCAAGATCTATTTAGTTTGGTGTTTTGTGTGCGAGGAAGGTAGAAAGAATTTAGCTCTTGGGTACGGTCATTTTGCTTTATTTTAATGAATGCTGAAAGGGGAACATTCATATAGAAGACAAAAGCCTAATGATCAGGAAATCAGTTGTTCTGCTCAGTGGTCTCATACCCAGGTCGGAATAGTTGGAGTCGGGGGTGGGGGGGGGTGGGGGGGTGTAGATGTATTACAGGGAACTCTGTTCGCACCTTTCACTGCCCGGAAAATCCTTTTGTCTGACATTCTGGTGAAACCCTGCCTGATACCCTACTACAGGGCTAAGAAGGGAGAATCAGAATCAAGGCAGGAAGTATCTGCTTAGAAAGACACCTGTTTAAAAATCTGCTTTTTCTTAGCATGGATTTTTCAACTCTAACTGTCAAGATTCTGCATTAGAAGTTCACAGTGTACTTTTTTTTTGTGGAGCAGCTTGTCTAATTGGGCAAGTTTGGCTGTGGCGACATTAGGGCTCATTAGGCTTTCTCTTATCAGGGGTGTAAGCTGAGATTTCAACCGAGCAGAGGATTTAGGTTCTAAATGAGAAATATAGATTAGCATTTCACATAATGAAATAATGGACTTCCGTGTTACCTTTCTAGTGACCAAAGCAGGAGCTTCAATCCATTGTAGGGTTCCTTGTTTAATCAATAAATAAACGAGAGACACAGAAGATTTATTTCTTCTGTGGCAACAAACACCATCATTTTTCTTAATTATCCTTAGGTCTGCCTCTCCTGCCTTCAGATTCTTTGCAAGTAAAAAGCTTCTCCACATTAAGAAAGGGGCACGAGATCTCTTGTTGTGTTTTCTTTCTCATACACATGGAAAGGTTGGACTTTTCTGTGGCAATACCTGTATTTCTTAATTAAAACCCAATAAAGTCAGAGGTTTTGCAAGCTTGTCCAGGCTACCTTAAAGATCAGAGCTTCCAGCTAAGGTAGACAAAGATCAAGGCAGCTGAAGGAGAGAAAACAAATAGTTCGAACTTTGGATCCACAGATGGTTATGCCTGCCAACTGTTATGAGCCAATGAATATCTGGCCTATCATTTGTCATATTTATTGCAGTACATAATGCTGTAATTTCTCATGGCATGGTTATTTATCTTGCTGTGTTCTCTGAACAGCTAAAATTGCGGCCATGTTGGAGCATACATATACCTTTTGCGTTTCGTCTTTAAAAAAGCAGCCACGCAGATCGGTACGGGCCTCCGCATCCAAGGACTGGAATTATGAATACAGCAAAAGCACTGGTTGGCAGATTATGGAAAATTCTGACAATGGAAACTGCGTTCCCAGTCTTGCTCTTATGTGTCGGGCCCCAGCACCTAATGCGAGCAGAAGCTCGCCATTGCCATTTACTCTCTCTCAGAGGTACCAGGCTGGCTTCCCGGAGTGGTGTCTACTGAAGTGGTGAGAACCCTACCTGAGGACTCTCTGGAGTGTTCCCAGAGCTCTCCAATTTTCCGGTAAGGAAATGGATTCTGGGAAGGTGGAGGTTGAGGGTGGGAGGGAGAAGGCCTGAGGTACTCAGTCATTCATTTCTGGCAGCTGTCTGGGGCACTGTGACATCAAAAGGAGCAGCGGGAACACCTGTCTTGGCTGGAAGCTCCACTACTGGCCGTGGTTAGTCAGTGAAGAGAGGCCCCATGATGCCTAGTGACAGAAGGTATGACTCACAGGCGGGCAGAGAGCGTCTTCAGGTTGCTGTTGCTTGCTGGCCACATCTCAGCAGCCAAGGAATCATTGGGTCCAAATGGGGCTTGGGGTTGGGGCAAATTTTAGTGCACGTTGGGGCCCCCATGAATGGCAGAAGGGAAACCATAGGTGCCTTTCCCCATACAGGATTAGTTGCACTCTTTCCTGAGGTGTGAAAACTCACGCCTTGTTATCGGTGGCGAGAAAGGGGTTGTTAGCTGCTCAGAGCCTGCAGAGCATTTTAGGTCTCCCTGTAGCCACCATTGGTTTTCCTCACAATGGCTTCTATCAGGTGTGTTAAGGATGGCTACCCCTAAGAGTCCTGAGTTCCCTCTCCTCTTCCTTCCCCTACAGGTAGTGAAGTGGCCCTGAGGTGTTCAGCAGAGAGAAGAGGCGGTGATGTCATTCTAATTGTGATTTGGGCTAATGGCCAAAGGCTGAAGGTTAAAGGTGCCAAAATCCCTAACCTTTGCCTTAACTGCTTCAATGTCATCTCTTAGTTCCTGGAATAAGCAATGGTCCCTTCTGCCTCAGGACTCTGCAACGCCAAGACTCTAATAGGCAAGGTGACTCAGGAGAGAAAAAAAGAGGCTCTAAAAATGTAATTCTGAAAAGTATACTTCTGAAGTAAATATACCTGTCCTCATGAAGAGATAGAAAGGGCGGTATCGTGGAGGCTCTAAGGCTGGCTGAGGACCAGCCAGTTGGGCTGTCTCAGGTTTAAACAGCTGTGCTCAAAGAAAGGAAGAATAAGTAAATGACCTAGTATAAACATGAAATACACACAGGAAACTTCATGAGGAGAGTTAGAAAGGTTAAGACTCAGAAAGAATGAAAGCTTTTGAAAAATGCCAAAGAGAACAGGATGCTTTTGAAGTTCACATCAGTGTGGGGCGTTGAGTGGGAGTGAGGTTGTGAGGTCAACCAACAACAACAAAACATCCCACTCTTGCCGGTCTTCTTTGCCTCCGTCTCCCGGGTCAGGCAGAATGTTTTTCAGCCGAGGAAGGGTGGAAGGACAACCCGGAAGAGAACTGGAAGGCCAAGATACGGAAAAAGGTCATCAGAGAGCACTGTTCAGATTTTCAGGTCTCGACACTTTGGTCCAGTTCCTACGGAGACGTGAATCGCTGAGAGGCAGCCCTTGAGGGAGCAGAGACCGTGGGGGAAAGGCCAGCTGTCCCGAACCGGGTACGCATCTCCATTTTCAAAAAGGGAGGGTATCTTATGTAGCAACTGACTGATGCACATTCACAAAGGGAAGCAAAGTTGGAGATGAGTGCGACAGTCGCAGAACTAAGGGAGTCTAGCAGAGTGGCGAAGAGAAACTGCATTTGGTTGAATGTGTTAATGAGGGCAACATGGGAGATACCACGCACTCACCGCAGGGTGAGCAATCTGTGCACGAAGAGCAACGAGCCTTAACACAAAGCAGCCATTGTTGTTTCAAGCCTTGGTGGTAGATGGGGAGACATTGTGGCTCTCCTGAAATCCTCCCTGCAGGTCTCTCCCAGCCCTGAGATACAGCCAGCTCTCAGAAGTACCTTTCTAGGGTGTGACTCTACCCTCTGTGCTTCTTCCTTCTTACCATTTCTCACCGGCTGACTTGAACTGGTAACTCTGACACAAGGGTCATCTAGATTGGAAAGGCAATTGAGAAGAAGTTGTGAAAGGTCTGGTTATCGACTGTCGGAAAGGCGGCTCGGACGAGACTTGGTAAATGTTTGCTTCCCGGTCACCTTGGACAAGCTGATGGCTCTGACCCCTGTTTTTCTCATCTCAGAAATGGGAACAACAGCAAGTGGCGACCGATGCTCTCTCTCTCTCTCTCTCTCTCTCCAGATTTCTTGCCCTCTCCCTTGTTTTCTTTGGTCTATTCTTGGGCTCCCCATTCATTTAATTCTTGGCTGATTACACAGCCTTCCTTATCAGATTCACAGGAGTTTGCTTCTTGACCACTCTAAGTGAACAGCAAACTCTTTTAAATTGCCGCAACGTGACAAGAAATGAAAATAAAGCAGAAATTCGATCAGAGCATGTTAGGTCTAATTGTCTGCTGTTTGGGCCGCTCTAAAGAATCGCAAGGTGCCCTCCTGCCCACTGCATTCCATCACAGCAGCTCACACCCCACAGGGTGTGATTGAAAGGCACTGACTGAAAGGGGGTGCAGGTTCTAGCAGGAGCTTTCCGCTAATCAGCAATGTGACTTTGGACAAATCTTTTTACAATCCTGGCTCCGTTTCCTCATCAGCACGGTAAATGGGTTGACCTTTATTATCTCCCAGGTCCTCGCCAACTCCAGGATTTTCAAAGGCCCGTGATTCCAAGCCAAAAACTGTATTATGGAATGGGGGTGACGGCACGGGTAAGTGTAAGTTGATTAGGGAAATGGAATAGGATTTATCTTTTGCATTGGCTTTCTCGATAATAAATTATGGAGTAAAGATACAGAGAAGAGAGACGCGTTTTATGTAAGCGTTCAAGAAAGCGTAGCTTATTTTAAACAATGGTTTCTGAAAATAACCTTTCATTCTTTGCCCTTATATTTCTCCTAATGGATGGCATAGAATGGCTACTCAGGCTGAATAGTGACTTTCATTCAATTTTAAGTCACCCCGTCATGTTGTGTACTGACGCTTTCCATGTTAGCTGACGTTGCAGGCTGTAGCACAATGCAGAGTGAAGAGTTAGAAATGTGACATGGTCCGTCAGAAACAATGCTTGCTTTTTGCCGATCAGTTATCATTTAAAGGCTGGCATTTAGAACCATCTTTAGTTAACTCAATAGCTCTGCATCTCTGGTACGGAGGATGTCAGCCCGAGTTCATTTTTTTTGCTTATCAGATACGATGGGACAAGATGACATTAAAACGATTGAAAGAAATGATCCAGAATGCATATTTAAAACTAAAAATCAAGCAGATCTCTAAGGAGCTTAGAAGTTGCTTAGATTGATTTACTGCAGCCAGAGGATTTAAAGAAAAAAATGGTAATTGCCACAGACCATTGACCAGGATAAACCCAGATATTTCCCATTGTTGTCCTGTATCCTGATACATCACAGTCTTCTGATTTTGACTGAAGTCAAATCTTGTGAAGGGAAGAGTGTTTGAAAGTGACTAGAGCTTGCTCATTTATTTGGTCCCTGAGTTGACTCAGGCTTGTTAATCTGTAGGTGCAGTGGAGTCACTCTGTCATTAATATCCTGAATTTGCAGGCTCTCACTAGCACCTGTTCAAGCCACGAGCTGTGCTCCTCTGAAATGCTAATTCCAGGGATTTTCACAAGTGCCTGCCAGACGCCCAGCCTCATGGCTGTTCTGTTCTCCCCGTTGGGCACCGCATCCCCCTGATTGACATACAAGGGACAAGACAGAGCCCTCTCAGTGGCCCAACTGCAGGACCTCTGAGGCAACGTGGGGGGTGGGACCTCTCTCCCAATCTTTGAGAGTATATGGATATGGCACTGCTGGTAACTTTATTTATATGGAGGTGTATGAAATGGGACATTGGGGTTTGACCTGGAATCTTCTCTCCTCCAGGGTGCCAGACGAGGAATGGAAAGAGATAAGTGCCAGCACTTGGATCCTCTCCTGAGCAACTAAGTCACCGTTTTGAGGCAGTTTTTAGTCTCTTAGGATGACTTTGTCTGGGAAGTTCGTCATCCCTTGAAGTAAATAAATTTCTATCAGGTCCTCCTGGCCAGTTGCCCTGAGATGTCCAGACAGAATTTTCTAGAATGCGGTAGCACTGTAGGCTCACGTTGGGATCCCTGACACTGTTCACTCAACAACCATTTTTTGAGCATATTTTATGTGAGAAAGATTTTCTTTCTGCTTTTATTCCTCTCGTTTCTAAAGAAAAATTTTTCTTTGGAAGATTGGCTTGAATTGAAGAATTGACATTTAGGACTCCTCTCAACTGAGACCATGAAGCCATTTTCAAATAAAACACAATTAGCAGAGAAGGGATGTACTTTGGAACATGGGTCTCTCCAGCCAGCATCTTTATATAGAAGAGGGCTGTTATTGAACAACTTAGACTTAACTGGTTGATCAGGCATCTTTGTAGAGAAACAGAAATAATTAGAAAAGTGCAGGAGTATTTAAACTTTTCAGAACAAGCCAGTGATGGATAATAGATAATCCAACCTTCTCCTTAGCGTTTGGGTGGTTCTGTGTCTGTACAGGGAAAGCACATTTTGGTTGTTTTAGAATTAGCCAGCACTTTTATGGATGCTTACCTCAGAATCTGAACATTATTTCAGTGACTTATTTTTCATGTATATTCTGGTGCAAAATTATTTGACTGCATCGCATATATTCATGTTTGCACGAATGGAATGTGAGACAATATTTACTCCTGCATGTATGTTGCTATTGAAGTGACCTACTTTTAAAAAGACCTTTGTACTCACAGCCTTTCATAAATTGCATATTCATATTAATGGACTACAATGTTGATTTACAAATGGCTAGGCAGTGACATATTTTATATAATTGTTCACATAACATTCTCAATTTCAATAGAGAATGCTTCTTGTCTAATTGTGCTTCCTCAATATATAGTAGTCCCTCATACTGATGGCTAAATATTGCTGTCCTTCATGTTTGGAAACGATAATACTGACAAAGATATGTAGGAATGTATCTTCCAGATCAATACGTGATCAATAGTTCACTGTAGGAGGTACTGTAGTCACGAGTGGGGGAGTCCCACATTGTAATTTTATCTTGAAGTTGGGGTTCCACAAATAAGTCAATGTACAGACCCCGAGTCGTCAATCAAGAAATTGCCTAATTGATAAATGGGTACACTCAGCTCCTTGGTCTTTCATTTTAGCAAAACTTTGTTTAAAGGATGTGCTCCCTCCGATTACTTTCTACCTAAAGTGTGCTTCTCTCTTGTTTCTTCCTCCCCTGCTATTTCTGTTTGGCTCTAAGCTGCTTGGGTTTATCTGTTGTCTTCTAACGCATCTGATTTTGTCAAGTTCTATGGGAGAGCACCGCCTCTCCACGTCCCGGGTCCATGCTTTTGGCGGTATCCACTGTGGCCCAGGGTTAACATCCACTAGGCACATGCCATAACCAGGCACTGAGCCGTGTTCTGGGGCTAGTGAGAGGAAGGGGCCTCCTGCAGTCCAGTGAGGGAGATGGGACAAGGCCTCTGCTGCTTTGCCTGCCCAGCCTGTACCCTCAAATTTCCTTTTTCGGTCCTGTTTTGCTTTGGGGAAATACTCCTCCTTACAGATACAGCCATACAAGCATGGTCCATCCAGACCAAGGCAGGGGCCCCAGCCCAAACTACACCACGGAGACTTCTGGGGGAGAAAAAATCTTGAGCCTCAGAGGGATAAAAGCTTGGGGATCGTTCTAGGCCGTTCACCCCGGTGGTGGTGCCCTGAGTCAGCATCCATTTGTTCCTGCCACCACGGTATCTGATGTTGCTCAGGTCTCTGCCTTTTGTCGGTGGCTTTTGTCAGCCTCTCCTTATACTGGAAGTTTTCCTGTGTCTTTCAAATCATTTCCTTTCTAGATTAGGTTGGCAACAGCGGGTTTCTGCTGCTGTGCCACCAAAGAACTGTAATCAATGTAGAGATAGGTGAAATGCCATCATTCAGAAAAGTAAATTGTCCAGAAAAGGTAACGCAAGGCATCTATTTGCCTTTGGGGACACGTCTTCACGTTTTCTGAGGAAACAACACCTGCGGTTCATTATAGTAATTTCGGGTTCCCATCTCACTTAGTTTCTGGAACTTGCAGCCACAGTGCAACAAAGACTTGCTTGTTGTCTCTCTAATTTGAGGATTTATAATATCGATCTACAGTGAAAGATACGGTGGCCTAAGAGTCCATTTTGAATCTCACAGTATTTTGGGGCAGCAGGGAACAATACAAAAATATAAGTAGTCAAGAATTACACTGCATGAGCAATTAACATTTTAAGGTCTCTCTAGTTCTCTCTAGCTGTGATTTTAATTGCAAACATTTTCCAACTTTGTGGATGGAAATTATCTTTTTCAGAACATGAGACCCACAGGGGCGCCTGGGTGGCTCAGTCGGTTGAGCATCCGACTTCAGGCTCAGGTCATGACCTCACAGCTTGTGAGTTCGAGTCCCGCGTCAGGCTCTGTGCTGACAGCTCAGAACATGGAGCCTGCTTCGGGTTCTGTCTCCTTCTCTCTCTGCTCCTAGCCCACTTGCATTCTGTCTCTGTCTCTCTCAAAAATAAATAAACATTAAAAAAATGTTTTTTAAATAATAAAAAAAAAACCTGAGACCCACACCTAAGAAATCTTTCAGAATTTGGGAATGGAAAATCATTTTCATGACTGATCAATAAAAACAGTAAACAGAAAGTTATACATTTTGAGTTCAGTGAATTTAGGAGGCTATCTTTATAAATGTTGTGAAGCCATTACATTAAAATAAAAGTTTTTACTATGGAAACATTTAATGCACTGATAGAAAGATAGTAAACTCTTATGCACTTACGACTTTGCTTCAACAAGTATTAACTCATGGTCACTTTCATTTCTGTTTTCCCCATTGAGAGAGAAAAGTATTCCCTCTCTATTTATTTTGGAGCAAGTCCCAGATATCTTACTAATTCATCTGTAAGCATTTCAGAATGTATTTATAAAACACGAATTTTCTTTTGTCTCTTAAACACACCGCCATATAATGATCCGATCTAAAAAAAGTTAATGATCATTCTTCTGCATTGTCAATATGCACAATATGCACTCTGGATCCTTCCTTCCTGCCTGCTCTTCCCATGGGAAAGCCCTTAGGGTCTTCTACCACACTGTCTGAGCCCTCTCTGATTTCAGCCTCAGAATTTGATGGCAGCTGAAGCTCCGTCTCGCTGGCGGTCTAAGTCCGAGTCCCATGTCCTTCTGCACCAAAGGAGTCACCACATCATTGGGTGCACACTGCGGCCCCACAGGGCAGGTCATAAAAACCCAGGGTGACATTACACTACCCGGGAGGACTCTGTGGAGGAGGATTCCACCTCCTGTCCTGCAAGAAGACAATTGTCGGCAGCCTGCCACGTGCTTTTCAGAGGCCCTGGCAAAATCAGCCCCTGTGCGTAGCCACCTCCCAATGTACGTTCCTATCGGCTTTTCCTCCTTCCCAGTAATACTTCCCTGTTCCCACGATTCTGTTTCCTGGAGTAGAATCTCAAGCCCTTGGGGAATGCAAACTATGCTACGCTCTCCTTTTCTTTTCTTTCTTTCTTTCTTTCTTTCTTTCTTTCTTTCTTTCTTTCTTTCTTCTTTTTTTTTTTTTCACGTGGTTTGAATCCAGATCCAAATAATAATGCAATTTGTTGCATCCCACAGGTCTTTTTTTAAATCATGGTAAAAAACACGTAACATAAAGTTTGCTATCTTAACCATTTTTAAGAGTACGGTTCAGTGGTATTAAGTACATTCACCACGTGCACCCATCAGCACCATTCTTCACAACTCATTTCACCTTGCATAACTGAGACTCTGTACTCATTAAACATCAATTCCCCCTTCTGCCTTCCTCTCGGGTCCTGGCAACCCCATTCTACCTCCTCCTATGAATTTGGGTACCCTCGGTGCCTCATATAGGCAGAGCATAGAGTATTTGCTTTTCTTTTTCTTTTTTTTTTTTTTTTTTTTGTAATTTGCCTATTTCACTTAGCGCAATGTCCTCAAGTTTCATTCACATTGTGGCATGTGTCAGAACCTCCTTCTTCTTTAATGCTGAATACTATTCCATCGCATGTATATATCACATTTTGTTTATCCGTCCATCCATTGATGGACGCTTGAATTGCTGCTTCGATTGGCCGTTGTGGATCATGCTGCTATGAATATGGGTGTACGAATATCTCTTAGAGACCTTGCCTTCAGTTCAACAATGCAAAAGAGTTTCTTTACATCCTCACCAATATGTGATTTTTTTTAAGTTTATTTATTTATTCTGAGAGATGGAGATAGAAAGAGAGCATGAGTGGGGGAGAGGCAGAGAGACAGGGAGAAAGAGAATCCCAAGCAGGCTCCACACTGTCAGCACAGAGCCCGATGTGGGCTTGATCTCACAAACCTTGAGATGGTGACCTGAGGCAAAATCAAAAGTCTGATGCTTAACTGACTGAGCCACCCAGGCTCCCCTTTTTTGCTGTTTGTTTTTTTTTTAAGATGATCAATAGAATTTTATTTTTAAAATCTGAAATGAAAAATTACATAAGATCAAGTTATCTAAAATACTGGGCTCCAAGGGGTAGGGGGAGAAGAGGGGTCAGGTCTGTTTGTGAATATCAATCTCTATGGATGGTATGTATGTGCATATGTGTGTGTGTGTGTGTGTGTGTGTGTGTGTGTGTGTGTGTGTGTTGTAATAGCCATCCTAATAGGTGTGTTTTCATTGTCTTTTATTCAATAAATCTCTTGTCCATTTCTCTGTCTCTATCTCTGTATTCCTCTTGTTCTTTTTTTTTTTAAGGGTATAAGATGGCTCTGTTTTTCCATAATCTTCTTTTTTCTGATTCCATGCCTATACTGCTGATTTACAATGCAAGGGTTGTTTTAAAAAGACTCAGGAACCAACTTGAGTGGGTTGTCACTGACTAAAGATGAACTAATTTGTGCATGAATAAAGATAACAGTTGTAATGAATTAAACCAATTTAAACGTATCAAATATATTTAAAGAAATGATTTCATAATGACACTAAAATAAAACACTAAAATAAAAAAGAAAGAAAAATTCATCAGTCACCTTCGGAGGATTGTATGGCTCCAATTTTATTATTTTGAAAGCTGGTAAGTAAATTAATAGAATCAAGCTTTTATCCTGCTTTTCCTATACTGATCGTAATGGAGATAACCAGATTATTAATGAGATGGTTTCCCTTTACAAAGCATTCCAGTTAACAAATAAAGACAAAAATAATATTACAGTCACATTTTGTAACTCCCACTGACCTGATGGAGCTGGACATTGGGAATCATTGTCTGCTACCGTGGTAAAATGGACAGTGACCAGACATTACGTGCCCCTCAATGGAAGTTTACAGCACCACCTTTGAAATATTCTTGCCCAAAAAATAAAACCTGAATCTCACTGAGTCTGTAGATTTACTGACCAATTAACGAGAAGTACAGGTCAAAGGGAATGAGTGTGTATTTTTTTAACTTAATTTATACAATTAATTTTGGAATGATGACAGACATTGAACCTGTGAATGAATGTATATTCATTGTGCAAAGTAAACCCAGATTTTTTTTTCCAGAAATTCCACACAAAAGCACAAAAATGTTTGCCTAGTTCAAATTCTTGTCTTAGGAAGGGGTTAATCTTTGTGGCAAAGGAGGTTTTTTAAAAAGAGGTTGGCACTTAACATGATGCCTATTATTTCTCTCGACATCCTATCTTCTTATCTTGCTCTTGGTTTTGTGGAATAAGATGAAAGAAAATTGCTAGCACTCTGTAACACTGTGTGCTTGGTTTTAGTAATCTCAGCTTTGATTCAGATATTTTAAATGTTTGCCTCTCTGAAAAAGTGGAAAAAAAAAAGAGTGAGACTCAAATAAGGGGCCAGTGGGGTGAGGGGCAGTTAAATTGGATTCTGTACTGTTTAGTTCCCTGACTATAGGAATAATTCTATTAATAATCTTGTCTTCTGACCTTATGTAGTCTGGATCCTTTGTTCTCTAGCTGTTGAATACACATATCTTTCAGCGAACAGTGAAAATCTAAGGATTTTGAAATACCAACTTAAAAGTTATTTGCTTTACTTGGAAACCAAGAATGAATTCTAAGAGTTATCCCCTATGTCAAGTCTAGGAATGTTTGGGTATTATTGGCTTTAATGATTGATACGGAATTCTTTTTTATATGGGAGCAAGATGCAAATGGCAAGATGACTTCCAATCCTCATTGGAAGGCGAGTTATTTACTACTTGTTTCAAATCTGTTCGTGATTAATACTTATTGCTAAAGATTTATTGTGTGGTGCCATTTCAGTCCTTCAAACATTTAGCAGGTTTTCATTAGATACGTGTTGAGTGCCAGCTAAGTACCAAGTATTATACTGGGTCATGGGACTTTAGCAGTGAAGGAGATGTACACATTCTCTTCTCTCCAGAAGATTATAGTTTGGTGGGTTTTCAGGAAAGCATATGCCAAGACGGAATTAGAAAGGAAAGAGATGGGAGAAAAGACCTGTAACGAACGGATCGTGGAGAAGGGAGTAGAGGTAGATGAGAACAGCCTCAGAACATGAGTGAATCTGACAATATCACAAGAAGAGAGGATAAGGTGGGAAGAACCTAAGTCCGCAGGGTAGATTTGCGAAAGTCTCAGCTCACCTGATGGGGAGCCCGGAGCAAAACTTACTCATTATAGGAGTCATATTGGTCACATTGGCCAGGAATGGCCCAGCTGTAATACCTCTATTGTGTTTGGTCATTGGCTCAGAGCAACCTTGGCAAAGTATGGCCTTGGTGTGAATGCCACGGTGGATCCAATAGGTATGGAGGCTGGAGTCTGTCAGCTAAATGGACAAGTTCTTTTCAGAAGGGTGATCTAAAAGGTTCATGGTCATGGCCATTGCCATGAAGGCAAACACTGAACAAATGATTTTAAGGATAACTTATATAAGGATAAGGTGATCCCTTATCCCTTATTAGGGATTTTACGTGGGTATTTGGTGGTATAGAGGGTAAGTTTAATGGCAGTCGCTATTCTTGCCCTGCTCTGCCCTGTGTCACAGGGAGCAACGTTGCCCAGCTTTCCTTATCCTATGCCTTTCAGACAGGTTCAGCCAGTGGGAGACACTGGGCAGGAGACTGGAAAGCAGAGAGGAGGAGAATCCAGCGTGTTTCTCCCCTTCTGTATCCACCTCTTCTGGTCTCTCCAGCAATAGCTGCATCCTCTCTGGGTGTCCAGATCCCATCAGAAAGTCCCTCACCTAGTGGCCCTCGCTTCCTCTGAATAGCCATGGTCTCTGAGACACAGCTTGTTGACATTGCCCTTTATTCCGTGGAGACCCTGGTAACTTCCCGCTGCTATTCTGTTACTCGTCTCTTGCCTCACTCTTCCCTATTTAGCTTCACAGTTTTTTCACCACCTTTGTAACCAGTTCTTTGTATTAAATCCCTTTTGTTTGAAATACCTAGAGAGCTCTTATTTCCTAGTTATGCCCTGACTGGTAGCCCTGGTCTGAAGAGTTCATAGAGATTTCCCTGACAGACTTACATTTCAGGTAAAACCTAAGATCTGAGTGGGGGCCATCCAAAACGGACTGATTGTAGGACTATGACTGGTATGGTACTTGTACATTATCTTTTCTTCTCAGTGATTTTAGCATAAGGGCTAAATGTACTGATTTTGGAGCTGGAGGGCCTGAGTGCAAATCATAGCATCTGTTACTTTCCAGATAAGTGACCTCAGGCACTTTACCAGGTTCCCTGTGCTTCAGCGTCCTCTATTGTAAAACAATAATAACATCACCCTCATGGAGGCTATGAGAAGTCGGATAATATGTGTAAACAACTTAATGTTTGATCATTTTTCCCACATGCATAGCAGGACTCAGTGGAGCTTTCTCATGCACTCAAACTTCAGGAGAAGAATATTGTATATAGGGTATAGACGCTGCTTCATTTTCAACTAGAATCTAATGTTTCAGGGGAGAAGTCTGAGGTCAGCCTGACGTTTTGTTACTCATTCTAGGTCACCTTCTTTTCCTGCCTGGATTCTTGAGTTTCTTTCTCATCCTAGAAATTCAATAATTTGGGGAGGGATATGTCAAAGTGTTGGTCATTTTCATTGTTTTGATTGACATACAGGTGTGTCCTATAATTCTGCAGGTTTATTTATTTTATTCTTTTCAGGGATTTTTTTTCCTATTTTATATGTATACACACACACATATGTGTATATACACACACGGATATATACACATGTATATTTTTAATGTTCGTTTATTTTTGAAAGAGACAGAGGGACAAAGCATGAGTGGGGGAGAGGCAGAGAGAGAGACACACACAGAATCTGAAGCAGGCTCCAAGCTCTGAGTTGTCAGCACAGAGCCCGACACGGGTTCAAACTCACGAACTGTGAAATCATGACTTGAGCTGACGTCAGACATTTATCTGACTGTGCCACCGAGACGCAGCCTCCCCTATTATATTATTGATACAATTTTCTATTCTATTCTATTGGTCTGGGAGAAATCAACATTTTCCTTTCAATTTATAAATTGACTCAGTCAGTTCATGTGACATTTTACATAAAAAGCAGCAGGCTCTTAGAACCAAGTTAGTGATTATGGGATATACCATCAGTAAGGCCAAATCTGGAGACAATTTTATTGTCCTCTGGTTATTTTTATTGTCCTCTGGATATTGTCCTCTGGATTTATGACCTCTTTGATGCAGATAGTGCTGTCCAAGCTGCTGGAAGTGCCAGATCCTTTGCAACCTGTGTGGTTAATTGGAAAGCTACTTTTACTCTCAGAGTCTATGTCTACCCTCTGTCTCCTCCTACCCGTGTCTCTTTTGTTATGTCATTTGGAGCAGTCCAGGATTTCACTTACACCCAGTACCACGCTTTATTCAATGATGAATATAGCTCTGGGCTGTGGCCAATTAGGAGCTATAAATGTACATATTATAAAAATAATCACAACTTAACAGGCAAAGACCTTAGGGGGCTGATTTGCTCACACTAGAGGCTCAGTCTGTCCTGATTCTTCATTGGCTGCACCTGGAAATACAGGCTCTAGAGCCAGCGGAAAGGGAACATCTTGGGAATGAACATCACAGTCTAGGATAACCTGGACTTTCGGAACCATTGTCACATGGCAATGACACGGTGGTAAAGAGGGTGGATTGCAAAGAAAGATAAACTAGGCTCAAATCTCTGCTCTTCCTTCTGACTGGGTGATCTTTGACCAATCAGTTAATTCTGCTAAGCTTTAGGTTGCTAATCAGTAAGACGGTGACGATTATAATACTTTCCAAATAGGACTGAAGTGATTATTAGATTAAATGATGTTTTCTTTGTCTCTGATAAATAGAAAATATTTAATATATCTAAGCTGTTATTATCATTCTGATTGTTACTAGTCAATATCCAAATCAGTATATTTTAGCACTGTGTCTTTCTTATTTTTACCTAATAAATACAGTTATTCTTTTTTAAGATAAAAAATTGGGGTTGCTATCCTCATATTTGGCTCCTAAGGAAAACAACCCACAATATAGGCAAGGAGGTCAATGCATGGCACATTCGAGCTAGCATTCTGTTTTTAGCAAGAATAACCTGGAGGAGAATGCTGGAAGTTTAAAGCCCTATTTCTTAAATGGCTGTGGACTGGGGTGTTCTATTTTCTCTTCCAGGAAGATCAATTATCTAGATGTCAGATTTCTGCTGCTTGCTCCTCTATTTTATCGTTTTTCTATGACTTTTCATTTCTTTTTCCTTTACCTTTGTTTTCTGGAGAAACATGTCAAATCTTTCTCCATATCCCAGATATGTTTTCTTTTAGCTTTATTGAGATAGAGTTGACATTACAGCACTGTATAAGTTTAAGGTATACACCATAATGTCTTGGCTTATGTATATTACATATATTGTGAAATAATTGCCACCCCATAAGTTTAGTTAATACCCATATCTTCATATAGTTATCATGAGATGAGATGAGAACTTTTAGGATCTACTCTGTTAGGAACTGTCAAATATACCATAGAGTAGTGTTAACTGTCATCACCATGTTGTATATTACATCCCCCCTGCTTATGTATCTTGTAACTTACTTGAAGTTTCTACCTTTTGACCACCTTCCTCCAGTTCCCTCCCTCCCCCTGCCATAACCACAAATCTGATCTCTTTTTCTACAAGTGTTTTTTAGATTCACATATAAATGAGATCATATAGTATTTGTTTTCTTTCTCTGAAGTATTTGCTTTAACTGTCAATATTTGTTTTCTTTCTCTTCTCTTTCTTTTGCCTGACTGATTTCACTGAGCATAATGCCCTCAAGATCCATCTATGTTGCTACACATGGATACACACATATATATATATATCCATTATATACACATATACACACACATATATATAATATATATATGTGTATATATTATATATATTATATATACATAATATATATACATATATACATATATGTATATATACATATACGTATATATGTATACATATACATATATGTGTGTGTGTGTGTGTGTATATATATATATATATATATATATATATATATATATATATTATATATAATCCATTCACCTGTTGATGGATATTTAGGTTGTTTCATGCCCTGGCTGTTGTGAACAATACCATAGTGAACTTGGGAGTCCAGATATCTCTTTGACAGTGACTTTGTTTTCTTTGGATACCTACCCAGAAGATTTAATGTTTTGCGAGGCAATTTAGTTCTTCATGGCTGTAAGTGATATTTTAAATACTGCCATGACATGATTAATTACCTTATATTCTTTACATTTTTTTCCCCAAGTGCAGTCACCTTCCCTTCAAATTTATCTTCCTCTATCTTATCTTCTATTTTAAATATTATGAAAACAATGTTCTAAAATGTTTGTTCCTTGGAACAAATCTTTGTAAAAACACACTCTTCCAGCTTTATCATGTTATCTTTACTTTCTTGCCAAAATTTTTCAAGGGCTAAACACTTTATTTTTTTGTATACTTATCTTTGATAGAAGGCAGCTCTATTTTGACCTGTTACTTGAACAAAATTTAAGAGGCACATTCTCTTTGGGACTGCTCACTGTTTGGCTTGATATTTTTACTCCTACTTTTATATCCTTATATCTTAAGATAAAAAAAGAGATAATATAGATTCATATTAATAGTTTGGTTATTAGGCAGACAGGAAGACATGGAATGAAGAAAATCATGGCATGGGCAGTCCCAGAAGGAGAACAGCAATTTACATACTTGTTGAACCCAGCTTCCAGGTTTCCATATCTGATCTTCCTTTTAACCTAGTGATAGCTTTTAGGCACATGACATCATATCCTGTTATCTTCCTGCCAATCTGGGCAAATGTCCTTCTGTTTTAGGGAAATGCCTCAGAGTCAGGATGAATTTGTCAGTTGGGGAGAAGCTGCCTGTCTGTGCTCCCTTGGTGTGGTTTCACGTATTTCTTCAGCTCAGTGCTTCTGCCTTGGAGTGTTTTAATGCAGCCTGAAACTGACTCTAGGGCAAGGAGTTCCTAATTTTTCTATAATCCCTTCCTTCCTTTTTCCTTCCCTCTCTTCCTTCCTCCTCTTTGCATCCATCTTTCTCTCCCTTTCCTTCTTTCCTTCCTTCCTTCCTCCCCCTCTCTCTCTTTTTGGGAAAAATTCTCCTTTAATTTATACAACTATTTCATCATTGGGAAAGGGGAATCCGTAATGGGAAATTGGGGCCAGCAAAAATCCTGATTTATCTCTACTTGAGGTGGCCTGCTCCCATGATGCTGGTGGAGTGGTGCAAGAAGTCCAAGTCAAGTCCCTGTTTCTTGCCTCAATTTCTTACAACTCTTATTGGTTGGGTGAGGGCACTTGGCTAAGTGGGGGCTGCAATCTAGATTCTTGCTGGCTGAGCTGTGTAACCTTGAGCAGGACTGCTTCCACTAAGAGTAAGAGGCGTTATCTAAAAATTATCATAAATACCTTGTTACTTGCCCAGGCTGGGGGACCTGAGTCTTCCTGAAAGGTGGGAGGGGGGAGGCTTATTTCTAGTTTGCACAAAAATTTAGCATGGGCTATTAATAGCTCTTACAACATTAGGTGAATTTGTGGGCTGTGTGCTTTCTTGGAAAGAAGATTACCAATTAGCTCTTGGTGATTTGCTTCAATCTCAGTCTATCTAGGCCACCTCTGGGAGAAATTCCTTGACATACTTTGCTTACTTTTCAATTGATATGGAAGGGGAATTTTGGCCTACTTTTCTATTCTCAACCCCCTGACAATCACTACTTTATGTAAAAAAAAAAAAATTAATTGGTTGTAAAACTTGAATGGATGAATGAATGTATGAATGAATGAATAAGTGAATGAAGAAAGAAAGAAAGAAAGAAAGAAAGAAAGAAAGAAAGAAAGAAAGAATATATAACATGGAATACCTTTCTCCCATCCCTGTCCCCAATTTGTCGAGTTCTTACTCCACTGCCATTGTTCATAGTTTATTGTGCTCCCTTCTACAATTTGTTCACGTATACACAAGCAAATACAAATACAGATTCTTTATTATTTCCTCATTATTCTTTTAAAAAGAAACGGTATACTATAATGCCTCCATTAATATTTTTGGTTTCATCTAACACATATCTTCAAAAACTTTCCAGATTTGGACACTGAAGTTCTTCATTCTTTTATCTAGCTGCATATTCCATTGCACGGATAAGCATTCAACCAGTCTGTTCTAGATAAACGTTAGGGATGTTTCCAATCGTTTGCTCTTAAGAATGATTGCTCTTAAGAATCATTTGTCCTTATAATGTACTATAATGAAGAATCTTTTTTAAAATTCCAGTGTACTTAACATACAGCATTATATTCAAGTGTATAACATAGTGATTCAAGAGTTCCATATAATACACAGTGTTCATTACTACACATGTACTCTTAACCCTCTTCACCTATTTTCTCCATCCCCTGCCCCACCTCCCCTCTGGGAACCATCGGTTTAGTCTCTGTAGGTAACAGTCTGATTTTTAGTTTGTCTCTTTTTTTCCTTTTGTTTTGTTTCTTAAATTCCACATATGAGTGCAATCATATGTTATTTGTCTTTCTCTGACTGACTAGTTTCATTTAGCATAATCCTCTCTAGCTCCATCCATGTTGTTGCAAATGGCAAGATATCATCCTTTCTTATGGCTGAGTAATATTCCATTGTGTGTGTGTGTGTGTGTGTGTATGTGCACATATATATATATATATATATATATATTCTTTATATAATGAATAATCTTGTACATTATTCATTTTACACATGGGCAAATATGTCAGTAGGATAAATACCCAGAAGCAGAAGGTCCATAAGGTCCACTGAGTCCAGTGGTATTTGGATTTATGATGTTTATATATATTGTCAAATTACCATTCGTAAGATTTCAGCCATTTAGGGGCGCCTGGGTGGCTCAGTCAGTTGAGCCTCCGACTTCGGCTCAGGTCATGATCTTACAGTTCGTGAGTTTGAGCCCGCATGGGGTTCTGTGCTGACGGCTCAGAGCCTGGAGCCTGCTTTGGATTCTGTGTCTTCCTCTCTCTGACCCTCCCCCGTTCGTGTTCTGTCTCTCTCTCAAAAATAAACATTAAAAAAATTTTTTAAAAAATATTTCAGCCATTTATATTTCTATGAATAAAGTCTGAAAATATTTCCCTCTAGACTTGCTAGAATAGTGTATTATCAAGCTTTTAGATTGTATTCATGATACATGATAGGTGAGACAGGGTATTAGTGTCATTTAATTTGCATTTCTCTTATTGTGAGATTGGGTCTGAGTATCTTTTCATAAGACTATATAAGACATTTGTATTTCACTTCTGTGAGCTCTGTTTATATCATTTTTTTCCTCTTCGGTTATTGGTTTTTAATTATTTAAATTATTTTGAGGAGCATTTTATACATTAACGTAGTTGTTTCTCTGTTATATGAATTGTAAAGATTTTTTTTTGTTGTTGCCCATTTATTTTTTATCTTTTGCTTTTGTTTTTATTGTATTTTCCAGGTAGAAATCTTTTTTAATGTAAACAATTATCAGTATTTCCTTTTATGGCTCCTGGATTTTGAAGAATATTTTGAAAAAAAATCTTTGAAATGAGGTTTATGAAGAAATTCTCCCATATTTTATCCTATGATTTAATTGTGCACATGGATATTTTTGATGGATTTCGAGTTGTTCTTGAGTTTATGCATTGTATAATGTATTAAGTACAAGTTATGGATATATATATATATATATTTTTTTTTTTTTTTTCTAGTTGGCTACCTCCTCTAAGCAGGAACAAGGTATCAATTCTCATTCTCATCACTTTTATTCATCCTGTCACTGGAGGTATTAATCTATGTAATTATACTATTAAAGAAAGCTAATACAGTCACAGAAATTTTAAGGAAGTTAAAAAAATCACTATTATTTGGTGATATTATTATATACCTGGAAAACACAAGAACTAACTGAAAAGAAAATACTAAAAAATAAGAGATTAAATAACTAGCATGGTAAACATTTATCCATATAAACCAATAGTTTCATTTATAAATAACAATCAGTTTTAAGAGCTAAAATAATTTGTAAAAATTCTATACATAGTAGCAGCAAAAAAATAAAATACCTAGGAATACATTTAATAAAGTATATACATGATCTGTATAATGTTTAGAACACTGTTAAGAGGTACCAAAAATTTGCTGAACAAATTGAACACTATGTCTTACAGTAATAGTAACAAGATCATTCTTACCAAACTAACTTATAAATTGGCAGGTCAATAAAAGGATTACAGGCAAATTTTTAAAATATGCATGTTAGTGCAAATGGATTTGTAGAAAAATAAACAGAAAGAGCTCATGAAATTCTGAGAAACAACACTGAACAGAGACCAGATATTAAACCTATTACAGAGCCACAGAATGTAATGCAACACTCTTCCGGTGCATAGCTAGACAGACCAGAGGAATAAATAGGAAGTTCAGAAATAGACTCCAACAGATCATGGAGATTTTGTACATGATAAGGATGCAGTCTTAACCTAGTGGGGAAAGGGGGATGTTGGAACAACTCATTTATTTTAAACCACAAGTTGTGAATCATCGTATAAACACAGGAAAAATTCTAAAATGCATCACAACAGCCCCGCATCCTAGAAAAGCTGATGAGATTGAAGATGAACTTTGGGTTCTGACTAAACCCACAACTTCAACAGAGAAATAACTCGTTCCTATGCCAGAGCAAAGCACGTTGCCAAATTCCATCTATTGAGATCGGGACAGGGTTTATATATATTCCTTTCCCATCCCCCGGCGTATAGGTATATGGGAGGGGAGGGGAGTTAGACTTTTATAGAAGCTAAGCAGAATACTTACAATATAACCGTAGGAATCATTTGTAAAAATTGCTTTTAAACGTTCGCTGCTTACTGGGGAGACAAGGCGGTATTCTTGAACAATTTTTGAAATACCTGTGTCAGTCAGTGTAGAGGAAACTTTGTAGGACAACAGGATAGCTGCCTTTTGTTGTCTTACAAATAATTTTTGCTTTATTCTGAAGCTAGCATGGAGAAGACCTGCAGGTCACGGAGAGTCCACCAGCAGGCGGGATACGGGGAGACGCAAGCTGTGTGCGGTGTTAATTGCTCTCATTAGTGCTCAGGAATTCTTAGGGAAGTAGAGCGGCTTAGAGCTGCAGCACTAGGGTTTTCGTCTCCAGGTGTTCTTATTTTAGGTTCCTGCTTTATCGCCTTGCTTGCCTAATTTCACTTTCACCCATTTTCTAGGTGAAATTTGAACGAAATTTCTTCAGATCTTTCTGAGATACTGGGCGAGATAGCAGGGTTGTATAGCTGAACCAAGTCAGGGTCTTCAAGTCGTTGGATTCAGGGTGCAGTATAAATGCAAAGCAGGATGCACCATAAAGCAAAATGCTAATTATTGCAGGCAATGCAGATGCTAGTTTTAAAGGTACCAGATGTGAAGCGTCTCTCAATAGCACGGGCTGGCTCCTGGAAAAGAACACGAGGCATGCGAATGGTATAAACCGAGTAAAACAAATCACTCGGAAGAATAAAAACCACCGAGTAAGCAGAGCTACAACTATCCTCAGAAAAATTAGGATGGCACTTTCTGGAAGATAGCCAGGTGGAATGGGCACGAAAATATCTGGTAAAACACTGGGTTCCCCCCACCCCCCAATTTTTTTGAACATGGATGAATCATACTTCTGTTTGTTTTCTTCGTACGTTGCTGTGTGGTTTAATAAGAGGTTCGAATGCCACTTAGAGGATTTGGACACAATTCAATCTAAATTGTGAGAATTTTTCAAGGCTGAGTAGTGAGTTGATAACGGATTTATTATGTGCCATGAAGACCAGGTGAAACACATGAGTGTTCATGGAGAAGGTGAATTGTTCTCAACTATCCACAAGAATAAGTTGGTCTTTTAAGGAATTTATTTGTATCACATATCCCAAAAGGTTTGTGTCCAGTGCTACGCATCAGTTCAGGCTAACAAATGAGAAAAAATTCAAAGGCGGCATATGCTAACCACAAGGGTAAATATAGTTGCTCTGATGAGACGCAAGAATTTCCCTCTAGCCATGTCAAAGAAAGAGACTTAGTAAGTTGCATAATCTTTGTTATCAGGAAGGAGAGAGGGAGCATATCAATTCTTCAAAAGAGATAGTTTTAGCATTTGATTCTGAATGACATTTAATACATAGGATCTGATAAAGGGATATCTAAGCAACATAATGCACTGTATTTTCGATGACAGTCATAAAAAATGAAGGAATGTGAAATAGAAATTTGACTCAATTCTGAAAATTGTACTATTCTGTTACAGCCTACAGGCGATAAAAAGACTTTGCAACCTCACAAATATTTAGTGAAGAATTATTTCATAAATGGGCCATTTATGAAATAATGCTCCATATAGATATTGCAGAGACCCCAATGTCCAATATGAGAGAAATAGACAAAGCCAAGAGACAAAAACGAAGATACTGGAAGGTTCTAAAATCCATTCTATGTAAAACATTTTCATCACTTCAACAGAAGAGGTTCTTTATGTTAGGATAATTTCTTTATTTTTTTTCCGTGACAGCCTCCATTATCTGCTTCTATAACTCCATCTGTCTAGCATAATTCCAACCATGATATTTAATTGAACTATCTCTTCTAAAATAATAAAGCAAGAGGGACACGAAGGGCTACTGTTCGTGAACTGGCAACTTCAGGCACAGAACTGAGCTACCCACCCAAATGGTCAAGGAAGAGGAATAACCTTCTCTAACCTCCTCTATGTCTTTTTCTCTCTCGGCAGATAACCTTGCCCCTGGCTCGTACGAAGTAGAAGCTGTTACTCAGACATGGCCTCTGCTTCTCGCTCAGCCTCTACCAAGTGAGGGCTGTCCGTCCTTGTTCCTTGCCTCTGTTAAAAGACAAACCGGGGCATATTAAGCATTTCAAGAGTTTATCTGAGCAAAACTCGATTCATATCAGGCAGGGCCAAACCAGAAGGAATTAGGAAAACTCCACAGGTAGGGAAAGACTTCTCTAGAGAAAAGGTGGACACAAAGCAAGGAAATGATTTGACTGGCTACAGCTTAGAGCCTAGGTGGTTGTGATGGGTTGTGCTGAGGGTTCAAGTTCATGACTGCGACGCTTTCACAGGCTTAGATTATGTGGGCCTTGGGATGCTTTGACATAGAAGCCACCTCAGCTTTGCGGCCTCCTTTGCTCATTAATTTAACACCTCCAGTCTTGTGGACCCGGGGATTCCTCTCTACCTGGGAGCTCGATCCTGCCTTCTCCAAGGATCTGTCTTTGCAACTCGTGGCTCCCTGCTCCTTTCCGTCAGTTGTTGTGCTCACATCTTTGTGAAAAGCAACAGTTGTGAAGGTGATGACAAGGACGGTGACCACTGTACTCTTCTGCCCAGTTTCTTCTTCCCTCTTCCAGCCCAACCTCTAGACATTGACAGCTCATTTCCACCCTTTCACTTTCCCTTTGCAGCTGTCTGGCCTCTCCCTCCACTCTGCATGAAAACAGCTCTCGCCAAAGTCACTGATAACGTCCTTGTTGTTCCATCCTGTGGAGCCTCCAGAACCTTCTCTTCTGGCCTCTCTGCAGCATTAGACCTCTGCTCCCTCTTGATGCCTTTTTCCCTTTGCTCCAGGATGCATTGCTCTTCTAACTTTCTAGCACTCTAATGGCTGTTCCGTCTCTACGGTGGACTTCTCTTCTGCCAATCTCTTAAATTTGGGGAATCCTCTCCCCGTCCTTGTTTTAATTTCATACTTGCCGTGGGGCTCCCCTCTACTCCCATACTTTTAATTGCTCTGTCTTTCTCCTGAACGTGAGATTTTCACCCCCACCTGCCTACTGGATATCACCTGCTGGGTAAACATCAGGCCCCCTAGACACAGCGCGTCCTGGCCGGTCCTGTGGTTTGCTCCTACCATCCACCCCGAAATGTGGGTGTCTTCCCCAACTTCTCCTTCACCATCAACCCCATCTCCAGTCAGTCCCTATGCTCTGTTATTTCTGCCTCCTCCATACCCTCAAAGGTGCACAGCTGTCTCTGTCTTTCCTACCCTCATCCCCCCTCAAGAAAGTATGGTTTCTCACCTGGGTTACCGATCCCTCCTCCTATCTCCCCGCCCAGAAGCCTTGTTCTCCCTCATTTGTTCTCTGCAGCCAGAGAGATCATGGTACAAAGCAAATCAGATTATGTCATTTCCATGCTTAAAAACCTTCAAAGACTTCCCAATCCCCTCATGAAGAAGTTAAAACTCTTTGATATGGCTTAGAAAACTCCATGATCTCATTTTCATTTTCCCTTTTAGCCTCATTTTTTTTAAGGCTAAAATTTATTAAGCCAAAGGGAAGTCCCTTTACTTCCAAAAGTAAATCCCAAAATACAGGCACAAAATCCATAGTTAGGAGCAGACTTTGGTACCAGATTGTTGAGGTCCAAATTCCAACTTTGATACTGATGTTTGACCTCAGGCAAGTTCCTCAACTTCTCTGTGTCAGTTTCCCAGCAGTAAAATGGGATGATAATTGAATTACTGGGAGGCCTAAGTAAATCAGCCCCGAGTAAAATATTCAGGGCTCTGCTGGGGCATAATTGGCATTCAATAAATGCGAGCCTCTATCGTTACCGCCGGCCCTAAACACTGCAAAGACTGTGTTGACTTCACATCTGGGATTCAAAGTAAAAACAACTTCAGACTGTGAGGCGCATTTAGACAATAAGCAAACCTCACAAAGCTGTGCTTCCCGCCCCCGCCGCCACCACCCAATGGTTGCTACTTTGATTCCTTTTGAAAATAGATTGAAAAAAAAAAAAGAGAGGTGTGGTTGTTTCTGCTTTGTTGGCAATTACCCCAGACTTAGTCTGCGTTTTTGATTTTGATCCAGTGCCTGCTTTTCCCTCTTTCTAGAATACTCTTCCCCTTCTCACTGCCTCTTTCTGAGCCAAAGGGGGTTTCCTCATTTAGGTCTCAAGTTACACGGTAGTTCTTCTCAAGGGCTGGGCCCCCGCATACGCCCTCTCGAGGCACACTGTACCCAGCTCGGCACCTGCCATTCTGTGTCACAATCTCCCTTTTACTTTCTGTGTCTCCTGCTGTAATGCTATCGTCATAAAGGCCGAGGCTACTAGCCAAGCCGTGGTATTATCCTCTGTGCCTGGCAGAGTATGTGCTCAGTAAATCAGAGAACGACTCAGTGTCAGGAACCTCAATTTTTCCCCCTGAGGCATCAGCTCACTCGAGCAGGAATAATTCCGTGAAAGAACACATTCACCTCTTTGAAAAACACCATTTGTTTCTTCTCTTTTTTCTTCTGATCTGGTAGTGGCTCGACCTCAAACCCCACTCATGACCCAAAGAATTACTAGCTTGGTCCGTCCACTTTCCAATTCAGGCAACAGGAATGAAGCAGTGCATCTTCTAAGAGTGTGTGTCTGGAGACCTTTTCAGAACGTGATGAGGCTTCCTCTGGGCGGGGTGTGAGAACCAGGCGTGGAGGCATTGCTCTTGAATCTGTTATCCCCTTTTTTAATTTTTTCACTGAGGCATACTTGGCATATAGCATTATGGAATCTGTTGTCGTAAGTCCCTCCTAAGATCCTGTGTGGTGGGATTCTCACTCTTGCGCTGACTGGTAAAGACGACATTTCCCGAGCAGGAGCCCCTGAAGTCAGGGTCTTGGGGTAGTTACTTGTTCCCTTCCGTACAGAGCAGTTCCTGTGTTTCAGATATGAAGGCCCTGGGGAGCCCCTGATTCCCTGTTTGGCAGTTAGGTGTTGAGATTTCATCTCGCTGTTATAAATTATTCAACAAACGTTCACAAGTTCTTCCTGGGAGGTTTGTACTAGAGCCCGTAGAGGCGTGATGTGATACACAGACACAAAGCCATGGTCCTGCCCTGCAGAAGAACAATCCAGATGTCACCTGCTGCTCCTAAGAACCTCCGCCAGACACCCTACAGGAAATACCAATATCTGTCCCAGGGGGTTTGCCAATCCGGGGAATTCGGCTTCATCTCGTCCTTTTAGGCTCTGGTTTCTTACTGATGCTGCGTTTTCGTTGTTTGTTTGGTGGTTCTCCCTTTATCTCTGCCCTGGCTGCAACCCGGAGGTAGAACACCTTTCTTCTCCATGATTCTTTCCCTCATGCTCCTGAAATATCATTCTGAGAAGCAGCTGGACGTGGCCGCATTTTACTGAAGAGATGGGGAGTGGCGAGAGACGTTCTATGGCATTCCACAGTCAGATTTTCTAAGAACTGAACGGTGAGCTCTTCAAAAACCCCTGGGCCGGTTCTCCGAACCGAAGTTCCAGATGCCCGCCATGCTTTTCGGCCCCCTCTCTCCTCTCTGCACCTTTCAGCCACTCCCGAAGGAAAACTAATACTGTCTCATACTTGTCTAGGCTGGGCAATTCAGCTCTCTCCATTTCCTACCCATAACCGGCTTGGGCTTCCTCTGCGTGGATGTAATTCACCACCGGACTTTGCTAAACGATGCCCCTCCTGCTCCGGGTCCTGCCCATTCCCCTTTCTCCCTGATGACGTGACTCGCACCACTGCCACCATGGCCCCTGCTCCTCTGGAGGCCCACGCGGAGAGAGTCACATCTGGTTTAAGTGACATGTTCTCCTATTTCCCTCACAGAGGGTCGAGACCTGGGAAGAACTTGGAAGAAGAAGAAGAACGTATTTATTGAATGCATTCCTTCAACACTTAAAGGACAAGGGCCACATCTTGTTCAGTATTGTATTCCTATCTCCTGCACGCAGAGTAGGCATTCAACACATATTTATTACCTGCGTGAGTTTACAATTTCTGGGAGAGCTGCATGGGAGATAAATGTGTTCAATTTTTTTTTTTTTTTTAAATAGCTCAGCACCACCAAGTCATTCTAGTTACCTGAGGTATACTGTATTCTAGCATATTCAGGGCACTATTAATCTGAAGACAGGCAGAGTCATCTGGCTGGCAGTCTTTTCACGGCATTCTCCCTGACATCTCTGGGAAAACAGCAAGGATCTGGCGAAACGTTTTGACTTTGCAGACTGTGGGGTTGTTCTCTTCGGGGGCCCTGGCTGCCAACATCCCCGAGATAGAGTGAACTTTTGACTCTGGGCACAGCACAAAGCCCCCCCGCTGCTCCCTGTAGGAGTGAAGAGCTTGGACGGGGTTAAGGACTTTGGTGGCTTTTGCAAATGCTTTAAGGCAGCTTCACCTGCATTTGCATCAGCAAGCCGGTCTGAGAAGTGCGCAGACCAGCCAAGAGCAGAGCCTGTTTTGAATATGCCATCCAGGATTCCTGGGAATCCAGCTATAGGGACCGATGTCTGACAATTGTGTTTTTCCTTAAATAAACCCCAGCAGCTCTGCCACCAGCAGCTGTCTCCCGTGTATTCTTGAAGCATCGCGTCCTTGAAAGGAGTTTCATCTCCTGCATATCCTGTTTATTTTCTCAGGTGAAATGATCTCACGAAACCATTTTCACTTAATGAAATTACCTGCCTGGGCCCAAAAGCTTTATGTTTGAAGAGGACATTTCTTTTACATCCAGAATGGCTTTTCGATGAAGAAACTGACGGTGATGGAGCTGTTGACCTTAAAGATGAAATATTTGCCTTTGCGTGTGGTGCGCTTTCTCCGGAGAAAGTTATGTTATTTTCCCGGTCCTTCGGTGAAATATTGTGGTCCCTCACCCAGGGAAGACGCTTTGGATCTTAGATCAACAATGTCACAGGCTTCCCTACTTTTATCACCCGCTGCCTGCATTTTGTTTGGAAGCCAGAACAGCAGACCTGGCCGTTGCCATTTGAGCGGATTTCTTTGTTGGGTTCTCTCCTCGTTTTGAATTGCTACTCTGTAAAAAAAAATAACAGTTGAGTTTCATTTTAGTATTGGTATTGTGGCTCCAGCAGCGAACACCGCAGCACGCTCTGGAGGAAGCTTTTAGGAGACTCCGTAATTTCTTCCTGACCCCAGCTGGTGATCAGTTTACGTCCTGAAACTTGCCGAAGAATAGCCCTTCTAATTCCCGTCCTAGTGTGGGTGCAATCTGGCCTGCCCCTATCTGAAAAGACAGTCTGAACGGTGACAGCGTTTTGAAATGTTATTCCTCTGTAAGCAGGTAAAGAAACACCTTAGATTAATAGTCTTTTATGTGCTACAGAGAGAAAGGATTTTGTGGGTCGCATTAGAATGCCATTCAACCACTCCAACCTATTAGGGTGTTCATGGTCCATTTATGGCTTTGTTGTCTCTTCTTTCTTTCTTTTTTTTCTTTTTTAATTTTTTTGAGACAGAAAAAGAGATAGAGCGTGAGTGGGGGAGGGACAGAGAGAGAGAGAGAGAGACAGAATCCGAAGCAGGCTCCAGGCTCTGAGCTGTCAGCACAGAGCCCGACGCAGGTCTCTAACCCACAAACCATGAGATCACGACCTGAGCCGAACTCGGACACTCAACCAACTGAGCCATCCAGGTGCCCCTCCCCTTTCTTTTAACATATTATTCAATAACCTAATCATTCTGTGATTCTTGTATTCTTTATTCATGTGTTCTTTTATTCAACACACATCTATTATGCATCTCTTAACGTACAAGATGCAATGTAGGATCATTGATCCTGCCCTCCTCAAAAAAACCCCATAAAACAACAACAACAACAAAAAATAGGTTGCTGACATCCAGGGGTTTACTGGATGGGGTAAACATCAGGGGTTACCTTATCTGATGAGGCAGATAATAGTTGAATGTACAAACCACAGTGGTTAAAAATACCTTTATGCTGCATGCTTTTTAACTTTTTTTTTTTTTTAACAATTTGTCAATCACTTCCTCCCAGATTATCTGATGTACCCGCCATTGTGTGTGCATGTACAGCTAGGATTAGAATTCAGATCTTCTGATTCTCTTTTCCTTTTGTAATTTTGACTTCACCATTCTTGTGCCCACTGTATTTTACTTAGCATTAAAGCTATACTTAAAGGATTCATTTGCTTTTCTGAAGATTTTGTCAAGGAATGCATGAGGACATTTTCTTGCATCATCATAATTTCCCCTGTGTCATCGAAGTTGTTCATTATGGCGTTTCTTTACATGCTTGCTTCTTTCCCTCATCCCGAGACCATTTGGAAAAGGGGGCATATTGTAATTAGAATGTTCATCGAGAAGTTGGATGCCAGACTGCATTTCTGGCGGGGACAGCAGTAAGAGACAAAGAAAACATTCTAAAAGGTACCAGTTAACTGCCACTTAAAATATGCGCGAAGAGGAAAGAATTTCCTTGTTTAGAAGAGACAGTTAATTTACTTTGGAGAAGGGACACAGCAATCTGGAGCAGATTGTACTGGTCATGTAACTCACGAAGGGGAAAAATCAAATCATAATTCCCAAATAAACTTCAGTCTCGGTTATGATCTCTGTGGTCTCTTCCAGCTAGAAAATTCTTCTATGATTCTAATTATGTTCTGTGTGATTGTGTATCTCCACTTCTCTCACAAAAATAGACCACCAAGCTTAGGGTGATGTGGAGATATGAAAACAACCAGTTAACATGACAGATACAGAAACTGGAGCCAGACTGATCGTCTCCTCCCCGACCCAGCTTACATGGCTCAGTCCAACGTTGTGTTGGGTAAGTAAAATCTGGCAGAAGAGCCACTTCAATGAATCCACGCTGGCAGAGACAACCTGATGGGTCATCAATAACAAATTATTCCATACTGGGAAGATAGACATATTTAGGTTACCTAAAATGTCACATTTAGAGCTTGTTTTTTCTAGGAAAGCATTCTCGTATTTGTTATCATTAACAACCCTGTGATATGGGGAGTGCGATAATCAGCATGACCTAAACCAGAGGTTCTAAAAAAAATTTTTGTCTTCCTCCAAATGCCTGAATGGTGTGATATACTAAAGGCAGGAACAGTGCTCGTGATGGTAGCATTTCTCACCAAGGGTGATTTTCCACCCTCTCCAGGATACAGATGAGAAATCTTAAGGAGGGGCTCACTTCATAGTGAATTTGATTTACACCTCACTATCAGTGAAAACAAAAACAAAAACGAAAACGAAAACAAAACGTTCCTGCCAGCCTCTTCCGGTTGTAAATTATTATTTCTTACTGAATGATCGCCTTTGATCACCTGGGAGTCCTGTAAATGTCAGCTGAGGAAAATCAAGGAAATCACCAGGATTTCTGCACAATCAGGGTAGAGGAGTCAGGAGGGAGGCACATGGGGAAAGCATCAGTTTTCCAACTAATCTCTAACTCAAGATAATTTGGATGGACATAAAGACCACATGGTGGAACCCATGCAGGAGACCCCTTTGGAGAATGCTGGGGTTCATCAGCTGTGCAAGTTATGTCTCTCTAACAGACTAAGCTAATACTGAGCTTAGTATCTAAGCTAATCGTGAGATACTTACTTTTCATTTATGTCATAGGGAAGAATCATAACTTCATGCCTATCTGCATGGGTTATGTTCCACAAAATGATCTCAGACACAAACCCTGCAATCTTACTTTCAAAGGAAGGATACTGGCAAAAATTATGAATGTTAAGCTAACTAACATTCATTTACAGGGTAGCTGAGTTAGTAGTCAGTTTCCACGGTGGGGAAAGATATTGATAACAGCTCCTGAAGGATCTAGGATTTCAACAGTTTAGAGGTTGTGTAGGATGTGACAGAAAAACGCATAACTGGGATGTTAGTGCATTCTACCCCAAAGTAGTTGTTTTGAAAAGCATATACCTTTTGTTCGGCAAGAGAAAACCATATTGAGTGGTAGGGATATTAGAACAAGTATGGAAGGCGACAAGATCACAGTAATAGGCCCCAGCTATAGCACAAGGAGGCTTCAGTGCCAGGTTAACCATTGTTGAGACAGAAACACGACGAAAGTTTTTGAGTAGTGGTACGTCACGATTGGATTACTGTTTTCAAAAGCTAACTTCAGAACAGCGTACGTAACGAAGACTGAATGGGAGGCTCTTACAAAGCCCTGGGTGACAAGTCCAAGGGCGGAAATTAGGATGCTAGCAGGACTCTACCCTCAGGTATCAAATATAGGAAAAATGGAGGCAGTGTCACCAGATTTGGAACTGACTGGATAGAAATTTGGAGTCAGGGCTGAGTTGCAGTTGGTCGGTTGGTAAGTCCATAGAATGCACTTTCTGGATGAAATAATATTCCAGTGGTCATGTTCCCATTTGATGCACAAAGTACAGTATAATTTATAATTTCCTAAATTAGAAAAGCATGGTGGGGTCACCTTCAGAGATCAGTGCAAGAGATGTGAGAGAGTTAATGACGTTCGCGTCAAATTGGGTGGGGGAGACAGGATTCCCAGGTGTTAGACTGGAGAATAAAGAGATAATGATGTTTTTCGTGGAAACAGGAGCATAAGAGGAAGAGTTTTGCACAAGTGGAATTTGAACTGGTGGTAGAAAGCCAAAGTATACTGCTTTCCAGCTTTGTGTACATTAGTATCATCCAAAAGGCCAGTGAAAATGTGGGCCTGGGGTTTATAGATGAGTTTTAGAGAGAGGTTGACAGTCGTTGCTATATACAGGTGATAGTTAAAATTGCAGGCATGAATGGGATGCTGTTCCTAAATAATAAGTATAAAAACAATAGAGAAAGGGCCCGGGGAGCTCTTTGGACAAAACATATAAGAGGAATGCCTGATAAACATACAGGGTAGGTTTTGTTATACGCAGGAATCGCAAATCAAAGGTGCAGCAATGAACTATGCAGCTTCTCTGGAGTCACAACCTGTGTGTGTGGGGGGGCGGGGGGGGGGAGGGGTCAAATATCCTGGGTTCTACTCTTTAAACCAAGCAGGACAAAGGTGACACGATCTGTCCATGTTTCCAGTTGTCAGTCCTGGTGTGGTATTTATCCGCAGCTGGGGTTGTTTGCTCTTGTGAAGATAAAAACATGCTAAAGCTCCCGCTCGGTGCCCACGGAGACATTCTCCTGGTTTGTAACATGCATGCGTCCCAGTTTGTTTAGCCAGCGACCTCCAATTTGATTCAGAAGTAGTAGTCACTGCGGAATGAGAAACGATTCATTTCTGGTTCAACTTTAGCCTTGGGCCTGCTCCTACATAAAGAATTGCCTGGTGAGCCTGATTATATGCAGAGGCTTAGAGGCTTGAACTTCCAGAAAGTGCTCTCTTAATCATTTCACTCAGGTCCTCAACCTGACAGAGCCAAGAGCCCCAAAGGGGAAATGCCAAATCCTTATCTGTTTTCGACCAACATCTTAAGGGATTTTCCTGCTCTTGGGGCTTCTGTGGCCGGAAGTGTCCTTTGCCTTGTCCCTTCCCATTCTCCCCTGAGTGTGCTGAACGTGAGGACTAATTGAGGAAAGCCACGGAAGTTATCACTGCTGCCGACAGAGACTCTGAAACCCCCCACTTAATTCTGGCTCCCTTGCAGGGCTCTGACAATCTCTCTATCTTGCCTCTCTCTTTCTCCAGCTTTGTTTCCTTTCCCGGGCCCTTTCCAGTCTCCCCTCCCTCTTGACAGCCTATTTAGTACCCCGCTCTCTCGAGCAGAGAGAGAGTCGCTCGGCAGAGTGTCATGCCATAATGGAGACTGGGTCCCACGGGTGCCCACTGCCTGTCCCTGAAAGCCTTTTCGTCGTGTCCCTTGTTACCCCAGAGAATAATTACTTCAAAGACCAGTCCTGGTGCCTGGTATTTCAGTTTATCTCATTAGGTCCGTTTTTTTTTTTTTTTTTTTTTTTTTTTTTTCCCCAGGCCTGCTAGCAGTGCCAGAAATCAAATCAGGTTTGCTGGCCGTACTGCCTGCCTAGCATGTTCGGCCTCTCCGCTACCCGACACTCTAATGTTCCCTGATTGCAGACCCTGTTATCATCTTCTTTGAATTAGCTGCGCCTCCTGAAACGGCATAATGGGCGTGCGGTGCTGGAGTGCTGATGTGCAGTCCTGCTTTAACTGTCTGTCAAAGCCCAGGCTAATGAATTCTATTAGCATCTGAGCTTGCCAGCTTTGGGAGCCCAGAAGGAGCTGGGCAGCCAAACGCGGTTGGCAGGGCTCAGCCACCGTGCTTCAGAGAGCTCTTTGGCAATCGCGGCACCGGAGCCCCCGACCATGTAAACGCGCAGACGTGGGAGCGTAGGCAGAATGAGAAAGGTGATCTGTTCCCGTGTCCTCAAGCAGGGGAAAACGGCACGAGAGACGGCGTTGTTTGACCGTGGGCCTCCCCCAGGCGTTGGAAAGAGTAGGATAGCCTTGAGAGTGCCCCAAGGCGCTCGTCCTCTGATCCTAGATTCTTTGCGGAAATTAGAATGTGTGGAAGCAAGGTGTGCTTTTCACAGGACTTAAGAGAAAATGGCTTGAGGGGTTCATCTGATGTTGATTTCACGTTGACCATGATAACCCAAAGTTGACTGGCGTCACTGCTTTAATAACGGGGGCATCAGTCTTAGGACAGTTTGTTGAGAGTGGATGAGAGCGTAGTGATAAGGACTCCCCTTCTCAACCCTTACGTTGAAATCCAACTCCCCAGGATAGCAAACTACAGAATCATCAACCACAGAGAGAGTGCATTTTTCTAACAAACAGGTTTGAAGTGGATATATATTCATCGCTGATTTTCCATTAATGTTTGGGATAAACTTACTGTAAGAGCTGGGCCCAGGGTTGCTAGGCAACCAGCGGTGATTGTTATGCCCAATATTCACCTCTTAAAGGTACGCTTAATGGGTGTAATCTTCAATTTAGTTTGAGATTAATTTAAAAATGTATAGCTTGAAATGCTTTATGTTAATAAACTTTTAAATATTGCAACATGGTATTAACGCTGAATGTGTGACAGGCACTGAATTCCAGAAAGGTTCCTTAAAACTGTATTGACTTGTGGTTAGAGCTAAATTATTCTACCCACCGAAATAACTTTTGAATACATTAACAAATTAATTAGCCTTGTCCTCAAAGACTTGGTGAAAACCTGCACATTTCTGGGTAAAAGATGGCCGACATAGCATTGTAAGAGCTGTATCTGGAAGTTTGGTCTCTGCCTGTTCTCATTTTAGTTTATTGTCTCTTGTATTAAGTAAGATCACTTTCAATCTTTACTGTCAATAGTAGAAATACATGGAGGAACTTTGACTTACTATATTAGATGCAGCACTGAAATTTTAATATTTATTTTGGAGAGGCAGTCCACAATAATCGAACATATTTTTCCACTCAGAAGGATTATGGTGCTTAAAATTTTTTATGAACTTCTCATTTTACTTTACTTTCCTTTGCTTATTTTTCATTGTTGTTGAAGCATTATTTATTTGTTTCTTCTGTATCAAAAGTAAATATAGCTGTGCCTCTTTTTGTGGAAAATATGATTGACCTGTTGTTTATTTGAACATCTGGAAGGTGAATGAATGCAATAAAATGAAGCTGGATTGATCATCGGCTATTGTAGACACTATTGGTTGTTTATCTAACAACAAATCCTTCTTGTGTTTCCCAAGCCTAAGTTCTTGCTTCAGAACCCTGCTTTCTCTCATTGCCTGGAGGAGACTGGGACGCTCTCCCCAGCCTCTCAGCAAAGTGGATCTTGATTAGTCTTGTGGCTGAGCCAATCACAATAAATTCCAGTCCTGCTGACTGCCGTTGGCTTAGGGCATGTTGATGCGATTCTGGGCAAAAAGATAGGAGAAAAAAACAAGAAAAAGATATGCTCTAATTTCGCAATCTGGCCATTGGATAGCATGTGATCATGTGATGTTTGAAGCTGCCGTACCAAATTAAAACCATGAAGGAGGCAAACCGGAAGACAGCCGATAAAAAAGATGTTATGTTGAACTACTGGTTGAACTTGGGGATTCTTCTGATGTGAGATAGTACATTTTCCTTATTGTCAGGCATTAAACTTTCCATTTCTCGTAGCCAAGACACCATGAGTGATATTACCTGGCATTATTTTATTTTTACGTAGGATTTAAGCAAAGACAAATGTGTATGATTTCTCATATGTCTTATTTTCTTAGATCATTAAAATCGCAGACGATGTACAATATTTTCCTTTGCTTCACTTGGCTGGCTCTACATGGCACACACTTCCACACTTGCCGTCAATGCAGCAATCAGACGAACTGATTGATTGATTGTTCTGTTCATCAATCATTTGAAGGCAAGGTCCTCTGCCAGCTACCTAGGAACGGTTATAAATACAACACAATCCCTATAATCAAAGGGTATTCAAAAAGACAAAACTGAATTTTTTGGTGCATGCTAAGAATGCGTCTTTGACTGGAGAGTGGAGGAGGATGATGGATAGGGATAAGGGGAGGAGGAAAGAACTTAATTTATATTTTCAGCAGTAAAGCTCTGTTAGTAATTATATTTCCATAAAAAGTCATTGGCTCCCTCGGTGTCAGTTTTCTTTTTAAGTGTTTGCAAGCAAGGTGAGCAGAGGTTATCACACAGCCCAACTAGAAGTTCAGTCGTGCAACGTGGCTGTTGATGACCAGGAACAACAAGACCACATGAATGTGGAATGATAATCGAAACTTCCATTTGGACTAAAACTGTACAATTGTACAACCCAAGCTGACTCATCTCAGTAAACAGACCCCAGGTAGAGGACGGATCGATTGATGGATGATATATACACATGAAGGACAGAGGCTCTTATTATTGTCACTTTCCATTGCAACCACCCCAAATGACTCACGGTTCCCCAAATACCGGGCTACTCCACACTCTCTACCTGTGCACACACTCTGACCTTTACACGGATTGCCCTCCATCCCTGGCTTGTTGTAATAGAAATCCCTAAATAAATGAATTTAATTTAATTTAATGCCCTCCATCCCTGGCTTGTTGGCCACATTTCATTTATTCCACATCTCAGCCACTAAAGCTCAGATTGTCACCTCCTGTGGGCACTCTCTGGGCCCCATCCCTGAAAATAGTTAATAACTCTGTTCTGCTGCTTGTATCTGATACAGTATCATGCTTTTTATACTTACATGGCGATGATTGCTTTCTATATCTTTCTTCCCCATCATCCTGGGGCTTCTTTGGGAAAGGACCCATCATTTGTCCCTGTTTGTGTTTTTAATGCCTAACAAGGTGCCAGGCATGCAGGAAGCAGCCTCCACCGTCCTGGGGGTGAGGCGGGAAACTGTTGCAACAGTATCGTTAAGAAAGAAAGAAAGGAATGAAGCTTAGCTTTTTTGTTATATCTGTGTATGTGCGCTCTGCTTTCCCCCAGAACTAAACTGCATTTGCCAGTCTAGGCGTTGTACCAACAGACACACTGAACCAACACACTGCAGGGCATGTTATCAAATTTATAATTATCCGTGCCTTTTGTTTCTCTCCTTTACTAGGTGATACCTGGGACTTTTAGGCATTGATAATGCTTTGTAATGGAACAAAGGAAAATAGGTGACTCAAAAAGTCACTGTTATTCTTAGTAGCATGCTGGGAAGAGGGGAGTGAGGGTAAACTTAAGCTAATGTGAGAGCGTTTTGTCATGGGGTTTCCTTTCTTCTCCCTCGGGCCCCACCAACTGAGAGAGTAGGCGAGAGGCAAGTGAGATCCGGGCCTACGATGGCAGGTGCAACTGGATGGGACCCAAGAGCCTTCACTTATTTTGTAATTAGGAGCTCACAGAATAGGTAACAACTTGACTGCTGCCTTCATTCCTGTTATTCCTGGGAGAACCCCAGTGGAAGTGTCTTCAGCAATCTCTTTGGGTCTTTGATAAACAGGGCAGTTAGGCCTGAAAGAACTGTGAAATGAATAAGAGAATATTGATGCCCCCCTATTTAATTGCCTTCTAAATCCATGGTAAATTTTTCAGTGATTTTAAACTCTGGAAGAATAGCAGACTCATTGATTTCTATAATTCATTTATTTAGGGATTTCTATTATCAACTGAATTTGATTGATGGCTTTATGACAAATAGCTGTGTGCTCAGCATATACCAGCACTCTGTAAGCTCACTCAGCCATAAACAATGTGTGATATAATTCTTGGGTCATTTTGCTGAGTCTGTACTTTGCTATTTGGGGAACAACTGATTGAGATTCCTTAAGTGAATGAGGTAAAGTGAAATTCCCACTTAGTTCCTTTGGCTAAGGGGCGGGGGGGGGGGGAGATGTTTTTGTATGTTAGACAGTGAACATTCTCAAAGTCTTATGTTGAGAGTCTTTGGCATTTTACTCCAAAATTTCAAGCCCCCTCTCATGATCCAGAATACCGCAGAGTCCCTTGGATTAAGGAATAGTGGCATCTTCTGTATGCTGTCACAGGTGGGTCCATCTTTCAGGGTGTTTCTCTCAGACACAGGGATGATGGATAAGATGATACGTCTTCATCAAAAATTAAAATGGAGCCCCATAAATCATTTCAGTTTGTTTTTCTTATAAAGGACTTTGATTCACAACTTCTACATGGATGGAGATCAAGTGCCTTTTCTATTTTACAGGAAATGGGGAGTCATTAGGTAAGACTCCAGTTCCAAAAACTTGTTTGCCAGTGAGACATCATTGACACTAAATATTCCTGACAGATTACATAAATGGCAAATTGTGACATTTATTTTAAAATACTCCTAATGCTTTTCCTGATTATAAATCAATTAATTTGTATTAAAAGCAAGTAGAAAATTAAAAAAAAAAACATAAACAAGGAAATTAAAATTGCCAATAAAACCACTAACCAAAGACCACCATTGTTAATAACGTAGCTAATCAGCTGTTGTAACTGAATAATTTTCTTCTCAGCACCCCAAGCAGGCAAAGGTTATCAGGCAAGGGTTAATATTGGTCATAATGATGAGGGTTTCACATTTTTTTGCTATTTACCTAACATCTACCAAATAATACAGAGTTGAGTCTGAAAGTTGGATCACAGACACCGTGATAAGTTGGACAAATGTGTTGTGGAATGTGATGATTAGCTGATTTTTTAGTACAGATTAGGACAAGATGGAAAAGTATTGCAATAGCTTTAGAGAAGGATCAAATTAGCAAACATCTTGATGGACAGCATTCCTATTGTCATTTTTGTCTCTATTTTACACTAGCTTCCCTGTCTGTAAAAAACCATTCTTGGGTATTTAATAAAATGAGTTCACCATTTCACAACCAGCTTCTTGGGATTTAAAAGATGCAATATGAGTAACATAGTGACACAATAATGTCTTATTAGGGTGGGCCTTTTAGGGTGGACAAAACATTTAACCGACTAGTGTTTATAAAATTAATATAGCTTTTAAGGAAAAACTAAAGAAAATAATTTACTAATTTTCTAATTGGTGGTGAATTTAACTGTATAAAAATAATATAACAAATCGTAATATAAATATTGGGGACTTTTAGTGGGCCCTTTTTGTTGTGTGAGTTGTAGCAGACTGTGTCTTCATAATTAGTAAAGGTATGCTTTATAATAACTGAATTATATAACAGAAATGTTTGTATCATTAGAGTTGATTTTTAATTATAATGAAAGCAGAAGTAACACAAATAAATCAAGGATGAAGTTAGTGCAATAAGACTTGTATTATTGTCCGTGTAGTTTACCACTATTCCAATATCGAGAGGGGGTCCGAAAGATATTGTGGTAATTATTTTGCCCTTTTTAGTTCCTTCTTTTTTTGATAAAATGTAGATTATTTTCCCTAAATATCTGTGACTGCTGCTCAGTACACTGGACATGAATTTACAGTTTCCTTCAATCCCTTTGTATTTTTTGTTTCCACCCATTCTTGGGCGTCGCATATGTTTTCAGTTTGCTCTCAGTGTATACTATGTTCCAAGTTTTATTTGTTTAAGAACTAAAGCTTTCACATTTCAAGGAGTAGCTCTTAATTCTATCCATCAGTGAATGAAGCCCTAATCAGTCTATTTATATGCTTTTTATTCAATGAACATTGATTATACAATACCACTCAAGCCTTGTGATTCTAAGCCAAAAAATTTCTAAAGTTTAAACCTATTACGATACAGTCTACTCAACTCCCCTTACTGATTTTCGAAGTTGTTCGCTAAACTTCATTCAGTTTAGTTAATTGTCATTAACAGGAAAAGGCAGACACTTGGCTGCCTTAGACCTGTCTAGGCTTGAAAATGTTTTATTTCTGAAACAATCCCAGGAGTCTCCAGCATTGTGTTTCTCTAGTCACAGAAATAAAATATCCTGATTTTAGGAGGAATAGTTCCTAGTTCTACCTAAACAATTTTCTAGAATTTTAGTAACTGGTGGGATCTCATATCTTATACATTCATATATATATATATATATATATATATATATATATATATATATTCTATTTACTACTTTATTTTTTAAGTATTTTTTAAAGTTTATTTATTATTTGGAGAAAGACAGAGACACTGTGAGTGGGGGAGGAGCAGACAGAAGGAGAGAGAGAATCCCAAGCAGGCTCTGCGTTGGGATTTGGAAACGCAGCTCAGGCTCAGGGTTTGAATTCATGAAACTGTGAGATCATGACCTGAGCCGAAACCAAGAGTCGGACGCTTAACCAACTGACCCATCCAGGCACCCCGATATTTATACTATTTTCTAAATTTTATCTTTTAATATTGGTACACATTAAAGATCATCTACCATTTTTCTTTCTATTTAGGCAGCCTTGGATGGTGTTTGTTTGTTTGTTTGTTTATCCATATAAGTTTAGATATCTCACTGCTGAGATCAGTTTCATATTACCTACAAACTTGATTTTTTCATTTGGTCCTTTTTTTTTTTTTTTTTAGGATTCTATATAAAACTGGTTTATCAAGGATACCACTATTATCACTTTATCATCCAGAGAAATTCCCACTAAGTTTTCCCTTTTGCCCTTGTCTCTAGGGTGATTCTCTCTCTGTGTAAAACTTCAATTACAACTGAAAAAAACCTACTTTGCGTGTGTGTGTATGATGTGAGTGTGTGCTCACGTCCACACGTGTGCATATAAAATGTTGGTATGGAAATTTGTCAAAACGTATTCAAAAGTGCAAATGAATAGTACTCGTTGGTTTCCCTTTAGACTTGTGTTTATATATTTTTATGTTCTCCCCTTAACTAAGTTTTAGTTTTATTTTGGAGATTTTCAAACGCACAAATGTAGAAAGAAAAGGGTAATAAACCACTGTGTGCCCATCTATCAGTAGTCTGCTTTCTTTCTTGTGACATCTGTTCTTTTTCCTAATTTTTTTCTTTTGGGCTTTTTTAAAGCAAATCCCAGATATTATGTAATTTTAGTCATAAATACTTACCTTGATTTCTAACAGGTAAGCAGTCTTTAAGGAAAAACTCAACAAAACCGAGAATTTCTTAGTATCTGGTTCATGTTTCGTAAATCATCTGAAACATGTCCTTCATAGTTGGCTAGGCAATTTCTTATAAAAACTGCAACTCCTCTAGTTCTTGGATTTTTAAGGTTTATGTAGAAACTATCACCTTATCAAATATAGAAATCAGCCTGAAAGGCTTTTGTTTCCTGAATCTCCCTTGGAGTCCCATCTAAGAGTTCGAATCATGCTGGCGAGCTGCCATTCTTCTCCTGCAGTGGTAGGTAATAACAACAGGTTACACATTTTGGCCAACAGTTGCTTATTTCACCCTTGAGTTCCTTTGAAAGTCTTGGGTGGATGCCGTCTGGTCCCGGTGATTTATTTACATTTAGATTTTAAGTTAAGTCTAGGAAAATCCCATTTCCCAAGGTTTGTTCTGATACCTCGCACTTGTCTGCTTCAAAGTGTTAAAAACAAAATTCAGTTGAGTAAATCAGAAGATCTAATTGGGTTATTAAGTGATTCATGAAATGAGCATGTGGCGTCCCATGTGGCTGGTGGAGAGAGACTCTGAGAAGCTGTACAAAATGGAAGGTTTTTATAGGAAAGCAGGTGGGGCAAGAAGTGATTGGCCAAAGGAAAGAAAGAATGGCTTGAGGGGAGGACACTATCTTTTTTGGGGGGAGGGTCCTGCAGGGGTTTTATCATGCAGATTATTTCACTAGTGCTGATCAGAAAATTTCAGACTATTAGAAGGTCACATTCCTGGGACAGGTTGAAATTGTAATTGAGTCTTGTTTTGCTGTTAGGGGGGCAAACCTCCATTTGAGGTTTGTTCTTTTCTTTTTTACCAAATACAAGAGGGAAGTGAGACTCTGTCTCATGTTTCCTTCATTAAAGCCTGAGGCAAATAATTCATTGGTTCTCGTTGCCATCACTTATTCACCCCTGCGTGACCTTCACCTCTTATAGCTGCTGTACTTAAAGGGGTTCCTTTGGAACTTCTTGTTTCGTGCTTTGGAATTTCTTGTGAGCTGCTCTACTGATTTCTCTGTGGACCAGTTGTTTTTAGTTTGCCTCTGACCTGCTCTACATTCCTTTCCTTCAAGAGTGGCAAGTTTTACACTTAAACATATTTGTCTGGCCTTCTTAGGTTACCAGCTCGGCTTGAGTGGCTTTTGTCTAAGTGCTATCTATTTTGATCGGTGCTCACATTTTTCCTGGCCTTCTAACAAGGTGTTTTAACACCATCTTGTTTAGTTTGAAAACTTTTCCTATCCAAACATGTGCCTTCTCTCTTTTCCTGTCCTGCAAGAATTGCAAAAACACAAGATGGAATTTGAAGCTTTCTTTGTTCCACTTGAATGTCTGGATCATAAGTGTGATTGTTGTTAAAGACTGGTTCTCCCACAAGATACTTCCGGCTTCATTTTACAATCCACTCCTGAGATCAGGTGATCTGCATCTGCTTCTGGAAAGTGCTTTCCAACTTTCTTCTGCAGTCACTGACGTGCCTGCTAGCATTTCCCTCACACTGCTATAAAGACTAGCTTCTCCATTCATTCATTTAACTGGACAGTGGGGAAAGGCAATTGGAAATTTGTTCGGCATTTAGGTGGAGACAACTTGACATCTATCTTTTATCATTTACATTCATTATTTAACAAAATGGATAATATTCTGCAGATAATTAAGATTTAAACTTACATATTGTTTAGATGATATAGAGCAACAGTGTCCAGTAGAAATGTAACACGAGTAACATATAAAGCTTGGAATTCTCTTGTCTTGACTTGTCTTTTTTCTTTGAGAGCAAGAGAGAGTGCGAGTGGGGAAGGGGCAGAGAGAGGGAGACACAGAATCTAAAGCAGCTCCAGGCTCTGAGCTGTCAGCACAGAGCCCAACGTGGGGCTCAAACCTACGAAACGTGGCAATGTGACCTGAGCCAAAGTCAGACGCCTAACTGACTGAGCCACCCAGGTAACTCCTAAAACTTCGAATCTTCTGGTAACCATATTTAAAAAGGTAAAAAGCAACAAATGAGATTAATTTTAACAGTACGGTTTATTTAGCCCAAATAGCCAAAATATAATTATTTCAGCAAGGAATCAGTATATACATTATTGATATATTTTATATATTGTGTGCTACAGTTTTTGAAATCTAACGTGTACTTCATACGTACAGCACATTTCAATCTGAGCTAGCCATTTTTCACGTACTCAATAGCCACTTGTGACAGTGGCCACCATATTGGACAGCACAGACTTATATAGGGTCCATCTGAAAAAACACTCACATATTGTTCTACAGATCATTCAGAATTATATATATATATATATATATATATATTATATATATTATATATATAATATATATACGTATGTGTATATATATACATATATATGTGTATATATATTACATATATGTGTATGTATATATACATACATATACATACACACATATATATATGGTTTTGTTTTGTTTTTGTTTTTGTCTTTTTTACTTACACGTGTGGCAGCACACCAGTATAACAAACTCTGAAGGAGCCATTTTACCTGACAAGAAGAAAGTTGATGAATGCATTTAACTGTATTACTCTAATATACTTGGTATATCTCTTCTAATTAAAATAAGATTATCTTACAACTTATGAAATGACGATCTGGCATAATAGACTCAGAATGTGATGAAAATGTTTTCATTAAGTGCTAAGATACCCTGCAAGGCATGGCATTTTATCTCAAGTCTCCAATAACGTTAATATACCCTTTTAATCTCTGAAGCATTTAAGACTTAATAGGAACTCCTTAAAGAATGGCAGAATTGGAAGACTTGCAAGGTTACTTTAACTTGAAGGGACTCACGGTCCTCCGTGAATCTGAGGAGTTATAAAATTCTTCATTGGCAGCATGTACAAGTACAGTTTTGTTTACTGTGAGACAAGACTCAAAAGCCACAAATGGGGTGGGGGTGCAAAAGGGAGGAAAGCAGGAGTTACTAGTGTGTTCCAGTAATTGTCCTTGGCTTCAGCGATAACGTGACTTGGCTGCCATTCCTACCAGGAGGTGATGGCTGTGCGTGCACAAGTTGGGAACTCAGCACAAGTGGTTTGGGAATTTTATTATCATTTTACGAAGCAGTGTGTGGGAAAACTACAGTTATTCATTCTTTCTCTTTTTCAGGTCATTGACTGCACGTGTGTATATTTATTCGTTGCTTTTCTCTAGTAGACGAGCTACGTATAGCCAGTAAGTATTATTTTGTTATCTGTATTGCTACTGTTCTCATTTTCCTTTCATATGACAGAAAGCGATACTGGGGGAGGGGGACTCCACTGTTCTATCTAATTTTCCACCTTGATATTAAATAGATATAGCAATAATTTGCTAAGGGTTAGGAGAACTGGATTCTATTCCTCCCTTTACTAATGGTTAATACCCACTTTGGAGGACTCTATTTACTTTCTCTTGCCTTATTTTTACATACATCCTAATGGAACAGTTTAGAGCTCATTAGGGAAAAGTTGCTACATTAATCCAAGAGACTAATGTGGTAAGGCCCTGATACTCTGTTAAGAAAACAACATCCTCTGGAAATGTGCATAAATGTTTTCTTTCTAGGCATTATGACATCACTGGCTTGTAATATTTTGTCTTGTAACTTTTGGTCTATGAGGATATTCAATAAACAATCTATATTCCCTTGAGAACCTCAACTCAGCTAGATTTAATTTTCAAAGGAAAGAGACGAGAGTCTTGTGATAAAGACACGGACATCTAATGGTATTAAATGAGATAGAAGGGGATGGGAGGGGAGAATGAAGCCCATTGCAGGAGCCACGTACACAGTGGGTCTCCAGCTATAGTAGGTATTCACAGAGCCAGCTGTGGGAGTTTAACCCCACTCTTGGAGAGTCTCATTTAGTACCCCCTTGTAGAAGCAAATGATTCTGCGGTTGTAGTCAATGCTCTGGATGAAGTCAGGAACACAGAGACCTCACTTTGGGAAACAATGCCAACTTTAGCAGAAAGACCACCAAGACTCTCAAGTCTTGACTCCTTGGCTTTCGCAGTGACTAGTGTGGAAGGTTTTATTTTTTGTCTCGCTACCTTTTCAACTACTCTGGTAATTGACCTTGACTCTCTTGACTATGATTACTTGTTCATTTTTTGTGTAAGTGGGACAAGAGTTCACACTTCTTCCAATGTGGAGCCCTTGGCCTCTGACCTTGCTCCGGACCATATCTCTGTCTTATCTTTCCATCTCCCCCTGCCCCCCGCCCTCACCCTTCCCTTAATCCTTGAGTTTCCTTGTCTGCTTGGCCAAGAACCCACCATCTGTCATTCAGTGCAGTCAACTCCCTTTTAGCATTTTTTGCCACTCGGTCATTCTCAAAACCTACACAGCCATCGCAAGCCATCACCCTCAGGGTGGGGTTGAGTAAAACAGATAGGTTAGTTGTACTAACCACTGGCTTTTTTAAAAAAGCACCTGGTATTTGCTGCTGTGGAAGAACAAAAAGAGGAAGCAATGCATGAAGATCACAGTGTCTCATATATACACCTCTGCTGAGAACATAATGAAGGTTAAATTGTGCCTGACACACAGCAAAGGCAACAGGGCTGCGGGTTTTAAGGGAAGTTGTTTGATAACACCATTCTAAAAGCAACCAAATCTCCAGAGTTGATACCAATAAAAGGATGCTATTACGAGTGGCTTTTCTAAACGTTCTAAACAGAAAGTGTGTCTTAAAACTGTTTTCTCATTTCACGAGAATTTAGAACACTTTTCCTCAGCTCCCACTGAGCTTCACTGGCCTTATTATCAAGATGCTCAGAAACCTGGGCTAAAAGGAGCTCCTGCTCATTCTGACCTTTTCTCCTTCCTGGAGTTTTCTTTGCTAGTTTGACCCTATGGCTGACTCACCTTTTCACTCAATGCAAGCCTGCAGGTCAGGTCAGAAGAAATTCCTTTGGGCTCTGGGATGGCCTGGTGACGTGACTGGGTTCATGAGAATTCGGAGGGTGTTTTGGTGTTCGTTCGGTGAAGAAGTGACTGGTTTAAATTCTGGGTTTACTTCAGTGTTTATTTCCAGGCGTGGACAGGCAGATGTCCTGTGCCAGAATTACCTGGGGGTGTTTATTAAATATTTAAATTCCCAGGTCCATTCTGGGTCAGCTGAATCTGAATTGATAGTCGTGGAGCTCAACAGCATTTCTTCAGGGCATTCTCATGCGCACAAAATATCGAGATCCAGTTCTAGTTTCCAGATATCATTTTTAGAAAATGTAAACACAATGCCACTTAGCGAACATCCTTTTAGCACAACCCCACGAATGTGTCCTACATAGTCAAGCAAATGTATAGGGTTCCCCTTTGTGTCCCTAATGACTTGTGTTAACAAAGGCCATTCAGTGCCTGCAGATGTATGTTTAAGTCTTTGTCATCACTGTTGTGCTTGCCCTTATTTGGCAAAGGATATTATTAGGGTATTACAGCTTCTTCCTTATCATGCAGTCATTCGCTGAGGCAACGAACATTACCGATAGTGAAAGGTAAGAATCTAATTTCAAAAAACCTCGTTAAATGTACGTAGAAATGTAAATGTAATGTCAGAAAGCATCCCCAGGTGGCCTTTCTACTTATGGTGCTGTGACCAAAGTGTGGTGACGGTGAGTATTACTGAATAAAAGTGAGACGGCCATGCGGCGCATTTAAAAGCTGAACTCAAATTTGAAGCCCACAAGTAATGATAACAAAAGACAAGGTGAGAACTGTCATGAATTTTGCACAAATATAGCTTTATAGGGTTTTAGAGTGGCTTGTGCTCGTTAGGTGTAGATTACGGACCATACTGGTGAGTCAGCTGAACTTCAAACGGTAGTTTTAGACCATGTTGAGAGGAGCCCTGAGTACTTGGTGGGAACGTGTGACCCCAGGGGGTAGGATAAATCAGAGGAGGCAGGGAGACCTTTTGGGAAGATGTAGTGGACTATTGGGCTATTGGTCTTGCTCTCCTCTCTTGGAAAGTGTGTCTGTCTATATTTTTCACCATATTATACTACCAACTTCCAGCATATTGGTCATGGGGAAGACAGCTGATCCCAGCTGGATCAACTAGAATGCCTCTCAAGAATATGGAATTTTTGAGCTGGAAGACCTGAGAAGAGCTGGTGGGCCACAGCTGGCTTCAGGGCAGAGCTGGAGAAGAAAGTTCAATAAACTCCAGGTGTTGAATACTCTGGCTCCTGACTTTCCTAGGCTTTTCGTTAAACCCTTTCTTAAATTTATGATGTTCAAGGCTTTTGACCCTCACAACCGAAGTGTCTGAGTAAGCAGTCTCTATAAGGCTATGGACTAAGCACACGCACTGGCCCAAGATTCAGGGAAGAACCAGGGGCAGGCACAGCAGCTGCAGGCTGGCTGGTGAGATAGCGGATCAGCAGTGACACGTGAGTGCTACAAAATGGCGGCTGCTTCCTTTCTGCCTCCAGCTTCCCTGCGTGATTCGCAGTACCCAGAACCAATTCGGAGAACTCATCCTTAAGATTCTGTTCCACTGGAACCACTCCCAGAATCAAAATCGAAGTCATCTATCGTTACATAATACATTATCCCAAAACTTGATAGCTGAGAATAAACAAATGTTGGTTGAGCTTGGTGGCTAAAAACAACAGACATTTATTAATTCATAATTTCTGTGGCTCCAAAACCTCAGAGCTGCTTAACTGGGAGATTCTGGTTCAGAATCTCTCACAAGGCTGCAAATATTGACTGGGGCTATAGTCATCTGAAGGGTCAACTAGGGAGGGATCCATTTCTGAGCTTCCTCTTATAGCTATTGGGAGGCTTTAGTTCCTTGCTACATGGGCCTTTCCACAGGGTATCTGGCTTTTCCCAGACAGAGTGATCCAAGTATCCAAGGTAGAAGCCATTTTTTTTTTAAGACCCAATATTGGAAGTGACACCCTATCACATCTGCCACAGTCTATTTATTAGAAGTGAATAAATTTGGTCAACACTCAAGGGGAAAGGATTTGACAAAAGCATAAATACCAGGAGGTAAGGATCATGGGGGCTATTTGAAGCTTCCTACCATAACCTTAGATTAACTTTCTTTTTTTTTTTTTTTCTGTATGTTAATTTGAATTGTTTTCTGTTATATAAATAAATAAATTTTGTTATATAAATAAGTATTCTGTTATATAAATAAGCAAGTAGATTTTCCCTAATATTATAGGATTGCAATAATCTAAGCAAGAGTTTGGGGTTTTGCAATGATAAGGGCAAGAGACAGACTAATTCAAATAAGTACCATTTTTTCCACTGACAAAATATTATGAATTTAGAATTCATCATCTTGGCAACACTGGGCACTGGTTCAGAGTTAGAAAAATGGGTGTGCATTTTGGTCATTGTGTTTACTAGATACATGGACTGGGCAGGTTCTAAACGAATTGAAGTCATATTTTCCTCACCTATAGAAGGGTACTTACCTCATGGGGCTGTTGAGGAGATTCTATGCATATGTATCATTCAGGGTCCCAGTAGGGAAAAGATGGTCCACCCAAGTCAAGTGGTTGAGAAGAGTTTAATAAAGGGAATGGTTTTTTGTTTGTTTTTTAGTTTTTTTTAATGTTTACTTATTTTTGAGAGAGAGAGAGAGAGACAGAGAGAAAGAGAGAGAAAGAGAGTGCGAGCAAGGGAGGGACAGAGAGAGAGAGAGAATCACAGAATTCGAAGCAGGCTCCAGGCTCTGAGCTGTCAGCACAGAGCCCGATGCAGGGCTCGAACTCACAAACTGTGAGATCGTGACCTGAGCCAAAGTCAGATGCTTAACTGACTGAGCCATCCAGGCTCCCCAATAAAGGGAATGTGTACAAAGATGTGGGCAGGGTTAGGGAAAGAACAGAGGATGGTGAAACAGAATAGTTACCACTTCTAGGCTTTAAGGGGCAACGGGAGGAATCTGTAGGCATCGGGGATGGCTGCTGGTTGGGGATCTTCAGAGAAGGACACAGTTGACCTGCTGTGACAGTGCAGAAAAGAAATAATACCCTGACCTCATTTTTCTCCCTTCCACCCAGCTGCTGCCAGTTACTTGTACATGTAAGCAGAACGCATCCAGAAGCCAAAGGCAAGGGAGCCTAAAAATGTGGTCCAGAAGGATCAGCCTTCCAGGGCACAGAAAGGGGCACAGAGCAGGGTGGGGACAGGTACAGAGTAGCTCTGAAGGGCACATGGAAATGATGCAGCATAGCATGGAAAGCTTAATTAACACCAGTTATTTCCGAGAGGAAGTGCCCAATTAATGCGAACTATTATTATTATAATTGTTGCCTGCTAATGGGAGATATAAGTGGAGATACGCTGGATAGAATGTGTGTGCGGGAGAGGGCAGAGTGATTTCAAAGAAACCTAAGTTTTCTCCCCACGAAGAGGAGGTCTAGCTATCCCAGCATTAAGAAATGCAAGCACAGTGGAGTTTACTGAATTGCCCAGCATCATTTAGCTAGGTCAAGTTAGGAGACAGATCTCATTCGGTATGATAGTCTACCCACCGGCCCATGAAGAGGAGTTCTCCTCTTCATTTTGGAATCATCTTGGAATATCAAGGAAGCTTCCCACACGACATCTAACAGCAACTCCCGAGCTAAGCCTTCAGCTCCACCTCTGAGAGTCGGTCTTGCTCAGCAGGACATGTTGCTTCAGCAAAGCTCTTCCATCCAACTTTCCTCCCACCCAGCTGCCTGCTTCTCTCTCGGTTCAAATAGCTGTGAAAGGTGCCACTCCCACGTAATTCGGCGCAGAGTATTCTGGGGTTTCCTGAGCAGCAGGTTGGCAACCAGCAACAGATGGAGAAGCTGTGTAATACTGAGTAGAGGCTGCAAGGAGAGGTAGGCAGTGAGGCACGGAGCCAAGTGGGCAGTCTGGGAGACGGAGGGCCAAAAAGCAGAGAGAGCTCTTGTTGCCAAAATGGAAAGATTCCTGTGAACTTGCAGATTTCACACTCGCACGTTCCCCTTCTGCCCCTTCTTCTCCACAGCCCGTCTCCAAATCCAGCAAACCTCATTTACCCATTTTTCTTGGCTAGTGATGTGCCGTCTCTGCCCCTGAATCTGATTTTCCCTCTAAGGCTCCACTACGGCAACTCCATTGTGCCTTTAAGGACGAAATCAACACAGTGCAGATGGTATTTCCAACATATTTGTTTCTGTGTCATCTGCTCTGAACATAAATATCAATTCAGTAACTTCACTGTTGTAAGTGATAAGTTGAAACATCATCAGTTGTTTTTTAGTTAAATGACAGTCACAAAATGAAAATCACCATTAAAAAGGCTATATTTGCATATTTTTTTTATGCTGTCAAAGAACCTGGCACTAATGTGGCATAAGGAGAATTCTTAAACAGAAACATTACAGTTTTCAAAATCTAAGGACGATCAAAAAATAAATTCTGAAATTTCGTTTATAAAAAGAAACCGGGAACAGTTACTCTACTGGCAGAATAATAAAAGCACTTTCTAGTGACATTTTTAATAGCGTATTAAGTCAAAATCGTGATTTTGAGACGGACTGATTCCATCTCCATAAACACTAAATGCATTCTAAATGCTTGGTATTATCATAATGACTAGAAATTAAATTAATAATGCCAGGAGAGTTAAAATCTGAGGTAACCTTCTTGAGTCTTTTGTACCTACATGAATTATTTCTCATTCCTATTGAACTCTCATCCTGAACTTCACTTGTTGTTTTAATTTTTCAAAGATCTGAACCGTTCTTCAATCTTAAGAGTGTGTCACTTTCAGAAGTTACCTTCGAAAGGCCCTTACAGTCATTTTGAGCCCACCAGTCATTTTTGACAGCTGGGGGGCCTGATTGGTCACCTACACGTGCACACACACACGCACACACATACACACACACACACACCCTCATAATGTGGCCAGTGACCGTCCTCCTACACTGCTGCCTTTTACCATAGCTTGTAACAAAGATGGTCCAACCAAATTGGTACTGTTTTAATCCTAAATGAGTGGAGGATGCCTTTTAATCTAAGTTATATCATCCGAGCAACAGTGCACAAAATTAAGAACCCCATATCAAGGGAAACATTTTCTAATCCCCTCCTGAAGACTTTAAAAACACTGCAAAGGTCTGGGGAAAGAGATTCCTGAGGGAGAGTTTCTTGGTTTCTTTTCTTCTCTTTCAAGTGTTCATCAGGATGGTCAGCAAGTCTAATCCCGCTGTTCGTTGTGCCTTTAATGAGACACAGGGCAGCAGGCAGCCTCGGTTTCAACAGGTTTGTACTATTTAGGGCTTCAGAGACTCAGTCACGCTCCGAATTTGTCTGATGTATGAGCATCTCGGTTAATTCACAGAGTGGACATTTCTCCTAGGAAATGTAAACACTATCCAGAACATTAGGCATCATGCTTTGGCCTCTTCTCACCACTTGGCAAGCTTCTATTATTATTTACTATGTCCTCAGTTCTCTTTGTTTCCTAAACCACAGCACCCCTGAAAAAGTGATTATGACACGCAACTGATTATGAAAAACCACATAAAGCCAGGCAGATTGTGCTTCACTAAGGATTTTCCTTCACTGCCAAGGCACCCTGCTGCCAAAATGCCAGTGTGGCATAGTCCTTGGCTGCAATGGCTGCGGCCATCACAGAGCCCAGGCAAGGCTTTTCAAAGGACGTGCAAAACATCCACCTTTCCGTAGCCCATATTTATGCTCTCAGACTTGGCCCTCCTGACCCCTTCCCCCCCAGAACGCCCCACTTCTCAAAAATGAAACCAAGAACGGAAAACACAAGAAAGTGCTAAACTGTAAACGTATACAATCAGTTAGAGATTATTCGCTCTGAGAGTTTCATTGTTTTTCAACTGGAAAATTGTCGTGATGTTTGTTTTTGATTTTGTTTTTCTTTTTAAAAGGACCCAATGTGCATTATTCATAGGCCGTTTGGACTCACAGATCTCCTTGCGATTGGTTTTTAGAGAAAGTCTCTACACAGAGAGTGAAAGTGCATTGCTAACATTTTGCCTTGGTTCCCACATATTCCATATGGAGGTCCTTGCAGTAAATCCCTTTATAGTTATCTAAGGCTGTCCTTGCACTGAATTTGTTGCTCCTAATATAGTTCTGTCCCTATAGCCTCTTCTTGGAATAGTTCATTGGCCCCAGGACAGATTCGAGTAGACCCAATTCAGATAACAAATATAACACCATTAAATCTCACTGGACGTCCAGTTTACTTTTCTTATCCCAAGGAGGGAAGGAGTAATCAAATTTTAATAATAAATGTGCAAACACATATTAGCAATGTATGCAATTTAAAAAGTTTAATCTCCTATAGTATCTTATAGATTTTTCTCTCCAGTACATTTTGGGTCTGACAGATTCAGTGTCTTCTACCTGCTAATCATTTCTATTAACCATTAACCAAGCAGGTTCTTTTTACTTCAATTTCTAAAACAGGCAGGGAGAGCAGGGTAGATCCTTAGGATTAGGTCACAAACAATAGCTTTCCCCCTCCTCACTCTCAGATCTTCCAGATGACAAGGTTTGGTGGGTAAGTTCCAAAGGTGCCCGCTCACCTCACGGGAGAGTCTCTGTTTGCCTTTGCTGGTGGTAATTTATTCTGAATACATCTCTTTCATTTACAGCTGACCTCATGGAAAGCAGGGTTCATTTTACAGTTTCTACCTCAGTAGCTTTGGAAGTACTGTTCTCTGGTGGCTCACATTTTTCTTTTTTACTTGGCATCCCTTCACTTGAACGGCTAATGAAAGAATCGAGACCCATGTCTTGAACAAATGAAATCAGACTCGGTGCCCCTTGCTCCTTTATTCCTGCCTAGATTTGTGTTTGAGTTTTATCCTACATATCAGTTCGCTTTTTGGCCATGCTGAACTCTGCCACGCGGAGCCATTAAAAACGTTCCCCTTCTTTGAAAACAGGTCAGAAATAAGTGATGTTAATCAGAAATTTAAAAAAAAGCACGTTTCCATTTTGACTAGTTAAAGGGTGCGTGTATGCCATCTGCAGATTCCAATAATGACTTAGTGTTCACTCGTTTTCTTAGTGATCTTTTTAAATGCATCTCTATTTAGCGGTCACGGTGGCCACAGGGCATTATGCTGCTTTGTACCAGGTGCTGAAAGGACAGGATGAGAGACGAGGCAGAAAACAACCTTACAAGTGGATCTGAGAGTTCCAATGCCCTTCAGAAGAATAGCTCATTTTTACTTTTTGGGTTTTTTTAAGTGTTTATTTATTTATTTTGAGAGAGAAAGAGCGTGCATGGGCGTGCACATGCATGAGCGGGAGACAGCAGAGAGAGAGAGGGAGAGAATCCCAAACAGGCTCCGTGCTATCATCGTACAGCCCAATACGAAGCTCGATCTCACAAACCGTGAGATCATGACCTGAACTGAAATCAAGAATCAGATGCTTAACTGAGCCACAGCTCATTTTTAAACTGACACCTTCTAATTAAATTGATTGTGAGATAAAATGCACCCAATACGTGTCAGATTCACATGAGTTAAAACAACCCCAGTGGGTTGCAAAAGGCATTTAATACTCCTAAACCTTCTTGAAAGTGTATGCCCTTGAAAGCTCTCCTAGCAACGCGTTAAGGGTCTCAGCTGGGGGGCTGCTGACATGTTGTAATGACTGTAATTTATAGCATACCAGCTCCATACTACCCTCTGCCCCACCAGGGGGCTGCCTGAAAGCTACTAGGCTTTTGGAGGGTTGGAAGGAAGAGAGGGGAAAACACCCCAAGACCCTTTTAGCAGCCCCTGTGTGGTTAGCTGAGACTTCGAGGCCTCTTTCAGGGACGAGTAACTTTTAAATCAAATGTATCTTATTCGACTTCTGCCGATTTATGCCATAATAACACAGTTATGCTCGTGATTTACATAGTCATTCCAGGTAGCTTGGCAGAAGCTCAGAGATGACTTTAATTCCATTTGTTCCTTCTTTCGTTCATTCATTCATTCAACAAGTATTAATTGAGTAGCTACGTTGTTCCAAGAAGTGTTCTAAGCACTGAGATCATATAAACAAGACAGGCTTCCTGATCTCATTTAGCTTAACATGCTTTGGGGTAGAGAGGCCAGAGATGGAAAAAAGACAGGAAAACAAGTAAACATGCACATGAACCAGATGATGTCTGATATGATATCACTTATAGAAATCTGAAATAACCTTGTTCAACTGTTTCCCCTGGCACTCGTGCTTTAGGTAGAAAGAGCTATGTGGACAGCGGAGTTCATCAAAACGGAGATAACGAGGAGGAGGGGGTGAAAGGAGAGAGCGGCAGGAACCCAAAGACAGCATCCTTTTAATATGTTGAAACAGGTGTTCTGGTGTGGCTCATACGTCGTGTCTGAGGATAATTTCCATAGCAAAATTTCAGAATAATCAGAGCAATGGCACCTGGAACAAGCATCTGGCCGGCCAATAGGTAACCCTGAAAGCTATACAATCTCTGACCTGCTCGCGTAAAATAAAAAGTAATAGAAACCACATGATATAGCGGAACAGACTGAATCCTGCTTTGATCTGGATTCAAATATTGATGGTGGTTCATTCTGGCTCTGTGACCTTGGCCAAATTATCTACAACTCTATGAGTTACTTTACAGCTACTTCATCGTGAAACGGCTATAATCGTGAATTGTCTCAGAGGCCCATTATAAGAAATAAGTGAAATACTACTCATAAAGTGCCCCAAACAATACCTCTCCTATAAACGATGAGTAGGAATTTAATACGTGAGGCTCCTGCTTTTATCCTTAGTCAGAAAAGATAATTTTATAGACATCATACATTATCACAATCAATAAGCCATAGTATCAATTCTTAAAATCCTCCCACATAGAAAGAAAAAGTCAGTTCTTTAAGGAGTTTCCTTCCTTCTGATCAGGTCAAACACGGGGTTATGTCTGAAATGGAAAAAGTTTGGTTCTGTGTCTTCAGGATCAATTCCGGCATAGTGTTCCTTTGAGTACGGCCACTATTCAAGTTAGCTTTTGAGGTTTTTTGATATTGCGAAACAACAACTCAATGAAGGATCAAAGGATGGAAAATTCAAGGTTGATTCATGAATTTTAAAGTAAGGATGTCTTAGAACACGGGGCGTAATGTGAAGCAGTGAGTGCCAGGGCAATGGAAACTCAAGAGAACAGAAAGACCTTAATTTCAAAGAAAGAAAGAAAAGAAAAGAATCAACAACTTAATCTCTCTAATGCCTCGGATCCTGACAGAAAAATTTGCAATGATGAAAAGAAGGGAGCAAAATACAGATGACTAGACCAATTTTCCCCACACAGACCGGAGACTGCTCACCATTTCCAGCCTTTCCAGAGACGTCTTTGAAAATCTCCCACACAGGAGCCCTCCTGATACGAGGACCTGGGGAAGGCCTCTTCACTTACGTGTTGCTGCCAGATAAATAGGCAGGGATTATGAAGCAAAATAATTTTGTATAGTATACCAGGTGCTTCTACGTATTAAATGCAGGGTTAATGGCCTTTTTATCGAAGTCCTTGGTACGATGCAGGTAGCTGGTTGATTAGGCAAAGCGTTCACAAGGATTGCTCAAGAAAAGAACTCAGGAGTGTGTTTCTCTATTTTTCAATTTTCCGAAAATGAAATCCAATCTGCCTAATTTCAATGTACAGTCTTTTTCTTGCAAATGCAATCTGTTCTGAGCATAAGATCTTGCTCTCCCATGAATTTTTCTAGGAGCTCACGGGTTATCTGGTGTCTCTTTTGCCCCTTCAAAACCTTTTCTTAGGATATCCGGCTTTTCTGTGTACCGGGCGAAAAGAGGGTTGACGATGTGGCAAGATGAAATCGCCGTCTTTTGTGGTGAGCCGGTGCGGTGAGCGTTCGGTCCCCTTGAGGGGTTTTTGTGCGGCTTTTCAGAGAAGCATTTCCACGTCCCCACTGAACTGATAACGGTGACACTCCGTCCCTGTTACCTTCAATCATCTTCTTATTGTGCCAGCTCGGTGATTTGCCTTCAACCCCACTGTTCTGGCACCAGGTCTGGCATCGGCTAGGAAAAAAAAAATTCTTTCGGTGTGAGTGGCAGCGAACTTCACTTCCAATTCCCCGTTAATGTGCAATCTGAAGTCTTATTCAGAGAAAAATCGTGTTCGTGTTTGTGGCCAAAAGGAAGGCAGAAAAGCGACAGATGTACGATGAGAGCAGAGGCAGCCTTTAATCATGTTGTTGTCAAAGCAGCTTTGGATGGCCCTTTGAAGACAGCATTTTCCTTGCTGCTTCTGGAAAACTAGAGACCCATTCTCCTGCCCTTTGCGGATTCCTCGCCCAGAATGTTAAACTCCTCACTGCATGCAACACTTCGGAACTCGAGATCCTTGCTACAAAGTACTCCGGTTCATACATTCGCATTTCGGAAAAATTAGATTCCTTTGCTCTGGCTAGATAAGGACTCCGGTGACTCCACTGATACATCATCCTGAGAGAAGAGCACGGAGGGTGAAACCCAGTGACTGCAGAACTCATTTTCATTTGCGCCTGGGCCAGAAATATGTCGTACAGAGGCTAAGTGTTGAAGCGTATAATGTTTACAAAGTAAAAGCCCTTTCTCCTTAATCCCTGCGTGGCTGCAATTAAGCAGGAAGAGTTAATTGTATGTAAATCATGCATTACTGTAATTGGGCGCAAGTGAACATTCATGTACATCTTGTTGAAAAGGGAAATAAAATGTCACTACGTGGATGCTGGTGCGGAGTCTCAACCCTCTGGGGGGACGTTGGCGACGTCACCGGCTGTTAACAAGGCTCCGGTGTGTGAGCTTAATCGCGGATCCCTCCAACTAACTCCTCTGCCCTTCGAAGAACAGAGCTCCGTGCCTTTGGAAGGGCTGAGAGGTAGAACGCTGGGGCCCGCCTCGTCCCCAGTCCTTTCTTGGCCTCCGCTTACAGAGACGTCGTTTTTCTCGGGCTCCTCGTCTTTTCAAACCTGAACAATACTTCCCCATGGTTTGCTTTGCGCGGCAGTTCTGACCCGTGTTTCCCCAGGCGGACCACAGATGGATTTGTCTTCGCTCAGCCGGGGCGAGTGGGCTTCCTTTTGTTTTAGCAGGTCTTTTCTGAACGCTGCTCGGGGCTGCTTTCAGGCCCCAGGATTTTGTTTTCCAAGCGTAGCCAGATCCGATTGCTACCCGGCGGGTTGCGGTTGTGACCGCCGCTCGGCCTCCCCAGCCTGAGAGGGAGGGCTAGCCTCTGGGTGGAGGATGAGCTGTTCCTTTATTCTCCATCTAGAAAGATCCAGGGCTTTGGGACCAGGTGGTTCTGCAGAATATAAAGGATCCAATCTGCATATCTTGAGGTCAAGAGTGGTGAGGAAGAAAATGGGCACGTGACAAAACTTTGTATTTTAAACACATTCGCTTCCTCACCCAGAGGCCTGAAAAGTCATTTTTAGAGCTGGGCCCTGGCCTCGTTCTGCCCAGCTTGCAGGCTAGCTCCTCGCCCACCAACCCGTGCATGCAGCACGTTGGCCTTCCAAGACTTCAGGGCCAGAGGCCGGCTGGGGTGTCCCCTGCCTGCTTCCTGTTTTCTCGCGGCCCTTCTGTACTCTTGCAATCCCGCTTACATGCTTTGGCCACACTTCTTCTCGAAGCGCCATTTGAAGGAACCATCTTTAAATTCCTCTTCCCATACCCATCCCCTTCTCCCCCAAGCCAATTATCTGTTGTCTCAGTTCCTCTCACCCTCCGGGGCCCTGGATTCAGCTCTCTCTCACTCGCTTTCTTCTCCCCCATCCCTCATTTTGTCAGTTGGCCTTCTGAGGGTACTTTCTGGAAATGCCATTGGTCCAGAGGTTATGGATATGAACAGGTGAAATCACTTCTAGTTATCATTGTTTCTTTCAAGTAAGTAGTAAAGAGGTAAGCGTGTCCCTTGGAGACCACAGTGTTTTCATCTTTGTTTTGTAAAGAGACTCCTTGAAGCAACGCGTAACAAAGCCCATTAGAAGAATAGACTGTCTTTACTGGATGAGTTCAACGAGGAAAATTCTCTGTCCTTTTATAGCAGCTAACTTCAGCTCAGGTGATGGGTGGCAGCTGTTTGTGCATTACTCTAAGTAAGATACATTCTTTTATTTTTTTAATGTTTATTTATTTATTTTTGAGAGAGAGAGAGAGAGAGAGAGAGAGAGCAGGAGAGGGGTAGAGAGAGAGGGAGACAGGGAATCCCAAGCTGGCCCCTTGCTGTCAGCACAGAGCCAGACACGAGGCTTCATCTCACAAACTGTGAGTGAGATCATGACGTGAGCCAAAATCAAGAGTTGGACGCTCCACTGACTGAGCCACCCGGGCGCCCCTAAGTAATATAACATTCTTACGGTACTTTTAATTATTCAACTTTATATTGTGTTCAAGTTTGAAATTGGCTCAAGTATTTTTGAAAAGAATCACATAAGGGCACCTGGGTGGCTCAGTCAGTTGAGCGTCCGGCTTCGGCTCAGGTCATGATCTCGCGGTCTGTGGGTTCGAGCCCCACGTCAGGCTCTGTGCTGACAGCTCAGAGCCTGGAGCCTGTTTCGGATTCTGTGTCTCCCTCTCTCTCTGCCCCTCCCCCGCTCACACTCTGTCTCTCTCTGTCTCTCAAAAATAAATAAACATTAAAAAAAAAAAGAAGGAATCACATAATACATTTTTGGGTAAATAAAAGTAAAAATATGCACATTTCTTAATGTCATCGTTATTGTTATTTAACGTTACACTACTTATACAAACTCCTGGTTCTGAATCAAATCAAATGCCTCAATTAATGCCAACAAATGGCCTTTTACTCATAGCAATCAAGGCAGGGAAGGGAAACACCTCAAGGCAGAGGTAGGCCCCATGATGGGCTGAGTTTGACTTAAGCACAAACCCTTGGCGGAATGACGGCATTGGTACAGGCACATCGTGGGCGCGATATGGTTACGTGGCCCGGGGCTCAGAGAGAGGCCTCTCCAGAGTGAAAAGAGACACAGAACGGCCTCATGGTGAGTGGAGGGTAGAGCTGGCTAAGCAGCCCTGGATCTAGGCAGATGCAAGTTAGGCACACGGACAATTAAGGAGAACTTGTAGATCTGGCCCCCATCCTTTGTGAGCAAAGTCTGGGCAGCTGTAGACCACGAGACTGAGAACTCCTGGCCAGTGCTGTAAGTGCGCTGACAGCAGAAGGCCCCTTGCAAGGAGTATGGGAGACGGTGGAAATTAGTGCTAAGGGGAGACAAAGAGAAAGATAAAAGGGGGCGCTTGGAGACTCTAGGCTGAACTCTGAGGGCCTCACTGAGTCATGACGGAGAGGGGTTAAACAAGGACCGCACCGTGTACACGGATAGGTTAATACTGACTATGATTCTCTGTAGCTTACCCTTTGGTGAGGATTCGGTTTATTAAAAATTGTTTTATTGTCTTCTAACATCCTCAACATGCATTCATAGACATTATCTGAAAGGATATACACAAACACTACGGTGTTTATCTCTTGGTGGATTGTTTTATGTTTCTGGCTTATCGGCGTTTTCTAATTTTGGTTACATGTGATTTAGGTAACATGTTTACTTGTCATTTGGTGCACAGTGGCGACAACTTGGGACATTATTCTGTGCTTCGTTTTCAGAGCTGGACTCCTAAAGAGGCCTGCGTCTTCAACACTTAACTCCCCGGAGGAGAATTAGGCTGGATTGCGGCAAAGATGGGCTGTCGCGGAGGATGAAGTCTTCATGAGGAGAAGGAAAAAGGTGGTGAGGACATTAAGAAGGGGAGAAAGCCCCACAAGAGGAGACCCTCACAGAGAGGGAGGGCAAACAGCCCTCTCAAAATGCCCGGCGGAATGGGTTGACTGCGTGGGTCTGGAGAATGGCTGCCTCAGGAGATCACTCTGACTAAACGCCTTGTGGATCCAAGCTTACCAGTGGCAATGGAATCACTACGAACAGAGGACTGGTTCTTGTTCCTGTCCTCTCTCCCCCGTAACACCTGCTTTGGGGCTTCTCATTAACTCTGCGTTGAGGTTCTTGGGCTGAATTGGTTTGGGAAATAATGGAAAGCATTATTTCCTTCTTTTCTGATCTGATGCAAGGTAAATAATGAAAAATAATTGGAAAGTTAAGAGCAAATGCAAAACCTAAGTTAAAATAGCTCATTTAGTGTTACCGGAGGTAGGTATCGATGAAGGTCACCTTCCTAGAGTAGGTGGACCAATAAAGCAGATTTTTGTGCAGAACGAGGGTGGACGGAGGTGTGAATGTGATCAGGTGGGCTGCACATCAGCCATACCTTCCTGACGCTGATTTCAAAGGGTCATATTCATTTGTATATTTACGCATCAGTTATAAAGCTGATGCCATTACTCTGTGTAATCCTTCATCCTTCATATAATGGGAATGCTCGTATAAAGATAGCAGTTAATTAAGGGAAAAGGTTTTTGTTATTGATATCCAGATGATTAATTATATAACCGAGGTGGCTACTGTAATTGAGGAACGGTAACAGCTGGCACAGGTGTGCATGACTTTGGAGAAGGGAGGCAGCATCTGAGGATAAACATTAGCTGAGAGACTAATATGACTCTGAGATAATCTCCGTCATATTTTGATAGTCTGCACTGACTTCTCCTCAAGGATTCATGAAAGTAAAGAATTCAGCCCTGCAAAGTCCCTGCAATATTGACTCACTCATCCTGTGCCTGGTAACGCACACAAGAGGTTTAACAGTATGGGCTTTATCAGGATAGACCTCTTTTAACATGAAAGAATGATCCCTCCTTTTGTTCAGACATGATGCCAGTGAACCCATTTGGAAAAAAAAAAATAGAGGAGCTGTATTGTTTCTTAACTCTATATTGCCTCATTTTTCCAGAACCAGCTCTCTTGTCTCCACAGAGACAATCCTTTGAGTAAGTGTGATAGCTTGATGCTTCCCAGCTTTAACCATCTGATTCCTTTTACGTTTCACTTAACTGATGAACTATGTTTTTTTCGTCTTGATGACTCTTACAGCAAATATGTATTATATCCCTGAAAAAAAGTTCCATGTGTCCGAAGTTTACTCTGTACACGTCATTGTTCCAAGCACAGCATGGATTGTCTTAGTTACTTGTCATAGTAGTATTATTGAGGATGGGAAGACATTTTTCTCTTTTAAATACAAGGCATATGGAACTGAGGCAACTTGCTCAAGGTTGAGTAGTTAGTAAAGTGGAACTTCGCCTAGGACCCATTTCTGTCTTGAGTCAGAGGCCAAGTTTTAAAGACCATACTCTCCTTGGAGGGACCCAATCCCCACTCACCATCCAGTCACCCCGAGTCACCTCATTCTAACTTTCCTTTTTTGAATAGAACTTAAACTTTATGGTTGTGTTGTTGTTTTTGTTTACTGTTTAATTAATCCTCGCCTCTATCTCCTTTGCTAGAAGGTCAGCCTGGGTGCAGAGACCTGTTATCTACTTCATCACTACGTAATAGCACCTAGAATAGTCTCTGGCACGGTATAGGCGCCCAATAAATGCTCGTTGAAGAAATGGGAACAATTGGCAAGGTGCTAATTTTCTGCTTTCTGATTGCTCCCAGGCTAAGGGAAAGACAGATTTGCAGGGACGAGTAAGGAATAACGTGGAAAATGCTACAGCAGAATTAGGAACACTGCCAAAGGAAACATAGAAGCTTCACTGATGAGCTGCTCTTTGCTCTGGGTACTGTGGGTAGAAGAAGGGTATAAAGAGAGCAGTGAGAAGTGGATAAAATCTCAGAAGCAAGAAGTGAGAGTTTGTATGGAGCATGAGGAAGTCATCCTGTGTATCTCACTGCAAAGAGGCACATCTACCTGGCCTTGAGAGTCTTCCTGCAGGGGCCCCAAGCTCTCTGAACTGACCATTATCATAGCCTTTGTCGCATGCTTTATAAATTTTTATTTAGCTCTCAGTCTCCCAGCAGGGCTGTGAGATCTTTGATGCAAGGAACCAGGACAATCGGACAGTGAGCTCCTTTCAGGCAGAGATTCCGCCTTATATCTTTGTAGTCTCAGTGCTTCGTGTGGTGCTGGTAATTGGTGGCCCTCAGTACCTGTATAATGTAAAATAAATGTATAATGAATGAATGGGAGAATGACATGGCTTAATAGCAGTTTATTTAAAGAGTTTTAGATTTAAGTTGAGCACAAACAGCAAAAATAGTGTGGTCTTGGGTAGCAATAACAAAAGTATAGTATCGGATTTCTGGAGATCTAGAAGCTTAGAGCTACAGAGATCGAAATAATGAGGAAAATAAGGCCGGTGATTTGAAATGACTTGCTTAAGATTCTACAACAAACTTGTGATTGAAGTAGGAACTTGAATTTAGAGATCGTGGCTCTCAGTTAAATTTGCTTTTTACAAGTTCAACTATATTCTCTTCTGGCCAAACCACAACCGTGTAATTCTGAACTCTACGCTTAAAGAAATGAATAGACAAAGTAGAATTTGTCCAAGGAAGGATGATGCAGATGTCAGGGGGTAGGGGAAACTATATCACCTGAAGATCAGATGAGAACATGAAGGATATTTCACCAGGAGAAGAAAGCACTTGCAAAGGGGCCATGCAGTGAGTGGAGAAAACATGGTATCTGTTTTTAAAGTCTTAAATTCATAAGTCTTTATTCTTTTGCTCCAGTAAGGAAAAATAAGAGCCATGGGCAGAAACCACAGAGAAGTAAAATTCAGCTCAATATGAGAAAAACAGGTCTCAAAATTAGAATTGTCTAAGAATGAAATTCCAAGTTATAAGAAATGTGCAAGCAGAGGCTGGATGATTTTCTGTCAGGACTAGATTGTGAGTTGCTTTAGAGTCAAGATCGTGTTTTACTTATATTTTCCTAAGATTTTGCATAGCGCTTGGCACATACTATATGGTCACTTATGATTCACTATGTTTCTTTTAAAAGGATTTCCTTCATTGGATAGGTGATCATGGAGGTGAAGAGGAATGCATTGTGTTATTAACTCCAAGGACTTTTCCAACACTCAGGTTTATGATTCTTTGATAAACATTCCTGCAAAGTAGCATACCGATACTTAACAAAGCAAGTCATTTCATACTCTTAACAGGGAAAGGTCAGTGGAACTGTTTCGCTTAAACTCTAAGTTCTGTAGTATTGTATCGTTGCTCTTCCCTTGGGAGGAAGGGTTTGTCTGCCATCACCTACTGTCTTACAAAGGAGATCACCGCTAGTACATCTCTGTGCTTTTTGATCAAACTAAAGCTCCGTGTACAAGTTTAAATGGAGTTTGTTTTGTACAAGCAGCACAAGGCCGATTTCTGGAAATACTTGTGTGATGGTCACGCCCATAGTTTCACACTTTTCAGAGGGCTGATTAACCTAGAAAACCAGGTTTTTCACAGAGACCTAAATCCTATTTAGATTGTCCCCCCTTTAAGTGTTTTAACAAATATCTTAAGTATCACTTCAAGAAACTTATTTTTCACCGAATATTTTATATCCAGAGTGTATTAATTTGATATTTATCTTTTTTTTTTGGACACAGAAGCGGCGTTCCTCTTACTCCATGCAGAGGTCATTTAAAGGAGACAGAGAAAGCTCTATTTAGATGTACTACATTAGCCACAGAAAGCTGGGGAGAATGGAGTCATAATAAGGCAATTATTTGATTCATTATTTACTTCTTACTCTCAGAGAATACTCACATCTTATTTCTTTTCAGTCATACCTATTTACATACTGAAAAATCCCTATCAGCTTCCCACTAAATTCTTTCAGATGCTATGGGATTGATTTTTTTTTTAAGTTTATTTACTTATTTTGAGAGAGTCAGAGACAGCACGAGTGGGTGAGGGGCAGAGAGAGAGGGAGACAGAGGATCCTAAGCAGGCTCCACACTGTCAGCATGGAGCCCTGTGTAGGGCTCGAACTCACTAAGCACGAGATCATGACCTGACCCAAAAATCAAGAGTCGGACACTCAACTGACTGAGCCACCCAGGCGCCCCAGGATTAATTTGCTTTCTTATATCAGCATATAAATATACTTAAAACATGTTTCTGTGTTTTCATAAAATAATCATCATCAATCTGGTTTCACTTCAAATAATGGCGCTGCATTAGCCATAAGGCCATTCGTAAGAAATTTGGTGGGGATTCTAACTTCTCTTTAAAGAACTCTATAATATAAATGCAACAAGGTGCTTCTGAGAATCCATGACTCTGGTGTTTCCCTTTTAACGGTGTTATTAAATTTTTCTCCAAGTTGTTAATTCCACTCGCCTAAATGGAATAGATTTTGTGCTGTGTGTATTCTTGATATGTATCTCGTTCCAGATCCTTCAGGTATATGCACTTAACAGGGGGAGTCTAAGATGTCTTCCGAATAAAAACCAATATCTTCTTTCCCCCTTTTTTATGAGTTATAAAACACTTTCCCTCCCTTTTTTCTTTGATTTAGTTTATATGCCAGAGATTTTTCAGCTCTGGGGATGAAAATGGAAGACCGGGGAAGTTGATGAAATAGAGATGATTCGGAGATCTGAAATATTTTATCCTCACTCGATACAAAGAAAATTATTTTTTCTCTTTTCCAATAACCATCATTTCCCTCGATCTTGGAATCACTCAAAACCTGGCCACTGAGTCCTGTATAAACTAATGCTCTGTCTCAAGATGTGGGGAAAGATGAACTACTGTACCTGTACAGATTGTACTAGCTTGATTATATTTACAGTCATGAGATACCGCACATTTAAGAATGCCAATTTTTTCTCATCACTGAGTATTTATTATATATAACAAATACATGGGAAAGAAAAAACTATATTGTGTGATATAAATAGTTTATTTACATTACAGAAAAAACATCAAGACAATGTATACTATTTCAAATATATCCATACATAATCAAATATAGCTGTAGTACATGTTTTCATTGGTGTAGATTACCACAAATGCAAGGCAACATGTGTAGATCTCTTGTCTTATTCTTTTGTCTATAATACTGTATTGTGTAGTCCCAGCTCTCGGTAGTCCGGCCACTGTGCAACATGCTCCCTTTAGATTAACCTCGTGGATGCTCTTGTTGTGTTGTCTGAACTGTAGTGCCCTGTATTTTGCTTCTGTCTGTGAATTCTGTTGCTTCTGGGGCATTTCCTAGAAGGTTGGAAAGTTCACAGATCTTAGTCCAGTGCTATACCTAAAATTTGGTCCTACAATTACAGAGTGAAGTCATGGATTAAGCAAACTGTCGAAATATTTCAGACCAAAGAATTTATTAGTAGCAGAAGCTGGGATTATGTTGGAAGACTTTTCCTGTTTGCTTCTCCTTGCCACTGCGTTTAAACATTTGTTGAGGAGAACTGAGGAACAGAGGCAGAAGTCGGGGAAGAACGCGGTTACCTAGTCTTGCGCTGCTCACTCAGTAAGGCAGAAGAATGACTCAGCACAATGCGATCAAGCAAGTTGTGAGCTCATCTCCTCTCACTTTAAAGGTCTTCAACAATTTTGTATTTTAAATGTCCTAAGGATGAATGTTATATTGACATTTCAGTGCTACAAGTTTAAATTCTATCCCACCAGAGAATGAGCCAACTGTTAATATCTGATATGTACTGAAAAGAGATATTGTTCCGGTCCAGCCTAATATCACTTTTACATATTAATACTCTAAACTAGAGACATAAATTGGGACCCGTTATTTAGCTTCTATAAAAAGCTAAATTTAGTCAAATTATCTGAAAAGCTCTGATCTGTCTGGTGTCTTTTCTCTTGTAACAAAAGAATGCTTTGACGATGCAAATAAGAACAACGATGTAAAGTTCATATCAAATCCTATTATAGTAAGATGGGCATCGGGGATTAGATATTCGTATGTATGTTCATACATGAATAAATATTTCAGAATATATATTTATATTTTTTCCAGGGGTGTGGCAGATCTGTCAAAATGAACGTGGAGCCGAAAGTCACATTCCCAGCAAGTCGGAGCTAGAGATAAAAAGATTAAAAATCCATCTTCCTAACAGGGCAACTCTTTTCATTCCAGAACATGTCTCTGGATGTCTATAATTTTAGGACACATGTTGTATTTAGAAGGAGGACAGATGTTTGACTAACATAATAAAAACAAGGGGAAGCAATTAGAAAAAAAGAAAGCGGGAGGAGGAGAAGAGAGAAAAAACAGGAGAGACCAGGTGATGGAGAAATTAAAAGAAAATTGAAGAGAATGAGCAGACCTCTGCTTGGTGCAATTTTATAAATATTTTAGCAACTGGGTATGTTGGAATGGGTCTTGACAGACAAGCATGGTCAAGGTGGCCAGAAAAAGGGAGGGTTTGGGTGATGGGCAGATGGCCTTGCTGGAAAATCTGGTTTTGGAGCAGAATGTTCCCATGAGAATGAAATGAATCCACACTGGGAAAAGTGCGGCTTGTTGACTAGTATGACTCCTGGAAAGACTCTGGAAGACTAGGACATCCCAGGACAGGTTTATAAAATGTGTTACAATAACGGTAACTTAGCTCACGTACTCCTCCTCAGAAGTAAACAGAGAATAGGTTTTGTTTTGTTTTAACGTGGAAAATGAAAACGGCCATTTGCCTGGAAAAAATGGCTTCCTCTAATTTGGAGCTCAGTTTAGGCTGCTGTGAGCATCAGAACGCACAACGTCATGACCAGCCGAGGGGCAGGATGAGCAGTGGTTAAGGGCGCAGGCTCTTGCACCAGGCAGCCTGGACTCCAGAGCTGTCTTTATTGCTCATGTGCAAACTTAGCAATTTGCTAGCTTCTCACACCTCAGAGCCTCTGTTTTGAAAACGGGGATACCTGTTCCTTTCTCATGTTATTAAATATGTGTGTGCGCGCGCGCGCGTGTGTGTGTGTGTGTATGACACATACACACACACACGCATACGTGCACACCCTGGGCATTCCAGCTGTTCTTATTATGTATGGGAACAGGACTGTGGCTAATAACAAACTCGAGGACATATGCTAAAATATTGAAAGCTTTGCATTTTTGTCAGTACAGGAAGTAGCAAATCCAACAGTTATGAGATCAGACCTATTAATATGAATTTGGTTGCTGGTGTACATTGTGTAGATATCAGAAGGCTCAAGCCCCTTAGAGTAACATGGCACCATTTCTTGTGTTTTAGATTCTTTTCTATCTTTCCTTTGTACTCAGTATTTTTGGTTTCCTGAGTTATCTTTATGTTCCCTAGAATCTATTTTAACATAATCCATTGACTCACTTGGCATCTAAACGTGAGAGTCTAGTTGATGAGCTCAACTTGGCTTCGAGCAGCACAAAGCTCCAGTCGATGATCTTCCCTTAAGCTTTTAGGCCCAGAAAGGATTTATGAACCATATTTTGTCTTTTTCAAGAGCAAATGCCACACTTGTCCTCAAAGAAGATAGTGCAATACAGCTACAGAGATGTATTATGGCCTTTATTTTCTAAAGATATGATGCTTTATTTTATTTTCCTGTCTGTAGAAAAATAATTTTGGAGGAAACATTCTGATTTACTATAGAGCTGTATAAATGAATGAAAGTTTAAATGTCTTGTGAATTTGGCAAAAACCTTGAAAAACTTTCTTGGAACTTTTATCTCAAGGAGGATGAAATCGGGTCAGAAAGAAGTATCTTCAATCATATGGCTGGTTAGACAGGGCGTAAATAATATGAGTTTGGTTGCCATGAATTGACACACTGATAAAATTAAGCAAGTAAATACCTGGCCTTACCTCCTTTACCTCAAGCACAATGTCAAACATCACTAATTAACCAGATTTTTCTCTCCTGTTGAAACTGGATCCAGAGGGATCTCTCTCAGTCTAACTCTCCAGGAAACAATTACCATTTGATTGTCCTGGAGTTTGATATAAATGCTTATCGTCATATTTGCTGCCTGTTCCCTATACCAAAGGTTTTCATGTACTGCAACATAATCTTTTTAAATTGTAGCCGCTTTCTTTGAATTTTGTGATTAAAAGCTATTTCATTAACTTAAGACAAAAATGTACTTGTTTACATCAAATATGTTAAAAATGATTATATCTGTGAGTTACACTTGGAAATATAAGTACCACAAATGAGAGCTATACATTATCACGTTTCTAGGCCTTGTAACCAATCTATTCTGACCTCTTTTGGCATACTGATCTGAGTAAAGAAGGAAACACTGGTCATTTAATTAGTCTGTTTGTAGTTTGAATGAGGACTGACTTTTTATAGCTAAAAGAGAAGAGCAGGTTTAAACAAAGATTGGCATTATGCTTTAAAGAAAAAAGTATCTTTGCTTCAGAAATAAATAATCCTCATCAACATGAAAAAATAAGGAAAATAATTTGTGCTACTCCAGCATGAAAATCGATGCTATTCATATGCTGTTATGATGAGGAAATTGGACTCCAGAGAATGGATGACCACAGAGGCCACGAAGGGACTCACAACTAGAGTGAACTGTTTCAGGCAAGGAGAAACAACAAATTCCTTTATCTGGGTGGCCATTGAGCACAGGTACTGACCTGGTGATGCAGAGGACCACCACGCAGATGACAGCAATCTGAATGGTTCCAATCACAGCTGCGATTAAGACATACTGAAATCGTACAGGGCCGGGGACAACATACAGTACACTGTAGTCCTTTTTTTCACAGTGTTGACCAGTATAACCAGCATCGCACCTGGAAGAAATGAAGTGTCCGGTTACCTACAGCTGGGAGACTCATTTTTATAGTTGGCCCATACCCATTTATCTTCTTGTTTCTCGAAAAAAAAATGCTACTTTGTAGATATGGTTTTCTACTACTTATTTTCAACAAGATCTCCGTGTGTTTTCAGTTTCAAAAACATGAGGTTTTTCTTTTATACTCATAATAAGAGTTTGAAGATAGGAGGGTTGGTAGGTAGTTTGTGATGATCATGCGAGAAATAATAGATGTCCAGAGGTAATTGTTCTTTCTATATATTTTTGTTCAAGTGAGCCTCACATTTTCTGTAGCTTGCTCTTTAGTCAACCTAAGTCAACATGATTATCTTGAGAAAAGGTTTGTTTCGGAGGATAGGGGTAACAAACAAGGGCTATTTATTTATTTATTTTTGGATAAAGCATTCTCTATGCTACTGTGAGAATGATTGTTGAAAAATGTTTAGACCAGAAGTACAACAAACAATGTCTTTAATCTGTTGATCATAAAGTTGTCTACGTATGTTAGTTAAATTTCAGTAGGAAGAAAAGTATGGTGTAGGCAATATAGTTCTGTAAAATAAACCCATGCGCTATTCATCTGAGAATGAACGCTGCTTCTCACTTACTCAGCCCTCATCAGAAAGCTCCAGTAGAACATCTTTGGGTTGCAACTAGCAGTTGACAATGGAATGAAGAAACAGTTCACATAACAATACCAACGAGGATCAACTTGTCATTGGCTTTGTGCAATTATTTTAGTACGTCACATGTAATTTCTACATCCTGAGGTCTTTCCTTCTGCCTCAGAAGGGTTCAGTAATGGGGACCCTGGTAAGGATAAGAGAGCAGCAGGAACAAATCTCAGTTTTGTTCACTCTACCTGGCTTCACTGGAAGGTAGGTGTTAGTGTGTTCAGTTAAGGAAAACGTAAAAGGAAGACAGTTCTTGGGGGGGGGGGGGAGAAAGAGACACAGAAAAAGAGGAGGAGGAGAAGAAGGAGGAGAGGGAAGAGGAAGAGAGAAGAGAGAGAAAGTCCTCTCACTGTATAGCAATACACAACCTATTTCATCATATGCCACTTGTATCTTCCTTTATAAAATACATTTGTTTTTTAAGTTTGGCTTTACCATCTCTGAAATAATTATGTTCTATTCATGAATATTCAGCAGATACTTATATTTATTAAGTAAATCCAGACAAGGAATTTCTTTGGGCATCAGCCTACTTAGAATCTGGGGAGGTACAGCTAATAATCTCACTATACAAGGCTTCTGGACAGCAGATCCGCAGAAAAGAGTATGTGTCTAGCAAAACCAAGATTGATAATATTTATTAGAACACCTGAAGGACTCTGGAAAAGACCTCCCAGAAGCGATCATGTTCTCTTAATGTATAGTCAGTCTTCATCCATTCATTTCAGAAATACTTACTGAGCACCTATTATGTGTCAAGAGCTATTCTATGTCCATGGGAAAGAGTGGTGAATAAACCAGAGGAGGAGGTTGAGTTTTTAAGAAGCTTGTAATGCCAAAAGTACAATTTAAAATTCTACTAGAAGAGTGTACATAATAATATGTTACATAGTACTCTCGTGTGTAAGGCACACCCATTTCAGGGTTTTCTAGTGGGTCTGTGTGGGGGGTGAGGGGGAGAGGCAGCGAAAAGTTTTGCTGAGGATCACTCAGTCAGACAGAATGCCATCCAATTCTCTGCAAACATCCAGAATTTAGTTTTATATTTTTACTTTCCACATTTTAATCGTTAAAGAGTGAAAACATTACCTGCAAGATGGCTCCTGCATATTGATAGAATGTTCACACTTTCCATGCATGCAGAAACCATTGTAATGTTCTGGGCAAGGTATGTGGTGCTCTCTTGCACTTTCTTCTAACTTGTTAGCATTCTCTGTGAATACAGATAAAAGCAGGCACCCCTTGTAAATACTTTCTTAGCCCAGTAAGACCAACCAGGACATTAAGAAGCAAAGCTATAGTAGGCAAAAATATTTAAAAGGGCAAGAACTAAAAGGCTAAGCTTCAGAAGAACGAGGGAGAAAGAACTGAAAGACAGACATCTTTACAATTGTGTTTAGAGATGAAACTGCAAAATTACCCAATGCTTTTCATGCTTTTATGCAATTTCTTCCATCTTTAATAGCCAGTGATGTTTCTATGAGTTGTCAGACAGCTTTAATTTTCCATGTGTAGAGACTGTACATTGATCATAAACTAATTCAAGAAGAACTATCCTATTTTTTGAATTTCAAAGCCCAGCATAATGTCCCTAAGAGTAAATTGCTGCCGTACCTGGATACTTTCTCAGTGTGGGAGCTTAAAAGTCAAAATATGGCTGTGTTCAGTTGTTAAACAGACCTTTCCCCAAACCAATGCAAATTGCAACAAATGTATTCTTTCAGGCTTTTTTCATTTACTGTGAATGTGCATTTTACTAGCATCCATGCATTTTCTTATTGCCAAAATAAAGCTATCGAAAGAACAAACGTTATTTCAGAATCATTTATGTAGATACTAACATAGTACATATTGAATGCTGTGAGTGTATTCCAATGCATGGTAGCTGGCCTGTGTTAACAACGTTATGTGAAAGTTAAACTTACAATAAAGAAAAAGTTTGTGTTCTAAAATGAACCCTTTCCTCTATCATTAACGAGTTTTGTTTTCTTAACGTTTCTACGAAGACATTAAAATACTTTTTCTGACCGTTAGCCCCAATACATTTGCTTGCTATTTGTAATACCATCTCTAAATAATCTTTGGAATATGTTCACTTTTTAATACAAAGTTTTGTCTTTTTTGAGTCTTTTCTGTAATCTGTGGCCTGACCTGACAGACCTTAAAATTGTTACCTAAGCACATGAAAACCAGAACTTTTTGACTCAGTCTAAGACGCTCTTCCATCCCACTGGCATAGAAGTAATGGAAGCAGCGGTAATGGAAGATTAAGAATGAATTACTATTTTCATGAAATAGATTATTTCCTATTATTGCACGTAGAGGTATAGCTTTTATTACAGTGCATCCTTATAGTTTTGTATTGACGATCACAGATGATGCGTATATTCATCAGGAGAAAAAATACCTTCGATATTGGTGAATCAGACAAATGCATTATTTATGTTTAAGCAGAGCTGTAAAATATCTATACCTTTTAAGGTCTAGGTGTCATCTGCATAACTTTAAAGTTTGAAGTATATCGTCAAATATGTTAAGTGTTTTCTTGCGTGGGAATATTTGTGTACATTTGAATGATGGGTAGTATTTCAAATCACATACTCAGATTAATAAAGGATTTGTCATAAGCTGCTAGAGAGACTGGAGATGACATTTAAATCATTCATTTGTTCTATATTTGTGTCTCTTTATCTACTTAGGTGATATTTTGTTTGACTATATCTCTAATATTTCTACTTCGGTGAATATAGTTAAAATTAATGAACCGCTTCCATGGAAAAGACGAAGAATACACAAAACTTTCTCTTTTGTCTTCTCCCATTTTTCCAAGCTACTTTGGAATTGTGTCATGGTGTTTTGGGCACACAAATTAGAGCCTCAGTGAGCAAACACACAAAAAAGTGAAATGAGTAATGTTGGGTGCAATTTCCAACATGGGAATATGTGATTAAACTAGAAGCAGGCCAATCATGGTATTTCGATGTACCTTGGGAATGGCTTGTGGTCATTCATAAATCCATAGAGAAGATTAGGCTCATTTGCTGATGCTGCCAGGAGGCTACAAGCTGCAGTGGTCAAACCATGCACCTGCTGTTTAAAGGCGACTTTCACAGCGGGCTTTGCCAGCCAGCCCCACTGCTTATGTAACGAACCAGCACTGATTCTCATTCTTAGCTCTGGATCTTCTCCCCATGACAGACTATTCAACACTTCTATTCAGTGTTTGTTAGTAACTCTTCAGTGCTTCTGCACACCTGCACGGAGGGGAATTTTCTGTAACGTCCCTAAATTTCAGTTATACGTTGTGATTTCCAGCCTATTTTTTGAACACATCTTATTAGGACTATTTTTCTTCTTGTCAGTTGCTGAAGAAGATCAAGAATTTTCTTAACTCCAAATCCATTTTTAGGCTATTTTATTTTCAACTCCGTCCCTCATCCCATTCTGCTTTTGTTTCTGGATTGATACCATATCCACAGTTATGAACCAAAGTCCAAGGGCAAAGTAAGAGCTTGTTTGAGTTAGACTGTTGCCTTCGTGTAGTAAGAACCAGATACTTTCACAAAGTTTATTACCCAGATAGGATGATCACGTGTGAGGGGAATAGTTTCTACCATAAAACCTGCTAATTAGTTTACACCATTCCTTATGAGCTTGGAGTGCTCTGTTATGCTACTCATAGGATACTGTCAAATGAGAAAGTTAGAGAGATTGAAAATAAATGAGTAGAAGAAATGATCCCTGAGCAAGAAAATGAGGAATCACCAATATATGTCAACAAATTTATAGTCAATCCAACCAAGTAAACCAGTTGATTGAAAACCTGAATGTATAACCACTTCTAGTAATGCAATAGACATATTTTAGAAATGAGATTTAAGTATATGAAGAAGAACAGAGACACAGAAATCTAATATTCCGAACAAATATGTGTATGGATGATAATATTGGTGATCCTGATGTTTATGCCCACAGAAGCATTTCAAGATTCAAAAAATATAAAAATTACGCTTGGCAGTCCATATGCTTCCTACAGTGGCTGACAATTTAGACGTCAATTTCTCTGTCCTCCACTGAAAAAGAGGTTTGATGTAAGGGTTGTGTTCTTTCTGCTAAAAGAGATAGTGACAACGGTGGAAACTCTTCGCGTTTTTGTTTAAAATCCTTAACTGATTTCCCACCCAATTGTTTACAAATGATTTATGCTGAAAGAGATCCGGACCCTTTTAAGAAACAATTTCTGGTATAATCTGAGTTACCTGTAGCAGTTAACAGGGCTTCATACCTATTGCTAGTCAACGCTCTAGCCAAGAGCTATAGAGGTGGGTTGCTCTAAAGCACAGCTACATATATCATTTGTGTCCTTGTGCTTTCAGAGAAAGAGATGGGTGGGGGGGAGGGGGGAAAAGACAGGGAAAGTTTCTACCTTACCACAAGGCAAGTAAGGGAAGTAGTTAGAAAAGGCGCAGAGCCAGGCCAAGCAGTTCTGAGACTTAAATCTATATAACCTGGAGTGTGTGTATGTGTGTGTGTGTTCAGCGTTATTCCTGCCTTCCTCTTCCCCCACAGCTGGGAATAATTTGTTTAGAGAATTCATCTGGCAAAGAAACACATTATGGACTGAGGCATAAATATGAGAGGGTAAAACTGGACTAAAACTATCCACATCTCCGAAGAAACCATATTTCCTTGGACAAAGGTTAGAGCATGGCAAAAGGAGCTTCATGGTCTCTATTCAAGTACTCTCCAGGGTGGCGTGCCCTGAGAAGCCAACCTGAACTTGCAAACCTAGAGTCCCAGTTGCAGAAATGGATGCACAAAACTATTAGTGTCTGATGCTATTAAGTATTCACTCAGTCAACCCATTTCTCTTGTTCTGATGCTCTGTTCTCTGAACAGTCTCAAAACAATTTGACTTCCGTGCAGCCTACAAATTGGGAATGGCTTTAACTGTACCACCTTGGGTTTCTTATCCATTTGACAATTATATTTCATATGAATTGAACTGACTGGTTCTGACTTTTCTGTGTATTTTTTGGGGGGCCGGGTGGGGGGGAGGGTGAGTCAGCTTTCTCCAGCCCACTCACTTTGGGTATTTTGTAAGATCAAAGTTCTGTAGCTACAAGCCCTACCCATAGTGCACTGCAGTCTGGGAGGCCTTTTGGGGGCTGATCAGATGATATTTCTCTGGAGATAGCCCTGTTTTGCTTTAATCAGGCCTTTTTTTTTTTTTTTTTTTTTTTTTTTTTTTTGAATCTATACAAATCCCTTATGTCACTGATTCTCTAGGAGTGGTCTGATTCTGTGTAAGGATTTCCGAGTAAGTTGGAAAGATCCTAAACCAGAGGTAACATCGAGGATTCAGTGGATGTTTTCAGGAACCAGATTTCCACTGCACATTTTTAAGCAACTAGAACTTGTTCAGTAAGTGAATGAGGAGTAGTGGGTTTCTGGTGGTGTTAAAAAAAAAAGCCTTCTTACCATTGTGCAGATTTTGCAGTGTTATTGTTTTGTAGTAACAAAAGTGTAGTGTTACTTGTTTCAGACTTCTATGTTCTTTAAATTCTAAGAGTAATATTTGTTTCTATTGCTAATAGTTACTTAAAATAAATTACCAATAAATATTTACTAACATTTAATGTGAAATATTATTACTTTTGATACGCTGGGAAAAAGAATTAGACAAATAGGGACATTATTTAGGTATAGTAAATAGAGGAAATCACTTTGCCTGAATTATGGGAACATTTTACTTTATCAAAGGGTATAAAATATCTTAAATATTTACAATGCCCATAATTCAGACGTTCTAGCCTAAAGTGAACTCCCCTATGCATTATCTTCCTTTTGGAGAAAAGTACGCTTGTGGATTTAAATTTAATTAATTTTTTTAAATGTTTATTTATTTTTGACAGAGAGGGCAAGAGCACAAGCAGGGGAGGGGCAGAGAGAGAGAGAGACAGCCAGTCAGAAGCAGGCTCTGCACTGACAGCTGAGAGCTTGATGTGGGGCTCAAACTCATGAACCGTGAGATCATAACCTGAGCTGAAGTTGGACGCTTAACCGACTGAGCCACCCAGGCGCTCCTTAAATTCAATATTTAACAGCATGCTTTCACATCACAAATTGTCTTTGACAAGTGCAGACATACGTGTAACACCATTTCATTTACTACCTTTTTAACAAGCTTTTCCTATGGGCACACACAATGTGCCACACCTTTCCAACAAACGAAGTCTTCCATTGTGAAGATATTTATATAATACTTTCGTTTTTCACATTTAATAATGGCACAAGGAAAGCCCAGCACCGAAGTAGTCATATACTTGCACACCTGTTGTGATTACTAGATTTTACCTGTCCCCTACTTCCTGCCAGAGCTCTAAAGCAGTTTTAAAATAGTTTTATTTAACGAACATGAAAAAGAAAAATTGTCTTTATTTCTATTATATTTATATCGTGTCTGGGACAGAACCAAATTATGAATTTAGAAGTAAAGTCATGACTGTCCCTGTTGTTGATTAGAGTTGGTTTCAGAGAAAATATGTAATTCTTAGGATTTCGTGTCCTTATCTTTATCACGTATAAACATATGAGGTGGCAGTGAAGCCTCATATCTTGAATATGAGCTTGAATTATAGTCGAGGGTTTTTAAAGACCAGAAAAGTGTTCCTATTGAACAGGTTCTGAATGTAATGCAATAGGAGGTCTTGCAACTTGTATTTGTTCTTCTTAACAAATTCTATAATAGCTTCACCTGCTGTCATGGTTTCTTCAAGGCGTAGATGAGTAGATGAGAAGAGTCTCTCCTTTTTTAAAGCCTCTAAGACAGAGACTCAAATGAGAATCCTAGCTAAAAGCGACAGCTAGGGCAAGGGACATGAAGGCATTTAAAGACACAATCGATTCTCAAGTTTTGTAAAGAGCAGTCCCAATCTTCCTAGTTATTTAATGTCTGTTAAAGATTTGGAAAAATAACTTCAAAACAGAAACCAAGTCCTTTGCTACCAATTCAACATTTCTTCTACCAGTGGAACCTATTTTTTTCAGAAGAATAATGGAAACTATTTGGTTCCACAATTTTGCCAGTTAGGCAGTGGTCTGGGTTGGGAATAGGATGGGTAGAGACAGAGAGAAATTCTTTTCTTTTCTTCTTCTTTTTTTTTATTTTAGAGAAGGAGAGGGATAGAGAGGGCCAGAGTGGGGGGGGGGGGGAGAGAGAGAGAGAGAGGTAGAGAGAGAGAGAGAGAGAGAGAGAGAGAGAGAGAGAGAGAGAGAGAGATATCTTAGGCAGGCTCCACGCTTAGTGCGGAGCCCCACCTGGGGCTCAATCCCAAGATCCTGGGATCATGACCTGAGCTGAAATCAAGAGTTAGACGCTCAACTGACTGAGCCACCCAGGCACCCCAGAGAAATTCTTTCTTACCCTACATTGATCAGGCACTAATATAAAATGTGAAATGTGGTTATCCGTATTACCACTTGCATATATAAATATTCTTATTGGACATTAAAAAACTAAAATAAAGTGGAAGAAAACAAATTTTCATGTTACTACATTCTCAGGCACGGCCTTAATGACGTTATTCAAGAATTGCTTGAATTTAAATTGGAAAAAGTACCAGCATCTGAAATAGACATAGTAATTTGGGGACTGGAGTGATTGAAATGCAACAATGTTGCATGATTATCTGCATGGGGTTTATTATCTCAGTGTCTACTGGTAATATATTTCCATAGGTAAAAGTGGGAAGTCTGTGAAATCTTGGGAAAGAAACTTGTACGTAAACATTTTGACTTATGACATCCAAATACAGTTATTACATTTAGCATCCCAAGGCTAAATCACAGATTTAGCTATAAATTCCGGACCTCCAAAACACAGACACACACACACACACACACACACACACACACGTTTATTATTAAAAGAAAAGTAAGCAGATTTTGAGCCATTTGCTCTGTCTTCTGCCTCAGAAATGCCTTGCCTGGCTTCGGTGGCACAGCCCTCCAAAGCATGAAGGGAGCAGGTTACTGGGAGAAAGCGTACCCTGCCTCTAATGGTCCTTTTTCAAACTTCACCATTCAGTCAAGAGCCTATTAACTCTCAGCAAGTGGGTAACTCCTATAGGTTTAGAGGATTTAGCTTGAAGACCTTTTCAAAATACAGTATTTCATGGAACTTTAGATGTCTTTGACAACACTTCATAAATATCAGGCCTTGAGAAGAGGTAGGGATCATTAACCTCTCAGGAGTCCAGAGTTGCCTTAAGCTTATCTGGGGCAATTTGCCATATAGCTCTCCCCACTGAGCTTTTGCTGCAGCAACCCTTCTTGCTTCCAAGCTGCTCTTGGAAGACAAAGTTTACTACAAACTTCAGAGAAAGAAAAAAAAAAGTACGGGAAGCCATTTTATGCCAAGAATACCCCCCTCCCCTTCTTTCTTTTGTCTTAAACTAAACCTATGCACATCTGGCCGAATTTATTTGCTAAGTGGCCAACTGGGCATCCTTTCTTAGCGAGCCTGTTTGGCGACAATGCCAAAAATGACGGTGTAAGTGACAGAGGGCTCAGGTCCTGTCTACTTCTGCCTTCTGGGCTATGCGAGTCAAGCTGTTTTTCCCTGCAGATACAGGGGTTTCCCTGCAGATTAAGGGGTTCTGATAGACCTTCCCAGGTGACACGTTTGTTTTCCTCTGTGACACTGAAGTTGCTAACCAATAGAGAGCGAGGAGGATTTAGGGTGGAGCATGCACTGAAATGCAGCAGAAAAAAGGGTTTTAATAATGTAAACAGGACGAAAAAATGGCTTGTGTTAATCTGTTACATGAATATTTCTTGAGCACTTGCTATGTGTCTGTGCTATGTGCTATAGGTAACATACTGTATCCATTGGTCATCTCCCCATGATTTTGTTTGTCGTCTTCTAAACACAGCCAAGAAAACCGATCCGCAGACAAGGTGATGATAGTACATCTACATTTACTGGACAATCTACCACATGCCCAACATTGTGTTAATACTTAATATGATAAAAATGTATTCTCTATCACCGCTCTTTAAGGTAGATTTATAAAAATCCCATTTTGTATAAATGAGGAAATGCAAGCTCAAATAGGTTTAATTGCTTATCTTAGAAATTTGCACAATTGATGGGCAGACCTGGGGTCAAAGCCAGGGCTCTCGCCAGTGTAACATGCAGAGCAGGTAGTCAAGAACTCATTAAGACAGAAGACAGTATCTGGCCTCCATATCTTACTTATTGTTTGCCCTTTATGATTCCTGACTATTTATCCCACGTGGATCCTGCTGCTGCTCTGAAAACTGGTTCTTTTCTTTTCTTCTTCCTTCTATCCTGGAAAAGATATCTTGTCCAAGGCCAGACCATCATGAGTCCCAACCTCTCCATCCTCGTCGAGGGCTCTCTCCATCACTGATCTTTCTCTCCTGTATCTTCAACCCTCCTCCGTTCTTTGCTCCTTGCCACTAGCATTTAAACATTTTTGAATGTCTTCCTTCTTACAAATTTACAAAATGCTGGGTGCCTGGGTGGCTCAGTTGGTTAAGGATCTGACTCTTGATTTTGGTGCAGGTCATGATCTCATGGTTGTGAGATCGAGACCTGAGTGGGGCTCTGCACTGCTCTCTCCCTCAAAATAAATAAACATTTAAAAAAATGTCACAGACTTCTCTTAATGCATGTCCCCTCATAGGTCTCTTGTCTCCTTTCTCCTCTTCTTAAGAAGATAAACTTCATGAAAGTGTTGTCTCCACTCCTATTCTTTACTTCCTGCACTAAACCCCATTCACTACCCACTGCTCTCTGGTCACCCCTGCAGAGAACCTGCTGGCACCACAGTCGACCCACAATATCCTTTTTTCATTTTAAGACAAAAATTTAAGTCTATTTATTTTGAGAGAGAGCAAGTACAAGTGGGGGAGAGCAAAGAGAGAGAGGGAGGGAGAATCAGAAGCAGGCTCTGTGAACTGTCAGTGTGGAGCCCAATGTGGGGCTTGACCTCACAAACTGCAAGATCATGACCTGAGCTGAAATCAAGAGTCTGCCACTTAACCAACTGAGCCACGCAAGCACCCGGAACCACAACACCTTTCTTGATAAAACTAATAGTCTCTTCTCAGATGTCAGCTGTCCCGATCTGTCAGTAATTTGATACAGCTGACCACTTCCTCCACTTCCTCCTGTGTTAAGTTTTCTCTTCCCAAGGCTAATACACTATGTACCTCTTGGGTTTTTTGTTTTTGTTTTGGTTATTCTTTCTATATTTAGGTATTCTTTTTTTTTTTTTTTTGTACCTATTTTGTAGGTGTCTCTTTTCCAACTGATTCCTTAAGTATTGATGCTTTCCTAAAGTTCTTCTCTTTTTATACTTTAACCAATCTCCCCCGGGAGCCCATCCTAACTCAGGGCTTCTTTTGCAACCTAAATGCCTCTGACCTCCAAATTGTGATTACTCAGCCCAGATCACCTTTTATGAGTCCTTACAAGGCTAACCTGTATTGTGAGGTGACAAGAAAGGACATGCATTATTCATCTTAAATTTATTTGCGTCGGGACCCTCTCTCTTCTTTATAGTAACATTTTGTGGGACTCTTTCACCATCCTCCGTTCTGGGAAACATTGCATTGGACCGTGGCATCTGTAGATTTTTCACATAGCCGCAAACATAGAAAATGGGAAACGTTTTAGGTGTTAGGTAAAAGAAGGAGACCACTCGCCGGGGGCTTTAGCCACCCGAGGCTCCTGAAGGCTAAGGTGGATTGATGAGTCAATACACCTGTTACTCATTCGGGGCACATAAGAAAACTTTGCACTGGACTATACTTTCTCTTAGGTCAAAGGCTGTGTACTGTTTACTGTAACATCTCCAGGGTGTAGTATAAGGACTGGCACAAAATGGGTGTGCAGTAAGTAGTATGAATGAATGAATAAATAGTATAGGAATAGGCAATGTAAGTGGAAGCCACAGGTACCTTGGTGTGGCAACTTTCAAAAGACTGTGCCTCTTAGCTGTTTGCATCAAAGAGTCAGCCACACTTGGATAATGTGTCCTCAAAGGCACAGATAATCCCTACTTTAAGTGGCAAGATAAGGTGCAATGTGGTGGAGAACTGTAATACACTCAATAGAATGTATATATTCAGTGTGACAGGAGTAGACGCACAGGTAAAAGCATATCTGCTATGCCCCTCCGTCTTTGTCAGTGAAAGGCCAAAGGCTGGAGAGCAAAAATGTGTTGCTAACCATAAAGGACAAAAAAGACACCTAATAAATGACTTGAAAGTACAAGTATGGGCAATTGATGGGTTGATGAGTTTGCACTTTTCTCCCGTATGATGTCATGGCCCAAAAAGGGCAATTAGAGAAATTACAGTGTAGATTTGGATTCATTTGCAAAGTTGGAGTACTGCCATTCGTTAGTACCTGACCAAATTAATGTAAGTGATTCTCATTGAAAGGGTTAGAAGGCACACCATCTTTGCCAGTATTTGGTGATGAGACATAATTTTAAGAAACAAATGGAGCTGATTGTGCTGTGGGTGTTTCTGAAAGTTGGCTTAACATTTCAAATTAGCATTCTAAATAAAACTGATAATAAAAAAGTCATGGAGTCACTTCTAAGCAGAATTTTATAGTTTTTCTACGAAGTAATTTCGGAACATAGCATAGCCCCTGAACAGTTTAATGGCATTGAAAAGTTATTCTGTTTTGATGGTATTTCTCAATGATATCTTAGTCTATGTCTACAAATCGGGTATTTTTGTGTTTAAGCAGAATAAGACAGCTAGTAAAGGTGGTATTGTTTCCTAAAATAAAACTGTTAGTGATGTGATAATTCATCACAGATTTATTTCCATGTAGTTTCTCCATTTATCCTGTTCCGGAGACATGATAATACAAATGCACAGCTTTTTATCATGGCTCATATACACTGTTTTGTTTTGTTTTGTTTTGTTTTTACCCTCACTAAAACTTTATGTCTAATGATTATTTGGTAATATAATAGCCAAATAGGTTATCATTAGGTACTGTACTGGGCTGAATAATGTGTTCCCCCCAAACTCATGCCCACCTGGAGCTTCAGAATGTGACATTATTTGGTAATAAGTTATCAGTTCAGATGAGTTCATACTGAGTTAGGCTGAACTCTAAATCCAAAGACCACTCTTAGAAGAAGGTTATATGAAGACACACACGTAGAGGGCCACGTGGAGATGGACGCAGATTGGAGCTATTTTGCTCCAAGCCAAGAAATGCGGGAGCCACCAGAAGCTGGAAGAGGCAAGGAAGGATTCCCTCTTTGAGACTTCGGAGGGAGTGTAGCACTGCCAACACCTTGATTTCACACTTTTGGTCTCCAGAGCTAGGAGACTATAAACTTCTGTTGTTTTAAGTCACCCAGTTTGTGGTAATTTATTATGAAAGCCCTAGCAATCTAATACAGTTACAGTTTAGCAACCAAACGGTTACACTAATAATTTCTTTTTATTTTGCATCTTTTATTTCTTAAAAAAAATTTTTTTAATGTTTGTTTATTTTTGAGAGAGACAGAGACAGAGTGTGAGTGGGGGGAGGGGCAGAGAGAGAAAAGGTGACACAGAATCCGAAGGAGGCTCTGGGCTCTGAGCGGTCAGCACAGAGCCCGACGCGGGGCTCGAACTCACCAACCACAAGAACATGACCTGAGCTGATGTCGAATTCAGCTGAAGTCAGCTTAACCAACTGAGCCACCCAGGTATGCTTTTTATTTATTTTATTAAATATATTTTTTGATAATCCACATGGAATCAGTGAAAATAAAGATTGGTTTAAGCTAGTATGTGACCTGGATGGCCTTGGTTTATGTTTATTTTGCCAGCATGCTTTTACTCTTAAAAGTCTCCTAGTTTGGGTGGTAAATTATATGATTACCTTAGTTTAAATTTAGGTTGAAATATCTGTGGTTCATTACATTCCCAACACACACACACACACACACAAACTATGTTTTAAGGTGTTGATATGTCAAAAAATGCTAATAATCCCAGTTAAGAAGAATTTTTGAGATGATAGAAAACTTCATGGAAGGGGCTACATTTGTTTTTGATTTATTAATTCATTTTGTAAGAAAGACAGTTATCTTACATGATCATTTTGTCATACAACAAATGATGCTGCATTTTGCCTTTATTTTTTTTTTTGCTTTCACTTCTTTTATTTTTTTTATTTTTTATTTATTTTTTTCAATATATGGAGTTTATTGTCAAATTGGTTTCCATACAACACCCAGTGCTCATCCCAAAAGGTGCCCTCCTCAATACCCATCACCCACCCTTCCCTGCATTTCACCTTTAGTAGAAAGAAGCAAATGACCAAGAATCAAACTGACATCAATGACCTTTCAACAATAAGATTCACAGGTCATATGTGGCATGTGATCTCCCACATTATCTCTACCTGCATTTTCAGAATGCCTGAATAGCTAATGCTTTATGGGATTCTGACTCATTAAGAAAATGATAGTTTATTTAGCATTTTTTGTTTAAGAAGGATAAGAGTTTATAGTACTCTATTAAGAAAATTTGAACATTAAATTTTCTTTCAAGTGGTATCCTTCAGTTAAATGCAAATATTTTTAATCTAGGACAATTCATTCCCCAAATATTCTAAATAGCTATGGGTTCTCTCTCTCTCTCTGTCTCTTTTCCCAATTTTGAACAACTGATTTGCTTCTCATACTACCTTAATTTCTACTTAGCGATAACTCTGGGTACAAAAAAACTGCTCTAGAAATAGTTAAGGCTGAGGTGTGGATCTTAGTTTCTTTCTAGCTGGACAGCATTTAGGGCTTGATATTGGTTATTAACTAAATGGTACTTATGGTCTCAAGTATTAGTTTACCTTTTAACAGGCCTAACACACTCCCAGTGTATAATTTACAGTCTCCAAGTACATGGTTAACCACTCAAGAAATCAATAGGGATTATAAAACATGTACAAATTTGAATTTGAAGAAAGTCAAACACCTATTTTATCCATTAGAAATAAAGCAGCTGACATTTAGAATTAGAGCTTCTAAGGAAATAGAATGTATTTTGAAATAGAACGAGCACAAAATGTCTATTCCAGAGACAGTAGTGGACATAGCCAATTCGAACAAAGCACCTCAGTGTTTCTGTAATGAATGCTATCCATATCAACCCACAACTTTGGGGCGTTCTTGGTATGGGGCTGTGTAGACCTTTGGATCCACAGAAGATAAGAAGCCGGTTTTATCTTATGAGGTTTTGAAATTTACTAGATCTTGGTCCTACTTTTGCCTAATTAATTCATCAACCTATTTATTCACTTAAAAATATTGACTGATTCCCTCCTATGTGCCAAGTACTACAAGTACAGGCTATACAGTGGTGAATCAAACAGGCCAACTTTCTCTCCTGAAGGGCACACATATTAGAGTGAGACGAGCAGTCTACAAAATAAAAAACAAACAAAAATCTAACATCTCAATTAGAAATGTTCCAGGGGAAAAATAGAGTATTCAGATATAGCAGAATAGGGTGGGAGGCCTCTTTAGAGAGTAAGGGAAGGCATATAGAGGAAGGAAGGATGAGAAAGAGCTGGTCAAGAGAAGAGTCTTGGGAAGACCCCTAGCTTTAGTAAATGGCACAAATGGAACAAGCCTGAAATATAGGAAAGAGACGTTACAGGAACCAGCAAAGTGGCTATAGCAGAGGATGCCAAGTAGAGTAGAGAGTGGCCCAGGATGAGTTAGAGAATCAGTGAGTTCCTTTTTATGTAGAACTTCGTAAGCCGTGTTAAGGAGTACCAGTTTAAAGGGCAATGGGAAACCTACCATTTGGATAGTGTCAAGTAGATCTGACTAATACGAAAAATGAATCATTGAGGCAAAAGAGAAAAGAGAGAGAACAAATAGGAGACCATCGTAGTAGTGTGACTGAAAGACAATGTCCAAGTCTTGGACCTGGGTAGCGGCAATGGAGGAAGAAAACAAAACAAAGCAAAAAAAGTAGACTGAGTATGACTTGTTTATGTGTTGTAACATGGGAGGAACAAATCAGATGACTTGGTTTTTGGCTTGAACATCTGGGTAGTGTCTTTTTGTATAATGGAGAAGACTTGAGGAGAATCTATTAAGCTCTGAGGTATACACATGACAGATGTCTGGTTATGATTTTTGAGACTGCATCGAAACTTCTATGTTTATGTTTGGGTATGCAACAACATAATTGATGTTAAAGGTAGTAAATCCATAGTTTAGTAAGAAAATTATTAAGGGGTGAGATGTCTGTTAATCACATTAAGCAAATTTATGATTATTAAGTGGAAATCTTCAGTAGGAGGAAGGACATTTAAAGTAGGAGGAAGGACATTTATAATGGTCTACAAGGGATTTGAAGATGCAAATTTAAAAGCAAGATAAAAAATATCATGAATGAAAGGGAAAAATTAGACTGCGCAAAAACATCACTGAGGAATGTTTTTAAGCAAAGCACTTTTCTCTCTTTTTGAAAAAATATTACAAGAAAATATAAATTATTTAAAGATAAGTTTGTAGATTCGCTGTCTTCAGTTACCATTTTATAAAATAGGTTCTATTTTGGCCAAAAGATTATTAAATTATGTTATTTCACTTTGTTTAGTTATTTACATAAAATTTTTTTGTAGCTATTATTTTATATGAGACTGCAATACCCCTAAATATTGGGTAAATATAAGGACATGGATGTATGTGTGTGTGTGTGTGTGTGTGTGTGCATTTTTATCCTTGATATACTAGGAGGTAGAGGCCAGAAATATTCAATTATTCTCTAATGTGATACAGCAGCTCAAAGGCGGAAAGCTAGCTCCAGAGGTCATGTGTTCTCATTTATTTTAATGAATTTTTTTTTAAAGAATAGTTCACATTTATAGAAAAGTTTGAAAGATGGTACAAAGAATTCTCATATACCCACAACCCAATTTTTCTGTATCTTTTCCTTTTTAATATGGTGTTTTCCTCACACTTTTTCAATGGTAAAGGATTGTCTTAGAGTTATACATGTAGAGATAGGGGAAAAAATGAAAGAGGCAGTCACCTGGATAATTCCAAGCCAGAAAACAATTTTGTCTGAAAGATATAGATAATTGAGACAGAAATGTTTTTTTTTTGCCTGGAGAGATCCCTATGATTGCCTTCCTTCTCCACTTGAATTTGCAGGTATAGCTATGACTATAGGTGTTTCACTTACTAATAGGAAACTGTGTATCATTCAATGTGAAGAATGTGGGGTTTTGAGAAGGCTAAATTGCTTAGTTTCTATATTTCTTTTCTTAAAAATAAAGTATATTGGGTATTTTTCATTCTAAAGGCAATTCACATTGATTTAAGGATAGTAGGAAATATAGAAAGTAAAAGGATAGAAAGTCTTCATTGTTTACAACCTACAGAACACCATTATCCACATTTAATTTATTTACTTCTAGTCTTTTTACTACATGTATTGTTTGTGTCTGTTTACTTAGATTAGATAATACACGGGATATTGTTTTTTTTTTAAGCTTTGTATCAGGTTGTGTCTAAAAGCTGATAGCAAATAGCAGGACAGTTCAATTGTTGAGCATGGTATCTGATAAGTAGGGCAGTTAGTCTATCTGGACAAGAACCGTTCTAATTGGAAATCCACAGCTTATGTTAGCTGGGCAGTAGTAGATAGTGCAGAGACTAGAATTTAAGAGATCATTGGTGGAAAAGAAAATGGTACCAACTTTTAAAAACTAATATAGTATTATATACCAAGAGACTCAAAAGCCAAGACTCATGTTGTAAGTAAGTCAATTACAGCATCTTTTATAAAAAAGGAAACTGAGAAACTACCCACATTTTCAGCAAGAGTATAATATAGTTAAGTAAGTCGTAGTGTAACTACATGGTAAAATATAATTCAACAAGAAACATTATGCCATAGAAAAAATTATGAAGAATTTTGATGGCATAGAAAAATGAGTAGGATACTAAAATATGTAATGCGTGGAAAAAATAAAAATTTGGAAAGAAATTACCAACATTTTGAGTTATTTTATCAGTGATTATCTCTGGGTAGTAGAGATAATTTCCTATAATAAATGTACTTTATTTTGATAAAAATACACCAATTAAAAAATAAAAGTATCAAGTGATTCTTCCCTTTTTTTGTGTGGGGAGACTAAAAAGGAATGATTTGGTCTTTGAACTTAAGAATTTTCTCTTACTTGATTAGTTTAGATTTAAATGAACAATATTAACAATCTCTCGCAGTAGAAATGTGAAACCATAGTTCCCTTAGCTTATGAAAGCTTTAATATTCCTTGTCTTCATGTCCTCATACTGTTTGCAGAAAACAGATTCTCTAGTTCCCAAACCTGACTGAGTGTATTCCCACACCCTTGGAGCTCCACAATCTTTTCTTTCATAGTTAGGACTGCCAGGGATGAAATAATTGTTTTTGAGTGTCCGAACTTCCTTCATATCTCTCTCTCCATGTTTTTTTTTTTATTGGTCTCAGGTCACTGGAAGAACTGCTACCGTGTCCTGACTGTGGTTAGACATGACAAGACTGTCCTTTCAGAGCCCTGCCAGACTTAAACACATACAGTGTGGGAATCCTGGTCTGAGAGTCAGAACAATGAATCTTTCACACCAATTAAGGAAGATCAGTTTATACAGAGAAGAGGAAGTATGCCCAGCGGAGGAACAGCTTTGCAGAGTCTCAAGATCCCATCTGTCTTTGTGCTAAACAAAGTTGGACCCACACAGACCCTTTATCATCTTTTCAAGCTAGGTCATTCCAAAGAAATTAGGCGCAAGATATGAGCAGGAAGGGCTTTAGGTACACTCATTTCATTCTTATTCTCTAAGTATTTCTCAGTATTCTCTGAGGGGTATTGAACATAAGGCACATTTGCTGTTAGTCTCCTAATATACAATTGATATGTTATAGGAGTCAAATAGTTTTGGTAACTGACAGTGGATTTTTGTTAACACTGAAAATAATCTCATTTCTCCTACAAATGAGAAGTTGTGTCAAGTTAAGTTCAAGATCTAATTTCTGCACCTACAAGTTGTGGATTCAAAGCAAGTCACATACCCCTCTACGGATCAGTTTTCTCATCTGTAAAAATAGGAATGATAACAGTGTTTGCATCACGGGGTTATTGTGAGGAATAAATGAGAACATCCACATGAAACGCTCCGAACGAAAGCCAACAAGTAGTGAGCACTTAATAATGCTTTAGTTATTATTGCCATCACATGTCCTCACAGTCATGTTTTAAAACATATCTAAAGGAACCAGACAGAAACGAAGCAATAGACCTAGAAATATTCTCTGTATCCCTTTAAGTTACTCTGCTTTTGTTTTTATGGAAATGCACATCTGTGGAGAGATTCCCTGGCTCACATTTGCAGGAGATTGTTTGTTGTATCGAACCACAAAAGACTCCGAATAGCCAAAGCAATCTTGAAAAAGAAAAGCACAGCTGGAAGCATCATAATTCTGAACCTCAAGATACGTTACAAAGTTGTAGTCATCAAGACAGTATGGTACTGGCATAAAAACAGACACACAGATCAATGGAACAGAATAGAAAACTCAGAAATGGATCCACAACTCTATGGTCAATTAATCTTCAACAAAGCAGGAAATAATATCCAATAGAAAAAATACAGTCTCTTCAACAAACAGTGTTGAGAAAACTGGATAGCAACATGAAGAAGAATGAAACTGGACCACTTCCTCACACCATACACAAAAACAAATTATAAATGGATGAAAGACCTAAATGTGAGACAGGAAAGCATCAAAATCCTAGAGAACACAGGCAGCAACCTCTTTGACCTCAGTCAGAGCAACTTCTTACTAGACGCATCTCTGGAGGCAAGGAAAACAAGCAAACATGAACTATTGAGATTTTATCAAGATAAAAAGCTTCTGCACAGTGAAGGAAACAACACAACTAAAAGGCAGCGTATAGAATGGGAGAAGATATTTGCAAATGCCATATCTGATAAAGGGTTAGTATCCAAAATCTATAAAGAACTCATCAAACTCAATAACAAAAAAACAAAGAACCCAGTTAAGAAATGGGCAGAAGACATGAATAGATATTTTTCCAAAGAAGACATCCAGATGGCCAACAGACACATGAAAAGATGCTCAACATCACCTATCGTCAAAGACATAAAAATCAAAATCATGATGAGATACCACCTCACACCTGTCAGAATGACTAAAATTAACACAGCAAACAACAAACGTTGATGAAGATGCAGAAAAGAGGAACCCTCTTACCTTATTGGTGGGAATGCAAACGGGTGCAGCCACTCTGGAAAACAGTATGAAGCTTCCTCGAAAAGGTAAAAATAGAACCACCTGGTGATCTAGCAATTGCTCCACTAGGTATTTACCCAAAGGATACAAAAATACAGATTCAAAGGGGTACATACACTAAGATGTTTACAGCAGCACTATCAACACTAGCCAAATTATGGAAAGAGTCTAAATGTCCATCAACTGATGAATGGATAAAGAATGGATATATAAAGAAATGGATATATATACATATATACGTGTAATATATATATATTATGTGTGTGTGTGTGTATGTATATATATATATATATATATATATATACATGTATATATATATGTGTGTGTGTATATATATATACGCGTGTATATATATATATATACACGCGTATATATATATATATATATATATACACACACACACACACAATGATCAAAAAGAATGAACTCTTGCCATTTGCAAGGACTTGTATGGAGCTAGAGTGTATTAGGCTAAGCGAAATAAGTCAGTCAGAGAAAGACAACATATGATTTCACTAATAGTGAAATTTAAGAAACAAAACAGATGAACATAGGGAAAGGTGGAAAAAAAAAAGAGAGGGAGGCAAACCATAAGAGACTCTTAAATACAGAGAACAAAGTGAAGGTTGCTGGAGGGGAGGTAGGTGGGGGATGAGTTAAAGGGGCGATGAGTATTAAGAAGGGCATTTGTTGGGATGAGCGCTGGGTGTTATGTGTAAGTGATGATTCACTAAATTCTACTCAAACCAATACTACACTATATGTTAACTAACTAGAATTTAAATAAAAACTTAAAAACAAAACCAAACAAACAAAAACCCCTAAGAGATTGTTCAGCAGAGGAAAAAATGCAGACTTTGGATCAGAGAGAGCAAAATCTCAGCATGGACATTTGATTTGGTTAATGGTCTTTTGGCAAGTTGCTTCACTTTCCTCATTGAGAAAGAAGGGAACAGGAAAGCAAATTGGCAAATACAACGTGACATGATGCCTGGGTGAGGATAGAGGAAAGAGCATGTGGAGGAACCTTTGTCCAGACTTGAGGGTAAAGGTGGGGAGCAATCGGCCTCTGCTGCTTCATTTTTAAAATGGTTGAAATAATGGTCCCACCTGTTAACACTTGTGAGGCAAGAAGATCGCAGGCTTGGGAGCCTAACTGTCGAGGTCCAGTTTGGGCCCGCCCCACACCACCCTCCCCAACTGTGACTGCAACCAGGTTATTTAACCTTTATGCATGTGTTTAAAACATTTATAACAATATCTGGCACACGGTAAGTGCTCACTAAATTATAGTTATTTTTACCTTATATGTGCATGCATAAATGAGCTTTTAAAAGTAAAGAAGTGTTTATTAAACAGAGTGCCTGGCCCATAGTAAGTGCTCAATAAATGAAAGCGGCTGCTATAATCATCATCATTCTCAGAGGAAGGTTATCTAAGCTGAAACATGAAGAATAAATAAGAGTTAAACAAATGAAAGAGACGTGAGTATTCCAAGTTGGAACAATATATACAAAAACCCAGATGAGAGACACAGCATGGTTTGTAGGGACACTGGCAGTTTCTAGAGCATAAAGGTAAGGAGATGAGAGTAGAGGGAATGGATTAAGGAGTGCAATACGTGCCATAAAAGCGATTCTATATACCACCCTGCTGTACAGTAGGCACCCATGAACTGGCACAAGCATGTACGTGCAGGACTCCGCTCCTGGGAAGACAGTCTCTCCATCAGGAGGAACTGCAGCTCCCACTGCGATGCTGGTCTTAGCCAGCCCTTGAGGATACGGTGCTGCTGGTGTTACGCGGAAGAGATTCAGTTACATTCAGTAGTTGAGTCTTGAGAGAGCCCCGAGGAGATGAAGGAGCCCTTGATAAAAGCCAGGGGGTAGGATTCTAGAGTCAGTAAAGGCAGACTACATTTTGACAATCAACAAAGGAGAAAAAACCATGGTGTCTCTCTATCTCTAATAAAGTAATCTCTCTTTCCATGAGGTCTTATAAAAGACGTGGAATTATCTTGTGGCAAAACCAGACCAAAAAATATAACGCTTTTAGGTCATTTTTCAAACTAAAGGCAATATTAATAGTGTAATTTGAATCACTTAAAATGACAAATCTTAAGGCTTGAAATGTATTCTTATCTCTCAGATACAAGAGTTGCTGACTCAATATGATCTATTCTGATGGGAACAAGTTTGTTACAAAAGATAACATCCATATTCCTCATTTTAAAAATAACTTCATGTTTTTATATTTGATGGAGTGAGATTCTGTAATACATTGGAAAAAAACATGCATAATGTTCATTCATTGTGGCAGTATATCATAATTACTCAGCTTCCTTTTATCATTAATAATGGAAGATTGTGAATAAAAACATACTAATATCCACCAGATGTTCAGAAAAACATAAATATCTCCAAATGTCAGCACATTTTAGCAAAAAGTCAACAAAATTTTGTCTACTTCTTTTTCCTTTTTTAGTTTTCTGAACATGTTCTTTGATAACGATATTTTTAATCCTCATAAAGGATTTGCTTCTGGTTTCCTTAATATCTGCCACAAGAGACTGAATGCCTAGTTCAAATGCAGCGAACATGCATCTTGCTACCCTTTTCCCTATTACTCTATATACCAACAGGCCGGCTGATGTAATGGAGAGAGATCAGCCAGCTTTGTGGTCAAAGAGGTATCAGTTTATACATTTTCTCGGCTTCTCAGCTAGGTGACCTTGGGAAAATTGCTTAAACTTTCTGGGCCTAAATTTCTTTATCTTTACAAGGGTGATAGTAATTCTTTCATTGCAGAATCATTTCAAAGAGAAGCACTAATAAAATGCCAAGCATCCAGCCATATTCAATAAAAGGTAGCAATTATATTATTCATCTGAAGACCATTCTGATTTCTTAGATTCCTTTGACTATCACATTTTCCCTTTTCTTCCCCATTGATACCTTAAGCCTATTAATTGACTTTTTCTAGAATTCAAGTGTTTCCCTTCAGTAATCATTTTAGAAGCTTATTCTGTTAGCCCCAGCGCCCTCATAAATATGCTGTGCAAGGATGAGGGCAGGCTTTGTTATGCTTTTCAACACCCAAGATGAAATTGTGGCGCAGACACTACCTGACAGATTGCAGGTAGCTCTTCCTGGTAGGGAAACAATTCCCCCAATGGACTCCATAAAATGGCTAGTCAAAGTTGCATAAAATAATTTATTAATTTTTTTTTCCCCTGTGATGAATTCTATCATCTTAACTTGGAAGGAAAAATGACCTATCGTAAAAATAATACCTGGGTACCGGGTCCCCACGAATGGGGTACATCATTGGATGATGTACTTTTCCAGAAGCAAAGAGCATCCTAAGAGTGCAGAAAAAAAATGTGCTTTATAGAGTGGTACCCTGGTGTCCTGGAAGGATAATTCATTTAACATACAGGAGTTATTTATCCCCATCTGGTAGTTTACATACTGTGGTTTACCAGAGGGATTTTTCCAAAGTGACCATTTTGTACCGAGTCCCGGGAACAAATAACGAAATAGGAAAGAGGTAATAATTGAAGTCTTGGTTTTTTTTTTTAGCACAGCCTTTAAAATTTCACGCGGAAAACAATCCCTGGCATAGAGGTTAAGTGTAGAAGACATCATGAGGCCCTTGACTTCTGTGTCAACGTTTAGAAGAAAGCAAATAATTGATGGGAAGTTGTCTTCTTTTTTCTTTTTATGTCCTTTTTTTTTTTTTTTTTTTTTTTTTTTTTGTAATCTGTGAGTCCCTTTTCTTCTAGCTGGTTCATTTCTGTTACTAGTCAAGTACTGTGGGTTTTAATTTCCTTTTGGTCTCAATTTGGCCAGGTGGTCTGTGACCTGAAGTACCACAAATGTATTCAGAGGTAGTAAAGATGTGTTCTTCCATATCTTGACTCATTGCTACTCTATCAGTTTATTTTATTTTGATATAGAAACTGGCGGATACTATACAAAGTCTCCCTTCCCGGAATTCAGAGAGCAGCTTATTTATATGTAGATGTAGCTATATGACATTTTCAAATGCCATACATTTGCATATGAAGGTCTCTTTCTTCCCCTTTTAGTAAACAGTCTTTGCTATTACTTCCAAAGCAATGTTTAGAATTATATTTTCTATACAGGTCCTTCCTTAAAATGTTTTTTAAATGCCCAGTAGAGATAAAAAAATTAAACCCTCAAACTGGAATACGCTTTTTGGGGGTGACAATTCATATACATCTTTTGGCACCTTCTGTTTCTGTCGTTTTGCACTGAAAGTCTTCGAAAATGAAACAATACGAATACGGTCAAAATGTCTTAAGAAGAAAGCAAACGTGACATTAGTTTGATATGGAGCTTCCTTTAAAAATTCATGTGGTTTTGTTTCTAGAAAGATGACTGTCAGTCTGATTTATTTATTCAACAAGTAATTATTTAATGTCTACTATACGCCAGGCATTTTTGCCAGACAAGGCATTTACAGCGGGGGAAACCAGAGAAACTCCCTGCCCTCAGGAAGTTTATATTGTACCAAAAGAAGACAGAAAGCTTAAAGGTAAAAGCGCAGATACAGGTCTGTTCTCACTTAACACCGTGAAGAAAATCAAACACAATACTGCCACAAAGAATGCACAGGTTGCAGATGGGCCTCAAATAGGGCGGGCAAGGAGGCTTTCTTCTGAATGGTGCCAAGGGTCCTGCTGGGGGAAGAGGAGGGGCAAGGGCATCCCTGAGAGCACAGAAAAGCCTGGGGTAGACATAACAGTCCAGAATCACAAGTTCTGCAACAAGAAGGACATTTTTAAATGCATCTCTCAAAGTGAAATGGTTATGTGGACTTTAAAGTTTGAAGAAACATGAAGGAGGAAGGAAGAAAGAAAAAAAAAAAAAAGGAGAGAAGCTATTGAGCGTTTCCACATTTCCATTTGCTTCCAGAGCTCCCTGTTACGGGAGCAGGTCCCACTGCTCGCCAGGGTTTCATTCTTGGTCAGCTTTGCTTTTCCTTCTACCTGAGATCCCGGCACCCCCCAGACGCAGCTTCTACTTGAGGATTACAACACGATTCTTTTGATTTCTACTTCCCTCCAGATTTTTCAGCCTCATCTCTGCTCATTTCGATGTCGATGCCCTCAAGCAAAGCGGAGGAAAAACAGACTAAAGATTCTCCTCTTCCCCATACTGAGCCAACTTCACATTGACTCTCCCCTTCCCTTGGCATTCATATCTGGTCATTTAGCAAAGCGGCTGATTTTATCTTCTGAATCCACACAGAGTCTGTTTCTTCTTCTCTGCTGCCATCACTATCTACAACATTCAAACTTCATTGTCGTCTGTTTGGTTAGTATCGTATCCTGCTACCTCATCTTGCCTAGGGTCCTTCCTCTCTAACCTATTCACTTTGTTGCCAGTGTTTGTTTGTTTGTCCTGTTTTGTTTTATTATTTTTAAATTAAAAAAAATTTTTTTTTTTATTTTTGAGACAGAGAGAAAGAGAGCAAGTGGGATAGGGGCAGAGAGAGAAGGAGACACAGAATCTGAAGCAGGTTCCAGGCTCTGAGCTGTGAAGCACAGAGCCCGACGGGGGGCTCCTACTCACGGACCGTGAGATCATGGCCTGAGCCCATGTTGGACACTGAACCAACTGAGCCACTCAGGCACACCTGTTTTGTTTTATTTTTTAAATAAAATATGACATCATTTAAGATACCTCAGTGTACCCCTATTGAGCAGAGGGTAAATTTCTACTTTCCTTGAAAACGAGAAAAGAGCCTCGTTTGATGCTCCAAACCATATTTCTATTTTAGTCCGTATGTTCCCCTTCCTCAGTCCATGCTTCAGCCACTCCAAACCATTCACATCCTCTAAAAATGCCTGCTCATCAAAGCCTCTTTGCCTTTACCAATGCTGTTCCCTATGTTTATAAAGATCCTTTCTCTTCTCTGTCAGGTAAACCCAATGGAAGTCCCAGCTTCTCTGTGACACCCTGACCTCTTGTATTTCTAGTCATAGTTACTTCATCAGCTTGAATCTCTGCTCTATTACACAGGCATCTCTGAGCTGTATTTAGTTCTAGAAAGGACTCATTATTCCTCCTCCCCAGGCAGGTTGTGAGGAGACAACTAGTGTGTTCTATATACAATAGATGACACAAAGTAAATAAAAATAAATATGGTTTTCTATTATTTTGTTTCTACTTCAACACTCCGAATACCTTATCTCCTATTTGCTGTGAAAAAGCTATTTGAGGGGCGCCTGCATGGCTCAGTTGGTTGAGTGGCTGACTTCAGCTCAGGTCATGGTCTTGCGGTTGAGCCCAACGTCGGGCTCTGTGCTGACAGCTCAGAGCCTGGAGCCTGTTTCGGATTCTGTGTCTCCCTCTCTCTCTGCTCCTCCCCGTTAATGCTCTGTCTCTTTCTGTCTCAAAAATAAATAAACGTCGGGGTGCCTGGGTGGCTCAGTCGGTTAAGCATCTGACTTCGGCTCAGGTCATGATCTCACGGTCCGTGAGTTCGAGCCCCGCGTCGGGCCCTGTGCTGACAGCTCAGAGCCTGGAGCCTGCTTCACATTCTGTATCTCCGTCTCTCTCTGCCCCTTCTCTGCTCATGCTGTGTCTCTCTCTGTCTCAAAAATAAATAAACATTAAAAAAATATTTAAAAAAATAAATAAACGTTAAAAAATTAAAAAAAAGCTATTTGAATAATTATCATTTAGGATAAGAGTGCTTGTTAGAGTAACATGCCTCTCTGAACTTAAAGTTAGGGAGAGGCTTGGGTGTAGTTTGCCTCTGAATTCCTTATTTCCTAAACAAACAAGTAAATAAAAAGAAAAAAAAAACATTATCAGCATTAGTGAGGCACTGATCATAAGATGTTCACTAATTAAAATTCTGCATCCAATTCACTAATCACAGTCTCTCTAAGGCATTGCATCTTCCACATGAGCAAACTTTGTGGGTCTCAGGTTGTTTTGTTATGTGTGCCACTTTGAAGTCTTGGGAACCACCAACCTGAGGACCAGGACACTTTACTTCAAGGGTGTCACAGTTGAACTTATGCCACTTGATAGTGTCTGAAAATGGCACTCTTCTAGGCTTAGGATTTATTTTGATGAACTTGGGGCAGCGGTGTTGACTATAGCAAGAATAATCGTGAAGAGACAATGGACAAATTTGCTAATCATTTTCGGGATTTCAACAGATTTATGCAAATTCAGGGGAAAGTCACTGTTTAGCAAGGGCTGACCACTTCAGTCACTTCAGTCTTCAGTGGCTTTGTATGTCATCATTTTTATTTTATTTTTATTTTTTTTAACGTTTTTATTTATTTTTGAGACAGAGAGAGACAGAGCATGAATGGGGGAGGGGCAGAGAGAGAGGGAGACACAGAATCGGAAGCAGGCTCCAGGCTCTGAGCCATCAGCCCAGAGCCCGATGCGGGGCTCAAACTCACGGACTGTGAGATCGTGACCTGAGCCGAAGTCAGACGCTCAACTGACTGAGCCACCCAGGCGCCCCTGTCATCATTTTTAGGTTAATAGATGACACTACTACCTGAGGACATCGAGATCACGTATTCAAGGCCTGTGATTTACATATAAGGACACCAAGGCTCAGAAGGTTATGACCACATGCAGGAGCTAACACAGGTCTCCCTGGGGACCACTGTGCAGCAATGATGAGATCCAAGGGGCATTACATCTCAATCCTGAGATTTCCCCACCTGGGGGGAAGTGCCTCTGTTATTCAAAGATACTGTAACCCATTTCACAGGAGATAATGGAAACAGGTAAAAGGGGGGAAAAGGGTAAAGAGGGTGGGGACAGAGATAATACCAGTTTTAAAAGTATGTTACGTATAAAATAAGAAGGCTAAAATGATGTAAGATCAGTGAAAAACTGGACTCACGCATTTTAGGGATTATGACTTTTATATTAAGAATAACAGATGCGGTACACCATTATATTGTTTAAGTTTCTGATGCTGAATCATATTTTCCTACTAAAATTTTAATGTAATTTTGAATTTTTCATAGAACATGGTATTTCGAGGCATGTGAATGTGGACGGTTTTCTCAGAAGAACTTTTCTTCAGCCATTTAATTTTAAAAGGTTTGTTTCATTTGTAAGGGGTGTTTTTAACCCACTGGAATCATTTTCCAAGACGGAAATATAAACGAGAGCCATTAGAAACCAGAATTCATTTACCAGAAACTAGATGCCAGTAGAACTTGAAGTAGTCACAGCAATCCCAAATATCTGCATTTACCACTAAGCGTGGGGAGGGGGACACTGAGCACAGTAATTTCTTGTTAAGAACTCTGGCCTGCAGCAAGATATCACTGCCTCTTATATGTTTGACCGTTTCAAAAACATCCTATCCCTTAATGCTCTAAAAACACAATGCACATGGCCAGTAATAGACATCGGCAGATCAGGATAATATGACAAATTGGATGAACTGACAGGTAGGTGATGAATAATTTTAACATGACCCTAAAAATAGTGAAGGGATGTTTGCACATTGACACTTCTTTAAAGGCAGATGGATATGCATGACCCGTGTTTTTAGACAGGTGTCAGGAATATTGATGGTTGGTATGGGAATGATCATTTTCTTGGCACTGTTGTAGTAGACAGTTTGCATGATTAATGACGCGTCTTAGTCTTTTTTTTTTTTTTTTTTCCTCCTAGGGGCAGAAAGGGATACACACTTTTGTCACCCTAAGGAATGTAAGAATTCTGCCTGAAGGGGAAGGCAGGTGAGTTTTGTTCACCTAAAACTACCAATTTCTTTTTTGGGGGGTGAAGGAACGGTAGTAAAATACACAAGCGGGTCTTGGCGTCTGAGATGATAGTCCCTGGTAGGATAATTATAACGAGCTTCTTATTAACAGGGTTCCATCCCAGGGCAGAGAAGGCTCGCGCAGATGTGAAGCATGGAGCCCAGTAAGCCTAGGCTCAGACAAAAACGAAAGCGAACTGTGGCTCTGGGATGGATCTGATCACATACGTGTTTGAACGAATATTAAGAACCACTCGAAAGAAACGGAGCAGGGCCAAGGCAGGAAGTAAGAGGTGAGATCATCTTCCTAACGTTTGTATTCACTTCAGGTTTCCAGAGACAATTTTCTGATTCAAATCAATTCAATATTGTTTCTAAATCCTGAACCTAGTGAGAAAGAGCTTTTCTTTCCCAAGAATAATACTGTTTGCTCAGGTTTTTAAAATGTCACATAGAGCAGTGAATGAACCATGCTATTTCAAGGCTCAAAATTAAATACAAAGTCTAATAATAGTTTGTAGGTATATACGGCTAAACCTTGGGTAGCCCATCTACTAAAAATATCATGGTAAGGTAATGGCAAATATAAATTAAGGAGGTAAACTACAGATTTTTTTTCTTTTTCTTTTCAAGGAATAAAGGGCAACCATGGAACTCGAGTCCCAATGAGGAGGAAAACTTGTTTATTCAAAGAAATAATTTTCTTTTTTATACTGAGACTTATTAGCTAATACATTTAGGTGATTATGAAAGCAGACAATTTATATCTTCAAAGAAATTTAAATACAGAATACAGACTTATTTATATGAGGGGAAGGGGTGAAAATTTAATCTTCATGAACACAAGGGACTAGATTGTTTCTTTATTTTCTGTTTACCCAGGAAGAGAGAGGACAAGAGTTACAACTTAAAATCCCTCCTTTGCCTTACTGGAAGTATTTATGGATTTACTGATGAAATTCTCAGTAGGTAAACTCATAACCAAAATGTGGGAATGATGGAGTGTGTCTTATCTGGAATAGGCTCTTCACATTTCTAACTCATAATTTTAATTGGTATACTGCTACAGTCAAGTTTTGTAATAGAGTTCTCTTAACAGGGCTAAATAACATTACCTTAGAATAATACAATTTTTACTCGAGTTCTGAAGCATTCTACGCATGTTGCGGAAATGAACTCTTCCATTCCTTGGGAACACATTGAGGGGAAAAAACATTGTAACAATATGAATGGCTGCTCCAAATGGCTTTGGAGCTTTTGGAAAAGGGAGTCTGAACAAGGCATAAGCCAACCAGCAGGGAACAGAACTACCTGGGGCATACATTCAAAGCTTTAGATATAGGCAAAAGAAGACTGAGTCAAACAGCCTTGTCGTTTATTTTTTTATATCACCCAATTAATATATTCATATGCAGGAATAGAAAAAATGGAAACTTAGAACCTAAAACTCTTCAGTTTGAATTTTTTAAAAATTAGATCAAATTATGCTATCCACATTAAATAATTATTTCAACCTGAAAAATAATTACAACTTTAATGACAATATGGAAAACATGTTAGAATAGGTTTGTGCCAACAATTTGTGCCAACAATAATTCCCAGTAACTGCATAGTGAGTCACATCTCACAAAGGGCTTTCATTTCTAAAACATGTGAAAAATGTAGAAGACATATCATTTTCATTTTAAAGATTCTCAGAGAAGACAGGAGACTTCCCCAGATTATGTAACATTTGTAAATTGAGCAGCTGGGTTTAGAATTTAGGTCTTTTGATAACCTGTCCAGTGTGTTTTCCACAAAATCAAAACATCTCAGTAGGGAATTAACAAGCTATATAGAGAATAACTTTCAATAAATGGATTTCAATAAATGGCTATTTGTATGTTATTTCATTTATCTATGCCAGAAAGATTTACTTCATTTTTTTCTTTCAATGATTCACTTTTGGCATGAAGCTAGTGTAGATGGAAAAAAAAAATTGTCCCACCTTTCAGAGATATTCTGTTTCCAAAAAGAATATCATAAATTTTTCAAAACATTAACACAGATCTCTCAGACAATTTATTTACCAACACCTCTTTCTTAGGTACTTTTTTGTTCCAGTATAAAGGTCAACGGTACACATACTATACGAATTGGTAGTAGTATAATCTGAGACAGAAAATAGCATTGCTGTGAAAGTTATTCATTTGTTTCAATACTAAAGTAATTACTGTAGCAAAGACTTGCTCATTTATCATTCCCCTTTGTCTCTGCTATTTTTTAAGTTGTCTTTTTAAACAAATATCCTCATTGTCCTTGTTACAAAACCAATAACTTTATTTTACGACAGCCAACCGAGGCAGCAAGGTTTATTCCCTGTTCCAAGGAGGGTCTATGCCTGGGAGCTTCTAAACAGTATTGTCCGTTAGCGTCCTTCCCTGAGGAGTGTGGCACAGTCTAGTTGACCGCTAAGTTGCATTTAAGAGACCTCTTCAGCTTCCCCTTCTGTTTCACTTATGAAGGTTTTTCATGAATCCCTGAGATCTAATGTTATACATATCAAGCATTTAGTTCCGTGAACAACACAATTTTAGTCTTAAGCATTGCTGTTGGACGCTTCAATAGAATTTAGCCAGTTGATTTTAAATAGATTCTTACGAAGCAAGGTTTACAAAGATTTATACTGTAAAAGTGCCTGATAATATAAAGAAATGGTTGCTTTTGACTTCTCAAAGAATATCATTAATGATCTTTCAAACAGGTCTGCAATTTGGTCAAAATTTGTAAGGAGCAGCTAATGTGAACTAAAAGATGACACAGCTTCGAACAGAAGCAGGGCAGGGACCCAGGTTATTAAAATACTACTTCAGGATAGTGAGTAAGATAAGGAGCCCAATTATGACTGGGACTTTCTTCAATTACTTACAATAGCTAAGAATATATCTTCTTTTTTAGACAGATGAATTTTTATTATTCTGATAAGCCTTTTCAGAAACAGATCTTCTCTCTTATTTGTGAAACCTTAAAACACATTTCCGTTAATGGGACAACCATCATTTTAGAAAAAGAACACGTGTGTGTGAAGCAGTGAGATAAAAAGTTTGGACCCAGCCAATGATCCTCGTTTCTGGGATTGTATCTCCTTTTGTGGCACAGGAGAATTAAAAATGCTCAGGAAACCCAGCTCTGGATTTCATAGGTCACTTAATTTGTAGAACCAATGTCATACGTGCTTTACCATAATTTCTAACACCATAAAGCAGGATTTACAAAACTTGGCATTATCGGCATTTTGGTTAGATAATTCTTTGTTGTGGAGCCCTGTCCTGTACATCACAGGATGTTTAACAGCATCCCTGACCTCCAACCATTAGATGCAAGTAGTATCCACTCTCTTCCAGACAATCAAAAATGTCCCTAGACATTGTCATATGTCACCCTATTTGAAAACCTCGGTCATAAGGTCATGGTCAGCAACTTTCCCTCAAATTCATGATTTCTGCACTAAAGCTATGTACTTGGTTACAACATCATAAATCTCGGAAAAAAATATAATCTAATATTATTACCAAATTTTACTCATGGGAAAACTTAGGTTCTGAGAGGTTAAATACCTATTTAGGTTTCAAGTTAGCTTAGACTAGAGAAAAAAAGAAGCAAAAGTTTCTGCAGGCCTATTCCCGCCTCTTTCTTCTACAAAATGCTATTTGTTTTTTTTTTTTTAATCTTTTTTTTTTTTTTAACGTTTATTTATTTTTGAGACAGAGAGAGACAGAGCATGAACAGGGGAGGGTCAGAGAGAGGGAGACACAGAATCTGAAACAGGCTCCAGGCTCCGAGCAGTCAGCACAGAGCCCGACGCAGGGCTCGAACTCACGAACCGCGAGATCATGACCTGAGCCGAAGTCGGCCGCTTAACCGACTGAGCCACCCAGGCACCCCTACAAAACGCTATTTGTAAGTCATGGGCTCTGAAATTCAAATGGAATTAAGAAATAAATATGACTGCACGTATCATTGGAGAATAGTTTTGCAGAAAATTCAAAACAATAGATAACATACTTTCTAACTGATTTTGGAATAAACTAAGTTATCTTATTACAGTGGTATTATTTTCCTGATGATGATGATAATGATAATGAGGACAATGAAGATGGCAACAGTTTTCTTAGGGTAACATTATAATTAGCTCTATTTCCTAAGCATATACCGATTCATGGTCAAAGTAAACAGCTAAGAAACATGCTAAGTTGCAGAATGCAGCCAGCTTGAAAGCTAGAATACAGGCCTGATAATCTACTGAGAAGACTGAGAGTTAATGGTTGCTTATCGTTGCTGATGGGATATTATGCTTCCTATTGATTGTTCGAATTGTAGAAGACAATGTGAATACTCTACTAAAACTACCACAGAGATAAGCTTGCCTGGCCTACCCGTTAAGTTCTTCCTTACGCTCCCACAGCTACATTTCATTAAAAACCAGAATCTGAGAACAGAGGTATATGTGCCAACTGTGAGGAGGGGTGAGTAGCCAGGGATGTGGGGACAGGAGTGGGATTCGCTCAGAGATTATTTCAAGCAACTGGAAACCCCCAACTTCCTTGGGGTTCTTTAAATAACAGAAAAATCAAGAGGAAAAAAACCAGTGGTGCAAGATTTGTAAAATAATTGTGACTGTACGTGAACAGTCAATCTGCAGAAGTGAATTTGGATGTGTGCTGCCTGACAAAACACTAATTGCTTGTTGGTTTAAACTCTGTAGACTAATAACATGCCCTTTCTGGAATACTTAATTTCTGGAGGACAAATGGCGCTTGTTTTTCAGCTTCATTTTCTGAGTGATTTTTAAAAATTTATTAACGTTTTTTTTTGTTCGACCTTTATTTCCAGTATTAAATGAAATTTTTAACGAAATAGTCTCGAGAGGGAGTTTTCTGGATAGCACACACAGCTTTGAATCTCAGAAAATGTAAGAGAAAGTGGAAAAACGGTGGGTTTTTTAATGGCCTGGTATATATTTTTTAGGCATTATTATGTAACACTATCAAACATTGGTAATGCGTTCACAACTCTTTGGAGAACTCTCCGTCTCATTCTGTGTGGGATAATTAATAAATTCATTGTTCTATGAAACAAAACATTAACGTTATCACCATAAAGGGTATTTGTTAGCATAAATGCTAAGAATAAAAGTCTTAGTAAATACCAAAAAAATTAAACTTGCTTTCTAAGATTTATTCATTCTTCTTTGTTATTGGTCGGATGTCTTTGGATTACGTGTTAAAGAATGGCCATGGAAATTAATGTTGTGTAAAAACTCTTACAGGATTCACAGTGAAGGAGGACCTACCAATCCAATATGGCTAATGCTGACATTCTGTACTAATATTGTCATTTCTAGGGTTATTGAGTGAGATCCCAGAGGGATTCAAAAGTAAGGATAACAAGATTGCTCTGTACTTTACCAGAGCACCAGAATGCCTTAAAGTCATGAAATGCTTCAGGGAGAACAGGCCTCAACGTCACCCTGACTAAATGTATTATATCTAGGAAAAGAGGTAGACTGGACAAGAATTAGGCAGAAATGGCAACTCAGACAAAGGAGAATAACACAGGTCAACAGTGTCAGGTAAGCTCTGACCGTGGGAGAGCATGTCCTGGCCAAAGGCACTTCCCTATCTCGATCTGAGGGTAGTGGTAGGTATCTTTAGAGTGTAGACATTTGTATCTTAGCTTGTTACCTTAAATATCTGAAGAATATATCCTCTATTCAAGCTCACTAAGTGACCTCATCCTGCTGGGCTTCTCAGAGAATTCAAGTCTAAGAAGAGAACGCATTGGTCAGGGGACCCGAGTCCTCCAGGTAATGCTTTCTCATTGCAAATCAACACACAGACATTGAATCTGATTAATTTGAGTTCACTGCTGAACAACAGCTTACTCCTGGTGTGCTGAAAATTTAGATTTCTAAGTCTACAGGTCCAAGAGCTTTTATACCAAATTTAGTCAATATCCGATTCCTGCCCTGTCCTGTCCCAGTTGCCCACCTCCACTGAATCACCATGTCCACAATGTGCTGCTGGTTTTGGTTCTCCATCTTTGACTAAGCCTATCTTTTTGTCCCCAGTTTCCATCCACTTCCCAAAGCTCACCAGAAACTGTGCTCCATAATCAGCAAATTCCTCACCCCACATCTTCAGAAGTTTCACTGAAATTCTCATCTCCCTTCTTGCATCCTGAAGTACTAGGTTTCTCCTAGAATACCACACGCTTTTAGTCTTCTCACAAGATGGCCATTTTCTCTACCCTCTTTTCCTGTGTTTCAGGACTCAGAGGTGGGTGTGGGTGCTAACCTCCCTGGTCCTCATTAGTATTTTCATGTTATTGGACCACCCCACTTCCCTCAAGCCTTATCACTGATTTTCATACATTGTTATGCCTGGAGTTTGGCTCACCAGTTAGATTTCTCTTAATTACATTTGAGTTCAAACCAAAAGTCTGAGCAATTTCCAAATGAACAGCTTAAAGGGAACAAGCTATGACCCATGAAACAAGGAACAGTGTTTAGAAACACAATATTTCTGAGGGATTTTAGTTTCAAAGACATTTAAAAACATTTTTAGTTGATTATATGTGTACACAATCTCAAATCATCAAGATGTGAGAACTGAATTTTCAATGTGCTTGATAATGTGGGTTCATATATGTGAAGCATATCAGACTCATTAACAAAAGCAGCAATCAAAGTGGTCTGGATATTTTGGGTTTTTTTTTTTTGAAACTGCTTGAATTCTATTTATTAGTTTTATGGAAAACAGCGTGTCTTGAAATTATGCAGAGCATTTGGACATATCCTCGTCTTCTTTCGGTTTCTCACGTTCTACCCATATTTATGCCACTTTTCCCAGGAATGGAAATAACAGGCTTGAGGTAAAAGGGTAAATTAAGGTGGAGAACTGTGTCACTTTCACTCGTGGTATCTAGATGTTCACGTTCAACCAGCCTTTCCTCTTTGCCTCCTGTGTTAAACAAAGCAACAAAGGCTAATCAGCAAGGAAATGCAACTCTTTTCCTTGATGCTTAGCTTTTGTTGCACGCATTTGTTCTGACCTTGATGCTCTGACTCTTTAAGGTGTGTGTGTATCTGTGTGTCTGCTGGTTGATGATGTACAAACACTAACTTTTCTCAGTAGAAAGAATGTTTCGCATAATGGGCATAACTTCTTATATATGACATTCCTGTTATTTCTGCTTGATACTTTCCCATCACTATGGTCACCCATTACACAGGCTTCTTTTAAAGAATGAATGTGCAGTTCTTTCATACAAACACCCTGGGATACAAACGACTAACTTTAAAGGTCAGGAAGAAAAGAAATGTAAGCGATATCACGATCTTGCAATTCTGTCAAGCCTTACGTCCTTTTACTAAATTTTTATTTGAATCTCATGTTTTGTTTTGTTTTGTTTTAATTTTTTTTTTCAACGTTTTTTATTTATTTTTGGGACAGAGAGAGACAGAGCATGAACGGGGGAGGGGCAGAGAGAGAGGGAGACACAGAATCGGAAATAGGCTCCAGGCTCCGAGCCATCAGCCCAGAGCCTGACGCGGGGCTCGAACTCACGGACCGCGAGATCGTGACCTGGCTGAAGTCGGACGCTTAACCGACTGCGCCACCCAGGCGCCCCTTGAACCTCATGTTTTAATAATCGGGTGATCATATTATTTTAAAGCGATCAAACTATATTGTACATAGAATTGTGCCTGGAGGCAAACTGAAAAGTTAGCCATGTGAAAATTTAGACATATCAACGTGCTGGAGACTTACAAATGGTAGGTGCTCAATAAATACTTCTTTACAGATGAATTAAAAAGTCTGCCAAAATCTCTTGCGACAAATTATTGTACGACTTGAGTAGGAAAAAAAGAAACCCCTTGTAATTGTAGGAGTCCAGAAATGAAAGTATTTGTACAAAAACTCTGAATATATATCATATGGCTGGACCACAGCCCATACAGTGTGTTACACTGTCCATTAATAAATTTTCAATTGTCAGACAAGAAGGAAAATAATAACAAATAGCTGGCTTGGCTAGTTTCTTGCTAATATGTTAGATAATGTCTTTTTAATTTCAAACTTTAATTTTCTTTTAGTTTATTTTTTGAGAGAGAGAGCAAGTAGGGGAGAGGCAAAGAGAGGGAGAGAGAGAATCCCAAGCAGGCCCCACACTGTTTGCACAAAGCCCACTGTGGGGCTTGAACTCACACACTGAGCCGACATCAAGAGTCCCAGTGGGATGCTTAACTGACTGAGCCACTCAGGTGCCCCTTATATTCAAACTTTACCCCTAAGGAAGGAGGCTTATTATCTCCATCGAACAGATGAGGAAACTGAGGCTCAGAAAGGTCAATTAATTGGCTCCAGGTTAAATAATCAAAAGCATGGCCAGTGTTTAAACTCGGCCCTGATTTTTAGTGGCCTTAACCACTAATTGCCTGCCACACCTTTATGGAAGAGAAAGGTACATGAGTAACACCTCAAAGTGAACAATTTGTTTCAGAAAGGAGCATTTCAAATCGGAAAAAGAGCACATAAATGATGCAGGATGCATTTATGAACTGGGGCATAAACACAAAGTTTTCCAGAGTCTACCAGGGCCCAAGGCAACTCTTCAGTAGGAAACGTTCATCTGTATTGCAAATACCATTTCTGTGTTTATCTATAACCATGAACATAACATAATATTACAGATGACTGGCTACATGATTTTATGGAGAAAACAATGAAAGCACAGAAGTTCAAGAGAGCAGGAAAAATTGTGAGCTAGAGTTCATAGAAAGCTTTATGAATTTTGCAGCAGTCTAATGTAAATCCCAGAGGGGAAAATACTTGAATTGAGATACTTTCCCTCAGAAATCTTGAGAAAATCTTGACATCTTAATTCATTTCCTGAGCTTAAATATTCTAGGCTAGTCTGGTGGCACTGTAATAGCCTGGGCAAACGTTTTTATTTATTTCACTGTTGATACCAATATTTGTGCTACACGCTGCTGCCTGCATTTGCTGCTATTTATTTATTTCCTACAGATCAAATTATTGGCCTAGACATAACATGCTTTCCGGTGAAGTGCTCTTTGTGTTCATGAGCAAACGGAAAAAGCTTCCATTTTAAATGCAGATTTTTTTCCACATGACTGAATTAATTCATGTTATAAATATGATATGTAACCACTTGATATTCATGTCGATATACATATAGTGGAAGAGGAATCGAGGCAAATAGTAGATTAATCAAGCAAGTGCTGTATTCGCATGGGTGGCTGGTCAATGTGTCAAAATACTGTGTCCAGTTCTGGGTCAACCACTTAGGTTTTCTGAGCCACAATTTTATTCCCCCTAGTATTTGTAACTGTGTTTTATTGAATTGACATGAGAGCGAATAAGGTAATGGGAATGGATCTCTGTAAACCTAGAAAGTATCACACACACTTTTTCTATTAATGTAGGATTACTTGGTAGCAAAAACTGTTCTCTTTGGTTTCTCTTGTCTATGTGAGGAAATAGAAAACAGAAGAGTAAAATTTAAAAATCAAAGAAGACAGAGCTTGTAGGATGTTTATGAGACAGAGACAGATTCGAAGAGAGGAGGAACTCTTTGTAGCATTTCACAACAATGTAGGTATCATGGTGAAACATTTTTGAGTCTGGAACTCTCAAGGAGTTAACCTCTAAGGTGCAGAGGAGGGTCCCAAAGTCTAAGAATGTTAAGTAGTGACACGTCTCCTCTGGTCCCATACCATTCACACTTTGCTGGATTCTGGAATTAGCGATGATGGTTTGAACCTTAGCTCTATCGCATACCCTTTTTAGTTAATCTCCCTGAACCTCCATTTCTCACCTGTCAAATGCATATAATATCTCCCTCACATTTCTGTCATCGAGACTGAAGGAGACAATATACGTGAAAAGCCTTTGTAAATTGCCAAGGCTTCTACAGAGAACAAGTTATGACAATTCACTTAGACTAGATACCCTTTCAAGATGTCAGTTTCCTCTCAGGGTGAACAAATGAGTCAATGGAATAATAGTAGGATGTATGGAATTTGGTTAAATGTATACTTCTGGCTTCTTCCTTTCATCTTTTAGACCTGAGCTTACTATCTAAATTAGACCCAAACTTCATATCTAAAGCATTGCTTAAAGATAAGGGAGAGGTTTCTAAAGAGAAACTTACCTAAAAAGAATTAATCTTCTCTAAATGTTACAAGAAACGGTGAAAGGCCACAGTGTAATGCACGATAAGAAGACAAATAGACTCCATGCATACCTGTACCTAAACTCAGAGCTGGGAAGACCCTGGCTTCCTCCCAAGACTGGAGATGACTCAGGATTAACTTTTTTCATTAACTGCTAATACAAGCAGGGGAAATTTCTTTTCCCCATATACACATTATAATTTACCATATTCTTTATCTTTACTTGGGCCTTCTGACTCTTCTGTTAATCCAGTTCCCGTCAAATCTGTAGACACACAAGGAAGATAAGCCGAACACATTCTCTCAACAGCCATTTCCCTTAGTATTCTGGGATTTATTTTTTTTCCAATTTGGAAATATACATAAACATAACTGATTTTTTAATCTGCCCCAGAGAGACTATCATTGAGTTACACGTATTCTAATTCTGTGGTCTAGAATTTATAGGAAATTATTACCAAAAAAAAATCTCCCCAGCCATATGAAAAGCCTACAGGCAAATTTCATAAAAATTATTGTTAAAGATATCATCCATTCTATGTTTTCCAGTGATGGCTTATAAGATCTATGCCAAATATTCTTTTAGAACTTAGCATTAGAGAAATTAGTTGTTTGGTTCCTGACCTGATTATTTATTTATTTATTATCAGACACTGAAAGCCTAGGCTGCATTTTAGCAGAGACTTAGAATGATGTGTTCACCCTTGTAAAGCCCCGTGGAGTGCAGAGAGCAGGGCCTCTAAATATTTGCTGAATGAACGAATTCATCACATTTCCTCTTTATACACTGGCTGCAAGGAAGCTTAGGGCTAAATGCAGTAACTGTAATAGTCCATGTTGCTGATATATTTATTTTCCTCTACAGTTATGCTTTGTGTTTTCACTTTCTCTTTTAACGATCTCATTGAATATGCTTTAATTGTAAGCCACCACAGATTATTTTGGAAACTGGTACAAAATGTCATGAAACAAAATTCATTTTATTTTCTAGATGGTAAAAGACAAAACAGTTTAAATTCATGGTTTGCTTTGCTTTTTGCGCATCTTTATGTATATGTGTATATTTTACAAACATAAAACCAAGTAAATTTTCCCTGGAAGATCATGTAGCTAGTTCTTCTGAGGCATGATCAGACTTTCAGCTAGAAAAGCAATATAATCAGAAAATATATATGCCAGATGAAGAAAAACACAATAGTTGGGCTTCCTTTTTTTTGTCAAGACACGAGGGAAATTTTTTTAAAAAGAAAATGTTGCAGATTTCAAGAGGTGTAAAACATTTGCTATTTATAAAATATGCTATTTACAAAAACTTCCAGAAAGAAAGTTTAATATTAACATTTTCAAACAATGGAAACCCTCAAAAGCTCCAGCTCTGTGGAGATTTTTGTTCTCGGAGACTTTCTGCAAGTAAATAGAAAGACCTAAATCGAAGCCCGAGTCTTAGACTGATGAAGAAGAATAACACTAAGTGGCCCATTTAGTTTATCAGACAAGGGTCTTGTCACTCTGCCTTGAAACAAAGAGCCAAAGCTCTTGATTCAGGACTCACTAACGTCTTGAGTCTCATTAAAAGAGAGAGGGCAGAAGAGAGACCCAAGTTAGGTACAACCAGAAAGCAGTGGTGGCTGGGATGATCTGGCAAATTCTTTGTTTTCCTCATCTCTATTTCAGGTATACGCCTGTGAGGTCTCAGAATTCACAGCTCTGCACAAATCCAGTCACACTGTAGTCTACCTCTGCTTAGTGTTGTTGGAGGCATGGCTCTCTTAGTTTGCATTTATTTGTTTGCAAATCGGCTCTTGCTGGTCCTTACTGCAGTCTCTTTCTTTTAAATGATATTAAATATGAGACACAAGATATTTATTTTTAGGTTTAGGCTCTCTTTAAATTATATTTTCATTTTTTTAATCAGAAATGTGTGTTCTTGTATTTAAGGTAGGCTCAAAGGGGAAACTACGGTGTGTTGCTAAAGGTTTTTCACATATAGTATTGAGGACATGTAAGAAGAAAATGAGAGTGTGTTAAGACTGGTATTTCCCTTCAGTGGGAGCATCCATGGATGTTTGTCTAACAGGGGAAGTGACTGTGACATTGAATGAGCTTGTGAACACACAGCAAACTTCTAGGAATGTGAGTCACACAGTGCCCATCTTCCCTCCTTGGGGAGTTTTGAAAATATGAAACAGAAATTAAGAGGACAATGACATACTGAGTCTCTGTTTGGTTCCTTTTATTTTCCCAATGTTTTATCCCCAAATTTATAAAAATGCAAATACTGTTGGGAACCTGGAAATGTTGAGGGACATGGCTATTATTTAAATAATGTCTAACGAGGGGTATACATCGTATTTTAATAAGATTGCCAATGAAAATAAAGACATCTAAATTAAATTCCATGGGAGTTTTAAAGTATGCAATCAATGGTTAATTAGAAACTGCAAGCTTCAATTGACATTATCTTTGTTCCTGTCTTAAATGTGGATTTCAACAAACATGTATTTTTAAACATTACTTTTATCTTAAAAATTTTTCGTCGGAAATTATTAAATAAATCTCATGTCAAACTAGAAGACCTTGGACAACGTGGAGGGTCTGAATAGTTTCCATTTGCCTGGATTTAAAAACACATTCTCTTTCCTTCTCATGTTCAATAAAGTGATAAGATAGGAAATAATGCCAACTGAAAGCATTGACATTGAAGGTCAGAAATTATTTGTTTGAAGCCAAATTCAAATATGAATTTTTTTGGAACAATATTTCAACTCCCAAACTCTTTGAAAATGGGCAAACTGTAAATATGTAATATGAATGACAATGAGAGAGCGGTAAACTCCATTATGATATTTAATGTACAATTTCGGAAACTCACATATATATGCATATTGATGCTAATCAACTTGAAAAGTTCTTTGTTTCAGGGAGAGGCTTGATTTTCCTATGAGTTCAATGATGGATGGTTCAATAGAGAACATTTTCATAATATTAACTTTTTGAAGATTTTTTTTCCCAAGCGAATTAGTTTGCAAAACAGGTATAAAGGTATTTTAAGCACAGTTAGTTACTCTTTATGTGAAAGTGAAATCTTTATGAAATCTTCAAATACTTTAGGCTACAGTAAAATTAAATATGCCAGGTAGCAGCTTATAATACCTTCAAGATATAGCTATTGTTTAGAATAAAATATAGAATTTAAATTTGATTTCATTTAATATTTAAAATGTATATTATTAGCTTCAGACCTCGATTTTTCATAATCTTCTATTACTTTTAATATTTTCCGGTGGATCAGCATATTTCAAAGTGCATTCTTGGGAACATGAGTGCTGTAAAAGCGCCCCCAAAACATGTGTTATTTATCAAATAAGTTTGATAAAAGCTATATATTATAAGGGATTATTCATAATCATTTTAGGTGTGATAATAATGAGATTTTATTTAAAAAGTGTTGATCTTTTAGGGTTGCAGGCTAAAGTATTTATGAATAAAATGATGTAATTTCTGGGATTTCTTTCCACATATTTTGAAAATGCTGAAACGGGATGGAGTTTGGGATGGGACCAGGTTACTACATTTGAGTGATGAATACATATCGGTTCATTATACTATCCAGCCTACATTTGTGTGCATTGTGTATGTATTGGAACAAAAATTAAATAAATTAACTAATTAATAAAAGATTCATATCTCTTAAAAATTTTACAGTGCACATAAAGAGCTCTGAGGTGCTCTGGGTAAGAAAGTCATTTGTTTACCTAGGCTCTTCCCAAACTTATTGACCACAGACAACTTTTTTTTTAAGGAATACCTGCTAATATCTTAGCTGGACATTTGGGAACACCTATACAATAGCAGAACTAATGTTTTTTCATGTATTATTGCTCATGATGATTCTGGGCTTCTAGCACATAAAAGGTTTTACATGTTGAAAATTATTAAAATAAAAATGAAAAATTAAAAAAAAATTATTTTGTTACTTCCAAATCCAAATCCGGTATGAGGTATCCATAGTACAATATCTGATTACCTTTCTTCAGTTTCATTGAGTTTAATTTTGTATATGAATATAACTTCATAAATACTGTTAAAGAAAATGCAATAACTGAAAAAAATGAATGATAATACAGATAGAAGCACTTTCGATTGACTAAATTGAGTCACTACTGTTTGATAGTTAAATGAAAAACTCTTTAAAAAATAAAAAAAAACCTCTACATATCGTTATCATCAATAATTTATTTTTATATTTCAATCCAAAATTTTATAAAATTTTATGATCTGCTATTTGCGTGCCCATCAACTATCTCTCACTCTAGAAGCATTACATTAGATAGAAATAGTTCTCAAAATAGCATTCTATAATTGCTAATAAAATGTATGTTTTTATATAAATGCTTGATAATTCTGCAGACGTCAGAAGCTACATTGTAGTTTTAAAGAACTTTGTTATTTTGAAAATAGTTTACACCTACCTTTTTAACTTTGCATGAAAGAGAGATCGGCTGTATTATTATCTATAGCTGTCCTTTCTAGTGTTTTTAGAGACTAGCAAAGCTTTTTCTTGTTGACTTTAATGAAAATTCAAGCAAGAACGTTTGCATTCATCACGATATGCTGCCAAAAACTGCATTAATTTCCATTGACGCCCATTAATTTGATAAATGTTTTGTCATTTGTACCGTTTGCACTGTCAAAACAAGTTAGTTATATCTTGCTGACATTTTGACAATTGCTTTAACTCTGGCAAAAAAAAAAGTATTTTATTTGCTTCAACAAAAATTCACTATTGCTTATTGAAGGTTTGAACTAAGCGAGAGAAGATCAGCACATGTCAGAAGTCTTGGAAGATTCAACTAAGGTTCAACGGTAAAAATTATTCTTTCAGAACTCTCTTAAAGAAGCGCTCATATTCTGTAGTAGAGAACATTATAAGTACCTGCATAATCTGTTCTTGCATAATGCCCATCTTCAGATTTAGTAGTTGTAGTTGTGTTATCTGCGTTAAAAAAAAAAAAAAATAACAATTAAAAGATTGATCAAATGCGTCCTAAACATCTAATGTCAAATTTACATTACTCCTCTGATAGTACCTTCATGACAATTAAGGAAATTTTACCACTATAGTTCTAAGCAACCTGTACACAAAGACAGATTTATGTCAATTTGCTTGAGAGCGAATAGTAGAATGATATCAGCTTTCTGAAGTTTGGGGCAGAGTAGGTTCACAATTACAACTGAGATAAGGTGGATGAAAGAATAACAAGTCAAAAAGCCAGGAAACGTTTGTTTCTGAATAAGAAACAAAACAGAACTTTCTAGTACATTGTGCTTTAAAAAAATGCACTTGAAACACTTCTATTGAAATCAACACATAAAAATGGTGCCATTTGTTTTTAAGTTCAAGGCTTGCTAATAAATCCTCAGCTTCTTTGCTAAAAATGACTTTGGCCCTTTTTTCCCTCTGCAACGAGACTGTCTGCTAAATACAGGCTTCTGTGTTTACGGCATTATGAAGACACAGTCCCATTATATAGAAAAAAGATACGGACTGTTGCTGACAGACCCTGAGACTCCTATAATCACCAAAATGCTACAGTAGACTCTGCTATCCATTATAAATCAGAACTGTTTTTCGGAAATGAAATAGCTTGCCTAATAAGGAGTTATCTTCACTCTGCACTTCTACACGAAGACTAAAAACATGCTTTGAAATGAATTTTGGTACGAACATTACCTTGACATCGACCCAACGACATGACTTCAATTTTCTCCTGTTTCTGACATGATGCTTCTTTGATTTGACATGCATTATCATAAGATTTCCCATCAGAAGCACAGAGGGGATTGAAGTTGGTTTGAGAGCAGTCGATGTTGCACACACACCTGTAGGAGAAGAGAAATAAAAATGGGTGAAGGGGCTTAATTGTATGCTGATGGATAGTAACTAGGCTTAGGATGGTGATCGCTTTGAAGTGCATACAAATATCGAATTATAATGTTGCACACCGGAACCTTATACAATGTTATACACCAATTTACCTCAATCAAAAACCTGTAACATCAACAGTGTTAAGTGCTGGGTTGGCAACATACAAGTTGGCAAAAGTGAATTGTATCCTTCCAGGGAAGTTCCTTCACTTTTCTATCTGAGATGAAAAGCACAGGACTAATTGAAAATAATTCAAAAGATTGAGAAATGGATAAAAAATAATAATAAAAAGGGAATATAATCATCAGTAAATCTTGGCCGCTGGAACTTTTAAAACAGGTACATAAACTTCCATGCTGATGCCTGTAGGATTTGAATAGGTTGAGGTAGCCATGAAAGTCTGCTTTACAATTTCCTCAAATGAGATCTTACCATGTGACTTCTATTCTCAGGATATTTGAATGGTGAGAGCGTAAAGAAAATGATTCAAAGGACATGTACACGAAAGTAAGCAAGGAGATTATTTGGAATGCAGTCAGGAGTTATATTTTTTCAGCATACATAAGGATGCACATGATGAGAACTAAAACAGGACTCTTTGATGGTCCTTAACGTTTTGGGAGGGAGCAGAAATCAAATTTGAGAATCAAATGAAAGGTACTGCTCTCTCCTCAGAAATATTCATACTCACATAAAACAATGTTTTGCATGAAATTTCAGAGTTTTTGTGGGCTCCTTGATGCCTACTCCATGGACTCCTTTCCCAGATATATACTTTTTCTAATTCTTGTAAGTAATAAGTAGAAGTTGATTAGCACTCATGATTTTAATATTTTTCTACAATATGCCTTAAAATGGTGAATTAGTGAGAATTAGATTGCCTGAATTAGCAGAATTACACATTTTGTTATTTTTTTTAAAGTTTATTTATTTACTTTTGAGAGACAGAGAGAAAGCACGTGTGTGTGAGCACGGGAAGGACAGAGAGGGAGGGAGAGAGACAGTCCCAAGCAGGCTCCATGCTATCAATGCAGTGTCCCAATAGCAGCTTGATCCCAAGAATCATGAGATCATGACCTGAGCCGAAATCAAGAGTTGGACGCTCAACCAGCTGAGCCACCCAGGCACCCCAGTATTGGACGTTTTATTTATTTATTTATTTATTTATTTATTTATTTGAGCAAACTTCATATGACTTTTCCTATGTTCTTATATTATAATTCTCCGTATTTTACAATCTACTTTGTTACTCAGACTATGTTTTACATGTGTGTAAATATGTCATTGCTTTAGAATATAAACTCGTATTTTATTTTTTTTTAATTTTTTTTTAACGTTTTATTTATTTTTGAGACAGAGAGAGACAGAGCATGAACGGGGGAGGGGCAGAGAGAGAGGGAGACACAGAATTGGAAGCGGGCTCCAGGCTCTGAGCCATCAGCCCAGAGCCTGACATGGGGCTCAAACTCACGGACCGTGAGATCGTGACCTGAGCTGAAGTTGGCCGCTTAACCGACTGAGCCACCCAGGCGCCCCTAAACTCATATTTTAAATTCCTATTAATATTTACATCATTTTTCTAAATAGGTTATATGCTTCTTGAAGTGGTGAAGCACACATTTTACTTCTATATATCTTACTTAGAGCTGGGCATATAATGATAACAATAATAATCAGCTTACTACATGCTGGGTTCTTAACATGCATTGCTTTATTTAATCTTTGCAACAACTATGTTATAGATCAATGATGGAGCAATTATAAGGTCAGGGAGCTAGTAAATTGTGGAACAAGGACCACCCACGGATGTGTTGAAGTAAAATATAGCCCCTTTCCTCTCACCATTGGCTGTATGTTAGACTTTCCCAGAAAACTTGTAAATATACGAATTATCAGCAGGTTTCTGGGCCCCAGTAACTCTGGGGGTAGAGACTACGATTCTGCCTTCTTAGGCAGTCCGCCTGGCACTGGATCTACTTCCTGGGAATCACTGCTTGATCCATGTGTTGATTAAGTGAGAGAGGGTTTGTCTACACACCAGGGCTGCTCAGAGTGTAGTCCTTAGACCATCTGTATCAGAACTACCTAGATCTCTGTTAAAAGTGCCGGCAGAAATTGTGCTAATGCACTTAACTTTTGTTTTCTTTTTCTTCTTTCTTCTTTCTTTCTTTCTTTCTTTCTTTCTTTCTTTCTTTCTTTCTTTCTTTCTTTTTTTGTAAAAGAATTGCTTTAGGAACACTTGGTTATTTTTACTTTCACCTGTTTAGGAACAAATAGCTAGGACAGATGGTAACCATCTCCAAATGCTTAAGTCACTGAGGAGTGGAGTTCCTACCTCGGCTGTGATGTTGCTGCTGAGATCACAACATGGGGACCTGGGCTGATTCTTGGCATCTGAAAAATCTGAGATTGGGAGCTGCCTACATGTTCAAAGAACTTTTGGTCCTTTTCACAGTGGATTTGGGAAAGTAATTTTGTAGATCACCCTTGGTCTCCTTAACCGTTTGTGGTAAATAAAGAGGGGAGGATACTGACGTTTATTTTTTAAAAGTTGGTTCCATTTACCTTCAAACCAGTTTACTGTTGTTGTGTTAGATTCTGGGGATTATCTCCTTGAAAGACACCAAAATAATTATCTGTTACTGGCAGCATAACAGAGAGAAATCATGTTTTGTCATCTATCTAAAGAGCAAATTATATAACAAGGGCTTTGCAGGTATCTTCAAGTTATTTTTTGTGTCTGAGTTTATTAAACTTAGAAAACAATGCAGGATTCCAGGATGATAGTCTGAAACTCTATTGGTAGTAGTTAAATTACCCTTGTGTTCCCTACCCCACCCAATACACTCATCATTCAATAACTGCAAGTTAATAGATAAATAAATGAAATGAATACAGTGACATGACTCTATATTCTTATAGAATTAATACAAATTGTCATTACTATATTGCCATAAACACAGACATAGGGTAGCAAAATAATTTCTTGACAGATATTAAATGTTCTGAGATCAAATAATGACAAAAATAATACTATCTTACTTAATGATAGTCCCTGTCCAATGGGGCATCTGAGTGGCTCAGACTGTTAAGGGTCCGACTTCCGCTCAGGTCATGATCTTGTGGTCAGTGAGTTTGAGCCCTGCATCGGGCTCTGTGCTGACAGCTCAGAGCCTGGAGCCTGCTTCAGATTCTGTGTCTCCCTCTCTCTCTGCCCCTCCCCTGCTCATGCTCTGTCTGTCTCTCTCTATCTCAAAAAATAAATAAACATTAAAAAAAATGATAGGGCCTGTCCCAGTGCTATATGCTTTATTTTTATTTTATTTATTTATTTTTATTTGTGAGAGAGAGCAAGCATGAGTGGGGAGAGAAGCAGAGGGAGGGAGGGGGAGAGAGAGAGAGAGAGAGAGAGAGAGAGAGAGAGAGAGAGAGATTCTTAAGCAGGTTATCCATGCTCAGCATGAGCCCATGACCCTGGGATCATGCCCTGAGCCAAAATCAAGAGTTAGATGCTCAAACGACTGAGCCCCCCCAGGCGCCCCAGTGCTATGTGCTTTATATGCAGCTACCTCTTTCATCTGTCTGTCTCTATGAGGTAGTTACTATTATCTCCATCTTACAGATGAGACAATTGAAGCTTGGAGACGTCACATGGCTTGTACAGGGAAGAACCTAGTTTCCAGTATCGACAGTTTGATATCAGAACCTGTACTGTTCTACGTATTGTTCAGTACAATGAAAAACAAAGCAGATCCAAATTCCTACTATTTACTCTTTAACAGAATACCTTGGATGTACAGGATGTGAACAAAATAAGATTAGGTCTGCTCTTAGAATATTTATCATGATTTTATGAATTTAAATAACAGTGACTTTTAGTATCTGACTTCCCAAACAAGTGATCCAGACTTTTTAGTATCGTAAGGATGTATCAGTAAACATTCATTTGAAGATACTCTGAACTATTATCTGGTTATAACAACAAGTAACAAGTTGATATGCACTGAATCAGTCTGGCTACAGAAGGCATCAATTGTTTAGACTATTGTACCCTTGGCAAAATTCTATCTAAAGGTGTTTCTACTTTTTATAAAAATACACACGTAGACAGACACACACACATCTACACAAACATCCACTCTAAATGACACTACTGAAATTGTACATTTTAGAACCACATCTTCTCCAAGGCACTGCTTCAAAACTTTTAAGAGCTTGGAGTTTTTGGAAGTTCAGATTCACAGGGTAGAAAGATTTTGTGTGTTGTTATGAATAAATGAATTTGTGTATGTGTATGGAGAGTGAACTCTGGTGGCATTTACTGCATTGTTGATGTCCCAATTTATTAGTTCATACCTTCACTTTCTACAACTTTCTTAAGGGCAATGTGTATTTTTTACCTTCAGATTTCTGGAACCTGGTGGAGGGCATCATAGCAAGGTCATCGGTAACGACTGCTGAATGACTTACTGAGAGAATGGCAGGATGGACTTGGATGAAGTTAAAGAGAACAGTCATGGGGTGCCTGGGTGGCTCAGTCGGTTAAGCGTCCGACTTCAGCTCAGGTCGTGATCTCACGGTCTGTGGGTTTGAGCCCCGCGTCGGGCTCTGTGCTGACTGCTCGGAGCCTGGAGCCTGTTTCAGATTCTGTGTCTCCCTCTCTCTGACCCTCCCCCGTTCGTGCTCTGTCTCTCTCTGTCTCAAAAATAAATAAAGGTTAAAAAAAATTAAAAAAAAAAAAGAGAACAGTCATTATGGAGACATTAACATGTAGGAGAAAGAACCAGTGATAGGTTCATATAAACTCTCACCCAACTCTGGGCTATCTGGCCTTTGAAAAAGATTACCTACCTCCTTCCTTTAATTTGTGCCCCACAGACAAAGGAGACAGAGCACTAGCCCTTAGGGGCCTTAAAGGCATCAAAGTGCAGTTGAGAAAAGGACGTGTTTCACCAGGCAGGTTACTACTTATATTTTACGGCATTTGGGTGCAAGTTTTTCAGAACCAGGATAATTTAACCATGGTGGTGACTTGTCAGTTTATTGCTGTTTCAAACCATTGAAAAATATAAGGCTCTAATAAACGGGTGACAGAGTTATCATACAGAGTAATGGTGAGATTGCAGGCCACTCTGTGCAGTGGCAGCTTATGTAAATTAATCCAGGGTTTTTCTTTCTACGGAAATGTAAGGCAGATATTTTTAAAAACAGAAACTCTCCTTTCTTCACTGCTTTTGGCAAATAATTGCATTATTATTCATTCTGAGAGGAGTAACTAGTTAATTACAGCGTGTCACAAGTATTTTATGTGAGCCAAGGATTTATAAGGCTGAGGACTGTATGGATGCCTTTAAGTTTTTTTTTTTTTTTTTTGTATTTTCTTTCCTTTTTTTCTTTTTTCCAACCTATCTCAGTCTTGTGACATTTTGACACTGCGATTACATAGATCTCTTTTCTTCTAGGTTGCAAAGAAAAAGCATCAGCCCTACTTGAAAATAATAATTTTAAGGGTCTCTATGTGGAAATACCACCCTCTGAAATCCTTCAAAGAAAATTAACATTGACTGAAAACCCTAGCTCTCCAAATGGTAAGAAAGAAGAGAAACATCCAATAATTTTAAAAGGCCTCTGGAAGGAGTGAAGAACCGAAACTATAGGAAGTAAAAAGTGGTGTCTATGGTGACTCACATGCACTTATAATTATCTCATGAATATTTGGGGGGGGCTCAAGCCCCCAACATTAATTTAGTTCCTTGTCTCTCTCGAAATGGCTCTTCCAGGGTGTTCTGCAATGAGTTAAATAAACCCTTCCCTTATGTTTTGAAATGCCTCACTGTTGGCCAGAGCGTGAGGCTCCAAAACCTGCCAGGTAGCAAATCCCTTATTCATGGGTCTGCTTGGGGACTGCCCTCTAATATCACTAGATTTGGGTTCATCTATTAAACATGCCCGTCACTTGTTCCTCTCCCCGGGTCCTTGACTCGTCCATTCCAAATTTTGTCCATACAACATCCCTAATCAGTTTTAAAGTACCCAATTGTACTGCAGTGAGGATGGCTTTCTGGGTTGTTCTGAACCTTGACTGGTTTCTTTCCCTTGTGCCTGTCTGGCTCTGGGGCTATTATGCAGACCCTTCCTGGCCTGGCCAGAAAATGGGGTCAGAGCCACTGTCCATGCTCTCCGGTCAGAACTGTAATGGATGAGTTGCATTATATTAATGATAGTGAAAACAGTGTGTACTTTTCATTCAAGACTCTTGTGATACTTTAAGCCCATTTACTCATTAACTCTCATGTCACTCCTCGATTATAATTATTTTATCTGTAAAGAAACTACAATTCAGGAAGGACTGGGTTGTGAGGGAAAAAATGAAATAAGAGATATGAAAATGCGCTGGAAACAAAAACCCTCTATACAGGGCGTGGAAAAGCACTGACTGCAAGGTAGTGTTGTAAGTCTACTATATTGTCACTCGGGCGATACACGTGAGCTTGGGCTGATAATTTTTGTTTCGTTGCTGTCGTCTGTTTCGTTTGTTTTTATTTTCAAATTTGAGAAGGGCAGTCTTTCTAGTTTGGAAATCCAGGAGGAAGGAATAAGGCCCTTCTCCAGACAAATTACCAAGGACTACAGTCAGGTTTTTCAAGGGGGACCAGGGTTATCTTGTTTATGGAAAAGCTTAGTTACCATTGATATATACCTCTTTATAAGGAGGTAAACTATAGGAGTTGGTCTATTAGATGGAAGGTCTTGGGAATACTGAGAAAAAGCCTGGGGCAACAAATAGTCAACGGGTATCTGAATGAATTAAACCTGAGCTGAGAGACCCTTCCTTGGGGTGGTGTCAGAACTTCCAAAACAGAATCACATATTGAACAGATGGCACAATTTCTGGATAAAAGACTGATGGCCATGTATTTAAATAATATCAAATACAATAAAGGTAGATGGGGAACGTGACTAGAACCTGGAGTTTCGTATCAGATAGACTTGTGTTTCACTGAGGCTTGATCATGTGCTAGCTGTATGGCATTGAACTAGTTACTTCACCTCCCCGAGCTTGTGACAATGGAGAGACTGATTCAGGATCGTGGGGATTAAATGGAATATGCATGTGCATTGCTTAATAAAGTTTCTGAGAAGTTGTAGTTACCCAGTAAATATTGGTCCTCATTAACTTTTGGCTTAGTGGTTTCTTTCTACTCTTGGATGCAAAGAAAAATCTTCTGTGGAATATTTCAACCTTGGGCTCCCACCCAGAGATTTACACTTAGGAGACCTGATGTGAGGCTGCAGTAACCGAGGGGAGTTGTCAAAAACTCTGCAGGCGATTCCGATGTGCAGATGTGGTGAGCTGCACTTACAGAAAATACTCTTTCTCACCCTCTAAGACTAAGAGATTTTCTAATTTGGCATCTGTATGATTCACGTGAGAAATTCTGATGCACTGGGTCTGGGGAAGGACTCCGAAAATCCCTTTGCGCTTTCTAGAGCGGATAGCTGGCGTTGCCTATTGAGCAACCTCAACTATTTTGGCTTCGGTCCCACCCTTGTCTCTCTTCCCTTTATTCCATTAGAAGGAATTTAATATTCTTGTTTCATGTAAATGATTCAAGGACAGGCACTAAAAGGCTTTTCTCCACGCCATACAAGGGAAACGTCTGTGGTGTCAGGTGACAGGGACAGGTGATTAAATGCACTGACACAAAAACATCATTGGTGGCACAGTCAGCAGAAGTGATGCGCCGAGCAAAACCATGAGAGAGCAATGGGAGAGGATGTGAAACCATGGAGGGCCTCCGTGTGCCAGGCACTTAGCTCCAACTTCCACCATGCTCCCAGCTTTAATGTTCCCAAGACTGGGAGGAAAACGTGGAAACCGAACTATCTCCAAAGGCGAGTCAGATTTAACAGAACTGTGATAGAGCAAATGTGATAGGGAAACGTGCAGGGGCAGACCCTACCAGAGAGCTGGGCAGCTGTAAACAGATCAGTCTGATTGGAATGAACTCTTCTCATCCCAAGTAGCAGGATACAAGACTCTAGACAGATTGTGAAGGGGCCCAATTCCATCTAAGGGGTGGCCTTTATCTTCTACTGAAAGCTTTCTGAGCACAGGGTGATGAGAAGGTCACCATGATGGAAGGGGTGTTTTAGGAAGATTACACTTGCAGGGGAGTGCAGGCAGGGGGAATAATCACCAGGCTATTGCTGTAAACTGGGGGGCTAGCAAGGAAAACCTAGGGCAGGGGTGTTGGCTGCAATGAAGAAAAGGAAGAACCAATGGGGCTTAGTGGCTCCATACTTGAGGCATACAGTGAGGTTCTAAGGCACAAATGTCACCAATATGCCCTTCCTGCTCTACCCTTTCCTGCCTTTTTCCTGACCTGCGTTGTGTTCCAAAGAGGAAACTGACCAGAGGAGCAGCCTGGCAGCTGTGTGTGGGACTCAGGAAGGCATGCTTTCCTGGTAGGGAGAGTTTTCTTTCTTTGCTGTCGGGGCAGGGCAAACAGTTCCATCACGATAGCGACATCAGGTAAGCATCCTTACCAGCAGTTGAAGGAGAATGATTCTTTGTAGTCATGTGTACCCTGCCTGGTTCCAGGACTGACTGAAGATGACTGCAACAAAACAGGCAGCAGGTATCTATTAATGCTTGCTGCCTTAGAGAGCAAACAAGGCGCCCTCCAAGCAGCGGGTGGCCGCACGCCCCTCTTCCATATAGACGATATAGGCGAAACGGGGTTTAACTTGAGATCCGTGTTCACGTATCATGTTTGCATTTTTCCCATGATTATTTTTTCCCTTTTGAAGCAGCTGCATTTACATCTTAAAATAATCAAAGTAAACAATTCTTCTTACTCATATACATTTTTAAAAGTATCTTGAAGCAAAAATCCTTCATTAGCATTATGTGTACGCTCTTGCTCATTAAGCTGGAAAACATATTCCATAACCGAGAGTGACTCTGTGATTGCTAAGAAGTGTGGCTGCTTTGACTAGACGGGCCTTACTACAGAGCAGAATCAAAAGGCGTGAAAACCCCAGAATGAGAAGTTGGAAGTTAAAACAATACAATGAAATCGGCATTTGAATCCCGAGATGTACTAAAAATTCCCTCTTGCTCCTTCCTGTCAGGATCATGTTGCACGTTTTGACACTTCCCTTCCTCGATTCCTACACTCACTTCAGCCAGCTCCACGTTTATATTTTGCAAGCTGGCCCTCTGGTATGCCTTCATCTGACCAAGGACTTTCAGGAGTAAATATGTATGAACATCATTACAGTCTAGATTTTCCACAAAACTGCAATTGAAGATCATATCTTTGGATTTCATCCATAAGATATAAAAAAGCAGTAGATGAATAATAGCTCTGCATTGTGATAAAGCTGCTAGTTTGAAAATATTGTCCATTACATTGTTCAGGTGGTTTTCATGATGGTGGTTTCAGGTCCTGGCGGGAATTAATTCCATTCATGATTAAAATTTGTATCAAATGATCTCTCTTATTGCTATATGTCATCCTGTATTTTTTCCTTTATTACTCGTAGGGTCAATGTAATTTAAATTTGCTTTTAGGATGACATTAAATATTTATGATAACATGATCAAAAACTTCATTATTTGAAGTTATAATGAAAAAATATAATAAAAATATTCATAGGGAATAGGACCCTAAGAAGGGAAAGTGGGAAATAGGAACGAGGATGTTCTAACTTTATCTATAATGTTATGGTTCTTAAGAAATGATCAAAGGCAAATATGGTTAAATGTTTGTTTTGTTAAAAGTAGGCGGTGGATGTCCATATGTTACATTATTTTTTATAGTTTCAAAATATAACTAAAAATAAGAATATTAGATCAGACATTTTGCTGAAAATGATGAAATTACCAAACTTGGTACGTATTTTTTGCATTGATTCGATCCAGTTAATTTATTTCTAAATTGTTTAAACAAAATTAAATATATATTCATATGTGTGTGTGTATGTGTGTGTGTGTGTGTGTGTGTGTGTGTGTGTATGTGTGTGTATGGAGACATCCCAGTGGAATAAAATAACATTTCTTTGTGAATAACTAAGATTGATCTTATGTGTGTATAAAAATGAGTCTCAAGCAGAGTTTATTATATGAAGGGACTCATCTCTGTGTTTCTTCCTCCCTCCTCATCTTACTTGTTCGCCCACTGAAATGTTAAACTTGTGAACACATGGTGGCATTTTAGTTAACAGGCCCAAGCCAGCATTCTTCATTGACTTCCTGCCGGTGAGTTTTGATTGCTCTGAAACAGGGCTGTATGGCAGTGCTGTCGGCCAGGAATAGTCATGAGCTATTCTGAAACCCTTGGGATGAAGGACTTTAAGTAGAAATGTTTTAGCATTTTGCCTTGAAATAAGACTACTTTAGGGCGCCTGGGTGGCTCAGTTAGTTAAGCATCTGACTCTTTATTTCAGCTCAGGTTCCGATCTCGTGGTTTGTGAGATCGAGCTTTGCATCGGGCTCGGTGTTGACATCGTGGAGCTTGCTTGGGATTCTCTGTCTCCCTCTCTCTCTGCCCCTCCCCTGCTCAAAAATAGATAAATAAACATTTTTAAAAAGGAATACATTAATTTATCAAAAATATTAAGCTTAAAAGGTAAGAAAGGAAAGGTTGTGTGACTGCCACCCTGCTGCAAACTCTCGAGGAAGGTCCTGTTGTTGAAGGTGTCGGGAAGGTTGCCACTATTACTGCCGTCCTTTTTTCTATTTTATCCTCTCTTAGGCACATTCATTTTCATTTATCACAGATCTCATTTAGTTCATTCTAATCCCATCAGTGTAGTTGAGCACGTACTTGGTGCTAGGTACTGGGCTAAACACAGAGACATCAAGATGGCTCGTGGGATGCCGACTGGAGGCAGAGATCACAACTAAATGAGAAAAACAAGTATCCGTAAAATGGTGTCCTCAAGTTGGACTTTGTTGGAGTGAACAACATGTTTGAGAGCGCTGAGGAGGAAAAATGACTTTTACTTAGAGAGTCTAGGAAGGTTTTGTAGAGAATGTGACTCTTAACTAGAAGCTTAAGTGGGAGTAGAATTTCCACAGGTGGTTTCCATGGTGACTTGTAGCAAGAGGACTCAGAAATCCGATTCCGCCCTAACAATTCATTTCTCGTTTTCTTTCCTCTGTTGATGCTTCTCCTGTGTGTTCGTTTATACAGTAAGTGATACATCAAAAACATTTTTCTCCTTCCCTAAAACTCTTATCTCACATTCTATATTACAAACGAGAGCACATGTGTCCTGTGTGGGGCCCAGGGCCATAGAGACTTCTGGAAGTCAGACCAGGCCATTGAAAGAAGTCAAGCCTCTGCTGTCTGGTATGGGCATTCTCATTCTCAAGATGCTGGATCTCTGGCTGCAGGATACAGAAGGATAAGCTGGCCCGGGACGATGATGTCTGGGGCGACCAGTTCTAAAATTCTGACACTTTGTTCCCTGATACTCATATTACCGATTATTTCTATTTATCCAGCACATCCTTGCCTGTCAATCTTCCTCACAGTCTTTGCTGCTTCATCTCTGCTAAAGCCTCTACTAAATGAGTCTGACACTCATCAGAATGTTTCCTTCCTAGAGTTGATGTTCCTGCTACTGAGTCTTTCTGAGTCTACTGCCCTTTCATCATCGACAGCCTTACTCACTTGCTCTCCAACCTGTCCTGCGTTACGTGTCTCTGCAGTTGAGTGGGAAGAACATGGACTCGTGAATCTTGTAATAAGGGCCTGAGCCCATTGTTTATAGCTAAGAAATGCTTGATGAGTAAATGATAGACTTGAATTAATATCTTAATTCTGCAAATGGCTTGACACATCTGTAAAGGGTAGAAAATAACTCCTGGCTCGTAATAACACCTGCCTCCAAAGGTTTTTCTGAGGGTATACATGGAGAACAAATGGAAACGTCTTCACGGGATATTTGGTGCATCGCAGGTTGTGCTGTTTTGCTGCTTCCCTTGCTTATGGATAGTTCATTCTTCATCTTGTACTAAACTGGTCTAGTCCATTCCAGATGGGCACCAAATACAATATTTTTCCACATACACTTAATTGATTAACTGCAGATAAGCTTTGACCCAATGTGCATGAAAGAACTACTTGTGCACATTTCTCTAAAATCTATAAATTGAGGGTTTTTTTTTTCTCTCATATTTAGAAGTACAAAAAGATTACTGTCTTTTTTTTGCTTCAAAAAGAATTCTTATAACATTTTAGACTATCACTATATTGAGTAATGCTAAAAATAAGTTTGTTTCACTCCTATTTTTTTCTAGGCCTTGTTATCTCTGTCCTCTTCTTCCTTACCTTTCTGTCTTTATTACTTGTGCTCTCTCCAAAGTACACAGTCGAAGTACTTCGAAAAAAATTTCCTGCCATTGATGGAGCTTACCATCAATGGAGCAGAGAAGCTTACTGTTAACAACGTGGAAAGGTTTAAAGTTCTTGCTAATAATATAGGAAAACATTTTCTTAATATGTTGTCTATAAAGATGATATAAATGTATTTATTTGCAGAGACAATATAAATGAAATGAGAGACGAATCTACTTGTTTTCAAATGTGGTAGAAACAAACTCAATTTGTAGATTTTAGATAACATACAGAGCAACATGAAAAAAGTCACATTGAATTCTTTTGCTTTCATTCATTTTTTCATGCTAAAGTTATTTGCTAATAGTGCTATTCTTTTTATTCTAATTAAAATGTCTGCATTCCTATTCTTAAGTGTGGCTGTGCAAAATGGTCCTGTTCTTGGTTTCATCTCAGAAGGCTTTTTAAGCTGAATAATCAAATGTGGACCTTCTTTTAGTAATCGCAAATGGCCACTGCAGGAACACAACATGTTTTTTTAAGACAGTGTTTTGAATTACTTATAAGAGGAGAAATCCTTTTAATGAAACCAATAATCTATTGACTATACAAATGCTAGAGTTATTACCTGAAACCAGGAAATTGATTCATTATTTTAACTTTGTTGTACTATAAGGGATTTGATTTATTTTTACCCATGCTATATATTCATTTCACGAATTGTCAATCTTCTATCTCAAGCAAACTATATTATAAACTTTTTCAATTCAAAACAATACTTCTTTTTTACCACATATTATCTTTTATATTTTTCAAACTAAGTACCTCTAAGTGCCACACCGTGAATGGACATAGGATAAAACATAGATAAATTCTACTTAAGTAAATCAGCCTATAGTTGATTCTAATTTAAAATCATTGAGCAATAACTTTTGTTTGTACCGTTGAATAGCATGTATTCTATACTTTTTTCACTTACAAATAATCTACCGAGATTTGACAGTTGTCAGGCAGTCAGACTTGGGGCTTGCTGAGATCATTATCAGATACATATCAAGGCACGAATAGGACCAAATGCAACAATGCATACAGGATGCTCTCGTTACTCATCCGGATGTTGTATCTGTCAGTGGCTCCTTTGACATGAGCTGGAGTTTAAGCTTAATGTTAGCCCTAAATAAATGACCTGTTCTGTTCTCTAGTTCGGGATTTTTCTAAAGTGAAAAAAGTACCTTTTAAATGTGAAGTTCTAATCAAGGTAATATAATTAAAAATACATAAAACATCTAGGGGCATGTGGGTGGCTCAGTTGGTTAAGCATCCGACTCTTGATTTCGGCTCAGGTCATGATCTCACGCTTGTGAGATCGAGCCCCATATCTGGCTCCATGCTGAGAGTGGAGTGTGCTTAAGTCTCTCTCTCTCTCTCTCTCTCTCTCTCTTTCTCTCTCTCCCTCTGCATCTTCCCCACTAGCACACTCTTAAAAAAATGCATAAAACATCTAGAAAGAAATGGGGATGATGTTAGCTTTATATTCATACTCGCATAGATCAGAGAGTAACTTGGATCACAAGAGATTCAAAATATTGTGCTGGGAAAATTGCCAGTATATAAATTGGAATACCAAAGTACAGAGAAATTAGTAAAAGTGTATACAAATTAAAAATTCTCCTTTCTGAACATAGATAAAAAATCAGAGGCTAATCCAGAATTGGGACAGTAAGATGTTCAGAATCAAAAAACAGCTAAAGGTATGTATACACATACTGTGAGCTATAAGTCATCGGGAAATGAAAGGGCCTCTGAATTGCTGTCTCTCCTCTGCCTCTGTTCAGTTCACGGCACAGCCCAGGTGACGCTTTTAAAATGTAAATGAGATCAAATCATTTCCTTGCTTAAAACCCAGCAAAGCCGGCCCATCAACCTTAGAATAAAATCTGTGGTTCTTACCATGGTTGATGAGGCCCTGCATAATCTGGCCCTTGACTAGCTCTCCAATTTCATTTCTCCACCCTTTTCATGCTCCAACCACACTTGAGTGTTACTGCTTTCTGGACACACCATATATGTTTCTGTCACCAGGATATTTCATTTTCTGTCCCCTCTGCCTGGCACGTTCCTACATCAGATATTTGCATGACTCAAATCTGACCTTTTCCGAGAAGCCTTCCCTGACTACCCTATCAAAGTCAGAACACTTCCATCTCTGACTCCTAACATTATTGCATATATGATTTTTAAAATTGTCTGTTTTCTTTAAAAAAAAAAAAAGTAAAAAAAAAAAAAAGGGGCGGGCGGGGGGCACTGTGTGGCTCAGTGGGTTGAGTGTCCGACTTCAGCTCAGGTCAGGATCTCGCAGTTTGTGAGTTCAAGCCCCGCGTCGGGCTCTGTGCTCACAGCTAGGAGCCTGGAGTCTGCTTCCGATTCTGTGTCTCCCTCTCTCTGCCCCTCCCCCGCTCATGCTGTCTCTCTCTCTCTCTCTCTCTCTCTGTCAAAAATAAATAAACATTAAAAAAAAAAAGGAAAACTGTCTGTTTTCTTCATTTCAGTGTATGCTTTGTGTAAAAAGTGACTTTGTCTGCCTTGTTTTCTGCTGCAGACTTCAGCAGCAGAAAACTGCTGTTTTCTTCAGGCTTAGAACAATATCTGGCATGTAATAGGCACTCAATAAATATTTGTTGAATAAATGAATAAATAAATATACTATACTTCTGACTTTAAAATAAAATATACTTATATTTTAGTGATCTGGGCAAAGTTTTGATTTGAAGTCTATGGTTAATTAGGTCGATGCATATTATTTTGCTTGAATCATCAAGAACAGTATTCATCATTCTTATATACAATAAACATTAATATTTGTTAAAGATTTAGCTCATAGTGGATGTGCAATAAATATTTGCTAAATAAATGGAGTGCCACCATGTATAAGTTATTAGACATTGGTATTTAATTATATATATAAAAAAAAGGACAAATGTCCCTCTTAGGTGGATTAAGTTATTTTAAACATGTTGATGGATTTCATGTCCCAAGGGTAAGTCTTCAGTAATCAGTGGGGGTAAAGTCCACACAGTTTGACAGCCTTAGGCTTCATGCAGTGCATACAATTAGCCTTTTCATTATCTATGTACATTTTTGGCAATCCTTATTATATAACTTCAACCTTTTCTATTCAGTATTTAAAACGGTTTGGACTCCCCATCTGTCAGAATCTTCTTATTCTGACTAAAAACTCAAATCGACCTTTTTCCTTTTAATGATAATTTAGTTTGTGCCAACCTTTGTTATTACTATCCTTAACATCACCTATCCTTTAAAGTATGAGTCAGTGTTTACTGCAGCAGGAGAGGATGATTAAAGGCTACTGTCTGCTATAAGCCTTTGCCAATCAAGCAGTTTCTTCATCTTTAGGCGATTCAATTTATTTGTCTAATGTAAGTAATTTGATCATTCTGATCTGAATTCCAATTATACTCCTATCAACAGATCTATTTCATTTCAAAGACTTCAGCAGCAACTACTGAAAACTAAGTAAACTTAGGTTTGTACTGGTTGCAAGTGCTTTCCGTAGGTTCAAAAATTTAGATGGAACAAGGAGAAAAATGCATATCAATGTATTGCCGGTATTATATGCAGCTATTACTAAATCACAAATTGGAATCAGGAAGCGTGTTCCATACTGCATAAATATTTTGGAGTGAAAGACTTTGCCTTTTCACAGACATTGTGACATTATTTTGACTATGGCTTCTGGAGACTACTAGTCAGAGGGTACACTCTGCAGCAAATGTGGGTAATAAGCAAGCAAACGCAAAGCAAACAAGACTCCCTTTGCTTTGCAAGATTTCTTAGGCAACAGCGATGTTCTACTTTCCTGATACATATGCTGTGCCTCAGCAGACAGTATGTTGTCAGGGCGGTCTTTAGTGAGTATTAGGGACTGGACTATGTGTTGCTATATAAAGTTTTATCTACAGAAATGATTTACAAAAGTTAAATCTAAAAATTATAACTCTGACTTGTCATTGGAATTTTTTTGTTGACGGACATTAAAATGTTTGAATGGCATTCTAGAGGCTATCATCAATATTTTTTTTTTTTTTTTTTTTTTTTTTTTTTGCCATGCTGGTAAGGACTAAAATGGGTTACAGAGTTTTAGATGTTAATTCTGAATGTGGTCCATTTGGCTACGTATTCTGCAACATACGTGCTCTTTGGAAACACTATGATTAAAGGCTGAAACCGAGGCAAAACTGTACAATTTATAGTCTATTTCTTTAAAGACTAAAGAATGATCATCTTTTTGGTAATGTTTTGAAATAGTAGGAAACACGGGTCCTATTAAAACACTTTATAGGAATCTTCTTTAAACAATCTATACTAAGTAAAATATTTATTAGGTTTTTAAAAGAATAATCTATATGCAGGAAACAATGGTGATCGTTTAATAAGCAGAACAAAACATATGAATAATAAGTGTGACATTTAAGAGACAGCTCCTTTCAATGAACGGTACACAGCATTTTTCTTGGTATCTTTTTCAGGAAAGTTGTACGAGAGCTGTCAGGTAGCTTGAGAGACTAGGGTCCGTCCTCTTTTACTTGAAGCATAATGCCGGTGTCACAAAATGTTGGTGTTGTCTCACTAGATCACAGCACGGTGTCATAGTTCAGGCAATCACTGTGTCAGCCTAACCTAACTGCATTGTACACTTGCAGTCATAGATAATGAAAAGTTTCACAGGATGAGACATTTACAATGAATGTTGGCTAAATATAAGGTCTATACAGAGATGAGTCAATATACCATGTCTTGAGTCACAAAGGAGAATACTTACTAAATTCTACTAAATACTTACTAAATTCTAAAAGACTGCTTGCAATGGACAATGATGATGGTACCAATTTTTGGAGTGGTGGCCACATCATAAAAAAGAATTTGCATATGGACCAAAGATGATAGAATCCCATGAATTGAGAGGTATGATTACCTTAGCTCTGTTAAAAAATTATTGGAAATATGCAAAGAGGTATTAGGTTACAGGGAACTAAATAGGATGATTCTCATTTCCATTCAACATAAACTAATTAGCCAATATACATCTACCTTTGTTTATTAACAATTCATAATTAGATTAGATTAGTCAAGGGCCATTTACTCTTTCAATCTTTTTGAACACCACTGTTCGACCACAGTAACCCAAAACTCGTTGACAACTATCTGCATAAAGCACTCAATCAAATAACTAATATAATTTTAATCCCATGCCTCATCAGCTAAAACGTGAACTGTGAAACACTAATACACCCAGTCTGAGACCCTGCTCTCAATTGACAAGATGTACCTAGGACCCTATGAGTTCACCTCATGGCCTTTCACACTTTCACACATGCTCTTTTAGGAGCTGGTCATTACAGGTTCAGTGAAATTGGACATTTCTCTATTTCAGCCAGTGAATGAGATGCAGAACCCAAAAGGTGTTTTCCTTAACTGGAGGAAGGAAAAGAAAACTAGGTTACATTTTCTTTAACATTACCAAACATTACATCTTCACTGGGTAATAATAAGGCAGTACAGCAGAAAGCTGTAGAAGGAAAATTACAAAAGGCAGAATCTTGCTGTACTCATTCGTGCAGTTATTTACTCAACAGATTTGTGCTGAACATCTAACTGGTAGCAGCACTGGTTTTTGTTTTGTTTTGTTTTCATTTTGAAATTTCAGGGTTTTTTTTGGGGGGGGGAAGATACAAAGGCAAACAAGTAAGCACCTACAGTTAAAAGCAAGGGACAAAAAATTAGAGAGTGCTTCTCTAGAGGCACAGGCAAGGCTGAGAGGTTAACTGAGTCTAGATGTGGAAGAGGATCAAGGCTTCTTTGAGGAGGAACAGTTGAGTAGCATTTGGTTGGGCACAGAAGTGGAGATGAACGTGCAAGCTGGAGGGAAGAGACTGCCCCCAAGTACAGAGGCATGAAGCTTCTGCTCAAGGAGCTGTAAGGTGGTTTGGTAGACCTGACGGTCTTGTGTGCCAAGGAAGGAGTAGACTGAGGCTGAAGAGGTAGGCGGGACCAGATCATGGGTAGATCTACGATGGGTGAGGGACTTCAAACTTTACTGGGAAGTTCCCAGATCTTTGAAGAATGGAAGCAGAAGAGTGACGAGGGTAATGGGAATGGGTTGGAGAGGCAGAGACTGGAAGCAGGAGACCAGTTCAAAAGCCACACACCCACGTAGAGGAGGAATGATGAGGCCCGAATGATTGGATTACCCCTGTTAGCAACTGACCTTTCTTTTCTTCTTCTCACTTTCTATGTTAGTACTCTTTCCTGGTTTTCTTGTACTTCTCTGGCTCCCTCTTCTCAGCCTGTTTAACTTCTTTTTTTCTCCCTCACACTCTACAGGTTGATGTTCTCCAAAGCTCAGTCCTAGTTTCCCCTTTCTTCTCTTTTTATAATCTTTCTCTAGGAAATCTCTTCTATTCACAGTCTACAGGTTCAAATTTATTTTTCCAGCCCAGAATCCGCTAGAATCCACCCCTGGCATCCAGCTGCCTACTTGACATTCCTACTTGGGTGTCTCACAGGCATCATAAACTAATACTAAAAGGTAAACTCTTGTTCTTTTTCCAGAAATTTACTTCTTCTGTTTTCCCACCGACATCAGCCGCACGGGCGAGCCAGAGCCTAGAGGCAGAGTTGGTGCTTCCTCCCTCTCTTACCTCTCCCCAGATCTACTCCTCACTGTCCCCACTACTACCTAGGATGGCATGAGTTGACGAAACCTCTGCTTGCTGGCAGAGTGAGAGCAAGGGACTCAGGGCTGTGGGGTTGGGGGAATTCACTATTTGATTCTATGAGGATGAGAAGTACCTTCGAAGTCTGAAGAAATGCAAACCCTATTAGGGGCAATTTTAGTTCCTCTGAGCCTCAGATCACTACTCTGTCAATAAATAGATATTCTTTCTGATTGGTAAAGTCATTAAAGATAGCCAGAAAGGGGCGCCTGGGTGGCTCAGTCGGTTAAGCGTCCGACTTCGGCTCAGGTCACGATCTCGCGGTATGTGAGTTAGAGCCCCGAGTCAGGATCTGTGCCGACTGCTCAGAGCCTGGAGCCTGCTTCAGATTCTGTGTCTCCCTCTCTCTCTGACCCTCCCCGTTCATGCTCTGTCTCTCTCTGTCTCAAAAATAAAATAAAACCTTTAAAAAAAAATTAAAAAAAAAAAAAAGATAGCCAGAAAAAAATTCTACATAAATATTTTAGAGTTTTTACTCAGGAAAAAAAAAAAAATGAAAGTGGGTCAATATTTTCCTTTTGCTTATAAGCCTTTAGCTTATCCTTATTACAGTTTTTTTTCTTTTTTAGCCCTTACACATTCAGATACCAAAAATAACCACTTCCGGATCCTCATTACTTCTCAGTGTTGCAAACATTTTTCGCTTATTCACACTCTGGGCGTTTAATCTAGTGTATTTGTCTTTCTCTCATTTTATTTTATTCAACCATTATTTAAAAGGGGATTTGATTGGGGCACCTGGGTGGCTCAGTCAGTTAAGCGCCTGACTTCAGCTCAGGTCATGATCTCTCGGTATGTGAGTTCGAGCCCCGCGTCGGGCTCTGGGCTGACAGCTCAGAGCCTGGAGCCTGTTTCGGATTCTGTGTCTTCCTCTCTCTCTGCACCTCCTCTGCTCACACACTCTCTCTCTCTCTCTCTCTATCTCTCTCTCTCAAAAATAAATAAACATTAAAAGGGGACTTGATTGGCTTTGTCCAAGTGAACTGGAGTCCTGTAGTTGACAGTATCAGATGGGGACTGGCTGGGAATGACATTAGATCTTCTTGTTCCTTTTTCCCTCTCTTGCCCTTACCCACTCAAGTCCTGTCATGATTTCTCTGTGAAACTGACCCACTTAGTAGTATAGTCCTTCCATGAAATTTGACCAATTATGTTTTTGGTTTATTTGCAGTATTTTTTCAAGGTAGCAAAATTAACTTTGCTGCATATATGAAGTAGCCAGGATATGCTAAAATCCTAATCTTAATTCACTACACTTATGGAATCAAATTCCTTCTAACCACAACAACATTATTACATAATATTGTTACTCTATTACACACCATAACACAATATCTGTTGTAATTCTTAGTATTTATTTTAAGGCAAAATATTCTTGGAAATAACTCTCCTGGAAGGAAAAATTCTGCTGAAATTGTTATGCTATTATTTACTTTGTTTATTTATAACAAAGTTTATTGGTATAAATTCAAAAAGTAAATAGATATCTAGAAGTTTGACATTTTACTACTTGTCACTATTTGGATGGTTACTAATACTATCCCAAAATATTATGTTGAACGAGGTTTTTTATATAAGTGATTACCTGCCAATTATTTGATTTTTTTTTTTAAATTTTTTAATGTTTATTTTTGAGACGGAGACAGAGTGCGAGTGGGGGAGGGGCAGAGAGAGAGGGAGACACAGAATCCGAAACAGGTTCCAGGCTCTGAGCTGTCAGCACAGAGCCCGACGCGGGGCTCAAACTCACAAACTGCGAGATCACGACCTGAGCCAAAGTCGGTCGCCTAACCAACTGAGCCCCGTGGGGGCCCCATTTAAAAAAATTTTTAAATGTTTATTGACTTCTTTTTTTATTTTTTTTATGTTTATTTATTATTGAGACACAGAGAGACAGAAGCATGAACAGGGGAGGGGTAGAGAGAGGGGGGAGACACAGAATCAAAAGCAGGCTCCAGGCTCTGAGCTGTCAGCACAGAGCCTGATGCGGGGCTCGAACCCACCAACTGTGAGATCGTGACCTGAGCCGAAGTTGGACGCTTAACTGACTGAGCCACCCAGGTGCCCCTGATTTCAATAAAAGAGAGTCATCAAAGTAAATGACACCATATATAGTTTTTTACTCTTATTATTGCAACTCTTTTTATTTTATATTATTTTTTTACATTTATTTATTTTTGATAGAGACAAAGCACAAGCGGGGGAGGGGCAGAGAGACACACACAGAATTTGAAATAGGCTCCAGACTTCAAGCTGTCAGCACAGAGCCCGACGTGGGGCTTGAACTCACAAACTGGGAGATCATGCCCTGAGCAGAAGTCGCATGCTTGACGGACTGAGCCACCCAGGCTCCCCTATTATTGGAACTCTTAAACATAAAAGGTGTTAATAGATTATTGAACACAGAATCATTGAGAAGTATTAGGAATATCTTCATCTTGATATGCTATGTAGAATTTGTCTTTTCAGCTCACAGTGCCCTCAAATGTTTAAATAATGGGCACTCTGATCTAACTTTGGCTAAACAACTTAAATAACAAAAAATAAATGCACACTGCATATCAGGAAATTAACTGACAATTCTGAGCTGAAGGAAGGAAAAGAACTCTACCATAATGGGTGCACATTTAGAAAAAAAATAATGTTAGTATAAAAATAGCTTTGAAAATTTGTTTTCAGAATTGCTTCCTTCCTCTGAAATGATGATTATAACATGCACAAGATATTGCATTTATAAATATTGTCTGTTTTTTATCTTTAGGGTCCTTGTATTTTATATTGATTTTTCCTGATGGTTTATCTATATTAAAGTTTGCACATTTCTCTTTACTGAGAATAAAAGGCATTTAGAAGTTGCTAGATGGCAATTCAAGGGGACAGAAAAGGTTAGTCAAATAATTAGAATAATACATATATAAACTATATCAAAATGATCAGAGCATTACATGGAGAATTGGTTTTGCACGATGAGAATTATTTTAAAGGCTTTCAGGTTTCATAATATGAAGAAACTACCATAATACTATTTTTGTTTGCTCATATAGAGAAAGTTTTCCGTTTTGGAAATGTGTCTAAGCAGATACACACTAAAATAGTAGGTTTCATACTATGCTTCTAGGAAACGATTCTGTTGGGAGCTCAACCAAGATTCAAGATGTTCTGCCGCTAAAATAAAATAATAACAGTTTTTTTTCCAATTCTCTCAGAGAAACAGCATTTTTTTTTTCTGATTTGTAAGCTTTTCTCACCCACTTTTTTTTTTCAGCTTCATTGGTTCTTTAATCTGTAATTGGCATGTGCAGCTATATGATGAGGAAACGAATGAACCAAGGGTACAGAAGAAAAGAAACACATCTTTTATGTATTAATTCTCAAATATATGTCATGAATCATTATTCTTTATGTGTAGAGGTTTGCATTCATATGAAAACAGTCATGTTTCTGCAGGTGACTTTCCTCCTAGTTCTCTCAATCAATTAAAATACCATTATTTCATGGAAATCTGTAGAGAATGTGATAATGTTCAGGTGCTCAAGTGCTTAAGCACAACTGAGAACCTAGAACCACTGAATTAAAAAGCTAAATTTATTTATGAGTTGTTTTGTTTTGTTTGTTTTTTTTTTTTACTTTTTGAGTATAAATTATAATCCAGAGGTGTCCAGCTATATTTAAGAATCAGGCTAAGTGAAATAAGTCATACACAGAAAGACAGATACCATATGTTTTCACTCTTATGTGGATCCTGAGAAACTTACCAGAAGACCATGGGGGAAGGGAAGGGAAAAAAAAAAAGTTAGAGAGGGAGGGAACCAAACCATAAGAGACTCTTCAAAACTGAGAATAAACTGAGGGTTGATGGGGGTGGGGGGTGGGGGAGGGGGGTGGGAGGGAGGGTGAGTGGGTGATGGGTACTGAGGAGGGCACCTGTTGGGATGAGCACTGGGGGTTGTATGGAAACCAATTTGACAATACATTTCATAATAAGAAAAAAGAATCATGCTTAAGTATGATGATAGTACTTCATATTGTTTGAGCTGAACATCTTCTCTGAAGTAGCAAAGAAAATACAAACAAGTTAGAAAACACATTAACTCATGTCTGTGTTGGGGAAGTTATTTTCAAAAAGATTTATGTTAAGTGACCCTATTACTGGCTGCATATCTAATCTAACTCAAGACCTTGAAGATGGTCTCTGGTTTGCATTCCATTAAAAGTTTTTAATAAGATTTCAACAAAAATAATAATAAAAAGCATTCCATTTCACCTTTGCTTCCCCTTAACAATTCAGAGTATCAATTATAACATAACCTTCATTTGACTTGCAACCATCCCTGTGCTCTCAACAGCATATTAAATTGTGTATGAACACTTTAAGGGCAAAGTGAATGTCTTGTTTTACTTTTTAACTTTTGTTCCATTTTAAAGTAACCTCTCCGATGTGTAACACCCAACTGTATCTATTAAATAGTACTTAGAAGCATTTGTCTTCTTACTTTACAAGCATTTTGAATAGTTGGAAAGGCATTAAGGTGAAAAATTTAAGAATACATATTCCTTATTCACATCTTAGACACTGCATCTCTCCAAATACAGGTGTTGTCTTTCATTATAATTATCGCACTAATTCCATTCTGGAATTGGAACAGTTGCTTAGTGAACTTCCTTTTATTTTACCACTCACTTGCCTAGGACGGCTGGCTGATCACAGGATGCTTAGAAGAAATAGGCTGAAGCAGGATGTCAAAGAAAGAAAAAGGAATTTTGATTATTAAAAGTTCTAGAGTTCTCCACCCCTTTAAAGGAGTGTAGAAATTAACAAAGGAAACAGAATAAAATTTGAAAAGAAAGGAAAATGAAAATTTATAGGAAAGGTTGAAAGATAAAAGAGATGAAACACTTTTGGCACCCAGAGAACTATCATTTTTAAAAGCAAACTCAGCAGTTCCTACCGTGTGTTGATCAGTGAGCAAATATGCTATTAATCTGCTCTCCCAGTAGTGTTTTTCAAAGTCTGGTCTGCAAAGAGGATGACACGAGGGCCTCTGAGAGCCTGCCGCAAGTGGGCAGGGGTCAGCCCCAGTGGAAGCAACGGTATAAGGCATGGGAATTCCAGACTTAATAGCTAGAATAGTTTGCCAGGAGGATACCACCATTTCAGGAATATTTCTGTTAGGTGAACGTACGCTGTAGAAAATGAGACTGAATTTCTCATTTATCATCAGTGGACAGTGAACCATCTGAATCTTGGAGAAAAAGAGCTTCAACATAGCTCGCAAGTGACACCCAAGGAAAGAGCTAAGCCTTCATATTATACAAACAAAAGTTCACGTTACAAACAAGGACAGTACCAAACTGATGTAAGCTCTATAGTCCTTTTGTTGTTGTTTAGAAAGGGAAGATTTCTAAATTTTTTTTTATGTTTATTTATTTTTGACAGAGATAATTTAGGTAATTTAGATAATAATCTTAGGAGATAGGCATCTCCCAATGACCATGTTAAGTATTATGTTGGATTTCCCAATATTATGAGTATGAAAAATAGAGATGATGTTGGGAATTTTTTTTGGTTGGTATTTGGCTTGCTTATTCATTTATGAATAGGTCCTGATTTACCTATAGTTTGTCAATATATAAGGTATGTGGATCATGATTTGTCCAATTTTTCCCTTCTTTATATGAGTGGTAACTTAATGATCTTTTTCCCTTCTTTATCTGAGTGGTAAATTAATGACCACATTTCCTAGTCCAATGGCCAATGCTTTGGCTTTTTTCTAAAATGGCCAGCCTTCCACTTTTCCTCTAAGACACATTGAATAGATTGAATACACAAAAATCAACAATCATTGATATGCCCAGCATCTCTCTATACCCCCTACCCCCACCTATAGCATTTGTGTGTTTGAAGGGGTGGGGGACTACACCAACACCAGGGATGTCCTCCTTCTTGTCTAACTACATTCTAAGAACTTTCTGCCTGCCATTCTAGGCAGTTTCTGCCTGCACTTTGAGAGAGAGAGGTGTGATAATGGGAAAGAGGAGGGGGACAGAAGCATTTTTTACTTTCTCCAAAAGTAGCATTATCTATATAGAAAAGTCTGCCCAATTTTCTGACTCGTTTTATTTTATGTTTTTCAAAATAGGCTGGTGATACAGATGGGCAGTCTTTGTTTCTGCAGGAAAATAATTAGTGGGTATTTACTACATTTTTAAATACAGGTTTTGTCTGTTTGTTTGTTTGTTTTGTTTTTGTTTTTGTTTTTTGCCTTTTACTTTGTGAAATACCTGCAGGTTTGGGTAGTTTTTTTCTTTGTTTAATTATCTATCTATTTATCTATCTATCAATCATTTCTATCTCTTACATTTTTAGTTGTTTTATTACTAGGAAAAAGTTTCATTAGGTTTGTTAGCCAGACCCAAGATTAAACTGGGAGATTTTTCTCCTCACCACACCTATAATACCCCTTTCTAGGGATGTTTCCATTCCATTATCCTTACTTGATTCCTTACTTCAATATTACTTGAATTTGGGACAGACTATACTTGTTGAAGGAAGGCTTAGCAATTCACATTGATTAAAGATAATCATATGTTTCAAAGTGATTAAAAGTCATGTTAAAGCAAGATTAACACTAAATAGAGTCTTCCCTCTGAAATTCTTTGAAAAAACACTGTAGAGGGAAGGGCTTTGGGAGCAAAGCAGGACCAGCTCAAGGGTGTATTTGCAACAAATCTCCCTTATGAACATATTTATTATTGCTAAAGCACAATAGTCCCATATTTCTTCATTCATGAAATATTTTTGAATATATTCCCCATACATGAGGTGTTTCATAGTTGATTTATCATAAATACTGAAATGGAATTATATTTAATGGCTACTTGCTGTTCTTCATTTAGTTACATGTTGCATTAAGTCAACACAAGCTGCAATAAGCCAACACATTATTTCAATTTAAATATAGCATAAGATTGTAGTCTGTAAAAAATTCATGAGTGCCCTGCAGTATACTATTATTTTTGTTTTGTTTTTTAAATTCGGTGGGTTCTTGTCTTTTCATGAGTAAAATAAAAAAGAAGCTGTGAAATTTATCAAATTAAGTGGAATGCTTCCTTATGTTAGTGTCAAACACCACAGAGCTGTGTCAGACATTGATAGTTCGTTAATGGAATTCTAGAAGTTATTCTGCAATACAATTTTAAAATTTGTTAGAATTTACCTGTTGTAAATTGTGTACAGCAGACATATTTTCTAATATGGAAGACACACGTTTTAAAATAGACACTCTGAGTATAGGATCAGTGTTTCCTGTGAGGAGATTTTGTTTTTTTGCTTTTACCTTAAGGATAAGGGAGATGGATGCCAGAGTTTTATTTTTCCAAGCCCTTAATTTACAGTCTATCCTCAGCTTTATTTACCAGTTGCCCAGTGGTTTCTCCAAACGCATTTTAAATTCAGTATCTATTTCTATGTCAGTGACCACTGAAAGGCTGTAGCATGAAAAATAAACATATATTGGACTCTGAGAAGAATAATGTTGCCAGCTTTTTATGCACAGTTTTCTAAATTAAGCTCATTGCATGGATAATTTCCTGTAACCACAGGGGGCCAGAGCTGGCTGGCCGACTGGGAGAAAAGAAATGAGGAACAGAGAGGCCTGCACAAAGCGGGAAGGAATGAGGTATACTGTTGCCTAATGTAAAGGAGAAAGACTAATATCCTCACGCAGGGAGGTGCTAGGAAGTTTACTCAGCACTAAATAGCTGATCTGGAGAAAATGCATTGGCAGTCAGTGAGAAATCCAGACTTCATGTCATGTGTGTTGTGTTGGTGACTGCGAGTGTCTATGGTTGTTTTGTTTGAATGATGCCCACTTTTCTAGGACTGTTAATGGTGGCTCAATTTCAATTTAAAGCTTTTCTATTGAGCTTTTGAATTATTGAGCAGGGGATAATGATGGGCCTGCGATCAAGTTGTAAAGTTACTGGTTAAGTTGGTGCTGGGAAGGGCATTATCTGAGGAAGAAATTCAACACACAAAAAAGCCTTTCACTGTGATATAGGATTTTTGTTGGGGGGGAAAAAGCATGCTGGATGAGGAAGACATAGAAAACAGCACAGTTCAAATCCAAGAAGTTGGTGAAACTCTCAGCCATCAAGTTATAAAGGGTAGAAATGTTTTTCTGTGTAATGAAAAGCAAAATTTCTGCTTCAGCATGTTATCATGGTATAAAATTCGGTACCTGCACTTTCTATAGGAAGAGATCTGAAAATGTACCACAGTAATAGAAAATCTGTCTGGAAGCAATACTTTGATTTCTGGCATATGTCTTTTTAAATTGGGAGATTTAGAAATGCATAAACAGATTTCCCAGTGCTTCCTTCCTCTCTAGGTGTGGTACTAGTTTAAAATGAAGCAGGATACGGGATGGGTGCTGGCTTGAGGGGGCGTGATAAACAGTGTGCGTGTGTGTGTGTGTGTGTGTGTGTGTGTGTGTGTGTGCAGTGGCTGAGTGCAGCGCACCAAGGCAGCTCAAATGCTTCTGTAGCTTTGTACAAAGAGAAAAATACATACTCGACTGAACTATTTAACCAACACATTTATTTCTAAACTGCAGACTTGAATTGTTGCTCGGTTATTCATATATTCTTATACGAAACATGATAAAAATACAATGCATTTATCGCTAAGATGCTGGTAAGAAACTAGTAAAGAAATAAACACACATTGTTTGTAACCTTCTGCCTTCCATCCCATCTCTTCCCTCCCGCGCCCCCCCCCCCCCCCCCCCCCGCCCACGCAAGCCCCTGCCTGGCTCTCACTTTGGCTCATTTCACATTATCATAAATCTGAAACAATATATATCATTCCTTTCTTGGTCACATATTTGCCACTAGGTATTCTATTGCAAGGAAACAGACCACTGTGAGGATACCAGTCACTTTGCTGCCAGAATTTGCCTGGAATTGTTGGTTAGGGTACCGTGTGCTTTGTTTTGTTTGGGCACGGGAGGAGGAGGGAAAGCCGAAGTGTGAAGACAAAGGTGAAGAAAGGCATAACCCTATTGCGGGTCAGTGTGGGTACTTTGCTGCTGTAATAGATGACAGTGGGTCGATGGGCATTAATATTTGATGCGCATCATCATATTATACTTTATGTGCACCTTCACAATATTGTGAGGGAGTAAGGTTGCTCTAGACAAGGATTTATATGGCCAAGTGCAGTGGCTTCTACTTGGTGAAATTAGCACACATCCTGTCCTTACAACGTCAAAAGGGATGCTTCTGTTTATACTGAATAAACAGACAGAGGCTGGGTCCAGCCTTTTTTAAAAACACTGTATTATCTTGAGTGCATAAACAAGACGGACAAAATAGTTTTTCCTAAATGGCACACTGATGCATTTTGTATTCTGCTCTGTGGAAACAAAGACTTAGCTTCTGTCATACAAAAGACCCTTGAAACGGATCTGGAAGTGAAAGCTTATGCTTTATGGGATAGACCAATGAAGAAAACTGAAGAAAATGCTTAGATCTACAAAGGCTTCTGCTCATTTTTATTTTCTTTTTCTGAAAATTGAATACAAGTTCTTGGAAGCATTATTTGCTCACACAATGCCTGACCACATGTGCAAACCATTAAAAGGGCGTAGTTTCCCTGCCATTTTGATGTCCAAAATAAAAATGTAAATGCTAATGGAATGGTTTCTCCAGTTATGCTCCAGCTGTCCTTTATATCATTAACTCTTTTCTCAAGTACAATGATTCATTCATGACAATAACCTAAATAAGACTTTTTAGAGGTCAGAAAGAACCCATGCGTGAAGGGAAGACAGTCCAATGATAAGGGGGTCAAAAAAGAAACCAGTATATGCAGTTTGTGGAAAGATAAGAATCTGAAATCACAAAGGCAGTCAGTCATGAGATCTTGCAACATTTGAGGAATACATTAAGGTCAATTTATCTTATTGATTGTTTTTCACAAAGACCACTCACCAGAATATAAATGAAGCTTCCACATCATTTATTCATTCACCCATTCACCACTCATTCCATTGAGCACGGTATCAGCACTTCCTCAGGGTTGCATTTTACATATGACAAAGGGGTGCTGGAATATATATCAGAGAGGAACCCTGTCCTTGAGGAGGTTGCCATCGAGTACAGTACTGAAGACAATAGGCATATAACCAACTAGAGAGTAAAAGGGAAAAAGGAGCAAATCAAAAGAGAAGAATGATAGGAATGTGGCAGGCAGCATCTCACATGGCCCTTAATGACCCAGCCTCCTGGTATTCTGGTCCTTATGTAATTCCCACCCCTGCCTTGAAGGTGGGGCTGGTCCCGGTAGCTCTTCTCAGTAAAAGTGATGGGCAGGGCTGATGTTATGGATATATGACCTATCCACACAGGGCCCTGTACTCAGTTTAGTGTTCTGTTGTCATCGACTGGAAATTTTATCTTTGAATTTCATAAGTGAAATTCAGTGACACAATGGAGCTTGCACATGAGCAGAAGAGTGAGATTCAGTATGTGTGTCTGCCTCCTTTCTTGGCTACCCTATTCCCATATAAGTGTTCGCAATGCCCCATGAGCACAGAATTCCAGTGGAGCCTTGATTTATGGGCGTTCGGTGAGACTCAAAGCAAGGGCAAAGTAAGCTGTCTACTTCTACAATTGAGTAAATGGGGCACTGGCAGCCTCATAAGACGTCCCTTCTGTCCAAATAACTTGCTCAGAGACAGGAAGAAGGAAATAGCATCTTAAGAAACACAAATGACCAAGGAACTCCATCACATATATATTTTTATTCATGCTACTTCCCTTGATTAACTGACTACTTGCACTAAAAATTATGACTTAGAAGGAAAGAGAAAGGACAAGCCATAGTTCGTTGGTTTTTTTTTTTGTTTGTTTGTTTGTTTGTTTGTTTTTTGGTCCTTCCTTCCTTATCAGTAAACCCAAGGTGGAGAGTGTTGCTAGAATGTGTGGGCATCAAGAAATAAAATAAAATAAAAACAGTAACTCAATAAATAACTCAAGTTTTGTGCAGCAGTTTCCACTGTTCTAGTAAGAATGAAATATATATGCATGTATACGCTACAAAGTATGATTATGCAATTTTAATGACTGCATATAAATTAAATGGTCTTATATTTGCACTTAAACTTGGCTTTGTACAATACAAAAATTAAGAGTAAAAACATACTAATAATTTTAAATTTTAATCTTTTTCTAGTCAGAATGACATAGCAAATAAAAATCACCATGACAACTCAAGAAAGAGAGACTAACAAAAGAAAGGAAGAAAACCTTCAATAGAACTTTTCTCTGCTTTTTGAACCAGGAGCATCATTTTTCCTTTTGTGTTGGGCCCCACAAAGGGCAGGCCATGATGATGGGATGTCACTTCCAAAATTAGGTTATAGAAATATTCTGGCTTCAGTGAAGGAGGAAATGGCATTGCAGGTAGAGGAGACTATGTAATCTAGGCTCGGGCAACACTTCTTAAATCTTTTGATCACAAGGCCCCTTTATAGTCTTAAAAAATGTTGAGGGCCTTAAAGAACTTTTATTATGTAAATTATACCTATTGATATTTACCATAATAGAAACTAAAGCTGAGGTATTTAAAAATTTTTATTTATTAATTCATTTAAAAACAATAATGTACTTATTACATGTTGACATAAATAACAATTTAATAAAATGCTATATTTTCTAAGAATAGCTTCAGCAAGAAGAATGGCGATGTGTACATTGTGCCATTGATGTTTCACTCAATAGAAGAAAGCTGGATTCTAATTGAACCTGTTGACTAACACATTATTAAGTAGCCCAGAGAAAGCTCACTGTGCATTTGTGTGAGGATGAGAATGAAAAAGGCTGATAATACCTTAGTCCCTGGACCAGACACTGGGAACTACTGATCTAAGGTGTGAAGATGGGAGAGTTCAGAGAACATATGGATGCTACAGAAGGGGAAAAAAAAAGTCTCAGGAAGATAGATCTCAGAAGGCTTGAGTATCATGCCCAATATTTTATTCAGTAGAGGGTTTGGCAGAAATTCTTTGTTGTTAATCCAAAAGCCACTCTTGCTCTCCTTCCTTGTTAAAGAATTCTTGGTTCTATTCAGGTATTGAAAGCTCACGTTTTTTTTTGGGGGGGGGGTGTATTGATTGGCCTTCTGCCTTTTCCATGATTGTTATAAGCCCAAATATGCGACACAAAGTGGCATTGAAAAGAAGTCTGCCATTGCCGGTGGTGATGGCAACATGTAAGTTTTCTTCAAGACAGAGGCTTGCTCCTTTCTGCCCTTGGATGCTGTGCTGTAAGAATATGATGCGTGAGCTTGCTGTAGCCATCCTACATAATGATGAGAAGGCCAAGGGAACTTTAGAGAGCTGACCCAGAGCCTGGATATTGTTAAGCCATTGGATTGTTGGAGATTTTGAAACTATGAACTGACAGCCCATTGATGTCTATGAAGACTGAACTGATTCCATAGATTGAGAGGTACCAAGTAGGTAGCTATTAACACAGTCCAGGTGAGGGTCATATGGGTCTGAAATATACTGGCATCAACAGGAACAAACAAGAATATAATAGAGGTGGAAGAATTGTGGCAGTAAAATCTGTAGGACTTGGCAGCTGTGCAGATGGGCATTGTATGTATGGACGGGGGGTTGGAAAGGAAGGATCCACAATGACACAGTTAGTTGCTTACCTAAGTGATTGGAACAGTGGTTCCAGAAACACTGCAGATGTAACAGGTTTGGGGGGAAGATGATGGATTAAATTTGGACATATGGAGTGAAGGAGAGAACCTAAAACACACAGGACATGGTTGGTGCTCAAAGAATGTTCGCTGTGCTATGGGAGAGAATAGATCTGATTATCTATAAAGTTTGTTTCCTCATATCCTCCATACTTTTACTAAAATGTTGCCTTCTTAGGAGAGCCTTCCTGAACACTCTGTCTAAAATTTTAATATTCACTCCCCACTTCTTAACACGTGTCCAACATGTCCTATCAAGTGCCATGTTACTTTCATGCTCTTTTTTAAACCTGTGCACTTATCTCTAGTAAAATACACATATTTTTACTTATTTATCATGCTTTCCTAATAGAAAGTAAGCTTAGTAACAAAACTTTTTATTTGTTTTGTTCACTTCTGTAACTCCAGCACCCAGACCAATGCCTGACACAGAGCAGATAACCAATAGGTGTTAAACAGATAAATGAATGCTCAGACCATGAGAGTCAGAGCTGCAGAATATCTGTCTATCATACGCCTAAAGGTGGCAATTGAAGCCTCAGGACTAGATAAATGTAACGTAATTGGATACTGAACCCACAAAGGTAATAACAGATACTTGCTGAGGTCTAAGGATTGTCCTAAACATTTTATCTACATCTCAGCACTTAACCCTTACAAAAATCCTGTGGGTGGACAGTAATCTCTCCCACTTTACAGATAGAGAAGCTGAGGTTAGACAGGTTTAGGTAACTCAACTAACATCACAAAACTAGTGAGGTTGCTGGGCCTTTATGTAAGAGACCAGAATAAGCTCTTGTGTAGATCTTTAATAGAAATTTCACCTCTAATGGATGCAGTTTTAAATTGTGTTCAGCCATGGTATACAGTTAAAAAAAAATGATCTGGAGTTGCTCCTGCTCCCTGGTTTTATAAAAAGTAGAAGTGACCCCTTTGTAAACTTTCAGGAAAAAAAATTCCTAACTGAAATTGGAAGATCATTCAGATAACTAGACACATTCGTACACCTCTCTTCTAAAATCTGAATAAGGCAACGGTAAAGATTGATCAAATAAAAACATTAACATTTAGAGTTAAAATTAATTGGTCTAAAGAGGCAGAGCACTTGTGACCCCATTGGTTTTCTACCCAGAACTGTAGTGAAGTGACCTGGAGGACCTTAGAAAATGTGTGACAACTAGCATTATAGGGAAGATTACACTTCTCTTAAAGTCACATGTCAGTTGCAAGTTAAAGTTATGTGACTTAGAAGGTCAGTCATGACATCCTTTCCCTTAATGCCTCAGAGATGGGCTTCACAAAGAAAATGACTACATGCTTATTTCATCCCAAACAGACTCAGCTTAAGGATGGTTCTCCGCCTTCCATGAAAAAAAGCAGGCTATTAGTGGAGATAAAGCCTCTTGGCTTTGCAACATGTTTTTACATTTTGTTCATGGACATGAGATGGCAAAACAAGATGAAAATGATTCTTTTATTGAGTATTCAATTAAAAAACGTCACGGCTTTGCCATTAGTTTGTATAAATCCTAGAGATGAGTTTTAAACGAGAGTGTGTTATTATGTTGAGGAAAGCTGGAAGTGTATAACCTTGGGCAGATCATTTAACATCTCTCTGCTTTACATTTACAGGCAGTAATACAAAGAGACAGGATTATATGATCTCCAAGGTCCCATCCAGCCGATTGAACGCACTCTGATTATTTGAAAGGCCATTTGGTGTCGTAGTGAGGATCCTGGGCTCTAGAACCAGACAGCCTACATTTAAATCCTGCTTCACTCCACTTAGTAGCCACAATATATGACATAGGGTTTATTGTAACCCTACAAGCCTCAGTTTCCTCACTGGTGAAATGAACATAAAACACTCATAGGGGGGCGCCTGGGTGGCGCAGTCGGTTAAGCGTCCGACTTCAGCCAGGTCATGATCTCGCGGTCCGTGAGTTCGAGCCCCGCGTCAGGCTCTGGGCTGATGGCTCGGAGCCTGGAGCCTGTTTCTGATTCTGTGTCTCCCTCTCTCTCTGCCCCTCCCCCGTTCATGCTCTGTCTCTCTCTGTCCCAAAAAAAATAAATAAAAAACGTTGAAAAAAAAAATTAAAAAAAAAAAAAAACACTCATAGGATCCTTTTGCGTATTAAACATACTCAGCTTTGCAAACTATTAGCATTGGATTTAATACAAAATCAATAAACAGTAGTGTGAACAGTTGCCATTTATTTTATATTGTAAATTAATTTTTTTTTTCCTTTAACAACAAAAAATAACTTTCCTAAGAATTTGGGATGGTATGACTTTTCATGGTTTAAACTCTTTAATCTACTTAACACCTACGCTATGTTTTGAAGCATAAAAAATAATTCAAAGCATTAATTTCATTTATTTAATCCCAAATAATTGGTTTGATTGTTTTCACTCTCTTTCATCCCCCACCTTAGTAGGATAAGTGCTAGATTCAAGACTTACCTAAAAAGCTGCTTTGGAGACTTAGAAATTTCTGATATGCTAGGGTGCCATCACACGGGTCACCAATAATGAGAGAATGAATAATATTTCTCCAAATCACAGTCTGAACAATAAGTTATTATAATATAGGCAAACAGAAATATTTTTGAGATCTATGTTTTTGAATAAAAAGTTTGAAGAAAACTCGTTAATGAATTATGCTCTGATGCATCTTTCTAATACCCTTATAAGTGTTCAAATTCTCTTTACATGTATGAAGGCACCGAGACTCAGGAAGGTTAAGGAGTTTGCCTAAGGCCACACAGAAGTAAGTGACAACACCAAAATTTAAGCTCAGTCTGACTTTAGCATCTGAGCTCTTAATAAAGACTGATTTTAGCACAAAGGTCCTCTGTTCGTTCAGCCTTCTGCCTTCTGTTTTACACAAAGTCTATGGTCTCTCCAGATACTGAGCTGCCTCATTATATCTATCTATCTATCTATCTATCTATCTATCTATCTATCTAGTATGTATCTACCCATACAATCACCTGTCTATCTATCCACCCACCCATCCATCCACCAAAGCATGTTTTTGTCTATTAAAATAAGACTGGTAGGATTTGAACTCTTGATTCATGGCCAATGAGTAAAGTTTCTCAGATATAGTTTTAAGTATAATACACCAAATTTAAAATTAGGTCACTACAAGTAGTCAAAGATTAAGCTAAAAAAGATATTCATTTCCTTCCCCTTCCACCTTCCTCCTCATCCCTCCATGGGAAAAAAAAAAAATCACTAATATGTTGCACATTGTAGGAAGAAAAATGACTTTACCTATTTTTTTTGTTCTCTTTTCTTTTTACTAGTCCCTATATTTGTAGGCCTCACATGGAAAATTAATTTCTGCTTTATTCTTGTAAGCTTAGTTTTATCTTCCTAAATATATCCTTCTTATCAGAAGCCAATCAAACATTTTGTTCTCCCCTGTTTATAAGTTGTCCTACTTTATGTTTCTGATTCTGTTTATCTCTGATGCTTTTTTCTTCTTTTTCATAGGCATTGTGGTGCTGGAGATTTGGAGGCACCCCTAGGCAGCCTCTTAACTTTCTGAACCTCAGGCCAGTCAACCTAATTCATGTGAGCCCTGAAGAGGAGACAGGGAAGGTGGCACAGCCAGCCAGCCGGAGGACTTCACTAGTCCATTTCTCACTGGGTAGAGCATGGATGGGCAGGTAGACACATCTGCAGTTAAGTTTTCAGGGCCACCCACTTCAAGGCCTTTGGGGATAAGCACATTGGAAGCTTGGCCAATGTTTTGATCCATTTGTGCTGCTATGCCAAAAACACCATAAACTGGGTGGCTTATAAAACAGTTAATTTATTTCTCACCGTTCTGGAGAACTCCAAGATCATGGCACGGGTGTCTGGAGGTGCCCACTTCCTCACAGATAGCGGTCTCTGACATCACAAGGAGAAGGGGTGAGCTGGCATTCTGGGTTCTTTTTTACATGGACACTGATCATGCAGTCTCCACTCTCATGACCTAGCCACCTCCCAAAGGCCCTACGTCCTACTACCATCACCTTGGAGGTTAGGTTTCAATATATGATTTAGGGAGGAAACAAACATTCAGACCATGGCGGTATCATTTGCCAACTTTGAGTCTCTGTCTTCTCTAATGACCCCTAATTTCTCCATTGTTTTCTATTTCAAGAGTCAATCTCACTCCACATCTGTTTTCTCACCAGTGTCAAGTTTATCAGTTTGGACAAGATATTATGCTGTAGTAATAAACAACTTCAACATTTCAGTGGTTTAAAATGACAAAGATCTATTTATTATTCATGTTTCATTTCACCCAAAGACCCAGGAAGCAGTCACCTACTTGAATGTTGCCAGTTACTATTCCAGAAAAAGGAAAGAACTTGGCAGAATTTTGTATCAGCAATCAAATACTCAGCCACTGGTCAAGGCACTGAACTAGACATGAGTTTCCCCAACCTCAAGCACAGTCCAATAACACAGCAGGATTTGTGTTCCCTACCTACTTTGGAGGCAGGAAGTCAGAAATACTTAGTGAGCACCTGGGCAGTAATTTTATCTTTTAATTAAACAAATGGAGGACAGCAGCGCCTCCATATTTTTCTTATTTGGTCTACTTCTAACTTCTGTCATTAATATATACTGATGTCTTTCTATTTTCATTACTTAGTTTATCCTTTCCTTCCAATATCATATTATTTTCTGTAAATATTTTGGGTCCTTTTTACCCAACAGTCTAACTTTTTGCTATTCCCAGTGTCTATTTTCATTGCTCAGCCCCAAATTCACTTTCTTTATTAGATTTCTCTGAACTCCTGCAGCTCTTCCTGTCTGCACCACACAACTTAACCTTTAATTATTTGCCTACTGGGCATTCCGTGCGTTTCTGCCTTTTGTCAGCTGAATCAGAAAGTAACTTTTTCTCATCACCTCCCTCTCATGCTCCAAATTGACTCTACCTCCTGATCCCTATTACCACTATTCTTCCCTGGTGCTCATCCTCAAAATTTTACCTTCTCTTTGACTCTTGCTCTAAACTCTTGTTTCTTATAATTGTGCCATTTACGCATTCTTCCGCGTGTACCCATTGTGCTCATGTGGGTCATATGACAGTGAAGGTGAAAAAGCACATTACAGACTCCGAATACGAAAGGATACTGCTCTTTATCCCTTTAACTATTGTTCTTTCCTTCATTTATTTCTTTATCATTCATGCATTCATGTACTTACTCAGGCCCTAACTGCTTTCTTGGAGCTGTGCTTGTTACTGGCAAAGGCACAAATTATATACCAGTCTCTGCTTTCCAGGAGGTTACGTTTCAGTTGGGGAAATCACATACACTTCCAGGTCACTAGGTACTGACAAAATTGAAATGGGAGAAAGTGCCATGGGATAAGGGAGAAGGGGGCAATGGCTATGTTCTGGAGTGGTCTAGTAAAGCTCAGGAGGACGGACAGTGCAGATGACTAAATCAAATCACTTTCAGATGAACACCTGAAGGCTTCTCAGTATACCCAGAATAAAATCAACACTTGTCACTGAGGCCTTCTAGAAACTTCATGATTAGGCCCCTTTTCAACTTCATCTAAGACCTTAGCCACACTAAGCTTCAATCAGTTCCTTCAGCACACCAAGCTCCCCTGCACTCTTGTGCCTTTAGGCTACAGGTTCTCTCTGCTCAGATTTCTAGGTCTACAGATTTTTATGAGGCTGGCTCTTGCCTTGCCTCCTATTTGGATCCACAGCAATCTTCAGAGAGGCATTCCCTACATACCCAATCTTGAGTGGTGTCTCCTTCCCCCAGGACCCTGTTTTCAGAACTTGTATTATCTGAAAGTATCTTGCTTGCTTACTATTCTCTTTCTTTATCACTTAACCCCCTCCTCCTCCATCTCTCCTCTTCTTAGCATCTATGTCACCTCCTCAGATGAGAACTTCCCCAAAATGTAAGCTCATTACAGGCTCGAACTTGTTCTATGTCAAATAGTGTATCGCCGGGGCTCAGAGAGAAGATGACCCATCAGACATACTAAGTAAACATCTACTGTTCGTGTACAGCTTTCCCGATTCTAGTATCTCTCTTTCAGGGCCATTATCAAACTTTCACTCCTGGGTTCTTTCTCCTTAATGCTACTTTTACTATGTAGCACATGTTCTGGAGGGAGGGATATACGTGGAAGTGAGAAATGCCACTTCCGAGACTGGCTGATAAAAATTCCCATGTATGATCTTTTCTTCTTTTTGTGCTTTTTATTAAATGAGTGAATAGAATCTCAATGATTTGGGGAAACACAGGCCCATGGTATGGAAAGAGATACGCTTCTAAAAGACCTTGTGAAGACTGATTAGGAACACTTGACTTGAAATGTGGTAAGAGCAAGAAATAAGTGTGTGTATGTGTGTGTGTGTGTGTGTGTGTGTGTGTGTGTGTGTGTGTGATATCGCTGAGAATTTGACACTTATCTGTTATTACATTTAGTGTTGTTAGGTAGAAGCTAGACATGAGCAGTGGAAGGAACGCCCCAAGGCAGAACCCTTACTCCTTGAAGGGGAATGGTGGAGGCATGAGATGGAGGCAAGAACGGTGATAAATAAACTACACATTAAAGCCCAGGGACACAACATCCTGACCTTGTGGCTTCCAAGACCTTGGGGCTGACAGATCAAGAGCCATAGGTGCCAAGCACGTGCTCTCCTCTTTCACCTCTGTCCCAAGGTAACCTCAGCCTCATCATCATGCATTTGCATTGTGGGAACAGCCCCCTCCCTCTCCCCCCCCCCCCCCCCCAAAGAGAAAGGCTGCCAGGACCACTCCAGTACAAACCTTGTATGGTCAAAAACTCCCCCTTGCAACCTGTGGGAGGAGTTCCCCAAATGATTGGAAGCAACCTCCATTAGAGACCACCCCACTGTAGTCACTGTTCCTCCCAGCTCAGAGAGACGCAACAAATACCAAATGTCAAAACTACCTAAGGGCTGATTCCGCTTCGTGGAACGCGCTGGCTGTCACACCTTGAGAGTGTACTTCTGCTTTAATAAACTGCTTTGTGCTTGCTACTTTCCTTCTGGCTGTCTTTATTTGAGCATGGATCCCCACGTAAATCTTCTTGTGGGCATTCCAAGGACGGAGACCTCCATTTACACGATGCAGGCTCTCCCACCAGTAATGGTGTTGCGGGAAGTGATATATTTGACAACTGAGTCTTCCATCATTTGGCTATGGGTACTTTTCCAGCCCTTCAGTACTACACACAATCTCATAAGCTATTCTTCCTTCTGAAAAGACAGTTTCTATAACTACCTTAATTCTACCCTGACATCTGTTCTTTAGCATTATGCACTAAAATGGGAGGGCATGCACCTTGGACTTAGAAAAATCTGAGGTTGAACTCAAGAACTGCTCCTATATAGCAACATATATTTGGCATGTTACTGATCTCTCAACACTTGGTTTCCTTCTTTCTTTAAGTGGAGGAAAATAAGACCTAACTTACTGCAACTTTGTAAAGGATTAGATGAGATGGCTCACTTGACTTCTATGGAGGGTACACTTGACTTCCATGCTAATTAAACATACATTCCTCTCTCCGTTTTCCCAGGGAAATGTCACCCCCTTCTCTACACCTGTAAAACTCCTCTGAGTCTTGCAAGTTCTCCATTGTGTCCCCAATTTTCTGGAGCACAATGTTTACAAAATAGGTCACAGGGTGGACTCTGACTTTGAATCTTGACTTTGAACCTTAATAGCTAAGTAAATTTAGACATGTTATTTAACACCTTTGTGCTTCAGTTTCATCATATTTAAAACTGCAATAGTAATAACACCCTTTAGTCAATGAGGATTACATGAATTAATAAATACAAAGCCCGTAGAGGAGTGCAGGGCACAAAGTAAGTGCTTCCTCATGTCTGGTTGGTTTTTTTTTTTTTTTCCTTCAGCAAAAATAAATTCAATTAAAATTAAACTGCATGCTTCAATCAAATATATTCTTTCATTTCTTTGTCATAATTAATAATTTGGTGTTATATTTGAATGTTTTAAAGTGCTGCATTTATGTCGATATCTATGTTTATTACAGAAATACATCACTAATGTTTGCTAATGTGAAGACAGTATTTTATTTCACTTATTATTTTTGCGTTTGTGCCACTTGTTGTGTATATCTTTTAATATCTGCTCATTATAGTCACTATGGCTACTTGTAGTCTGCATTACTTTTATTACCCTGGATAGTACAATTTTGATTGTAGAAAGCTCATTTTAGAATGAGCTCAGAGAATAGAGGAAACTACTATGTCAAAGACTTTAAAAAGACTGTAATGAATAAAAAAGAGCTGTGGTAAACAATCTTTAGAAGATCATCCGTCCCAAGTGCATCATCCTGATTTCTTATGTTTCATTCATAGCTTAGTGGTGAGGGGAAGAATGGACCCACTCCTGAATGATTCTACTTGGCACTGGGTGGGGGATTAGAAAAATCAGACCTCCCTTTCCTTCATTTATTTTTTTCTTTACTACAATAAGCATTTAGAGCTTCAGGAATATTGATTGTCCGACGGGGTGTTGCATGTAATTTTACAATTTGTTCAATCACTTAGTAGAAAATACACATCCTGCTTGTAGGGGGATGTGCCTGGAACGGACTGATGCTGGCTGTGGAGGATGGCTTGCTGATTTGTTGTTTAGATGAACTAACACACACGATATATTACTGTTTGGAAGTAAACCACTGAAGACTAGCAATAGTTTCTACCCAATTTAAAACACCTTTGGGAGGACAGTTTCTCTGTAAATAATGCTTATACCTCAGAAAGCTATTTATTATGAATGCTCTGGAAACAGACAACGAAATGTTTACAGTTCACGAACCATCCAGTCTCTTGGAATTAACCAAGAAAAATGTCTAAGGTGGACTCAGAAGGGAATTAGGTTTTGGTAAGTTTTTTAGATCTCAAAAGTTGGGACAGTGCTCTCAAATCCATTCATCTTGAGAAGTTCACAAATTTTGAAAGGAAAATGATATAACATAATTATAATAGAACACAGAAATTATGTTCAAATCTGAATATGGTCTTCATAAGTTTATTTAACATTCCTAACAATCTCCAAACTCATCCTTAACCTTAAGTAAAACTTTTGGGGAGGGGGGTCTATGGATATGTAAACAATGACTTGATTTTCATTAAAAATATATACAGGCATGTGCATGCACACATACATAAACACTGATGTGGGGGGAGTATATTCCTCCAAATTTTGCAGTGGTTTTCTTGGAATGGAGGGATGATGGAGATGCCATTTTAATAGAGTTTTTATGCTTCTAGTTTTTTCAAATTCTCTGCGATAAACAGGTGCCACTTTTATAATCAGAAAAAAATCTATTTTAATGTAACCTTCAAGAAGATCTACGAGATTGGGAAATAAAAGGCTTGACAAGATATGTTGAAGGGCCAAACGGCAAGACAGCAGCGCACTGCCACTACCACAGGGATTAAAACCCACTGGCATAGGGGCCATATTCAGCTGCCATTGAATGTAGCGATTTTCCCCTTTTTCTCTGACATGCCATAACTTCTATTCTTATGGTCAGAATACGCATTTGTAATCAATTCTCTTTTGCTACTTGGAAAGGGGCACACAGCCCATCAGCTACTCCCAGAGATAGTAAGGACAACGTTACTTAGCAAATGGCTTACTGAACAGTGCCCTTGTTCGTCTGGGTTCCTCAGTGTTCTCTGCTTCTTGCACACCCTGTGACACGTGGCTGATAGTGGCACACCAGCATTAAAGGAAGGAGGAGTGTTGAATGGCTCATCTCTCACATGCCTCCTTTCTGGATAAAAAGATCTAAAACCTACCTGGTTAATATATAAATTATGTCCCCCCCCACCCCGGTCCATTAAGAAGGTTGCTACTGTCACTTCAAAAGCAGTAAGCTGAAGTTGAAACAGCTCAAAATAATCAGGTTTTGGTGAAGATAGTCTGTTCTTTGCAACGTTATACCTAATAACCTCCTCTAATTGGGCACATATAGTCATGACATCCTCCACAGATAATTCAATGCTTCCATGAAGAACAAACAAAACAAAACAAAGGAAAGCCATCCAGTCTCTAAGGAAATGTATGTACCTAGTGAGAAAGAAAATACTTCAAGGTCATCATAGACAATGTGGACCTGCTCATGGTGGATTTCCTCACTTAAGTCTTTGTTTTCATATTCTATTTCAAGACAAAAGATACGAAATTCAGTATATGCGTGTGTATATACATAATGTATACTACACATGCACCCACATAATTTATGCCATTAAATATATGAGAAGACAGTGAGTGGTGGCCTCTTGAGTCAGTCTGTTGGGGTTCAAATCCTAGCTCTTCCGCTTACTGTCTGGCTTTGGGCAGTTTGTGTAGCCACTCTGTGCCTCAGTTTCCTTTCTTCAAAATGGAAAATATTAACGCATCTAACTTCATGAGATTATGAGAAGGATTAAATAGCTCCATAATATTTTGGAAATATTAATACTGGATTAATAACTTTGGAAATATTAATAATAATGGAAAAATATTAATGCATCTAACTTCATGAGATTATGAAGATTAAATAGCTCCATAAGCGTAAACGTTATGATGGCAGCTGCCATATGGGAAACAAACTTTTGGAAGTTCTGTCATATTTTGATAACTATGCGAATCATACTTTCATGTCTGAGACTGGGGTGTTACAGTGGGACACGAGAAGATGGAATAGGTGTTCTCTAATTCTAGCGAGGAGCAATCTTTGACTCAGTGTATACTAGAAACTGAGACTCAGACAAGTCTAGAGGAAATCGAGAATGAGAGCTTGATGAACGAACACCAAAAGTAAGGCAAACCCCACTAGCAGGGTAGAGTCCAAAAACAAGATTCAAACAGCAAGTAAAAAGAGAAACAAGTAACAAAAACAGTTAAATTAGTGGTAGAAATACACGTACTTAGGAATTTTGTTCCTTTGTTCTGCTTTCGTGCAGTATTTCATTATTTTTATATAAAACGTAAGTTACATGATTTATATTGCACAAGCTAAATAAAAATGATTAAAAGCATATAAAACATATGTGAAAGTTTAGAATACTTTATTCCTATTTTTCCTGGTAGTCCACACCAGATTTATGTTTGTACCTGTTACACCATAATTAAGTTTCATCAATCATTATGTGATAGCATAGTTGTGGCATAGTTACTGAGAAAAATTCAAAAGAACTTAGGTGAAAAATTTCAAAAGAACTTAGGTGAAAATCTAATTCCTTTTGAAGGAGCCCAGTATCACAGAAGACCTGAGGTAAGCCATTGCTTTAAAGACCATGGCTTATTTGCAAATTTCAATTTTATTTATTTATTTTTTTAACTTTTTTTAACGTTTATTCATTTTTGAGACAGAGAGAGACAGAGCATGAACAGGGGAAGGTCAGACAGAGAGGGAGACACAGAATCTGAAATAAGCTCCAGACTCTGAGCTGTCAGCATAGAGCCCGACACGGGGCTCGAACTCACGGACCGCGAGATCATGACCTGAGCCGAAGTCGGACGCCCAACCGACTGAGTCACCCAGGCGCCCCTCAGTTTTATTTTTTAAGTTTCACTTTTCACAAAGTATAATGTTCCATTTTTGGTGGGTGGGTTAGTTGTTCATTTGTTGTTTGTTTTCTGAGATTGCCTGTTGTTCATTTGAAGTGGCATTGTTATTCATTTATCTCTCAAAGTGACAAAATGTTAGATTCAGTTTGCAGATTTATTACTGGCAGCTACTACAGAAGGAAGTTTGGGTCACAGATCAGGTGTTTGTTGGCACAGATCGTTGTATAGACCATGTAACAAATACTAGTCCTTTTTAACTCCAATTGCATTCTACATTTTATTTCTTTGTGTGGAATTAAAAAAACACAAGTTATTTTTTTCTTGATTAAGATAACTGGAGGAATGCATAATAAGAAAGAAATAAAATCAAACGAACTTTTACATTTGTCTATGGATTTGCTAAAAATGTCTGCATCTCCCCTTGGAATTGTGGGAATGGAAATAGGTGTGTTACCCCAAATCAAGAGCTGCATATTTCAGTCTCTGGAAAAATTTTCTGGGCAAATGGAGGCATTGAAGGAAAGAGATTTGTCTTTACTCTTCAGTCCCCACCCATCTACACAAACAGAAAATACGATGGCAGTTTTCAGAGGTGACCGCACTGCCTTCATGGTGGAGAAGAGACAATTTGAGGGAGGCAATATCCCAAGTCCACGAATCTTGAGATCGGAAAGGTTTTCTCATAAAGTCATATTTATATCCAACAAAAACCTTGGATTTTTCAAGAGCAGGCCTATTTTTATTTTTTTTATGTGTGTTTTTATTCTCTCCATGAGTAAATTCATTAGAAGTCAGTCCTAATTATGGTAAGCACATTTACAGTTCTGAGGCAAGAGAGCAAAGGAAATCAATAAAAGGGAAACACCCTGAGAGGAGCCTGAATGAACTCTTGAATCACTAAGATTTTGTGACTAATCAGCATCCTCTTCTTGAAATATCCTGTATACAATCCTAACTGATCTTTTTACTTCGTAGAAAACAACTGGAAACTTTCCAAATGTAACACAATCTTTTTGTTCATTTGTTGACCGGTAGTAGTTTTAAAAGAAATCATTTTCTGTATTCTCCTCAGAGGTATCTTAATTTTCCCTTTCAAACTCGTAATCCAAAAGCACTAAAGTCAGCAGGACCTAATGCCTGATTTGCTACTATGTATGGTGAAATCTAGTGCCAACGATCATCCACGGCCATTGTCCTGCTTCAAATATTCATGATTCTCCACAGTCCAAAATGCATTAAAGGTGGGAATGATGCCAACAACACACAGTCATCCTAGTGACAAGGAGCCTTCTCAGATCAAAGAAGCAAGATGTTAAGGACTTCAAACTAAACTGTCTTTGTAAGAGACACTCACAAAAGCAACGTCAAAGCCCACACCCTGTCTCAGTTATGGAACGCCAATGAAATAAGAAAAACAGAGATGCTCATTCAGTTTCTCTGAGCTCATTTTACTGCAACTACTTTGCTTTTTCCCTTTCTTCCCATTGCAGTCAAACTCAAGGATGTTATACAGTAAAACTGGAACACATTATCAATGCTTTCAAAGACAAAATGAATGACTACTGAGGAATTAATAGAATTTTAGTCAATAAGATTTTGCCAGTGGAGCCTGAGTAGCATGTAGAGTGGGATACAAAAGCAAAGTTAAAATGGAAATAGGAGCTAGAAAGCATACACACGAAGCAAATACACATAATTTAAGTTGCCCCTTTATATCATTTGTCACGAGCCACATCTGCTTTTACACCTGTGCTCCCTTCCTTGATCTATGCTGACACCCTGAAAATGTTAGGCAGGCAGCCAATTTCTTACCCAGTCATTCCTATGATCAGACTCAGCTATCAACTTGCTTTTTTCTTATATTAAATCAAGTATCAACCCCGGGGCTCTGAACTACTTCTGACTGACAGGACCAACAGAAAGTTCTAGGCTAATTACTTCTTAGGAATAGTTCCCAGTGCAAAGAGAGTTACCATTGACCTACTTTGGACTTACAGAAATAATTTATCAGGTAAGATAATTAAGGGAATATAAACCTGTTTCTAAAACGAACCAAGTATCAGAAGTATTTGTTGAAATTATAAGTTGGTATTCCCAGTGCTATCAGATTGGCTTTATTACTCTGCAATGAGTCAATTTTCTTATGTTTGACTTATTTATAAGCTATTCTTTTTCTTTATAAATTATATTTGGCAGGAGGCATTTGAGAGTCTCTTTGATGTATAAACATATTAGTTTTGACTTTTTTCAGTCTGGATATTAAGAGAAACAATCTTTTAAGCCCTTCTTTCCTTCCCCTCTTAACCCCTTCCCTATAAGCAAACTTACACATCCCTTTGCACAGGTGTTCCATTTGTTTGAAGTCCATCCTAAATAAAGGGATGCCCCGATATGAGAGTGGATAGATCTGTGGTGTGGACCACTTCCCATGTGGACTTTTAATTCTCTCTTTTGGAAGCTTAATTGTTTCCTACACTATAGGAAAATTACTGTAACTGAAGAATCTTCTGTAGCATTGGTGGTTCTCTGCTATTGAGAAAATCTTCGGGTTTGTAGATTCTTGATGTTGTCCATAAGAAGAAGGAAAAAGCAAGAGAAAAACCTTGAAATGAAATCATAAAATGTACGTGAGGGGTTTATATGAGCTTATAAACCATCTGTTTTTCTCAAAGGCATTAAAATGTAATGTCTTTAGTATCATGGTTTATCAGTGCCATTCTCTAATTATTATTAGTTCTCTTCCTCTATTTTCCTTACCCCTCTACCATTCATTCATTCGTTTGGTTATTTATCTTCTCCATGTCCAGCATGACTTGTTTTTGTTTTTTTAATTTTTTAATGTTTATTTATTTTTGGAAGACAGAGAGACAGAGTGTAAGCAGGGGAGGGGCAGAGAGAGAGAGAGAAAGAGACACAGAATCTGAAGCAGGCTCCAGGCTCTGAGCTGTTAGCACAGAGCCTGATGCGGGGCTTGAACCCACAAAGTGGGGGATCATGAGCTGGGCTGAAGTTGGACACTTAACAGACTGAGCCACCCAGGCGCCCCCAGCGTGACTTGTTTAACTCCAAAACTCATTTGTGAAAAGATCAAGTGATTGTGATTGATTGTAACTGACCAACCGGCTTTTTAATTCTAACAAAGATATGTCCTCATTTGGAAAGTACCTAAGCATTTTTGGATAACTAGACTTAGTTTTTGTGATGAAATATAAAATATTAATTTCTTAGGCCAGGGTTAAAGAAAGACCAGGAATTAATTTCTCATCTTTGTTCCCATATCACAAATACAGTAATAATTATTCATATCTTGTTATTATTCATAACGCAGGATTGAGGAAATTTGCATGTATAAAACGGTGGGTTTAGTTAGTATCAAAGGCAAAAATAAAATTGAACACTGAGTTGTACTCCTTGTTGCCACACAGCATATGCAATACGTTATGTTTGCGAGAGGACCTGGTCGTGGTTTCATCTAAAATCAACAGCACATTGGGGCACCTGGGTGGCTCAGTCGGTTAAGCGTCCGACTTCGGCTCAGGTCACGATCTCACAGTCCGTGAGTTCGAGCCCCGCGTCGGGCTCTGGGCTGATGGCTCAGAGCCTGGAGCCTGCTTCCGATTCTGTGTCTCCCTCTCTCTCTGCCCCTCCCCCGTTCATGCTCTGTCTCTCTCTGTCTCAAAAATAATAAAATAAACATTAAAAAAAATTAAAAAAAAAATAAAATCAACAGCACATCAAAACTCCCCTGCTTCAGTTGACCAGTACGAGAGTCAGATCACTCCCCAACTGCCTTCTGGTGTATTTTATAGCCTCTTTCCTTCCATGCCTATTTAACTTCATTTATCGCTTTATTCTTGCGTCCTTCAGCTGTTCCCAATCTGCCCTTCATGGTCATAACTAAATACAAAATGTTAACATACAAAGGTATTTATGTAAATGAAAATCAATACGCTTATCACTTTCAGCACCATTCCTTCTTGCTTACATTGGACATTTTAAGTACATTTTATTTAAATGCTAACAACTTTTCATTCTTGCCTGGGAAGTATAATGATCTTCTTGGCTCCCTGCCCCCTGCATCCCTCTAATCTTCACAGCTATAGCCACTTAGCCCCATCTGGAGGTTCAGCTTTATTCCGCATTTTGGAACTAATCTTGTCTCTAGGCTGGGGGCGTACAAGATGTCCTAGCCAAAAGCTAACTGATTCAGCATCCAGTCAGCCTTGCTGCTGATTTCATTCTGACCTTGTAATTTATTTCTGAGATCTAGACGCTCATCTCAGCCCCTTGTAACCAAGGCTTGGCTTTCCACACCAGTTCCGGCAAGTGGGTATCTATCCAGTCTTGCCCGGATCTGTCTCTCTTTTCCTGATTGATAACCAATTCCTTGATCGCTGAAGTTCTGCTTTGTCCTTCTTGTTCCCTTTGTATAACTGGGTTTCTTTTTCTTAGCTCCAGTTGCATGGCTGGGACCTATGACCTCCTGTTGAATTTTTCGGATGCCACCAGCCCTGTGTGTATCTGCTCATTCCACCTGCCCTCATACCATAGATTGGAACTTTTGCTAGAATACCAGGAGTGACACTGCTTGCCTGGACATTTTCCCACTGCCTGCTGCAGGCATCTCCCTTGTCACCAGCTTGAATCCTGCAGGTCTTGAGTCACTACATCTAAGCTGCCGGCAATCTGGCTCTTTTATTCTTGCAGACGTGGCAGGAAAGAAATATTATTTTAATTGCATCTTTGGCTGAATTGTTAGGCTAACACCCTCTAGTTACTTTCCCCTCACCTCTTCATTGTGGATGGCCACTGAAACACTTCAAAACTCAGTTTCCTCTTTGTAAAGTGAAAGGATGGTGGAAATTACCCCTAGGGTTAAAGATAAGCGACAAGAAAAAGTACACAGATGGATCAAACCCATAGTATTCATATGGTTTCTTAAATCTTTGCACCTGCAAAGCAAACTGTGTTACCTAAAGATGACCACTGAAGAGATGAGAAACCAGGGGAATGGAAATTCTAAGAAAAAATTAGGAACCCATGTGAATTTTTTTTAAGTAAAATAATTGACAGCAAGATAATTAACAGCTTTAAAAATGATGTGGAACTACAGATGCAGTCACCAGGAAACATTAAAAATGTAATGTTTAAAGGATGTCTTTCCTATCAGTGTGTCTTAATATATATATTGGCTATGACTATATAGAGTCCAAAAGCATTGAGAGAGCAAAATGATTCTTTGAGTCAGTCATTTATTTTAAAGCAGTGTTTCATAGTCATTTGGGGGAGTTTTAGATAAGTAAAAATTTAAGCCCTACTTCTCTGAAATTCTGATTTATTAGTTTTGGGGTGGAACAAAAGAATCAGTGTGTCTAAAAAGTTTCCAGAGTAATTGTGATGATCAGCCAGGTTTGGGAACGATAAATCCATTAGCCATTAAGATGCCCAAAATGCTCTTAAGAAGTTACACATTTATTTACCTCAAGGTGGTCAAACCAGTACATAAGCTCTCACCTGGCTGCTAGCTGCCCATTGGTGAGAAATGTTTGGCAGGTATGGAAAACTCTACTGCTGTCTGCATTTATTAGTGGGTGGCTAATTCACCTGGCTACAGTGTCTACCTGTAAGTACCTGATTAGTTTACCCTAAGAACTCCAGTTTGCTCTGTTGCAATCCACCACTTAATCCTCATTCAAAAAAACTGTAAATATTTTAAGTGCAGGCTGTTTCACTCTTGCCAAAATTATCTTGCCTTCAGTTTTTTTCTTCTTGTTCTTTGGATGAGTGGCTCCCTCCACCCACAAAAATTTGATCCAAATTACTGTTGTTTGCCTCCAGCTCTACTGAGATATAATTGCCATATAACATCGTATAAATTTAAGATGCGCACGTGTTTGATATGCTTATATATTGCAATATGATTACCACCATACTGTTAGCTAACACCTCCATCACGTCACACAATCACCATTTCTTTTTTTGCGATAAGAACATTTAAGATTTACTCTCTTTGCCACCTTGATCGAAATGATTGTTAACTCCTCTAGACAAACATAGTCTGCACCATGAAGACAACAAAGGGCACTTGGCTGTTTTCCTGAAAGCTATGTGTATAAGTGAGGGGGAACCCTGCCTCTTTCCACTATCAACACCACAAAGACCTCATGCTGAACTTTGGGTTGCTCCCTTTGGGGATGATTTAGGCAGGACTAATACACGTGGATGCCCCAGCGGACTAACATTTTGGGACTCATTCAAAATAATGAATATTATTCATTATTTGTTCAACATGTTTCCCGAAGGAGTCGAGTATTCTTTGGATGAAGGGAGAAGTTGATCCTAGAGAGAAGCCCAGAAATCATTCTTCGCTTTACTGCCTTCTTAATTTGGCTATGGGTACGCATATGCAGAACCCTTCAATTCTCTGCAATTACTCAGATGCACCATCTTAGAAAGCAGATTAGCAACCATCCATTGTTTATTGACCATGGTTCCTAAGAAACGTCCTGATAAGTATGATTTTTCTATCCATCTTTTAACATTGACAGTATCTGGGGGTCTAAATGGTATCTTAGCGTATCGTATCAAGTAACGAACGTTCTTAACAGCTGCCTGACTAGTCCAGCTCTTAATTCAGCCTCAGAAATTCCTTGCTGTTATTAGAGCCCTTAATTTTCCCCTTAGGAACTGGATTGGAAAACGTGCTGAAAATGTCTTTTAGGAAGTGGTCGAGGGAATAAAAAGAAATTATTGTCATGATTTGTTTAAAGAATAAAAAGAATGCGTTACCAGACATCCTCAGCGTCTTCATCGCATTCTGCACCAAACTGGCAGATATCACAGGTGGAAGTCTCCTTTTGACTGGTTTCTCCTGAGCCTTCATGAACTGGAGAGCAGAAAAAGGGAAACAGAAAGAATTCCGATAAGTATGCCTACTACCCACACTCAAAGACTATTTTATCAAGGCTACTTTTCCAAAAGGCCAGTTTGCTTTTTGGGCCTTCAAAGAATGTCTTATTCACCTCTTTTCTTCCCTAAATTTAGGGGAAACTCTAGCAATAATATGCAGCCATTGCTATGTAATAAACACTTGAGGTTCTTACAAACAAAATGAAACAACAAACAAGAGGTTTAGTGGATTTGTCAAAAAGACTTGGTTAATAAGTAGACCATATGAGTTATTAATTAAAAGGGATTTAGATTGTTACTTGCCTAGAGGAAATATCTCGTGTTTACTTTACAAACAATACTTTGCATTTTCTCTTTCCTAAATTATAAATCTTTTTCATTCAAAGACTTTTATACATAATTAAAAACATTTAAAAGGGCAGTCTTGACTTATTAGATATGTCTTCTCTCTCTTTTTTTTTTTTTTGCAAAATGTTTAGTACTTATAAGGAAAATATGTTGATTATAAGTTTGTAGAAAAAAACTTTGAGCTGGTTTATACAGTAATTTCTTGAATCTTATATAAATATTGCACAGAGCCCATCACAGTGATTTCCTCCAGGAGGATTATGAACATATATTTCATTTAAAAAATACATATTCTCATTGATGAAAATTATTCATATTGCTCTTTTTTTCTCCCAGAAATTACAAGTATAAAATATGCAATATATAACTTAATTACAAAATTAACTTTTCAAAATCAGGACACAGTCGTGTAAGTTGGACTCAAATATTTTGACTCCAAGGAATGAAAATCTGAGCAACACTTTTGAGATGATGGATTACTATTTATCCAATTAAAAAAATATACAGTTGAAAGTAAAAATAGTTTTGGTTATAGATGACAAATTGCAACAACCTAACTACTCTACAGATAATTTTATTCTGTGGACAGATCATATACTTAAAAAGAAAACAGATGTAAATCAAGAGGATCTTTTTGTTTTAAACATTTTTGTTTTTATTTTATTTTTGAGAGAGATGGGAGACAATGCAAGTTGGGCAGAGGCAGAGAGAGGAGAGAGAGAATCCCAAGCAGGCCCTGCACTGGCAGCACAGAGCCAGACGTGGGACTCCAACCCACGAAGATGTGAGATCATGACCTGAGCTGAAACCAAGAGTTGGGCGCTTAACTGACCGAACCACCCAGGCGCCCCATAAATCAAGAGAATCTTTAAAAGTGCACTTCTGCAAAAGGTTAACTATTTTCAATAGAAAAAAGAAAATAAGCAATTAAGTATGGAAATTTCTCCAATCTTTATGGACCCTAATAAGATCACATCGTCTTTAACAAAGACAGAATGTATTAAGAAGCACATGGAAACTAACAAGTCCAATCCTACTTATTTTGTTTTAATATGATATTTTCCTCATTTATTCTCTATTAGCAAGAGAGTTTTTAACATTTACAAAAGCAGAGGACTTTATTCCTTGCTTTTCTTTAATTTACTGCTGTGCACGTAAGTGATTTGATTTACCAAAAAAAAAGACAGGAAGATATCTGAAAGAGTTCACTGTTTTATAGTTTTTTTTCAGGAAAGGTAGAAATATTTAGTTTTTCCAAAGCAACTTTTCTTCCCCCTCTGTTCTTGATGGTTTGCACTCACATTTCAAAAGAATTATGAATTAAAGAGACAAGTTCAATTACAAAAGTATGGAGGGTATAGTTTTAAATTTGGAAGACTTGAGAAAAGGTATTCCTCCCCAGAAAGAAGAAGGAATTTTAGACTTTGATAGAATAGACAGCAGTTATTATCCACTCTATTACTTTAATACAGTGGACCATGGGGATAAGAAGGAAGCTGTGGTCTCTCCTCAGGAGAGAACGAACAGCTGCGGCCTCTTTATTACTTTCTTATTATTAATGCAACACAGAAGCTGCTAATGGGAGAGAGCCTTTTAGTGTTAGCAAGATTAGCAGCTTCCAGACTAAAACTTCCCACCACTCAGGAAACATACGAATGCAACGGGAAGGTCCTTAATGAGCAGTTACGGCCACTTAGGGGCAGCTCCGTTTTCTTTTGCAGTAGAGATCCGAGGTTACGGATCTACTGGAAGTAATCTAGGGGATGAGTTGTGCTAACTCAGCAAAACTATTACTAATGTTTCTACTCAAAGTCATGTTTCATTTCTATAAACGGACGGTCATTGGTAGAATGAAGATGTCTGCAAATTCTCCCATACGGATGAAGCGGCCAATTCAGAAGCAGCAGTGGCAATGCCTCCATCAATAAATATTTGGGGAATAAAGTGATTGTATTTGAAGTCATCCACAATGAAAACTAAAGTAACATCGCTCCATATTACCTGAACCTTTGTAATAAATTGGTGTGTGGTTTTCATTGAAGCAAGCAGACCAGTGGTTCTTAAATAGGGTGGGGCTCAGAAGCTCTGGTAGATTTTGTTCATTTATTTTTAGTTTTTGGCATAACTGCCTAGGATATCCTTGTAGACACTGGAGTTGTAGCCTTGATGCCTGGATACGTATATTCTAAAAAACGGACCATCCCTGCCTAAGAATCTCTGCCCTAAGCAAGAAGACTTTGTCTGTCCCGAGCATTCTCTCCTTGCGTTGTTGAGCACAGGACTTGTGACGCATTAAAGTCCACAGGGAGCATCCGGAGGTTTGATTAAAATGCAGGTTCTGATTCAGTAGGTGCGAGGTTATAATTTTCTTACAAGCCCCCACAGGCCGACGCTCTGGGTCCACAGACCACATTCTGGGTAGCAAGGGTAGCACTGTGTTTTTCAACCCACAATCCATAATTTATTAGCAGGTAGTGAAAAGGTAGTGGGTCACTTACCAAGTTTTTGTAAACATGAGAGAGAATATACCAGAATAGAAAACACTGAGTGCATCTCGTTTAGCAAGTATAGGTTTTATTTTACAACACTGTTTTAGTTATCCGTATGTACATCTACACAGAGCTGCAATATAAATTTCATTTCTTACTAAAGGTCACAGTCATAAAAGCCTGAAAACCACTGATTTAGCACACGGTAGATGCTCAGTAAATGTGTATCGAATTGGACTATTTCTTCTTCCCGTTCTTTCTACGTTGTCAGAAATGAGAAGGGTCAGTGCTTCATCATTTGCATTCGTCCACTGATTACATGGGAATAAAAGTCATTTATCCTAAAGTATTAGTTCAACTATTCATTTGCATTTTAATCCTTTTATTTTGTGAGGTAAAATCATTATTTCCCTTTATTCTGTAGAAACTTAGATTTCAGCAACTGACTGAGGGAAATGTGAGGGGTGAAGGAGGCAGTGCTCCTACAAGCATATTTTACCAATTGTGGAGCCCTGTAGTTAGCCCTGTTTTCATCCCCGGAGATTCTGAATTGGGGGATTATAAGAGATAATCAAATCGCTTCTCTCTCAACTCTCCTTGCCCCTGGTGGTTTCATCTGGAGGTTACCAAAGTTCGTTTATCACCACCTTGTTCTGGCCCAACACAGGTCTTCACATTGGATGCGCCTCCTGGGCCATATTCTCTTCCTGGCTCACTGTAGTGTCTCCTGGGTCTCTTGCTAGCCTAACCTGTGTTATGCCATGTCTGAAAACATCACAAAATAATAATGTTCAAACAGTTATTCAATGTCACTTATTTTGTCAAAAATTGCACTAACATTTATATTCATTGAAATGCTCGGATCTTAAGTGTATCTTTCCATCAGTTTTGGGGAATGCCCATCAAGACAAGGAACAACTCTATCATCCCAGAAGGTTCCTTTGGGCCCCCTTCCCAGCCATCATCCTACCTCCACTCTGTCTCTATATAAGGCAGATCAGTGATCTGATTTCTGTCACCGCAGAAATCTGTTTTAACTATTCTAGAAAATCACATTAAGGGAATCACACAGTATTTAATTATTGTGCTCACCTTTGTCACTCAGCATCATAGTTTTTGAGGTTAATTCAGGTAGCAATGTGTATCAGCAGTTTATTTCTCTTTATTGCTTGGTATTCAGTTAAATGAATATATCAAAATGTACCATTTTCTTGTTGCAAAACATGGTTGTTTTCAGTCACTAGCTGGAAACAATAACTGAGTATTTATTAATCAAGCTGGTAAAAGACTTTTTGTACATGTTAGTTTTTACATCTCTTGGACAACTGGGTGTCAAGTACAAATTATTCTTGTTTCTCTTTTTTATTCTCAAGTTGCAGGAATCTTGAATATATTTAGGTTTCAATTTTTGTCAGATGTGAACGCTGTCAGAAGTCGTGAGGTAGAGGCTGAGGTTCTTTGTTTTTCCCCTATGGACAGGGTTTTTTCCTCTTGACCTGTGGATGTAGTGAAATATGCTGATTGATCTTCATGTTAAGCCAACCTCCCATTGTTGGGATAAGTCCAGCTTAATCCTTTTATATAATGCTGGATTTCATTTAACGATATTTTGTTCAATTTTTAAAAATCTGTGTTCATAGGATATACTGGCAGTGATTTTCTTCCCTTATATTGTTCTTGTTTGGTCTTAGTATCAGGAATAAAACTGTCTCATGATATGAATTGAAAGTGTTCCCACTTTCTCTATTTTAAGAAAGTTTGTGTATGACGATACTATCATTTGACTTCGCTATACAAGGCTATTTACATTTTCTATTTATTGATTTCTGCCCTTATGCTTATTATTTCCTTTCTGCCATATAGTCAGGGTTTACTTTATTATTTTTCTTTTCTTTTTTTAAATATTTATTTATTTTGAGAGAGACAGAGAGAGAGAGAGAGAGAGAGAATCCCAAGCAAGCTCTACACTGTCAGTGCAGAGCCCAATGCAGGGCTCAATCCCATGAATCCTGAGATCATGACCTGGGCAGAAACCAAGAGCCAAACATTCAACCGACTGAGCCACTCAGACACCCCTATTGTATTTCTAGTTTCTCAAAATGGAAGCTTGATTTTCTACCTTTCGTATTTCCTAAGATAGTCATTTAAATCTGTAAATTTCCTTCTAAAGACTGTTTTAGCTGCATCCCATGAATATGGATATATTGTGTTTTCATGTATTTATGTTCAAAATATATATTGTAATATCCTTTGGGTTTTTTCCCCTCTGGTCCATGGATTATTTTAGTAAGTATGTTTTTAACCTCAAACTATTTGAGGCTTTTCCAGGCTATCTTATTTTTATTCATCTTTAATAATTCTATCATGGATGAAGAACATATTCTGTTTAATTTAAATTCTTTGAAATTACTGAAACTTGTTTTATGGCTCAGAACATGATCTATCTTTTTGAATATTCCATATGCATCTTAGAAGGTGTAACTTTTTTTGAGGAGTAGTTTTCTATAAATGTTAATGAGCTTAAGTTGATGGTTCATATTATTCGAAGCATCCATAACTATACTAAGCTTTTGTTTAATTGTTCTATCTTTTCCTGAGAAAGGTATTTAAAATCTCTATCAGTGACAGTAAAATTATTTTTAGAGCTCTTTTGCCGTGTTGTTTTCTTTTGTCCTGTATTTGGAAGCTTTGATATTGGGTGTGTAAACACTTAACAGTCTTAGGTCTTTTTAAATAAGTGACCCTTCTATTGTTATGAAGTGCCCCTTTTTAATCTCTGGTAACACTATTCATCTTGAAATCAACTTTGTTCTGAAACGTATATAGCCATAGCAGCTTTTGTTTGCTTACTGTTTCTATTTACTTACACCCAACATGTCTGTTACGTGTTTAAAGGGTGTTTCTTGAAAACAACATACAGTTGGATCTTTCTTTTTTACCCAGGCCGAATATGTCTGCCTTTAATCAGGGCATTTCATGAATTTACTTTAATGCAATAATCAAGATGTTTGGTTTTAAGTCCATCAACTTGGTACTTGATTCATACTTGGCCTATCTTTTTGGGGTCCTCTGTTGTCTTTTCTATCGTATTGTTTTCTTTCATTTAGGTGAATCAAATATTCCATCTTGTTCATTTTATCTTATCTCTTCTAATTTTTTTGGTTATACTTTTTATGTTATTATTTTGGTGGTTGCTTTAAGAATTATAAATGCGTTAAATAAAAAAAAACAAGCAAACTCGATTTCTGTATCATCAAGTATACTAGAATTTGGGAAGAGTACTTAAAGATCTACAGGAATAATATATTTCTAATAAAATTGGATCTGCCTTCCCCAAAAAAACAACAAAAGAATTACAACATGCCTCTTTATTACTTCACGAACAATTTAAGAACTTTATGACAATATATTTTTAATTACCGTAGTTTACATTTCGCATATTTATTGTCATGTATCACACTTCTGCCTTTTTAAAATTAGTTTTACTTTACACAGCTGCCCTACTTGTTTTTGTTAATTTCAAAGGCAAAGGCCAGAGATTTCTATACTAACGAAGACTCCCGCCTGTCATTGTTAAATGACCGACTTGTGACACATTTGCTCTAACTTTTCAAACTTATCTATAGTCTCACATTCACCATGAAAAACATTATTGACATATGACATTTATAGTAGATTGTTTTATTTTTCCCATTATGTTTCTACACTTTCCAATAAAAGGACTGTATAATTCCTTTCCACATCCATATTTCCATTGAGTTCCATGGTGCCACTATTGGTCTTGTGACTTGCTTTTGCCACTGAAATGTGGGTGGAAATGAGAAGCTATATAAAAGCCATTATGTGGCTTTCTACTTTCTTGCTCTTTCCCTTTGCTTAAAAAAGGAATATTCAAGAATAGGAGTGGTTACTTTATTTATTTAAAAATTTTTTTTAATGTTTATTTATTTTTGTAAGAGAGAGGGAGACACAGAGTGTGAGCAGAGGAGGAGCAGAGAGGGAGGGAGACCCAGAATCCAAAGCAGGCTCTAGGCTCTGAGCTGTCAGCACAGATCCCGACATGGGGCTCGAACTCACGAACCGTGAGATCATGACCTGAGCCGATGTTGGATGCCCAACCGACTGAGCCACCCAGGGGCCCAGGAGTGGTTCCTTTAACCAATCCCAGAATGAGATGATATTCAGAGCACAGCCACAGTTAGCTGCAGCCATGAGAGCAAGAATTATACCACTGATGTTATAAGCCTGTGAGACTTTTTTTTTTAATTTACTTTGAGAGAAAGAGAGAGGGAGCACATGCATGTGAGTGGGGAGGGACAGAGAGAGAGAGAGAGAGAGAGAGAGAGAGAGAGAGGGAGAGAATCCCAAGTAGGCTCCACACTGTCAGCACAGAGCCCCACACAGGACCCAAACTCACAAACCACGATGTCATGACCTGAGCCGAAATCAAGAGTCAGACGCTCAACCAACTGAGCCACCCAGGTGCCCCAAGCCTCTGAGATTTTGAAGTCATTTGCAACTCGACATTTACCCAGTGACAGATGACTAATAAGATATCAATGAATGTTACCAGTTAATGCTAAGGAAATGTATTTTCACACTTGTTTTCCACACCTCAGATTTCGGTTGCATTACTTACCTACACAACCCTAGATCTACTTTTAATTTTCTGCAACTCTGCCTTCAAACTTTTTGCTATCTATTTTCTACGGCAACACATATTCTGCAATAGTTAAGGTGTGTTTCTTTTTAACATTTTTATTTTTTCACAGCATAGCAGAACCTATCCCAGTCTGTGGATGGTTCCCATCGCCTTCATCATGTAGCTCACTAGTAGATCTCCTTGACATATATACGGTGTCCCATTTAAATCAAGCATAGCATAAACGTTAAACGTAGTACAAGCATGTATGAATAGAAGCCTCCACATGCGCCAAGCCTGAAATGAAACAGGCAATCCCTAGCACATCACTGTGTCCACAAAAAGAATGAGACTTCTGAGCTTAAACGTGACCCACATGTATTGGTTCTAAACTCGTTTCCATTACTCTACAGTTGAAAAAAAATTCCATACATTTTATGTAGGCCTTAATCTGAATGTTTGCTAAATCTAGAATGCCTTCTTCTTTTTCCGTTTTATGGTTCCTATCAATCAGGTATTCAATGTTGCTGCTGTTGTTGTGTCTTTCCTAGGTAGGTCGACTGACAAAGTAATTCTTGGCAGACTTAACTTTTTCCGCTTTGTTTACATAGAAAAAAGATTTAAATCAGTGATAACATTCAATATAACTGTTGTTACTAAAATTACTTTGATTACTAAATTATAAACAACAATGTTTCATTTTGAATTACTTCCAGAAGTTATTATTTCATTATCACTGAAAAGCTGAACTTTGAGTTTACCTTCCAATGAAGGAAAATTCCACTTAAACAATGGGAAGTTTTTATTTTATTTTTTAGTTAAAAAAAATTTTTTTTAATGTTTATTTATTTTTGAGACAGAGAGAGACAGAGCATGAACAGGGGAGGGTCAGAGAGAGAGGCAGACACAGAATCTGAAGCAGGCTCCAGGCTCTGAGCTGTCAGCACAGAGCTCGACGCGGGGCTCGAACTCACGGACCATGAGATCATGACCTGAGCCGAAGTCAGACGCTTAACCGACTGAGCCACCCAGGTGCCCCCCGACAATGGGAAGTTTTTAAATCATAACTCTTCTTTAATTGGAACGACTTGTCTATTTTGCCTTTTGTATGCCAGTTTTACCTCTCACATGCCTTTCCCATGTAAGTGGAATGTAAATGATGGCAGCTGCTGACAGTTCTTAGAGGCTCAGATAATTCTAAGCCTTGGTCATGTTCTGTTGTATTTCCCAACATTTCCCTAAAACCCCAATATGACTTTAAAGAAAAATAAGAATAAGAAATATTTTCCTTTTATTCATATTATAATGCAAGGATATTTGTTATATGAAAAATAATTATGCCATTACATCATATTACTGAAATTCTGAAGCAAGAGAAGTAGCATTTTGCCGTGCTCTTTACAAAACTAACCCAGATTCATCGTGTGTATGTACTGGCTCCACGAGGCAATAAGATGTTTCAGATTTTAGGGAGGAAATCCATTATCTTTGCTTCAGTTTAATTAAAAGAGGTACAGTTCCACCGACAATTTTTAATTTTTAAGTGATTTAAGTGCCAAAAACTAGAGGAAGGCTACAATTACACTTACGCATAATGATCTAAAATTCTAAAAACCACTTGAAAGTCTAAGACCTAAGTTCACGACTGAGCAAATGTAATTTTATATTAAACACTCAAAAGAAGAGATCATTACAGAAAATTTAATTTTTCATAATTAAACTAGTTTGCTAGAGCTTGACAAAGTTCCTTTAGAAATCACACGTAATTTATCTTCTGCACAACTGAAAATAATTTAAGAGATGAATACGATGCTACTATGTTGATGCACAATTCGACTGCCATCACTGAAGTCTGACTGATTTCATTCAGTCCTATCGAGCTAGAACCAAAGGTACTCAGCCGATTAAAAAAAAAGAAGCGACAGAGAAATGAAATGAGGAAAGAAGAAATGAGGGAAGGAAGGAAGGATGGAAAAAATAAAATAAGAAAAGAAAAATGCTTACTTTGTTTGACATCATGCATACCAGAATTCATGAAAGCAAGTTACTATGTCAGACTTCAGGCAACTCTATCATATCAATCATGTGATAATTACAAACAAAAATACTCTTCTTATCCTCAGTATCATGGATTTGAATCATTTTACACAAATTCATATCAATAATTTAAATGTTTTTCTTACTAAATGCCTGAACGATGAGACATTTATTTTTTTATTGGTGAATTCTGAACATTGGCTTGGGTTAAATGAGTTGCTGTAGAGCACGGTGAATACCAAATCCTCACGAGAGGAGACAGAAAAGATTAGGAGGCGGAAACAGTAAATGTGAGGGACAGCGGAGTACAGAGTTGCTGATGAGGACAACACGGAATGAGGCATTCGTGGGATAAGGATGTATAGTCAGGAAAGGGGTTTTTATGGAAGGATGGCGTTGAGGCATCACCGTATTCTGACAAGCATGAGGGAGTGGAGAGGAACAAGTGTATGCAGAGAGAAAGAGGACGATCAGGGAAGCAGTGTCCTTGAGGAGGGATGGGTTTAGACGCAGGTGTAGTGGTTGGTCTCAGAGGTAGGGACGCGTCTTCCACCCCAGGAAGGATGGCAGATTATGTGGGTGCAGACGTATGGAGGTGGTGACACTGGAAAGGGAAAGATGAAACAGGTCTCCGCTGGGTGTCTTTATTACCTCTATCGTATCTCTACTTAAGAGAAAGGCCATCGGTTGGCAGGACGTGGTAAGAAAGGAAAAGAGGTGGAATACTGTAGGAGAGTGAATGTGAATGAAGACAGAAGGCTTTCTAAGTCTTTCTGCTACTAATTTGTTGCTTCCCAACTTGGTGCTTAATTCTCCTAATTAGCAAATCTCTGATGAATAAAGATGTATCTTTATTAGCTTGCACTTCTGTATGTATTTAGTACATGACATTTGGTGTTGAGAACTTAAAGGCATTTTGTGATGTTGAAAGTTTCCTTTGAATCATCAGATAACGACTAAATTGGCAATGGAGTTAACTCGAACCTACTTAATGTTTGTTTTGCTAAAGGGGCTTCACAATCTGGTAACAATTTACATGCCATGTTTATCTCCTAAATATTTTCCCATTCCGTCTTGTCACCACTGAACTAGTACCGATCTGCATCATGCTTTGCCTAAACTTCTAGCTACCTGACCTCTGTACTTGCAAACTTGCCTCTCTTAAATATATCTCCCATGTATCTCATTGAAATGCAAATCTGATCACGCCATTTAAAATAGAAAATGACATGAAGTAATCTAAAGGCAACTGGATGACATACAGAATTCAGGCCTTGGGCCGGGAGGGTTGGATTTGGGTTGCCTAGATTCTCTCTTGATCCCCCCGATTTCTCATGTGAAAAATGAGAAGGCTGCCTCGCTTAGTTTCCAGGCAGTGGGGAAGATTAAATGGAAGGATGTGTGAAAGTGTTTTGCACCCTCTAACGTGCTCTGCCACCCTAAGGTGTGAGCATTAAGAAAGTATTAAAGGTGAAATAAAGTCATTATCTTATTCCGGGCGACAAGGTTCTTTGAAGGATGTCTAAGGCTGAGTGTCACAAACGTGAATTTTTGGCCCTTGTAAGTGGCCTGGGACTGATACTGAAGTAGGAGTCTTTGTGGGAGCAGGGAAATAAGAATCCCAAACAACACAACAAAATGGAGAAAGAAAAATACTGAGCAACTTACAGAGGACGTCTTGCACCACAATATCCCATTTAGTGTCTTACGTGAAGGAGGGAAATGGACTGAGGAAGGTGCAGGAGAGAAGTGGATGGAAAGTCCCTGATAGATACTCTCAGAAATTGTCCAAAGCTCCAAGCCTTTTTGTTCTAGTGTACGGGATCTCAGAACAAAGAAAGCACCAAAGTGACATTTTCTTTCTCTTTTTTATTGATGGAGGTAAGAATTCATTCAATAAGGCTTTATCTCCACCCCCCACCCCCACTTGCCTGCTATGGGCTCTGGCTTTCACGAAAAGCCCGAAAACCATATTCTGTCTGGTTTTGACTCCCAGCTCCAAGTGAGACTTAAAAATGAAATTTATAAAGATCAAGACTTGTTTGAATATATAACATATTGATATAAATAGGCCAATGAAATAAAAGAGCAGCAGTAATAATGAAGCCAATTTTAAGAGGTCACAGCATTTCATAAAACTGGTAGTTAAAGCAATAATTTTTCGGAAGTGCCTGTGATATTTTCCAGCCTAGTTTTGCTATCTCAAGTCCAGTCTTTAATTCTGGGAATCACAAACACTAAAATAATAGGAAAATGTCAGGGCTGGAATTCAGTGTTTGTGGTAAGTCTGTGATCAGATCGGTCTGGTGCTCGATCTAGGAACCTATCTTCCTCCACCCCAACTTGTTCCATACTGAGAGTACCTGTTTCATTTCTATAATTTCCCTACTGCCTACTGGCTCTAGTTGGTGGAGTTCGGTTACTATTGTGTTTTCCTTTTCTAGTTTACAGCTGTCTCTCAAGCTCGGGGTTCAAATCGGTAACATATTGCCTACTCCCTAGTACTCTTGAAGACCTCTCTTGTGAAATACATTTTGGAATCAGCCCTACTTGCTACCAAGTAAGGCTGGCCCTGCTGTCTTCTGTTTCACTCCCTCCCAAAAGAAGTGCTTGCACATATACTATTTCAAGTCAACATAAACAAAAGAAGACAAGAAAAAAATGTACTCTCAAAAGTGTAAGGATAGAAAGGGCAGGATTACCCAATTTGAGGTGTGAAAGAAGACAGGAACGTCTTCCACAAAATGGAAACAAAGAAAATACAAAACAAAACAAAACCCACAAAATTGCCTAAGAAAGCTAGAATGCTGGACTAGCTTGGAAATTGACTTCTGGCTAATCAATATGTCTACTTACAGAACCATTAGCTCAGTCTGAATCTGCCAAGTGGAAAGAATGAATAATTGTGGGAAAGACGTCTAGATTTTTTAAAAATTGCATGGATTTTAGAGAAAATTTTATTGCCATTAGATTGCCAAAGATATCCAGAGATGAATGGAAAGTGATAAAAAAATTTTAATATTAGCAATGATCTATTGGGAATTCATAATGACACCAATTTTCTAAACTTTAGATTTTTAAACTCAGACCACTTTCATTTATAGTTTCATCAAAATTAATGGTCCTTTTATTTTGAACACCTTATACCTGCATTGTAAGATAATTGGAAATAAATTAATTTCTCTGTTTTTATAGATTTAGGGAAAAAAATCTTCAAGTTTTAGGGAAAGTTGCCCTTTGTCTAAGCCATGAAGATTTAGGTTTAATAGGGACTGTAGCTTATTGCTTCTGCTTAATGTTTGTCTTAATAATTACAGTATTGAAATACATCTATGCTAAAATTATCAGGCATAAAAATATGATTTAACTTTGTGAATAAATAAAAACACATTGATAAATACAATAGATGCAAGAAGAAAACATTTTAAAAGGTCAACACATTTGTATTATAACATTGAGTGTTATACTGATGGAATTAGTAGCAAACTTTTTTTTTTTTTTTTTATTCTTCTATTTTTGTAGAGCTTTACTGTTGTTCATCTAATATAAGATTGTAGTTCAGTTCAGGGGTGCCTGGGTGGCTCAGTCGGTTAAATGTCCGTCTCTTGATTTCGGCTCAAGTCATGATCTCATGTGGTTCATGGGATCAAGCCCTACCTTACTGGCTCTGCACTGACAGTGAGGAGTCTTCTTGGGATTCCCTCTTTCCCTCTCTCTGTGCTCCTCCCCCACTCATAATCTCTCTCTCTCTCTCTCAAAATAAATAAATAAACTTCAAAAAAGATTGTAATTTCAGTTTAGAAGTTAATGAGTTTTTTTTTTTAAAGTCAGTTTGGAAATCAAGGAAGTATTTCTAATGAGTATGAAATATTGGTCAATAAGCAAACTTGAATGATACATATTATATTTAAAAATATAAATATTAAGTATAAATACAACTCTGTTTAAAGTTTCCCTATTTATTACCTTTAGGATAAAAACCCACAGTCCTTACCATTGTATACCAAGGGATACAGGAGTGCTGATGCATACGGGCACATGTACCCCAATGTCTACAGCAGCACTTTTAACAATAACCAAATTATGGAAAGAGCCTAAATGTCCATCAACTGATGAATGGATAAAGAAGATGTGGTTTATATATACAATGGAATACTCCTTGGCAATGAGAAAGAATGAAATCTGGTCGTTTGCAGCACCGTGGATGGAACTGGCGGGTATTATGCTAAGTGAAAGAAGTCAGGCAGAGAAAGATAAATACCATATGTTTTCACTCATAGGTGGATCTTGGGAAACTTAACAGAAGACCATGGGGAGAAGAAGGGGGAAAAAGAATTACAGAGAGGGAGGGAGGCAAACTATAAGAGACTCTTAAATACTGAGAACTGCGGGCTGATGGGGGGTGAGGGAGAGGGGAAGTGGGTGATGGGCACTGGAGGAGGGCTCCTGTTGGGATGAGCACTGGGTGTTGCATGGAAACCAATTTGACAATAAATTATAGTTAATAAGAAAATAAAATAAAGTCATTTATGAATTACCACCAACCTATCACTCTGTCTTCATCTCTAGGCACCCAGCATGCTCCTAATGGTATAGCTCCTCATGGTTGCCTGGGTGGGATTCACACGTGCAGTTTCTACTGTTTAATGGCCAATTCTGACTCTAACTTGAAGACTCTGGTGTAGCCCCACACTGTTCAGCAAAGATGCCCTCACTTTCCGCCCTTGTCCTTTATTCCCAGGATGTGTAGAGCTCTTGGTGTGTGTCCCCAACACACTCTTTGTATGTAGCACATTGAAGAAGTAGGGTTGATTCACCGATTCTCCCAATGTCCTATGAGTTCTTCAAGGTCAAGTCATATGCTTTATTTGCTCTTATATCTATTCTCAGCTCAGGGCTTGGGAGGTGATGGGAAGTAGTGGTCAGAGAGGGGAATTGAGAATTTGAGGTCTTTTGTGTTGTAGCAGTTCCAGGTAATGAGAAGATAGGACCACATTTCCAGGCAGCAAAAATGAGGTCGAGGAGTCTGAGGAACTATGGGGGCCAGTATTGAGAAGAAATAGAAGAGAGACTCTTTGGTAGTTACATGTTGTGCATAAAATGTCTGGGCACAGGGAGAGATTACCTTTCCCTGGATATTAAATAGGCCCTGGAACTAGTTCTGGCCAGTGAGTTGTTGAATGGAAGTGATAGCTGGTTGAAGATCTTCCTTTTTATTGAAGAATGCCCGAGAGGGGCGGGAATGGAGGCCAAATTAGAAGGCTATGGCACGGTGATAGTAAATAATAGAAGGTGGGCACATAATTTGGAGAGAGGATGGACCAGATCTGCTGATTGATTAGGTGAAGGTATAAAGTCAACATTCAAGAGACCTATTCCATCTGCCGAGGTCCCTGAGTGATTGCAATGCTGCCCTCACCTAGCACGTTACCCAGTCACTCTGTAGTAAATGTGTGGTGAGAATAAAAAAAATAATAAACAAACAAACAAACAAACAAACAAACAAACCTGGGTTCTTTTAAGAGATGTTTGTTTCTACTGAATACCCTTGCATAACCTAGCGTAACTTGATTATGTCGGAACATGCGGCTGAGAAGCATGAATGCAATCTGTTCCATTGCGCTGATTTCACCAACTCCCAGGTACCTAACTGATGGTTACCCTGGAACAGAGCATACAAAAGTGAGCAAGCACTGATTCATTGAGGAAAAAGGCAGTGATGTGGGGTTCAGCAGCTTATACCTAAAGTATGGGAAAGAGTAGTATCAGCAAATAGCATGGGTTTTGAATAAGAAGCAGTTTAATGAGTGACGATATCAGCTTTCCTCGATGACGGTTTGAAGATGATGATATGAAGCCAGAAATATATGGCTTCTTCCTAGCCTTACATGGAAAGGTAGAGAAGGAAATAAGATTTGGAGGAAGATTATGCTATCACTGGGGAGAATATACAAGGAAATTATCAAAACATTTAGGATAATTTAACCTTACTTTTTTCACTAGAGCTAATATTGATAATAGCTACCAAGAAACCAAAAAAAAAAAAAACCACACACCCAGAACATACTAAGTTCTTGTATCCTTAAATAGGCCCAATTTTACTTTCACAGAGCATAAAGGAAATATTTCCTAACAATTATTGGTATTTTAAAAGCTATGTTCACATGCATGCTTTTAATGCCTTAACGCCCTTTGACACGAAGGTCAGATTGTGGCTGATTTGGGGTATCCCCAAATGGAAAACATTTTTTTCCTATCTCAAAACACTTTCTGCTTCCTGCTCAAATTCGTACCCACAAAACATCCTGTACTGTTGCTTTCATTTTCCCCCAATGCTGCTTAGATTTCTTCATGCATATTCGTATTTTTAGATCAGATAAAATGAATAGAAGTTTCCTTCCCTGAAAAAATATGTAGTGTGATTCAAAGAAAATGTTAATTAAATGAAATGCTTACAGTCTTGTGAAATATTGATATGTAGCAACTAATTTTGTCTCTGTACTCAATTGCTTTTTCTTTGTATATCTGAAGCACCGTTCTTCTGGAGTTTTGTAGCTGTACAAGCACAGTTGTTGACAGCATTTTTAAATGGAAGAGAAGGGGGATGGAAAAGGGATTTCAATGCACTAAACACCATCTCTTTCAAGATATGCCTAAATATGAGGTAGTACTCAGGGACTAATCAGGTCTTTACTGCGTTATATTCATCTTCTAAGAAAAGCCACCTCCATATATAAATACTTTCCACCAACACAAATCAAATGCAAATATCAAAATGAAGGGGACAATTCCTGTGTTGTAAAATCCATGTCAGAAACATGGGCTGTCTTTCCTGACAACAGTTTCATACCTCCTCTGCTCCCACGCTGCCTGACAAGCAGGTCACAGAGAAAGGTGACAAAACACACAAAGGATTGCCTAAAAAGGGATTTCAGAAAAACATGTACTTGAGCTTTACGCCTAAGAGGGTCAGATGGCTGAGGCAGTGATTTGTTTATGTACAGATGAGCTAGTGCATAGGGATGGAAAAATATTCAGGTGAAGAATTTCTAAACGGGGAAGGTATCTTTTAAAGACAGCTTCTATTACACAGCAGTGACACCTGGCAGAGTCACAGGGCAAGGTGACTGCACTATAAACAATGAAGTCTTAGTGAAAACTGCTGCATATTGAGAGAGATCTGTGTGTGGGATACAACGGCCAAGAGTGTCACTTTTACAGTATACATTTTTATTTTTTTATTTTTATTTATTTATTTATTTATTTATTTATTTATTTATTTATTGGAGACAGAGAGAGACAGAGCATGAACAGGGGAGGGACAGAGAGAGAGGGAGACACAGAATCGGAAGCAGGCTCCAGGCTCTGAGCCGTCAGCCCAGAGCCCAACGCGGGGCTCGAACTCACGGACCGCGAGATCGTGACCTGAGCTGAAGCCGGACGCTCAACCGACTGAGCCACCCAGGCGCCCCAACAGTATACGTTTTTAAAAGCAGGTTTCACATCAGCTTCAATGCAACTGGCAAGGATTTCAACTTTTTTTTTTTTTAAGACAAATTACTTAGATTTGACTACTATTAAAAAGCCCAAGACTCTATACGACAAACAGCCATGTTAGATTAGAAACACAATTTCAGTAAAATTAAGAAGCCAGTTGTTGCATTCTTGGTGCATAGAAATGTACATTAAAAAAAATGACTAGTTCGTTTAGTGCATCTGTTAAATGATACAATATCCATATCTATGATTACTCCAGAGATCAAATTAAGAACATTCCTCATTTCTTGGTTTGTCTCTAAGGAAAACACAGGAAAACAAATGCTGATCAAAAGATTAATGGACTTCTCAATGTATAATACATTAACCACTCCTTCAACCTTTGGGAAACAAAAAAATAAAATAAAATAAAAATGAAGTGTTGTCTAGCAGATTCTTGGTAATTACTGTACTGTTTTAAGGTCCTTGTCAGGATGGATTTGATTAAGTCTGTGAATCTTTTCTGAATATTCCTATAGCAATCTAGACAGAAACACCATACATAAAAATGTTCTTTATTCCGGAACAGATGAAACTCCCAGGGTAAAAGATTTAGGTATCTCTGAAGGTTTCTTATCACCCGGCAGCATAACTCTCTGATGGTTCAGTGCCTGAAAGGGTTGTCTGAGATCACTCATCAAATAAATCAAATAGTTGGCTGGCTAAAAGAGTGGGCGCCCATGGTACTCTCATGTCTTTGCTTTCAGACATCAAATCTTTCTTCTACGGAGCCAGCAGAGAAGTTAACATGTAACTTGGCACATCCAACCCTAAAAATCAACCTGCTTTAAGTTGCAGCTAGTAGTTCTAAGAAGGTGTGACTGACCTAGGCAATGACTAGATTTTACTGTTAACATTTTAAACCACGAATTCCAAAACCTTGATATGTTGCAGAAAAGGTGGTGGTGAGAAGGCTGGAAATGTACTGAGTTTTGTCTCCAACTATCTGGAAGGAATCTTACTGAAACATAGAAAATCCACTTCAGTGGGGTGATCTTAAAATATTCTGTAAACATTTATTGAATGATGATAAAATTATATTTGATGTAACCTTTTGGATAACAGTTGACTAAAAGCAGCATCTTGAATTACTACTGTAAAAATGAGTCTTTTAAAAACTAGAAATCAGATCTATAGGATCATATTGTTCAATATGGTAGCCAGTGGCCCCTTGTAGCTGTTTAAATGGATGTTAATTGAAACTAAATAAACATCCAGTTTTCTCAGTTGCACTAGCTACATTTCAAGAAATTAATAGCAATATGTAACTAGTGATTACCTCCATTGGCCAAGACAGATGCAGAACATTTCCCTCCACACAAAACGTTCTATTGGGCAACACTGCTCTAGAAAGATGTAACTCTGAAACATCATAAAACTGTATTCATGAATCAGTTTTCCCAATTCAGTAATTTTGTTTTAGAGCCTTTCAACCTATATAAGATAGGAGACGGTGTGACTGACATTTTTATCTTCCTATGAGGTGGAGATAATATCTTACCATGATGCGTACATGTATGGTATGACTGTGTATGCCACATTAGATATATATCCGTTTGATTAATAAACACAATAGAAATTCTTAATTCATAAATCCTTGTTTTCTGGGGATCCTGGGCGGCTCGGTCAGTTAAGCATCTGACTCCTAATTTTTGCTCGAGTCCTGATGTCACAGTTTGTGAGATTGAGCCCTGCATCGGGCTCTGTACTGCCAGAGTGGAGCTCTGCTTGGGATTCTCTCCCTTTCTCTCTCTGCCCTTCCCCTGCTCACATGCTCTCTCTCTCTCAAAATAAATAAGCTTAGAAAAACAAACTTTGTTTTCTTACTCTTCCTCAAGTGCTTAAAACATAGCTATCGTCTAATTCAGTCTCTAAACATCGTGGTGATGAGTATGACCGTGACTGTGACATCAAGCTCAGAAGATTAGAACTGGCATGACAGAGTGAATGTGGTTTTAATAGATACGTTTTGTTCTTCCGTCCAAGGCTTTGGCTACCACACTTGCAATTATATTTATAGTTTGGGTTAGCATGCCTACCTCTTACACCAAGATTAATTATTGGGCCTGGACTACAGCGTCTATATATACACATTGCTTAGCACAGATCCTTGAAAAAATGTTTCCTTCTCATGGGGGCCGAATTCTTCCATATATAAACTTAGCTGTGTGAGTTTAAGCCAAGACAACATGGGAGCCTTGAGCAGTATATTACTTGTAATAGGGCAGGCTTGATTTTTGGTGGCTAAAAACTTCCTACAGAAGAATTATCTTCCCAACTGGCATCAACAGGCTTTTCATTACTAGCAGTTTGAGGAGGGAGATTAAAGCAGAATGAAGGCATATAGAGATTTAATTCTGTGTGCACATCTAGAAGCAGTGATAAGCTGGGGATCTGGCATTACCTTGATATCTTAGAGATAAATGGGTAGCTGAATAAATAGAAGTCTTTGGTTTCTGCAGCTGTCACTAACATATTTCACCCTAATTGCAAAATACTTATTTTAAACACTAGAAAACACACCGAGGAAGCTAACCTCAGCTGGTAAAAAGGAGATTTTCAATTGTTAACTTTTCTAAATTAATTCAGTGTGAGAGATGCTAAGGATGTCATTTTATTCTTTATACTTTTAACTTTGTACTCTGTACGTGGGGGAGGAAAGAACTACCTCTCTGGTTTCTTTGTGGGTAAGAAACACTTTATTTTGCTCTGTGCTCTACTATTCACACATTACTTGGCCCATGACAAGGCACTTAGGAAATATTTGCTGAATAAAAGAAAGAATAGGTTTTGGCTGAGACAAGAAAAAGAGTCATTTTTAAACTTAATATTTACAGGTATATATTTATAGTTATAATGTTTCCTTACTCAAATATGTGTGTGTATATATGTGTGTGTGTGTGTGTGTGTGTGTGTGTGTGTGTATGTGTGTGTGTGTGTGTGTGTGTGTGTGTATATATATATACATACATATATTGCTTTCTTACACTTGAAAAACTAGTGTGTACCACTTTTCCTCCCACCCTCCCTTCTTTCTACTTTTCCTCAATCCTTTTCCTCCTTCTTCAATTATCAGTGAGAGTTTCAGATAATCAATCACGTCCTGGATCTTGGAAGTCTGCACCACAAAAATACCTTCTTCAAATGTTTATTTACAAATATGATGACACTAAGACATGAAGATAAAACTGGATATTGAATTCTTAATTCACTGATATCACCCATATTAATTCATTCTGCCAACTCTCACTGAACACCTTCTATCTGGTAGCACTGGGGACAAAGTAGCGAGCTAACTAAAGTTCCTGTCATCACGGAAATTAGAGGGTTGCGAGGAAATATTTTTAAACAGCTCTGAATAATTCAGGACTGTACACAGTTTGTTTTCAAAAGTCACTGAGCACACGTACTTCTTGAGTCCAGTTCGCTCCCCCTACCTCACCACTACCATCTCATTAGGAAGCAATGGGAGAGTGAAACTGAAGGAGCCAGTTTTGAAGAGCTATACATTGATATTGTGGAATCTGGAGGGGCCCTGGAGGGGCCCGCCACGGACGGTGAAGTGTCATGTGGGTGAGCAGGGAGCAGCTGGTGGGCCAAAAAAACCTGCACAGAAAGGGCCTCAGCGTGTAGTCACGGTAGGAGTAAGGATCAAACTCAAGGCTCAGGCTTCCGACCACATACCACCCCTTACAGTCCTCCAAAAAGGGCAATACAAGCTTCGGTTTGCCCATTTCCCTACCCTTTCGTTCTCAGAGAAATCTGGTTTCAGAAAACGATATCTAAATGATAATGTGTCATTGTGCTGACGAGTAGGGTTACAGTGCTTGAGACTATCTGTCATAAGCAAGCAAGGCTATCTGACATAAGCAAGAAAGGCAGCTAGATGGCAGATCAAAGACATTTCTTGACCAGAAAGTGGAAAATAGCAGTTGGGAGTTGTAGCAAATGTACTTAAGAATCTAGAGGAGCTTCTCAGGCATTTATTAGAAGCTAATTCAAACCCTTAGGGTTATGGAAGACTTTGTGAAAAGCACCTCTTCACTGACCAACTGTCAATTAGCAAAGGAGAGAATGCCTCAAGTGCTCCATTATGATGATGATCAAATAGACGGGCTTTGATTACTATAATAATGGTAGAATAATTTATAAAAAATCTTTGGTTTTCTATACGAAAAGAATTCATAACTGGTGATCATCTGTAAAACCTACTGTGGAAAACTACAAGTATAATTGCCCAGTGATGCCGATTTGTTTTTTTCTTTTTCAAACTTTTCAGGTGATCTAATATAATGAGAAATAATAATCATTAAGGTTTGATCATGCTAATCTAATTTTCTGGATGGCTTATTAACCTTCCAAGGATGTCTTTATTCTACTTCTTGATCATTAGATCAGGCAATAATTAGGGCAAGAATGAGGAATGCCAATTATATAATGATATGTGAGAAGACAGAGAATGGTATCCTGGATATTTAGGCTTATGTTTCAAGTCTGGCTACATTCACGCACACACACACACACACACACATGCACACAAGCACAACTTGCTGATTTCTTATAAGAAAGAGATTTAACAAAACATATATTTTAAAATATAATTCAAATATTTTTTCCTAAACTGAATCAGAAAAATTCGCAATTTATCCTTGCTGGTTCTCTATACGTATATTACAAATTATGTGTGGTGACTTCAGGCATACGGCCCTCATTAGCTCTTTCTCAGTGTTTCAGCTGAATCTCACTTCATGCAAACTGACAATTATATTTTATGTAGTGTCAGCTTATAAATAAAAAATAAATCTCAAACTTGATAACAAAGTTGCACCCTATAATCTCTTATATAAATTCTGGTCTAAAAGAGGAACAATATAAACGCTGCTCAGAGTAGGTATGGTGCTACACTGCTCTCTCCTTGGTAGGTTTAACAGGGTTCATCCAGTGATTGAATCCATACTTCTTCGTATTCTATTTCTACTAAGTGTGTGTGTGTGTGTGTGTGTGTGTGTGTGTGTGTGTGTGTGTTTGCGTGTGTACTGTGTCAACTAGTGGTGTTCCTTAAATACATTCTCCTTTTATTTTATAATATAGCAGCTATGGAGGTCCTCATCTCAGATCTCATTTTAAGAAAGAATTTGCCGTTTAGCTGGAAGATACGTCGTCAGCTGGGAATCTCAGGTTGCTAGCAATTTTATGATTCAGCTTTAAAATTTTTTTTCTTAACGTTTATTTATTTTTGAGAGACAGAAAAAGACAGAGAATGAACAGGGGAGGAACAGAGGAGAGGGAGACACAGAATCTGAAGCAGGCTCCAGGCTCTGAGCTGTTAGTACAGAGCCTGACAGTGGGCTCGAACATACGAACCGTGAGATCATGACCTAAGCCCAAGTCAGTTGCTTAACCAACTGAGCCACCCAGATGCCCCAATGACTCAGCTTTTAAAAAGCCCAGGCCACTTTATTCTTGTGCAGCCACAGCCAATGACCAAGAACAATGGGGGAATTAGGCTATGGCAATTCCGGCCCAACGTAAGACTCCCTCTAATGGGCAATATTTTCTCTGAATACTAACATAGGGTTGACCTAATTTTTGCTAGATTTGCATCTTGGTCTGAGGTTTACTCAGCCCAATCTTACTTCCCTTCTTCTTCCCTTTTACAGGTATTAGATCAAAATCAGTCTGAGGAATTTCCCAACCCAATTTTGCTTCCTCTACATTTTCTCGTTCACTCCTCCAGTAAACTTTTTACACTCCTAAATTTGTCTTGGTGTCTACTTCCCAGAGGACCAAATGGACACATATGGTACTAGAGTTTTAGAAGGGTATGTGGAAATCTACATACAGACTTCATTTGCCAGCCCATCTTATGCCTAGATATGGCCATATGGCTAAGTTCTTGGCAATGGAACATGGCTGAAAGTGATGTGTGTAAGTACTGCTTCAATTCCTTAAGAGGAAATTACTCGCCTTCCACTTCTGTTGTTTTCCTCTTCCTGAAAGTTGGCACATTGATGTGGCACTGATCAAGCTTCTAATATGTAGGGAATTTCTTTAAAGAAGGGGTCAACAAATCGCTGCCCACAGGCAAAAGCTAACCTGTGGACTGTTTCGTACAATCTGTCAGCTAAAAATGGTTTTCACATTTTTTAAACATTGTTAAAAGAATAAAAAGAAGCAAAACGTGTAACAGAAACCATATATGGTCCACCAACCCTAAAACACTATTTGACCTTTTATGGAAAAGACTGCTGACCCCTGGCTTAGTACAGATCAGTAAGTTAGATGAAGCCTGGGTCTCTGAATGATCATGGGGAGCAAAACTGTTCACCTGTCCTGCAGGCCTGGTCTGTAATGTGAGAGAGACACTTCTTTCTCTTCTGAGCCACGGTATTATTGTGCCTAGCTGTTATGGCTATTAACACATGTGCAAATAAAGTAAAGATTAAAGATTAAAACAAGTTTACCTTCCTCCCCAAATTTTATATAACACAGTCATTTCTTCATCTAACCTGTGAACAGCTCTCTTTTTTCTTGGGGGTAAATTCTTATTTTGTTTATTAGTTTTTAAAAATCTAAAGCATTTTTCATGCTTGTTACTTGTATATCATGTCTAGGAAGATAGAAAAATATGTAAACTTGAGATATCATCAGAAGTATAAAGTCTATTAACTTCCCTTAATCCAAAATACCTTACCATTATTTCTAGAACTGGCCTCTACCTTACCCAAAAACATGATGACGGTAGTGATGTAATTGAGGTTGGGGGAGCAAAGATAATTTTACAAATGGCTAAACAATGACTGCATATGCTAGAGGGTAATTTATTATAAACATAGGGTCTACTAACTCATATCAATTACACTATATTATGACAAAATAATTTACCATCATATGGGCTTCGTACAGTCAGCCATTTAGGAACTTATACAGCATACGGTTTTTTGTACACTTTTGTGAGCCTTGTATTGAGGTAGAGAAAGCAAGTCATTTTGGTATTTCCAGATACACAGCAACTGAACATATTTTACATGTATCAATTCAAATGGCCAGTTTTACTGCTCCCAGATTTTCTTTTTTTGACAGCAATTAAGAATTGAATTATATAAATAATCCCTTTGCCAAATCCTAAACATGTGCTCATTCAGGCTACTGTTTTATATACCCCAAATCTCACTTGCTTGCCAAATTCTTATCTGCTTCTCATTCCACAAAATTCTCTGAAGAATATTTGATCAAGTAAGTGTGATATTTAAAAGCAAATCTTTAAAACAAACAAACAAACAAACAAGAAAACCCTGTCTTTTTTCCAAATGTTTATTTATCTATTTTGAGAAGGAGAGATAGCACATGCATACATGTCTGCGCATGTGAGCAGGGAAGGAGCAGAGAGGGAAAGAGAGAACCCCAAGCAAGTTCCACACCGACAGCTCAGAGCCGGACACGGGGCTCAATCTCACCATCTCATGAATGGTGAGATCATGACCTGAGCTGAAATCAAGAGTCGGACACTGACTGAGCCACCCAGGTGCCCCCAAGTCCCCCTATCTTTTATAATTTTATTTGTGCCACCAAAATAAAATAGATTTAAAAAAACCAGCATTCGTTGCAATGATATTTAGAAATATGGTATAGGAATGTGTAAGAGTAAGCAAATTTTGTTATGACAGACGGTGAAGAATGCAAAAAAGAGCTTCTTGTAATAGGTATTTTCAGACGCAATACTAGGACCTATTTCAAAACATTTAAATTACTGGAAAAGTAAAGTGGAACTCTGTTCTTCTAACAGCTTCTTGGTGCATAGCTTATTGGTTTACCACAAATCTGCAGAAAATGCAGTATACTTCCTAATTTAGCCTTGCAGCTTTCTCTGAAAAATGTCTTTGCAAAGAACCTGGTCTACTCTAATACTAAGCCTGTAAATGCAGGGCATAAAAATATGTTTTTCTCCTAAGTAGTCTGAGGTTTTGTTTAATTTAGCAAATTTCACCATAAAGAGGTACAAGATGGAAGTCATTTCTTTCTAGTGTTATTAATTTTAACTTAATAAAGATAGAGCAATCAGCTTGATGATGTGCCAATTTATTAAATTCATATACCTGAAATTTAATTTCTACAGAATTAACTGTGATAAAATATCAAGCTTTCTTTTCTAAAGAATCAGGGAATCATAACTATTACCAAAAAATACCAAGGGGGAGGGCGATGATATAAAACTGTTATCAGAGGCAAAAAAAGTCTCAGTGCTTTTGAATTAACTCAGTGATTATTTTGTTTGCTTACCATGGGCATGTTATATAGAGAAAATATCATGGAGAAAGTATTAGAGTGTTCTTCGTGGTCTGGAAAACTATACTCTTTAATGCATGAAACTCAATAATGAGAATCACAGTTTATTAACCTATTTACTTGTTTTTGAACTTGACCCCCGGACCTGTTTTTGGTCCTTATGGTTAGTTCTGTGATGAACACCTTCATAAATACATCAGTTTTGTCTTGTGTTAAAACATATGTGTAGGAGTGGAGTTTTTTTAATCAAAGAATTTGAAAATCTTCTGTCTTTATTTCCTGTTATGTCCTTACTCACAGCAGACACTTCTATTCAAGTCTAGTGTTCTTTCTAAGACCCTGTGTGGCTCAGAATTCTTAGAGCATTGTGATCCAAACAGCCGGTATAATTATATAGAAAGTCAGAGTTAGCATGCCAAATATGATCTATCTATCTTCTTTCTCCTATGATTTTCTAAAACAGTCATCCAAATTTCAATGCTTCTAAAAATAAATGAATTTAGCAACATCACTGAAACTTTGCTAACATTTTATCACTTTTTAATCATTAAATTTTAATGTTTTATTTATTTTTGAAAGACAGAGAGAGACAGAGTGTGAACAGGGGAGGAGCAGAGAGGGAGGGAGACACAGAATCCGAAGCAGGCTCCAGGCCCTGAGCTGTCAGCACAGAGCCCCACGCGGGGCTCGAACTCAAAGACTGTGAGATCATGACCTGAGCTGAAGTCGATGCTTAACGGACTAAGCCACCCAGGTGCCCCACTTTTTATCATTTTTAAACTTTCTCTCACTTTTATCATAGCTATTGAATTTGTATTCCTTGTCTCACATGTGATGATGAACTTTCTTACATATGTATGTTTGCTAGTTACCTTTACTCTGAATTTTTTTTTTCTTTTGAGAGAGAAAGAGGGGGGGGGGCAAGCTGGGGAGAGGGGGCAATGGGAGGGAAAGAGATAATATCTTAAGCTTAAGCAGGCTCCACACTAAGTTCAGAGCCCAAGGCAGGGCTCGATCCCACAACCCTGGGATCATGACCTAAGCCAAAATCAAGAGTTGATGTTCAACCAACTGAGCCACCCAAGTGTCCCCTGAAATGAATTTTCATTAAAATTGTTTCACCTGTTTCCTGGGATTCTATAGATAAATGACCTTCCTTGATAGTTAAGATTTGTGTAACCTTTTCTCCATCTGGTATTTATTTTGGTGCCTTTCCCCAAACTATTATCCCTAAAAACTAATTTTTATCACTTTGAATAACATGGTTTATTTTTAGCCATAAAATATATTTTCAAGTAAATAAAAATGGAAGGCAGTAAAAGACATCAAAATGCTAAACAGAACATTGTGTTGTATCAGTTATGTTTCTTGCATTTTGGAACATGTCTACACTAGCAAGATTTGTAGAGTTATAGGAGAAGAGTTGTTTTGAAGTCAAAAAGTAGGAGGAAAAAACTCTTTACACAGCAGTTACTACCTGTAGTATTTAGACAACTCATCGTCTCTCAAAATGGATATTATAGTACTTCTCTACATAATCAATACTTACCGCCTCCTTCCCCTGCAATAAAAAAAAAATCCAATATTGTTTCTTGAATGCCCTAATTATATTTTCACCTTGCAGACTATGTTCACTCTTTCTTCACATCTGAGATGTCTATCTCGATTTCTAAACTTCTAAGATTTATTTTGCCTTTAGGTTCAACTCAAGCAATTAGAGAGCTAAGTTGTATTGTAGGTAAAGGGAGGGCTTAGGGAAGGTAACTGAATTTTATTTGGGGCCTTTTCTATGCCAGATTCCGGTCCCAAGCATTTTAAAAACACTCTTCATATCACCCTCACTAGAATCATTGTATCACTGAATTGCACCTACCTAGAGATAAATGCTGGAGTAGGTAATTATGAATTCCTAATTTAGTACTCAAAATAACTCTATGGGGTGGGCATAATCAATTATATATGCATGTAGAATCAGAGACGTTAAAAGTCCTGCGTAAAGGCACACAGCTAGCAGTGGTAGAGAAGGGATTAGCAGATAGCTCCATTGGAATCCTGAAGTCAGGCTCTTACTGCCATTCATTTTCTTCGACGCCTCTGATCTGAAAGGTTCAACTTTTGCTCTGACATTATTTACTTCTCGTCTAAACACCTGTATTATTTACTGTGGGCGCCACTGATTTGGCATTCCTTTCCTTGCATCATAGCTGTATGCTTGCACCATTAAATGAATGCTCTGTTCCACAACCAGATCATAACTGCCTTAAGCGAGGAGGTGATATCTATTATCCGAATAGTGCCAATTCTGATGCCTTGCACATAGTGGGTGCTTATTAAGTGAATCTTACTTAAAATCCTCGTACTGAGGATAACCGTTAATCTAAGTATCGGTGTGAAAGACAATGAAATTTCTTTATACTTACAAAATACAATGAAAGAAGAATGGATCCAGGGGAGAAGAATTCTTTTATTGAAAGAGAAAAAAAGACAAAAGTCCCATTTTATAATTTCTCCACTTTTATTTTCACCTTTCTACCCCTTCACTGTAATCTTAAACACACTTAGATAGTGAGTTTTTATTTCTTATGATATTATTTTATACCAGAGCTCTATACGCATGGTTACTCTATCATCATTTTGATTCTTTATTTAGCCAGAAAATGAGATTCCACCAAAAAAGGGAATTGATGCTGTGTACTTTTTGATAGCAGCAAGCATTTAAAAATGTGTGAGTGGGTGTCTAGCACAGGTTGATTTTTTTTTTTTTTTTTTTTTAGTTTTACATTAATGTTTAATCTGGAGGCGATTCATTAGATCTTTGTCACTGAATTACAGGCACTTTTTAGTTTCCTTGCCTCACCTACTGCTAAAAAATGCAGTTGTAGCTATTCTAAGCCTAATAGTGCTTGGTTTTCCTTTAAATATTTTAAACTGAAAACTGGAATAAAAGTCCTTCTAAGATGAACCAGCCTCCAATACAAGTAAAGGTTTAACTTCTTTTCTTGTCTCCTGCTCAGAAATGAAATCTGTATTCAGGATGTAACGCTTCTTCTGAAGTGCTTGGAGAATCAGAGAAAATGGCCCATTTTCATTTTAATGAATCATGCTGGAGAATAAATTTACATGATGTTAATACTGAGACCTGGAAGATGGTATGGTATAATGCTCATAATAAAGGATTTAGGAACCATGACAGTTCTGGGGTATGAATTCTGGTAAGCCACTCATGTGTGACTTTGGATAAGTTACTGGAGCTCACAGTTGCTCAGTAAATTGAGATGGAGTGCTAGAGAGAGGCAGCACATCGCTGAGAACCAATTCTGCGAGGCCAAAATGAGATAAACAAGGCATCAGGGCTATACCTTCCTTATGCACCCCAGGATTTTGTGCACGTAACACAGCACCATGCAGTCGGGCATCACTCATTGTGGGTTCTTTCGGTGAAACTGACAGCAGCTGAAAGGCTTTTCTCATAGAGGTTGAGGGACTAATCCCATCTCAGGCAGTCTATGGAGAGGGAGATTGGGAGGATGCAGACCTCGACACACTATGTTTGGCTCCAGCTCTCTCTCTCGCTCTGCTATGGAATCCTCAGCAGTTTATATCTAATCATTATTTTTAAAAGCATTATGAAGGGGAAATCCATATCTACGGAGATAGGGAAGTGAATTCATAGAAGCAGGAAAAATAAAAAAACAAAGACCCACCAAGGAGGTACTTTCAGGATTCAGTAAACTGGATCGGGAAAGTCAAATGTGCAAACGTGCAAATCTGGCACAAAGCTATTAAGAGAGACTTTGACCATTATCTCCCAGCACTGCCTCATCATGCAATTAATTAGCACTCCAGACAGCCCTGCATTTCAAAGGACTTGCTCACATGGGCAGTATCCATTTCCCAAGTGTGAAGAGAGCCACTTTAAAATGGCTACTGTGCTTTGGTAGATTGTTTTTCGCTCTTTTGTGTGTCAGTTCCCTCACCAGGAAAAGGGACCCTACCAAATTCCACAAAAAAGATTGGGAAGGTTAAAGGCCTTCACACAGGACAAATGAAATGTTTGCATCTTTGGCCAGTATAAATCCTCAGCACTACCAAAAAAGGAAATACTTAATAAGTAATCGGTTGTTGAATTCATTGACACCTCTCCACAAGTAAGAAAGAGCCTTTAAGTTTTGTGCATTCAGTTATTTGTTCGTTTGTCTTGCCTTCATAATCATTATGCAATATCAGTGAGCTGCCATGAAAACTGCATTAAAGTACATTTAGAGTGCTTTTTTTTTTTTTTTGGTCCTTCAAAGATCATACATGACTAAAGGCAATTTCAATTATCTTGTAATTTATCTTTTTTTTTTTTCTCTTTTGGTAAAAACCATCTTCTGACAAGCGTCTGCTTGAGTAAAAGTTTATGCAGACTATTTCAAATCACTGATTATGGAAACTGCTTGCAATCTGGTTGCCCATGAAATATTCCTACTACAATTCTTTTTTTAGTAGTGCATGCTCTGTAGTATGTACCGCCCTGGTAACACTCCAGAAAAGGAAAAGGGCTGTTCGTTGAGGAGATAAAATGTTCATAGTAACGATCAAAATTTATGATCCATCTCTATCATGGTAGGTGCCAAACTAATAGAGAATTAGACACATTTCCTACCAAGGGGCAAGCAACCTGAAGATCACATATCTCATTCCTTGTGGAATATACTTCCCATTGTGTTTGGCCCATATGCAATCTCTGAAGACACATGCCTTGAAATATTTGTATTTTGTTAACACACAGTGCTGCAATTTATTACCTAGCTGCTATACACGGCAGAAAAAATATATTAGAAGCCAGTTTTCTCTTTTAATATGACATGTGTAATAAAAATTAGGCCTCATTTGCTAGATTGGACTTGAGAAGGAAAGAATTGGTATATATATATATCTTTTTGACATTAAAAAAAATCACACTATACATAAAACTCAATCTGGAAGCTCATAGGTAGATATTTTTACCCCACTCTGGGCAAGAAATCTAGGGGGAAAATCCAGCTATTTAATCAATGAGGAGGACTTTGCCTGTTCATTGGGAAAAACCAAAAAGTAATTCATTCATTTATTTCCTAACCGCAACGTATTTAATCCCCAGGGCGCCTGGGTGGCTCGGTCAGTTGAGCATCTGACTCTTGATTTTGGTTCAGGTCATGATCCCAGGGTCTAGGATCTGGAATTGAGCCCTGTGTCAGGCTCCATGCTGGGTGTGAAGCCTGCTTTGGATTTTGTTTCTCTCTCTCTCTCCCTCTGCCCTTGCCCCTACTCTGTTTCTGTCTCTGTCTCTCTCTCCCTTTGTCTCTCTAAAGAAAAAAAAAAATTAAAAATTTAATCCTCAACCATGACGACTCTAAGGACATATATGAAATACCTTGAGAGAAAACAACCTATAATTCTATTCAGTAAAGTGTCAGGGTTGTGGGAGTTGTTAGGTAGATAGAAGACAATATCTAGGTAAGAAAAAGGAGAAAAATCTAAAATATAAACATTGATCCCAAAGTGTGTGGGTTCCACTTTCACAGTGTCCAGAGTCCCACCCAGCACCAGCAGAGTGAAAAGTCACTTGAGGGGTAATATTACAGCTGCAGGAATGACCTGAGGGGCTAGGGTTGAGAGACAGCCCATCAAATCTTTGTTTGTTTAATAAACCTAAGGCATAGTGCCAAATTGGTTAAATGTACCATGTCTGCGTTCACTCAAGCATGTTACCACAGTGAAATTAAAAAAGAAATGAAAAGGGAACTGATCCATTATAACTAGATGCAATGGAAGAGACTAAAGACGATATTACAAACTTTTCTGTTTAATGTACAGGAGTGAGTTGCTGACAAATAATATTTCCGCAGAAGTTCTTTATATCATCCCTGACAGACTCAAATCTCTGTATGGTATCTGTTGAATCCCTCGGTGAACATCTTTCTTAATAAAACTATATTTTCAAACACTCATGATCTTTCGACATTACATATTTTAGTTGTATGTTTGAACACAAAAGAAGAAACAGCTTCCATATACACCAAAAATAAATTTATTTATAAAGAAGCAAATGCTGGGGTGCCTGGGTGGCTCAGTCGGTTGAGTGTCAGACTTCGGCTCAGGTCGTGATCTCACAGCTCATGAGTTCAAGCCCCACATCGGGCTCTGTGCTGACAGCTCGGAGCCTGGAGCCTCCTTCGGATTCTGTGCCTCCCTCTCTCTCTGCCCTCCCCTGCTCATGCTCTCGCTCTCTCTCTCAAAACTAAATAAACATTAAAATTTTTTTTTAAAAAATGAAGAAGCAAATGCTGGGAGGCAACATTTAGTACAATCCATTCCCGTTCTTCACCTTGAGCCAAACATTGATTTAGAAAGGACAAACTCCTTCCAGCATGGTTCCAATCCTTATAGCTATCTGATTCACTAGGGAACTGTAGTGCTTCAGTGTTGGATTTTTCTGTCTGTAGCTCAACAATGAGAAAACGGGTTCTTTAGAGAGGTTCTGCAAAGCAATATAGGTGTCGGGACTTCAATCCCTTCCACCGTATCCAGAAACTTTCTATTAGTTCAAAGCAAATAAGATTTTTTTTCCCCTACCACATCCAAAGGGGCTAAATTGTGCCCATACTGAAGAAGGGACTGAGTCCATGAAGAACCATGGAAGATTGAAGAGGTAGTGGAAAAGGAGAGGCTCATAACTATTTACAGGGTCTATTTGCCCACCAGTCAGAGGAATATAAAGCTAATGTATTTTTAGCTAATGGAGTCCTTGCGTTTTTCCCAGACCACCACTGACTGCAGAATTTATAAAAAGAGTGGGATCTTGTCCCACCTGATGGCAGAAGCAGTGAGCGACATTTGGGTCAGGGCAAGTTGACCCTGATAACGTTACTTGTGGTATCAGCATCAGCTGCTTTGAAAGAAACAACAGATATGCAGAATGTAGCACAGAATTGAATCAATTACCCTGATAGTTTCTGAAATATTCATGCACCCTTTGCTGTCCAGGCGAACTCAAGTACTCAGTTTGTATCTTATTCATATTTCATGCTTCCTATCTTGCAATCTTTTGACTTATGCTATTCCTTTTGCCAAAAACTGTTTCTCTCTTCTCCCATCTCTGAATGCCCCAAATCTATTACATGCATCTCAAATACCACCGTCGAAATAGCTTTTGTGCTTAACCTTCCACCCACCCTTGCCCCCTTTTTCCTGAAGTAGGTCTTTCTCTTCATAAATCTGGAGACTTAGGCCCTAACGTGGGCTGTCAATCATGCTCACCTGGGCTGTAGGGTTAATTCTGGGTATGTGGTCTCATAATTCTCGGTGAGGGTAGGATCTGTGTCTAAATTATATTTGTATCCCTTTAATCCACTTACCACACTAGACGCTCAGTAGATCTTTGTTTAACAAACACATTGAGACAAAAATGGCATTTGGGGATTGAATCAACCAATCGCTGCAATTTGCCACTGAGTTTAGGGTATCTGGACAAAACCTCAGCTCCCTGGACTCCAGCACGGTCTTTCCTAACCTCCTTTCCTTTTCTTTTTAAAATCTTTAGGCCCAGGTAAGGCCTTTCTCCCCACCCCCACTCATCCCTTCTTTTTCCTGCTTGACCTAGTTACTCTGATAGGAGAACTAGGTCAGCAGTCTAGGGACAAATCACCTCAGCCTTTTCTTCTCCCAGAGGTGAAGGCGGCTGAATATTGGTCTCCAAGTGGCAAAGAATCCTGCCTTGAAGTTCTTCGATAACTTGGAAGAGCATAGGCTCTAAGAGACTCTCGCCTCTCTTTCTGAGTGAGTCTAAAGGTCCACATTCAACTTGTAGGTTCCAATCCGTAGAGTCCTCTTTGACCATCCCTTTGCCTTTTCCCATACCCAGATAGCACTGAACGCTTGCCAGAGAAAGCCTCTGTGATCTGGTTCCACTTCTGTGTTCTCATAGCTAGCTACCACCCTAGACTGAGCCTGCAGGCACACACTATGTGCCCTGTGCTTCCCTCAGGCTGTCTGCATAGACTGGGTTTGAGTTCAACTTATTCTGCTTCCCAGATGTGTGACTTTATAGAACACTCCTAATTTTTTGTCTCCTTATCTAAACAATGGGGATGATAATGTCTACTTTACTGAGAGGATTAAACAAGAAAAGGCCTGTAAATCGGGTGACACAATGCCTAGAACAAGGTAAACTTTAAGCTTAAGAAAGGGTTTTACCTGTTCTCTGCAAAACTACATTCTTTTCTTCTTCCATGCAGAGATCTCCTTAAGTTGCCTTCCTTTCTCCTTTTGCGTAACAAAATTCAACCATCCACCACTTAACTGTCAGACTGTCCTATATAAGTCTATCCTTACCGATCTGTTTCTCTTTTTCCCTAAGCATCGCTCATTTTCTGCAGCATGTAAATTAGAAATAGTGTGTATTATCTTGTATCCTTTTATGTTGCCTTCTATAAACTTGACTACCAGATTTTTAAAGGACAGGGCCATGTTTATGGTCAAGTGTTCTACATGGGCTAAGCCCAGTGCTAGCACGTAGAGAGTAATAAACATATATTTATCAACAATTGAAAGAAAATGCCAAAAGACAAAAATTGTGAATTCTTCAGTGGAATGACTCTGAAGTTTCCCAGAACTGTTTATTACTGTTCTGGCTTGCTAATTTTAAGCGTGACAAAAATGCACTAGCCCATTCATAAAATTCTCTGGCATCATGACATGTCTTTAATCTTCTGTAGTTAAATATCATCACAGCCAAATGCAGTGATATAATAAAAAGCAATCTATTATCATAATAAGTTGCCAGGAGTACAATCAGTCACAATGGCAGTTCTCTGACACCTTGCCATCCCCAGGCTCTCCCTCCACAGTGTGTGACATAAAACAATTTACATGTTTTCTATATAAAGGAGGATCAAGGAAATCCGATAATTGATGTAGAAACAGCAAGGATAGCTGAAAAATGGTAACATCAAATTCGCCCATTACATCCAGGAGGCAACGTAAGTATGGGTGTTTGTCTACTCACTTATTATAGTGTTACTCAACTCGGAAAATGTCTACCTCTGCAGGCCAGGTGCCACAGGTAGTTGAACAGCCAAACTAGTGTAAGAAATTGAATCGAACAGGTATGATGGCCCGGGAGTCTCATTAGTTATACATGGATTTTTTATAGGATAAGAAAGACTTCATTGCTCTGACAAGAAGTTATTCATCTACATTTTTAAAACTGGCAAGACATTACCAATTTCATGGTTCTATTCCTGTCACTAAGCATGCCACGAACTCTAATGCTCCGTTAATGTGTTGGAATATCACACGTGGGAGATGGTGAGCGCAGCAAGGAAGCAGCATCTGTCTCCTACACTCAAGCTGCATGCTCTCTCGTCTCCAGTCTTTTGGACGTGTTGTCAACACCCAGCTCCCCAGACTCCTACTCTACGTAGTATCACACCTGCTGCAAGGCTTAGGGAGTCTCTGCAGCCAGTTCACGGCAGTGCTTGTGGTAGGTTCCCGTGTGGGTAGCTGTTTGAGGCTTTGAAAGTTGTTTAATGGCTCCTTTCAAACACCTATTCCTGAATGGCGGAATTACAAATCCCAGCCAAAGCAAAAGTCACACAGTAGTGGCAACTTCCGGAAAACCACAGAGACTGTTAGGACAGTGGAGTAGTTACTGAGCAGTTACACTCAACACCCTTGTCCTCTGCCTTACCCGCACCTCCACACCCCTACAGCACCCACTAAGCTTATAAATCCATAAAAGAAAGAAAAGATAGAGTATTAGCTCCCTAAAAGAGAGAGGAAAACAACTTCCTTTGCTTATTTGCACTTGAGTAAGTTTATGCATGCATTTTAGATTAAACTCTTAATAGCTCAACACAAAGAGCGGACATTTGGAAAGTGGACTATCTCTGTAACATTTGCTGGGAGAATCTTCCATTGCTAAACCTGGCATTCTGGTTTTATTATGTGACTTTATGGGCAATAAGATTAGATTTTTTTTTCAAATGCAATTTTTCTGAAGGAAAATATTAATTTGGAGGTTATTATCACAGTACTGAATTTCAATGTAAAACTCCAACTCATTAAAAGCCATGAAATGAAATGTGTATTTCATGTTCAAATATTCAAAAACTGGGATAAAAAGAAGAAGATGGGGATAAATTTCTAAAGTCCAGTGATATCTATGTCCTACAACTCTGCTCTCTTTGCAATAGGCGTGTGTTACTCCTTCAGAATGATTTCTTGTTTAAGATATTGTGACTACTTACTCTTAAAAGTTTGTTTTAAAAACAGGTGGATTGCTTTCTTTATCAGAAACTTAAACATCTGAAGTCCAGATACTTACCCAGGCTTTGAGCCTACAATTCCATTTCTTCTGGTCTTATTAAAGCTCAGTTATAAGAAATAATATTCCCAGATTGTGGTCTAGTTATTTACTGGTAATGACAATTCCTGTTGTATTCTGCGTGATGCTATCTTTTATTTCTCGAGTCAGTATAAACAAATGGAATCATGATAAAGTTTGACTTTACTAAGTACTAGTGAAGAAATTCTCTTCAATGTTCTTCATTTTATTTTCAAATATGTGGGGTTCTGTGTATTTATTTTCAAATATATAATATTCTTTTATATTACCATATGGTAATTGACATTTATCAAATGTGTGGTATTTAAAGATAATTGATATTCATCTGGTTAAAAAGAATTGGGGATTTGAGCACCTGGGTCACTCAGCTGGTTAAGCATCAGACTCTTGATTTCAGCTCAGGTCATGATCTCATGGTTTGTGGGTTTGATTCCTGCATCGGGCTTTGCGTGGACAGTGTGGAGACTGCTTGGAATTCTCTTTCCCTCCCTCTCTCTACCTCTCCTCCCTCTCAAAATGAATAAAAACTTACAAAAAAGAATTGGGAGACTTTATGAATGGCCAAGAAGAGAATGTTCCATGTTTTAGAAAAGTCTTCAGTGTTCCCAAGGACGTTTTTGTCAGCGATTGAGGATTCACTGGGAAAGAAGTTTGTATAGAATCCTGTGACGGAATAGATAAAATAAACAAAGCAAAATAAAATAAAATAAAATAAAATAAAATAAAATAAAATAAAAGCCCCCCTCCCCCAAGATGTTCATATCCTATTCTCCTGAACTGGTGAATGTGTTATCTTACACAGTAAAAGGGTCTTTGCAGATGTGATTAAGGAGATGGCAAGATCCTCGATCATCCAGGTGGGGCCAATGTAATCACAAAGATGCTTATAAGAGAGAGGCAGCAGACCAAATGAGCAGAAGGCAATGTGACAATGGGAACTGTGAAAGGCCAATGTGATGCAGGGCCATGAATCAGAAAAGGTGGATGTCCTCTGAAGCTGGAAAAGGCAAGAAAACAGATTCTCTTCTAGAGCATCAATAAGGCACATAACCCTTCTCAGACAATGCACCCCAATGTTTATAGCAGCGCTATCAAGAATAGCCAAATTATGGAAAAAACCCAAATGTCCAACAACTGATGAATGGATAAAGAAGATTATATATATATATATATATATATATATATATATATATATAAAATATTACTCAGAGATGAAAAAGAATGAAATCTTGCCATCTGCAACAATGTGGATGGAACTGGAAAGTATTATGCTAAGCAAAATAAGTCAGTCAGAGAAAGACAAATATCGTATGATTTCATTCATACATGGAATTTGAGAAACTCAACAGATGAACATAGGGGAAGGGAAGGAAAAATAAGATAAAAACTGAGAGGGAGGGAAGCCATGAGAAACTCTTATGTACAGAGAACACACTGAGGGTTGCTGGAGGGTGGGTTAAATGGGTGATGCACACTAAGGAGGGCACTTTTTGGAGTGAGCACTGGGTATCATATGTAAGAGATGAATCACTGGGTTCTACTCCTAAAGCCAAGATACACCGTATGTTAACTACCTTGAAAATAAATTAATGAAAATGAGTAAATAAATAAATTAGTAAATAAATATAAATAAAATAAATATAATAAAAATATAAATATAAATAGATACAAATAAAAACAAAACAAAACAAACAAACAAAAAATACACACAGCCCTTCTCATACCTTAGCCCCATAAGATTCATTTTGGATTTCTGACCTCTAGATCTGTAAGATAAAAAAAAAAAAAGTGTTGTTTTTAAGCCACTAAGTTTGTGGCACTTTGTTACTTCAGAAAGAGAGAGCCAATATAAACCCAAAACACAAAAGGTTTACTTAGGAGAGAATCTTTTGTTACTTCCTCCAGCTGCCCCTTTCTTGGGCAGATGCATGTTGCTGCTGTTTGTTGAGCCGTTATTCCTTCCCTGCTTTGTTCATAGACTAGGGATCATTTGGTAGCAGGTGCCTTTCCTGTGTGTCCCTGTTCTAATGGAGCTCACATTTTACTGGGAAGAAATAGATGCTACATAAATGGATGAATAGGTACAGTATACAGTAGGTGGTAAAAAAAAAAAAGAAAACAAAGACACGGAGGGCAAAGTTTAAATCCTAGCTATTTATTTTGGAGGGAGTATTATTTGATCTGGTTTAGCAACTTTTTTTCTAGAATACATGTCAAATTCTGTTCCTTTGTTATTACCAATTATCTGTCCATAGAGAAGTATTCATTTGATCCTTCCCAACAGACGTTTGCTTTTTTTAAAATAACATCTCCCCACTCTTCAGGTAGTGGAAGGCTAAGTGTACCTCACATGTAAGAGCTAGTCATAACTGGGCATGTAGAAAACAGTACAAGAAATCATTTGGATGCAAGTCCCACATCTGAATTCCAAGGTCTCAATCGCAACAGCATGTAAACATTTGATTCTCTTCCTTAGCAGTGGCTCGATGGGAACCAGACAAGAGCCTGTGCCAGAAATTTCCAGGTTAAATCTGACATTTCATGACATGTAGACCTAGGCCCAATCAGATCTTATTGGTCATTTACTGATCCACTGCAGTGATTTTAGAGTTGAAACCCAAGGTGAAAGCCTTTCAGATTGTATTTAAGCCCCAATAACTCTAAAGTTAGAAGGAATAGACAAAACAAACGAACAATCAAAAAAGTAAAGAAGAAAAGAAAAAGATAAGGAAGGGAAGGGAAGTCCTGGGTTTTCATATACGTAGGGGCTGGTCTTATAGACACAAGGATTATGCCCACAACCAGGTTTTTGTTTTGTTTTGTTTTCTTGGGCTCTGGATTGTCATTTAACTCATGGTATTAGCAGTAGGTCATGGTAATTCTCTACACAGAACATTCTCTACATAGAACATTCATATGTCTTGAACTTTGATATTCCAGGCAGTTGCTTTTGAATGTACTTACTAGTAATTTGGCTTGAATCAAGACTGTCTGCAGTATTTATTTATTTTTTATTTGTATTTTAAAGAGAGAGAGAGAGAGCATGTGAGCAGGGGAGAGGGACAGAGGGAAAGAGAGACAGAATCTCAAGCAAGCTCCACACTCAGCATGGAGCCCAACATGAAGCTCCATCCCACAACTCTGGGATCATGACCTGAGCCGAAATCAAGAGTTGGATGCTCAGTAAATTGAGCTATCCAGGCCCTCTTTATCTTCATTATTTAAATTACCGTTGAAAAGGAGGAATGTTGATAGACTATACTCTAGTTGATGTTTATGAGGTCTGCTGAGACTGAGAGGGTCAAGTAAATTTGGGTCTCAGGACACAGATAAAAGTTGCATATCATATGAATACTATTCTATTGCTTTCCATGTCACTTTGTTTTCATTCTCATTTTAATGTGCCATGAAGCCTCTCAGTCCACCTGTATTCCATTTAATGTAACAAAAGGCTAAGTTCCATAGACACTCACCAAACATATTTCAAATGGTATTTGAACATAACCATTTGAAATAAAATTCTACCGCATACCCATCCAGGGGGAAAACATTCTTAGTAATTGTGGGGGGAGGGATTGATATGTCCGTCTCAATTTTTTATGTTGCCTTTAAGGTCTTTGTGGCTGAAAAGGATGTTACTCTGATACAAAGAAAAAACAATGTTCAGACTTAAAAAGAAAAGTCTATTCTCAATATATATTAGTATATATTTGATTAGACATCATGTTCTAACATTTAGTCTGATAGTACTTATAGTCAGCTGAAGCCCTTTAAATGTATCCTATAATTTTAATATGTAATTAAGAATATATTTTGAAACATCCTTCCTCCCCTCTACTAACTGTTAAATTTATCCTTAAGAATTATTACACTTTCTATTTCTGTCTTGAGTTGCAAAGGGCATGGTAATCAATAATAACTGTAAAATAATGTGGAACAATTAGTTTTTCTTGCACGCTCATAATCTGTGTTGACATCAGTTGGCATTAGTTAATGCATCTATTGGAGAGGGGGAAATTAAGTTGCCAATAATCAAGTTTCATATTCACTATTATTAATAACATTTTTTGTTTTAAATAATTTTTGAAAACGTGTGTTCTAGCATCCCACTAGCAGCAAGAATGGATATACAGTCTTTTCGGTTAGAACCCAATGACTTTCCAAGCACGACTCTTAAAAAATGAGTTACCACATTCCTTTGAGTTTTACCAACACATTCGTTTGAGTTTTAATTGGGTATACCTGTTTCAAAACTGAATCTATACTGCCTTTCGTATCTTGAAAGCTCACGATAAATTTACTCGAGTAAGGAAGTTTGCACATTTATAATAAGCATAACATTTGATCACAAAAGTTGAATTTAAACATTGGAGTTGAATTTGCCTCCAATACACATTGTTCCCTATAATGCCTAATGGGTCTACCAACTTAAATTAACATCCTCATCATTTCTTTCTTGCCTTTGTCATGTCCTGGGTAGGTTTGCTATTGTTTTCTTAGTCTTCCTTCACTGCGTGTATGTATTTACACACACACACACACACACACACACACACACACACACACATTTTTTTTTTTCTTTTTTTTTTTTTTTTTTTGCCATATGATTCTGATTCTTCTATAGCCAGCTTTCATTTCTCTGTAGATGGGAAAATCCTCAAGCCTCCCTCTTCAGATTTTACAAAGATGGGAGCTTGGAAGGTAACTTGAATGAGGGGACACAGCTGAAGCCGTAAAGAGGTCCATGTTTTTAGCCTGACAATATTTTACAAATAAAACCCTAAGAGCAGAATTGATTATGCACAGTTTACTATTTATACTCAGAACTTTCTGCTTATATTGCTGATGAGCCAAAACCCTAAATGATCAACAGTAACTTTTAAATAACAAACAGCTTAGAGGAATGTAATTCAATTCCTTTCAGCTCCATATTTATTGGAGATAGTGAAAAATTGTATAAATATAAATAGATGAAGTAAAAATTGATCCCAATGAAGGACAGAAATGAATAGAAATATACCTTTCCAACTAGATAGATGTTTTTTCCAGGGTGCTCCCATGTATTATCATATATATATATATATATATATATATATATATATATATATATGGCATGGTGGTGAATCCTTAAGGAAGTCTTTGAGGAAGTTTTGAAATAACAACATCATAGAATTCAATAAGGAAAAAAATTCAGTTATTCTTCTTGCCTTGAAAATAAATTCTAACACTCAATAAACCTAACACTTTTTTTTGCAGAAAAAGAAATATAGAAAACAATTTTTTAAGATAAAAATAAGGACAAGAACCAATAATAACAACACAAATCCTTACAATATAGAAAATAGCATCGATATAGAGACTCTTGTCACTAATTCACTTTAGAGGCAAAGAACAAAAGACTTTCCATAATGATCCTGGGAGAAGCTAATGGCAAAGCCAGATACTATCAGAGTATTCAATTTAGGACTTCTAATTCAAGCCTAGTGCTTCCTGCATGCTGGTAATAAAAGTCTTCTGTAACTTACTTTAAACACAAAATAAATAAATAAATTGTCAAAACATTTAGAAGCCACAACCAACACATGAAATGTATATAAGATAAATACATTTCATCGTCTTTGACATAATCCATACTTTGAGGTTAACTTATATCCACAGGTCATATGACTAACTTAAATGCTGCTTTGGACACTTGGTCATGGCTTAGTCTTCAGTTCTCACCCTGTAAACTATGAAGAGATTTTCATAACGAGGAGAAGAGTTATTACAGTATGTGGAGACATTGTTCCACAGAACACAGAAAACAGAATTTGAATGGATGTTCTACTGCTTTGAAAGAGGAAGCAGTTGACATTCCTTAACTTTCTCTTCTGTTTGGGCTGTGACCTGGCTGTTCATCTATTAACAATGAAATCAATGGAATATTAATTGGGCCTAATTCATTCCAATGGACAGCTGACATTTCTTACATGACGATATTTTTAACTAGAGTTGAAAATTTTATATACATTAATAAGCATTAATTATACATTATATATTATATACATTATATTATATATATTATATTATATACATTATATTATATATATTATATTATATATATTATATGTATATATTATATACATTAATAAGCATTAATATAAAACAACAGAAATGTGACTGTATTTATTAGACAGGTGAATTTTTTAATGGTTTAAGGAGTATTATTCCAAGAGCTTATTCTTTGCCATTTAAAAATTCTGCATATAAGAAAATGTTTCTTGCATGACTGATTTCTTTCAAATTAGTCTTCTATGTTTAATTTCAGGCTACAAATGTACTCATTATTTTCAAAATTGTCAAAAGAAAAATATGTTTTAAGACTTGGATGTATCTTTGAGTATTCTAAAAACACAAATATATTTTTTGCATCATTTTTACTCTTATTTTTTATTATTTGCATATACAAATATAATTTTAATAAGGAATTGAATAATAAGATTTGTGTGTACACTAAATTTTGCAGACAGAATAGTTATAAGCACACACAGTTTTAAACAACTTAAGAAAATCATGTCGACTTCACCTTAGGTATTTATTGAGATGATTTTTTTAAAAATTGTTTGTACATTTCTTCATGTAAGAAGCTGCCTTAATTGTTTATTACAAGCACACCTAACACAGTGTGCACAGCATGCTTTGCAAAGAATTGCAAGTTAAGGACATTTCACAATAGAATTATGTGGATTTAGCTATAATTCCAGCTTATTCGTTTCCTAATTCATGTATCATATCATCTTCTCTCCAGCCAAAGCTTATAAAGAATATATGTATTTTTAACATAGTCCCTTTTCATTTTCATTGCAATTCTAAGTACTGCCTTTTGTTCTTGTGGTGTAACAGAAGAAGACGATTATAGGTCATCATGTCTCAATGGTACCTCACTGTGCTCTTTGACCTCCATTATTAGTATTTCTTATGATCTATATTTAATTGGCTTATGGAAATGTATCATTGACAAAACATATTCCCATTCAGAGCTCCTGTTAGCCCAAAAATCTTTTAAATGAAATGAAGAAGGTGCCAGGCTACGATTCCATGTATGTTACACATGTTACCACATTTAGACTTTGCCAAAGTGGTAATAACACTCTCTGTTTAAACAACAGCTTAGAGGAAGAGAAAAATGAAGAAAAGGAAGGTCACAAGCATCTGGTCAATTCCAATTACATTTTCCTCAATTAACCAAAATACGCCCTTGTATTTTGTATATTATACACCCTTGCACACCCTTGTATATAATTCTGCGCTTGCCATTTAATAGCCCATACTAGGGGCGCCTGGGTGGCGCAGTCGGTTAAGCGTCCGACTTCAGCCAGGTCACGATCTCGCGGTCTGTGGGTTCGAGCCCCGCGTCGGGCTCTGGGCTGATGGCTCGGAGCCTGGAGCCTGTTTCCGATTCTGTGTCTCCCTCTCTCTCTGCCCCTCCCCCGTTCATGCTCTGTCTCTCTCTGTCCCAAAAATAAATAAAAAACGTTGAAAAAAAAATTTTAATAGCCCATACTATCATTTAACAATGCTTTAGGGTAGGAAGTAACCCCTCCCAAATAATAATACCTAACTTGAATTTAACCATAATAGTGGAATAAAATAAAACACTAACATATATTCTTTAAAAACAAAGTGTCATTTTACCCAATGAATAGTATGAAATGTAATGTCATATTCTGCTGAGCAAAACACTCTGAATCCAAATCTTATTTGAATGGAACCTGACCCTTGGTGAAACAACTTATTTTTTAAAATTTATTTATTTGTAATTTTAAAACTTTTTGGTCTATAGAATATCAATGTTTTCAAATTAATTCTTGCCATTCAGAATTAAAATAATTTGCTCCAGAAGTGCTGAAGTCACAGTAGGCAAAGTGCTAAGAAATGAAGTCTTAAAGAAACACTAAGTTTCCTTTTAGATGCTTCCTGATGAGACTGGAGATTTTTAGAAACAAGGGTGAACCAAAGTTCCACCATGTTTTCCAATTTCATGTACAGCAGGGCAGCCGAGCTAGAGGCAGAAGTAGTCTGCTGCTTTTCTCTCAACCAGATGAGAAAAGTACAGTTTGAAATATAAGGACAAATTAGCTATATTGACAGCTCAGTAAAACTGTAATTCCTGAAGATTTTTTCTTTGGGTAAATGGCAATCCTATGAAGGGCAGCAGAATACGATCTCTAAAAGCATATTTTCTGCCAGCTGATCATCATAATTCATTATGTGTATCTGAGTAAGTATTGCAAAAACAATTTTTTTAGAATAAGCACTGAACAAGACTGGTAAAATAGTAGTCCATTTAGTTATTCAATAAGAATTGATTTGAATTTTTCAGAGTATTTCAGTGATAGAAACCCTGCATGAAACTGTGTTTAGAGTTGGTATTTAAAACCAAGGGTATTATATTTTTGAAATTCTCAACAATGTCAACATTCCAAAACTACATTAGCACTTGGTTAACATTCTCAAAAGTCAGCCAGGTAGTAGCCACAGGGCACATACATTGTGAATTGAGGAAAAATCAATATAGACTTCCTTCCTTCTTTTCCCTTGCCTTATTCCATCTTTTCCAGTTGTTTGTATTTCAATCTTTAGAGCAAACAAATGGTATTTTTTTTCCTCACACTAGAAATAGGAACCAAAAGAACTTGAGTAATATTCATAGTTAAATTATATACTTTAGTAGTCAACGTGCCTGTTGATTTTGATTATTGGTTTGTTTGGTATTTGAGTAATATCTGATTAGATTTTACTCCTTGAACAGAGGTCCATGAACTAATTCTTTGGGAAGCTTGGAACATTAGGGGTTCTGAGGGCTTTCAGATCTATGTTTTTATTCAAACCAAGGATTTTTGCATATACATCTCTTGTTACTATTGTGTTTCACTTGGATGGCTAATGCCCTGTGTTCTGAAACCTTTCAACTAAGACCAGAATGAGTGTCCTTATTCACAGTTTTGTAAGCATGACTCCAATTGTCCCCATTATCTGATAGTTCCAGATGGCTCATGTACAGATCCCTACAACTTAGAGAGATTGGCTTCAGTTTTTTAACAACTATGTCAAATTAATTACTGGCAGCTTCAAAGGCTGTTTAAAGGAAAAAAGGTTTTCTACTCAATTTTCTCATTTTGGCACGCAGAATTGCATCATATGCCTCAGACTACGCTGCTACCCAACAGATTCAGGCACTAAAAGCACATAGACATGTATGTTCATTTCAAGATTTATTTTTCCAAATTCTTAGGTAGACCTAATCCCATTGGCTCCTTTTACTTCTAAGGAATCTGTGTCCTAAAACATTAGTGAATTGTTCAAAATCGTATCAGCAAGTACAAATCAAGCTTGGATAAGAAGTCAGAGTCTTGTTACCATGCCTAGGTCTTCCCATACCACATGGTAACAACTGAATCACTTTTTTTTTTTTTTTTTACAGCTTAGGAGGAACAGTATATTTAGTTCCACAATGCTTCTGAATAAAAATAGGTTAATTAATGGAAAAACTGTAGACAACTTTTAGTTTTTCAAATTGTTTTAATAAGCATTACTCCTATTCAAGTGTATTATAAATTTATATACCACTCTATCTCATAGACAGAAGTTTCTGAAAAACGTTCAAAGAACAAATGTTAATGGGTTATGGTTCTGCTCACATTTTTATTTTCAAAGTTAGTAAATTCTTTAAAATGGAAAAAAAAGTTTTAAATTCAATAAGCCTTTTCATATTATACCAAGAAACCTGCTTTACCCAATTTAATTCAAGTTTAATTCAATGAAACCAACATATAGAGAATGCCTATGGCAGACTGGTTTTACTTAAAATGTATGCCATGCAGACTTTAGGGTAATTTCTTGATTGGCTTCGAGACTGAGAAACTGACTTTGTTCTTGATGTTTTGTTGGACTAGTGGCCTACTGGAAACCTTTGTCCAGAAAGACCCGCCTCATCCCTGGGCTTCTAGGAGAGTCTGACTCCAGCTATTTTCCAACAATTTTTAGTTGTCATTTTGACTATTAAGGCATAAAACAAAACTACTGCTATTTTTTTCTAGTTTATTATATTTGTGGTATTTTAAATTTGCATTCTGTTATGTTTTCTTTTTTCCATCTAAATAAATATTCACTTTTATACCTAATTTTTCTTTCTCTTAAAGTGTGAACTCAACATCTTACAGGCTTGAAAGGGATTCCATTGAATCTGTAAATTACTTTGAATTGTATGGAAATTTTAGCAATATTAATTCTTCCAACCGATAAGCACAGTATATCTTTCCATTTCAATTTCTTTTATCAATGTCTTATAGTTTTCAGAATACAGGTCTTTCACCTTCTTAGTTAAATTTATTTCTAGGTATTTTATTCTTTTTGATGTTATTGCAAATGAGACTGTTTTCTTAATCTCTCTTTTTGATAGTTCCTTATTAGTTTATAGAAATACATCAGAAATCTGTATATGAATTTCATATCCTGCAACTTTATTGAATTTATTTATTAGTTTTAATATTTTTTGTAGAGATTTTAGAGTTTCTATATATAGTATAATGTCATCTGCAAATAGTGACCATTTTACTTCTTCCTTTACGATGTGGATACCTTTTATTTTATTCTTCTAACTAATTGCTCTGGCTAGAACTTCCAATACTACGTTGAATAAAAGTGGCAAGAGTGGGTGTCCTTGTCTTGTTCTTGATCTTAGAGAAAAGATTTCAGCTTTTCACTGTTGAACAGGAGGTTAGCTGTGGGCTTGTCATATACAGCCCTTATTATGTTGAGGTATGTTCCCTCTATATCCATTTTTTTCAGTTTAATCATAAATGCATATTGAATTTTATTAAATGCTTTTTCTGCATCTATCAAGATGGTCATATGATCTTCATCCTTCATTTTGTTACCGTGGTTTATCACATTAATTGATTTGCAAATATTAAACTATCCTTGCATCCCTGGAATGAACCCCACTTGGTCATGGTGCACGATCCTTTTATTTGTCTATCTATGAATTAATTAATTAACTTATATTTAATTTTTTTAATTTTAAAATTTATTTTATTTTTTATTTTATTATTTTTAATTTTTTATTTTGGGGTATGAGCCTTTTAATGTTTTAAGTTGAATTTGAGTTTGGTTTGCTAATATTTTGCCGAGGACAATTTCATAATGTATAAAAATATTGAATCGCTATCACATACACCTGTAACTAATACAATATTGCATGTAAATTATAATTCAATAAAAGAATTATAGGCTTGGGTTGTTCTTTAGGTACTATTAATTTACAGAAGAAGAAAAAGACACACTGGGGAAGTCATGAAGAGCTGGTAAATGAACAATCTGGAGTAGGAACTCCCGTGTTCTGATTCAAATACACATATGCCATATCACTAGACTATACTGTTTGCCAGGCAATACCTCAGGCTGTAACAAGCAACAAGCAGACTCTGTCTTCTTGCTTAGCGATCTAATACAACATGGCAAATATACTTTCTCCTAACTAAATATTGGTGAATCTAAATAACACATCTGAAGAGGAACTCAGATCCCCAAAAGCAAGTTATGCCAACCTTAGGCAAAACACATACTGTGAAATTCCAAAGTTCTCCACATTATAGTTTCCTTATCAACATAATGAAGAAATGATTATTCTAAAGTTGTTGGAGGAATAAATGAGATTCTGCATGTCAATCATATAGCACAGTATCTGGTACACACAAAGACTCAATGGATGTAATTTAATTTAGCATTAGAGCAACTGATATAAAAAAAATAGAAGGAATTGAAATGTTAAGCAATAAGAGCATGTCAGGGAGATGTGTATAAAACAGAACACACAAATTACTGAAGCTTATATAGTAAGACACTATTATCACATAAAAGATAAGAACAAACAAAATTAAAGTCATTTGCTTCTCTTTTAGCTTTTAGTTAGTCATTTTGCAATGGCTAGCCCAGGAATGAAGGTCATGCTTATGAGCCTATCACCACTACATAGACCATGTATTCTCTGTTAAAAGTCACTTAATGGAATTCTATTTCCCTCACAATAAATGGCAAAGCCTACACTATGGTGGTATGTAAGGCCCCCAGGATGTGCCCCAACCGCAGCCTCATTTTCCATGTTTCTCTCCTTCTTCACTCTGCTCCAGCTACACTAGCCTTATAATTCTTCAAACAGGACCTAGAACGCTCTGTCCCCCAGATATCTCCATGGCTCATTCTCCTTCACCTCTTTAAGTTTTTATTTTATTTTTTAGGTTTATTTACTTATTTTGACAGAGAGGGAGAGAGAGTGTGTGTGTATGTGTGAGCAGGGAAAGGACAGAGACAGAGGGAGAGAGAGAATCCCAAGCAGGCTCTGTGTTATCAGCACAGAACCCAGTACGAGGGACTCAGTCTCAAGAATCGTGACATCATAACCTGAGCCAAAATCAAGAGTCAGCTGCATAAGCGACTGAGCCACCCAGGTGCCCCAACTTTTATTTTAATGTCACTTTTTCAATAAGTCTTTTCTTAACTATACTATGGGAAACTGCAACCTTTAGTGTGTTCCTAAAATGAAACTCATTTTTTTTTTTCTCTATGAGCATTCTGTGGTGTGAAAATTAAAGCTGAGTCTCCTTTGAGTTTTCTCCTAAACCCTAGGATCACTTCTGAACCTATGTAATGGGAATAGTGTTATCCAATTCATTTAGAATTAGTTGCCCAGAAACTCAGAAATTGAATTTTATTATTCTATTAACTATGTTTATTGCCCTATAACTCAATTTCTTATTGAATATGGTCTTTCTGGATATTAGTTTTTCCTAAAACTCTGTTTTCTGATGGTTATTCCTGATTCCAAGGGATATCCCTTTCCTGAACATCAGTATGCCAAAATGAATACAGTTGCTGTCTGTATTTCCTTTCCTTATACCCATTTGCCAGCATCAACTGACCAATAAGTACCTTCACCAACCTATGCTTGGAGCTTGGATGATATATGGACCCACTGGTTTTGGGTTCACCTTCACACATGTGTCCTCATGTGTTTGTCTTTAGAACAACTGGTCTCTATCTTGCTTCCATTTCAGAACTGTAGCAATCTTGTAGTTCCATGAGGGGTCAGCTCTAACCTTTCTTTCTTGTCTAATTCCTTTGCCAATCATATATTCACAAAACCCTAATTGTGACTCAGTATGTAATTCTTAATAGAAGCTTTTAAGAACGTAGCCTTGCTTTCAATTCTGCAAGTAAAACACCTGGTAGAGTGCTATAGAAATCATAAATTATTATGTATATTGAATCAGGCAGTCAGTCTGTGAACATTTAGAGTTGGATTCCAGGATTCTCTTGGTGAAAATCAAATCAATGGTGAGGTCATCAGTAGAAAGGGAATAAAAATAGATTGTATGCCTTTGTTGTATATGCAGAGCTGCTGTAACTTTGAGATCAGAGCATACTTGATATGCTTAAATAAGAGCGGAGGAAAAAAGGAAAGAGAGTGGTAGGAGATAAAATCAGAGATGTAGCAGGGGTTAGATCATTATATTGTTGGGAAGTTCATTATATGACTTGGATTTCACCCTGAATGAGATGGAAAGCCATTGGAAGTTTTGAGTTGAGGAGTGACACATTCTGACTTCTATTTCTACAAGTCTGGCTGCTCTATTGGAAAGAGGCTGTAAGAAAGCAACGTCGAAGAAGGGAGAAACCTCAAGAGGCTACTTTAAGAGACAAAGACAGAATCAGAGAAGAGAGTGAGAGACGCACAGAGGCCGAGGGAGGGAGAGAATTATGGTGGCTTAGGAAAGGGGGGTAGCTGTAGGTGTTTGGGAGAATACTATGTATATTTTGTATGTAGCTTCTGGCAGGATTTACTAATAGGTAAGATACAGAGTTTGAGAGAAAGAAAGAAGTGAAAGGTTTCGGGCAAGACTCCAAAATTTTTGGCATGGACAACTGGAGAATGCCCTTAGACGTAGAAATTTGGAGAATAAGGTGGGTCAAATTTGGAGGTTGATTATCAGAATAATTTCCAGCTAGGTTAGTTTTCTTTGAGAGAACATAAACCTACTTATATGAGATTTTATTTTAATGTCTGAAGATATAGGTCAAATATTTATAACCCTGCAAACTCATTATATTGTGTGCTTTACCTTAGTCTTCTAATTCATATTGCAATATATAAAACCATTAAAATAGTAATAAAAAAACAGACAGTGGTTATTGGCAAACATTTTAATGCAAAATTCTGACAATTTTAAACCTCTTCTATTCATATTGTATTCATCTTGGATAATTTAACTGGATGAATTAAAGATAACATAAATTATTCAACTGTAACTGATTTAAAAGCAAACAGCACATTCATTTTATCATTTTTCTCTTAGAGCCTTTCATTAAAATTCAGCCATTCTGCAATTGATTGTCACAATTTTCTGGCCAATACATTCATTTCCTATCATGTTCAAAGAAAATTATTTGAATTTTAAAAATCTTATTCTACATGTAGTTTATTGAACATTCAAATCTTGACAGTTTAATTCTATATTTGTGGTATGAAAGGCAGTTCTTTTCTTTATACCTGTCTTATTTCTTTAAGTTAGTTATACGTGAAATTGTAACCCTGACTGTTACCTCATGTTAACTCAAGACAAGAAAATATGTGTGAATATCGTGAAGAGATTTGACCTGGAAAGTTTCATTTATTGAAAAGGCTGTTGTTGGATTTTACCACATGAATTATTACCAGAATATTTTAAATATTCATAAGAAGTCTAATTGATGTTGTAACGTCGAGCAACACACTTTTTTCATTTGACCTATTCCAAAATGACACATTTTTTTAACCAAAATACTTCAGTGTTCGCAAGATAGAAGTTGACCATTTATGTATTCCATGAATTGTTACAGAAGTGAACCTAAAGTGTAATATTGTTTGTTGCATGGCCCTCTCTCCCTTAAGTAGCATAATCCATTTTACAATAAATATAACCATTTACTGAAAGTATCTATCAAGTAATGAACCTGTGTTTTAGGCAGCTATTTTCCAAATAGTGTAGGTAAAAATAATAGCAGCTACTATTTTGCAGAGATCTTCTAGATAGCAGGCACTGGGCAATACACTTTCTATCACTATCCCACCCAGCTTTCACAATACCCTTCAAAGAAAGTGCCCTTGTTGTTTCTATTTTGTGAATACATAAATGAGAGAAAAGAGCTATTAGCAGACAATGGTATGCTTCTTTAATTCAGTTGTCATTTCTGAAATTGCAATACTGAGTCACCATATACTATCTGCCATTACCGTGTCATGATGCAACTACAAAACATGTATTTTCAGATATGTAGAAATTATAAGATTAAAGAGAATCTGAGTTATTACATCCTTAACCCCATTGCTTTTTCTTCAGGAAGGACTTCATCTAATGTCTTCCAAGCAGATAAGAATTATACCCCAATATTGAGGAAAACTTTAGAAAATGCAGCTTGAGTTAGAAAAGGGATGCTTAAGAAAGTCATACTGGGCACTCTAAAATACTCTTGCTACCGACAGAAATTGGCAAATGAATAAAAAAAAGCTTGAAGGGCAATTTATTAATGCGTATGAACAGATTATATATATATATATATATGTATATATATACATGTACAGATATATACATATCTCATGTATATATACATGTACAGATATATACATATACATATATGTATATGTATATATATATATGTATATATATATACACACACACACACACACACACATATACAGATATGTATATATATCTCCTGAGTGGGACAATTCTGTTTCTAGGAATTTATCCCAAGTACCTAAAATGAGCATAAAGATTAAATCCCCTAGATGAAGGTTAAAGTTATTTAGACATAGTGAAAAACCAGGATCTGAAATCTCTAAGAACAGGGGTTACATAAACAATAAAGGAATGCTAGGCATTTATTAAACTTGATGTTTGAGAAGCCTATTCATTGATATAGAAATAAGGTCATGACAAACCATTATTAGGAAAACACAAACTATGGAAAAATATATAAATTGTGCTCCTCTTTGGAGGTTTAAAAATGTATCTTGGTATATTTGAGGGTTGTCTTTCGTAATGCAGGTAAAAGTAATTTTGTTTTGGGGGATTTTTTTTCTCATTATTTTATACAATAAACAGGTAATGACAATATAACTAAAAGAGTATTATAAGAAAGCTACCATTTCATGTGTTTTCCTTTCCTGAAACACTGCCTCTGCTTAGATTACATCATTTTCAAAAGAGGTCCATCATTTACTAATTTCTTTAATTATCTTAATGAAGAATGGATTATACTCTTTTTATGAAGACTTTTTAAAAACAATCAACACTTAAGAATGTGAAATCTATTCATTCAAAATAATAAACCTTATTTTAGGCACGCCCTGTCTGCACGACAAATTTTTTAGTGTTTGGGAGAGTCTAAGATGAAGTGTATATGGTCTGAGTTCCTATGAAACTTACAAGTAGAAGAACTAAAACACATAAACCCTAACTATAATTCCAGACAAAATGTAAGAAGTATGTCAATAGTGATAAAAAGTCTTACAGTAGCAGGGAGATGAAAAATATTTCCAAATCATTGAATCAAGAGAAGTTTAATGGAGATGATGGCATTTGATCTCAATGTTTGACTTGAATGGGTTGGACTTTTACAGAAGAAGTCAAGGAGTTTAGCATTTCCAGTAAGTAAGAGTTATGTGAGAAATACTTTGGAGGGAATCACACAGAGTAAATAGTATGGTTTGTATTATAGAGCTAGTATTTGATAAGTAATAGTGAAATATAAGAGTGTAAAGGGAGTTAAAACAAGGTCTAAGCATTCTGGAAAAAAAAGGCTAAGGTGTTTAGATTTTATTATGTATTGATTGGAGAGCTATTAAAAGCTTTTGAATAAAGAAACATTACCTATGTTAAGTACAAGTAATATTAAGGCTACATATACTTAGGATCAAGGGACTTTTAAGTTATATACAGATCAACTGAGTCATAGATTCTGAGTGCTTCAGCATTACATGAAATAAAAATCTTGATATCTTGATGGATCAGTACAAAAGTAAAAGGAAAATCTTCAGAATTTCTTTCTTTATTTCAATTGAATTACGGAGGAAAGTATTCTCTTACTAGAGTTGTTTTTTTTTTTTTTAAGATTATTAAACTGACTTAACACAATATTCTAAATCTTACCATGAATATCAATGCAAATACTTACACTAGCTACAGTAATTTGTGAAAACTTAAGAACCATAATTGGGAAAAAATAGCTTTTTAAAAGCAGAACTGCCCAAAGGATACAGTATTATGTGCTGACAAAATAGTCTATCAAAACAAGGGTCAAAGTTTTTTGTAAACCTGGAAAATGTGCATGTATCCACAAGACAATTATTCTATGTTTATAAGACACTGAGATCTCCGTTAATTTCCCAAATATAGTAATTCAAATGACTTCTGCACATGTGTCAGCCTGAGTGCATATGCTGCAGTAAAACACCATTTCTGTTTCTCAAGGGGAACTGCCTCAATATATGAGTAGTGTTGGATAGTCAAAGAATCACAAGGCAGCAAGAATCACAAATTAACAAACATCTTGTTTATCTTCTGTTTGCCTTATAAAACCCTGTGTCTGATTCTCTACCAAAAAAACCATGCGACATCTTTTTTTTTAGAAAATAATTAAAAGACATAATTTCTGTTTAATAATGTCATAATGACCATGTGTTATAAAGTAAGCTCACTTTTGTTGTTGTTGTTGTTCTGGAATTAAATGGAAAAAAAAAGGCAAATAGTTAGCCAGTCCTCTACTGAAAGTGATCAATTATCTGTTAGTTCAAGCAGGTCAACATTTTAAATTGATGGTCTTGGCAGGTGATTAACTGCTCATTTCAACAAACAGGTTACTAACCTAGCCAACAAGCTCAAAATGGGCACTTTTGGTTAAAAAGGTCTTGGATACAACAAATAAAATAAGTGGCTAAAAACAAAAATTGATAACCTTAGCAACAATTTGAGTTGCATATAGTACTCATAAAGGTTGTTAATATAATCTATTTCTAGGAAGAACAGGACTTTATTTAAATATAAACCTTTTTGTAATAAAAATGAATGCTAGATAATTCCACAGCCTTCTCTAGACTAAAGGATTTCTCCAGGTCATTGTGCTATGCCTCATAACTTTCATTTTTAAATTCTTTAATAATCTTTGTTAATCCATGGCAACAAATTCTCTATGGTAATCCTAAATTGTTAAGCATTAAACTAACACTATTCTTGAAAAAGCATCAGTGAGAAGGACACTGTCCATTACAGATGCAAATGTAAAATGGTGCAGCTGCTGTAGAAAATAGTTTGTAGAAATTCCTCAAAAAGTTAAACCTAATTATCATACACCCCAGTACTTTGACTCTTTGGTATACAACTGGAATAATGGAAAGTAAAAACTCAAAAAAAAAAAACACTAGTATACCATGTTCATTGCAACATTATTCTCAAAGGTCAAAAGGTGTAAACAATCCAATTGCTCATCAACTGATGAATAAATAAACACAATGTGACATATAGGTACAGATAGAATGTTATTTAGCTATACAAAAGCAGTGAAGCTCTGATAAATGTTACAACATGGATGGACCTTTGAAAACATGCCAAGTGAAATGAGCCAGGCACAAAAGGCAAAATATTACCATTCCACTTACATGAAATATCCAGAATATCTAGGTAAATTCATAGAACACAAAGCAGGTTAGAATTCACCAGTGGGGGGGTTATTGTTAATGGATAGATGTCCTGTTTAGGATGATGGGAATGTTTTGGAAATAGAAAGTGGTAATGGCTGCATGATTTTGTAAATGTAATTAATGCCACTGATTGTATACTTAAAAATGATTAAAATGGCAAATTTTATGTTATACATGGTTTACATTTATATACGAATGCATCAATGAAAGTCATGTGTAGTAAATAATTAGTATGAGTCCATGTACTATATTTTTATTTATGGATCCTAGAGCGTGCTTTTAAAAAATCAATAGAGCCATATAGTTGGTTCATATGCAATCTACTGCGGGCTAAATCTCTGCAAATCCCTTTCTGTTATATTGACGCATTGCTGGTTGCCACTTCTTACCAATTTTCCACCTCCTCAAGGTATTTTTTTTTTCTGTAGTGCATTGATCCTCATTGCATTTACTTCTAACCACTTCTACTTGAACAGGACATATTAAATTGTTAACCAATAATAAATGCTTCATTATTGAAGATGCCTGTAGACTTAATGAACACTCTTCTTATATTATTATCCCTATTACACACAACGAAGAAGGGAAGAAGTAGACAGCTTCAAGATAGACTTTGAGTGCCAGGTCCATATTATGCAATGTTACAATATACATGGTAGGGAAGTATGAGGGAAGGACAGATATCATAATGACTTCTAGGTTTCTGGCTTACAGAATTCGATAGAAATAGGAAATTCTGGAAAACCAGATTCTGATATATGCAATACGTTTGCACGTACGTGTGGGGGAAGAGGATTAATTTGGATTTGGAAATCTTAAGTTGTAGGTGTTTTTAAAGAAATTTTGAGATATACTTAATGGGCTTACTGTGTAGGCACTTACATTTCCAAGTTTGAAACTCAAAGAAGTCTGTGCTAGAGACATAAATTAAGAAGCCATTAATGACAATTATAGATCATAATAAAAGTCATAGGTATAGGTGATATGGCTTGGGGAAATTCTAGAATAAGTCATGGAGATGAAACAAAAAAGAGAGTAAAGAATAGTAGACAATCTTCAACCTTCCACTGAGGAACTTTAATATTTAATGCCTGGATGATGAGGATGAGCCAGCAAAAGAGGCAGAGAAGTTACTATTGGAGCTGTACGAGGAAACTTGGCCAGGCAAGTCATGGAAGCTGAAGAAACAAGGTTTCTGAAGACTAAGAAGTCAATGGAGTCACCTCCTTCTAAGCACTCAAGTTTGAGGACTAGAAAATGTCCTTTGCATTTCATAACCCGTAAGTCACTGGTAACTTTATAGAAAGCTGTTTACGTGGCAAGTTCAGGTAGAAAACCAAACTGAAGTGGGCGGAATGGTGAGTAGGAAGTGAAGTAATTGAGTTTGAGAGTATAGACAATTCTAAACAAGGAGAGAAACGGGAGTTGTTACCTAGAGGTGGAAGGCGATTTTGGTGGTTGCTTTTAGCTGTTATCTTCCATCTTTAGAATAAAAATCTAACTGTACTTTTTCTTCTTTTCTGTCTAAACAGCATCTCTCCTCCCGTCCAAAACTAAACCCTTGCCCAACCTGTCTACTTTCTTCAGGATATACAGCATTTATTAAGCATTTACTATATACTAATTTATTATAAACATACAATTTTACGATTTGTTGGGATTCTTGCACGTCCCTTTGTATTAATTTCTCAATTATTGAAAACCCATTTGTTTTCTTTCTAGCATAGCTGAATCAGTTTTTTTAAAGATGCTTTGGCTATTATTCTGCATACATATGGCTTTTCTTGGATAATAACTGTAAATACATATTCCACAATTTCACGTGCTTTAACTTGCTTTCACTAATGCCGAAAGTTGTATAAAAGCACTTAAAATTAATATTGGCATTTATTAAAGGTATTTGTTGATTTCAAAATGCTTAGGCTTATGTACTATTGAAAAAATATCAGCACTGTAGCAAATGTTAGAAAGATTATTTCAGTTGTATTCTTATTTCTACCAGTGATTGTTAATAATGAAAAGATTAACAACTGGGTAGTGTGAATAGACAAGAAATACTCATCTTGATATTTTTCAGGTAAATTACAGTGTTCTATAGGAAAGACAAATCTTTTTCACATAGTTTTGAATGTCTTAGTTATCATAGATCATATGTTACCATGAAACAAGAAAACCAATTTACATGAATTAATACTAGTCTTACAATTATGCAAAGTAAATGGATGTACAGGTTATACAACATATTTTTGTTTTAGATATTTCTTCATTAAGAAATTTCTTTCCTCTTAATAGAAATGATATAAATGATATGAAATAAATATGTCATTTAACCACATTAAATTAATTCTAATAAGTTGTTTAGATTGTTTTGAATACATATGATAGCAAATATAATTAGCATCTCTAAGAATAGTAGACTAAAATGAGAGATTTTTCAATAAATAATGAACTTATACAGCGAACATAATACAAGTTCTGAAAGAGTGATTTTAATATGAACAGTTACTCAAAAGTAAGTGACATTAATAGTAGCTAACAGTTGCTAAGTACTTAGTATTCACTAGGCACTTTATTTCATTGTTTATCTACAACTCTACAACTTCCTAATGAGGTAAGTCGTATTATTATCCCTATACACTGACAGCAACTGAAGCTCGGAGAGGGTACATCACTGATAAGCAGTAGAGCAGGCATTTGGATTTAGATCTGACTTCAAAGCTTGGCTCTTAACTTCCATGGTTTAGTAACATTCACAACCAAAACTGATACGAGGCCTCTTAGCATTACCTTTTTCCTTAAGAATAATATTGAATCAAGGTTTGAAAGTGTGTGTGTGTGTGTGTGTGTGTGTGTGTGTGTGTGTGTATTATAGTCCTTAACCAATCCTTAGTTTGGGGGTATTTTTCATTAAAAAAACAAAAACCACAAAAGCAAATATCAAATTAACAATTCAGATTATGGAAAACATGAATATAGTCCTAAGTCCAAAAGAGTTATATTAAGTTCCATGAAAATAAAATTTACATGTAATGATCTATTTTTGTAGGAGACAATTTTACATTATCAGTGTAATGTTTAGTCTTGAATTCTGAAAGTATACTTGGGAGTAAATAAAATGAAAATTAAAAATATAAGAATACATATAAGTTCAATTTAATAAATATGTTTAATAAGGCAAATCATAAGACTTGCCTGATAGAAGTCTGAGTGTTATTCAGTAAGCAAAATGAAGATAAACAAACGAATCAATTCAATGAATATACAGATAAGTTACTGTACGTTACCAAAAGAATATTATGTGTTGATGTTATTAGCCATTGGGTATTACCATAAAGGACATAATTTTGTAATTTCTGCTGATGTTGATAACAATCTGAACAGACTGGCAAAAGAGCATGATTCTATTCCAAATGTAACAACTTCTATCTAAGAAAATATTACCTGAGAACTGATCTGAATCTGTGGGAGACTTATCTTTTAGAAATATTTTGATATAAGTTAAAATTACTGCCAGTACTCTGACGTAAGAAATAAAGGAATCAATTCTCACCTGAAGATGAGAATTCTTAAAAATGTTAAATCTCAGTGCTTCATGTTATTTATGATTACTTACACAAATTGGTAAACCTTTTAAGCAAGAGATCAAATATTTCTAGCTCAATAATAATTCAAAACAAAGATTTTATATCTGTAGTTATGTTTATTGAAAGAATAAGTATTTTTCTCACTTCATTCACTAACAGTTCCATTTTAAGAAGTGCTACTATGTACATACCCAATAGATGGTTTGTGGTTTAAAAAAATCATTATTTTTCTTAGCTTTTATATTTGTGATCTTAAAAAAAAATTTTTTTTAATGTTTACTTATTTCTGAGAGAGACAGAGACAGAATGAGAGTGGGTTAGGGGCAGAGACAGGGAGACACAGAATCCAAAGCAGGCTCCAGGTTCTGAGCTGTCAGCACAGAGCCTGATGCGGGGCTCCAACCCACGAGCTGTGAGATCATGGCCTGAGCCAAAGTCAGACGCTCAACTGACTGAGCCACCCAGGCGCCCATATTTGTGATTTTTTTTAATTAACTATTTTTTATAACGAGACCTTAAGATATAATTACCAATGGATGGGGGCTATCAGAAAATAGCTGCAATTCAAGGTGATAAAAATATTTGTTTGAGAAAACTCCTATAAATACAGTGCTTTCTCAAGGTTATGAAGACTACATTTAAGAGATTTTTCATAAACTCTAGATGATATAGAATTTATTTCTGAGAACTATAATCAACTCAATGTAAGCAGACTTAAAATTACCTAACATCAAATTGTTACATACTCAAATAAACTTGTCATAAGAAAAATGAAAACATTGATAATAGGTTAACTACTAAGTAGAAGTGACAGATTCTTAAAGTGGGGAGGAATGACAGTTTTTTGAAAAGGAAGCCAAGGATCCAACGAAAATATTAGGAAAGGAAGACTGAGTTAACGGTATTTAAGTGGAAAGCTCTTGGTTTCTACTGATAAAATTAACAGAATTGGAATAAATCTAATCTACTAGAAAATAGTTTGCTTTTATTCCTTTATGATTTCCATCCAAAAGAGTCTGAACATTTTCAGACTCCACTCTCCAAACTCAACGATGCTCTAATCAAAATGGAGGGTTTGTACCACGAATTTTAGATTAGAGTTCATTTCATAACGGAAGTCTGTGCCATCAGATGCCTTGGTGGCTCTTCAGTTGACTACCTAGAATGACGGTTAGTTTCTGAACAACTTCTCTGGGAATCCTATTTCTAGCAGGCATCCACTCTGTGGTAAAGATTTTGGGAATGACATAACTCCTCCACTATGATAGCTCTAAGAGAATCAAAGTTTCAGCACAGAAAATTGCTTTGTGTTTAAGGGATATATGCAAGTTACAGTGGAACAAAATGCCTTTCCTCTCTCTCCAGCTCGAAGAGCCCTCAGCGTGTGTTCCGTAATGCCTCTGTATGATGAGATGCACAGTAAACAGTGCAGAGATACTTGCTGAGTTTAATTATATAAGTTGTACAGGAACTGAGAGCTTCTTCAGGACACCTAAATATGAAGGCTGTTTTCTAGTTTTAAAAATTACAACAATTTATGCCTGAAAAAGATAAATTCTCTGAAGACCAGGTTTCTTTATGTAATAGATTTAAAGTGTTTATAAAGTAAGTCTGATCTAGACCTGAGTTGTTTAGATACGGAAATTCTTTATGTTTATTTCCATGTTTGCTTTCCATACAGTTTTTACAACCCTTTATCATGATGACTCTTCTCAGAAAAGAATTCAAATACATTCTGAAAAACATATCATTTTTATTATTATAGATTTTACCAGGATTACTTAGGGAATGTGTGATAATATAACTTCTAACTTGGCAAGAATGTCTGCATACTAGTCCCAGACTTATTAACTATGTTACCCACTTTTAAATGTTTAATCTCTCTGTCTTTGGTTCTAGAGCAGAGGTCAGAAATTTTTTTCTGTAAGATGCCAGACAGTAAATATATTAGAAACATGGACCATGGGGCAAAATCAAAGACATTATGTAGGTACTTATATGACAAGACAGAAACTAAGCTTCCATATTTTTTTTATTGATGAAATATAATAAGAATTGAGTACAGTTTTGTGTAATACAGATCTACTAGTGAGAAAATGTAATTACCCTTTGGGAGGAAGATAACATTTTGCTTAATTGTGGTCTACAGTTAGTGTTCCCCATCATCATAAATAACCGTAAATTTTTTTTTTTTTGTACTGTGATTTCATATATTAATTCTTTGAATATATTTTTTACCAACGCAGGTAGTGCCACATGCTGACAGAAACACAGGCACACGTGGTTTTAATGAAGTATATTTATCTCTTGGAAGGAATTTACAGAATTCTATTGGATCATCTTGATATTTGCCTTTTAGCTGGTTCTTAAAATTGTAGATTAATGACTTCCAATTGAACATGACATGGAAGCTCCTCAATTGCACAGCAAAATGTATTTTGAAAAATGCAAATTTCCCTTCCACTTGCATCTAGGCTTGCAAAGTGCCTGGGTGGTTCAGTCGGTTGAGATTCTGACCTGGGATCAGGTCATGATCTCATGGTTCGCAGGTTGGAGACCTACATCAGGCTCTGGGCTGACAGTTCAGAGCCTGGAGCCTGCTTTGGATCCTCTGTCTCCCTCTCTGTCTCTGCCCCTCCCCCGATTGTGCTCATTCGCTCTCTCCCTCTCAAAGATAAATAAACTTAAAAAAGAGAGAGAGAGAGAGAGAGAAAAGTTCTTTGGGACTCTAGTTGGGGCCCAGAAAATATATCTGCTATGATTTGTGTGAGAATGGAGATCTCATTTCTTGATTTAATTTTGACTGTAGCCAAGAGTGTCTAAAACAGCTTGACATTACTTGTGATTCATACATCAGTTTTCTCAAAATTACTTTACAGCAGTGTAAGTGTCATATATAGATGCTGTTTGCTTTGGAATTTTAACTTGAATTTATTAAGAAACATTATCAAATTTGCAGCAAACATTAATTTCTAAACTTGCCATAAATCACAGTGGCTGAGGGCTGGACTTGGCCTTGGGTTGTAGGCTTCAGACCCCTGTTCTAAAGGATACCAAAGGCAATGGTTTACATTATTCCACAGTATCTATTGTTTTTTTATGTGCCTTGAGCAAGATGTAAAAAACCTTATAGTGGCTATTCTCTCATGAATTTCTTAAATAACCATTTGTTAAGATCTACAATGTTATTTTGAAGTCTACTAGATGTCAGAGAACTAGAAGTTGGAAAGAGACATGTCAGCAGACATTCCAACGTAATATAGTAAGTGTTAAAGAGAAATACGTAAATGTACTATAGGAGCAAAGAAGAGAAAGCCAATTATTTATGATTTATCAGATTTATCAGGCTGTACTTCGAATCAGATGCCAGATGAGAAGGTATTTGATCTTAGTCATAAAGCATTTGTGGTAATTTCTTAAGTAGAGAAGTCAGGAAAGGGAACTCTTGAACAAAGAAACTACTTTGTATCCAGAAGGCTGGGGGCAAGAAAAGATTATTCTGTGTCCCCAGAGAAATGACAGCCAGTGGGAGCAAAGTGGAAGGAGAGGAAGGGGTTGGGGGAAAGATGTGGCTGGAGAGGCAAGGCAGGTCACTGAGGTGGCCTGTGGAACCAGGGATTCACAAGCTTTGACAGTCCAAACAAATCATCTGGACAATGCGGATAAAATGTAACTGCCGATTCAGTTGGTGGGGCCTCCACTCTGTATAGATTCTAACAAGATCCCAGGGGTGGTGATGCTGCTGGCTGGAGGACCACCCCAAACGTGAATAGCAAGACTACACGACACTAAGGTTTGAGCTCTCTTCCCTCTTCTGCTAGTGAATCCAGTGCTGTGGAGATTTTAAGCAGGGAAGTAACACAGTCAAACTCTGGAATTTCAGAAAGACACTGTAAGCTATAAGGAGTATGGAACACATATAGAAGAGAATGAGGATATGGGGAGAGTGGCTGAGAGAAACTTGTGTTCAGGAGAGGAACGCTGAAAGCCCGTGGTAAAATGTGATAATGATGATACAAATTGTAAAAACATTCAACAGGTAAATATGTAAATTAGGTGGAATGACTTGATAAAAATAGCGAAGTAGCAATAGCCGAGTTTCCCTGAAAAATATTCATCAGGCAGCCATAATAAAATCTGGCCTCACTCCATCCCAACCCCTCTATTCTCCAGTGAAAAAGCAAAAACAGGATTTGATTTCCTTAGCGCTAAAAAAAAGTACTTAGTAACAGGACTCATTCCAACAGGATATATACAAGAAAAATATTTTGGCATATAATAGCTAACCTCCACTCTGCTAAAACTGATGTCAGAGGAACTTAGACTCTGCCAAAATAGGAGCTTTATTTTAAGGCTTCAGAAAAAAATCAGATGGTAAATTATGCGGATTTTCTTAAGAATGGGACAAGCATTTCTCCTTTTGAAGTGGCTTAGTTCTGCCAAAGAACCGTGTGATTTTTACTGTCCTTTAAAGCCCAGCGCATGGTACTTCCTTGTATGGCTTCTGCAGTGATCAACAGGCAATGCAATCAAGCAAGTGTATGAAATTAACTGTATACATCTACTTGGTCCAAGACTAATTTAGTGCAGAATAATAAGTTCAGAGTACCCTTACAGAATGAACATACATACAAACATTACCTATAAATAAAATATCCTTTATTTTTATACGTTTTAAGAGAATACTATCAGGTATTAGTAGATTGATGGAATTATATGCTTGCCTTATTCAATGTGGTTTCATCTTTACAAATACAGAAAAACATAACAGAATGGCAAAAAAATGTCAAGTGAAGGTGTAAGAATCAGCCTGGAACCCAGAAACGAAATTAAGGCACACATACAACAAGGCACACAAATTGGGCTCTGAGCCTTATAGCATCCGTGCAATAGGTAAAGCTATTTATCTCTTTTTCCATGTGAACTTTAAAACAACTTCTCCTTTATACCAAATGGTAGAGAAATGAATAAGCTACCATATAGCTGCACTGTAAAATTATATTAAAGGAGAAAATTACTTTTCAACCTTTGGCAAGTTACTTATAGCTCATTCTTGATGGGCTAATGGCTGCTGTTTTGTAGTTCTTCTGAACTAAAGATTTGTTCTTTAGTGTATTTACTGAGGCAATATTCGTGATGTTTTGCATTATCTTTATTTCACATTTAGTTTCTCTGTGCCGAACTTCTGTTATGATGTGCTAATTTGATTTTCCCCTGCTTGGTTTGATAAATGAACTTACATATTTGTTTTTTCTAGAGTCAAAAACTGAGATAATTTCTCCGGGTTACAAACACCTTCAAAATCGAGTGAATCGTGGGAAGTCAACAACACTTATTAAATCTTTGAAGTTTAAAAATATGACCTACAACATGCATACAGAATTGGCTTTCCTACTGCCGTCTGTAGTGACAGGCAAATATTTAGTAAATTCACATGATCATTATTAGGATGACAATGAGGGGACATATTCTATTGCTGCTAGAAAGTAATAGTTTAAAATTGACCTTTCTCCTGTGGCACTGATTTTCTACTACACCACTACAAGGGAATCATTATTGTAAGGCTTCAAAATCTGTATCAATTGCTATTCCCAAGTAAATCTTATTCTCTTAAAATCAATATGCTTGTTGATAAACTAGTTCTCAGAGTTATTACAAATCATGATGATGTTTTGAACAAGCTAATGGTCACAAGAACGTTAATCGATTTTCCTACTTGGGGAAAAAAAACTGTGCAGATAGCTGCCTTTTATTCAATATTGAGCTGGTTCATTTGTAGACTGATTTAATTTTGATTCAGTAGGATTATGAGAAATAAGAAAATGTTTGAATTTTCAAGTCACTCCTTTCTGTTGTGACATTTTGTTCTTTCATTCCGTCATCTCCATTAGTTTGCCAACTGGCACTGACAGGAGTGTAAAACTACTGCGAATTGTTACTTCAGCAGTACCCTGCCTGCCAAGATCTGATCAGCTGCTCCTCTAAATGCACCTTTCACTCTTTCCTAACTGAAGCCGACTGAGCCTGCCGTGCTGCTGGGTAATAAATCTCATCCAGCAGCTTTTAATGGGATCACCTGACTTCCACCACTTTAAGATAAACATGCATGAATGCAATCATTATGAAAATGAATGTCTAGTCTGCAACTTGGAGGGGTTGTGGGGTACAGTACCACAGGGGCAAGCGCTCACGCTCTTTTCTATTTATGGCTTCATTTGAGCTGATTTATCCATCTCTTTCTCATCTCCCCTGTCTCAGCAGTTATAAACTGCATCACCTTTCCTTAACCTGAGAATGCAGTCAAGCTTTTCCCTACTGAAGACATTCTAACGGGGCTCTGTGGGTCACCTGACAAACACCGGCAGAAGTGATGGATGCTGCATTCTTCCTTCTGTGGATCCGGATGCTTTGTGCCTTCTCTGGGTCAAATTAGGACTCCCGAGAATAATATCAGGATCCCCTACATAGTTGCGAAATGTCACGATCTTCTGAATGGATAAGATCAGCAAGTATTTCAAATTTATGCAGTCAACCTCAGAGAACCAGACTGAACACATAAAACTTTTCAGATGACAGAAAACATGAATAAGCAAGTAGAAAATGGGCTTCTTGGCTGACATCTTGCAAATGAAGTTTAAACATGCAAGGACAGAAGAGTAATTCATATTGATTGTAAAACTAAGAGCAAACAAATATATTCTTCCAGTATTTCAAACTTTGTCACACGTCACGGATGCCCCCTTATTTCCCATAATCCATCCGCATTGCCCAACAAGCACATCCCTTCTGAGGACTAGATCTTAGCCACTCTAAAACTGTTTTGCTTCTTGCATAGTAGTGCCTTTTAAATTGTTTATCCATAATATTCACAGAATTAAGTCCTTCCCATTAGCTAGTAGGGTCTTATATTCTCTCAAAAGCTATTATGATGAAACTTCTCACAGAAGAGGCATAAATTAATTGGGAGAGCGTAGTATGAAAGAACCGTTCCCATTACTGTCCCAAACAATAGCACTTGTATGAGAGTATATACTATAGAAACATTTTCTTAAAGTTTTCTCATTGGGAAGCGAATACATTTGGAAACCACTGTGTCTTTAAGGTTTGAGAAATTACCTTCTTTGTCTTAGCTCTAACTGAATTTTTTTTTTTTTTTTTTAAGACAGAGAGAGACAGAGCATGAGTGGGGATGGGGCAGAGAGAGAGGGAAACACAGAATCTGAAGCAGACTCCAGGCTCTGAGCTGTCAGCACAGATCCCGACGCGGGGCTCAAACTCACAGACCGTGATCATGACCTGAGCCGAAGTCGGACGCTTCACCGACCGAGCCACCCAGGAATCCCTGTATTTTCTAATCTTAAATGATTACAATAGACTTAGTAAAGTTTTTTTTTTTTTTCAAATTCTTGCCTTGTAGTTTTTATTTCTTCATTTATTTTTTTTAATGTTTTTGAGACAGAGAGAGACAGAGCATGAACGGGGGAGAGGGGCAGAGAGAGAGGGAGACACAGAATCTGAAACAGGCTCCAGGCTCTGAGCTGTCAGCACAGAGCCCTACGCGGGGCTCGACCTCACGGACCGAGAGAACATGACCTGAGCCGAAGTCGGACGCCCAACCGACTGAGCCACCAGGGCGCCCTAGCTCCAGCTGAATATTATCTTAAACTAGAAGTCAGGGGGCGCCTGGGTGGCTCAGTCGGTTAAGCGGCCGACTTCGGCTCAGGTCATGATCTCACGGTCCGTGAGTTCGAGCCCCGCGTAGGGCTCTGTGCTGACAGCTCAGAGCCTGGAGCCTGTTTCAGATTCTGTGTCTCCCTCTCTCTGACCCTCCCCCGTTCATGCTCTGTCTCTCTCTGTCTCAAAAATAAACGTCAAAAAAAAAAAAAAATTAAAAAAAAAAAGTTTAAAAAAAAAAAAACCTAGAAGTCAGGTCTTAAAAGATATGCAGCAGGGCGAGATAAGCAAATAAGTAAAACATGAAATTATTCTTCAGTTATTACATAAGGAAAGCCCATTTATGCAGTAAAAAGAAAAGTCATTCACCACACCTTCAATTTAAAAAGTATACTTTGTAATTTTTTTAAAATAAATACTACAGAAATATAAACGTTCTTGTATTCAAATCAATGTTGCATTGTATTGAGTGCTGCATTTAGTCATCCCTTCAAAGGATTAATTTTTAAATTCACCAAGAATATCCTTAAAGTATGCTAACTATTAATCTCACTTAATTTTAGACAAAAGTAAAATATTTTAGAGAATGTTTAATGAAGTTTTGTTTAAAAAAAAAATACCAATAAACATCGACACATCTACCAAAAATCCAGGTGGAAATGGAAAAATTCAGTCTATCATTCAGATATTTGAGAAAGAAACAACCAAAAAAGGTGAGGTATTTGTAAAGCACTTTCTGAAACATTTTTTATCTTCATTCATTACATCCAGTTGGATACTGCTTTATGCATAAAATAAGTTCTTAATAAGCTGTGCTAATTAATTAGGTGATGGGGGAAAAGTACAATCTGAATAATTTACCATTTCTTTTCTATGGAAATGTTGTCAATTGTGAATGCATTTGCCAAGTCTATATGACAGGTTGGGTAACAGAAAGTCCTATAAATTATTCAAGTATCTCAAATACATTCAATTATTTGTATAATGATACTCTACGATATATTTCAGAAAAAAAAAAAAAAATCACCGGGATTTGTATGAGAACAGAAGGTGAAAACTAAAACTGCCAGTCCCGAACTGAAGATACTGACTGCATTTTTCAGGTCTCATGTCACAGCTTGGTGCACCCTGGATACAGTTCTCAGATACAGAGATGGGGGCCACCTGGTAGTATTTCTTGGTGCATTTTAGTGTATTTTGCTGTGCCAAATACATTTGAGAGAGACAAGACACCCTTGCAACTAGAAGGAAGGGAAAACGACTCACACTTCTTACATTACTTGGTGTTTTATACTTAGCACCGTGGTGTCTTCTCCTCACAGTCCTATTAGGGAAACCGAGGCTCAGACAGGCTGGGTACACCCCACCCTGGTTACGCCTAATACCTGTCCTCTTACACTGTGTGGGGCTATCTCCCAACCACAAAGAAACACTTCGTGTGTGTAATGCAGCTTTGGCTGCTTTAAAAGAATGCCTCCTATTTTTAAACTCAGGCAACTCATTCATTCATTTTTCCTGTTGTAGTTATCGATTTCTTTGTACGAGGACAGAAGTAATTCTTGGTTTGGGTTTCTAAATTTTGTTGTTTTGCCAAACAAGTTCGGACTACTGCATTTAGTTAGACGTTATGTCAGCGAGGCATTCTTGCTCTGACAGCTATAAGGCTAAGTACAGGAATGAGATTATTATCGCCAAGCAACTCTAGCCTCCACCAAGCTTTCTGACAGATGAGAGTGTGAGCTTCTTCCTCAGTCTGGGGAGAATCTCCTGTACTAATGGCATCTCGATTGCCTCGGACCATTTCCAAATGACCCTCCATCAGCAAGGAGAAAGAAAAATTTGCCGGACCCTTATTGTTCATCAAGGTATAATCTTGTAAATGCTTACAGAAAGCCACGTATTGACTAACAATAGAGCAAATTATACAGGGTTCATTAAATACCACAAGCCACCTAATTCGCAGCTGTTATCTCTGTGAATTCTTAATGGTGTTAGGAGAGTTTCCCTTCTGCCTTTAAGCGCTGCCCCTCCTGCCTTCTCTCCTCCCTCCTTCCTTCCTCAAATCCAAAATGTAAGAAGTATTCATACGGGGAGCATCTGAGAGATCAATAAGGCCGTTTCGTTCGTTTAAGCTGCATTAGAAGTCCTCCTGTTTATTTTGGAGAAGTCTGTGACTTGCTGGCACGGGACCGTTATCTAGGGGAAACGTTGAAGCATGTACTAAGTCATGACAAGAACAGAGCTGACTAGGTTTAAAGGAAAACAAAAAATGGGCGGCTGTCCAAATTTATAATTTCAACTTTGTGTTACATTAATTGAAAAGCCCAATCCTTTTAAGTCCCAAATATGCTGGTTTGAGGAGTCTGGGGCATTTTAAGTAATACTTCCTTTACATTTTTATGTTATTCTTTCCCCTCAAGGTAAGTCTGAACTTCGTAAAAACCCTTAAAACTAGAAGAAAAGTTACCCAGCACAACTTAAACTTCTACCTCCGTTGAAATTTAATTTTAATGATGATGTATGTACATACTCTTTGACAACCCGTTAAAGATGTGGGCCACTTGGTAGTATTTCTTAGTGCAAAGCTGCAAACAAAATTCTACCGTGCAGAATAGCGATCTGACTCATATTTCCAACACTGATTTGCGACCTCAACCTTAGATTTTGATCCCTGCAACTTTCAGTCTTTTACATAAGGTTAGCCTTTCGCTGATTAAACTTAAGTCCAAATAAATTGCATCTGTCACATTATTTTTTCAGTTTCCATTTCAGATAAAAACCAATTTTGAAAAAGCTAAAAAAAATGTTATTTTACACAATGCCTATATATATATTTTTCATTTTTCTTCAAATCTCTCTTTTTTAATTTTTTTAATGTTTACTTATTTTTCACACACACAGAGAGAGAGAGAGAGAGAGAGAGAGAGAGAGAGAGCATGAGTGGGGGAGGGGCAGAGAGAGAGAGGGAGACACAGAATCCGAAGCAGGCTCCAGACGTGGGGCTCAAACTCACAGACTGCTAGATCATGACCTGACCCGAAGGCGGACGCTCAACCGACTGAGCCACCCAGGAGCCCCGCAAATCTCTCAATTTTAAAAATATTTCAGAACTGACATATCAAGAAGCAATCCAGCATTAGCATAGCATAATAGTATTCTTAGTTTTTACCGAGACTACTGACAGATATTCTAATAAATCACCTTAACCTTCAAATTTACTTTTAATATCATCTACTATAAATATGCCACATTAGTTTTCCTCCTTAAATTCTTGCACAATCAGATATTATATTTTGACAAAAGAAAGGATATGCTAAAAATGCATACTTGAATTTACAAGTAGAAAATTAACTTCAGAACAAGTTAACTGTTGCTGCCTTATCTCAAGAAAAATATAGACAAACAGCATATATTTTCATTCTTGTACAACTCACTTTTAATAAGAATGAAAGTGCTGGGGTAGTCAGCATTAGTAAGGCTGCAATATTTTGAATATGCCAGGAGCTTATCAGGTACAATATGTTAATTTTTTTCTAATAGTGTAATGAAGTCTGAAGCTTTCAGGGAGATGTAGCTCTGATAATGGGCCTGTTTAAAACAACATTAAGAAAACCCTGATTATGGATTTCTCAGCAACTTCCAAATGCTAAAGGAGAAAGCAATTTCTTCATAGGAGGTTGTTGCTCTCAGAAAATGTGTTTCCATTCTAAGTGCTGCAGCAGAACATTCTGGCATCCCTCAAGAGGTAGTGGGACTCTCGAGTGTGTGCATTCTGGGTAATTTGTGTATCTGCTATATATTGCCACTGTATATCTTTCAATAGCCACATATTTCCTCTGGGACATTCCTGGGTGCCCCTTGTGCGTGAGTGTTGTGCACAGAGCAATCTTAACCTGTTCTGGCCTGGGGCTCTTAAATTAGGTATTTTAGCTCTGGTGCCAGTTTATATTTCTGTGTACCTAGGTGGGCAAGGCTGAATAAACTACTAGGACTCCTGCAATAATCCTGCAGGCCTGAGAATCTGCTTCTTGAGTTCCCCAATTGTATATTCTGGATCTTTTTTGTTTGTTGTTTGTTTAGTCTACCAATTCTCCCATTTGTGCATCTCTAGTCATCTTGAAAATATAACCCAGTGGTAGATTTATAAGGGGGAAATGTGAAATATCCTGACACTTTTTACCAGCCAGCTATTTTATGTAAATAGTGTCATCTTCAGAGCAATGCTTTCCGGCCATGAAGTAGGGAGTCCTTGTGCTATCGAAGGAAAAAGAACACTTTCAGAGGGAAACATTTTAATAGTTTAGCTCAAGTCACCCTGAAAAATCCCCCATGTGGTGGGATAAAAGTTTAAAGACCTCATATATGTTCTTACATTTCAATTTTAAGATGTATCCTGATTTTTAAAATGTTAAAATATATAAATACTGCAGCACAGAATTAAGGAAATATGATCTTGTGATTTGGGATTTGTCTGTTTTGCTCCAGAACTACCTAGTCTAAGGATCGCACCCTAATGTGTACATCTATGAGAGAGTAGTCCTTTTCAATATGCATGTAGAAGTAGCTGGAAAGACTGAAGCACACCACACTGTATAATCTACATTATGTACATAATAGAATAGTTATTTAATTTTATTTGTGTAATTATTTGCCATACCAAGAGTCACCAATTTTCTTAAAAAATCTCTTTTATTCATGTTTCCATAGCTCTTTAAAAAAATGCCCATCTGATACTAATATAGGTCACTTGTCCTAATTTAACTGAAACTGCATGGTTTTTGGTAAGTATGCAACAAACAGATACAGAATGTCTACACTTGATTTAAATTGTGTTGCACTGTGATTTGTAATCTTAAAAGTAAAATTGTCATTCAATAGTGATATTATTACTATTTTCAATTATTTTTTATTATATATTAATAATCTTAATTTGTCCAGAGAAACAAGAAATTAAAAATATTTACTATTCTTTTCTTTCATGATTGAGGGTACAGAATAATAATTAAATTCACTAAATATAAAATTAGGAACTTAGATTTTTCCCCTAAATTTCATGCTATGCCATTATTTCATGGGCTTCTTCCTTTTTTTTCTTTTAATAATACAAGCTCCACAATTTTAAGTTTATAGTAAAATTTTAAAGTTTTCACATATTTCAAAGAGTAGTTTTTCATTCTTCCAAAATACATAGGAATCTACTAATTAAACTCAGTATTTCATGACCTATTAATTCAGCAGTTATTATAATCCATCTTTAATTGGATTAGCTATAATTACAATTAAATGGCTCTCTGAATCATAAAAGGTTAAATACAAGTCATTTTCCATTTAAAGACTTAAATGTGAGTTGATCATGGTAAGAAAGGAAAGATACTTCATTCTAAGGTTAATTGCTAAGCCTTTTCCTCTATTTTCATGAAGTCAACTTCCTTATCTTGTGCTATTTTTTTTTATGGTTCATAAAACCTTTCAACTCCACAACATACTGTCCAAATACATGGTATCTTCAATAAATAGTTTTTTATAATCTATAATTCTTACAATATAGCCACCACTTACCTGTATGCAAATGTGGATAAAATAATTCTTTTCCTACATCCAATAGGTTATGTTTCTACTTAAGTTCAGTTTGTGACAGTGATATCACTGACAGGAGGAGAAAGAAAGACTGAAGACCTTTGTGATCAATTCAGTTTTGGTGAATTGTTTCTTTTTTCTTCTCTCTCTCCTTCTCTCTCTCCCTGTTTTCTTCCTTTACTTATTCCCCGCCCCCCCCCACACATACACATTTATTGTGTTTTTTTAACACCAAGTTTTTAAAATTAATATTTTAAACCTATTTCCATTCAAAACAAGTCATTCAATGGTGAACAATTAATTTTACACTTATCAAAAGAACATTATGCTCATTATACTTTCTTCAGAAAGATAATACATTAGTATTTTGAATCACTAAGTTTATATAATTTGGAAGCAAAGCCCTGGATTTCCTATTAGGCACTTTGAAATTAACTATATCATTTGAGAAAATTTTAGTAGAAGAATAAAAAGGGAAGAAAAAGATGCATAGAAGAAATGATAGCATGTTTGCTACAGCATGATATTTACTTCAATTCCATAAATACTGTTAAGGATAAAGCACATGTCAGGAGTCCCTTGTTCTTTTTTAAGCATATTTCTTTATTTTAAGAGAAAGAGAGAGTGAGAGAGCATAAGGGAGGGGCAGAGAGAGGAGAGAGAGAAAATCCCAAGCAGGCTCCACAGCCCGATGCAGGGCTCGAACCCACAAACTGTGAGATCATGACCTGAACTGAAACAAAGACTGTGATGCTTAACTGACTGAGCCACCCAGGTGCCCAGAAGTCCCTTCTTTTTTTTTTTTTTAATGTTTTTTAATGTTTATTTATTTTTGAGACAGAGAGAGACAGAGCATAAATGGGGGAGGGTCAGAGAGAGAGGGAGACACAGAATCTGAAGCAGGCTCCAGGCTCGGAGCTGTCAGCACAGAGCCCGACGCGGGGCTCGAACTCACAGACCGTAAGATCATGACCTGAGCTGAAGTCAGACGCTTAACTGACTGAGCCACCCAGGTGCCCCCAGAAGTCCCTTCTTAATAGAAGTATGTGATAAGTACCCAATCATGCATTGTACAAGGTAGTATTTCTTTCTTTATTTTATTTTTTTAATTTTAGAGAGAGCTAGGGAGAGGGGCAGAGGGGTAGGAGAGACAGAAAATTAAGCAGGCTCCACGCTCAGCATAGAGCCCATCGAGGGGCTCAATCCCATGCTCCTGGGATCATGACCTCAGCGGAAATCAAGAGGCAGATGTGCAATCAGCTGAGCCACCCAGGCGCCTGGTAGTATTTCATCAGGTTTTATGGTGTTCATCAGAGGAGAAGAGGAGAGATGCCATCTGATCAAGTTACATAGCAAAGGATTCATGACGGTGCTGTACCCCAGGGAATATGAAATAAGAGAATGAAGGTAAATGGCATGCCAAGAGTTAGGACAAGCATGAACAAAGGCCTCTGAGCAGGAAAGTCCCAGAAACAATACTTAGTCCCATTGAATTGGAGTGTTGGTTATAAAGAAGGGGGTCATGAAATAAAATTCTGGAGAAAATGGATGAAGTGATACTACAGAGAGCCTCAAATGCCAGTTTGAGGAGTCCAAAACCAATAAAGAATTTCCAACAAGGAAATGACAGGATTTGGGCTGTGCTTTAGATCAATTCATAGAAGAACAGATCAGAGTATCAGAATGAAGGGAGTCTGGGAGTAGAGAGAGTAGAAATAGATTGGCTGTTATAGTCTGAGCAAGAACAATAAGGGAGAGGGTGCCAAGAAGTTCTCAGGAGGAAATAATCCTGAATGAGTCAGACTAAATGAAAGGCCTCAGTTACATACTTATACAGAGTCTGATGAGTAACATATTTTGAAAACACTGGAAATTTAACATTAGAACTTGAATTATCTTACATGCATCACACTATTTTGGGTGATGCAATTATATCTGTGATATAGAGGACTCCTTGTTCAAAAGAAATAAGTCAATAGGAAAAGGCAGGGACATTCTACTATGTGGTAATAAGAAGTATCTGTCCTTAAAACCTGTGAGATTAATAGTCAATATCTGAGCCAGAATAAGTAGCTAAGGGATACTTTGCATTGATTCTCAGCCAGAAGATATAGATGATGTTTAACAACAGTAGTTCTCAAACTTCAGTGGGCAGAAGAATTACCCTAAGGGCTTGTGGGAATGCAGATTGTTGAGATACCCCTCCCCAGAGTTTCTGATACAGGCTGAGGATCAGAATCCACATTTCTTTTTTCTTTTTTTTTTTTTTTAAACGTTTATTTATTTTTGAGACAGAGAGAGACAGAGCATGAACGGGGGAGGGGCAGAGAGAGAGGGAGACACAGAACCGGAAGCAGGCTCCAGGCTCGGAGCCATCAGCCCAGAGCCCGACGCAGGGCTCGAACTCACGGACCGCGAGATCGTGACCTGAGCTGAAGTCGGATGCCCAACCGACTGAGCCACCCAGGCGCCCCCAGAATCCACATTTCTAGTAAGTGCATACATGACGCTGATATTTCATTACACAGGTTACAGAATGTTAAAAGTGACAGCTTATGGGAAATTAAAACACCTAGATATTTACTAGAATGCCCTTTGTCCTAATCAAGAATATCAAAAAACTGTGTTGTCTTGCTGAAACAGCATTCCTCAGGTTGAAAACAAAGCAATGAAGATAGTTTCTATTCCTGATTTAATTTTTACCAGCAAAGAAGAGCTTAGTCCTGAATCTGATATAATGGAAACTTTTAGAGGAAGCATACATGTTATTTTAATAGTTGAGAAAAGGCTACTAAAGCACATCCTCATTTTTAGGAAATCATATTAAAAAACAACTTAAGAAGAAATAGCTATCATATTCCCCTTGGGGTTCCATGGCCAGAAAATTTAAAGGAAATAGAGAATAAAATTTGAAAATCTGATAATACAATCACAAATGATACTGATGAGGAAAATAAAGAATCAGTATCCAAGGAAACCAGTGTCGTTGCTTAGGGCTCTCTTTCTGATGAGCTCTAATTTAAATGAGACGTGTGTAAAATATGAAGGGAAGAACATATAACCAAAGATGAATACAAAAAAGAAGAAACAATCTTTAAGAATAGGACCGAGAGGCTAAAATATTTTTTACTTATGCCAAGTGCACTAAAGAGTTTTCTCTTTAATATGCATAAAATATGTGTGTATATGTTATAAATTCACTATCAGACTAAAAATATTTTTTAAATGATGGATACAGTCACTGCTTAGGAAAATGATATACTGTTAAATGTGATAAAATGGTGGTTTACTTCTATTTCTCTCCACTGGGAGAATTATCTTCACATTAGGAATGATAGCATCATAAAGAGGTAATTGAAGCACAAAATAAAAGCAAAGATTATGAGAGCATTTAGCCTCTTTAAATGAATGTTCAAGTCCAGACACAGATGAATTACATTTGAAAGGTTGTGAAACAAATCATTCTGCATAATCACTAGGAAATGATGGTGAATAGAGGAAACCCCGGAAGATTAGAGATGGGAAAATAACTCAATTTTCAAAAATGGATAGAAGTAAAGTATGGGATTTATAGAGTTGTCAGATAATTGTTGAAACTAAAAAACTTTGGGGGTTGTCTGGGTGGCTCAGTGGGTTAAATGTCTGACTCTTGATTTCAATTCAGGTCATGATCTAACAGTGGTGAGATCGAGACCTGCGTCAGCAGATTCTCTCTCCTTCTCCTTCTGTCCCTCCCTTGTGTGCTTGTGCACACACACATGCTCTCTCTCTTAAAAATAAATAAATAAATAAATAAATAAATAAAGCCTAAAAATGTTTGTAAAATGCTGTCATAGTATTAGTTTGGAACCTCTAGTGAGTGGTGAACATGAAAATTGAATAAACAAATGAATGAATAAATAAGTATAAACAATACCAAGAATACACTCTGACCAAGGCACACCAAAAGCTGATTTCATATTTCATGAGATTTCTATCAGATTCTAATTAAAACACAGGAATTTCAAGATGCCTTTGTAGCTAAGACAGAGAATGTGCAACAAATGTTAGACATTGAATTAGTTCTGTAGAAGAGCTCTCCTTAGGGGCTCTAATTACGAATCAGAAGAATGGACTCTTAGGAGGTAGCTTCCCTCCTTGGCTCTGCTCCATTCAGCTCAACTTTTTTTTCTATAAATATCTTAACTGAAAACTAAATGGTGTTCCTATCAAATATGTAGTTGACTCAAAGCTAGAGAAACTATTATCTTTGACACCAGAAACAGGATATAAATTGATCTCGACGGACTAAAGAGATGAGGCAAATCCAATATAATGAAACTGAACTAGGATAAATGAACAATCCTAGATTTGTGTGCAGGTAGCAATCGTACATGTTGAAAGCAGAAGATCTTTCTATTAACAATTGGTGTGACAATGACTTCAGAGCTTTAATCAACTACAAATTTACCGAGACAACATATGTGGAAGGGCCTTATGATGCCTGGCAAATAGCTGGGTTTTGTTGAATTTCACTACAAAGCAACCACATAATTTGGTTGCTAAAGTTGTAGGCTGACTTGCAGGAATAAGGCGCACACACGAAGGGAGATAATACTTCCATTTCATCCTGGCCTGGTTAAATCATTCACAGAGCGTTTTGCCCAGTTAGGAGTTCTTCAAAAAGAAGTACACTGGTAAAGTAAGTAACATTTTAGAAGGGGTGACTGAAATAATGTCATGTTAGGAAAACAGATGGTGGGGCTAAGGGGTGGGTGAGGTTTGGCAGGAGAAGAGAATGACTACAGTAAGCACAATATTAATATTTAAAAGGTTGCCATGTGGAAAAGGAAAATTTCTAATATTTAAATTGCACCGGAAGAGCTGAGGAAAGATGAAGAGAAAAATATTTCCGCCTGAAACGAGAAGGAACTTTCTAATAAGTTCAGTTTTCCAACAAGGAAAGATACCATGTAATGAAGTGAGATTCCACATGTTTCTTCCAGAGGCAGGGCTGTGGGGAAGGTGTAGAGGGGATTTCTAAGTTGGTTTAAGAAGCTGGTCTTAATGACTCCTATAGTTCCTACCAAATCAATTCAGTAAATATTTATTGAACATTTACCATGTGGAAGGCAACCTTCCCCTTTTGGGAGTATATAAAAGCAAATGGGATAAAGACTCTCCTAAACATACCTATGGTCTTGTCAGTGTTGCTGAGGTATGTACTTCATTAATTTTAAGACTGTAATACTTAGAGATAAGTGATTTAAAAACCACACAGTGCTCTGGAAGAAGAGGAGAGAAAGTAGTGTAGAAATATCCCACTGAACAGGGCCCCAAGGATGTGTAAGATTTTTATAGGCTATAATTGGTGAGGAAAAGAGGTAGTAAAATAATTTCAAGTAAACAGGAAATTATAGTAAAGATAACACCCTGAGAGAAAGGCTAAAAAGAAAGTTGTTTAGTTGGGGTAAAGTTTGATGGTAACAGGGAAGGAAGGAAAGATAACGCTCAGAGAGGGCTTTGAAAGCTATGCCCCATCTTCTAGAGGCAAGAAGAATCCAAAAGAGTGTGGAATCACCATAATTGGAATTTTACTTTAGGAATTGGCATATGTGTATAAGTTGAATGCCATAGCGGCATTTGGAAAACAGGTAGCCAAAATAGAGGCAACTAAAGATATTTTATTGAATTATTTATTATTATTTTTTATTATATTTTATTGAATACCATCTATATTTCAGAGCACTAAGTGAGATCCTTTACATAAAAACATCTCTCTTAATCCTCAAAAGTTTATATGAATAAATATAACTACAAAAATGGTACAACTCAAGTGAGTGTTATCACACTATGATAATATAAACTAGAAACATAGCCATAATTTTCAGGCAATGGTGGCGTCTTCTCAGGAAACATAAGAAAGCAATTCATTAGAATACTTTTGAAAGACCCTCTTTGGGGAGTCAGAAAGGAAAAGTAAGAGTTTCATGTGGGTTTTCATTATATTTAGAATCAAATTATTATATCTAGGATCTTATATGAGAATGTAGTTTGCAAATTTAAAATTTAAGCATAATATAAATGTTGGGTACCATGAATTTGTTACATGTAGATTGAAAACTTGAGCTCTCCTATTAGCAGTGAACTTAATCTGTCATACAGAGATAATTCTGACGAATGAGTTACTTCTCAGGGGGCCAAATGTGGTATCTTTTCACTTAAACCATATATACTTTACAACACTGAACACCTTTATTTTTTTATTCTAATGCCATGAATGAATGAGGAGAGTACATTAATTTGTATCACAAAGATAGTGGTTCCCTGTCGCAACTGAGGCAAAAATTCTGAAGATCGACAAATGACGAGAGTAGCAATTGGTAAACTTTTGGATTGGAACCTATTTAAACTTCTGTTGTGGATCACAACTGATTGGTAACTAATAAAAAAAAAAATTATGATCGGAAAGCAAGAATTAATAGACAGGATTTATTTGGTGTGCACCTGAGATCCACTGGCCTCATGAAATGCATACTTATACCTACATACTGAGAGAATTATCATTTATTAAAAGCCCCCACTGATAAAACACAGTGGGCTATTTTATATTCATAAAGCTGTGGCTGAGAAAATGCAACAAGATTCCAACCAGATTCCAATCAGCAAATTCCCTAATTGATTGATTTAGCCTACTTATTTAGGACAACTCTACTTGAAGACCTCTGGGAAGGGCACACACTAGTTACTGAACAGCTATTCTTTTGTGATCCATTAAATGATGTCAAGGTTTTATATTACTTGCCCATATTTAAAAGTTAATTTTTGCATTAAAATCTAGATCTCCTGCTTCCCATGAAAAATCAGATCTAGCATGTATGAGTACATATTCATACAGAACAACCATTAGAGAAATTAACTTGCTCATTTAGACAAGGTGTGAACTCTTTAGTTTACTGTGGGCTCTACCAATCCTTTCTTTGCTTTTTTTTTTTTTTAAGCACCCATATTATTCACTTATGTGTCTGATCTATTTCTCTTATGTAGTCCGGATCTGTTGTTTTTCTTACAGTTAGCAGCAAAATTGGGCATTTGAAAGCTACTTGAATTCCATCTGAAGGTGTGGTCCACTGATCAGCATTACAGCAATTTTTATACATCAGATGACTTCTGGTGTGTATAGCTATTACATTTACTTTTTGATTTATTTTGTTCCTATTAAAAAGTGCAAAAAGTAACAAAAATTCAGGCCTTTATTTTTATAAGTGTATTTATGTATTTATGCAAATTCATATGAGAAAATTAAAGTCATCGGTGAGTAACTATACTTTATTGTATTTGCTATGGACTTCAATGACAAAATTTGCCTAATTTACATATATTGCAAATTTGGTATTTATTCTTTTTTTTTAATATCACAGGTGGCTAGACATTCACATAATAAATATGCTTCTACCTTGAATCAGTTGAACTTCAAGAAAAATTAATTACATTAATCATTTGATTTATTTCCTTTTATAATTTAAGAATCCCCATGACAATGACAACTTTTTGCTAATTTCTGAGTAGTAGGTGCATCTTCCTGTATTATTCTCTACATTTATCAAGTGAGTTTCTTTGAAGGACGTAAGACCTATTTACAGTCTCTTCTTAGTGATATTTCTGTAATAGTCACCCTTAATTTAGAAAGATCATACGTGCATTACAACTGTTGATTTCTCTTGAGTTTTAACTTCATAATTTCCTGTTCTTAGGCCAGTCTGAATTCTGCATAAACATTTATTAGTTATGTGTTTATACAAGCAGTCACATTAAAAAATGACATTGCATGTGTTACTAAGTTATTTTGAAAACTCAGTTGATATTGAAACACTTACAAAATAATAAATCTTGAGTTATCTAGTATGAAAAACATATAATTCCTGTTTGTTTGTTTGTTTTAAATTTCTGTTCAAGTGTATTGAGGAGAACAAAGAAAACACATTCATAAGGGTTTGCATTCCTTCCTAAATTGTCACCATCAACATCACTCTCCTCATTTTCTGATTTCATTTGTTAAGTATCACTTGGGAAAAATTTGCCTTCTTTTTCTATATTTGAAGAAAGATTAGTATGAAAAATTAACTTTTCCTAATTATCAAGGGCATGAGATTGGGGAACAGATAAGTAGGTTTATTTTAAAAAATTGACTCTACACATTTCCATCTTTCTGCTCCCACTCCATTTTCTGTTTTCTCTGAGTATCCCACTCTCTTTGCCCAATAGCAGTGGAACAGAGACAGAAGCTGCTGTCAGTTCTTCAGTTTACCCATCTTTCCTTCAGCAATGTTTTTACTGAATTGCCTTCCACACTTCTTTTAATTTGATTCTGTCCTCTGTTTTGTAAACAGCCTTACGATTGGCTAAATAGTGTGTGTGTGTGTGTGTGTGTGTGTGTGCGCGCGCGCACGCGTGCGTGTGTGCACATGTGTATCAAGGTTGATTTGATGCTTTGAATCTCATTCCAGAGTGAAAGTGAATGACCAGAGGTTAAACGGCTTATTTAAATAAAATAAGGTCAAACGTAGAATTGTTTTGCTTTCATTCATTTTTATGTTATCTTGTCCAAAGAGAAAATACTCTTATACAGTTTGATAATAGGTGGTTTAACACTTGTAGTTTCTCTATTAAATATCATATTCACTTGTGGGATTATTTACAACTTGACTTTGTGAATGATAACTCTTCTGGTATTAAGATTAAAGTAATTAAGGGCCAAATAATGTCTAATTTAAGATTTGAGAGTTTTCTGGAATTTTAAAAAAATACAAATTGTAATTAATTAAAACAATAATACACATGAGTAATCATTATGAGCTGACATACTTGAAACAAATGGGTATTATGTTTTGGAATATTTTCTCTTTCCCTAAGGACAATTGGAGACACATTTTTAACAGAACAAAACTCATTTTCTAAGGATGTAAAAGTAGATGTTCTATAGCGCTAGCCACAGTATATAGAACATTAAATTATTTAACAATATTTAATATTATTATTTAACATTAACATTATTTATTTATTTTAAAATTCATTTATTTTGAGAGAGAGAAAGTGTGTGAGCATCTGCGCTCATGCACAAGCTGGGAAAGGGCAGCAAGAGAGAATCCCAAGCAGGCTCAGCACTGTCAGCGTGGAGCCTGATGTGGGTCTTGAATTCATGAATCCTGAGATCATGACCTGCACCGAAACCCCCGAGCTGGATGCTTAACCAACTGAGCCACCTAACAGTAACATTATTTAATACAGGAATTTGATTTTGACCTTTTTTGCAAGGTACCAATGCATTTTAACGAACAATTTCATTAGAAAAATGTATATTTATGCATCTATAATTCTGTTTGTGTATTCTATAAAATACCTAGTGAATGGGATCTTATCACTGCACACATGAACCTTTAAATATGCATACATACATTTTGTACTGTAAAATTTTTAGCTGAAAAGGGAAGCAATAAGGAAAAATGTGACAACCCGTAGCAGCAACTTTTAAGATACAATTTTTATTTAAAATAAGATCCTTATTTATGGAGCGCCTGGGTGGCTCAGTCGGTTAAGCATCCGACTCTTGATTTCAGCTCAGGTCATGATTTCACAGTTTTTGAGTTCGAGCCCCACATCAGGCTCTGTGCCAATGGTGCTTGGGATTCTCCCTCTCTCTGTCTCTGCCTGCTTTCTCTCTTTCTCAAAAACAAAATAAAATAAATAAAACAAAAAAATTAAAAGATCCTTATTTTTAGATAAAGTAGATAGTGACATTTTTAAAGTCTATATTATGCTAGGAATCAGAATGATTTCAATTAATAATAATTTAATATTTTTTAAATATTTTGTAATGTTTTTATTTATTTTTGTGAGAGAGAGAGAGAGAGAGAGAGAACAAGCAGGGGAGGGGCAGAAAGAGAGGGAGACACAGAACCCAAAGCAGGCTCCAAGCTCTGAGTTGTCAGCACAGAGCCCGATTGGGGCTCGAACCTATGAACCGTGAGATCATGACCTGAGCTGAAGTCAGACACTTAACTGACTGAGCCACCCAGGTGCCCCAATAATAATTTAATATTTTTAACGTAATATATCCATTCATCTTATGTAACCTTTTTGGGGGATGTACCTCATATATAATAAAAAAGAAAAAACGTAAGTAAATTTCTCTATGAAGGAGAACAGAATAGTGACTAAGGTCAGATTCTAGACACAATTTGCTCAAGTTCATACCCTGACTCGGCCATTTACCAGCTATGTAATCTCAGAAAACTTCTCTGTTCCTCAGTTTTCATCTAAATGTTTTAAGGTTGCTGCAACGATTAAATGTTTTAGTTTAACTATAGAACTTAAAATAGAAGGATATAGCAAATCCTATATAAATTTATTCTATTATGTCGATGCGGCACTTCTAAAAATTGGAACTCTTTTGAAGAAAAAAACTGAAAAGTACTTCAGTTACTTAAGTGAACTGATTAAATGAAAAGCCCTCACATCTAGTGGTAGCAGGTGAGTGAAACAAAGTTTGTTTACTTATGTGTTTACTGTCCCAAGACAGCCAAAAGAATGAGCTCATTAGGGCAAGATATATAAATAGCCATAAAGGATCTTTGAAAAAATGTAAATGTCACACGAGACAAAATAACTGAAACCCTTTCAAGGTGCCATCCTTATAGCAACTATGGAAAATTTTTAAAATCTTTATTGTCAGGAAAAACTAGATTATTCTTAGAATACAGGCTACTTGCCAAAAGAAAAAACATAATGTGGAGAAAAAAATAACAGAGACTCCATGTTTGGTTTTTAAAGAGTCGGACATTTAATGTATTTTTTGATATTGGGTTAGATTATGACACTACAGGGTTGGGTATGGAAAGCAGAATGAGTATGAGAACTGGAAAAATTAATGGCCTAAAAATATTTTAATTAATTTTCCACATTGACTTTCCTTAAGTGATAATTATGTCAGATTTTTAGAGTCTGATGACAGCATTCTCCCTGCAGCCTGATTTGCAAGCTCTTCTCTGAGTGTCTGCTTAGTCATGTGGACTGTTACATTTCTGATTCATTGAGAGAATGTGAATATCCTATTTTCTGAATTTGTAAGCTTTATAGAGCCCCATAGCGACAGCCTGTAATTTTTGTGTATGTCTGTATGTGTAAATTATTTTCCAATTGCACATTTTCTAGCAACTCTTTCAAATAAAAAAAGATCTTCCAACAAAGTGTTGGAAAATACTGGCTAGAGAATCTTGCATAAGAGCATCCAATGATGTATTAACGGTACGGTGATTACCCTTGAACAACTTTCCCCACTTACAGGCTAGTGAAAGCTAAGCAGGGTTGATGCTCTATGAGGCTGCATGGGAATTTTTTATGTGGAAAGTTCAAAGGAAGAACTTTAATCGCAATAAAGGAAATATAAGCATTTCAGTTTTAATCTTCATGACCTAACGTGTAGGCTTTATTTTTAACCACGGTAACATATTAAGGGACATCATTAAGCTATGATGGGTATATAAAGATCACAGTCTGATTCTATTTTAGGCTGCTGCTTTTAGGGGGCACCCTTCACCTTTAAAATAGCTCGTTTCAGCATTCTAAGATTTCTCTTTCTAGTATTACTGGTATCACAGAAACGAGCAGGAACTTTTGTGTATATATTGAAAACATGCTCTGATATCTAACAGCAGAGTAAAGGCTAACTCACAGTGGGTACACATATACTCAGGTATGCACTGTGGGCTGGACTAATGTTAAAGATAATTAACATCCAACTGTGTTCACACCTCGACTGATTTCCAAACTAACCCTTCCATCTCATTATAACCAATTCCAAACACTTGACTGAGGTCCAATGGAAGCATTTTCTGGGACTTCCAGCCCCACAGCCATTAGTTATCGGATGGCTGTGTTTTTTCACGTAGTAAGCAGTTTGCTTTTTTTTTTTTTTCCTTGCATCCCCATGATGCAAATAAATACAGTACTGTATTAATGCCTATTTTACAAAACTGCTTCAGTTGTGATATACATTTTTAATATAATAAACTGACTGCATTACGGAAAAAAAATTCCAGAACAAATAAACTCATAAAAATTCACTGGTAATGTCTGTTCCTCAATTAAGGAAACTCTGTCTATCGAGCTTAGGAGAATTGCTTGTAATGAGTGGAAAGTTCCATCATGTTCCCCACAAATCACTACAGCTAATGCTTACATGGAGGTTGCATGGAGTTATTAATTTGGGCTGTATTTCAAGGACAAGTTCCACTGACCTTTTTGTTCCTTTCATCAGCAGTGATACTTCGGTTCAGTCAAAAAGAAAAGAAGCCTGGTTTTTAAGATCCTGTTACTATTCCATTTGGAAAAGCAGCTATGTTATTTGTCCAAATATAACATGTATTCTGAGGAGAAGGTGCTAGATCTGAAAGGTTTCAGTTTCCACTATAAAATGAATGTCATAGTAGGGGAAGACGAGGTTATCAGAAATTATAATCATAGTCTTGATCGACAGTCCATGGAGAAACTTGAGATTTCTGTTCCCCTAGGTTTCTGTTTCCTTGCCTTGTCCTTCTTCCCACACTTGACATGTTACAGAATTTTGACAATTGAAGAACATCTCTGGAGTACTGATTACTCTGCCTGTGATCTCCTCGCCTATGTGGAGCTGTGTAGTAAGTCATTGACTATCAGAGGAGCCTTTAAAAAGACAGTTTACTCTTCATTATTATTGAAGAATGCCGCAGTGAGTGATCTGAGGAAGTCCAAATGGCCAAAGGACACATTTTAAATTTGTTTTGTTTCAAGGCATTACAGAGTAAAGCATGGTGCAAAATTAATCTCTTCGGCAAGAGAGTGTGGGGTATACAAAGCATCTGCTGGCTGCCTCTGGAATAAAAACACTGCATTTGTCTAGACTTTATTTATGATCCGTTTTTGGCATAACTAGTCGTTACTGCTGAAAGCCAAATTATAGCAGCCTTGTGTAACAGATTACCTCAAAAAAAGACAAATTCAAGAGCTGACTTTTTTTAAAATTTTAAACAAATGTATTTTTAGTCTATCTTCTATGTCCAGGAGTCCCTAAGTCCCACAGCATTTCCAGCTTTTTGAGAATGACAAGAAAACCACAAAGAGAGAAAAAACAGGAGAATGGCTTATTTTTTTTCCCTCCCATTTCCCCACAAACTGCAATCTACCAATCACTTTGTGATTACAATTTTCAGGCCTTAATTTTGCCTTCAAATCCTGTTTATTGTCTTACAGGCTCTGGGGGAATTGGGAAGTCACGTGGTTCATGTGGAGGGCCTCTAGAGGAAGGGAACTGCGTTCTTCAGGATGGCATTCAGCGAAAGCTTTTCCAGAAGCACTTGTAAGTCTGATGAGTGAATTTCAGCTTCACATCAACTTTTTTTTCTTTTTGCAATTTAATTTGCACAAAAAGCAAGCAGTGCTCTTCTGCCTCCAAAAATATGTACGAGTGGGTGTGTATACAAGAGTGAGAGAGACGAGCGAGTGAAGGGAGAGAAAGAAGGAATTGAAGAGAAAGCTCAAATTATGCTTGTTCCATCTTTCAAGCTTCATTTGGGCTTTTTCTTTATTAGAAAGTAGTGCTTATTAAAGACTCTTCTGGGAGTTTTTAATATTTGAAGAAATGGAGCTTTGAACTGAGAAGATGGGAAAGAAATATTTAGAGGTACGTTGAATCTACAAACTGCCCAGATACGAAGCTCAGAGTAAGAGCTTAGTTGGTAGAGTTCTTTCTACACTTGCACCATATAACTGGACTCAAAATTAGCACTTACAGTAATGATAGTAATGATTATACTACTGTACCCTGAAGAACAGTAAGTAACCTGCAGTGAAATGTATTATGATCATACATTCCAATCAGAGAAGAAGTGTATCTTATCCTTCTCATCATATGCTTTTATACAATTTATTGGTGAAGAAAGTGACTAAACACAAAATCCAATGAAAACAAGATATCACATAACCCCATGGGGAGCATTCAATGGCAATATATTAGTATTCTGGTGCTTTATTAAGTACAACCTCTGCCTGGTATTGACTTGCTCCAGAAAACCCATTATAGAACAACCCCATTTAAAGCTCTGAAAACCAAATGGTTGAATCACTGTATCATACATCTGAAACTAATATAAAACTGTATGTTAACTAACTGGAACTAAAATAAAAACTTAAAAAGCCAAAAAAATAAATAAAGCTCCGAAAACCAGTGTTTTGTTGGCACACAGTATTTATAGTTGATATTAATAAGTTCCATGTAGGGGCACCTGGGTGGCCCAGTCAGTTAAGCATCCGACTTTGGCTCAGGTCATGATCTCAAGGCTTGTGAGTTTGAGCCCCGTGTCAGGCTCAGTGCTGACAGCTCAGAGCCCAGAGTCTGCTTCAGATTCTGTGTCTTCCTCTCTCTCTCTGCCCCTCCCCTGTTCATGCTCTATCTCCCCAAAATAAACAAACACAAAAAATATAAGTACCATGTGTGATTTTTGAGACATATCTTGTTCATTTTACATGGCTACAAAATTAATTTAAAAATTAATTAGCGAGCATATGAATGAGCTAAACTATCTTTTTTATTTTTATAAATTTGTGGTTTTTTTTTTCTCAATGGAAACTCAGCTACCAAACTGTACCTTTAAAAAGTATACAAACAAGAACAGTGAGGGGTAGGAATTGTTGTTATTGACAATACAACGTAGACCTACACTAACCAAAGGATAAAAGGAGCAGCCAGGTGTCAGTCATGCCACCGAGAATAAGGGCAACTGTAGGAAATTTCATTTGTCTTAATTAAGCTTTGATTCAGCATCTTGGAAAAACCCTCACTTGCTCAGCCCTACACTGTTCAGGTGAAAGCGCTTTGCGAAGTTTAAGAACCAAATCTAAATAACAGAAACTGAACTCATCATTTTCAGGGTGATTTTGGTGTATCCTACAATACATAATTATTCCCCAGAGATCTGCCCAACAAGTATATCCTGCCGTTACATTGCATCCTAAATTCTTTGCGCCATTCTCATTATCTTCTGATTTGGGTGACTTTCCCTAAAGTGTATCACATTCAAGGCGTTGCAAAGTAATCCCTGAGCACATGCTCTATGGTCTACACAGTAGGTACCTCACAATTTCCTTTTACCTTCGGTGATATTATAACTTCCTAGGGAACAAGTGGAGCTGGGGGAAAGAACTGCCTACTCAGCATACTTCCCCTCATCAGCCTCTCTTTTGTCTTCAGGTTCAAGTCCTTGTTACTATTCCATAGCCTTGGAGAAAAATGCTGAATTTAGCACATGGGGTTTACATTTTTTTCTTCCAAGTTTTTATTTAAATTCCAGTTAGTTAACATACAGTATAATATTAGTTTCACGGGTAGGATTTGGTGATTCATCACTTACATACAACACCCAGTGCTCACCACTTGAATTTATATTTTAATTCTCTTTAGAAAGTTCTACATGGGGTAGGTCATTCATTACATCCTTTGAGAGGTTTTTCTCCCCTAGAAATGTCTTATTACGTAGGTTAAGAATGCAGGCACCAGGTTTTTTAAAAAAGCTCTCCAGGCAATTCTAACTTCCAGCAAAACTTAAGAAACACTGACCCAAGTATCATTTTAAGGTGATCACCATGGCTGTAGTATGGAGAACTGTTTAGAGAAACCAAGCATTCTATTTTTACATGCTAATTGTGAGATATCTGAAACCCAAGTCTAGAAGCAAATACACTGATTAAGGAACTACAGGGAAAAACTGGGAAATGGAAGATTTTGTTTTTGTGACAATCAAGGAAGAGGTGATTGGAGTTTGCAGGTTCATTTCATTTCTTTTCTTTCTTTTTATTTTGAGAGAGAAAGAGAGAAGGGGAGGGGCAGAAGGAGAGGGAGAGAGACAGGGAGAGAGAGAGACAACAAGGAGCCAGACATGGGGCTCAAAACCACAAACCATGAGCCCAAATCAAGAGCCAGATGCTGAACTGACTGAGCCACCCAGGTGCCCTTGCAGGCTAATTTCAAAGATTAGTCCTCTAGGCCAGAAGTATAAGCAGAAACTAAAGACTGTTATTTTCACACAAACTTTGACACTTGGAAGTGCTACTTGTTAGGAACCACAATGTCATGGCCTCCTTCTTCTCCCCACTCCTGCGGAGGGGCTTTAGTGATGTGTGTCTACGAAATCTGACCTTGGGGTAGCATGAACAAGTGACACTGCCAATGGACTGAAGCTGTACTCCTGGCAGGCCTGCACCCGGTGTCCTGAGCAATAGGACCAATCAGAATCGGGCCCAGGAGGATGAAAATTGGTACATGTTCCACACTGGCTGAGGGTAACTACTCGGGAATCTTGTGAGTCATGTCCTTAGGGGACACTAGAGTGGTTGGGAAAGATCTGTTTAGGGAGGAAGAGGGCTGGAGGTCCCATAATAGCAATTAGGGGGTGGTAATCCAAAGAAACATGTGTTACCCGCAAAAGAATAATGAATGCATTCATGCATAATCAAGAACTGAGTGCACGAAGACGTCTGCCAATTTTTATCTCATACATAACTCAGTAATCCATACTGTCCAGCTCAGGACAACACTGAGGTGCCTGTGAGGGACTGAAGAGCTGTCATTTGTACTATTATAAATGTGAAGTTTGCAACAATAAGATAAGGTAATTGGCCATAGGGTCTCTTCCCTTCCACATCTATACCATTTTCAAAGGACTAAAGTAGGCCCTAGAATCAGAGATCTCCTTCCATTTTGTTGTACAGGCACCAAAGTATTTGCCACCATTGATGTTGTAATTATTTCCAACCTCATGGAAGGCAATTAAGCAAGAGAGAGACCAAGACATCACATAATAGTACAGGAGTCATGCAAACAAGATTTGCTGCTGCTGTAAAAGTAATGAATGGCCTCACGAACAGCGTCATACTCATCAATTGCAAAATTTCTTATTTGAGGGTTGTTGTAAAAATTGCAAAATATAACAGCTATGAGGGTAGCTAGTACAGTGCTTGCACATAGTTGATAGCTACTAAATATTTATTTTATTAGAAGTGAGCATAAACTAGTAAAAAAAAATTCTCTAAAAGAATCATTTGATTCACTAATGATTTCCAATTTGTTTAACAATTGCATTTGTCTGATACGTACAAAAGAACTATATCAGAATAACCTATGAGCCATTAATATAAAAAGCTGAGAGGGGTGCCTGGGTGGCTCAGTTAGTTGAGCGTCTGACTTAGGCTGAGGTCACGATCTCACAGTCTGTGAGTTCAAGTGTGCGTTGGGCTTTGTGCTGACAGTTCAGAGCCTGGAGCCTGCTTCAGATTCTGTGTCTCCCTCTCTCTCTGCCTCTCCCCTGCTCATGCTCTGTCTCTATCTCTCTCTCAAAAAAAAAAAAAAAAAGGTTGAGAAATAAAGAAAACTGCTGTCTAATTATTATTATAAGCAGAGACAACTATCCTAAGAATATAGTTAATCAAAATCTTATTTCAGTGAATTAATTTGCATGCATAGTAAGAATGAACCAGTCATATGTCAGTCTCCATTAGAACCCTACAATTTAGAATCTTAGGCATAAAAATATTAATTTAGTATTTCATTTAAACTTATACTAGTGTTAATTTTAAGAAAATTCTTCAACACTCTGTGGAGAGTCTACCTTCAAATTTTTAAATTATTGCTCTTGATAATATTATAAGTCCAAGACTTAGTTTATTTGCTTGAGATGCTTTCGACCTTTGTAAAAGAAATAGATTTTAGATATAACGAAAAGGTAGAGACTAAACCAAATTATGTGTTCATATAACTTTTAATGCTAACACTTACAAATAATTTGCAAGAATTTTATACAGCATGATCTACTTGGATAATGGTAAGTTTGGGAAAAATTCTGAATTTTCACAGATGGTTCTGCATCCAGTTTTTCACTGCACTTCTTCCCGGCATATACTCACTTCGTATCTGCCAACGTATGGATGCATTGTCAGTTTTGCAATGCATGATGTGCTGATGCCCGGCCACTTGTGTGCAGACTCACCGATGTGGGCCAATGACCAGGTGCTGGCATCAGCTCCACCCTGCCCGTGATGAACTAACGACTATGGGGCAGGCTGACCATCACATATTTTGCCAACCATTTGCCATTCTAATTAGACTATTTAAAATCGACACTCAGAAGGCAGATCATAACTCATGAGGGCTAATATCTGTTGATTTACCATTCTGGTGTTTCCTAGGGGAGAAACCAACACCTGTGGTATGAAAAATGCAGACTATCGACTGTCTGCAGTGTTTGTTTTCTGTTTTGAGAGATGCTGATCTGCCACAGATGCGTGTACCTTGTAATACTTGAAATACTGTACACTCGACTGGAGGTAAAAGTGCTGATGCTGCTCAAATATGCATGAGGTGGCTGGTGCGTACTTGGGAATGCACCAGAATTGCTGGCACGGGTTCAATCAGTAAATAAACATAAAACAGCTTTTTCATTTTTAGATACAATTTTATCCAAACCAGCTTATGTTCTTTCACGGTGGCGGAAGGAGGGGGTGAATACAAAACAGTGCCTGCATCTTAAATTTGAAGGCAGAGGAAATTAAATGCAATGCTAATTCCATTAGCTGGTTTTTGATTAGAGACATGGTTGCTTTTGAAAATAGGGAAGGTTCTCTGGGTGTTCCCAGTGGCTCTCCTGGGTTCCTTTAATTTAGAGAAGTCGAAGACCATAAGGGAAAGGGATCTGACGTGGAGTGGTACACTTCAGTGACTTGTCCCACAGAGAAGTGGAAGGTATGCATAGGCAGAGATGGGGGGATACCAAACAATATAGGACACTATCAACGATCTCTAATGGATAGGGCAGGGTTGGTTAGAGCTTTACGTAAAAGAGATGGTTCTGATTGAGGGTATGGCTTGAGGACATAATGGCGACGTGAAAACTCTACACATTAGCACGATGAGCATGCCAAGTCAAATTTCTGACATAGACCTGACTAATATTCACTCCTCAGATTCCACAGATCAAGAATGGTGGAGAGTTTCTATTTAGAAATTACTTTGATGCCTAGGTCTCTTCTGAGGACGACAGACAGAGCTTTGTATCAACTTTAATAAGTACTATCATTTTACTTTCATCATGTATTTCATTGTTTGGGGGCAATGGGTATAGTAGCATCTCTTCTGAATAATCTAAGTAAATTATTTGTGCTTCCATACTGCTGATAGTGGTCAGGTTCTCTTATTTTGGCTGCAGGGTATTCAGGCAGTCTCTGGAGGGGTGGTCCTACTTGAATTCCACCTCCACAGTCCGTAGGAATACCTTCGCGAGGTTAGGCACAGTGCAGCCACCATATATCTGCACGCAGCTGATTTGAAAGGCTCCCTTGCTCTTCCCACTATGCTCTTTGGAAAGCATCTTCCTCCACTCTAATAGATTTCTCTAATATTGCATCTTAGAAGAATGGCTTTACACATTAGTTTTTTGTTTGTTTGTTTGTTTGGTTGATTGGTTTTTTTGTCTTTTTCCTCCCAGAAAGCCCATGAGATCTTAATGCAAAATCTTCCATACCCTTCCCAGAAACATTAAATTGGGTACCTATTACTCTTCCTGTAACAAAAAGTACACTTTCTTCCATTGGCCGATGTACCTCACTGGAAGACAACCATGAGATTTTGGTAGGATACATAACTCTGTTTTCAAAGCTTCTGCTTCCAATAAAATCAGTTAGACAACTAAAATATTAAAATAGTAGAAAGCTGGGAGGCACCTTAAATATCAGCATGTTTTTGACTTTGAGCCTGTTGGGACGAGTAATTTAGTTTCATTAACTAAAGTGACTGTCCTTGTCACTCTGGCAGATCAGCGCTGACTTGGGGACAATGTCTGTGTAGGAAAGAATAAAGAGGAGAAAGCACGGGTTTTTAATAAAGTAATATAAAGATTGTGAAGACCCTATAAACACTTGGATACATATTTCAGTAATTCTGAAATACTGCTATTGGATCTGAGACTGTGCATAGGATTTTTATCAAACGTAGACTGTTCAAGACAGGCAAGGGTTTGTATCCAGATGGGCAGGATTCTTAAATTTGGAATCTATGGCTCTAGGTCACAGCTTCCAACTGAATAAGGAAGGGGAGGCCTGTCAGGATTTCTGGAGTTCCTGGGTGGGCTTTCTCTCTGAAATCACTTTAAAACCCTCGGAAACAGTTGGCAGTGCTGCGGGCAGCTGCCCAAGTAGCAACTGCAACAGTTGTATCAATACAGCTACTGTTATAAGGAAGAGGATGGCCAAGACCCACGAAACATCCCGATAAGAAGAGGTCTGAGTTTTTTGGGTTTTTTGTTTTTGTTTTTTTTGAAAAGATGAAGCCTAACAATTGTTTCTATGATACCTAAGATGTTCAGATATCTCTGCTTGCAATATCGTAAGAAACTGGAACAGGCATCGGGCTAGAGACCACAGCTGTTAGTGCTCATTATATGATTTATAGCATACGGGATAATGCATTTGAATATAAGATACATTAAGATACAAGGGAAAGCTTAGAATAAACAGGAAAGCAGAACCTTCAACACTACTTACTCTTTTTTTTCTTTTTCAACACCATTTACTCCTGATCGATTCTTTCATTCCACAAATATCTACAGAAACCTAACCTGAGCCAAGCACTTAGGTTGGTACTGAGGATACAGCTATGAAAGAAAAAAATAAAACCCCTGTCCTCTTGGAGCTTACTTTCACCATTTTTTGCTTCATCGACTAATTCTATAGTTTCTTTAAAAAAAATTTTTTTTAAATGTTTATTTATTTTCGAGAGACAGAGAGACAGAGCATGAGCGGGGGAGGGGCAGAGAGAGAGGGAGACACAGAATCCCAAGCAGGCTCCAGGCTCTGAGCTGTCAGCACAGAGCCCGACGCGGGGCTCGAACTCACAAACCGCAAGATCACGACCTGAGCCGAAGCCCGACGCTTAACCGACTGAGCCACCCAGGCGCCCCATAGTTTCTTTAACTCAAATAAATGATGCCTCGTCCAAGATGCGATCAACAGGTAACATCTGATGAATGTTCATATGGGTCAGGCACTGTTGTAGTAAATGTGCCACCTACATTGTCACGTTTAATCCTCCCAGCAACCCTTCAAGGCAGAAGCTGTCTTACAGACAGGAAAAGGAAGACACAGCGTGGAATGCACTTGCTTAAAGTTCCATCGTTACGAAGTAGCAGCACCAGGGCTGAACCCACAGTCGGGTCACAGAATGAGCCTGCATCCTTAACCCCTCCACCTTACTGCCTCTCATGATAACAAACACTCGCGATGTCATTAGTAGGTATTCCTGATTATTTTGTTCCTATTGACTTAAATGTGAAATGCATTGCTACTTTGTGTTTTTAAAGAACAATTTTCTGTTTATAAACCGGGTATATCACCAGTAACAAATCCTACATATGCCAGAAATATGCAGGCCATGAGAGTACTTAAAAATAAACACAAAAATCACAGTTCTGAAGTCTGATTCTGAATTTGGCATTTATAAATAATTACACTTGAAGTTGTTCTCTCACCTCGACGCCAGCTTTTACTGTATCTATAGAAGTAAATGCCATTTATTTTGGAGGGTGTGCAGAATCCTGAGACCAAGAAAAGGGACCTTTGGGATTGTTGGTCCAAACCCTTCATTTCAGAGATGAGAAACTGAGGTCAAGAGAGGTTTTTTTTCTTTTTTTTCAGGTCACACTTGAAAGTTTCAGCTCACTTAGAGACTTCTCACTTGTTCTTTAAACGAATTCGAGAATTAACGGATCAAGATGCACTTCCTATAGAAAGCTGAAGATAAGATAGCTATAAAATTCTCTCTCTGGCAACTTCCGGAATGTTTAATACGAACGTTGTGATTTAAAGAAATCAGCATCAACATTTCCTATCTGACTCTTGGGACAATTTAATGAAGGATTTAAGTGTTCTCCAGCACGGATAGCGTTCGCATTCAGACATGAAATAGATGAGGCCTGCGTAAGGGATAGCGGCAGCACGGTATAAACCATTACACACAGTGTCAAACAGAACTGAGCTCGAATTTTGATTCTGTCTCTTAGTAACTAGGAAATCTTGGGCAATTTTTTTTTCTGAGCCTTGGTTTTCCCTTCTGTAAAATAGAGAGATGAATGTCTATTACTTGGGTTGTTGTATAAATTAAATAGGACAATGCATTTTAAGCGCTAAAATAATAAAAATGCACAAAACTTGAGTTTCGGTACATTCTGTGGTTCAAAAGGAGAAATAATTAGCTCACAAAAACTAGACGTCGCTTTGAGGCCACACATACTCCTAGGCTTGGCTACGCCATTTGTTCTTCTTGTCCTGAATCCCTCAAATTTTAGTAAAAGTATCCTTGAGCAACCAGAACCGTCTTCTAGACTATGGTAAAAAAAAAAAAAAAATACAGATGAAACCTTTGATAATACAAAGTCTTTTTAAGCTTAAAAAGATCTTTCGTTGTCTGGCTTACAATAACACTTTTAGCATCATGTGCACCCTTCCTCCTTCCTCTCCTTGAATTTTACATTCCAGTCATGCGAAGCCATCTGTTGTTCCCTGAAAATGCCATGCTGTTCCACACTTCCATGTATCTACATGCCATTTCCTTTGTCTCAAATGGCCCTTTTCTTCTTGTTCTTTTGCCAACCTCTTGCCTGGCCTCTTGTACTAACAAAGCTCCTCAGAGGCAGGATCCATGCCTCTCTGGCACAGAGCCTGGAACATATATGAGGGCCATGCAAATATGTGTCACATGAATGAATGAGGAAGATGATCAAGCTGGGCCATTTTTGTTTTAATTAGATCTCATAATAATGTAAGGAAATGTATTTGTGCAGTTATATAATGGCTGTCTAAGAAAGAATGAAACAGACTCAGAAAATCCATTGACTAATGGTATCACTATTGTTCAAATGTGATAATATGTTCACAAAGGATCAAATTTGAAGGAGAACCCTTATTTGGATATATGCTTTGAAAATTATACCTCTAATATATTGTGTGTCAGGAAGTCTGACATCTAAAGTTATTATTTTTAATGTGAAAACAAGACAGATATGATACTAGCCAAGCATTTTAACTATCAGTCAAGTACATTACATGGCACATATTGGCGCTATTAACATCGTTTCAAAATAATACTGCGTGATACTCAGTGGAAGACAATCTATTCAAAATCTGCCTAAAATATTTGTATCAGAATATCACAAGTCATAAACATTGCCTATGGTTACAATGAGGAGACTGGAAATTGCTAGTCTTTCCTATCTTTTTGTCTCCACTAAGTTTCTCTGACATTGGAATGTATTACTCAGCACGTTAGTATCTCTAGTATGAATTTCTCCTAGAGCTAGGTAAATAACTAGAAGTACTCACGAAATGAACAGCTGAAACCAGGAATAAAAATAAGTGTTCACTATCCATTGGTCAATAGGAAATGGTTAGTTTGTGAATTAAAAAAAAATCAAATTGGGAAATGATTAAAAAATGTCAAATTTTTCAAACCCCAAACTACTTTTCAAAGTTTAACTCATGTCTTATCTCCTTTCCGAGGTTCTCTCTACCGCTTGATCAATCATTCCTTTCTGAATGACTGCACATCATGGTTTTGGGTCTGATTCTTTCCAATCTGCATGCTTTCACTCTCCTCAAGGACTACAGGCTCCTCCTCAAGGAGAAGAGATTATTTTATAAAGATTCCTACTTAACCCCACTGTGCTGTAAACACAGTAAATACATAATAAATATTTGGTGGTTCCTGTTTGTTAACAAATGCCAAATGGGGAATTGCAACCACAACAATTTTGATTGTTTTGCCCTACTATTATTTGTCGTTAAGGAAAACCCCCAAGGCAAGAGTGTGTTCAAGGAGGAACAGAGCAGATAGTCTTGAGAGGGGAGTCAAGAAAGAACAGCATCGGGGACTAATTCATCATTTGAAAAATAGATTGTCTCCTGTTCCCTAGGCAGTCTGCTGCTGAGCATAGATGGGCTACAGTAACCAGATTGGTTCATTAAAATATAGTCCCTTTAGTTCACCATGACTCATCTTTATGATGAAGCTGTGATTCTGGGAACTGAATGTGCTAATTTTGCTACTCTCATGACACGCAAAAGAATAACATAAAACTTAATTTTTAATGACTTCATGTTCAGTTTACTGCCATTGTATAGCTCCACCTCTGTACGGACCCCACACATAATAAAATCTGTAATACAAAGAACTGTCATAGCAGTTCCTCTGAGCAATGGCCCACTCTTACTGCTTGGGATTGAAAGTTTGTGGATCTGCCTTAAGGAAATGCTCTAGATAATTAAAAAGGCTTTCTCCGTCCTTCAATATCTCCCACCTCATTGCCCTACTCCATTAAACGTCACTGCCATGTTAACATGATTATTGTTTGTTTTTCACATCTATACCCCCAGAACAAGTGCCTCAGACATAAAATGTTTAATGAATGAATAAAATCATTTGCCGTTATCAGTTCTAGACAGGAAAGTCTAAATCAAGGACATGAACTTAAGTTTTCTCTGAGACCACAGCAAACGGTGAAAAGTAACAAGGGCAGTAAGAATCACTGGGTCACCATTTGCTTTAGTGAGTTACACAAACTGTATGACTGCCAGAAGCTTAGTATTCTCAGGAAATTTTCCACTGTGATGTTACTGCCTAGGAAGGACAGTTGTTGGAACTGCCTTCTAAAATTTTGATAGCCTTAGATCTTTGGAGCAAGAGTGTGTGTGTGTGTGTGTGTGTGTGTGTGTGTGTGTGTGTGGTGGGGGGAAGTCGAGGTGCATGGAATTTAAATATCCAGTAGATTTCACGAGGTGCCTCATTTCAAAGTCACTGTTGATCCTGAAATTTGAGTCTCTGGGTGAATCATATAAATGGTGTATATCACCATTTGGCTCAAATATTGTATACTTTGTTGAATCATAGGATATCTATATTACATGTTATATTATATGTTATATATTAACATATGTTATATGTTACATTATATTAAATGTTGTATACTTTGTTGAGTCATAGGATATCTATACTATAAGACCTAGTGTTAGAGATTTAAATACCATGTTTTATAAAAATAGTTGAAAGATCCATGAAATTTTGTTAGAAAACCTGACTTCTGACACAACTGTGGACTAAGCCGCTTGGTAGAAAAATAAACAAGTTAAAAACATTCATTAAGAAAAGAACCGGCGTAGCAACAACCTACCTACAGAACCACAAAACAACAACATAACAACACAACAATTGAAAAGTGAACCAAAGATCTAAATACTAAAACTCATAGAGACAGATCCACGTTTCTGTAGAGCCTGAATATATACCATTTAATGGAACTCCTTTAAGAAAAAACCCAATATTATAAATGCTCAATTACATATGGAGGCCGAGAAGGGGCCCGGAAGTTGCAGCTACAAGCATTTCCCAAGGAGCGGCCTCTACGCATCGCCATAGTCAGTCTGCTCAGGAAGGACGGACAATACTTATAGAACAGCTTTTTCAGGGAAACCCAAGTCAGGAAACATAAAATAGATCGAAAAAGAAATGGGGGAAGACCAGGGAAAGGCACTGTAGCAGCAATGATGCCATGGTAATTAGGCACTGAAGTGGGAACACTGCACAGTAGTAACACTGACAGCAGAAAGAAGAAAGTCTATTTTGAAGGGAGATAGGAGAAAAGAGGTTTTGCTTTGTGGGAATCAAGGAAGTATTTAAATCTGAGAATCTAGTCTAGGGTCATCACTCTGTCATGCTAAAGGCTTATCGACCATAGGACAGCTATTTTATTGCTAGAAAACTGCTAGATAATTGTGGGGCTCACCCTGAGGAAACAAGAGCCAATGCCCGGGAACATTTTTCCACTTTCCAGTCTCCTCTTCCCATTTCACCTCACATTCCTCTCTGCTCTGTCTCCCATCCTGCCACTTGCACACCAGTGTTTCCACACAGATTCTACCAATGAAATAGCACATTCCTCTGGGTGAAAATTATACGACAGAAGTAATGACATAAGTGAGGTCCATCCAAACGTAGGCATTGTGCACTTTCACACGCAAAAACTTTCAAATTTATTATACATAATGTAAGCAACTAGACAAGTGGCTTGAGTGAGAAATGATTTGAAAGTCAAACATTCAGACTAGGTTGAAGATGACTGTGTCCTTTTCTTCTGATGGAGAAAACTTGGCTTTGGAACCACTCTTTTCCCAGCACGCTAGTGCTGGATTGCCCAGATCATCAGTTCGTTGTGGGGAGAAGTCAGTCTTGTTCATTTTTATTTTTTAACCTTGGGTCTCTCCTTCAGTGCCTGGTATTAAATGGGTGCTCAATAAAGTGTAAGAAATGAGCATCTCCTGTGAACACACTAAATACTGGGGGAGAAGAAAAAACTACATTCACAACAAAGTGCTCAACGTCCACCATATTAGAGAGTCTAAAATTGCAGAGAGTATTTTGAAAGGTGCTGACAACTCAAAGGCCATAACAACCTTGAGGAAGAAAAAAGAATGGGAGAAGGATGCTTCAAGCCCTGAGTCCTCAGTGATTTGGGTGAAAGTTAGCTAATAATGATCCCGGTGACTGTCAGACAATATTTGACGCCAACTTAGTAAACTTATTTAAGACACATTTATGAGGAAAAACAAGTCTAAAAGTAAAAGCAGTATCCATTCAACCCTATATCCACTGGCACTTTCCTCTGGGACCTGCCATGTTTACATTGACCCACAGTCATTAACAAACAAAAACCCTTCACATTAGGTGTTGAGTCTATTACTTACGGAGGAAAGTACACATATGACAGGGAAGAAATCTTTTCACATGTTTTAAAGCCCCACATTTTAGCTACCTGAAAAAATTCAACCATGGCATGCAGATTCATCCACCAACGTCACCTAAACTTTTACCGTAGTTGAGATTTACAATTTTAGCAAATTACAACTTTTCAACTGGGGTAAATAACTTTTATTCCAATCCATGATCTTTGTTGGCTTTAGAGTTTAAATAGCTCCACCCTAACTGTACAAACCTACAGAAGAAACTTTGCTACAACCCACAATATAGGCATGGTATGAGCTCCCCCTACTGGTACAACACTATCCCCACTTCATGAATCCAGTAAGGGTGACCCCTGTGAGTTCCAGAGTATAACAGAATCACAATTTAAGGTTAAAGAGGAGGAGAAGCTAAACAAGTTTTAAAAAAATCAAATAACCACCCTAGACAAAACAAAACAGAAAAAACAACCATACTCATTCAAAAATAGTCTCTGCCAAAGACATCTTTACAAACATTTAACAGCACCTTTGAAATCCCCACCCAAGACTGGACAGGAGAGAGAGAGTGAATTAAATGATGCCACTCTCAGGATGTTCTGGTGTCTGCATTTGCATTTCAACATACCAACAAGCAGAGTTTAAATGTAGTGGTGTTCATATATCTCTCTAGCAGCCCATGTATCATTTTGCCCTATAACAGCAGACGTGAGAGGCTACAAGCTTTAGAGAAATAAAATAGGGTAGCAGCATGGAGGTCGAACAAAGTCTATCCGAGGGCCTTGGGATTTTTTTGTTTTTTGGGTTTTTTTTTTTTTTTTTTTTTTGCGTTTGAAAGTGACTTCTAATATATACCTATGTGAACTGGGAAACTACAAGTGGGAGCCGTAAGTTTTATGTTTCAAGACACTCAAATTAGTTGTCTCCAGAGGAAAAAAAATTCAATGTGAGAATCATGGTAAATATAGGTAAAAGTGCTACTGTGGGGACATTCGCATTGACAGAGCGGAACTGCCACAAAGGTGTTGCTAGTGATAAGCTGTTACAGAAAAAATATAACGAAAGAAATGGAACTCCCACTCTTTGAGTCAGCAGAAGGGAGCTGTTTCATGATATTTGCTATATTCGTAAGGCTGCAATTTGATTATATTGGATTCTGTTATCACAATCTGTTACATATCCTACATAGAATATAAATACATAAAGCCATTTAAAGGCCAAATTATAGAGCTGCGTAGTTTTATATTTTACCTTTTACTGCCACACCAGTGGTGACGCTTAAGTGGTATACATTAAAAATGGTAAATGAAAAACAAAAACACTATTATCATATGAAGGCTTTATTGAAAAGCCACTGGTTGAAAATCCCAAAAGTACATCAATCTGCTTTCCTCTTGAAGTCTGAGAAAATTGCCTTAGATAAGTATAATAGGCTCAATGCATGGGCTTAGTCTTTTTGTTGTTGTTGTTTTAGTGATACTTTTTATGAAACATTTTCATGTCCTAAAGTAAAGCTCTCTTTTCATTCATGTGGAATGTGAATGGAGAATTTGAGGACTACAAAATGAGGTGACAGGATTATCTTTTTTCCTTTCCCTTTCCAGATCCTTCTTTACATTGGCATATAACACTTTCGCTCATACCAGCGTCATTATGGAAAGGGATGGAAAGTGATTTGAGTAAATACGGGGCACCAGTACATCTGTCACCATCTCTTTACCTTTGTTGCCACTACCCTGGCCAGGTCAAGGTCATCTTTACCTGTCCTGCCACAATAATCCTTTGTACTGGTTTCTTTGCTTCCTCTCTTATTTCATCTACAATTCATTGTCCACACAGCAGAGTAGTCTTTCAAAAATATAAGCCAGATTATATTACTCCCTTTCTAAGGCTTCCCCTGACATTATGAATACAATCCAATTCCTTACCACTTCTCCACTCTCTGCTTCCCATCTTCCTGCTCATCGTTTTGCTCAAGCTATACTTAGTTTCTTCCTGTTTCTGGATTTCACTAAGATCTCCCTTAGAGCATTCACATTTGCTCTTTCTTTGCTTCAAATGCCTTGCCTCTGGATCTTGGAGCACCTTTCTTTTCTATAATTCAGGAGTTCAGTGCAAATCTCTCTCTTCCCACAAAACGCAGTCACTTTGTATTACATCACTTTGCTTTACTTTATTAAAAGAAATGATCACTCGACGAAATGTTCTTATCTCTTTATTTACTTATTTTATGTCTGTTTCTTCCCTTGAGAATCAGGCTTCATGTTAACAGGGACTTCTTCTGTATCCCAAACATCTAAAGCACAGCTGGCACAAAGTATAATAGCATGATGCTATATTATCCATACTAGGAGAATATACAGTATAATATATGGATAAGTACTAATGTACTAATATATGGTACTAAGTACTAATATATGGATAAGTACAAAAACCACATGGAATACATTCTTTGAATAAGAAATCTGTGTGTGTGTGCATGTGTGTGTGCGTGTTTGTGCATGCATGTGTGCACACACCAAGAAGTTCAACCCCAGGTCACATCACACAAAATAAATAGCATAGATGTTTCCCTAATTAGTGCAAGTTTCCTACTTCACAGCTACTTCCCTTTCAAATTCATAGATGTTTAATATATTTTACATAAAAGATCATAGATTTTAAATTTAAATCCCTGACTTTAAAATATATGGCAGACTTCACATGAAACAGCAGAGAAAGGGGACAAGTAGGACCTTCAGGGGCTTGAGTTTAAGCCCCTGGCTGTGCCACTAACTACACGGTCCTGGACAAGTAACTCAGACTTTGTGTCTTTTATTTTCTTCATTGGAAAACGGTGCTGATATGCTTTTCTTGAACAGTTATAGTAAGTATTTACTGCCTGGCTATAAAAACCTGACACATAGCAGGCATTCATTAAGTTTGTTAATAAAAGTATTAGTCTATTAGTCTTTAGAGTGTTACACTGGGCTTAATTATTAGAGAAGAGAAGCTATATGAATGTTAGTGGCTTATGTAACTATACATACACACATCTTTGTAAATTAGCACCGATGTGTCTTTATCGGTGCTAATTACTATTACTCAGTTGGAAAGCAGCATACCTAAAAATCACACCCTATTTGAAGCACTTTTCTGTCTATTCCTTATCATTCCAGGAAGCTCCGGGAGTAGTATGCAGCTATTGAATTTTTCGTCTGCTTGGCCTTGTCCCAGAGGTACAAAAATTAGGAACTTTGTCAAAAGAAATGCTCCCTCAGCATTATCAGTAAATACCGTGTGCTAGAAATGTCAGAAATAGTACTTTTTAATTCTCGGATATTTAGAGCTAAAAACTACTTAGAAAAAGTGAGAAAAATATCTCTGAATTCAGAAAAAATTCTTTGTTGAACCCAATACTTCCTTGAGTATAACAGAAGTCCCTTTCATAAATTCATCCAGCCAATCATTTGGAGTTCAAGGTGTACCACAGATGACCAGTCCTTTGATTTTTAATATCTTTGTTTAAGAAAAATGTTTCATGGTCAGGAGTTCTTGAAAAACATGGTTTAAACAGAATTTAACCTGCTTCTCACTGGAAGATATTTCAGTCTTTTGCATGTGACTAAGGTGACCAATGGTCCCACTTTTAACAGGGCTGAGGAGTTTGCTGAATTTTCTGTGCTAAAGCTGGAAAAGTCTTGGGGCGCCTGGCTGGCTGCGTTGCTGGAGTGTGCAACTCTTGATCTCGGGGTTGTGAGTTCGAGCCCACGCTGTGTGTGGAGATTACTTAAAAACAAAATCTTTAAAAAAAAAACTACAAAAGTCTCGGGCAAACGGAAACAAGGTCGTCATTCAATATGTGACTCTTCAAAAGGAACGAAAATATACTGCATTTCCCAATCTCACTTACCTGGAGACTCTGGTATAATAGCATCTTGAAGCATTCAAGTTCCACAGAACACATTTTCAGAAGTTCCAGCGGAGGGGAAGGTTTCAGCTCTCCTACTCAGCAGTATTAAACATTGATTTCCACCTTTGTCTTGTCTGGCCAGAATGAAACTGATTTTTTTCCTAATGAAATATGTGCCGGCAGCATTAAGTGCTATTTTAGATGGAAAGGAAAATGTATACGTGGTAGAGTTAGGAAGAAAATCTATGCCTGCGACACATTTTTCTCGGTTTCTTCTCAAAACAAATGTATAGGGAGTATAGAAACAATCGAGGAGGGAAGTGCATTAAATGAGTAAATATCATTTGGGTTAATAATGCAAAGAGATGTTAAAAGTTGGAACCTATAAGAAACAATAGTCTACCCAGTCTATTTAAAATTCCACCTGTTTTGTTTCTTACTTGGACACTAAAACTCTATTTCTACAAAATATTAAACCTCGCTGCTTTCTCCTCTCTTCTGAAATTTTGCATTGGAACATCCTTTTCTCTCTCATCAGACTGCCCTCCTGCCTTGTTCCTCCAAACTCTCCTTTTTATCCCTCACAAATCTGTTCTTTTATATCTGAGCACAGCATTAGCACATTGTTCCTATTTCACGGATGGGGGGAAACAGATGGGGTGGAAAGGGTGAGGTAAGGGGTGTGGCTTGGAGTTGATAAATATAATCACTCTCTTCTCATTTCTTAAAGAATGATGTCTCTATTCACATGCACATCAGTCCGTATTCACATACACATCAATTAATTGCTATTGTAGGAGTGGATATCATTGCCCAGTCAGCTCATTTATCCACCCATTATTTTATCCAATATTTATTAAGTGCCTAAATACATGCCAGGCACAGTTCTGTGGAATTCTGCTGGTAGTATCTTCACTTTCAGTCTCGAACAGTGAGGTGACATACTCTAAAATCATTGCTCTAGAATCTTCGTGGCATCACGTGGAGGCTCCTTTTCCCTCTTCCCTATATTGCTGCATATCTCATAACAGCTGAAGCTCACAGAGTCCCGCTCTTATTTCATTAGGTTAAGAAGCTTTCTAGATGGAAGGAACAAATACCCAGTGTTCTATTTTGCAAGTAATATTCTTTGATGCTAAAGTACATTTTATGTGGGGTAATCATTGTAATTCCTTGAAAACTCAGAAAAGACAGGCTTTTTTTCACCAGTTCAATGTCAAATAAATGAAAGCATCAAGTGGATTTCCAAATGATTCTGTTCTCTGGCCAAAGTCATTTGGTATTTTAATAAGTAATTTGGATGTGAAATAAAGTACTCACATAGGGTAAAATTACCTCAATTACCTACAAACTAACTAACTAGAATCCTAAAATAACTTCAATTTTTTTTTTTTTCTCACACACGACTTTTAGGAGAATGAGGTAAATCACAAGTGAACACATCGATATACTTGTATCAGGTGATGCTCTTCAAAAACAAAGAAAAGGCAACGGAGAAAAGCCTTTCAGATTAAGCTTGCAGCCTATTTTCACCAGAATCCTCTTTGGTTACCTTTATTTTCTTTGAGTTTTGTATACATAAGGATATATAAGTGGGTGCTTAGGTTTATGAATATCATCTTCTCGCCTGTTCTTGGTGGGATGGGGCATGCTCTAATTTTGGGGTCTGTTGTTTTTCAGTCCTCTTCTATGAAATTAAGATAATTCTACAGGTTTTTTCAGTACATAAAGCCCTTCACATTCAACTTTTATTTTGGATTTCAAATAACTTAAGCTGTAGTTTGCAAATGCGAAGGAAACATTTTGAAATTCAAGCACACTTGTTTTCTGTTAGTGTCAGAGCCTTAGTTCAGCCGAGCAAATATTTAATGAGATCCTACTAAGCACCAGGCCTTGTGGCCTGTGTATATAAGAGTATTAATAACAATTACCTCCAGACAAATATACAAACAGATTATTTCAACGAATTAGTTTGATGATACAAAGGAGAATCGGTGAGAGGTATTTAGACCAATCAGGAGATCGAGGGAAATCTTCCTGTAGAGTCTGATCCCTGATTTAGTCTTGGAAGGTGACTAATATTTAGGCAAAAGCATGGGGAAGAATGAAGAGCATGAGCAAAGCAAAAAGGCACGAAATCAATTGTGTTGTATCCCAATGAACTACTGTCAATGAAAAGGTATACTGGAGTGGCAAGTCTGAGGTGAAGAAGACTAGTGATGAGTATAGAGAGGAAGGTACTGGACTAATTCTGGAGGTCTCTGTTTCTCCTACTAGAAGACTGACTTTAATTCTAAGGAAGATGGACAGCCATTGTTGGGTTGTAAGCAGGGCAATGATATGCTCAGATAAGTGTTTAATATAAATCATTCTGACTGTGTGAGTAAGAAAAAAGTTAGGATGACAAGACTGAAAGCAGGGAGACCTGTTAGGGGGCTTTTTTTCAACGTTATAGACAAGGAATGCCTAGGGATTGAAATAGGGGATTGGTGGATGGTCTGGAGATATAGATTTGAGAACTGTCCACAATGGAAAATCCACAGAGCATGCTGATTTATAGGACTGGACTGGCTTTATAACTCTGCCACATTCCATTTCAAAGCACAGCTCGGCATACAGGAGCTCTCTGTTAGTGAAAGGCCGAGGGAGTTTTCTAATCAGTGTCTGAACATTAGACAGCATGGACCTCAAAAGCAGTGAGAGTGTGAGCTTCCAGAATATAACCATTTCATACCATCCCACCATTTAAGATGCAGTATAATAACTTTACTACTAATTCCCTTCTTTTTCTAAACTGCCAGCTGTGTTTCTCTTTAATTATATTTAAAAATAACACCTACTTTCAAAGACAACCACATCCAAGCTGCTATTATGGTTGTCTTTTGAGCAACTGAATAAGTCCTCAACATTGTAAACTCTCCAACCCTTAAAATCTCAAAAGGCATCGCAAAGCTCGGAGGGTTGAGAAAAGATGACACTCTCTAGCTCAACATATTTTTTCACCAAGTTTCCACCAATCCCACTAATCTCGATGTGTCAGAAATTCTACTTGCCAAAGGTCATGTTTTTCTGTTAGTGCTATGGTCTCCGGAGAGGACAGTCAGTGTATCTGGAATGACTCTTGTCCTAATGTAGTGCTTCCAAAATCATGAGAAATTTCTCAATTTTGCCAGGAACAAATATGTGCAGAGCACATCAATTTTACACAGAAGCCATCATAAAAATGGGTTTCCTCTTTAACTGATTTCATAATAATGAGTTTTCTGTTTGTGGCCTTTACCCAAAGAAGGTAATGACAAAACAGCCACCGATTCAGCCAAACTATGGGATTAAGGAGTGAGAAAAGCAGCTGGAAAATGAGAAAATTGGGGGAAAGATTAAGGTTATAAGAAATATTTAATTAGGACTGGATTCAGCTTAAATGATCCATCTGTAGAACAGGTTTTTGGAAGCATCAGACCTTATTTAAAATCCGGTTAGTTCCCCTTTTATTCTTCTCAAAGAGATCAGCAAGGAATACAAAACTAAAAGATTTTTCAGAACCCGTTTACTAACTGACAAGCTCTGGAATAATTCTTTTGGTTTGACTCATTGAGCCAGGATGCTAACATTATTTAAACATTGTTTTCTATTTATTCCTGGATTTTTCTCTATTCCAGAGTTATAACAACTGTGTAATTTACCAGAGAAAATGAAATTGCTCTTTGTTAAGTACACATGGAAAATCATATGCTACAATATGTATTGAACATTTAGTATGGTGAAAAAAAAGCTATATTTTCAAATCCAAGTTTGAAACCAATTCTGTGCAATTTGGCATGCACTGTGGCATACAGAGGGATTCCTATGTGTTGGTAACAAGTGAAATTTTCTGCTTGCTTAAAAATATCAAAACAGAAGAAGGACATCCTAAATAAAACCCCAAATAAGAAGTACCTTAAGAGAAAAAAATGGATTAGACTATAGCAAAACCTAGAGTATCTGTTCAATAAAGGACCACAGACAATGTCCCTCAGATAGGTAGCAAACTGACAGATCTAAGACAAACAAGAGATACTTTAGAAAATATACCACAGATTCCTGCAAATCAACAGCCACCAGACAAAAGAACGTTATCTCTTTTCTTCCCCACTTCCTCCCTTACTTCAACACAGTGCATTCTCAACACAGATCTTACAAAATCACCAGTCAGATCACAGCTTCCAGTTCACTCACAGAAAGAACCAAACCTTGTAGGAAGGTCTACAGGCTCAACCCCACCTCCTTCCCTCAACTCCAAGCACCTTCTCCCCTGCTTTAGTTCAACTAGCATCCTTGATCTTCTTGGATCACCCAAGTACACTTTGCACTTATCCTGGAATGCCCTCCCTTTGCTTATCTGCACGGTTTGCTCCTTCATTTCCTCCTTATCTTTGTCCAGCCCTTCGGGATCATCCCATGCTAATTAGCAGCACCCCTCCCCCAACCTTTCCTTATCCCATTTTTCCCTCTACACAGAAGTCATTACCATGTGACAATCTATATTTTCCCTTGTTTATTTGTTTACTGTTTGGGTCTCTTCACAAGAAATAAGCTCTACGAGATCAGAAATTTTGCCTGTTTTTTCCCTTTGTTTTAAATTTTAAAGATCATAAAGGAGGCCAGGGTGCAATATTCACATTTTCCCCTTCTCAGCTATTGGGGAGTGTTGCATACAGACAGCTCATTGCCGAGTATCTTTCCTGGTCTATTGTGCAGAAGAAGAGAGCCACCTGGCCCAAGGCAACACTCCTTCTTTGGGGTTGCCCACATCAGTGGGTATCAATGGAGGGATGTGAAGGTCAGCCCCATTTGTTGTGATTCAGTACAATTAATAGGGGCCCTCCCATCTTAAGAGCTCTGTAGGAACATTGCTGTGGCTTTTTTTAAACTGCACCAGTTCAGCTTCTCCCTCTGCCCAGTCCTACTTTCCTCCCTTGCACAGATGTTGATCCTGAGACTACTACTCAGTAAACTTTGAATGCACAGATCTCAACCTCAAGGTCTACTTCTTCGGAAACCCTGCCAGGATCACAGATGAAGAAACTAAAAACAGAGTCTAAGTAACCTGCCCATGGTCACAATGCTAGAAAGTGGTGGAGATGGGATCAAACCTACAGACTCTAAATCCAGAACCTGTGTGTGTATGTATGTATGTATGTATTCTTTTTAATGTTTATTTATTTATTTTGAGAGAGAGAAAGAGAGAGAGAGCATAAGCGCTGGAGGGGCAGACAGAAAGAGAGAGAGAGAATCCCAAGCAGGCTCCGTGCTATCAGTGTAGAGCCTGACACGGGGCTTGAACTCATGAACCATGAGATCATGACCTGAGCTGAAATCAAGGATTGAACGCTTAACCAACTGAGCCATGCAGGCAACCCCAGAACCTGTGTTTTTAATCATTACTTCCTGCTGCTACACAAATATCCATACTGCCCCCTACCACCAACAGTAATTTAAAGTATACTGAATACCTTACAGTGAATACTTAGGGGACAAAAAGGAATGGGATTAGGGATGGGGGATGAAGGAGAAAATGAATAGAGGAGAATAAGTGGCAATCATAATGTGCCATGGACTTGGAGTATGATTAACTTAGATAACAGACAACAAAAACCCATAGTCGTTTGGGTACTAGGTTGAATAGAACAGATGAATTCAGAAATAAAAATGGGAGTGAGAAGGGAGTAAGAAGATGGGATAATGAAATCATATATGAGTATTGATAGCATTTATGATTTACATAAACCACAGAATATGGGGTCTGGTGTAGTTGTTATAAACAGCTACCGCAAGAGGTATAGTTGTGCCACTATAGTTTCCTTCATTCTTGGAGTTCAAGGACTGACTTGGTTATCATATGCACCGTTTTTGGGTTTGAGGATAAGCTGTTTATCCTTCATGGTCATCATTCACACATCCAAAGGCTATTATTGTGGATAAATAAATTAATGTTATTTTAGTGCTTTTTACAAACCATGGAATGTTTTACAAATAATTATAAGGGCACCTGGGTGGCTCAGTCAGTTAAGCCTCAGACTCCTGATTTTGACTCAGGTCATGATCTCCCAGTCCGTGAGATTGAGCCCTACATCGGGCTCTGTGCTGACACCATGGAGCCTGACTGGGATTCTCTCTCCCTCTCTCCCTCCCCTGCTCAGACATCCTCTCTCTCAAAATAAATAAAAAATAAATTCAAAAAACCCAAATAATTATGTATTAAGTATCAGCATCCTTAAAGATTTATCTAAGTATGCTCTGACATCAAGTGGAACTATAATCAAATCTTTCCACCTATTTTAAAAGAATTTCTAAGAAGCTCAAGTCTTGGAAAAACTTCTCAATGCTTGGAACTCTAATGTACATTCTTCCTTGTAAGTGTACTGAATTCTTTATATTGTGAATCAATCTCATTTCTTCTTTTTTGGTTTTCTGTGGAGGCAATATGCCTGCCATTTTAGTTTCAAGAGCAATTATTTACTGTTCTGAAATTTTAAACATTATTCCTCATTTCTTGTCTATCTTGCGTAAGTCCAGTTCCTCTGACATCAACCCTAATTTTACTTCCCCTGAAGGTATGGAGCAAGCTGCCTCTTCCAAATACTGAAAACTGTGATGGGATTCGTGGGGTTCTTCTCATTATCTCAGCATCAATACTTTAAACCGTGGATTTAAAAATAACTGATTAAAAGATTCAAACTTCTAATTAAACTCTTCAGAGAAATTATATTCTTAGAATAAATGGGAATAAAGAGCAAAGGTAATATATATTCTTTTAATTTCATTTTTAATTTTTTGGAGTTCAAAGTTTCTTGCATTAGTTTGTTATAATCATCTTTCCTATAAGTAGATATTATTCTCTTTTACTGATAAGATAAATGATTCTCCAAGGAGACGAGGGTAAAAATCAAATAGGCAGCCTTCGAGCCAATTAAAAATTTAGAATACATATCTTATGATTTGTAATCCAAAGCATTTCTATCACCCTACACACAATGACTGCATTTCTTTTCCTAGTTTTTTTTTTTTTTTTTTTAACCCATACAGATGATTCAGACAAAAGTTGGTAGCATCCATTTCACATTCTCAAGCAATCTTCTCTAGAAATTCAGACAACTCTTACTATTCTACTGGGGTGAAAAGTTATTTTTATGTTTAAGATGGTAATCAGGTTGAAAACAAAGTATAGCCAAGTTGATAACAAAGGTTCCTTTCTCCTCCTTTTTCATTTTCCATCATTCTCACTTTGTTCCCTTCTTCTGTTTGCTTTCCGTATTTTTTCCAATTTTATTATCCATTACGTGTTCCTCATTCATTCTACCTCTATTTCATTACTCCATTGCAATATTGCTTTTCTTTGAGATGAAGGGAAAGCACAATGGATTGCAGCCCAGGAAAAGCTGGGATAAGATTTCAGTTGCAGTTCAGATGGCTATACGCCCATCTCCAGGCAAAAGAGCAGCTCTCAGGCATAGGACAGCTAAAGTGAGGCAAGTTTCCACTTTCTCCCCCTGTGTATTGCCCTGAAAGAATCTCAGCCCTTGCATACATGGTAGAATTTCTTTATTGAATCAGTATTTAAGCTGAAGCTGCTTACAAGTGATGCCCATCAGATTTTGGCTGTCATGGAGAAAATGCATGGTGAGGCATATTGTGTTTGCTGGAACTTGACCATGACAGTGAAGTAGAGAAGACACAAATCGAGGTCAGGAAAGGGAATGTGTACAGGAACACAGAAGAGAAAAATTTCTTCGCCTTACACAAGAACATTTTATGGAATGAATATTCAACTCCTTGTTATTTACAGTATGTTTAACATTTTATTTCTGCAGAGAATTATTTTTCTTTTGATAATTAGAATCATAATTTTTCCCATTGTGTGCTAAGAAGAGAATTTACATGTAATCTCCTTTTGAGTAAAAAAAAAACAAAAAAACAAAAAAACCTGTGTCATATTCATTGTTACAGCTGCAGAAACCTTGCCACAATTCCTAGGTTCTGTCAGGCTTGTTCAATTCAACTAAATTCCTGAGTATCCTCAAATTCATATTAGAAACATAACGATTTTTAAAAAACAATTTTTAAGTTCTCAAACTTCTTACAATACTGTTTCCCCATTTTTGGCAATCCACATTAATCAGAAATAGCAGCCTAGGGTCTAAAATTTGTTGCACTGTAAACACCTCTTGTTCAACCCAAAATGTATATAAAGTAAACATCCTAATTTTAGACATCTGAGTAATACCATACAAAGTTAATTTTCACAGGGCAACTTTACATTAAATAAAAATATATCATAACTGGTTTCATACAGTAAAGTTATCTCAACAATTGCCTGGATATTAAAAATCAGTCTTGATACTAGTCATGGATGTAAACTTGATTTGTTACTATACATATCTGATATCCATCTATTAACTAATTTTTTTGAAGCTAGGTAATTATATAAGTTGTATAAATAAGCCCAGTGCTTCATTTTACCTCACAAAATGAAAATATACCCAATTGTATCTAACCTTAGAAACATTTGATTTCTACAGATATTATCATACAACTTCCCATAAGATGTTATTAAAATTGACTTGTGGAGTTTTCAAGACCTATAGCAGGATAATACATTTATAATTCTTTTAATAGTTAAAATATTTTTAACCGGTTAAAAAACAATTTCACCAGAATTATTTTTTATTTCTAGAAATCTATCAAAAATCCAGTAAATCCAGAAATATTTTTAAGAGAATAAAGGAAAATATTCATGGCTTTGTCTTTATAATATGACTAAAAGGCTTTGAGAGAAAAGCAGGGGTTAAAAATTATTCTTTAACCACCCACACACCCCTGGATTTTAAGAGGAGGTTTCTTTAATACTTTTTTTCTTACTGCAGTATTTGTTGCTTAAGGAAGTCTGTGGGAGGATAAGATGTTATTATCCCTCCTACACACACCCGTTTTCTTATTTACAACATTAAATCTCCATATATATAAGTACTTGAAACGCCAACCCTTTTCTTTCAGCTATGTTCTTAAATTCTTTGGACTTTGGTCCACACGTTACCACACACTACCTTCCTATAGGACACATTTATAGTTAATTGTAGTTTATCCTGATTTTTTTTTTTTTTTTCAAGTGTGAGACTATCCAAAAAGGGTATTTGAGGTAGATGCATTTCCAACTTTTTGTCTGAAAACAGAATTCCATAAGCAGCAAGTCTTATGTTTAAAACAAATAATACAAAATTATTCTTTGCATTAGTGAGTTTTCTTGAACACTAAAAGGACACAGTCACTGGCATGGGAAAACCCAACCTTTAAGATTTGTATGCAGTGTTTCCTATTACACTGTAAGTTACTTTTATAAATGAACGCATATTTGCAGATCATGTTGGAGATTAGTAAACATGTTTTACCTAAGTAAAGTTAGCCCTTTGAACTGTTTCATCTGAATAAATAGATCAATAGTTAAAATTTTTAAAATTCCCTATAAAATATATACTAATGTCATGAAACCTTTATATCGCTTTCATATTGTGGTAAAAATGTTCCCTCAAATGTAGTAAATGACAGATATGCCCTTGTGCAAATGGGTTAAACTTAAATTATTTTAAGGTAACTAGTTCTAACCTTCATTGCTAATATAAAATTCATTAATTTAAAAAATACAGGAAACTCTTAAAAAAATAAAAATTTATGTATTTTGAAGTGATTTTGGATTTGGAGGTTTCATGATGTCGTGAAATATAATAGCTACACATACAACGTGTTTTTGCAAATAAATCTGTTCACTTCTCTATTCAGATCAATGCATTCCAGTTGGGAATTATATTAGCTTTTGCTAAAAGAAATTAGAAAAATAACCATTAACCATACAAAGTGCTTGCAAATATGCCCCAATTATTAACTAAATACACATTATTGAGAATATATCCTATGGAGACCTGTTAGAACAGTCACTAGCTAGGATTGATGGATTAACCAAACAATCACAGGTAATTGTAATTTAATCACTTCTGGTTAATTCAAAGGAAACGGATTCTGGCTCCTTTGATGCTTGGTAACAGGAACTCTGACAGAATACAGAGGCAAGACTATCTTCTTTAATAGCAGGGGTAGTGAATCAAATATATTTTATGTACAATCCAATGGATATGTGGATTGGAATTGTTCAGGTTACCCTAAACTAGGTCTTTAGGTTTAATTAACTCAGCTTTTTTGGTACCTTGTAGTAGAGTAAAAAAATTAAAGAAAATTAAAACTATTAGTATTTCAGAGCAAAGTAAGACAAAGACTAGAAAAAAAAAGTAATTTAGTTTAAAAAAATGTTTGGTCTTTGATTTAAAAAAATAGTTTTCACAGAGTAAATACTCAATACCACAACTTTCAGAACAACAACTATTGAAAAAAAGAGTACAACTCACAATTAAATGGGTTATATGTCCTTTCCTTTTTATAAAACAATTATCTTTTAAGAAGTTGCTTTGTTTTTTTTTTCCTCAAAGTTACTATAAAGCACAAATAATTGAAAGGAAGAGTAAAAAGCAAAAAGGAGATGAAAATAAGAAAAGGAGAGTGGTTTCTAAAGAATGTACAAAATTCAAGTTATAAACATCATATTCACGGCATCGAAATTATTTCCTAAAACATACTACCTTATTTAGATCACTGGATAACACACTGAACCAAAGATCTCAATACGGACTGAAACAGGGAAGAGTGATGTTGACCTCACTTCCACATGCATGAGCTAATTACAATGAATGAAAGCTGGAATCCACCATCAGAAACATAAACCATGTCTTCTTAAGAAATAAATTAAAATGAAGAAATGATGTGTGATATGATAGGGGACTCAAATGGAAAAAAGTATATTGTGGCATTTTAAAAGAAAGAGCAATGAAGATTTTCTGTGGTCCAGTTTTTGTTTTTAAATTTTTTCTTAACATTTATTCATTTTTGAGAGACAGAGTGTGATTGGGGGAGGGGCAGAGACGTGGGAGTCACAGAGTCTGAAGCAGGCTCCAGGCTCCGAGCTGTCAACACAGAGCCCAACGCGGGCTAGAACTCATGGACCCCACAAGATCATGACTTGAACTGCAGTCAGCCACTTAACCGACTGAGCCAACCAGGCGTCCCAAGTTTGTTGTTTTTAAAGATGTTAAAAAATTAACAAGACTTGTTGCGTGAACAGTGGAACAGTCGAAACTCAACGTAATTGTCTGCAAAAGTAGGTAATCTATATATAAAGACTAAATATAGCTGGGAAATAAACAGAATTTTGCATACGAACTACTTCCTTCCAAAAGCAACACTTTTAAAACTGATTAATTCTTTAATATTCTAATGGTGAAATATCTACTCAAGCAACATTTTCCTTTCTTTTTTTTCTTTACCATTTAAGTTGTTCTACGCTCTTCTTTCCAAATAATTAGAGAAGCTTTCTTAGGAACACTATATTAATCAGCCAGAGGGGCTGGCAGGAAAACAATTTCTTAGAAGTAGTGAGAGACTGTCCTAACATCAAATGACTGTTCAATGTCATGTGACATTAAATACATCTTAACGCTCTCATGGTACTAAATCTTGACTTCTGTTCAGTTTTAGCCTTTATGGGAAAAAGTGCTCTCCAATATTTTGCTGTAATTGTGTTCTCTGGGTAGTACTTAAACTAATAAGACTCATTACATAAAGCAACTTGATAAATCTTTGAAGTATTACCCAAACTAGACACTGTGATAAGTTAGATCTTTCTTGAACCCAAGGCCTTCTTTTCTTTATCTTTCATCAAATTCTGCATTTAAACACTAAAATTGACTTGGAATCATACATTTGATTATTTTATACAGCTTAAGCAAGGCCTCAAGAATGTATGTTTTTATACATTCTCTTTTTATTATTCTTATTGAAATTATACCTTTTTTTTTTTTCTTGTTGTGCATAAAGGTGGAATTTTGTTTGGATTTCATTTGAAAAAACATTTTGGGATATTTACAATGAATATTCAATTCATAAATAAAGGCTTATTTGACATCAGATCAAATTTAAAAGTTTCCACCTCTCTTTTGCATACTTCCTTAAACACATAATTTAATAATGATAACACGTCTTACATTAGTAAAAATAATAGAGATTAATTTAGCCAAAGAAGTAAACCTAATATCTTATTTTCATGGGCTTATATTTTGTTTATCTTTTTTACCTTTTTTTATGAACTAAAGCTCCTTCAGTTTCAAATTATTGATGTGATAAGTAAGATCTTGTTTACATGATAGTTATGTATGTGTTAATACCAATACCTGGTATTTTAGGGCAATATTATATATTTTAAAATCTCAATATTTAAGTAATTTCCTCATGAGTTCTTTCTGCCCTGCTAAATGTTCTTGGAGGCTTCCTTTAGGAATTTTTGAAATGCATATCTCTCTTAAAGATAACTCAGGCACAAACGAATGAACAAGAAAGATTAGATGAGACGTTCTTAAGTATGATTCATAAATATATCAAAATATTTGCATGTATACACATTTATGTAATAAGTAGAATGATACTTTGTTTTCCCTTTTCCTAAAATGAAAAAGGTGAATTTGTATCAGACATCTGTAATGGCAAACACATAAGTTAATACCCATAAATAATATCTACAGGTAAGTCTTCAAATATATAAAAAGGTAACTCTTACCGCCATCTCCAGATCCTGATCCTGCATCTGGGGGAAAAAGAAATACTTTATTTTTGTTTGAAAACATATTCAAAAACTACTTATGACTTTATTTAGTTCATGTTTACTTTCTTCATTAAAACAATCATATAATGGAGAAAATTACTAATATTTAACCTGAAAATATATATTCACATCAATTTAATTTAATTTGTATAATATAACTTATAAAATAAATGCTGTATTATTTTCATTCTTTTTTTTTTTTTTAATGTTTATTCATTTTTGAGACAGGGAGAGACAGAGCATGAACAAGGGAGGGTCAGAGAGAGGGAGACACAGAATGCAAAGCAGGCTCCAGGCTCTGAGCTGTCAGCACAGAGCCCGACGCGGGGCTAGAACTCACGGACCGCAAGATCATGACCTGAGCCGAAGTCGGCCTCCCAACCGACTGAGCCACCCAGGCGCCCCTGTATTATTTTCATTCTTAAACTTTGTAAGAAAAACTATTATTTAGCTTTGATACAATTCCTAAAATGGACTATGTAAAATCTCTCATATTTTTATTTTAACCAGGATGAATTTGGTGCCATTAACTGAAAAAAAAAAAAAAAAAAAAAAGGAAAACAAAATGCTTATAAGAGTGAGATTCAGAAATTAAACAGGCTAAGACATGTGGCAAATAAACTCATAATTAAGGCATATTATTATACATCACATATACACAAAAAGAAAAAAAACAGTTTATAGATGATTATTTTTTCACGTAATTGCTAATATGTTTTCCAAATACCACAATTGTGGATGAGTTTATCTGCCACCAACTTCATCCTTTGTTTTTAAAATCAATAGAGGAGTGACTTTTTTCTTTGTGCTTAAAATTGGATACACCCTAAGTGATGCTGGCAGGAAAAAAAAAAATGATACCCTGCCTTCGACATTTCTCTTTCTCCATCTCCCCTCCCTCCTACATAATTACAGTTGATCAAAGGTGTCAATTTCTGACAACTCAGTTCCAAGGACAGTCAGTTTTCTAGGTGGGAGTCAAGACCATTGAGTTTCCATCTGGTTCTATCTCTTAAATGTGGACATCATCTTCCTTTTGCCTCTCCACTCTTTTCATTCTAAAAAAATTTTTTTTAATGTTTACTTATTTTTGAGAGAGAGAGAGACACAGAGTACAAGCAGGGGAAGGGCAGAGAGAAAGGGAGACACAGAACCCAAAGCAGGCTCCAGGCTCTGAGCTGAGCTGTCAGCACAGAGCCCAACGCACACTTGAACTCAAATACGGGAAGATCGTGACCTGAGACAAAGTGGGACGCTTAACCGACTGAGCCACCAAGGCGCTCCACTTCTTTTCATTCTAAATACATTTGGTTATGTATTTTTAATGTTAATACTGGGGATTAAGACTAATACTGGTATTCTTTGTCTGAAATGCCCTCATCTCACACAGAAATCTCAATGATTCAAGAACGATATCAAATGGCACTTCTGAAGGAGTAGTAGTTTAAATAATCAGCCTTGGTGGAGACTCATATTCACTAAATTCATAGAGTCTAACACTGTATGAAGTCAGAAAGCCAAGTCATTTATTAACTTGTGTCTTTAGCCCAGCAGAGTCTTTCCTTAAGGCAAGCTAACTGGTAAAACAATTTATAAGAAAAACCCTTCTTACTAAATGTATGACCAAGTAAGGATTTTAATCATATGCCTTCTCTGTTTAATGGTAACAGATCAACAAAGGCTGATGCATTCATCTCCATAGAATAGTGCTGTCAACTGAACTGACAATCAGAACTCATGGCCCCGTCACTTTTGGATAGGACAGTGCTTGAATGGTCAATGTTTACATACTTTCACAGCTAAAATCTGAAGTAAATTTATTTGAATTAATTTTAAAGCTTAATTCAGTATTACTTATAACTATCAGAGCCTAACAGGTTGTTATATTATAACACGAATATATTCTATATGTTTTAGTTAAATGTGTACAGCTTCTTGTTTCTTCTGAAGACTGTAAACTTTTTAAAATCAAGAACCATGTCTTATCCGGCTTTTTATCCTTATAGTCTTACATAAGAGGAAATATGTAAAAGCTTATAGATTCAAATCTCCAAACATTACTCATTTGATAGCATAAGGAATGTTATGTAACCTTCTTAAGCTTATTTGTCCTCTATTCAATGAGTGTAGTAATGTCTATGTCGTTGGGTTGTTTTGAGGCTTACTGCACAATAGCATGTTTTAAATGCTTATCACTGTGCCTGGAACATAAAAATTAAGGTTTTGAGTAAACATCTTGCCTATTCATTTACAGGTTTTCTAATAAATACACATGGTTTGGGAAAAGAAAAAAATGGCAGCAGTATATTGGCTTGTATTTCCCATGTATCTTCCTAAAAAGTCAAGGGACATGATCTTTAAGACAATTTTTGTTTTATTAGACCCAAACCAAGTAAGTAGGGAAGAAAGGAGGAGTAGATGGAAAAAATAACCACAGGCCCATGGCATCATTATGAAATAGTGATGGAAAGTTTTGAGGCTTCTCTAATATAAAATAAGCCATCTTGGCAAACCAGAGACAAGTAGTCTACTAAATCCTTACTGATGAGACAAAAACACCTAAGAAGTCATGCTGTTGAACTTGAAAATTTGAACTCCTAGCCAATGCACTTCTTATAACACAAAAAATTGAGAGTGAGACTATTGAGCAGACTGCCTAATAGGAAACCATTTTTTGGACAAAAAAAAAAAAAAAAGATTTGTAGGTTCAATGAAATATAATAAAGTTATATCTTCTACTGCCTTTTATTCCTAGAGATCACAACTTGCCATCTCTATTCAGTGTCAAATAGCATTTTAAAAATAAATGGAAAATCTACAAAGAAGGAAAATTTCTTTTAGATCAAAAGTCAGAACTCTAATTTATTTACAGTCAGACCTGGTTAATCAAAATTACTTTGGTCCCTCCATCATTATTCAGATCAAAAACCTTTTAGGTTTTTAAGTCAATGGGAAACATTCAGCAAGATTGGCTTACTAATTAAATCCTACAGAAATCTAAGTATGCGAATCAGGTAGGTATGGATTACTCAATTGCGATTAAATTTTCTACTTGGCTCACTCTTTATTTTCATAGTATAAACAATACATTAGGAACTAGAATGTAAAGATTTGTGTGAATCAGGAGAATGTGCTTGCCTGAGCCTACAAGAAGTTGGAGGTTGGCAAGTAAGAAAGAAAGATTTTGGCACCAAATGTTCCTAGCCATACCATAACTTAATGATTCTTTATTATAACTGCCCACTGACTCTCATTTGGCTAGTCAGAGACAGACTGATAAGCTAAATGATCTTGAACAGATAAACCCTTTTCTCAGTACTCTCTGGTATTTGCCTCCAACATTCTTGGCTTCTAAGAGTCAGAGGTTCCATTTTTCCCCCCTATTTGATTCGTCTTAACATATCACTTTAAATTTTCTCCATAGGTATGGCAGATTGATTTTTCATATTTAGTTTGCTCCCTGTCTTTCTTTCTGTTTCCCCCATCTCTACTATGATAGTACCATGCTGGCCCTCCTTCCTCCCTACTGGGGAAGCAAGTCCAATGCCTCTCACATGTTGCTGTCATTTTCATTCGTTACTTCTTAGATAAGTGGCAATGATCTATTTGCTCTAGCAAATAAGAGGCAAGTGGGGCACCAGGAAGGACGTTCACATAATGAGGCAAAGAATCATATAACAGAAATGATTACTTAAAAACCAAAACCAAAACAAAAAAGCCTACATCATCATCTGTGAGTAATAATATCATTCTCTTCTGCTAGTTTTTAGGAACTTTACTAGTCACTGGTACAATGTGGAACACAATCAATTACTAGCCATCAACAGACTTAAGATAATCTTTTAAAGAATACAAGACTTTCTCCTTGCTCATTTACCATCCTGACCCAACCATCATACACATGACTTTGTACAAAGTTCCCCAGAATAGAAAAACACCTGTTATCTACAAAATACGTGTGATCTACCCAATAGTTGTTATCTTTCCATTAAAATAGACTTTTCCTGGCACGATTCTGTATTTTCACTTTTGAAGGAAGCTCATATTTTCTAGTGCTGCTGAGGTTACCCAAACTTTCACTTTTAAACCCAGATCTGCAAAACTGCCCTCTGGCAGATGACGCTATTGTTCAAAACAAACAAACCAACTTTATCCGTGCTTAGATAAGTTTCTCTATATTTGGCACATAGGCAGTAAATCTAGAGCTCTAATTATATTATTCAACTGTCTGCACTTCATTAAATAACATATGTATTAAAATCAACATCCTTATGGTAGATTTTCTCTTTCTTCCATAAGTGATTCGAAATGTAAACGAGGCAAAAATAAGAATAATGCATGCCTTGTGCAAAAGAATAAGAGGCTTATCCAGCCAGTATAGAGTCTGAATGATTTATCTGGAGATAACATAACAGGAAAAGCAAAGGTTCCCAAAGGTCTCGGGAGTCTTTAGGATCATATACATACCTGTGGCACATGATCCTTCAGACACCACAAGTATCTCACTCTGCTGTTTGCATGCAGCCTGTCGCAGGTAGCACTCATTCTGGTAACTCTCTCCATTGGAGCCACACACAGGCACATAGTCACTGTTGCACTGGGGAACACACAGATATAAGCATATGGTTACTACTGGAGTCTGCATACCTTTGAGACCTTGAACAGAAATAATCATTTGCAAAAGAAAGTACTTGTTTTCATTTTCAGTAATCCCCATCATTTCCATTAAGTCTTTGACCTTACAAGGGCATCATTCAAAGATACACAAAAGTAATGTCAAGTCGGGCCAATCAGTCATTTGATTCAGATGGGGGGCGGGGGGGAGAAAAAAAGCTTCTGAATTGATCAGGTAATTCCAACGAAGTGATTGGACAAGCAATTGTACAAAGATATTGCAAAAAATGTATCAACATTATTTAATACTGCTTTTCAGATATATGTCCATCTGGCTTGGTGGAAAGAATCAAAACACGCTACAACATTCACGTTATTAAAAATAAGTAATGCCTATCCGTGTTTGGAGCAGAAGTATATAGCTGCAATATGAATGAAGTCAGTTACGCCTTACTATGTTTTTTCTCTGTTGAATTTTAATCTTCACACATTTCTAAATATTTGGGTAAGACATTTGGATTACTAATTCATTTGTCATGTATCTTTAGATAATCAGATATGGACAGATATAGTGCAAGAAAAAAAACAGCAAATGGAATACAAGGGAAAAATCGATAACTATTGAAGAAAAGTTTACTGATAAGTATGTAAAACATATATATGTAAACTTGATTGATTATTGAAAAGTATGACTATTAATATATATTTCATAAAAAGAAAAGTTCATTTTTAAAACAACCTCATTACAAAAAAGTACACATTTTACAATGTAAATGAGGCAACCTACAGGGTATACTCATTGTAATATAATCACACTCTAAGGCATTAGAGATATTTGGCTGTGTCCTATACCTGCTAATTACACTAGAGATGTGATTATCTCATGATTACTACTACTGATGCTTCACTGTTTAATTGTAACAAACATAATAACGACGATGATTACTTATAAATATCCACCATGCTAGAAACTAAGTAAAGCAAATCATACATACATATGCATGTGAAAACACTCTTCTGTTTCTAGTTCTTACTAAAAGATGTGGATTTCTCATGGCTGTAAGTACATACATAATTTTGTACATACAAAATTAACCAATGATCTGGTGAGGTGGCTAGGAAAGTTTTAATGTATATGATAATAAACCTGAAACGCTATCATAAGTTAAATTCGACTCAAAGATTTATGCCAAAAAAAAAGAACAGATTTTCAGTAAGGTTACGATCTTATAATAAAAAAACTGAAATTTATTTTTTTACTCTATTTTCTTAGAATATCTGTACTTTCTCCCTCTCAATCAACCATTTAACTCTTGCTCTTTTTGTTTATGTAACAATGGTTTAATCACCCTAGTAATTTATAAATAAAATGGGATAAATCAATGTTCTCTGAAATGAAAAGTCTTATTTTATGAGTCTTGCTCTGTATCTGTTACTGAAAAACTAAAATAGAACTTATTAATAGTGATACACTTTTCTCCCAATAGTAAGTCCAAATTGTATGACACTCATATTATGATCTCCATAATTGCTAACATGATGATTTAGGTATTAAATCACATCTATTTAGAAATTACTTACATGTGATTAAAATCATTTAAATATTTTAAATATGACATATTTTAGAAATCTGCACTTGTACAATTTCTAATCTACATATTCTGGAAGCTCTCTATGCAGTAATTCCTTTTCACAGTTATACTGTTGGCTCCCAGACTCAGTCTGTCTATGTGATTATATTTTTTAATGATTTTTTTTAATGTTTATTTATTTTTGAGAGAAAGAGAGAGAAAGGGACAGAGAGAGAGGGTGACATAGAATCCAAAGCAGGCTCCAGGCTCTAGGCTGTCAGCACAGAGCCCGACTCGGGGCTCGACCTCACGGACCGCAAGATCATGACCTGAGCCAAAGTCGGATACTTAAGCGACTGAGCCACCCGGGCACCCCTATCCTATGTGATTATATTTAAACTTGATTAGAACCTTTTACTAATGAGGATATTTAAATAGGTATTCACTTCTGATCAGGTGATAACCTATATAAGGGCTGCCTTCCACAAGCTTTCTAAAATATATACGCATTTTTCAAAATGTTTTTATATTTTTGAGAGAGAGAGAGAGAGAGAGAGCAGGGGAGGGGCAGAGAGAGAGGGAGAGTCAGAATTCCAAGCAGGTTCCGCACTGTCAGTGCAGACCTTAACCAACCCACAAACAGTGAGATCATGACCTGAGCGGAAGTCAGATGTTTAACTGACTGAGTCATCCAGGTGCGCCAACATATGTGGATTTTTTAACTTACATCTCAGAATTGACCTACCATAGGTCAATCTTCCAGTGAGCAGAATTGACGTAGTACCACATAAATGGTGCTCATGTCAGAAACATGGCCTGGGAGGATTTATTAGGAACCACTGACATTAAAATGGTATCTGAGCACATGGAGGAGAGATCAGAGAGAAGTGAACAACTGGTGACATAGTCTTGCTGACACTTTCAATAGGCAGAAGGTAGTCAAAATTAGTGTGATGGCTGGACTAGTTGGCTTCTCATGCTCAAGTTCTGGCATTCTTGTCCTTGGCTACCTGTTAATCTCCATCTTCAAACCTGCTTCCATTACTCTGGGTCCACATTTTCTTCTTTCCAACCCCTGGAACCTCTCTATTTATCTTTCTCATCTACTTCTGCAGAATACTCAGATGTAGCCAGCAGACAGGGGGTGAGGGGTGGGAAGTATTTATTATCTCTGACAAGTGCTAGTACACAATGCTGATACGCATCTTAAAATATGGAATAAACTGATAAAGTGTTCCTATGCCACTTCTGAAGGACGCAGTAAGCCAAATGTGAACAGTGCTAAAAACAGAGCTGCCAAGTTCCATGCACAAGCCAAAAGGGAGATTTGTATGGAGCTGAAGAGAGCTCAACTGTAGATTACCAGCACGATGTTTTTGGCCTTTAGTACCACGACTTGCACTCATTAATATGAATAATGCAAGGAGGAAGCATACTCTAAATCATTAAGCCTCAGGAGTGCAAGTCTGGTCCTTTCTCCAATTTCTCTCACTGCCTTGGTGTAGCACCTTGTGGACATCACTCAACAGTTAAATATTTAACAAGCTTATAGCTCGGTTTCCCCATCTGAAGTGGTTAACTAAGGTATTTAGGAGGATTAACAGAGTCATGTTTCTAAAATACTTGGGAATATCCATGTAGGAAAAGAAACGTTAACGATTTGTCTCTCACGGTATGTATTGTTTTGAGTACAGCTGACACCCCGTCTAACGCTGATACTAAACACACGTGTCTAAAATTAAAGAAATAAAGGAAAACAGGATACCCTGGTACATAAAAATAGGCTAAGTACTATGTTAAAATATGCCAAATTATTGGAAATACTTTTTAGTGGTAATCATAATACTGCTCAGTTTCAGATGAAGGGACAGATTCAGATGTTAAGCGATTTGCTAAAGGCCACATAGTTGGCTGGTAAGAGGAAAAAAACAAGACTCAGGCCCAGATGGTTAGACCCATAAATGTATGTGTTGTACAAACTTCCTCTCAGGGGAACAGTGATCCTATTTTTCTTAAGATGTTGTAAAAATCTTAAGTTTGTTTTCCAAATATGTGTTTTCCAGTGGAATGGTTTTGCTCCAACGTGTCCACATTGCTTAAGAAAGTAGCTACATATCACACTGGTGGGTTCAATGACTTGACACTCTAGAATATATGGAATTCATTTTACTACAAATGAACAAAAAATGTATGTGAGAAGTTTTTTCATATGATTTATTGCTTATTTGGTTAATGAAGATTTCTTTTAGCTGAGATTTCAGCATCTAGAAGCTAGGTATAACTTACATTTTCTAGATTGTTGGCACTTTCCATGGAATCTGGCATGTAGAAGGCACTCCACAGATGTTAAGTGAATTCTTGTTATATTCCCAGTTGTCAAAGGCTTAAGAATAATGGCTTAGGATATGGTATGTTTCTCTTCCAAAAAAGAAAAAAGATAAAAAACCTGCACATGTCCCAATCCTTTGATCATTCAATAAGCAACTTTCTCTTCTCTGTAACCACATTTCTTTAAATGAAAGAAAATACGACTTTAAGGGTGGGCAAGCCTGTGGCTATGGTGAAAGTGACTCTGTGTGACTTCTCAGGCTAGGTCATTAAAGGATACAGCTTCTGTCTGGCTCTCTCTCTCTTTCTGGACACTTGCCCTTAATACCCAGCCATTGTGGTATGAGGTAGGCCAAACTAACACACACACAGAGATCCACATTGAGGACCCAGGTCTCCAGTTGATAGTCAGACTTATGAGTGAGAGCCCTGAGGAGAGTACAGAACCAAGCCTTGAGTTCTCTCCCTTCCTCGGCTAATGCCAAGGGAAGCAGAGATGAGATATTTCCATCAAGCCCTGTCCAATTGTAGATTCATGAGAGAAAAAAAAAAAGTTCATTTTTTATTTTATTTTTTATTTATTTTATTTTATTTTTTATTTTAAAAAATTTACATCCAAATTAGTTAGCATATAGTGCAACAATGATTTCAGGAGTAGATTCCCTAGTGCCCCTTACCCATTTAGCCCATCCCCCTCCCCACAACCCCTCCAGCGACCCTCAGTTTGTTCTCCATATTTATGAGTCTCTTTTGTTTTATCCCCCTCCCTGTCTTTATATTATTTTTGTTTCCCTTCCCTTATGTCCATCTGTTTTGTTCATTATTTTTAAGTCACTAAGTTCTGGGCAATTTGTTATGCAGTCCTAGTAAGTGGAAGAACTGCAGATCTAAAACGTGGTTATTAAATGAAAACATTTAATATATGAGTTAAATAATATCTGAAAAGCATAACTTCATCATATTTTTGAATTACAAACTGATAATTGGTCATTGTATGACCAGTGCTATCTATGAAAAACTGCATATGGTCCTTCCTCCCTCCTTCCCTCCTTTCCTTTTTCCTTCCTTCTCTTCTTACTTTATCCTTCCTTCCTTCCATCCACCTATCCATCCATCCAACTGTCTCTAAATTTTCCTCTCCACAACTGGTTTATCAGAAGATTTATCAGCATGTCATCTGGTATTTAGATAGAAATGAGGCTGCAGACCATTTCTGGAACTCATATCATCACCAAAAACTCAGGTGTACTACCTGTGATACTGAATTGTCTACAATAATTTGGTATTGTTGTTGCTGTTACTGATATTTTCATGTATTTTTGCATGTATAATGTCCTGGGAAATAATTGGATTTGGTGCCAAAGGACCTAGGTTCTTACTTTAAGATCACCACTTAATAATGGTAATGGGCCTGAATTACTTCATCGGTAAAAGGAGGATAAAACAATGAACTCACCCAGTTGTGACAAGTAAAGGGTAGAATGTGTTTATTTAATTTAATTTTAATTTAATTTAATTTAATTTTTCAAATGTTTATCTATTTATTTTGAGAGAGAGAGGGAGAGAAAAGAGAGAGCACGCACAGGAGCAGGGGAGAGGCGCACAGGGAGGGAGGCAGAGGGAGAATCCCAAGTAGGCTCCACGCTGTCAGCACAAAGCCCAATGTGGGGGGTCCATTTCACAAACAGTGAGATCATGACCTGAGCAGAGATCAAGAGTTGGATGCTTGACCAACAGAGCCACCCAGATGCCCCTATGTTTATTTTAGATCATCTAAGAGAAGTGAAGGCAAATATATGTTCTCTTTAGTGCTTCAATAATAATCCAAGTTGGCAAACTACAGATCACACCCACGCTTCCCTTTGAAATTTATCTCTCAGACACAATGACCATCGTTCACATTCTAATTTGAATGAAAGAATTTGTGACTGTATCCATAAACACAGGAGACTAGGAGTAGATAACCTCAGCTAGTTTAGACTAGGATATAGGAAAACAGATTATCAAGACATCTCCCTTATATGGAGGGAAAACACACACACACACACACACACCCCAAAACCTCAAATTCATTGGAATGTACTAGAAAGGAATGAATCAAGATACTCTTAGCCTAAAATATCTTATTATTCTTTGCACAACTTGTGCATTTTCTTTGATCTTGAACCTAAATCAGCCACTCTACAGTCTTAGTATGTGTAGAGTCTAAATTTTCCATGAAGGGAATGTTTATTTTCTCTTGACAGACTGACATCTATCACAAAGCATAAGCTTACAGCAGTAAAATCTAGCAGTAAATTTAAATACTATAGGCATTAAAAAAACACATTTATTGGGGCGCCTGGGTGGCGCAGTCGGTTAAGCGTCCGACTTCAGCCAGGTCACGATCTCGCGCGGTCCGTGAGTTCGAGCCCCGCATCAGGCTCTGGGCTGATGGCTCGGAGCCTGGAGCCTGTTTCCGATTCTGTGTCTCCCTCTCTCTCTGCCCCTCCCCCATTCATGCTCTGTCTCTCTCTGTCCCAAAAATAAATAAAAAACGTTGAAAAAAAAAAAAAAAACACATTTATTTTCTTATTCAAACTTGTTTTCATTGCCCTCTCCCCAATCAATTCCACTGAACAATTATTTAAATTAATGACAAATGTAACTGGCTGACCAAAACATGAAAAGCACAAATATTTTTGTTGATAAAAAGTTTTACCAAAACCCTTTGTGGAACCTGAAAACTGAATACAGTTTCTTTAATAAGAAAACTATACATTTCCTTGTAGTAGCATGCACCCATTTAGAATTTTGTGAACTCCATTATTTTTCTCTTGTCGAAATCTTGTTAGAATTATGGTTTTTCCTTTGATGAACGTTCTTTTTGGTTCATTTTATACTCTTCATGAATTCACTTCTTATGCCTACCCTGGGTCATGCAAGTAAGACCAATTTATGGGAATCACAAACTGTAAGGGGGAAAATCCACAAAATCCTTTGGGCCTTTAATTACTGATTTGTCCAAATGTACTTTTCCCTGAGTTAACATTTGGGGAAAGTATGAATTGGAGAGTTTTCATGCTCTACCTCTCCCATGTAGTTCATTGAAAAAACATAATTACATTGTTCAGTGCAGCTGGAGACCTTAGAGGTTCGTGTCACGTGCATATTAAATATGCACAAATATGTTTCTAACACTATAGTATAGTCTGAAAGACTGTAGTGTGGTCACAGCAATATTCACCCACCAGGAGGTGGTGCACTTTGCAAATATTAGTTGTTTTATTGCTTTTCTTAGAAAGAAGAAAATAATTTGCAAGAAGCTTTTAACTTATCTACAAACCATTCAAACTATATTTAAATCTGAATTCCCTTATCTCTTTCACTGGGAGGTCGAATTCAATTCAAAATATTTAATTTCATCAACAATTCTAAATATTGCATACTATAACAAGTTTTTAGACCTGAATTTCACTTTCATGTTTTCATTTGTTCTGTAACATTTTTTTTCTTATTTTTTTAGTTTTGCTTACCCAGTCTTGGAAAAGTTTTACCTGATCTCACTTATATAGTTTTGTTTTTGCACAAAAGGTTCTTGGTTGAACCTTATGTTAGATTTCATGTGTACTTACAAAAGTAATTCAGCAACACTCAAAGGTGAATATAAGACATTAATACAATAGCTGTGGTAGTTGAGGGTACATATGCTTATATAAACATTCTGAGAGAAAAGAGGGCTTATAATTTACGTGGCATAAAGCATTTGTTAGATGATGGCTGTAATAATGACATGAGTTCTATCTTCAATAGATACGCATAATGTAGTTTTGATGATACAAGTGCTACAGTCTCCCATTCTACTTACAAAAAAATTATTTTATTTATTCTTTTAACATGAGGCAAACTCCATCTTCCTAACATTCATAAAATAGCCTGCAGCTATTTGCACTCTTTGGGGTTCTTGGGAGATCCAGCTGTAATTCAACGTGATACCCATGAAAAGTTGATATATATTAGTAAGTTCCAAGATTTCCAAAACTAGCACAGTAGTTCTGAAGTCACGCTAATGAGGAGTTTATTTAAAAACTTAACTGGATTGCCAGGATCATAAGACCCAAGGCCATTAAAACAGAACAGTACGATAAAAAAAAAGAAATGACAGCCCCAATCAAAAAGAACAAAAGTACAAATCTACACTTCTTATCCATTGATTGTTGTAGCTACTATCCCCAGCAGTTGTTGAATTATAAAATTCTTGCTCGATGGGACACATAAACCTAATTTGCTTCTGACACATCAAAGGAACAACCTGAAGCTTTCTACCTCCAGTGGCATTTATAACTCTGGCATACACATTTCTCCAAAAAGCTATGTCTTTTTGACATCCGTTGGCTCTCTTGGCAGGACAACACTTTTGCTTGGTGCCAGCTTTCCTCTTAGCTTGCACAGCTATAAATTGCCAAGTGATGGTTTGTAAAGGGAGATCCCTTCTTTGTAGTCTCATCAATGAAGAAGAAGATGCAAATATCAGACTTCTTACCTTGAACTGACAGACGCAAGTCACAGTGTCTCCAATTCTTAAACATTCCCCATCAAATTTACAGGTGTTGGTGTCACAGAGGAAGAGATCGTTTTCTCTGTCATCATAACCTCAAATTTAAAGAAAATATTCCAGTCATTTAAAGATGTTACAGATTTTAAAAACAACCACAACAAAAGCACTATCTTGCAGCTTTAAAAGAATTGCTCTAAATTTTTATTCCATTAACCACAGCTGTACTGCAAGGTCATTCTCTACTGATAACCTCCAAAATCTAGTTAAGTGATCAATATTCATTTCTTTTTTTTCACAATTCTTTTTTAGTGAATTATCTTTTAATATTCTCTTTTGATTGTGCTATTTTATTTTAGCCAGAGTTAATACTGGCAGCAGTGAATGAAGGTTTATAACTTGATCCCCAGCTTCCTTATTTTTTTTTTCTCATTAAGTAGAGTACAGTTTATGACCGCCCCCCCCCCCCCCAAGCCTACATTTTAGAAAAAAGCTGTTGATGGTCTCTGAATGTCATTTTACCATTTTTCCATCCTTAATCATTCTTTTGCCTTAAGGTCTGAAGCAACCCCTTATTTGGAATTTCTCCAGACAAAGAGGAAACAAAGCCCCAATAATAAAGATAAACAGGCACAGTGTTTTCTGTGATGGTCTGTCTGGCTCAAATGAAGATTGATCACCTCTAAGTTAACAGGGTGGAGGGGGGTGCCAGGTTCTTGAAAATCTGCCTTGAAAACAAGTTTATTCTCTTTAGTCTCTGCAAATCTCCTTAAGATATCCGGCTCATAGTACATCTCTTGATTGCCAACCTCAATTTCCCATTTAAGTTAGTTATTTCCTAAAGCGATACTGTACTTGGGATGAAGCAAACCAGGCATGTTGGTCTACAAAGCTGTGACCATTCATTTCAAGCACAGGTTGTTTCATAGCCCTATGATAAAGCACCTAAAAAAGTGATCAGACACCTGAAAACTGGAACTTAGCTTTTCAAAAATAACATACGTGCGCCCATGAACCAGGAATAAGTTAAAGAAGACATGCTAAATTTTATAAAAATACCAAAGTTAGAAATTGCCGAAAACAGAACAAAGGCAATCTATTGACCCAAATCTAACAGGGTACAAATCTCAACCTGTCTTTAAAAAAAGCACAAACTATCATGATGCATGATAATGTTCCTCATGGCAGTAACAACCTAGGACTACATGTTCTTTCATCCTATGAGTTACAGTTGGCCATTCCCACCTCTCCAAAGTTACACACACTTCAGCTTATATACATCCCTGGAAGCCACTTTGTTCAGAGCCAGATTTAACTACAGCAGAATTATATTTACAGAAGATGAAAAATTACATGCACGCTTGCTAAAACTAGAACAGACCAGACCTAGGGGACAATACCCAGGCATGTGAATGCAATTTAAAATGCCAATGAAATCACACCACAATCCCGCCCGGGTATACTCTGGGCTGTCACACTGAAATGCAAAGCCAGCCAGGAGTACAGCAACTCCCATCCTCGGGCCCTATGTACTTAGGAGGCTTCGGCTGAGCAAAGCCTGCCAAGCTCTCGCGTTCAGACTCTGAAGGGACCCCGGCAAGCAAGAAGAGCGCCGGACCCACTCGGAGGAAGCTTGCCCAGAAATGGAGTCCGCGTCCGCCCGGGTCGGTTCCGCCCGCCCGCAGGAGCCTGCCTGCCTCGGCTATGCCCACCCAGGCCTGGGAGACCGACGACTGATTCTTTTCTCAACTTCCTTCCCCATCAGGAGCTTGGGGAGGCAAGAGAGAAGCATCTCTGGGCTGCAAAAACACGTCTTTGAAGGAGGATGTGGGAGAGAGGAAGAGACGGAGAGAGGGAAAGGGAGAGAGAAAGGGGAAGACAGAGAGAGAGATAATGATTCTCTTAAACCCCAAGCTCCTTTAGAATCCGTGTGACCTGATCTTGAAAGCAAGACCAGGGCACCCCATGGCACTTTTGCCAGAAATCAGTGTTTCCCCTGCAGTCACTATTGGATTTATCGCTTTCTCGCTTGTTCCTTCCCATAAAGTTATTTCTCGCTCGTTTTAGCCAGACTTTTTCCTTTCATGATGGAAATGTTCTGTTTTAGTCCCCACCCCGCACCCCACCCCACCACCCCCCCAGCCCCCAAGGACTGGTGCTCATTTCGGTGGATCCACAAAACCATCCCGTCCAGTATTTCTTAAAATATCCGCCGCTCTAAGGGCAAGGATGCAAAAGGTTCCTACACGTGTACTTTTTGCCCACCCCAGACCCCGTCACCCACCCCCCACCCCCCCGCCCCAGCTTCCGCAGCGGCCTGGAAGGTTCCCAGTGCTCCTCGGGGTGGAGGTCGGTCGTCCGAGAGGTTTGGGGCAGTAAGAGGCACGGGGCTGAGGAGACGCACTAAGGTGGGCTTGGTATGCGCTGGAAACGCGTCCCCTCTGCGGGGCCGAAGGGGGTCGGGCGCTGGGGTTGTGGACTTACCAGAGCAGTTCCAACCGGTGGGCGTTTGGCAGTCACTTAAGGAGGTAGGGAAAGCCGCGAGCTTCACCGGGCGGGCTACGATGAGTAGCATCACCGGCAGCAGCAGCAGCCAGCAGAAGCCCTCGCAGAGTGTCCAGCTGCTGCACTGCCGCGGGGACTCCCACAGCACCATGACTAGTTCGCGCAACTCTGCAGTAGCAAACGGCTTCCGAAGAACACGCGATCGCGGGGGCCGGGCAGCGGGCTACTGGGCATCCCGCGGACGGCGGCAGCAGAGGCGGCGGCGGCGGCAGTGGCACCCGACGGGGAAGCAGCAGCCAAACCCGCGCATGGTCTCCGGAGTTTCAGCAACATCCAGTGACCCGGCCCAGCCCCGGGAGCGAGAGGGTCGTCCGCCGAGAAGCTGCGCCGGAGACTCGGGGGGCTGCTGCCATAAGGAGGGGGATCTGGGAAGCCAGGGGACCACGAGGAGACCGGAGTCCGGAGGGCGGAGGAGAGGAGTCCAAGGAGGCTGCGTGGAAGGAGAGTCAAAGCGCCCCACAGCCCCGCAGCCGCCTCTCGCGCTCTGCCGCCCGCATCCCTCTGGCGTTTGGGAAGCAGCAGGTCCTTAGCCCGCCCGAGATCACGTGGGAAGAGGCAGGCGGGCGCTGATTGGCGGAGCGGGATGCAGGTCCCGCGAGGGAGGGGTCGGCGAGGAGGTGCAAGGAGGAGGCGACGGCGGATGCCACAGATGGGCCAGCTCGCCAGGCGCTGGCCCGAGTGCGGCTAGGCGGGGATGGCTCGGGGGAGAAGCGCGGGCTCCAGAGTGGGCGACTCTCACAGCTTTATATACCACCTGCCCTTTCACTTTCCGCCCCACGACCCCCCCCCCCCCCGAGCTTTGGGTCCGGTCTAGGGCTCCCCGATCTAGCTCCCCTCGTCAGTGCGTGACCCCGGGCTGCGAGTGCCAGCCGCGGCTGGGTGGCGTCTCTCTGAGCTGCGGCCGGCGAGGGCTGAGGTGGCGGAGAAGCGGGAGCAGCAGGGCAGAGAGGGGAGAGCGGGCCCAGAGGAGAGGGTGTCCTGCTGGCGCCCCGCGCTCCTGCGTGCGGGAGCGCGCCGCCTGTATCCGGATTCAAGCTGGGGAAATCGCCGCGCAAGCCCAGGAACCTTTCTCTGGGGAGGTGGCAGAGACCAGGAGAGGGTGAGAGGCGGTGGTGTGAGAACAGCTCTGGCCGGCCTGGAAGCAGCAGCAGTTTCCCCCGGAGCCTGCGACCCGGAGGCTGCTCGCCAAGCTGACTCAGCCAGCCTTGCAGGCTCCCTCTCCTCTTCCTTCTCTCTCCCTCTCTCCCTCCCCTCCCTGGCCCCCTGCAGCTCCGACGCAGCCCGGGGAGCCCAGACTCTGGAGCCTTCTCGTTACTCGCTCCTCTCCAGCCAGGAGCGTGTTAGTGCGGCTGCCCAGGAGGCGCGGGGAAGTGTGTTCCGGAGGTCAGATTGGCTCCGCACAAGTGGTCGGGGAGAGGCGGGGAGGGCTCCTCCGCGGCAGCAACGGGTGGGTTGCGGGCGCAGCCCCCGGGAAGCGGCTTCCCAGAAGAGCGGCTCGCTCGGGCGGCGCGGGGAGCGGCCCTGCGCGCTCTAGCGGATCTCTCCGCCCCATCGCCGGCGACCCGGGGAGGCGAGAAGGTCTAACTCGACTGGACTATCTCGCTCGGTGCCCTTCTTTCTTTCGCTCCAGCCGGCGCTGAGCAAAGGCGTAGCGGGACCCGCCTTCCGCCTGCTGCATTCTTCACGCAGTTAGACACTCTTTAGCCTAATGGTATTTTAGTCGCTAGTAACCGGACCGAGAGCTTCCCGGGACGTGGATGGAGAGGAAGATTTTTCCGTCGTGACCCGGGTCGTTATTGCGGTCACAGTGTTTTGGATGACCTACAAGGAAGAATTTTCTTTTCTGTGTGATTGTTTAGTGATTCAGGATTTTTTTTTCTTTTTTTTTTTTTCTCGCAGCACCCTCCCTCTTTCTCTCTCCCTCCCTCCTTCTTTCCTCTTTCTCTTCTCTGCCTCCTCCCACCTTCCTTTTTACCTCCCTCCCTTCCTTCCTTCCTTCCTTCCTTCCTTCCTTCCTTCCTTCCTTCCTTCCTCCTTCCCTTCCTTCCCTTTCTTTTTTTTCCCTTCCTTCCTTTCTTCCATCCTTCCTTCCAACCTTCCTCCCTTTCTTTCTTTCTTTCTTTGCCCTCATCTCTGTTTCTCTCTTTTAGAATCTCGCCTTTCCCCCTCTCCTTCTGGTTCCCCGAATTTAGAAGAGCGTGTTTGATAGTATCTCACAGGCAATTAGCGTCCATCCCCAATCACTTAAAAGAGGCATCAGTACACTTTGAAAGCAGGGACTATCTATCTTTGGCAGGCACCGTCAGAAAAACAAATTGTGCCCGAGCTATCCTTTTAAGTACCTTAACCTCCAACCTCCTCCCACTTCCTTGCTTTTTAACTTCTCCTTTGAGAGATGTGATCGTGCAGCACCTCAGAGCCTCAAAGAAATCTCATCTTTTTTCCTGTGTGAAACCCATCCCTTTATCTTACATCTCCGCCTCCGCCCCAAGATTACCCCCCAACCCTCGCCCACTTCCAAAGATTTCTGAGCCTCAGTGTCTCTCACTCCTAGCAATTAAGTAGCAGATCCCAGCATTCTAGTCGGTGGCATCTCGCTTCTCACCGACAAAGACTCCATTAAAACAGATCAATTAGACCAGACGTTGGAGGCATCAGAAAATCGGCTTCCAGACAGCGCAGCTAAATTCTTTAAGGAAACGGAATGCCCATTAGCTACAGCTGCCAGCAGATATTGCAAAAACAAGGAATCAGGGATGTCTTTCGCTGCACCCTTTCAGCAGAAAAGGCAACATAAATATACACTTAATGTAGATCAAGATTTAACAACTCCCAGTTTAGAGTGAGGACATGTCATTTTCCATAGCAAGGCTGGTGTGGTAACTAATCAGGCTTATGAAAATAAGTCATGCTTAAAACTAAAGGCAAAGTCCTTAAAAGTGTTTATGCAGTAATTATGATAATGACACGGGACCTGCTAGGAATTCAGTACTTGGCTGTATAAGTAGAATTTTACAGCACCTCTTAGCAGAGTAGAACTGTTATTGAATTCTCTGCTAAGTAAATTTTTGGCATGCTTTCTACTAATATGTACTCTTCCTAAGACATTTTGCCCAAAGTAACTTAAAACTCCAAAGGAGTTAATTACTGGTTGTGACTGGTTAACAAATGCAGTTACTTGCACAGAGATTCTTTAAATTACTAAACAGTTTCAGGCAAAGCCTTTCCAATAGGAATGCTGTGATTTTGTTTAGCTTGCTTTGTACTTAGTGTTAAAGTGCCACCAAGAAACAAATTCTGAAACTGGCAGGCACCACCAAGTGGCAGAAGAACATCACTCACTGCACAGAGCATAGGATCGCTGAACATGTAAATACAAATATATACGTTATTTAGCCTCATCATTAGTACCAAAGAAATAGACAGGAATTACATTTTATGGCAATGAAGATTGGATTAGTGATTGGATTAGTGCTTCAACTTTTCCCCCAACAGGTCAAATCGGTTTCCTTATTAGAACTGAATTTAAAACTAGGTCTACAAATTGTATTTTGCATCGTACATTATATGAATACTAGGTACACAATCCAATCTTGTCATGCATTTGCAAAATTTCTTATTTTCAAAGAGTACGGAATATTTACTTTCAATATCCCTGAGCTAAAACAGTTTATTTATGGCACACACACTCTAGAATTGACTCAGAGGGTGAGAGTCAAGTTATCATATTTTTAAGTACAAACAGAACAGAATTTTTTTTTCCATAGAGATTTTTTTAAAAGTTTTTTCTCCCCTTACATGGAAAGGGCATTGTTAAGAATGGTGCGATTACTTATTTTAATGGGGGTGCAGGTGGGGGAAGGGAGAAAAAGTTATTCCAGAACAAGAAACATTTAAGATAAATGAATAAATCTGGGAAAACAAGACATACTGCCAATCAGAGCTCTATCTCCTTTCGATCTCTAACACTTTCTGATGTTTCAATGATGGTGAGATATATAGTATGCTTATTAAGTGTCAGACATTGTTTCCTTCAGGAGGAAACACATTTTTAAGCCTCCGCAAAACCCCTATGAGATAAGACATTCCTTTATCTCCATTTTATAGAAAAGCACATAGCTTCTTTTTTAAATGTTTATTTGTTTTGAGAGGGGGGAGGGAAGGGGGAGAGAGGGAGGGAGAGAATCTCAAGCAACCTCCACGCTGTCAGCACAGAGCACAGCATGGGACTGGGTGTCAGGAACCCTGAAATCATGATGTGAGCCAAAATCAAGAGTTGGGCACTTAACCCACTGAGTCACCCAGGTGCCAGAACCAAAATGGCATATCGCTTTTAAAGCATCAAGGGGCTTGTCCACTGTAACAAACTCGGTCAATGGCACAGCTGGGACTCAGCACAGTTTTGTCTGTCAGAGCCCAAAACTTAAATCACCATTTCTTGCTGGTATGACTACTACCTCGTAGCTTCTATGAAAGGAAACTAACTAGGAACATATTCATTCTGTCCATGCAGCTGCTTTGCCCTTCCTATGGAGTACCAGTAAGACCCAAACATTAAATTTCATACTTGCAATTCTTATTAATTACCTCATATGAATTACTTAAGAAGCTGTTTAAAAGGAGACAAATTCCAGGGGCGCCTGGGTGGTTCAGCCGGTGAAGAGTCCAACTGGTTCAGGTCATGATCTCCTGGTTCGTGGGTTCAAGTCCTGCATCAGGCTCTGTGCTGACAGCTCAGAGCCTGGAGCCTGCTTCAGATTCTGTGTCTCTCTCCTCTCTCTCTGCCCTCACCCCGTGGTCTCTCTCTCTCTCTCAAAAATAAGTAAACATTAAAAATAAATAAACAAATAAATAATACACAAATTCCAGGTCTCACTAGCAGGATGTTAATTCAGTTTGGAGTTGGACCATGGAATCTGTATTTTAATATTCTTCCTTGTTTAAGAACTAAGGTACTACCTACACCTATATAACAAATGAAAGGATATTTGGATTCTTCCTCGGTTTTCACAGGACTTTTGGCAGAGAAGGTTCTAAGACAAGATAGAGGCTTACACTCAAAAAAATAAAAATTAAAAAGAGAGGTGGGGGGTGGGGGGATGCTTGCCTGGCTCAGTGGTCGTGAGTTTGAGCCCCATGCCGTGTGTATAGATTACTTAAACATTTTTTTAAAAAACGTAAAGGCTTATACTCAGTGTACAGATGAGCTTTCATTCATGTCTGTCTCTATATCTACCATTAAGTATTGAATTTCTTTATGCATATGTTCACCAAATATGCAGTAAACTTCTACTATGTCTGACTTAGTAGCTTCATGACTGTGAACAGTTTTCTCATTTGTAAAATATAGGTAATAGTAATATCTACCTCCAAGGGTTCTTCTGAAAATTAAGGGAAATATAATATATGATTTAATGATAATGGCCGTGGGGTGAATCTCTATACAGAATGAATGAACACATAAATATGTGTATATAATCAGGTATACATTTATATATAATAATTTATATAAAATATGTAATTAAAAGTAATTAATGATATCCAAGATATATATGTGTGATATTAGAGTGTACAATATGTTGATTATTAATAATGAAATATGGTATCATTTTCATATCTAACCCAAAACCTTATTTTCTAGCCTACCTCGATTATATAGACACAAATCATTATATCCTTAGCTTTCAATAGCTTTTCCTCAGCTATTTAAAATTTATTATTATAAAAAGTACATGTTATATTATCAATAACAAGTATATTAATACATCACGTGTTTAATTTGTAGATCAAATGCTATTCACAATGTTTCCGAGATGTCATCTTCATTTCAGGCAGAATTTTTTTTTAACCAAGAGTAAATTTGCTATTTTTCCACCCTTTGCTGTAATTATTTAATGATGCATATATAACAAGCCATGATTTAAAGAAATAATTTTATAATGTAACTTTTCCTATGCCTTATTGATTCCAGTGCCCTTAATTATTTTTCATAGTTTATGTTTAGATTTATAATTACAGTGCTAGAGAAATAGTGTATTTTCTCTTATGGCAATGGGCCCCAGTCATGACCGTACCTTGTGATCACCTGGGGAATTAAAAAAAGCACTGATGCGGAGTCGTTACTCCATGACTTTGAGTCTCTGGAGGTAAGGTGGAACCAGAAGCTTGAATCAGTTTGGAGTGAAACTGCTCTGTTTTAGGTGGGGTTTTTTGGTTTTTTTTGTTTCTTTTTGGGTTTGGTTTTGGTTTCCTTTGGTTTTGTTTGTTTGTTACCCAACTTACTTGTGTCAGTGGCAGAGCAGGTCTCTTGGGAACTAATATTCTCAACCATTTTGTTGCTTCTTCTACATAAGTGTTTCTTCCTCCTCTTCCCTACTCCCCCAAAAAGAAGAAAAAGAAAAACTGAAGTGGAGAAGCTTCTGTCATAAAATAAATTTGGGAAAGGCTTCGGATAAACTCTACTTAGCTTCACAATGCACATTTGCATATTAAAGGCTCTGAGGAGCCCTGCAGTAAAATCAAACCAAAACAACATCAAATAAAACTAAACACCTATTTAACTTTATTGAACTCAGGTTTTCCAATATTATTTGATCATGGAATCCCTCTTAGCAAGAAAACACTGCAATAAACTATGGCAATGGATTTCCATTTATTACACCATTAGAAACAATAGTTTAAAGGAATGAGGCTTTAAAAAAAATTGTGTCAGCATGTTAGATAAGGCTGGTCATTTTCTCTGGCTTCTCCTTTCACAGAAACGGCAGTAAAGCCAGCTCACACACAGTAGGGTAAATATTCCGCAACTCTTATTTTCTGATGCAACTTTCCCTGTCATTATAAGCATTATAAATATTCACAACCTTTAAAATTTTTCCTTGGTTTTCTATTACATAAATTCTAAATTAGATAGCGGTATTTCCGTAGCAGTGATTCTAACATAGGAAAAGATGCAGATTGTATCTGATAACACTACTTTGTGAAAAGCTGTGGTTCACATGTGGAACATGCTAAAAGTATTTAAATAGAAACATTTGCAAGGCCTTAAAGAGAGTTTAATTGACTTCTTTACACCTCTATGCTTACTGCTTTGCATTGCACTGAAAATCCCCTCACTGGCTATTATTAGAGCTTCTGATATGAGGGCAGGGCAAAGCTTTATGACAGGGTAACTGTGCATATGGGAGTTGGAATCTTTGACCTGACATTTACAAGCTGGGCATCCATGGAGAAGTTACTTAGTTTCTCTGAGTCTCCATTTTCTATTGTCCAGAGTTATTTTTATTTCTTGAGTACAAAAAGAAATTTAGCCTGGTGTAAGAAAAGAGAGAATGTGATGTGGGGCTCTAGAGGAGGAAGAAGGCAAGTTACAGGAAGGACTAAACTCTATAAATAGAAAGCCATCCAGAGAGGCAGAGGTTCATTTCATCTTTCTGGGGCAGCAGCATCTTTTTTTTTTTTTTTTTCTTTAATGTTACTTTAGCTATTTCCATTATTCTTTCTCCCTATAGACTAGTTTTCTCTGCAATCCTAACATCCCCATCTCAGATGTCTGTTTATAAATTGCATTTAGTTGCTGAATATTATATATGTATTATTGTGCAATTGTATATATTTAATTTTTTTTAATGTTTATTTTTGAGAGAGACAGAGAGACAGAGCACAACTGGGGGAGGGGCAGAGAGAGGGGAAGACACAGGATCTGAAGCAGGCTCCAAGCTCTGAACTGTCAGCACAGAGCTGATGTGGGGCTCAAACCCACAAACCATTAGATCCTGACCTGAGCCGAAGTTGAAGTCGGACCCTTAACCAACTGAGCCACCCAGGTGCCCCTATATTTTAAATTTTAGTACATCTGATAAAGGAGAAGAGATGTTTCCATGACAAATTATTTAATAACCATAAAACTAGTTTATTTTTTAGTGTATATAAATTCTTTTTCCCTTTCTTTTTCTTTCTTTCTTTCTTTCTTTCTTTCTTTCTTTCTTTCTTTCCTTGCTGTCAATAAAAAATTTACTTGTTTTAAGAAAATCCAAATGCTGGCATTGTCCAAAAATATTTAACGGGTTTATTTATAATTGTTATAGGGTTGAACTACTAAGACTTGTTCATTTTGACTTGCATTAATGCGTTAGGTCCCAACATTTATATTAAAAATTCACACACAAGTGAAAATGGAAAAACTGCCAAGACCTGATTTCTGTCCCGTGTGTTTCCACTTGCAACCATATACGTAGGTACTTTTTGACCCCATGGGGCTCACAAAAAGAAGAGAATTTTTTTTAATTTTTTTCAACGTTTATTTATTTTTGAGACAGAGAGAGACAGAGCATGAACGGGAGAGGGGTAGAGAGAGAGGGAGATACAGAATCTTAAACAGGCTCCAGGCTCTGAGCCATCAGTCCAGAGCCTGAGGCGGGGCTCGAACTCAGGGACCTGGAGATCGTGACCTGAGCTGAAGTCAGCCGCTTAACCGACTGAGCCACCCAGGCGCCCCAAGAATTTTGTTTAAAGAATGAAATATGTTCCATCATAGTGGTTTCTTAAGCACATTCTCCACGGGCGCAGCATGCTAGCTGGATGCCTTCAGCATAATTGTTACACATTTGACATGGATAAGCATACAGGGTGGTGTCTTCAAAAACAGCTCACCAGATAGGCCTCACTTGCCTTCTGCAAAGAACCAATAGCTACACTGAGGAAGCACAGATCAGTCTGAAGCAATTTCTCGCACCACACCCTGGAAAGGAAGTTAGGGAATCAGAAGTCCAGTGGACTTCTGGTAAGATCTAATTTCAGGGAGGGCCACGGTACCAAGCCTGTAATGATGAGGTTTCTCCATCCGTCCAGTAGAGGGCGCGCTCTTGAGAGCGGTTTTTGTAGCTAGTTGCTTCCTGGGTGCTTTACCACAGCTGGGTTTGAGGGCAGTTTCAGCTTTTTAGGAGTCATGGTATAGAGACCACCTTACTTAGCTCCCTCTTCTTTGCTTGGAGCTTGGTGAGCTACAGGGGGCGCTGGAGTTAGACAGCAAACTCTCTTATTTATTTATGTTTTTATAAATCCTGACACTCATATATAAGATTTGCTTTCCATGCACAATGATTAGTCAAATAATATTGGATTTCAAAGATCTTTAATTTCAGCTCAGGGACGTCATTCTTTGTCTATGTATAGTCTAAGGATGTAGCAAAATGCTTTATACATAGTTGACAGTCAACAGATGATACTAAATTATGCTATAGCTAAGCACATTAATGAACACATTCCAGAAAGAGTGGAGCTATTTACACTTTTACCAGGAAAGATAGTGAAATCACTTTGGAATAACCTAGAAGTTCTCCGTGAACCTTTTAAAAGGCAAGACTTATTCTGGAGTAAAAAGCTGGCACTAAGAAGGTGACGGTTAGAGCACATCAGGGAGCGCCTCAGCATCGGGCAGTGGTTTGAACTTCTCGCTTCTTCTACCCAGGTGTTTCCTCCCGAGCAGCTGTTAGTCTCAGCACCTCCTGTGGGCAGTACTTTATTCTGGTCCCAGCCTGTAACTGTGCCTTTATTTTTTACCACCTTTGTATTTCCCGTTGCTTCAGGTCAGGAGATCAGCTACTCAATTCATCCGACCATGAAACAAATAACAATTATCTTGTTGTCAAATTTGTGGTTTTCAAGTGATATGAACAAAAAGAGAGAAAAGTAGGCAGCAGGTGGTATTTTGGGGGCCTCTCTCTCACACACAAACCACATCTATGTATATCTATATAGACACACACATGCATGCATATATGCACGATATATAATGTATACATAAGTATATATATGGGAACATGCATACCTCTACACACAATGAACAATTCAAAACATAAAGAGATGATATAGAGTCATCCTGGCATCGCAGCTCCTAGGTCTTCTCATTATATAAAGGTAACTGCTGCCACTAGTCTTTTAGAATCCTTCTAAATGTATTCAGACATATTTTCTCTCTCTCTCATAGATAAAATGTATAGAGACATATTTAAAAATGCGCTGAGTACATCAATATGCCATGGAATAGATAGATAGATAGATAGATAGGTAGATAGATAGATGATAGATAGACGAGACAGAGGAATTAAAAGGATACACACTCATATAAATACACAGATAAATATCTTATATATTTATCTGTATTCATATGTGCGTGCATGTGTGTCCTTTTGATTTGCAAATGGTTTCTCAACCATATACACTGTTACATTTCTTGCTTTATTTTTTTTTAATGTTTATTTACTTTTGAGAGAAAGAGAGTGCAAGCAGGGGAGGGACAGAGAGAGAGAGGGAGACACAGGATCCAAAGCCGGCTCTGCAACTCACATACCGCGAGTTGGTGACCTGAGCAGAAGTCGGACACTTACTCGATTGAGCCACTCAGGCACCCCTATTTCTTGTTTCATTCACCTAATAAACACAAGGAGATCTACTTCATTTGGCTTGTATAATTTCATGTTGAATGTCTCAATTTATTCAGGTTCTTATTTATGGACATTTGCCTTATTTTACTTTTCAAATCGAAATTAATGCAGCAGTGTTATATGATATAGTGTCTTTTCCACACAGGTAGTTACCCCAGTCCCCCCAGTTAAGGAACGAAAGGACACGCTCACAGCACAGCTGTGCTTGTAGAGGGAAATACTGAGGTAGCTAACCAATCAGAGCCTTACATTTTGCCTCTTAACTACTCTCCACGAAGAATGTATTTAACCTGAGTACAATATTGGAAATATTAGAAATACCTTTCAAATTTAATTCTGATATTCTTGGACACAAATGTTACAGTTAGACAGGATTTCTTACAAGGTGATTTTCTTCCATTTGCTGTCATAGTACATGATGACCCTGGTCAAATTTAATGTAATGTTAGTTGCCATATTATAAAATTCAGTGTAATGTGAGCTGGTTTTGAACTCTTTCCAAGGAAGTTTAATTATATCATACAGAGAAAGTTGCATCTGTTAGATGTACAAAGGACAGTGTTTAACATGATACACCAGTGTAGACAGAGTGATTTAGCTCTTCCCTCTCACAGAGCTAGATCATTCTTTGTCTGAGTTATGGAATCTTTAAAAATGACACCTTTCCCCCTTGCATAGACAATTGTCTAGGGATTAGCAGTGACGCAAGCGGCTTTAGGGTAATGGCCAGGACTCTGGATTTGAGTTGGAATGTAATTTCAAATTCTGGTTCTGACCCTTGAAGCCTTGTGAAGCCTCATCTCACTGATCCTCTTTATACCCTTTTTATATATGTAATGTGACAGTTACAATATGAGGATTAAATGAGATCTGTAATCTACAAGGGTCTCTGTAATAGAATAGGTATTATTTGCTGAAGTGTGTACAAAACAGAGGCAAGTTTATGTGATTTGGTCTTTGCTGCTGAAGTCTGAGTCAGAAACGATGACAATTACTGGTGACATGTCAGCCCCCAACACTCTGGATTGGGAAATCACTCCTAATGGAAGAGCGGGATAGATATAATAAAATGTACATATTTGGATCCATTAGTTAAGTATATTGTAAATCATCTCATTAATGAATTTTCAATTTTTTTTAAGTTTATTTATTTTGAGACAGAGAGAGTGAGTGGGGAGGGGCAGAGAGAGAGGGAGGGAGAGAGAATCCCAAGCAGGTTCCATGCTGTCAGCACAGAACCCAACACGGGGTTTGATTTCATGAACCGTGAGACCATGATCTGAGCTGAAGCCAAGAGTCTGACGCTTAACTGACCGAACCACCCATGTGCACCTAAATTTTCTTCCAGTTTTTATATGTGAACTAAATTCACTAATTCCAGAAAACTAGAAAATTTTATAAGACAGGACTTACGTGCTTTATTTATTTATTTTAAATGTTTTTATTTGTTTTTGAGACAAAGAGAGACAGAGCATGAGCAGGGGAGGGGCAGAGACAGAGGGAGACACAGAATCCAAAGCAGGCTCCAGGCTCTGAGCTGTCAGCACAGAGCCTGATGCAGGGCTCGAACTCACAGACAGTGAGATCATGACCTGAGCTGAAGTCAAATGCTCAACCAACTGAGCCACCCAGGCACCCCAGGACTTATGTGCTTTAAACACAACTAAATCATTTTGTCTAAAGCAGAACATAATGTGTTTTCTTCATAATCCATCACTGTTATGAAATTTTGATGTAAGATTTTTCCTTAAGTAAATGAAACTTAATAATTTAGAAGTTTTTAATATTTTTTAAGAGTTTTATATTTGACTTTACATCTTTAATATATTTGTGATATATGATTCCATAAAAAGATGGGAGAAACAATGTCATTGGTGAATGTGGGAAAAGCCAATGTTAATTTTATGACCAAATATACTTTTTTAGGTCAGCTGTTTAATTATGTATTAGTACTAATGTTAATAGTATTTACAAAGTACTTGCTTCTTACCAAACTGTTTAAATAATTCCCATCATACTTACAACATAGGTATTTTTTTATTTCTATGTTGGAGGACTAGAAATTAATGCTGAAAGACATACCCAGTGTTTTCTAACCTAAAATTCGATGTTCTTTAAGTATGAACTTATTTCTCGAGTTGTCAAGATAACTACAAAGAACTGAAAGAAAGCTTCTCTAGCCTGACTACATGGATAGTAAGTATCGTTTTTTTAAACTGTTATTATAAAGTAAGTGATCACTTCCTTCTTGCACACATTCTCTCACTTGTCAAGTTGTACTGGAAATGGATGCTAATAACGTGCATTTGGCTTGTGCTTTAATGCGGTAGAATAGCACATTTCTTAATTGCGTATCACTTAGAATGGTCTACCATTTAGAAGGAAGCTCTGTTCGGAGGCACTGCACACATGACTGGGAGGATATTGCGGTGAAAAGATATCAACAATAGCTCCATTAATGTTTTGCTTCTACCTGCATCTAATGGGTACTAATGCATCTTACATGACACATGTGAAGATAAATCTACGGCATTAATAGACTTACATTCCATAACAGTAACCTATTTCTCTAACAAGTTCTATTTCTCTAATAAAATATTGTCTTGCCACTGTCATCTGATTGGAAGGCACAGGGTTAGATGCTGCTGCTTTTATTGACTTGCAACACAATGCCCTCATCTTGGTGCGCAGTATATATTTGCATTGTATATAAACACATTAAGAGCATTACTATTTTGTACAAAGTTACATTGTGTGAAAATGCACATTTAAGAAGCATTAAGTTATCTGTCTGGAGACATAGGTCATCTCCATATAACGTCTAAGATTTCAGTTCAATCCTTAAATGTTATTTATTTTTACTCTACTTTCTGTCGAAGGAGATTTAAGACAAATTTAGATCAGTTGATCTGTCATTTTGATATCTCTGAAATTGTGCACATGATGTGACAATCAATCATTTCAACCATTTTAAAACCTGACTTCTATGCACATCCCTAAAGTTGTTGCAGTTGTAGATTCCTGATTTTAAAATCATTTATCATGAATCTTAAACACATGAAAGTCTAAATGTTAATTCACAGATGAAATAAATCTTAAATTTATTCTTTTCCTTAGTTTAGTGTGATGATGACAGCTGGGTACAAAAAGTCTTCTGAAGTCTCATTAATTTCACTACCTATTTCACTGTGGACTTATAGATCCTTTTCTATATATGATTAGTATTTAATTTTAGAGAATCATATAACTGAGAAGTGGTTAAAAAATAAGGTTCTTGGGGCGTCTGGGTGGCTCAGTCAGTTAAGTGTCTGACTTCGGCTCAGGTCATGATCTCGCAGTTTGTGAGTTCAAGCCCCGCGTCAGGCTCTGTGCTGATGGCTCAGAGCCTGGAGCCTGTTTCAGATTCTGTGTCTCCCTCTCTCTCTGACCCTCCCCCGTTCATGCTTTGTCTCTCTCTGTCTCAAAAATAAATAAACGTTAAAAAAAAATTAAAAAATAAAGTTCTTCTTCCAGAAAAATACTCATCAGCTTATACCACAATATTTTTTAATGTAGTTTTGGGAAATAAAAAACCCCTCCAGAACCCATTCATGACCAACACTCTCTTTTATATGATTCATTTTCTATTATTGACCATTATATAAACAATTTTTATAGAAAAGAAGCAGTTTGGTAGGGAAACAGTTTATTTCCAAATTATTTGGTTCACTTTCTGTTTCTATTATATAGATCTACTCTTTGATTTGAAAGAAAAAAAAAGAGTAGCCCTTTCAAGAACTTCAGTTGAAGAAGTTGGTTGCATATGTTTAATGAACTGGTTATAATTATATTATATTATTATTATATAATACATAACTATCATATGTGTGATAATTCTATTAAATTGCCAAAGATCTCAAATTGGGAAATATTGGAGGTGAAATAAAATATGAAGAAACACTATGTGGAATGCATATCTTATTACCAAAGAACATATTTGTATACATGACTGTGATTATTTTAATATTTGTATATATATCAGTCTAAACTTAGATAAGAATATTTTTCAAACATATGTACACTGGTATAGCTTATAAAGCATGTATGTTGATATCAATGTCCCACTTCTTTCATTATCCAGTACTCTCCATAGAAGTAAAATTTCTAACTAAAAACAAAAAAAAGCAGTGTTCCCAAAAGAATTTTGTAGAACACTTTTTAAAAGTTGGTTTAATGTTTATTTTTGAGAGAGAGACAGAATGTGAGCAAGGGAGGAGCAGAGAGAGAGGGAGACACAGAATCCGAAACAGGCTCCAGGCTCTGAGCTATCAGTACAGAGCCCCACGCAGGGCTCGAATCCACAAACCGCGAGATCATGACCTGAGCCGAAGTCAGTGCTTACCCAATTGAGCCACCCAGGTGCCCCCTGTAGACCATTTTTTAAAATTATGATGACTTTGAAAATATTTCTCTATCTCTGAATAAGTTATATCTCAGAATCTTAAGTTAGACAGCTATTACTGACAAGTACACAGATGGAAGAAAACTTCACTCCCGTTGCTCAGTATAATACTCTGCACATTTTTTCTCGATTCACATTACTGGTTACAAGAACAATGGGTGCATTTATGATAGGATAAAATAAACAAAGCAAAGAAACATCTCTTATAACAAGAAGGAGGTGATAATGCAATCTGGGTCTCTTATCAGAGTCTTGTATTTAATTTTCTCAACTTTCGGCTTCATTTCTCTTCTGTATACTCTTATCTGCAACCTTTAATCACTATCTGGTTTTACTTTCTAGGTTAAGGTTTAATTAGGAAACATTATTAGAATAATAAAATAACAGAAATACTTAAATCCCTTATCAATGATCTTTGGTAAAATTATGTTGCTGCAGGAGTAACCATAACTTAGGAATACTTTTTATTTTCAGTTATTGGGTGGCCACCTTGGGAGTTCCCTGGGTGAAATCTGAAACTGGCTCTGTGCATAGAAGATAAGCACAGACCAGAAAAGCAGGCAGAGAGGCCACTCCAGATAATGGACAAGGGAACCTACACAAGGCTTGTCTTGGTTTGTCTCGGGAGACCTTGAGATAGTAAATCTCCACCTTGGCCCACCCTTATGTAGAGGCTTTAACTGTTCAGATGGTCTCAATGACATATTGCTCTCTCAGGGTGGTTGTCTTGAAACCAATTCCCCTCTTGGGAATAATGGGGAGAATATAACTTCTGTGGATGAGTGAGGGGGTGAGGACCCTCCAACTGTGGGTCCAGCTCAAGGGTCAACTACTGGCCACCTTCTCTCGATGACCTCCTCCAACACTTCCTTCCGCATGACTGGCTCATCCAATCTTACATGCTCCCCTTTTCGGATATGCCCTGAACAGTGAGCAAGGTTTTTTTTGTTTGTTTGTCTGTGTGGTTTGGGTTTTGTCTGTTGTTCGTTTAGCATGGAGGTGGCTTAGTTGGCGGTTATTTGTGTGTGATGGAGGCAGCCACTGCAGGAACAGTATAGACACACGCGAGAGAAAACACAGATTAGGATAATGATTCTAAAAAGAAGTGACAATTTTTTTTTTCTTTTACTAAGAGCCCCATGATCTGAACTGCTGATTCATTAAGTCCTCTAGGCTGCGGGTCACGTCATTCAGGGCATTCACTTGTGTCTTCATGTGCTTTATTATTATTATCTTTGAATGTTTGTTTATTTTTGAGAGACAGAACAAGAAGGGGAGGGACAGAGAGACAGAAGGAGACACAGAATCCAAAGCAGGCTCCAGGCTCGGAGCTTCAGCACAGAGCCCGATGGGGGCTCGAACCCACGAACCTCGAGATCGTGACCTGAGCCAAAGTTGGACGCTTAACTGACTAAGCCACCGAGATGCCCCATCATGTGCTTTAATAAATATAATACATTAGCAGACTCATCAGGTATGAACACACAACATTCTGTTTGGATACTGGAAAGACAGTACTAATGTCCAAGTCCATTCTATTTTGGAGGACAGCTTTTCTCATTAGAGACATTTTAGCGTTAGCAAAACATAGGGTTTATTGGCTATCATTTAAGTCTCTCTGGGTAAATTTACTAAGGGCTTCTATATGTACTATAAGATGCAACAGAAATTTAAAGTCTAAATGACAGATATTTATTTATTTATTTATTTATTTATTTATTTATTTTAATATGAAATTTATTGTCAAATTGGTTTCCATAAAATAGCCAGTGCTCATCCCAACAGGTGCCCTCCTCAGTGCCCATCATCCACTTTCCCCTCTCTCCCACCCCCCCCCCCCCATCAACCATCTTAGTAGAAACTTGTATGGAAAGGTATTCCCCTTCTATCAAAATTACATATGTGTCCTGAACCTTAGATAATGAGGCTTTAGCTTTAAGAATTTGACCTGATTGTGCATACCACTCATGTTGGTCTGAGGAAGCAGCCCTGTCAGCCATGAGAACGGACTGGGGGAGGGATGTGCCAGACCAGGACCGCTAGCTTCTCCCCTTTTTCAATGGTGAGTGTCCCATTTCAGACAATGCTTTTCAATAGTTCCAGCCTGCAGCTGTTTTACCCAACCAGACAACTCCTAAAACCCTTAGAGCAGTGCCTGGGCCCTGAATTTTCTGTGGTTCACCGCTCATCTTCTCCTTCATAGGTATTCCAGCAAAGTCTGCAGAGTGTTGTGCAATAGAGGCAAGTCTTCTCATGTTAACATTATACCGTCAACACTGGGTCCATTTTACTGGTGTGGGGAAAGAGAACAGGGACCGCTCTTAGGCTACCATTCCAAGACATATTGTGCGGCTGTGCAGGTAGCCTTGGGGAAGCCTTGGGGACCTTGACAGGTCCATTTTTGCCCTTTCCACGTGAAGGCAAATGCTAGAGGTATACTGGAATTAAAACACACACACACACACACACACACACACACACACACACACACACACATTTGATAAGTTCAGTACAGCAGAGTACTCCTAAGATCATGGCCAAGGTATTTAAGATGGCGGCAATGTTGGACACGGTTGTGTGGATGAGGGGATACTACCTTATTCAATTCTCAGTAGTCCATGATCATTCTTGGTGAGTCATCTGGCTTTTTTACCGGCCATACTGAGCTGTTCAAAGCACTATATGCAGGGCCTATAATACCCATTAAGTGCAATTCTTAGTTTCCCCTCTCCTTATGCTCCCAGACGGTTTGTATTTGATGGTTACAACTCTGTGAGGGGTCGGTAGACTGGTTCCCAGCTGGTGTTTCCTTTCAGCACTGGTTTGACTACCTTAACCCAGAGACAGAATTCACTGAAAGAGCCCTCTTCCACTCTTGGCAGGAATGCAAACTGGTGCAGCCACTCTGGAAAACACTATGGAGTCTCCTCAAAAAGTTAAAAAATAGAACTATTCTATGATCCAGAAATTGCACTAGTAGGTATTTACCCAAAGAATACAAAAATACTAATTCAGAGGGTTACATATGTATCCTGATGTTTATAGCAACATTATCTGCAATAACTAAATTGTGGAAACAGCCCATGTGTCCATAGACTGATGAATAGAAAAAGAAGATGTGGTGGGGATGCCTGGGTGGCTCAGTTGGTTAAGCATCTGACTTCAGCTCACTCTCATGGTCCGTGAGTTCAAGCCCTGTGTCGGGCTCTGTGCTGACAGCTCAGAGCCTGGAGCCTGCTTCAGATTCTGTGTCTCCCTCTCTCTCTGCCCCTCCCACACTTGTGCGTGCGCTCTCTCTCTTTCTCTCTCTCTCTCTCTCTCTCTCTCTCAAAAAGAAACATTAAAAAATTAATAAAATGGAATAATACTCATCCATAAAAAAGAATGAAATTTTGCCATTTGCAATGACATGGATGGAGCTAGAGAGTATTATGCTAAACAAAATAAATCAGTCAGAGACAGACAAATACCATATGATTTCATTCATATGTGGCATTTAAGAAACAAACCCAATGAGCAAAAGAAGGGAAAGAGAGAGGGAGGCAAACCAAGAAACAGACTCTTAAGTATAGAGAAAAAACTGATAGTTACCAGATGGGAGGGCAGGGGCGGGGGTAGGGAAAATGGGAGATGGGTAAAATAGGTGATGGGCATTAAGGAGTACACTTGTTGTGATGAGCACTGTATAACATATGGAAGTGTTAAATCACTATATTGTGCACCTGAAACTAATATTACCCTGAAATTTAAGTAAATACTTAAAAAGAGAAGTTTGTAGGTTTGACCTTGTAGGATGTCAATGCCTAATATGTTCTCCAGTATCTCAGAGATAAAAACCTCATATTCTCATGGGGGAAAACACTCAATTTGTAGCCTCAAAAGGACTATCCTGACCATAACCAGAATCATCACCTTTTGTTTATTTCTGGGGGACCAGTGAATAGTAATCTCAACATGAGACTTCCAATGACTTCCAATGGCCCTCACTTGGAGACAATCTTGGCCTACATGATATGCCCTGGGCATAGGAGGCACCCACCTGGAATAAGACTGTATCCCTAAGGCCTAGGCTGGAGCAGGGAAGGCATCGGGGGTAGTAGAAGCAGATGGGGTAGATGTGAACTGTTGTTCAAATTTTCCACAGGCTGACCAATAAAACATTGGGTTGCCAGTCTATTTTTTTAGATGAGGTCTTGACAGCAATAAGGTCAAACTACATCTACACCCAAGTTACTTTTACTGGACACTTACGAGCCAGTTGGAGGAACCTTTTGACTTCTCAAGATCCCTCTCTGTCTAGAGCCTTTCCCATAGCCTGTACCCACTCCTAAGATCTGTCAGTTTCCCTCAGATCAATAGAACTGATGAACATCAAACCAGCCAGCATTTTGGAGTCGTCCACAAGCACCTAACACACGGGCCACCTTTCCCCACACAGAAGTTGATGGTCAACTCCAGATTGCCCTTGTGGACACTTCTTTCCCAAGGCCTATCTCTTTGATCTCTAGGCTGGCTCAGCATTTGTTGGTTCACAAAGTGGCCCCCATATGTGGAAGGCAAGTATATGGCCTCAGAAATAGGCAGATCACCCCAGATTGGCAGGGAGCAGCCTTCAGCGAGGGAATTTACACGAGTCTTATCTTAGGCAGCTTCAAAGCAAGTAATTATTCACACCAGCCTGTTAGAATCTTAAAAGTTATACAGAGACCTTAATGGTCACATTGAGGTGGCCTCAACAACACCTGGTATTCTCAAGGCTGCATCCTTGAAACCAGTTCCTACTGTGGGAATGGTGGGCAAACATATATTCCAAAGACAGGGAAAGGAGAAGGAGCCTCCAGCTGCCCAGATCCAGCTCAAGGGTCAATCAGTGATCACATTCTCTCGATGACCTACTCCAACATCAGTATATTGATTTATTCCTAGTCATTTAAGGGCATTAATCTATCTTTTTTCACCACCTGCGTGTCATATACATAGTCACACAGCTACGCACTGAAAAGTATATAGATGGATGAACCAATAAGGTAGGATCGTACATTCATTTATTCCACAACTTTAAATGTTTACTGTGAATCAGACCCCAAGCTACCTCTGGGGATTCAACAGGGGACAAGATTGAAAACTTGCGAGGGTTCAATGGGGAAATGGATATAGTGGGAAAGATAAAGATTAAATAAGTAATTACACAAATAAGTAACTCTGAACATTTCCGTGGAGGAGTAACACAGGCTCCTGCTGCATTTGAGTACGAAGAGGTGTGCAACAGAGTAAACCCATCTGATCTGGGGACCTGGGCAGTGATTCATTCTCTTCTTAATCCACTCATTTAAATATTAGGGTTTCTGGGGGCTTCTCTCTCTCTCTCCATACTTTTCTCATCTTTGCCTTGGGTGACTTTTTACAGGAGGTGGAGAAGGTGTCATGGTTCAGGTAGGGAAAAGTCATGACACATGAGTGTTTACAGGGGGAGCGAGTGGATGATTTGCTACAGGCTTTGGCAAGATGAGGGTTAAAAATGTATCACTTGATTTTTCAATGTGACGTTCACCGGTGACTTTTTTTTTTCAGTTTATTTTATTTATTTTGAGAGAGAGAGAGAGGCAGAGAGAGGGAGAGAAAGAAATTCCCAGGCAGGCCCTGTGTTGTCGGCACACAGCCTGATGGGGGCTTGAATTTGTGAACCCTGAGATTATAATCTAAGCTGAAATCAAGAGTCAGACGCTGCTTAACCAACTGAGCCGCCCAGGCGCCCCAACTCATTTGTGACTTACTAAGGGCAGTAGTAATGGGATCCAGAGAGGAGGTGTTGGGTGGGGAGGTAGTGTAAAGGGATTGATTTAGCTTCATCCGGCCGGCAAAGCAAACTCTATGAGGGCAGGAATTCTGCGTCCGCGGCAACTAAAACAATGTCTAGCATATATTGCTGTCATAAATGTTTGTCAAACAAATGAATGATAGGAGTTATGGAGGGTAAGCATAAGTCAAATCTTGCAGATTATGCATGGTCTTGTAAATCATGTTAAGGATTTTGGTTTACTGACTTCTGAGTATAATGCTTTTAAGGGTTTAAGTCAGAGCCTAGCCAGACTGGATTTATGTTTTGAAACGATCCCTGTGGCTCCTGGATGTAAACTGGGTTTTAAGCGAGTAGGCAGGCCAGTTATAGGGCTTCTTTAGTTTTCCTGATTGAAAAAAAAAAAAACACAAAATACTGGAGTGATTGATCAAGCAATCTATAGCAAATGACCAGAGAATGGGTGGTTAGAAACTGGTATGTTTGAATCCATTTGGGTAATCACCAGATTAATGACATTATCGTGCATGTAATAAGTGATGGAATGTGGTTTCTCTACTCTACTCTTTGGATTACTGATATTTGCAGGTGGCATAATTCCTGATGCTTTTATCATTTAGCAAATGTGACCACTCTGTGATTGAAGAACGGTATTGTCACAGTGTAACTCTGAACTTGTAAGGACGATTTCTTTTTCTTTTTCTTTTTTTAACGTTTTATTTATTTTTGAGACAGAGAGAGACAGAGCATGAACGGGGGAGGGGCAGAGAGAGAGGGAGACACAGAATCGGAAGCAGGCTCCAGGCTCTGAGCCATCAGCCCAGAGCCCGATGCGGGGCTCGAACTCACGGACCACGACATCTTGACCTGAGCTGAAGTCGGACGCCCAACCGACTGAGCCACCCAGGAGCCCCATGGACGATTTCAAACCTGTCCTAGAACCTGAAATCATTCATTATGTTCATAAATCAGTCATTCTGTACGAATTTATTTTGCTCATATTTAACTATTGTGGAAAAAATGGTAAAAAAGATAGACATGATCTCTGCCCTCATGGTTTAGAAGGAAGGACAAAGATAAAATTAAAATCAAGTATGAGGAGTAGTATGAAAAAAATTATAACCAAAAAATGTTTTGGGACAGCATAAAACATGGAGATCAAACCTAGTTTAGAGGGTCAAGAAAGTCCAAGTGGAGGAAAAAAAAAATGAAGCTGAGACTTTGTTATCCAGGGTCAAATGGAAATAGGGAGGGGTAGATTTTTGCTATAGAAAAGATGAAATATTGGGGCCACGATTTATACAGAGTCTGGCTTAGTAAAAGGAATTCAATAGCTAGAAAAATGTGAACAATGATGTTTTGGTAGACAAGGGCTAAGTGAAGTGTAGCCTTATAATTCATGTTACTGATTTTGTATGCTTTTCTCAGGACAATGGGTAAATGAAGAGACTTAAAGCAGAGCAATGATGCAACTCATAATTTAAATTGTAAGCCAGATGTCATATCATGGTTTCTTGCTCTTGAAGATTTTGTTTGGCTTGGCCTGAGTTCCAATTCCTCCATCTGTGATGGAATTCAAATCCTTCCCCACAGTTTCTGCGAATTTCAAAAGCTTACTATTTTATGCTTCTTTCTGATTCTATGCTCCAGGCTTCTTGAGGATTGTATCTGCTTCTCCCTGACATAGTGCGAGGATTTACAATTCAACCCCTGAATCTATTCTATAAGCAATCTACACAGTTAAGTATTTCATGGTTCTAGTGGGCTTTCCCATGGCTTTTGGAGGTTACTGAGAAGAGACTCATCTTAAAATAAATTCCCTTTGCCATATTCCTTGTTTAATTTCATTTTCTCATCTTTCTTCTTTCGAGGAGCCATAAACAATGTTTTCCCATGTGTTATTTAGAACCATTTCACTTATAATAATAACTCTTAAGGTCTTATCTTCTATAATCAAACACCTATTGATATATTTTTCTAAACAGTACTGTTCTCTACCTAAATGAGTTTTGGTGATGGCTATTTACATAGACTATATTTTTTTTTTATGCTGTGATAAAACTAACTCTCTAACCTCTGTTTATAGCAGTTACAGCTTATTAGAAGTCAATGGAATTATTCACAAAGATAATCTAATATAGTTCTTTTATATAAGAGATGGAGACATTTAAGCTCAAAGAGGTCAAGTTACTCACCATATTGATAACGGCAGAGACAAAGATTTAGACATTTCCATTAATTCAGTGTTCTTTCTGTTAGGATAGTGGCCCTTCTTAGTATGTGTCTTATATCTCAGGAGAACACGTGTAGGCTCCAAGTTCTCTCCATAAATTTATCTTTGCCCCTAATGCCAAGTTACCTGTGTGTCCTGGTCAAAATATTTCATCCATCCAAGGGAATGGTAAAGAGTAGCTTTTATTACACCAACTGTGTTGCAGAATCATGTCTATTCCTTCACCTACTGATTCTCTGCCATCATAAGGTTGTTTCCCATAACACTGTTTCAATGCACCATTGTGTCCTCTTCAGGCTGTATCCAAGTACAGAAATAACAAGATTAAGATTCAAAGCTAAAGACCTCGGTGGAGCAACCCTCAAGCTACAGGTAAAAATAAGTGAAATTACGTATGAAGAGATGTTATAAAAATCAGCCATATGAAGGACAATTTCACTGGGGTGAGAGTAAATGTGTAAAAGGGACAGTTATGAGGCAAAGATACCGCCTTCTGTATGGCTTGTCAAGATTTTATTTCCTGGAAAACAGTTCTATGCCGCAAGTAAATCTTAGAAATATAGAAGTAAAATAAACTGTTTTATTTGGGAAATATAACAAGTATAAAGTAGGTAGCTGTCAGTGGGACACAGAATCGCAGTGATAATAGCAGTGTCACTCTCTTTCGTAAACAAAGAGAACAATAAAAAGATTGCTTATTTATTATAGTGTAGATCAGCATATGCATAGAGCAATCAAAATGCCCAACCTTTAAGTAATCCTTGACTGGATCCTTTACTTTCCTATCTCCTTTTGGTTCTGTGCTCCAGGCTGGTATTTTCCTCTAGTTTCAAGATTAAATTGTTCCTACTAAATGAACGATTCTTATATCTACATTCTACATCGATGGTTTCATTTTTATCATTTTCAAATAAGTGTATTTTTAACCACCTTTTGGAAATTTTGATGTGGATGTACAATTATCAATTTCAACATGGTTAAAACGCCCGCTATCATTTTCTCCAATTTTTCTCTTAAATGCTTTTCTAACTTGACTCTTACCATTCCAGCTTTTGTGCTGTCATCCTATTAACCTTTCATAAAAATAAATTCTATCATGACTCTACCATTAGGAAGAGACTGCACCACCTGACCCCAGCTATTGAAAAAAACCTTGTAATAAAGAATTTCTCCAGGGTCTGTATTGAAAAATTCCACCTGATACCCATTTGCCTGATAAATATGAGAGCATAGTCATTATTTCATCTTATCAAGTGAGATCATCAATGCAAAAGATGTCTCTAAATTCTAAAGAAAGTCTGGACCATATTTTATATATTGAATCATTATTTTTTTATCTTATCATTAAGTTTGTTGAACCCACATAGAATGCTGCCAGGGCGAAACAGCAAAATTGCAAATATTCCACATTAAACTATTGCTATAGGTAATATCTATGGCAATAGGTAAATTTAGTTTCTTCTATTTGCTTTGTTTCCTGAATTATTCATTTTTGCTCTTTTACAAACAATCTCATGTTCTATTTTAAGGATTATAATGCATAACATAAGTATATAACTTTTTCTCTGCTTACATTTATTACATATTAAATTGCCCTAGAGAAAAAAAATTAATATTTAATGAGTAACAAATTTATTGAGCTTTTCCCCAAACAGAAGACTTCCATAGTAGCTGTCCTCAAATGCTAGTTTTCAATTTTTCATTGATCATTTATAGTCAAGGAAACTTACCCAAATGTAATTGTAGAAATACAGATTTTTTTTTTAAATTGGAGAATTATCAAGACCATTGACTCCAATGTCTACATGACCTGAATACCAGTTAAAAAGTGAATTGAGGAATAATTAGCATACAATGTACTTAGACGCTTCTGATTTTTTTTCTCTATTTAATGAAAAACATTTCGAACAAAATCTTTAACCACTCTATGGTCCTTGGGTATACATCAAACTCTATACAGACTGGGTTTGAGTCCCAAGTTCCACCACTGAGTAGATGTATGACTTTGTGCCAATTACTTAACGTCTCTATTTTTTTATTTATCATATGTAAAAAATGAGAATAGTAAGAAGGTTGTAAAGAAAATTACACTGAATAACATATAAGAGACAACACTAAAATACTTTGTCTAGTGTCTGGCACATAATGAGTGTTCACTATCTATTATAAAGAAAATACTTAAAGACTTAAGAACATGTTAAAAAAGAAACTCTCTAATTTCATTCATATCACAGAATGTCGTAATTATTCCTTTCATTAACTAGCATAAAGAATAGAAGAGAATGTACTCAGCATATTTTTTAATGAGTCTGCATAGGTTGTTTTAATCAATTGTAAGTGTTTTTGGATTCCTCCTTTACCCAATTCCTGGTATCCAATATGGAGATTTTAGGCCTTCAGTCTCCTTTGTATATTTCCTTTTGCGAAGGAGAATATAACCGAGTCATGATAATAGGAACATTAAGATAATAAGTTCTTATACCCAGATTGATACAAAAAGAGTATCATAAAATTAGCTGTATTTAATAAAGTGCAAAATCATTAATATATCATCTGTTTTTAAGCCTTACTGGAACATGTAAAATTATCATAATCAATAATGATAAGATAAATCTTAATTCTGAGAAATTACAGAATCTAAAGCTTTTTCTTAAAGCTGAACAATGTGTCTTTGACTGTGTTTTAAATTATGGAGCAGATTATTCACCAATATTATAAATCCTAAAGCAATGCAATATTGATTGCCCTCGAGAAGCCAATACAAACAGGGACTAAAAAAAAATTAATCAAGTCTACAATTAAACTGTTTTTAGCCCATTAGTTATTCTCTAGTAAGCATTTCATCAGGAAATAGCATTTTGTGTTTATATCAAATTTCTGTCCTGCTGAGACACAAAGGAGACACAGTAAAGTTGTTTTGATGGGCACTTACGTGTCCTCCCTTAAAAATTAAAAGAAAAAAAATTAAAAGGAAAAAAAATAACGTGATGCTACTATTGGATAGTTTCAGATAAATCACCCCTTTGCCTTTAATAAAATGGGAGAACTTAGCAGGATTCTTAGTTATTACCCTGAAAATGTGTAGTTCACTGCTCAAATGGTGCCAAGGAGAGGAGGTGACATCACTTTTTATAGGTCCAGCGCACTGCGTCATTCACACGCTTCCTGAGAAGAGCAAGTTGCCCTAGATATTTCTAAACAATGGTGGCTTCACTACTTACACTTGCTCAAGTTGAGTAAAAACCCAAAGACTTTATCTAGTTTTTCTGCTGAATATCTTAATCGTATTAGGATGAAGGAGGTTTGCTTTCGAGGCTGATTTCTTTTTTCTTCTAAAAGCATGACATCTGAACAGATGGGATCGCAGATTCGGCTTAGTGAGAACTGAAGTTGTTTCATATACTTTTTTCTTTTTCTTTTCCTGTTTTTATTCTTTTTGTCTTCAGAAACAAAACGAGCAGCATTAATGCAGCCTGAGTCTGTACAGGACCAGTATTGTCCGTCATAGGTCAATGATGGAGTGTTGACTGCAGCTGTACATTCAGTAACTTGGCCTTTGTTGTATTTTTTTAGGAGGCAATTAACAGGCATTCTTTTTTGGGTTAGAGCTTCTATCCCTTTTTATTTGCACATGCTTTTTCAACAAAAAAACTTAATTTGCTAAAAGCTGGCATCAGTAATAAGAAGGATACTTTAATAAACTATTTTGGAATTATCCTTGAATTAATTCTCAGTTATCGTTTACTTCCTTAAGAAGGGAGAAAGAAAAGATTATATGTCGTTAAATTTATGATTATATTTATTGGCAGCTATTTGGAAACTTCTGTCTTGCTATTGACTAGTGGGTTGTAAAAGATTTCTGTTATTTCTCTCCTTGCTGGGTAAATCATTATAATTAAGTCTCAGAATATCTCTTGTATTAGGTATGATATAACTTAGAATCTCCTGGGTTCTCATTTACCAAAAATGTATTTTATATGCTTATACTTTGAGAGTCTTTCTCAGTATTTCTCAAGATGGTTAGGGTATTAATTAGAGATTTAAAAAATGTTCCATGTTACCTCACACAGCACTTTGCTGAGCATTGATCATATATTCACTCATCAGGCAATAAAATTTTTTCATCATAGAATTTTAGAGCCCAAAGGAAATACAGAGCTGATATAGACCTACCCCCTTGGCTTTGAGATGAGATAGCACTTTCCCAGGTAAGTTCAGTGATGGGCAGCAGATCACACACAGGCCCAGTGACAAAGCCCAGATGAGTGCCACTGCAATGTTTTCTGAGATCACACAAGCGTTTTCAGTGGGCTTGATCTTGTTGTTGCTTTCCCCCACGATATGCAGTTACACTCATTCATTGTTTCACACTCTAGTTCTGTTAATCATATAAACTACAATTCATCCATTGCATGAGAGCAGAATAAAGCCATTTATACAGGCCAAGGTTGAAGCACTCTTTGGACAATGATTTTTATTGTGTTTTGTGAATAAAGACATTGAAACTTTCAGATACTGTGAGCTAAGAGCTCATGTGTATCTATCAAAGCCAGAAACTATGCTTCTCAAAAAATATGAAATTCTTGAAAATACTATAACATTATTTTTTTAGTGTTTATTTATTTTTGAAAGAGGGAGAGAGAGCAGGGGAGGAGTAGAGAGAGAGAGAGAGAGAGAGAGAAAGAGGGAGAGAGAGAGAATCTCAAGCAGAATCTGCACTGAGAGAGCAGAGCCCGACTCAGGGATCTATCTCACCAACAGTGAGCTCATGACCTGAGCTGAAATAAAGAGTCAGACGCTTACCTGACTAAGCCACCTAGGCGACCCTGTGAAGTTCTTGAAAATATTTTATGCCAACTGATTTGGTTTTTCTTTTTACTTACTATCTGGTTGTCCTTAGTTCTTTATAGTTTTAATCACTTATCTAGACTTTTTAATGTAATTCTGTATTTCCTTCACATGACAGTTGAGAAAAACAAATGTGAGTTAACCTTAATGAGATTTATATTAATTCTGGAAGCTGCTTCCAGAGTTGTCACTGACTCCAACGTTTTGGTAAAAAGATTTTTATTTTTAAATCGCACCTCTTTGAAAACAGCACATACTTTCTTGTAACTATAAAAATGTTGCAATGGGCAGAACCACCCTACTAGGTAGTAAATGGATTTTTAAGTCTGGGATACTTAAAGTGAAACTCTGAATTCCAAAGGATCCTTATGTATTTGCACCACCACTTTATCAAGATGTTTTTAGCAAACATTATCACATATCCATATAGAAATAGATATCTATCTATATAGATCTCTCTCTCTTTGAAATTTATATATACAAATATACACATAACATATATTGGTATTATCATATATTATGAATGCCTATATACAAATACATACATATATAAATATATAATTTATAAATATAAATCTACATATATACAACGATATATACACACATATATGTATATATATACATATATATGTAGGTATATATATATATATATATATATATATATATATATACACCACTTCTATTCATTCTTCAAAATCCCATCTTCATGTTACCTTTAAGAAGAATGTTGTCCAGCCCCCTCTCCAAAGCCACTTTACTTGTTGTCTTTGCTATACCCTGACAGCAAGATGCTCAATTATAATTACCTAGTTACATTTCTGAAATTTTATCTGGTCTGTGAACTTTTCAGTGATGGACCTCCATCATATTTCTATTGTTTATCATATTCCTGGAAGTCACTTAATAACTTTTTTGCTGATATTAAAATAATGAGAAATGCAAATTAATTAATAAATCAACATTGTAGTACTTATGTAATTAAATAGAAAATTCATGAACTTCAAATAGAAGGAGGAAGGGGCGCCTGGGTGGCTCAGTCAGTTAAGCATCCGACTTCGGCTCAGGTCATGATCTCACGGTCCGTGAGTTAGAGCCCCGCGTCGGGCTCTGTGCTGACAGCTCAGAGCCTGGAGCCTGTTTCAGATTCTGTGTCTCCCTCTCTCTCTGACCCTCCCCCATTCATGCTGTCTCTCCCTGTCTAAAAAATAAAATAAACGTTAAAAAAATTAAAAAAAAAAATAGAAGGAGGAAGAAACACCTGTACAGGTGGTAAGTGGTGGCATAAAACCTGAATCTAAAAATGTACAGGTTTATTGAGGCACCTGAGTGGCTCAGTTGGTTAAGCGTAGGACTCTTGGTTTTGGCTCAGGTCATGATTTTGTGGCTTTGTGGGTCTGAGCCCCGCATTGGGCTCTGTGTTGGCAGCATAAAGCCTGTTTAGAATTCTCTCTCTCTCCCTCTCTCTCTGTCCTTGCCCCACTCATGCTATGTCTCTCTTAAAATAAATAAATAAACTTAAAAAAATAATAAAAGAATAAAAATGTAAAGGTTTGTAAAAATCATCAGATTTCCAAAATTACATTTTAATTCAAATAATTTTGCATTAGAATATGACTTATCAGTTTAGGAACATCTTATATTACTCTTGGTCCTCAATCACATTTATAGTCACTTATTTTATAAGTCATATCCATAAATAAGAGAAAACTATTAATCCTTAAATCCCATCAGACCTATGGTTTTCCTAAAAAAAAATCCTCCTCTATTCTGTCTTGTTATTTAAAATGTTAGTATTAAAATAAGCCAATGTGTTTATAACTTAATTATCTGATATTTCAATCTCTTCATTAATTAAAAGAAATGACATTTCATGTTCGAATCTGGTGGTACTTAAACTAGTTGAAAAGACAGAGACTGGAGTTTGTGGAAGTCAAGAGAGCTCAAATTTGCAGTGTGAAATATCTAAGAGGAAAGAAGAGAATGAGAGAGAGAGCTCTAGAAATCTGCAAAGAGGTTTCCCTGAGTGTTTGGCTGAATAGCAACTCTATACATGCATAGGGAAAAACACCATGAGGCTAGTCAAGCACAACTTCTGACAAAAGAAAAACTACCATGGGACTATAGAAAACTCCTAGAATGCACATATAGTTGGGTATTGTTTTACTTTTCACCTTATTAATACATGGGCATTCAGTAACTATCCTAAAAGGGCCAGGTTTTACACAAAAGGTTTACTCAACCCAAGAATAAGGGCCATTCTAGATCTAGCCTAAAATATTATAAAAGAAAGGATCCAAATATCACGTTAATCTGCAAGCAATTTTAGTGCTTGCCAGAAAAAGTTAATCACTTAAAAGAATGTCAAAATAACACAGCACTCAACATAAATGCATAATGCCTGTAATCCAATAAAAAAATACTAGATAACAAAGAAACAAAAAAATGCAAATCAAATTCCAAATGTAAGTTTTTAAGCTTCTTCAATTTCAATCAGTCAAAAGTTCTGGGAATTCAGGGGTGCCTGGGAATTCATGCCTGGCTCATGCCTGGAAAAGCTTGTGACTCTTGATCTCAGGGTTGTGAGTTTGAGCTCATGTTGGGTCTAGAGATTACTTAAATAAATATACTTTTAAGAAAGTGGGAATTCAATTATTAAATGAATTGTTATAATTCTATTTACACTAGAATATATATAAATACCATATATTGTGGACCCTTTCATATAAAAGCAAGCAATGGGGGCGCCTGGGTGGCTCAGTCGGTTAAGCGTCTGACTTCGGCTCAGGTCACGATCTCACGGTCCGTGAGGTCGAGCCCCGCATCGGGCTCTGGGCTGATGGCCCGGAGCCTGGAGCCTGCTTCGGATTCTGTGTCTCCCTCTCTCTCTGCCCCTCCCCTGTTCATGCTCTGTCTCTGTCTCAAAAATAAATAAACGTTAAAAGCAAGCAATGTATTTACAGCATATCATGACCTACCAAGAGATTTTCAAATTTTTTTACCTCAATAAATAATAAAATTATTTGCAAAAAGTTGCATGGTCAAGATTATTATTTGCTAAAATTCATTCTTTGGGGGCAACTCAGAAAAGTAATAATACATGAAGTGTAATAACTGGGATTTCAATTACTTCCCCAAAATATATTTTTTATCCCATTATGTTACCTCAAGTATGTGTACAATTATTAAGAATTACATGATGTTCTGTTAAATAAATACTCCTGACTATTAATGACATATTAGCCTGTCTCCTAAACATATCTCTCCTATAACTGTTAGTGATATTTCTCACCGTGAATGATCTGCCCTAAAATAACTTAAAAAGACTTAAGGATCATTGTACAAAAGCTGATAGTATATTATATATTTTTAGATGTTTCTTATGGCAATATCTAAAAGGATTTGTAAAATTACAAAGAAAAATAATTGATAGCATTACTCTGAGATCACTGTATTATACACGAATGGTATATATTGTAAAGCAATTACTTAGGAAGAAAAGAAAGCTAACATAGATTATTTATAATGTGCCTGGTTTTTCCTCTACATCACTAGCTGATTCTTCTCAGTTACCTTTATTGTTTTGTTTCTTCTTTTTTTTTAATCTATCTTCTTTTTTATTTATCTATCCTTTGAGAGAGAGAGCGACAGAGTGAGCACGAGTGGGGGAGAGGGACAGAGGGAACCCCAAGCAGGCTCTGCTCTGTCAGGGCAGTGCCTGACGCATAGCTCTAACTCACCAACCAGGAGATCATGACCTGAGCTGAAATCAACAGTCAGGCGCTCGCTCAACCGAATGAGCCACCCAGCCGCCCCTCCTTTATTGTTTTGTTTCTCCATCCAGTCCTATGAGATTACAATATTGCTACTCTACCTAATCTGCCCCAGTTAGTTGTTTCTAATTATTTATTTACATATTGAATCTATCATGTAGATTGTTTTGCTTAGGAGTCAGATCATTGTTCTAGGATTTTAGTAGGAATGACTGGACTGGGTTTAGTGCAACCATGATATATATATATATATATATATATATATATATCATATATATATATATATGTATATGTATATATGATATGTATTTATATATATACATATGGATATGCATTTACACATATATATATCATTCTGAAGTCTTTAAATAATGACATATCTAATGAAATTTCATGCATACTTTTAAGAAGCACTGGTAATGTTCTTAAGCGTGACTACGTCCACATCTATAGGTAAGTCACTATGAAGCCTCAGTGGTGGTTTCAACCTCAATTTAAAATAAATGAATGAGTGATTAAGTATTTGTCAGTCTTAAGTAGGTTAGAATCAGATATTGAGAAGAAAAAGTGAAATTCAGATAAAGAAAGATTCTTGGAGAAATCTGAATATCACCTGTGAGGAAACACAGCCAAGGGTAATTGACCTCCCGATGGTGAAATACATAATAGGACAGACCCTTATCTACCTAGTAATTTGAGTGTTTTGTTGACTTTCCTATTTTTAGCCTGGCAATAAAAGTTTTTAATTTCTAGTCCTTTCCAACTTTGTATTACCTTTGTGAAAGAAATACTTCAGACTATTAAAATCACTCCCAAATTCAAAAATTTTATTCCTGATCTCACCCAACACAATCGCCATCAATGAAGCAAATGAAGAGCTGTCTTTTTTGATTCACAAATTAGAATATCAAACAGCCAATTTTGTGTATACTTCACATATTCTGAAACGTCATAACACTTTGTAGAAGACCAGGTGTGCAATCAGAGATAAGCCTTTTTATCCTAGTAAGAGTAATCAATATGACTTAGTACTTTGACTTGATAAAAGTGAACTTGACTATATGATTCCATTCCAAAGAAATCACAATAAGAAAAAGCTAAGTGAATAGATTTTTGTTTCTAGGATACTACTATCACCGGTGTTCTTAGTCTCATTTGATGTCTCATTTCCTGTTTTATTTTATTGATGGGAATATAAAGTTTTATATAAGGCTGATTAAGAAATAAAATAAATAAGAGGTAGTTTGGAGGCATTGGACACCAATGTTATTTTTTGTGTAGGAAAGAAAAAAAATCACAGAACCCACTAGCTTATGTTATCTGATTTATGGCAATATATCTGAACACCTAAATATATGTCAGTAATGAAGACAGCTATCTGAAAATGCATTTTGATAGAACGTTCAAGTAGTTCATTTTAATAGCTCATTTAACTATTACAAGAGATGTAAAGATGTGATTGTGATTCAGAGGAATCCGAGTTTGGGTGAACTGGATTTTCAATCCTTATTCTGATTATATCTGCATGCACCTGAGCAAGTTACTTAATATTCTTGCGTCTCAGTTTCCTTATTTGGAAGACAGACGAGTTGGCCTTTATTATCTCTTTATATAAAAGTTAATGTTCTATTCCAATACCAAATACATTGCTTTTAATGAATACAAGGTAATTTATGATGTTTTCCCTCTTAGCTTGTTAATACTAATGCCAGGATTTGACTAGAGTGGCAAGACACAACTTCGAAAGAGTGGGAGAAGCCTTACAACTGTGTCTTCTCAGGTCAATCGACAAGCGCTCACGGAGTCCCTTCTGCTGTAGTGCTGCCGCAAAGGATGCAAAAAACATAAAATATAGTTGCTGTTCCCAAGCAATTTGAAACCCTCCATATATAAAAGACCAATAAAATCATGATATCCTGTAACTTTAAAGAAAAATATTGGCATATTAACTTGCTATCTTCTAATTTCTAAACGTACATCATTACGTATTTTCTAGAAGGTACATCATTTTATGTATTTTGAAAAAACCCCAAGGGAGCAAGGGTCTAGCTAGACCTCATACATGATTAAAACTGAGCTTGCAGTTGTACTCCAAAAGTCTTAATCACTGTCTTTGTCTATGCACACACCCCTCTTCTCATTTTATTCTGTAATATTAGCCACTTCAGCATGGCTACTAGGAGATGGGCCCCAAGTTCACATTTCTTAGATTTACTATAATAGATGGATTTTGAATGATATTTCTTGTCCGGAGTTAAAGCACAATAAAACAAATACACCAATTAACAAAATACCAAGAAGGGAGTAAATTGGCCAGGCATGGGAGTGTGATAATATGATTGGCCTGACGTTGGTCAGGTGCTGACACTGGTTGCTCCATATTGGCCGACCGACAGTGGGATCTGGAAAAGGAAGCCAGGTCCAACTTGAATCACAAAGTTCAGCAGGAAGCAAGGAAGGAGCTTGCACGATAAGACAAGGAGAACTGTCCCAGGAAACTGAAAAATAGCTACTGATAAAAATAGATAATAAGCTTATTCAGAGAATAAAATGATCAGCCCCAGCTTCTGAACAAGTAAGGCATTATCAAATAGCTAAAGACTGGATGCAATCCAGCTGGGTAACCGCACAAAACTGAGGGAACAAGAGCACCAGCAGGGAGGAGGGCAGGTGTAAAATGTGCCTGGGGACAGTGAGCGAGTTAGTTTGGTGGGAACACTGTACAAATCCAATCAAGCAGGGTCAGTTCTTCCGGAAATGCTATTATTTTTATTCCCTCTTCATGTTTCCACTTCAGAACACATTGCCAATTTCTCTATCTTTAGAGGTTTCTGTGTGGCTGCTCTTTTCCTTTGTCATAAATAATTTGGTATCTGCAAAAAAAAAAAAAAAACAACAACAACAACAACAACAACCATGTATGCTTCTTTTCTGAAGATACCAGGATTAGTGTAACCTGGGAAGACAGAATTGATCTAATAAGAAAGACTTGGCTTGTGAAAAAAAGAGTACTCAACTTAGGTTATCTGAGCCAAAAGAGAAGAAGGTTTAAGATTATTACAGGCATGAGGCAGAGAGCAGTGTTCTGCTGGTAAGTCTGTGAAACACAAAGAACTTGGACACGACAAAAGAAATAGAACATTTCACTCTTCACTGGGAAAAATTATTTACATAGAAAGAATAATCTTTCTCTCCTAGATACCAAGGGAACTTAAATTAAATGTCAAGTAAAAATGTGCATGTTTGGGTCAGTTTAAAATACACAATTTACGCCAAGTCATTATTATGACTATTGTATTTTTGACCTCATTTAATATTTTCTAAGAACTTTGACCTCTGTTTTATATAAAATAAAAACATAGGGGTGCCTGGAAGGCTCAGATGATTGAGTGTCCAAATCTTGATTTCAGCTCAGGACATGATCTCTCGGTTCGTTGGATCGAGCCCCACATCGGACTCTGCACTGACAGCACAGTGCCTGCTTGGGATGCTCTCTCTCTGCTTCTCTCTCTCTCTCTCTCTCTCTCTCAAAATAAATAAATAAATAAACTTAAAAAAAAGAATACCCAGAGATAGGAGCAGAATAGCAGTAGAAATAGAATCCCAAATTGATTATCTTCAATAAGAACTGTTTTGGGATAAAAGTTATTTTCTCACTCAGAATAAATAGGTTTTTGTAGTCCTTTCAGTATCTTTACACTCCTTTGATTTTATAGCACTTTCTTCCTCCTTTCTCTGAAGTATTAAGCATAATGCTTCCCTTTTTTCCTTGAATAATTCTCTTCTAATTAAAGACCACTTGAAACACCTATTAAAACTAGACATTAATTTTGATTGGCAGGAATTGTGGACGCCTTTGTGACTTAGAGAACAAGAGGGAGCCAATATCAAAAATGAATTTATCCAAATTTACCAGCAACCACTTCTACAGCTAGGAGAATGGGAATGGGGAGGATGGTGTGAAATTAGTGCAATTTTCCAAGAGGCCTGGTAGTGTGACTTTTGGTGTGAGCTGTGTCCTTCTCGGTAAATCTGAGGCTCACTAGTATTCACGCTTGCTACGTCAGCCTCCCTGTGTCTTGACGTGGTGAAATATCACATCAGGCTGTACATTAAAATAATTTTTGTCTCATAATCCTAATAATTCTTTATGCCCTCATAACTTCCTTTCTCTTTCAGATGTGGAACTTACTCCTTCTCGGTTGCTGTGTGATTCAGTGGGTCTTTCTACTAAAGCATAAGATTAAGCAAGAGCTACCTCCAGGGAAATGTAACTTAGTATATAATTAGTACTTAGTGCGAAGGTTGTTAAAAGTCTGAGTACTGATATCTGGGGATGAAGACTAAGGAATACCCTGGACTCCCAACCATTCTCAATCCATATGTGGATCAACAAATTTCCTATTTGTTTAATGATATTGAAGCAAGTAAAGAATATGAAAATAACTCCACATGTATTTTGGAGCACTGAAATTAAATGTTATTAACAACAAGTGTTTATATAAACTTTAGATACACTATCTAATTATATCTAAAATATGTTCATTTACTAATAAACAGTATTTGCATATATATTATTTTATTAACTCTTCACAAAAACTCTATGAAGTATCTCCCTTCAACAAAGTTAGGAGTGTGCTTAAATTCTCCAAACTTCAAGTTCATACATGTAAATAAGTGGCCAGCCCAAGATTTTAGGCCAAGAATATCTGGCTAAAAATCCATGTTTTTCATCCAATCTGTCATGCACTTTCTTTCTTCTTTTTTTTTAAGTTTTATTTATTTATTTTGAAAGAGAGAGAGAGAGAAAGAGAGACAGCACGAGTGGGGGAGGGGTAGAGAGTGAAGGAGAGAGGGAGAATTCCAAGCATTCCAAGAGGGAGAACTCCACACCTAGTGTGGAGCCTGATGTAGGTCTCAAACCCATGAACTGCAAGTTCATGTCCTGAGAGGAAACCAAGAGTGGAAAGCTTAACCTATTGAGAGAGGGAAATTCCAAGCATTCCAAGAGGGAGAACTCCACACCTAGTGTGGATGCAGGTTTCAAACCCACGAACTGCAAGTTCATGACCTGAGAGCAAACCAAGAGTGGAACGCTTAACCTGTTGAGCCACCCAAGTGTCCCTGCAGCTTCTGAACACTGATATTTAAGCAGAAAACAAGAAGAGGAATTTTAATTTTATGAACTAATGTACAACCTTTAAATGCAGTCCAATACATTTTACCTTAAATCCAGGGAAGTATAGAACTTAGATATTTCTTGAGAACCCCAAGAAAAAAATTAGCAAAATTTCGCAGGAGAATATTGGGTCAACGGTCATGAAAATGCTAATAAGAGGCATGGATAAACTGAAATTTTTCATCATCCAATGAACACTGAAAGCAATAGAAAATTTTTCAATTCATTTTTAAAAAGGTGGCTCAGGCATCAACAGGCAGATTGTTGATTTCAGCGATCGTTGAAACTTCATTGTCGCCTAATTAAGAAGACAGTCTTGCTGCTTGTAATTTTCCGAGAAAATAAGCCATTTCTCGATCAGTTACACATTCAACTCAATTAAATATTTTGCGCTGGTCAAATAATAGTTGACATCTGAATACACAGAACTTACAATTTAGTAGTTCATTACAATCTATTTCCCACAAAATTAAGGGTGTACAAAATAGTAGTGCAAGAAATATTTCCAGAGGAATCCAAGAGAAGATACTAGCTTTAGTGTGAGGATTAAAGAAAAGGCTTCATACAGAAGGTGAATTTGAAGGATGAAAGAGTAACAACAGTAGGAGAGGCCAAAAATCGCATGAAGAAACAAGTTACGTGTTAACTTATCATCATCATTATCATTATTGTTAATTACTATTATTTAAAGAATGGGACACATAGAAATGATTGATTCCCAAAGAGTTCTATCACCTCCAGAATCAGAGTTACATAGAGTCAAGGAAACTGAGAAGTTAAGGAAAAACAATGAAACTAATATTTACTGACCATATACTCTATGACAAAGGTCAATATCAGGTGTTTAATATATGTTTCCTTATTAATTACTACAATGACTTTTAAGTTAGACATAATTCTAATTTTTCTGGCAAGAAACACAAGTCAATACATTTACCTGTCCAGGGTCAACTGGTGAATATTGAGGATTTGACCCCAAGGCTAGATTTCAAACCCTGTTCTCTTCTCAACATCTCAAGTTTTCCTGAACTATGTCCTTCAACATTGTTCTCAATAGGTACTCTGTAAAGAAGGTGTTTTGTGAAAAAATTCATTTGGGAAATATTTCACTCTACATCCAATCCGTGGCTATTAATTCACACTAGCATCCTAAAGACTCTGAGAATATAGAAAAGAAACTTGATTAACTTTGCTTATCATATCAATTCCCAGATGCATTTGACTTTGGAGATTTTTTAAATTAAAATATAACACCTATTAGTCTCCCCAAATTAGTGCTTTCAGGGACATCCTGTGGGAAACACTACCTTTTTGGAAACAAGCATAGAGTGCATGAGTGGGACTATTAGGCGATTTCAAGCGATAAAATCCAAAGACTGAATCAGCAGCAGATCACAGAAGGCTTACAAGAAAAAGCTAAGAAGAATGGACTTACTTCCACAAGCAAGTGGGAAAGAATTCTTGAAAGATTTTGGAAAAGAAAGTCATGTGGTAACGTAATATTCATAGTATTCTGAATATCCCATGTATCTTGAATATTTAAAAATAATTATAGATTTTTCAGCAATAATTTTTAAGACATCACAACATCTACTAACATTTAATGCCTCCATCTTCATATAAGAAAATTTGCATCTCTTGAGTAGAGTGAATGCCAAACTTTACTAGAATAATGGTCCTACTGTTTTTGGTTTGCCATCATCCATCTTTAAAAATCATTATTTTAATGGATTTATCATTTACCACAAGGAAAATCTGTTGAATACTAATACCCGGAATTATTTTAGTAGAGGCAGCTCTATGCAATTAATAACTAAAATGTTTTCATCCTTGACATGTCAGTTAAAGTTTGCTTCTCTATAAGTTGTGTGAATTGTTTCTATGGATAAATAATGTATTAAATGGAAAATTTATAGCTATTTATGTTATACCTGTCTGTGTCACGGAAGTATAAACCTTTTATGGGAAGAGCTGGCTTATAACCGAGTGTTCTAAACCACTAAAACACCCAAATACCATGAGGCTTATCATTTGTTGTTCATACAATGTTAAAATACAATGTCAAAAGGGTATTCATTGGGAAGGCCTTCTCATCCTGGTGAAAAATGCAGATTATGGGGCTTCCTCCCAAATTAGTTGAAACAATATCTTAGATGGGAGGCAGGCATTTAGGAAAGTTTCCACAGGATGCAGATGCCCACAAAGACTTGAAAAATCCTGGCCTATTAGGTCAGAGAAAGAGGGAAAAAAAATCTCACTTGAATTTCAAAAGTAGATGTATAAGAGCAGTTAACCAACTAAAGACTTATTAAGCAATCATTTTACGTAAAAATTCCACTGAGACTCCATTAGATGCCCTCATATAAGATTTGCAAAGTTATAAAAGCAGGGGAAACTTAGCATAAATGAAAAAGACAATAAACATTGATGTAATCTTATAAATACACAGGATTTGTATGTGTAAATATATGAGTTTCATATTTTTATAAATACTGATACATTGCCCAACTAGCACATTTTATAGACATGAAAGCCAAAGTTCAAGAACATAGCCATATCTCAACACTACAAGCATGCTCCTGACCCAAGGACTTGAAAAATTCCCTTGCCTACAAGGCTTTTTTTCTAGGAAATTTTCCAGGATTTCTCAGAAAGCAAAGCCTAAGATGAACCTTTATGTATTACCATATACATAAAGTGCAATAGAGGGATGCAGGAGTGAGGGAAAAGAGACTAAGGAGTGAAAATTGAAGCAAGGAGAGAAAAGAAGAAACAAAAAAGGTTGTGTTACATTTGACTACTGCTTGCTATCAAGGGAAGGGAAGGTATCCATCTTATGAGGCCATCTTCTGAGGTCATAAAAGACTGTGTCTCTATATTTACTTCTGGGATGATAAAGTGGGAAGGAGGTATCATATGTCATAAATATGCATATAAAATGCCTTTATGTCTTTATTTATCTAGATCAGCACCATCCAATAGAAATTTATGTGATGAGGGTCAACCAGGCAATTAAAGAAGAAATTAAGAAATACATGGAAGCAAATGAAAATGAAAACACGACAGTCCAAATCCTTTGGGGTGTAGCAAAGGCCATCCTAAGAGGAAAATACATTGCAATCCAGGCCTATCTCAAGAAACAGGAAAAACCCCAAATACAAAACCTAACCTCACACTTAAAGGAACTAGAAACAGAGCAACAAAGAAATCCCAAAGCCAGCAGAAGAAGAGAAATAATAAAGGTTAAAGCAGAAATTAATAATATGGAATAAAAAAACCCAGTAGAACAACTCAATGAATGTACGAGCTGGTTGTTTGAAAAAATAAACAAAATTGATAAACCCCTAGCCAGACTTCTCAAAAAGAGAAGAGAGAACCCAAATAGATAAAATCATGAATGAAAAATGAGAGATCACAACCAACACCACAGAAATACAAGCAATTATTTGAGAATACTATGAAAAATTTATGCCAACAAACTGGACAACCTGGAAAGAAATGGACAAATTCCTAGATACCCACACACTACCAAAACTGAAACAGGAAGAAATAGAAAATTTGAACAGACCCATAACCAGTGAAGAAATTGCAGCAGTTATCAAAAATCTTCCAACAAATAAGATTCTTGGGCCAGATGGCTTCCCAGAGGAATTCTATCAGACATTTAAATAGAGTTAATACCTATCCTTTTCAAGCTGTTCCAAAAAATAGAAACAGAAAGAAAGCTTCTGGACTCAATCTATGAAGCCAGCATTACCTTGATTCCCAAACCAGACAGAGACCTCACTAAAAAGGAGAATTAGAGGCCAATATCCCTGATGAACATGGATGCAAAAATTCTCAACAAGATACTAGCAAATCGAATTCAACAGTATGTTAAAAGAACTATTCACCATGTTCAAGTGGCATTCATTCCTGGGCTGCAGGACTGGTTCAACATTTGCAAATCAATCAATGTGATATATCACATTAATAGAAGAAAGGATAAGAACCATATGATCTTGTCAATAGATGCAGAAAAAGCATTTGACAAAATACAGCATCCTTTCTCAATAAAGACTCTCAAGACAGCCAGAATAGAAGGAACATAATTTAACATCATAAAAATCATATATGAAGGGCCTACAGCTAATATATTCTTCAATGGGGAAAAACTGAGAGCTTTCTGCCTGAGATTAGGAACACGACAGGGATGTCCACTCTCACCACTGTTGTTTAACATAGTGTTGGAAGTCCTAGCCACAAGAATCAGACAATGAAATGAAATAAAAGGCATCCCAATTGGCAAAGAAGTCAAACTTTCACTTTTTACAGATAACATGATACTCTACATGGAAAGCCTGAAAGACTCCACCAAAAACCTACTAGAACTGATCCATGAATTCAGCAAAGTCACAGGATACAAAACCAATGTACAGGAATCAGTTGGATTTCTATACACCAATAATGAAGCAACAGAAAGAGAAATCAAGAAATCGATCCCATTTGCAGTTGCACTAGGAACCATAAAATACCCAGGAATAAACCTAACCAAAGATGTAAAAGATCTGTAGCCTGAAAACTATAGAAAATTTATGAAAGAAATTCAAGAAGACACAAAGAAATGGAAAAACATTCCATGCTCATGGATTAGAAGAACAAATGTTGTTAAAATGTCAATACTTCCTAAAGTAATCTATACATTCAATACTATCCCAATCAAAACTGGACTGGCATTCTCCTCAAAGCTGGAATAAACAATCCTAAATTTTATATGGAACCACAAAAACCCCGAATCGCCAAAGTAATGTTGAAAAAGAAAACCAAAGTGGGAGGCACCACAATCCCGGGCTTTAGCCTCTGCTACAAAGTTGTAATCATCAAGACAGTATAGTATTGGCACAAGAACAGACACATAGACCAATGGAATAGAATAGAGAACCCAGAATCAGACCCACAAATGTATGGCTAGCTAATCTTTGACAAAATAGGAAAGAATATTCAATGGGAAAAGAGAGGCTTTTTAGCAAATGGTGCTGGGAGAACCGGACAGCAACATGCAGAAAAATGAACCTGGACCATTTTCTTACACCATATACAAAAATAAACTCAAAATGGATGAAAGACCTAAATGTGAGACAGGAAACCATCAAAATCCTAGAGGAGAAAACAGGCAACAACCTCTGACTTCAGCCACAGCAACCGCTTACTCAACACATCTCCAAAGGCAAGGGAAATAAAAGCAGAAATGAACTATTGGGACCTCATTAAGATAAAAAGCTTCTACACTGCAAAGGACACAATCAACAAAACTAAAAGGCAACCAACAGAATGGGAGAAGATGTTTGCAAATGACATATTGGATAAAGGGTTAGTATCCAAAATCTATAAAGAACTTATCAAACTCAACACCCGAAAAACAAATAATCTGGTGAAGAAATGGGCAGAAGACATGAATAGACACTTTTCTAAAGAAGACATCCAGATGGCCAACAGACACATGAAAAGATGCTCAACATCACTCATCATCAGGGAAATACAAATCAAAACCACACTGAGATATTACCTCACACTGGTCAGAGTGGCTAAAATTAACAATTCAGGAAACAATAGATGTTGGTGAAGATGTGGAGAAACGGGAACCCTCTTGCACTGTTGGTGGGAATGCAAACTGGTGCAGCCACTCTGGAAAACAGTGTGGAGGTTCCTCAAAAAATTAAAAATAGACCTACCCTATGACCCAGCAATAGCACTGCTAGCAATTTATCCAAAGGATATAGGAGTGATGATTCTTAGGGGCACTCGTACCCCAATGTCTGTAGCAGTGCTATCAACAACAGCTAAATCATGGGAAGAGCCCAAATGTCCATCAACTGATGAATGGATAAAAAAGATGTGGCTAATATGTACAATGGAATACTACTTGGCAATGAGAAAGAATGAAATCCTTCCACTTGCAACAACATGGATGGAACTGGAGGGTGTTATGCTAAGTGAAATAAGTCAGTCAGAGAAAGACAGATATATTTTCACTCATTTGTGGAACTTGAGAAACTTAACAGAAGACCACGGGTGAAGGGAAGGAGAAAAATAGTTTCACACAGAGAGGGAGGTAAAACCCTAAGAGACACTGAAATACAGACAACAAACTGAGGGCTGATGGAGGGGCGGGGGAGGGAGGAAAATGGGTGATGGTCTTTGAAGAGGGCACTTGTTGGGATGAGCACTGGGTGTTGTATGTAAGCAATGAATCACGGGAATCTACCCCCCAAACCAAGAGCACGCTGTATACGTTGTATGTTTGCTAACTTGACAATAAATTATCTTAAAAAATAAGGTAAAAAAAATTTGAAACTTATGTTATGATGAAAATGTTCTGGATCTGTCCTGTTCAGTATGGTAGCCACTAGCCCCATGTAGCTGTGGAGCACTTGAAATGTGGCTAGTGTGACTAAGTAACTAGGTTTTAAATTTAATTTAAATATAATTAATTTAATTTTAATTTAATTCTTTTAAATTTGAATAGCCACATGTGGCTACTGGCTATTACATTAATGCATGTATAGGTATTTTTTCAGAATTTGACAAACTAATGTTTTAAATAACTGCCACCTTGACAGATGTGAGTCACTTTTAATACATTTTTAACATTTATTTACTTTTGAGAGACAGAGAGAGACAGAGCACAAGCAGGGGAGGGGGAGAGAGAGAGGGAGACACAGAATCTGAAGCAGGTTCCAGGCTGAGCTGTCAGCACAGAGCCCGACACGGGGCTTGAACCCACGAACTGTGAGATCATGACCTGAGCCAAAGTCGGATGCTTAACTGACTGAGCCACCCAGGTGCCCCATGTGAGTCACTTTTAAAAATTGAAATCATGTAGGAGCAACAATTGGATCCATCTCCTGTATTTTAAATTTCCCTTTTAGAGTCTTGCATGAGGATTAAATAAATAAAGGGAGAGTTTGCTTTAGAACATTGAAACAAGAATGTTTTGGAGGACAGAGCTCACTGAATTGTTTGAATAGTCGAAGGCTTTCTATTTTCCCCCTGAATTATCTGATTGGAGTCAGTACCAACAAGACTGGGACAAAAGTTCCCAAAAATGGAGTTTAAAATTCTTAAACTTAAAAACAATTCCTTTTTGACTTCTTCAAAAAGTATTCCTTAGGTTAAAGATACTTTGGTGCAATTCTGCCTGGAAAGCGTGGTGACCTGGCTTGCTAGGAATAGCCTCTTGAGGGAAAGAAACTGCAGGCATTCTGGTCATAGGAGGGCACGGCGCTGTGAGCCTTCCCCAAACCTCTTCTCAATATCACCCATCAGGGGGTAGAGGAATGTTTTCAAATTCTATTTAACACTAGCTTGATGAATACTTGGAATATTTTTCATTTCGTTCCAGATTCCTAGAAACAGTCAAGCTGTCCTAACCTTTTCTAAAATTGAAATCCATGTGGAGATAAGAATATTCCCTAAAATATCTCTATGGGAAAGAACAAAGAAAGAGGCACTGGGCTGGCACAAGTCATTTTGATTTTATTCCTTGTATTTTTCTGTACATATTAAAAATAAAGAGTGAAAGACATTCAGTCAAGGGAATAGATACCATCATAATAAAAATATAATTTGTTATATTGCCAAAATAACAGGGGCAGGAATTTAACAGCGCTGAAGGAAACATGTGATAGAAAATTAGAGACAGCATTAGGCTTAACCCAATTAAGATGGCATACATTTAATGACCTCCGGAGAAAGTTAATTTTTTAAACCACTCTCTCTTTCTCTCTCTACCTGGAAAGATCTCTTTATGTCTAAGTTAAATATCTCCTGGTGCAATTTAAATTCATTTCCTTTTTCTGGTACTCCATGGGGTAAAAAGTATAGACTCCTTTCCTTTGAGGGATAACCCATAATTTGTTTAAAGATCGATAAATACGCAGCTTCTCAGATTTCTCCAGGCTAATGACTCTGTTTAATGTTTCCTTAGAGGTCTCCATTATTGTTGTCATTCTACCCTGAACTCTGTCTAAATTCTCCGCATTCCTTTTAAGTTGATGAGCCTCCCGGTCATTTTCAGAGATTGTGACTCTATATGCCAAGTGCGTGCATGGTGCACGGTGCTCAACAGCTAGGCTTGGCTGCCATGCGTGCCCTGCCATTACACATAACCTGCTCGGCGCCCGCTCTTCTGAATTGTCCTAATACACTGGAGTGGCGTCGAGTACGAAGAGAAATGCCAAGCATCTGACTCCACTGCATGAGAGTTGTAGACGTGTAGGTAAAAGCACGTCTTTACCTTCTCCACTTGATTTTTTTTCTCTCTTTAATTTTTGCCCTCTGGAAGGGTAAATTGCTGAGATGTGGTTGTATATAGCTCGTTTGCTGTGTTCTAAAATGTCCCCCTGGGTTGTTCTTTGAAAACCCTAGCCAATAGATTACAATACCCGATTTGCTGCATTTTCCTTGCTTATTGCTAATTTCTTTTTGGAGCCTTGAGAAAATGACTTGACATGGTGTGTGAATGTATATCTTTCATGCTCATATGCTACTTCTGACTTTTATGGCTCTATTTATTTTTCTTCAAATTATTATTTCATCAGTAAACCTACTTCTTCCTTACTGTTGCACAAGCACATCTTTTTTGCTTTCTCATGTTTGTACAAAAAGGTAATGAAGTCATGAATAGCCTGGAGCTTTTAAATATAGAATGGGTATTAACTGGACTCAAGTAACTATTTCATCTAGACTGGGAAAAACTATTGCATTAAGAGAATTGGGTCCAGGCACTGTAAGAAAGATTCATGAGTGGGCAGGGCTATATCTCTCTAAATGTTACTTTGTATTTTTGCCTCTTATTTTTAAAATATTTATTAATTTGGGGGAGGGTGCAAGTGGGGGAGGGACGGAGAGAGGGGGACAGAGGATCTGAAGCGGGCTCTGTGCTGACAGGCTGACAGCAGTGAGCCTAATGTGGGGCCTGAACTAACCTAATGAACAAACAGAGATAAGGACCTGAGCCAAGCTGGTTGCTAAACCGACTGAACCACCCAGGTGCCCCTGTATTTTTGCTTCTTTCTTCCCTCTTATAAATGTGAGGTAATGAGTTACAAATTCTCACTTAATTTATATTTTTCTATGGAATGGCTGAGGTTATTGCTGGGTGGTTTTCTTTATATTTGTAAATTAAGCATTCAATCGTCACCTGTTCAATAGCTTACACTTGATGACCGTAAGATCACACTAAAAAATATTGCTTTAAAAAAATGGGTTGATCTGTGCAATATATTATGTGTTGTCAAGGCATGTCTTCGACAATAAGAGCTCGAGATCTTCTAATTTCAATTTTTTTTGAGTAATTTTCACGTTGAGCTCTGGAATGCTGACAATTTTCACCTATTTTAGTACAATTGTTATAATTCATTATTCTTGTTAGAAGATCCGTTATATTCAGAGTTAAATTTAGGCTTACTAGTTTTCTTAGAATCAACACAATGTCTTCTAATGAAACAAAATTTATGCATTTTTGAGAATGCAGATTATCATTTCCTCCCCAAAGAGCTTTGGATTGCAACTGAAAATGCTAAGTACATAAATTTACTTCAGAGACAAATATTTTATAAAAAAAACGAGATGAGTAATCACTTTCGTTTTAGTTAAAGTCCTCATCAACAACTATACCCTTCTAGAATGGCAATCATTAATGGCTAATATTAGATTGCTATGGATAACGACATCTGCTATTGTGACAGGAATTAACCTAATAAAACAGTAATAATATTTTACATGTGGTTCAGACACGTAAAATTTCCATGACTAGAGTTTCTACTGGACTATTGTAAATGCCTTATTCAACCAGACACTGAAATTGATTCTTCAAAGAGGGACATTATTGTAGTTCTAAAAGTGGTGACGATTTATGTTTAGCAAAAGTGACATTACCCATACAGTAAATAGGAGGTGATGTACAAAAAATGCTGGACCAAAAACTGAGAAATGTTTACTTTATGAAGATATTTATTATATAATTATCAAGCTAGCAGAACCTTAGTCGACATGTGTGGTGAAAGAGGGATGGGTTTTGGAATAGAATATATGCTAGACCACTTAATAATTATTTGATCATGAACAAATAACTGTAGAATGTCTTTCTTCCTAGTATAGATGGTAATGAGATCACTGCATATACTTAAGTGAAATAAATGTAAAAATTCTTTTGGATAAACTATTCACTCAACATAGAATATTTATTTTTTTTGAATATACCGTGTGAACATAGCATATCTGAGAATGAAAGAGAGTCATTGGTTTTCATTCTCTGCTTGTCTAGCTGGCAAAAAATGTATTAATCACATAATTATAAATTACTACATTTGTGATGGGTGCTATTAAGAAGAGGCAAATGGCCAGGATGGCACCTATTTCTGGGACCTGGCCTAATCTCAAGGATAAGTGAAACCACGCCTAATGAAGTAGCATTTAAGTTGGGATCTAAAGTGACAGGAGGAGGCATTAGCCTGGTAAAGAGTCAGTCTTTCTATCAGAGAAAGAAAAAAAAAAAAAAAAAAGCTGAACCTTCTGTGATCTGAAGCTCCTTGTCAGGATCCAGAAATGATGTGAAGGTCAGTGAAGCCACGAGAAGCTCTTAAATTTCTCTTTTCCATAACACGACTGTTTGCGAATTCTCTAATATTGTTCAAAATCTGTCCCCTCTGCTTAACGCTTAATGTTGTACTTTTGTATATGACAGAGACAAAATAATTGCTAACTTGAAGTCTGGCTATTTTATGTGGGTGAGCCCAACCTAAGTATGCCTTCCCAAGATGCAACTTAGCTGTAACTATATCTTCATTTGACAAAAAAATGGTTGCGCACATGTATATTAATAAGAATTCATTGACTGCCAGACTGGAGCCGTCAGGAATCATGGGCATCTCATGGGCCTGTTCCACATCTTAAAATTTGCTATTGTTTGTAGTTAACAGCAGTCAAAAATGTGCATTTATACTTAGTGCTCCAGTTTTTACCAAATCAGTTGGGATATCTCCAGTGGAAAATATTTTTTTAAACTTGGAAGATTTTTTTATTAAACATATGCATTTTGCTTCTTTCTTTTCAATCCTCTAAAGGATTCATGAATTCGTCAAATTCTTTATATAGGAGACTATTTAACATTTTGTTTCAGAAAAAAGAAAAAAAGGAAGATTGCTGAGCTATCTTCCAGAGGCCCTATCACTAAACAATGTGCTCATTATTTTCAGTTTAAGCATGAACAGATGTGGATTTTTCCTTATTTATTTCAGATAAGAACTACCAGTATCATAAGCAATTTAACAGTCTTTCTGCTTCAGGCCAAAGGACTCAATAAATGTTTATTTTAGTTATCCTAAGGAGCCACTTCTAAATTAACCTTTTTCTACTACTACTGACCTTTAACATAGTGCCTTCAACAGGAAATTTAGGAAGAAAATTAGCAAATGTCGCATAGTCTCAAAATCACGTTGTTTTAGTTTTTATATTTTGGTATTTTGCAAGTCCTAATTACATATCCCATATGTTTTGTGAGGGCACGAAACACTAAAAGAACTTTCTTGATTGTTTAGTTTAAAAGCTTTATGGCTGGGGCGCCTGGGTGGCGCAGTCGGTTAAGCGTCCGACTTCAGCTCAGGTCACGATCTCGCGGTCCGTGAGTTCGAGCCCCGCGTCAGGCTCTGGGCTGATGGCTCGGAGCCTGGAGCGTGTTTCCGATTCTGTGTCTCCCTCTCTCTCTACCCCTCCCCCGTTCATGCTCTGTCTCTCTCTGTCCCCCCCCCAAAAAAAAAATAAAAAAAAAAAAATAAAAGCTTTATGGCTAAATAGCAAATATATTCATACTAAAATCTATCTATCAAGTCAACCATCATTTAAATGAACAGGGGAAAGTGTGACAATAGATGTGCTAAAATTGCTTCTTTTAAATCAGTAACATCAGTCCTGGTTGAAGTAGATTCTAATTGAAATGCATTTTCGTGTATTCAGTTCATTCCAAATACAAGCTTTATGCAATTACCTCGTTAGCCAAGAATGGGCAAACATGAAAACACATTATTTCCGTTGACATTTAAAAGTTTGGGTATTATTGACATACACTGATTGATTGATTGCTGGAGCTTTGCAGATACATCCAAATCTGCCCGTGAATTTTTGTTATGTTATGATTTTTTTTTTGGTAGAATGTCATGCTTTCTCTTCCTTATAACACTTTCTTATCTCATTATATCCTGTTATTTCATTTTCCTTGGCTCTCTCTTTTTACCAATCTGGCTTTCAGGTTTTTTTTTTTTTTTTTTTTGTAATTTAAAATCTTTCCAACCTAACGAGGAATTTTCTTCTTCTTTCATTTTACTCTTTGTTATTCCATTGTTCAGATTGGCTCTTGATTTTACGTGACACTCCGCCCTGTACGAGTGTGTTTATTTTCATTATCTGCAATATTTATTCTAATACATTGAACAAATAAAAGATAATGCCAAATGTAATATAATACGATTTTTCCTTAGTTGTAACCACACACATAATCCCTTTTCCTTTTATCGATACTCCAGTCTTGAACTAATTACCTCATAATTTAATTATGCTTTAGTTCCCTAACTATTTAATATCTTATAGTAATATTTCCATATTGTTGTTATTAACAATTCTTCCATAAGGCAAAACTTTCCTTATACTTATTCTCTTTTGCAAATGGGAATGAATGCCCTGACATTTCAGGATTCCTACTTGCTGACATGATTAATGGATTGAAAATTGAATCGGGGTTCATACCACAAGTATTTTGTGAGAGATATGATAAGGGTACTTCTCTTCCACTGACTGATTCAGTGGTTGTAATTTTGACTGTTAATGAATTATGAAACCAGATTAGCATGAAAAGGCTATCAAATTTTCTCTTAGCCTTTTCAAGAATTTTTTATCCTAAAACAAGAGTCCTAACAGGCTAGAACATAAATCATTTACATTTTTTTGGTACAGCTTATCATCATCATCATTATATTGGATGGAGCGCTTAAGATGTTGTAACAGAGAACAATTGTTAGCTCATAAGGGTAGTAGCTGGGAGACCATGTTAAAGGAGGACATTGTCATCCTTTGGGATTTGGGAGAACAGGGAAGAGACCTTGCTTGCTTTCTAACTTTATTCTAATATGACAGTGGAAGAAAGTTACTTCATTATCCATAATTTCATCTGTGCTTCCCATTATTTCATTTTGAGTATCTCATGTTTTCAACTCTGAATATACCTGTGTCTCCTGCATTTCTTTTCTCCTTCTCTATGCTTTTCCCATGATCCTGATTTGGAATTTTCTCTCCAACAAGCAATGTAAATCTTTGAAAAAATATCTTGGCACAAATGACTATAAACTTACCCTGTGTCCAACAAGAAGATTGGTTCTGCACATGACCACATTTATACTTAAAATTCAGTTCTTTGGAGCAACTACCAAATTCCCAACATATTCTTAGTGCTGTTCATTGTTTTCCCCTCTGGGAAATAATAAACTTATATAGAGATTGTTTCCCCGCCGGTTTTTGATAGCATTTCTTTACATGCAAGACAATATACACTTAAGATGGAGTGTTCACCTTGATTTTGGGTTTCTTAATATAAAGTTTCCTGAAATAAGACTTTCATTTTTTTAAAAAAATTGTTAATGTGTATTTATTTTGAGAGAGAGAGAGAGTGAGAGCGCTCCCAAGTGGGGGAGGGACTGAGAAAGAAGGAGAGAGAGAATCCCAAGTGTGGAGCCTGATGTGGAGTTCAAACTCATGAACTGAGAGATCATGACCTGAGCTGAAATCGAGAGTTGGACGCTTAACCGACTTAGTCACCCAGGTGCCCCAACTTGCATTTTTTAAATATGATATATGAAGAACATGTCATCAAAATGAAATTAATCTAATTTTTTTCTCCTTTTCCCCTTGAAACCCTGATGTTCATTTTATGTCTTGGCACTGTATCCAACAATGTTTTGCAAAAACACAATGTGGCTAAGTTAATTGTAATCATTTTCCATTGGAATAATCTATTTTTTTTCATCATTTTCACAATAAAAGTAAAATATCTTCAAAATGTTGGAAGCATTATTAACAATTAAAATTAGAAAACATAAAGATATTATACCATATCTAATTATAACTGCATAGGAAATTTCTGGAAGAATAAACAATAAACTATTTAGAATGTTACTCTCTTGAGCAGGGGACTTGGAGTCTAGACTGGGAGAAGATTTATTATTACATACCCTTCATTGTTTCCATTTGAATGGCTTGGTTATAATAAAGCAAACAATTGGTTTTTATTTTTGAATAATGAATGATGAAAATCACTGAACAGCACATGACATGAGATACACAAATTTGTGTCTTAACCAATAACAGAACTACCAAGATAGCCATAAAACACATTTGTTTGCTGAGCAAACCATGTTTTCCAGAATGTATTTACATTGCATACACACACACACACACACACACACACACACACACACACACAGAGTTACTTATTGTTCAAATATTGTTAAGAAATTGATGAATTGTAAAGTCATGATTACATTACTCAAAAGTTGAATCATGGACATCAATACATCAATGGTCATTATTTAGAAAACAATATACTTATCTTTTTGAAACGTGATTATATAGATTTGTTTTCAATATTGATTATATTTCTGACTGGCTATTATTTTCATTCATCAGGGACTAGCCTCAAAGCCAGCTGTCTAATCCCATACAGAGGTAGTACCTGCCAAAAATATTGTAGGGTATCACTGACTCATGGAAGCTAAAGGTCTCACTCCTTTTGAAAGAACAGTCTTGCTCTTTCCTACCTTAAAGACAAGCAGGCTGTGGTCCCTCTGGAGAAAACAGAGCCAGAGAGAGTGCTATAGAAGCCTCAGCATGACAACTGCACTTTGCTAGGCCAATCCTACCCGGACCTGTTGAGAGAAATAAAGACGGTCACTTTTCAAAAACGATTAAGACTTTAATGCTCTTTGGAAATGAATTCTTGGCTGAAAATCTATATAAAATTGTCATATTTTAAACTACAAAGAATTCAAAAATAGTTTATGTTGGGAAGAAAATAGGAATCGCCAGTGGTATTCTTATAATGTTAATTTGATTGCATGTTGGTCTGCTTATAGCCAGATGTCCTCCTTTGCTATTGAGCACATTGAGAAATTAAGATTCCGTGCATTTCTCTAATTGCTCCCTTGAAATGAAAACTTCTGTGCCTTTCTCGCAGCCATAATCAAAGACAAAAACTACACGTCTATGTTAGTACAGTCATCTTTATCAACAACGATTGAGAGATAACAGTATTATTAGTTTAATGATGAGTGTATATGAGGATAGCAATTATATTTTCTCCCCAGAAGTGTCAGCTGCCCATATTAAGCGAAACTCTGAAAGTTGCATTTACATTTTCTCATTTGCCTAAGGACTGCAGATGCATATAGAGGCAACAGTGCTCTTGGATAATTATCTAGGCAGTAGTCAGTCCAGTATTCCCAAGTAAGGAATCAATTTTTAAAAGTCAGGAGGAGATATGATAAATACAGCTTCAGTCATTGACCAGCAAAAAAAAAAATCATGCCAAGTAGAGTAGTCTTGGCCTAGGAAGGAACGTAAAATGGAGACATACAGAGGAAAAATAAGTTAAAATTAATTTTTAAAAATTCATACAATTGCTACATAGATAGTTATCTGCAAAAAAATGCTACTCTGTGAGTTTAACTGGGTTGCTTTAAGTTGAAATGAAACATTTAATATGTTAGCTTCATTTTTTTCTTTTTTTTACTTTTAGAAGTATCAACTGAAAACATTGAATCATTGAGTTCCAAGCTATTTTCTGGCTCTGTATAACTGAAGAGAGAGGTTAAGGAGCTATATTATTAAAATCCAAGTAATTTATTTAGAATTAGAGAAATACTACACACTTTGGTTATCTTTATATTTTCTCAAAGAACTAATCTAATTAATTATGGCTCTTTAATTGCACTTTACCAATATGAGGATGTATGTTAACTTTCATTTAGATGGACTATTTCATTTGCTAGAACTACCCTTCTCATAGTTGCTTTTGTGATATTAATTCTCTGGTTTACAACCTGAGGAAGATGAAGAGAGAAAATAGACAAGTTAGTCTTGTGTGTATATTTGAAACAGGGACAATGAGACATTGAAATATACAATATCAAGTACATAAATAGGAAGCATGAGTCAATTAAATAATAAAAATTTGAGTGTAAGATTTTAAGAAGAACCTTGAGAAATTGAGCATATCTGTAGGACAGCCATCAAGATGATAAGGGAAAAATGATGACATATTATAAATAAGTAAAGAGAATAAATATATCTGGCCTTAAAAATTTTGGATTTAAAACGTATTTCATATATATCTTAATTTTACATATAATATATGATATATATCTAAATTTATATATAAGATGCATATCTTATATATAACATATATATGTATAGGTATATATATATGATATATATACATGATATATATATCATATATATATATCATGTATATACGTACATATACATGATATATATATATATTTTTTTTTTCTTTTTTTGTAGGAATCCCAGAGCAGAAGGCACAGCTAATAACTAAATTTATAGTGAGGCAGTTTTTGATTCTTCATATAATGTTTGAATAGTTGCCTTTACTTCTTTGATTGAATTTGTTCATGTTTCTTTCTATTGCCCACTCTCCCCCCCTCCAACTTCCACTCCAGGTTGAAGACAGACCCTAGTTATCTCTCACTTGCACTGAAATCCATGTCTCAAGTTTCCTTACCCTAACGTTCATCCTTCACTTTGCTGTCAAAAATTTTTTCTGAAATGTAAATATGAGCATGTCTTTTCCTTTGGAAATCTTCAGTGGTTTCCTTTTACTTAGAGGATAACATTCAACCCCTGATATACATGGCAACCCATCACATTCCTGAGAGAAATACAATTCAGGTGTCTTCTTTTGCCCTGTCAATTACTCCATGCATCTTATATAAGTTCTGTAAACTTGATTTATTTGGATTGCCATGCAACTCGTACTTGTAAACGTTTATACTACTTCTCCTGCGCGTACTTGGACTATATTCTCCCCTTTATTTTTCAGCCACTTGGCAAAACTTGTTTGGAATCCATCTCAAGTATTATTTCTCCTATAAAATCTTTCCTGACTTTCCAAGGAAGAGAGAGTCTATCCTTACCCTCTATCGATTTGATTTCATTTTGATACATATGATACTATTATCTAGTTATTTGCTTATTGGTTTATTTCTCCAAGGAGAAAGAGCTCTCTGGGAACCAACACACACAATGTTCATCCTGATAACTATAGCAATAAGACAATGCCTAGAACATAGCTGATGCTACGTCTTTTTTTAAGTGTAAAAAAATAGCAGTGTTTGTACAGGAAGTAGATTTTGGTGTTTCAGGGATCTTGGAGGAATTAGTTATATTGACATGAGTCTGGATGTGGAATCTTCCAAGAACACCAGCAAAACACTAAGATTTTATGTTTTCACAGTAATTTCAGAAAATCAGATTACACATACACACACACACACTCACACATAAACATACACTCAGAACCACAGCAACAACAAAAGGGTCTCTCCATAGAAAATCATTAGGATCAACAATTTTCATAAAGTCATCTGTACTGGAAACAATTGCTTTCTGCCTAGTGTGTGGAGAAAAGTCATTGAAGGAAAAGATAAGCATCATGTGATATGGAATATAGGTTTTCATTAGACACTCTTGACTAACTGCTATGGTAAAACAGTTGGAACAAGTTCTTTACAAATGAATGGCATTTTTTTTTTTACTGTGTGAATACACATTATTAGATAAAAAATTCTTATTATCCACTGCTTAAGAAAAACTGGGACTTTTATAAAAGACCTGTAGAGTGCAATATATATATTGCACATATATATGTGTGTGTGTGTGTGTGTGTGTGTGTGTGTGTCAGTGTGTGTATACATACATACATACATACATATGTACGTACATACATAAATAGATAAATATCTGTGTCTCTAACTTAAAATGAAACATTTAATATATTAGCTTCATCTTTTACTTTAAAAAAACTTTTTTAATGTTTATTTATTTTTTGAGAGAGAGAGAGAGATAGAGACAGAGTGCAGGCTGGGCAGGGGCAGAGAGAGAGGGAAATACAGACTCTGAAGCGGGCTCCAGGCTCTAAGCTGTCAGCACAGAGCTTGATGCGGGGCTCCAGCTCATGAATTGTGAGGTCATGACCTGAGCTGAAGTTGGATGCTTAACCGGCTGAGCCACCCAGGTGCCCCTTCACCTTTTACTTTCAAAATATGTTTATTTATTTATTTTGAGAGAGAGAGAGAGCCAGCGTGAGCAGGGGAAGAGCAGAGAAAGAAGGAGAGAGAGAATCCCAAGCAGGCTCCTTGCAATCAGTGCACAAGCTGACATGTGGCTTGATCTTCATCTTCCACTTTTAAAAGTATTAACTGGAAGCATTGAATCATTAAGTTCCAGGCTATGTTCCACCCCTGTCTAACTGAAGATGTTAAGGAGCTTAATTACTAAAATCCAATAGTTTATTTAGAGGTAGAGAAATATTATGTATATTGATTATCCTTACACCCTCCAAAAAGAATTAAGCTAGTTAATTATGGTTCTTTAATTGCATTTTATCAATATGATATATATATGATATATCATATATATACACATATATGATATATATATATATCATACATGTATACATATATGCATATATATGATAACTAGATGGAAAAAAAGGAACTCTCAGAAATGTGTAAAATAAGTTTGAAATAAAAAGGGAAAACAGACTGCATTAATATTTGGTTTCAGTTGAGATCAAATGAAAATCATATGTATTAAGATAAACACTAACATATAAGCATAAAGAGAATTGCATAAAAATAGAAGTCTTAAGATTTAGATAAAATTCAAAATTTGATGTCTTTATAGAGCAGTATTTCAGTATGGCCAAATGTCTACTATATTTTAGTTCTTTGCCAGTGCTCTTTTTTATCCCTAAATTAATTTTTCTATCTATCTATCTATCTATCTATCTATCATCTATCTATCTATCTGTCATCTATATATCTATTTAAATGTTTATTTATTTTTGAGAGAGAGCAAGTGGGGCAGGTGCAGAGACAGGGACAGAGGATCCCAAAGTGGACTCTACACTTACAGCACTGAACCTGATATGGGGCTCAAACTCAAGAATTGCGAGATCATGACCTGAGCGGAAGTTGGACAGTCAACCAACTGAGCCACTCAGTTGCCACATCCCTAAATTTAAAAAGATGTATAACATAAGTACATGACTTAAAAACAACAATAAAAACAATTCAGCGTATTTCAACTTTGCCTATGATAGGAAAATTTGTGAACCCAGTGATACGTCATTGAGAAAGCTGTGCTAGCAATCTAAAGCTATTATTTCCACTGTGACACAATACATATATATATATATATATATATATATATATATATGTGTGTGTGTGTGTGTGTGTGTGTGTGTGTGTGTGTTTTCTCCATTTAAAGAAGAACAAATAAACATGTTGCAGGAGAACAAATGTACAGATGGAGGTGGACAGCATCATCTTAACTCTTAAATTAATTCTTTACAACTTAGTTCCCAGATGTTTGTTTCTCATGCCCCCTGCTATCTTGCAAAGAATTTGCTATTGTCTGTCAATGAGTCATACACTGTCTTCTCAAATTTGGAGAAAATGCAGAGCTACAGTTGGATATAGTGTGAGTCACTGACAGACAATGGAAAGCTCCAAAATGATGCACTCAGAGCTCCTTTGCATTTTGAAGAAAAGTGATCAATCTCCTTTTTTTCCCCTGACGATGACTTCCAAATACTCAAGTTTTACTTCCTTGTCAAAGAATGCAGCCATCAAGAACAGGTATCCCATTCAAAATGATAAATATGTTTTAAACACAAGCCATCCTTTTTCTTTCCGTCCTGTTCATCTCTCACTGCTCACCATTTTTTTGCTGCATATACTTAACATCTTTTTCTTTCTTCAAGGTGCAGTATATTACCATTGATAAAGCATAAAGATGGGCAGCTTTTCATTGTTTCTATGTCTTCATGGCAGAGGGAATGAGTCCTTCTCACTCTACTAGATTTCCAAACAGCCTCTTCACAAGGCAGCATCATGAGAACTGCACTTTAACCTTGTGCCCACCAAAGCAAAGCTACAAGAGGGCATTTTATCTGCATCTTTAAAATGCATTAAAATTCCATTTTCCAATAATGAAACATTTAAAAGCAGATACTGTCTGCATAGCTCATGCCATATAAACATGTATGAGGGGAACAACTTAATAATGAGATGTTAGGATATTGTAGAGTTTATCACAGAGCAAAAATGTACAAACATAAAAATCCATTTAGCCTAAAGCAATTGCTGTTCTTTAAATTTCAGATATTTGGATTTTCAAAAACATATAAAGTTACTGACGTTGTAGCCTGGTTAAAAAAATGAGGGAGTGAGTGAGATACTGCAAGGAAATCTAAGAGCCACCTTTCAGCTTTTTGAAGGGCAGACATTTGATAAAGGGTGCAGATACACAGCGTGGCATTTAGAGGAAAAAGCTAAAACTAGGGAATGTCACTCATAGGAAGACAGATTTCTGTACAATATAAACAAATATTTTGTCCTATGAAGAAGCATGACTATGGGAGTAATAGTCCTGACATTGACTAAAGAGTTTGTTGCCCATCTGTCCTGAATACTTTGTAGGATTTGCCAGAATGTAAACATCTTGAAGGTAGAGATTGCTTTGTTTTGTTTGTTTTGTTTTGCTTTGTTTTGTTTACTGCTGTCTTACTCCCTTTGCCTAGAACAGTATCTGCCTCATGGAAGACACTTAATTTGTTGCATAATAAAACAAAAGAATTAATGACTCTGAAGATTTTGATAGAACATCTTTTAGATTTCCCTGAGATACTCCCTTAACACTCAAAGTCTTTGCTTAGAAGCATAGACTTCAATAGAAAACTAAAATAATTTTGATCATTTAAATCCAAAAGATGTTTTTAAGGCAGTCAATAAAAATGCATGCAAGACTTTAAGTGATGTTCAAAGTTGCTTTCATTCTCTTCTGATTTACTTTTAGTCAATATCACCAATAGCTAAACAGAAATTGTAAATGAAATTCAGGATAGAGGCACTGATCATTGACGATGGTGACTAATGAAGCATCTCCTGTTTGGTATCCTGTATTCAAATCACCCTGTACGTGGACAATTTTAATTTTTACAATAACACTTTTCTATCAGATTAGCACCATGGAGATGGTATTAGCTCTCTATTGTTGTGTGAAAAATTATTGCAAAATTTAGCAACTGAAAACAGCAAATGCACATAGGCTCACAGTTTCTGAGGGCCAGGAACCCAGTAGTGGCTTACCTGGGTGGTTCTGGCGCACGAGGTTGTGGTCAGACTGTTAACTGGAACCACAATCAGTACAAGGCTCAAAATACTCATGCGGCTGTTGGCAGGCCTCGGTTTCTCAGTTCTATGCTGCCAGAGGGTCAGAGGTGGCAGACCGTCACCACCTGGGCTTTTTATAACATGGTGGAGGGCTGGAAGAGTATTCGAAAAAGAAGCTGCAGTCTTTTAACCTAATCCCAGAAGTGGAATACTTACAACATTGTAAGTATTATAACATCTGTAACTGGTCACACTAGCCATCGTACAGTGCAATAGAGAGTGGACCTACAGAAGAGTGTGAACCCAGGAGAAAGGAATCACTGGGGACCTCCTTGGAGGCTGCCTCCTATAGAAATCATTCAATCCATAGTTTGTTAGTTACTTATAAACACTATGGTTTATCACACAATTAAAGATGGAGATTTGGAAAGCATGATGGCGGGCAGGGGAGGCCAAAATGAATTTCCTAGCTTGGTTGTCCAAATGGATCAAATCCTGCAGCTTACATTTAGGTGATTTTTTTTTTTTTGTATTTTGCTTTAAAAAGTGGTATTTTTCTAAAAATATAGAGGCATAACATAGATGGCCATTTTCATTGTGTATTATGATACTATATCCTTTAAAGAAAATAAAAATTGAAATAATGATTATTAACAGCCCAGAATGTCAAAACAATAGAGCACATAGCAAAAAATAGACCTGCCTTCGTTCCTCATGTAAGGATCCAAGTAGTTGAAATAACTAAAGGTCTGGTTCTAGAACTTTTTCTTCTTTAATGCATACATGTAGCATTAAAGTTTCACCCTCATGATTATTAATATCATCAAGCGAACAAAAGAGTGTTCTTTTAGCTGTGGGTCAGAAGCAAGATTCTCTTCAGTTTCTATTCACACGTAACAATTCACTGGCAATTTTTCTAGAAATACATATTCTCCTCAAGTGTAATATCCTTGGGAATAATAGCCACAGAACAAAATGCTGGGTTTGTAAAACATTTTGAGCTCTGTGGGGAACAAAAGTGGCAAGGAAAGTATAAATTATTATTAGCATCAGATTCACAATTTATTCTCCCCAAATCCTTAGGTCTGCCCTAAGGGAAGAAAGTTCCAATAAAGAACAGGCAGGGCCCCCAGCTGGTAAGTCGAGCTGCATCCCTGGGAGGAAACCTCCTCTGGGCTCCAAGGAGCACAGGGATCCTCTGTCAGGATTCCTAGTTTTCAACAGCAAAAATTATCTCTGACAAATTTAAGAGAAAAAGGAATGTGTCAAGAGGATAGTGGGCAGCTCAGAGAATCCTTTGGAGAAGTGGGCTTGGAAGATAGGCAGCCAATGATCATTCCAAACTAAATAAACAGGAGAGAGATTAAAAAACATGGCTTCCCCAATTAGAAAAAAAAAAAATCAGCCTTTGGCATGTGTGTCATAACTATAGATCAGAGACTAATGCACGTAAGCAGGAAACATTATCTACACATTCACTATTCAATATGCACTTCACAATATATATTGAGGCATGGGCCGGATACTGACTTAGGTATTGAGTCATTAAAAGAGTAATAGTTCAAAGCTGTTTCCCATATGGGGTTTATATCGTAATGAATTTTCTCAGATACAGTCCTGTTTACACCACTTTTATCAGCGTTACTGAAATTTTATCAATGGCTCCATTTATTATTAATGGAATTTTATCAGTAACTATTTCAGCTACATTCACCTCATTAGGTTTTTGTGCTTCTCTCCTATTCCCGCTGCTGCATGGTTGCTGGAATGTGGAAGCCATATTTCTATCTGGGCTTCTTTAATTTGATCCCGTAACACCAGACACGGAGAAAGAATAATACGATCAGATGTAAGCACTGAAAAATTTTCCTTCACAACAAAATGATACACAAAACCTTAATTTTAGGATTTTCTAAAAGTTGTTTTATGATGTAAAAACTAGTTAAATATTATTTTTAGTCACTACATGGAAGACAGTTTCTGTAATCACAAATATCAGTATTCCGGGGACTGTTACATACATCCAATCAGTAGTTTAATAAATTCCACTTTTTTATGAACTAATAAAATGTTATACATGAGGGATAGTCCCATCTGGATATTATTAGTAGATCCTTTGGAAATGATATAATCAGTCTAACACATGTTAAAGCAGGAGGCATGATTCTTTTATCTTTTATTTAGATTTACTTCAACTTGAAGTGTGTTGGAATCAGATGATAAAACTCTCTTGGAAAAATGGGCACTGGGGAATTAAGGGACAGAATGTTTGTAAGGGCCCTTGGGCTGGGAGAGAAAACTCATTAAATCTGACTCATGGTTTTCTCATGGTAAACTCACACAGGATGTTATTTCTCACAATGTATCATCTATTTTTGAAGGATAATTGTTAGCAAATTGCCAAATTATGAGACATATGGATGACTTAGCAAGTGGAAGGAGAAATAAGTTACTTCGGCACTAAAAAAGCAAGATGTCACAATATTAAAAAGTATATCCATCTAACCTAGAAGAATTTGAAAGCCATCTTGGAAGGCAAGACTTTTCTTAACCTAGGAGCTACATCATGGAAGAAGGGAACTTAGAAACACTCCAAAATTTAGTGGTACACAATCAGAAAAACTTTCCATGTAATCCCACTGTCTGTCCTTATCCCTGTATTTCTTGGAAAACTTGATCTTAGAAAAGTTCAGACCCTTCTCTTATGCATCAGATGTCTTTCCCTTGCTTCTACTCAAGGACATATCTCCGCCGTCTCCTCTCACCTGAATTATTGTCAAAGCCCACAAGTTGTCTCCCCACTTACGCCCTTGGCACTGTTACCCACAGTTTGTTTTCCATGAATCTGACAGTTATCTCTTAAAAATGAAAGTAGGATCGTACCATTTTAGCTCAGCTAGAGTAGATTAAGCCATTATAGTAGACAACAAGCCCACATTTTAGTGGTTCTTGACACAGGCTATGTATTAAAATCACCTTGAAAGATTAAAAGGCCAGTTATCTGGGCCTCGTAGTCAGAGATCCCAAATTAACAAGTCTTAGTGAATATTAAAAAAAAATATCTTCTTAAGTAAGTCTAAAGGGCCACCTGGATTGAGAACAACCATAACGCGTCATCTGATCCCACTATATCTTTGGACTAATGTGTTCTCCTGGTTCATTCTGCTTCAGTCCCATTAGGTTTCTTTGCTATTTGTAAAACGTATCAAACATTTGCTCACCTTTGAGTCTTTTCATTTGCTTAATTTTTTCCCTTAACTTTATTATGTTAGGACATAGTATATATTTGACTTGCTTGTTTTCTGGCATAATCCAGTAGAATACAAGCTCAGGAGGGATGAGATTGTTTTCCTGTTTTTGTCGCTGATATGTTCCCACCTCTAGGGCAATTTCTTCTCTTTAATTGGCTGTCAATAAATATTTGTTGAATAAGTGGTCTACTTTATAATCTTTAGTCCAGGACAAATACATGAAATACATAAAGACTTTTTCTTTAAAAGATGAGCTTAGGAGAGTGGAGATGGAAACATTTTTTTTTTTTTAATGTACTGATCTGAGTCATCAGTTGAATATCCATGTGAAGATGTTCACCAAGAAGATAAAAATATGACTTTGTAGTTCATGAGTGAAGCCAGGGGTTTAGGCACAATTTTGTAAACTCTCCAATTAGAGTTGACAGCTAGAGCTACAGGAGTGGATTAGAGTTGCAGTGGAGAGTGTTTAGGGGGGAAAGAGTGATTGATTTAGAAAAAGAACACCAGCCTTCACAAGAAGTTAAAGGGAAACATGAAACTGTAAAGCCAGACAAGAGGTCCAGTGGAAGCCCACTGAGAAGAGCTTTCTGCGTGAAATGCCAGGGCTTACTCTAGGTCCCTGACCAGAGCTCTCTACTCAGCCTGTCTCATTGATCCCTCTGCTTTCTCATGATCACTGAATGTAGACGCTAGGAAGGATCTCAAGTGTGATCCTCGTCCTCATCATGATGCCGTATGAGGTAAATGAAGCCAACAGAGGCTTCGATGTCTCTGCGTCAACAAGGGGCTAACAAATAGTCTCCTTTGTATTACTCAGGTGAGATCTGTGACTGCACCATGTGAATATATGCTGTACTTTGAGTTCCTGTGAGGTAATAATACTACTTTGTATTCAAAATGGAGTTTAACTGATAATGATAAGCATCTGCAAAGACTTCACAGCACCCTCAGCAGCAGGGAAATATGGAGTGGAAGGTGCTAAAACTGTAATTAGAACAAGGCATCTGTCTCCCAGCTCCTACAGAGCAGCTACTAATCAATGTGATCACTCGCTTTGAGTAAGGAAGTGCTCACCCATGGTTCTGCTGGACCCCTTCCCAGCCACTAGCAGACTGGATGCTGGTGGAAGGCACCCTTAGCTTGGAGAGACAGAAGAAAGTATTGCTGCTTAAGAAATGTAGCAGTTTACTTTTAAGAAGGTGTTTGGTAGGGGCATGAGCTGATTTACATTTCCTGTAAACTGCATATTTGCAGAACAATCTGGAGACCAATTATTACTAAAAGTATGGTTCATTCTGAAGCATTTGCAGACTGATTACCCAGAACTTTTGATTTCTCCTCCCATATGTTTACTTGCCCTTAGGAATTTTGCTCTTTTGGCAGGTTTATCAAGGAAGGTAAAGAAGACTTCATGCAATCATATAAACTTTCTATCTATTACCAATTCTGATTTAAGCACCATTTATCAATGTATCATCTATAAAATTCTTCTCTGAGAATCATCTTGGGGGAAAAAAAGGTGTTTAAACCCAATACATTGGAGAAATGTTGCATATCATATCCCCCTTCTTAGAAATTCACAATGCACACTAGGGTATTAAAGGCTTCTAGCTGTCCTATAATAAAGAAACTGTTTTAAACTCTGTTGAACCCAGCATTTCCCAAACTTATTTCTCTAGAGAGTTTTTTTTCTTCTTCTTTTCTTTTTTTTTTTAGGACATAAAACAGAATTAATGTTCCAAAGAAAAGACTTTAGTAAAACTAGATTAAATATTTCTTATCATTGACATTTAAATTATGCCTAAAATGAGGCAGAGAGATTTCCTGAGAATTTCTTCATCTTCATTCTCTATTACCACTGATAACTGCGCATTATGTAATCATTCAGGATAAGTGGGCCAGGATCCCAGCTCATTCTTCTTCTCAAAAGAATAAAAATATAAGTCAGTTCTTTTATCGTAATGATCAGCCAACTTAAAACTTGACTCCTATTCTCGTCCAGTTTAGCTCCAGCAGACATATTTCTAGCTTATGGTCTGTGTCCCCAACAGATGCCAATGCCCTGTGCCTCTGAGAACTCCACTTGCAGGCTGAGACAGTCTTCTTCTTGTTCGAATCTTCACAGTGGAGGATGGTCAGGAGCCAACTGTGTTTAGAATAATCTCCTAAGAAGCTGAAAAGAAAGCTTTACTCACCAGTGCATTAGGCTGTAATGATTTAAGAGGCAGAAATAAACTATGTAGCATATTATCCATTTCTAGAATAAACGTGTGAATAACTGTAAAGTATAAAAAAATAAACACGCTGACAACGTAGGTAGTGGAAAAAATCCGATCATTGACTACTATAACATTAATTGTCAGACTGCACATAATAAAATGCTAGTGAAGAAAATAGACATTTCTGAAGTATAAAAATCATATGGCCCAAGAAATAATCAGTTGATATGAAAGCTAAGAAAACTTGGGGAAGCCAGCAGAAATATACAGGCATTCGATGAAGAGGGCCAGAGGAAAAAAAAAACACAGGAAACTCACCAAATGATTAAGAAGTTTATGTTTTATACCTGAAAATTAAGTTATAAAGATATAAAATCCTTTTTGCCTTAGTAAAGATTATGGCTAGATTAAGGAGGGCTAGGACCCTACTTTTGTTTTGCCAGCTGAAGAGATATTTAGGCTGCAGAAGTAAAGTTCAGCCTTATTACCCACTTTTTAGATGATCTGGAGACATAAAATGTCCTGGAGATGAATTAGAGGGTATGTGTGTGTGAGTGTGAGGAGGTGAGGAGGAAGGAAAGAAGAGAAATCTAGAAGGTTTGCGATGACTAAAAGACCAAAGCATGTATCTGTAAGTATGATTGGATGTAACTCTGCCTTCTCAACGTCCTGAAGGGCTTTCGGAAAACAAACATTCCCAATGCTTGGTTTCTGCAGTTGGACACATGTTTTCATTTAATGGAATGATACACAGTGGAAGAAAGAAGATTGAGCCATTTGTTTTTTGCCTAAATATGAAACAATAGTAAGTGAATTAAGGAAGTTTTGCTATTTAACAGACATAAGGAGCAGTGAAAAAGAATTAATGTTTTGGTGCAAGAGATACTGTTATAAAGAAAATTTCTCTGCATTCTACCTTCAAAAATACAGATTACTATTGTTTGGATGCCAAACATATGTATTTTCATTCACTTTAATTCGAATTTATTGAAGAAAGTTTACACCAAGACTGTTCCATCTAAAGTTCTCATACTACTGGTAGGTGCTTATGGGCAGACTCAAGGTGTTAGATATTCAATCACATTGTCCATAGAATCTAACATCTTTCAAAACAAACTTTTTTGGGCATGGCTGACTAATTTTGTTGATCATTCTTCTACATTCATAGTCAATCTCTTACAGAATGGTAACTGTTTTGGTCAACGTTCTCCAGAGAAATGGAACCATTAGGGTGTGTGTGTGTGTGTGTGTGTGTGTGTGCATGTACAGATAGAGAGACAAAGAGACAGACAGAGATTTATTTTAAGGAATTGGCTTAAGCAGTTATAAAGGCTGGAATGTCAACAGTCTGTAAGGTAAGCCAGCTGAAAGAACCAATGGTACAGTTCAAGTGCAAAGGTGTCTGTTATAATGACAAGGGTTAAATGAGTTTAAAAAAAGGCAAAAAGATGGTGGTGATGTAATTGACAGAAACAATTGTAGAAAAGGAAAGCTGTCTATAATCAAGGCAAGATGAAACAGTAAGCTTTGGCATTGAAACCTAAGAACATCTCAGTGAGAGGGTTTTTTCCATATTTGGTATTATATATATTTAAAGAACAATGCTAAAATTATTACACATACACACACGGTGGTCTTACAAATAATGACAAATGCAACTAAAAAAAAGCTATTTATAAATAAGAACCACACACGTGCTTTTTAGGCTGCTGATTCACTTGTTTTACTTGAACAACACATCATATGTTCCTTTATTTTCCAATCATACTCCTGAGAAGAAATTTTACCATGTTACCCTGGGCTCATAAAAATCTAAGATAAATTCTAGATCTAAGTAAATAGGATTGAAGTGTCACCTTGCCAGTTGAAAGTGGGATTGTGTGAATTTTTCCACCATTTCAATAAATGCTGTCAAAAACATTCCACTTTGATATTCTTAAACCTAAAAAATTTAAGTTCGGTTACTGTTTTTGCAAAGACCGTATGTGTTGCCTCTAGAAACATTCTCTGTTCTTCTTTCTTCAATTCAACCCTGGTCTCCAAAGGATGTCTATATTATTCTCAAAAGTTGTTCCTCCTGCTTTAGACTCTCCAACGTTAGGGTGTCCACAGCCGGGCCCAGTAGCTACTTGTTCTAAATCCGTTCAAAATCCTTCCACCCTAACTGCTGGCACGGCCAAGTCCGGTGCCAATCAGATAGCCCATTGTTCTTGGTAGCTCATACAGCTGCTCATCAAATGCACAGCTGTGGCACTGACCTTTAATAATATTATTCACAGAATCAGCCTCATTTTATGAAACAGGCACATCCTCGTTTAAAATTCCCGAGGATCTCCTATTGGCTTTGTAACTGAGTCTGTATTTTGTTAAACAGTCCAGGAAGTTTTTTGTATCAACAATCAAATATTAGTGAAACTTGTCTAGGACTTTGTACCATGCCAGCTAATATAACCAGGATCAGTAATGGTCTTTCTGCACTATGAAATTCTGGCAAAGTAAAACAGAAGGGGCTTAAACGATTTGAGGAAATGTTCATATGTTGTGGTCTCAGCCTTCCTGGGGAAATAGACAATTAATATTAGGAGGTTTGTTTAAGATATGGCTTGAAACAAAATAAAATAAGTCTGTTTTTTTGAAACAAGGGAATGTTAGGCAAGTGAACATCTATCATTGTTTAGGTCATGTTTTTAGATATTTTGAGGCCTATTTTATAACTTCATAAGAATTGTGTGCAGTGTTTTGTTTTTTTTTTCTAGTAACATGACTATTCAAAAACTACAGATTCCCAAAGAGATGGGGTCTGGCACCTCCTTTTTTTTTAAATTTTACTTTTAAATTGTCATACTTTAAAATGGTCTTTTTTTTCTGATGTAGAATTGTATGAGTTTTAATACATGCATAGATTTGTATAACCACCACAATCGGAGACAAAACTCTTACATTACCGTCAAAAGCTCCTTCATGCTACTTAGGTATAGCGACATTTCCCTCCATGTGTCTACCCTTAAGCTTCTTTCTATACTTCTGTGTTCTTTGAGAATGTCATACAAATAAACTTATAAATGAGTAAAACAGATATGACCTTTTGGGATTGGTCTCTTTCACCTGGCATAATGCCTTTGAGATGTATCAATACCTTATCCCTTTCTATAAATGAATAGCATTCCACATACGACTTTACCGCATTTTTTTCCCCCATTCAACCCATTTGGGTTGTTTCCAGCTTGGGATGATTATAAATAGCGTGGCTATTAAAATTTTATGTGCCCATTTTTGTGTGAACATGTTTTCATTTCTCTAGTCTAAACACCCAAGAACAGTGATCTTGTAAGGGTGTCTTTAACTGTATAAAACACTGCCAGACTAGCTCTAAGGGAGTGGTATCATTGCTGGTTGGCCAACAATGTATAAGCATTCTAGTATCCTCTGTATCCTCATCGGTACTTGATATTATCAAGCAATACTTTGGTATTATCCAGATGAACCAACCTAATATGTGTATAATTTTATCATCTAGGGGTTTTAATTAGCACATCTATTTACTATTAGCATTAATAGTTAATGATGTTGAACAACTTTACATGTGCTCACTAGCCATCCCTGTGATCTTAGATAAGGTATCTGTTCAAGACTTTTGCTCATTTAAAAATTATATTGTATGCTTTCTTATTTTGAGAGTGCTTTATATAGTTTTAGGAGATGTCCTTAAATGATTTATAGTTTGCAAATATTTTCAGTCTGTAGCTTGTATTTTCATTTTCTCAATAATGTGTTTCACAGAGCAGACATTTTTTGTTTTTAATAAGTCATTTTATTATTTTTTTCTTTTCTTTTTCATTTTGCGGGTTGAACTTTTGGTTATAGATCTAAGATTCATGTGTCTAATCCCAGGTCATGAAGATATTTTCATTTTTTTAGCCAAAAGTTTTGTGGTTTTATATTTTTTATTCACACCTATGATCCACTTAGAGTAATTTTAGTGTGTAAGGTATGAGATATTTCGGTTGAAGTTCTTTCTTTCTTCTTTCTTTCTTTCTTTCTTTCTTTCTTTCTTTCTTTCTTTCTTGATTCACTGTGATTTTCTACATGGAGCATTTTATTTCCTTTTACTTCAGACTCCAATTACACATATTTATATGTTCTGATACTGTCACACAGGTCACCAAGACCTTGTTTGGCTTTGCTTTCTTTTACCTCTTCCCTTCATTTTGGATAACTTCTGTTGATTTAATTTTAAGTTCAGTGATGCTTACTTTGGTTATCTTCATTCTTTGGTTAAGCCCATCCAATAATGTTTTTTTTTCAGATATGATATATATCTTTACATTTTACATTGTACATATTGTACAGCATTTACTGTGTTTATTTATATTATGTTGCCTTATTATTATTGAGATTTAGCATTTGGTCATTCATTAGGACCATATTTTTTTTTTACTGTCTTTGAATATTTTTTCAAGACTGTATAGGTAATTCCAATATTTAAGTAATTTCAGTGTTGATTTCTAATTGTTGTTTTCTTTTTAACTACAGGTCATATTTTTTTCTAGTCATTTTAGATTGTATTGTAGACATTGAGATGAATATTGGTAGGAACTATGGATTTTGCGATCTTCTGAAAATTATTAATTTTTGTCCTAGAAGGCAGTTAGCCTGTCTGGAAACACATTCCAAATGACGTCTCTTCAGGAGAGGGGAGGCTGAAATTTGTGTTATATTCTTTCCAATAGTTGCTTCCCATTGAAACTCTGGGCATGAAGTTCAGGGGTCAGTGCAGCATCAGGTCAGGATTTATGTATAGATTTTGGAGGTTCATACAATATATCTCTTGGTTTTCTAGAATCTTCTTCTTCTTCTTCTTCTTCTTCTTCTTCTTCTGCTTCTTTTTGCGCACTCTGGTAACCACAAAATTTATCCACTGACTTCTCAGGCTAGTAAGGCCACCGCTTTCTGCTTGAACTTCAGCCACCTAGCATAGTATCTATGGGAGAGTGCCATCTGGTGAAAAGCTGCATAACACAAATCCCATCCAATGCATTTCCCGTAAGTATTGACTCCCTCCAGTTTCTGTCTGCTTTTGGCTACTCTCTAACTGCTTCAAATATGTTTTTAAAAATATTGTTCCAGAATTTAAAATTGTTAATTGTAGAATAATTAGTCTAGTACAAACCATGCCATTACCAGAAGCTGATGTTCAAAGGGTCATTTTTGAAATGATTAAAGTACAAAGACCAGAGTTGTTTGCTTGGGGAAACTTTAATGAAGCTACTTTGTGGAAGAAAAAAACAGCATAATTATAGTGTAGTGAGTCTGGGCATAATGATGCCAGATAAGTTCAGAGAATTAAGTCATCATTAACATTTTGATAAAGAAAGTCAAGCTAAGGAGTATTTTAAGTAAGGAACAATTTTATTTCACTTACATTTTAAAGGATCACTTTAGTTACTACACAGAAAGTGGAAGGTACATAGAAAGGATGAAAACAAAGTTACCAGTTAGTCCTTATGAGAGATGGTTGCAGTACAATCTATTTAGGACATAATTTGGAGGCTGGAGGTAACTAGCTGATGGCTTGGATGTGGGAATGTATATGGGCATGAATTAAAGGTGTTCCTAGGATTTGGTCTGAGTCACTAGATATCTCCTAGGAATTTTAATTGAAACCGAGAAGACTTTAGGGACAAAAGAAATGTGAAGAAATTTTAAGATTTCTACTTTAGACATCTTAAGTTTGAGATACCTATTTGATACTCAAGGAATGATATCCCACAGATAGTTTTATATCAGTCTGTAGGTGAGTGAGCAAATTAAGGTTGAGATATAAAGTTGGTAGTTATTACACAGAAAGACTATTTAAAAATCATGAAACTGAAGTAGAGAGAGAGTAGAGATAAAGAGAGAAGGGAGAGAGAAAGAAAGAGAGAGAGAGAAAAAGAGAGAACATGGGTTTGAGTCAAGCCCTGGAATGTTCCAACACTTAGAAGTAAAGCAAAAGAGTTCTAGAAGGAGTGGCCAGTTAGATGGATGGCCAATCAAAAGAGTGTGATATCATAAAATATGGAAAAAAAATTTCAAAAACCTACATGTTGGAAACTTGCAAATATTGCTCAGAGGAAGCTGAACATGATGAAATGGATATTATACTCAGTACCAGGGGAATCATTTGTGATTTTCACAAGTGTATTTTCATGTAACGAGGGGGCAAATCTTAGTTTTCATATTTAAGAATGAACAGGCATTGAGGAAGATGAGCTGGATAATATCAATGAACTTATTTTGAGAAGTTTCAGCGTGGAAGGTAGCACTAAAAGGCGGAATTAGCTGGAGCCGCAATAGGAAGGTAAAGAGGGTTTTTTGTTGTTTTACTTTTGTTTAGGTACTACAAGATCCTGTCTGATACAAATAAGTGTGATCTAATTGAGCTTTATTGAGCATTAAGTGAATAATAAGCATATAAAATTAACATAATAAAATGAAACAAAAAACAATCTAATTGTAGAGTGGAATAGTGGTTGCCAGGGGCTGGGTGGTGGAGAAAATGGGGAGATGTAGGTCAAGGATATAGACTTTTAGCTTTAGGTTAGTCATTTCTGTGCATCTAAGGTATAGTATAGTGATTATAGTTAATATTACTGTATTGTACACTTGAAATTTGCTAAGAGAGTAAGTTTAAAGTGTTCTTGCCAAACACAAAAAAATTGTTAACTATGTGAGGTTCTAGTGTGTTAGTTTGTCATAATCATTTCATAATGTATACAAATATCAACTCATTAGCTGTATACTTTAAATACATGCGATCTTTTCAATTATACCTCAATAAAGCTCAAAAAACCTCAAAAAACAAAAACAAAACATCAGGGGCAGGGCACCGTGTGGCTCAGTCGGTTAAGCTTCCGGCTCTTGGTTTCGGCTCAGGTCATGATCTGATGGTTCATGAGTTCAAACCCCACATCTGGCTCTGTGCAGCTGTCAGTGCAGAGCCTGCTTAGGATTCTCTCTAACCCTCCCTGTCTGCCCCTCCCCTGCTTGCTCTCTCTGTCTTTCTCAAAATAAATAAATAAACTTAAGCAGACAAACAAAAAACATCAGTGGTGCCTTGGGTGGCTCAGATCATGACCTTACAGTCTGTAAGTTCAAGCCTCGGAAGCAACAGGCTTTGTCCTGACAGCTGAGAGCCTGGAACCTGCTTCGGATTCTGTGTCTCCCACCTTTTCTGGCCCTCCCCGACTCGCATTCTGTCTCTCTCTCAAAAATAAATAAACGTTAAAAAAAACAATTTTTTTAGGGGCGTGGCTCCATTGGTTAAGCGTCCGACTTCAGCTCAGGTCATGATCTCGTGGTCTGTGGGTTCGAGCCCCGAGTCGTGCTCTGTGCTGACAGCTCAGAGCCTGGAGCCTGCTTTGGATTCTGTGTCTCCTGTCTCTGCTCCTCCCCTGTTGGCATTCTTTCTGTCTGTCTCTCTCTCAAAAATAAATAAACCTTAAAACAATTAAAGAAATTTTTTTAAAAAGCATCAATTTGGTACTACTTTTTGCTTACCATATTAGTAAAGTTAAAATAAAATAAAATGTCATGCTAACATCATGTATGGATACATAATTAGAAATCTACAACAAATAAAGCCACTTTGATCCCTTACTGATAGTAAATTAAAGAGATCTACGGATAGTATTCAATGTGCAGATGCGACCTTCTAACCTGCCCAGCCATGCCATCACACAATGATTGAGTCACTCTTATCAATGCCTAACACAGCACTATCTACATAGGAGATATTAAAAACAAGCAACCAAAAAAAATTTGTGAACTTAAAAAGTTAATATATATATATAAGAAACAACATTTTTCAAATAAAAATGAAATGATTTAACCCAACATAAAATTTGTAAAATAATAAAATGAACTAAAGATACAATGCCGTGTCCTTGCACAATGACTAAGGACTTCCGTGCTTTTTTGGTGCAAATGTAAACAGTAAATTGGTGGCAAAGTAGATGATGATTAGGGAAATAGAAAAGATAATACATGAAAGCTATGCATATCAAAAAATTTTATTCCAAAATAAAAGGGAGGTTTTTTTCCTAGCATACTATTCATAAGGAATTATGACTACTCTGATTTCATAACTAAATAATCTATTTTGTATGTATAACATGATTGCAAACTATTTTCTGTATAGGGTGAGGGGAAAAAAAGATTTGCTTTCCTATGTCCTGTATATTGGCATACTTCTATCTTGCTGTTTTGCTGGAAAGATTTATATTGGTCGTCCCAAAGATGGTATGGGCTATATGGAAGGATAAAAAGCACTCAATTAAAACTGTTACAAACAAATTTACTGGCAGCATAAACTCTATTGATTGGGTCTTGTAAATTCATAAATCAGATTTCTTCCATACACTCAGTCAAATCACAAAGCCAAAAACACATGTGAATTCCTACCATGTAATTTGTTTTGATCTTTCCTCTATATTTTTCTAAATGATTTCTGAAATGTGAGCTTTTCTGGGGGGGTGGAATTCTGATAATGAACACTCAACACCTATACCAGTCATCTCCTCAAAACAATACTTGTATACATTTTGTTCACTTGAAAGTCATGGTTTTATATTAAATAAATTCAATGAATATGTTTTTAATAAGTAGTATCATGACTTATTTTGTTTGTTCTGAGTAGCATATTCTTTGGTTCCCAGATAATGTTTTATGTCCATATGGTGACTCATTTTGAATAATTCCTGGCAATTGAAGTGACAATAGCTATTTCCTCATAATTCCCAACAGAGATTAAAAAGTGAAAAATTCAATCTTATGAATCTTTTCAGAGATCGTGGCATCTAATGAAAAAAAAAAACTGGGTGAATTTCTTTTTACATTTGGTTTCATTTCTTTGGCATTCTTTGAATAAGGCCATTACTAAAGTCTTATTTTCCTAAAAAATAAAAACAAACAAAACACTTAGGGCTCCTAAGCCTTTATGCAAATGGGCATAAAATGTGGAGAAACAGGTGCTGAACCTGAAGTCAGAAGAATTGGATTTCAAGGACAGGAGCTGTCGTCACTTTCCAGGTATGTTCCCTCGATTCATCCTAATTCTTGATTTTCTAAACTGCGGACCAGTGTTGTAGCGTCATGCTCTTCTTACGTCACAGGGTGATGGTAAATATCAGACCGAATGAAATAATGCATAATAGCGAACATTAATTGGGTGCCTCACAGGGGCCAGGTACTGCGGTGAACATTTTTTTCCCATGCCCAGTCACTTTTAAACCTCTCAACAGCCCTATGAAGTATGATTATGCTTATCTCATTTCACTAGTGAAGGAAGTCACCGTAAGAGAGTGTAAGGGACTTTTCCAGGTTACAGGGAGATAGTGGAGCCCAGACAAGGTCACGGGTCTTACGCTGTAGAAGCCCGTGCTCTTGACATTTGCGCTGGCTGAAATGCTGGCTTGCACATTCAAGCTCCCATCCTCAAAAGATTTAAAATGTTCTGAAGAAAGGGTTTCAAGTTATTTGAGAGTGTTTTGTTTTTTTTTTTTTTTTTTTTATCAAGTAACATGTTATAATAGCATTAAAAAAACCCTGGGGAGTCAAGTGAATATGATTCCTCCCTAATCTTGAGCAAGGCACTCTCTTAGCCTCAGTTCCTGCCGGTAAAAAATAAGAGAGCGACTAGAAAGTAATCTCTTCTAAATTCAACTAACACCAGATTGAAGAGAAGAGGGAGAAATGACCATTGTTTTCAAGGATAATGTTTTTAAGTTTGTTTGTTTGTTTATTTATTTATTTAGGAGAGAGACAGCATGTGTGCATGCAAGCAGAGAAGGGGCAGAGAGAGGGGGAGAGAATCCCAAGCAGGCTCCTCACTGTCAGGACAGATCCTGACTTGGGGCTCATTTCCATGAACTGTTGAGATCATGACCTGAGCTGAAATCAAGAGTCAGACACTTAACTGCCTGAGCCACTCAGGTAATTGTTTTTAAGGAAATGTGGTTTTAGTCAAATCTTGGTAGTATGGTGACCACTGTCCCAGTTTGCCCGGGATCCTGGGAGTTCTGAGACGTGGGACATTCAATGCTGAAACCCATAAAGTCCCAGGCAAATCAAGATGAGTTGGTCACTATCCGTAGAAGCTTAGATTCAATCTTTTTTTTTTTTAAATAGGTCCAAGCTTCGTTTCTACTACACCTGGTATCTCTTAATTCCATAATACCTTCCAGATGATCTGAGAGCCTCTCTCTATTGCTGTAGGTTCACTGCACTGTGCCAACAGAGAAGTTTTATTGGAATTCTGACCTCCATATATTGTTTAAATCAGAAGTAAACTGGAATATACAAGCAAAAAATCTTAAGTTTGTATTCCTTATCATTGACATTCATTTTTTGTTTTGTATTGTTTTTTAATTGCAAGCAAGAGAAGCTAATCCAAGACAGCATAAACAACAAAAACAATTCCTTTAGTCCGTTAGCATAATGGCAGGGGCATCTCACCTAAGCAAATGCAATGGAAGGTGAGGTTGAGTCTGAAGAAGGAAATGGACCCAAGACAAGGGGACTTTCTTTTGTTTCTCATTTGCTCTTGTATTTTCGTCCACCTCCCTCTTCCCAGCTTTGTGAGTGTCAAGTTCATGTGGTGAAAAACAGGACAAGTACAGCTATGGCGTTAACGTATGGCAGGTTAGGTGACAGACCTTAAAAGAGAAATTGTCTCTTTGGGTCCCTATTTCAAATTCTTAGGAAGGAAATGGATGCCGTCCTTGGATCTTTGGCTCAATCATCACTCTGAAACCAGGATGCAGGATCATACTGTAGGAACAAGACCACCAAGAATCACTCCTGTCACAAGTGGTATGCTTAGGCAGGGGCAGTTCCCAGAACAAGGAAAAGCTGGACAGACAATACTTAGTTCACAGTAATAAAATTAAAAAAGAAACAAAAAAACTCAGTTTACAGTGGCAGAAAATCACACACACATCTGTTGAAAACTAAAATACTAAAATGAAACTATAGGTTCATCTCTGGAGGTCATGGGGAACTTGTCTGGGTGTCACTTGCCTTCAACTTAAAGTCATTACTGTTTTAAACTGAAAATTTGGGCGCAGAATTATTGTTACACTGAGGCACAAAGGATCCAACACTATCATTCGTTGGGATTCTGAGAAAACAGGAACCTACTTCCTTCTCTATGAAGTTACGCCACCAATGTAATACTTCCATTTATAAATAAGAAGAGAAATCTTTGGATGGTTTAACCAAGTCAAAACAGTTGAGTGATATAATTCAGTATATTTTGATTCTGTATCTCAGAAGAAGTGGAAGATGCAGAAAAGCAAGCACTATTCTGCCACTTACCCATGGAAATTATAGGGTCAACTTGACTAGGGTCAACTTCTTCAAGAAGTCTTTTCTGGCAATTCCAGCTCATTTGTTCTTTCCTTTCTCTGGAACTGTTAATATTTAGAGTGAGTACCATTATGTCTTACCTCACTATATTTTAATTGATTCTACTAAGGTATCATTGTTACCTTAGTGAGAATATAAATTACTTGAGAGCAGGGCCAACATTTTTGGATGTTTTAATATTTCTCCTTTTCCTCTTGATCTTTATTTTTCTTTTCCTCCTAGTCTCTTTACTTTTGTTTTCTTTTTATGTTTTATTTATTTTTAAGAGAGAGAGAAAGAGAAAGAGAGAGGGAGAAAGAGACAAAGTACATGTTGCGGAGGGCAGAGAGAGAGAGAGAGACACAGAATCGGAAGCAGGCTCCAGGCTCTGAGCTGTCAGCACAGAGCCCGAGGCAGGGCTCCAACCATGAACCGTGAGATCATGACTGAGACGAAGTCGGACACTTAACCAACTGAGCCACCTAGGCACCCCTAGTCTCTTTTCTTACGATGGCTCCTTCACTATTTATGGAACAATAAATACATTTATAGAGCTATATACCTTTCATACCCTGGGCTGGAGCAAACACATATAGTAGGTAAGAACAAATATTTGTTGAGTGGTTACTATGTATCTGAAACTTTTTAAATGCTTTACACTGATCATCTCATTTAATTCTTCCAAAAACCTAAGGTATAGGTGTTATTATTCCCTTCATTTTGCAGATGAATATATCAAGAAATAGAGTTGAGTAATGTGTCCAGAACCCTAGGCAATAAGGAGCTTTTAAAACTTGGCATGCTCTTAACTCCATATAATATGCTATTTCTACACTTTAGGAATTTTAGACTTAAATAAATTATCCAAAAATTTAGAGTAAGCACACCAGTAATTTCATTCTCTGCTTCATTCCTGCATCCCATATTGCCTTAGTAGCTAATTGGAGCTGTACATATAGTGAGATTCTAGTAAATATATATTTTTAAGTAAACTCTCCACACACCATGGGGCTTGAGCTCACAACCCTGAGATCAAGAGTCGTGTTTTCTAGCAACTGAGTCAACCGGTTGCCCTTAATAAGTATTTTTGAGGTATTAATACTTTACAATAAAGAGTGTGTAGCAATTAAATTGTATTAACCTGGAATTTGCTTGCTGTGATCTGATCTTGTATTATAGAAGTTTGCTTTTTATAGTTAGAAATCTTGTACAGTTTAAATACTGATGACATACTGTGTTTCATTGCCAATATCTGACTAATTCCTTATACAGAAATGAAATGAAAATTACTCACTTCCTGTACAAAGCTTATGTATACAGGAATTAGTTTTAACCTAGCTGGGTCACAGAATGTGAAAAATGAGGCACATTCCCTTGCGAGGTCAGGGAGCATGCATTCCCCAGAGCAAAGAATTAATAAATAATTGAATGGTCAAGTTAATGCAAAAATATTTACACTATATATAATTTAACTCCAAACCATATTTTCCAGCACGCTCATAAGTACATATGTCATATTAGGCTTGGAAAATTAAGATGCAGAATTTACTAAGGGAATAGGATAACATTCAGAGTGGAGAATTTTATTTTAATAAGATTTTATTTCTTTGCATACAGCATCTTTTATTCTATACATACTATCTCAGCTCACTTTCAGTTATACCCAGATACTCTGTAAAGTCCTTCTGATATGTTACCTAAGTTAGTGTCATTTCAAACAGAAAGAAGGGGGGTGTGGCAAACTTTACTGCACTTATGTTAATTCTTTGTTATCTTCCTTTGATAAAAACAAACTAAACAACAACCTAAAGCTAATTATTCCAGTAATAATAAAGACATCTATTAAAAAAAAAGAGATAGGTTGTTCAAAGTGTAATGGTCTCCCAAAAGTTTCGCTTGAATAGGAAAATATATATTTTCCTTGAATGGTCAAGACTTGACATTTTTTGTTGCTCTATTTTAAATGATGATGAAGAATCAACCCTTTGGCATGGAACCACAGACCTTATGAGTCCCACCTAATGCTTCAGAAGAAACTGAAATCTTTGTCCTTGCGGGAGGCAGGAAAACACGGCAAAAAATGCTTAGTTCTTACAACAAAGACGGCCACCTGTGCCCCCTCAGAATATGGGCGTGCTCATTGGAGAAAGTGGAGAAGGATGGAATATTCTAATGATTCTACTTGTTTCTCTTGGTAGAAAAGCAAACATCGACAGCAATACAGAGAACATATGCCACTGTGGAGGTCCAGAATTCTATAAAATCTTGTTGGCAGAAAAGAATCTTTGAAAGGAAGGGGAATAGAGAATCATCAAATGTCAGCTTTTCAAGGCAATTAGATCATTTTGCCCAAGGGGAAGTTGAGGCATAACTCGTAATGGGAGGTGCTCTGTGCCTTCCAACCTCCAGAGTCCTTATTATATCAGGTGGCTTGCATATCTCATGTGCTCCTATTAGCAAATGAAATGCCTCCTCTCCTATCCCTCACCCCTTAAATTCCTTTAACTGCAAGCAACTTATTTTGTAATTCCAGGAAGAGTGGCTATAGATATTCTTTGAACTTCCCAAGATATGCAAGCTAATTCTTTTTGAGCATAAGAGAATGTTTGTTATTCTGCTTATTCTATACACAAGATGCTTTCTTTCTTTATTTAAAAAGACTCTTTTTTTTGAAAATTTATTGATTTATTCCAGAATTTCCCTAGCCAGTTATGCAGTGGCACAGAGACAAAAATATTCTCTCTTGAAGCTTCATGTCTGTAGGGAAGATTATTAAGATATTGAATTCTCTAGACATAAAATCTTTGATTATTTATGGGATTATATTCAATAAAATATTCTAGCACTGAATTAAACTGGGTGCATGCACAGATGAGTATCCTGAGGTCTTTTAAGGTTTCCCTGTCTGACTCCACTCTAACTTTGCAACTTGTTATCCAACTTTATGACCCAAAACCCACCCAAGCAGTCTAAGCCCTAGAAATATTTTACATTATGGAATTTTATATGTATATATATGTTTTGTGCTAACCACACTACTTGCAATATTCCATTCCATATTCATTGCAGCCCTCTAAGTTAGATAGTATTCTTTTCTGCATTTTCAGATACAGTGATCAGGGTGTGGGATTTACTACATTTATAATAAGTGGGAGAACCAATGTTGGTACCCATGTCTGTCTGAGCCCAATATGCCTGCACCGAATCACTATGCTACACTGAAGTTCAAATTAGCTCTTTATTCCCAGGACACATGATGTCCTGTTATGTCCCCATGTCCTTAGGTATACTAGCCTCTAGAATTGGTCTCGGACCAATATTCAGTCTGACATTTTCTACTACTGAAATAATTTCACACCGTAAGACCGTCACCACTGTTAATTTTTATATGGATCTTAACTTCAAGGTTCTAATCAGAATTAATTATATCCATTTATTCTCAAGTAGTATTGTAATGCCTATGAGAGTTTGAAGTCAGTACATCAATTCATAAACTGCTTGAGGGCAGAACTAGAATTTGCTTGTCTTTGAATCTCCATGACCTACGTCAGTATGTGGACATAGATATGGACTCAAAGTAAATTGATTGGATCTAATTGAATAAAAGCCTGCGGCAGAATACATTTCATAGCCCCTTCCCTATTTGTCATCTGATGTTGCATCAGAAAAAGAACAGTTTTGTGCCCAAATAAGGTATCCATTCCCCTTCGGTGAAAAACTATTCTCTTGTTTTCCTTGTAAGTTTTTATTCCCCATGCTAAATCTTAACTAGGCTTATTTCCATACGGAAATTTTCACATAAGAATGAACCAAAGATGAGCAATTAGATATTCAAAACAACGTGTAACCATGTATGTGTGCTGTGCGAATGTGAATGTGTATAATCAAGGAGTTACCTCTCAGGAACTGGGATATCTTTAGACATGCTGATTATCACCCACGCACCCCAGGAAAGATCTTTTTGTCCTTCTGCCAGTTTCTGATTTTGTGATGGGTGTGAAATGACAAGATGCCATTATAATTTTGTTTGCCGTCAACGGCCTTATGGGATTTGATGAATGTGTCAAACAGGAGAGTATGTAGCCGCGCTTTAAGAAATAGAACATTCGTTTCATGAGGTAAATGTTGACACTCTTCAATTTTGTTAGGGAAACTCCTGGAACACCTCAGAAGGTGAAATTCTTGTAGGGAGTCTGTTGGGCATTTAATTTTCTAATCCTTCACCCCATGGAAAGCTAATTTAGAGTGTGCCCGGATTTCCAAATATCTTACCCAGAACAATAGCAATAATAATTAGAAGAGTGGCGTGGCAGTGATTCAGAAGTGCCTCCTTTGGGGTTGTATTTGAAATTGGATATGGACTGTATATGCGAGGAAGCCACATTTAGTCAAACAGGGCCAGATCAAACCAAGCTTATTTTTGGTAACAACTGACCCTGTTGTTACAGAAAGAAGTATGTATTTATGCTCTCAAATACTGAGATATTTGTCAAATGCTGCCGGGCTTATGTAACACGTGCGTCTTCATAAACTAGCAAATACAGTAATGTGCTCAGCCACTTTGGAGGTGGTTAAGGGTGACACCAAGGGGCTTCTTGTCAAGATGGAATATTATTTGAAAATGTTGTCATACCTTCTGTGTGTCAGTCCTGTCAGGAAGCAGAATCCGGTTCAGATAGATTCAAAACAGAGACTAAAATTAAGGAATTGCTTGTAGACACTGAGGCAGGGGAAGTTATTGCCACCCCAACCCTAAAGGAAGGAGAGGAAGAAATGAAACCATGAAAACAGAAGCCTGTGAAGAGGGGCTTCTGGACAGGAGCCGACAGAGGCTTAGTCATGGAGGGATACAGCCCCTGACAGCAATGCAGTTCGGGGCAGAGTGGGAACAAGGAAGATAAAAATTCTTTCTGTTTTGCTCTCTGATCTCCTTGTGCCTGCCTTGGAAAAAATCCAAGGATCTTAGGTAACAGACTGTGTACGATTCAGCCCTTTTGAAGTATAGGGACAGAGAAGGGCAGATAATCAAGCTAAGAAGAGAGGAATGCTAACAAAATAGAACCAGCACATTCTCTGGTCAGTCCTAAGCATGAGAAAAATAAATAAATAAATAAATAAATAAATAAATAAAGAGAGCAGAAAACTTATATTTGGAAAAAGATCAAAATGAACTTATTTATGGAGCACAAATTGGACAGCGATATTAAAAAAAAAAGTGAGCAGGAATAAACCTGTAGACCAGTGACTAGTGGTTTAATACTGGTGGTGAGCATGGTCATAAAAATGTTCAGTGCCTTCTTTAGAGAAGGGGGCTAGAGCTAATACACTTCAATTAGTGTTGTGAATGTCATCTTGTCTCAAAGGGGCAGCTCAAAAGAATTTTATGTCCACTGAGACACAGCCTTGGGGATCAGCCAATGGTTCAAGTTCAAAATGAGCCGTTCTTACAAAACTTACGGAAAAAAAATAATGTTGAGAAAGACAACGAGCAAAAAATCAATAACAAAAATGACTTCATTCCATATTCCATTGGCTTTGTGTTAAAATTTGTGACATTTTAATTGAATGCAACCATAGTTAGGATTCTCAATGATATGAGAAATAGTAATATAAGTTGTAAAACACATGAATTTATGAGCCAAAAATTGAGAAATAAAACAAAAATATATCAATAATGTAATGAACATAAATATATATTTGGATAGTTAAGCTCCATAGGCTTATAAACTCTATACACTAGTTGATACAAGAGAGTTAATACACTTGAAGGTGATACTGTGGCATTCCCCTCCAAGGCATAAAGATACATGTGTGTATGAATGTGTATATATTCACATAGAAATTAAGAGTTATTGAGGCTATGATTGAGAGTCCCAGCATACAACGAATGAGAGTTGCATGGAAAGAAAATAGAACACATAGCAGAGAAGTTACAACTAAAGAGGTAGCAGATAACATTTTTTCAGAATTGTAAAAAGACTTGAGTTTTTAGATGAAGGGGCATGCCAATCACCAAGCAATTAAAATAAATAAGCCCATTTTTGTTCCATTTGAGCAAAACTGCAAACATCAAGGGTAAAAAGACAATCTTAAAACCTACCACAGTCATTTCCTACTAAGGAATGAGAAGTAGAATATTGGCAGACTTCTCATCAGCAACAACATATGTTGGATAGCAGCAGATATATCTACAAAATACTTATGAAAACAGAAATCGTACTTAACAAAATTAGCATTCAATAGAGTAAAAAATTAAAATATTTTAGGTGTTTCAAAGATTAATAGGATTTACCACATGCAGATCACCACTAAAAGATTTATTAAAGGATTTGAGGGAGGCACCCGGGTGGCTTAATCTGTTGAGGGTCAGACTTCAGCTCAAGTCATGATCTCACCATTAGTGAGTTCTAGCCCCATGTAGGGGTCTCTGCTATCAGTGATGAGCCAATTTCAGATCCTCTAGCCCCTTCTTTCTCTGAACCTCCCTGTTCTCATTCTTTCTCTCAAAAATAAACATTAAAAAAAAGATTTTTTTTTGAGTTGGAAACATCAGCAAATCAAGTAGACAGGGAGGGGCTCTAGGAGTTTACTTGGGGAGGCATATCTGTTTGAAGCTTTTTAAGTTTCTGAGTGTGTGTGTGTGTGTGTGTGTGTGTGTGTGTGTCTGACCATACATAGTACTTGCTAAATAGCATTCCAAAAGACTTGGGTAGATCTGAATGTTTGTGATGTCTGAGTATCAAGGCCAAGACCTCAAATTATATCTATGCATATAAAATATACATATTAGATAAGGCAAATACTACTGTTAGACAAATCAAACAGGAAGGAAGGTGGCTTTTTAAATTGTTTACTTGTTTATTTGTTTACAACTTCCATGGAGGATGGGGATCCTGCCAAATTCTCCTTTTCTTCCTTTTTTAAACTGAAATATAATTGACATATAACAGGATATTTTTTTGTTAAGGAGAAAAAAAAAATCCCAGAGGGAAAGAATGGGATATAAGAAACAGGAAGCAAAGAAACCAATTGGTAGGTATAACATGATGGTAAATTTAGTTGGCTATTCATTATAAAAAAGGAGCAACATAATCTGTGTATAAAAATAAATAAAACTAAAACTTTAGGCAATAAGAAAAAGACTGGGAAAGTGTGGGGTTATGTCATAGTTTAAATTTGTTAAGATTCATGTTGTCTTTGAGAGAACATTAGGAAAAATGGATAACTTCAAGAGTTTTATAAATAAATATGTATAACTAAGCATGCAGTTTAAAAAAATGTCTTCTCCAAGTTTTAAAAATTTGGGAGAAACCAAAGAGGAATATATTTGTAGTATCCAAACTATTAGAAGGATACAGAGGCACAATTAAGAATATTATTAATCCAACATGTATAAGGGGAGAAAGGAAGAAGCAGTGAAAATATCTGATGAACAGAAAATATAAAATAGGTACAATTACATCATTAACTTCAATAAATGTAGAATATATAATATTAATCATATAAAATTAAAATCCAGCTATAAATTGTTTACAAGAGACTATTTTAAGATAAAATCATACAGGTCAACTAAGTCAATGGAAGAAAAATGATACATCATTACAATTATGAACGAGCCTGCAAATAATGTGTAAGTATTTTTGTAATAACTTGATAATAAACTTTATGTTTTACCAAATTTTTCATGAAAAATGATGGCATGGTTAAAGTAAATTTCATGTTACATGTTCATCATCACAATAAAAAATTGTATATCTCTATTATTCCACTTAAATAAAGTCCAAGACAGATTCACACACACACACACACACACACACACACACACACACGACAGGATTTATCGGAAAGGCAATGTTGGAGCAGATTACTCAAAGTGTATGTAATTTTGTATTTAATTAAGAGGATGTAAAAAATCCAAGCATGTCAGCAATCACAAGTAATGTAAATGGACTAAACTAACAACTTAAAAATAGAAATTGTTATAGTATATTTTAAAACTTTAAACCCAATTCAATAAATGTTAATTTATAAAATAAATGTTAATTTGTTAGTCCCATAATTATACCTAAAATGTAAGGAACATGGAAAGATTGAAAACCAAGTAATATAGACACTAAATTAAATGGAGTAATAGAAAAATATATTCAGGGAAATGAATATCTACCAGGCTAAAATTTTAGACTAACAGTACTAAGGATTGCTGAGGATGTACAAAAATTGCACAACTCAAAGGAATGCTATTGGCATCTAGTGAGGAGAGGCTGGGTTTGCTTCTAAATATCTTAAAATACATAGGACAGGCCCCAACAAACATTTATCTTGCCAAAATGTTAACAATGCTGAGGTTAATAAACCCTGATATAGACTCGACAGAGTTGTGTAGAAACATCTATCCAAAGTGATGGCATCTATAGGAGCTTATGGATACAGGACACTTTGCAATTGAATTTTGAGAGTTGACTTGCAACGTATTTTGCCTTTTCTGGTCAGAGTGCAGCGGGTCCACGTCAAAATTTTATTGATAGCAAAGGCAGCAGTATCTGTTTCCTTGTCAAGAAAGTAAAACCAGAATTTCTTGTTCTTCACAGGAGCAAAGTGAGACAAGAACTTCTCTCTCCTGATTGTTTATTGGTAAAATTGGATAATGCTAACAATTTAGGATTGCCTATCACAGATGGTTAAGATAGGTAGTGTTTTACTCTCTGTGACCAGGAAGTGACAGTTGTAGCGAGAACTGACCTCATCATATTTACTCAGGCAGCTAAACACAAGATGCTGTCACTGAAAAGAAATAGAGTTTTATTTTCAGAGAAGACACAAACGTCAGTTAACCTTAAAGATTTTTTCCATGTTTACGTTCTTGGTGCAAATGGAAAAGGCCAATTTTAAAATTACAGAGAAATGTAATGATTAGAAGTGAATATATTATTTTTTAGTTATAATACTTTCATAATCAGGATGATATAAGGATCCACAAATAAATAGCAAAAATTGATCTAATCACACTGGTTATTTAAATATGCTCAACTTATCACACAAACAATAGCTGTGGTATTTGGTTTTTGAAATAAACAGAATGACTGAATCATCCACGGCAACGTTTCCTTCCTTCCTCTCTCTTCTTTTCTTCCTCCTTTCTTTTTCTTTCTTTCTTTCTTTCTTTCTTTCTTTCTTTCTTTCTTTCTTTCTTTCTTTTTCTTCTTTCCTCTATTCATAGATATATGAATATTTATCTGCCTAGAGGTACATGCAGATATACCTACAGACAGATAGACATACTTTGCAAAAAAGTTGTGAGTCCTGTATTGACAGTTAAACAGTGAGTGTCGTATGGTGAAGGACGATGATTTATAATTTCTTGGGGCGCCTGGGTGGCGCAGTTGGTTAAGCGTCCGACTTCAGCCAGGTCACGATCTCGCGGTCCGTGAGTTCGAGCCCTGCGTCAGTCTCTGGGCTGATGGCTCGGAGCCTGGAGCCTGTTTCCGATTCTGTGTCTCCCTCTCTCTCTGCCCCTCCCCCGTTCATGCTCTGTCTCTCTCTGTCCCAAAAATAAATAAAAAACGTTGAAAAAAAAATATAATTTCTTTACAGATTTTCACATAACATAGTATCAGGAAAAAATCTAAGTAATTGGTAGACACACGAAATACGTATTTATCATAGTAGTTGAACAAATTCTGTGTAATTCTTTCTGACAATTTTATAGGCAATTCACCATACAGTAAAGAAAGATCTGTAAAATAAAACGGAGCCTCCTATCTCTTCTCTGTCATAACATACGATTTGCACTCCATATTAATGTACAAAATGTATAAGGTCTTGAAAAATGCCCTGTTCTCCCTTATTATAGAAATTATCTTTACAGTTGGATGGAACCGAAAACCACACACCTAGTGGTGGCATTGGTAGGAATTTGGTGACAAGGGCAGAAATTTGTTGAATCAAATGGCCGACTTTATGGGTTGTAAAACTGCCATATGGATTAACTATGGAAATCTAGGAAGCAACACGAAAATAAAACAAGACCAAAAACCCCACGTCGTTTATATATTTAGATTCTGCTGTTTAGAAAGAAAAAAACAAAAAACCAAAAACAACGCCGATTTCTGTAGCCTAAACTGCTCTTCTTTTTCTGAACGGTTAGGATATTTTTCCCGCAGCTTGGCTTTACATGTCAGGTTTAGTTCTTCATTATCAAGTTCCAAAACATCTAAAGAAATAAATAGCTGCAGAGAATCCTGTTGCCTAAATATCACTCATACACAAAACTTATCTAAATATAGTTTCGAAATCATAGAGTGGGAGGGTGTCATAATCCCGCCTGTGAATCTGAGAAGTGTAAGACACTAAGGAAGCTGTCTTAAGAAGTATCAGAACATTATTTCCAGATTTTTCAATTCTTTGCACTGTATGTAACATGGCTGCGCTTGGAACTTTGTGAAATGTAACTGATTGAGACTGTTACTGCGTGAGGTAGTTTGTCCAAGGAAAACATGATGGTTTGTTATCTTAGTCATGAGAATGACTTACACAGCGAATGGCCCATCTGTACGGGCTTGGAATAGGAACAATACAAATGTCACATTTGAACTGATTTTACCATTTTACATGTGTTCCTGTAAACCACTCGTAAAATCCATTTTTGCAGTTGATCGCAGTAACTGGGTTTCCTGAACATGTTTCTTAGAAAGGAGCTTTCTACTTTTTTTTTTTTTTTTCCCTTTTGCACTGTACACAGATGAGTGAGCTTGATCTTAAACAAACTGAGGACCTAATTGTCGCATTATCAGCTCAATTCGGGATACGGGTCAAAAGGGCAATGTGCGGCACACGGGGCAACTCAAGTTCTTGGGGTTTGTTGCTGTCTTTATGTCAAGAGGGAGGAGTCTAAGGGCAAAAACAAAACCAAAAACAAAACAAAACAAGCAAAAAACAGACTATTATATGCTTTAATTGACGAATTCCAGGAAATCCCTTGAAGTTCACTATTTCTAGATTCACTGAGAAAAATATAATACTGGGGTGACAATTGAACTTTCTTTATGCATTTCTTGCCTAGTCCTCATGGCTTATGTTCAGAATAGGCAACTATACAATGGCAAAATACTGATGACGCTTGCTTAGGTTTGGGGTTGATGGAGGATTGGGGGATAATAGCTAAAGCATACAATGTTTTCCCGAGGTGATGAAAATGTCTTAAAATTGATTGTGGTGATGGTTGCACAATTCTGTGACTATGTTAAATCCATTAAATTGTACACATTGAATGGTACGTTATATGACTTGTGTCTCAAAAAGATGTTCAAAATAACCTCTTTCCAGACACATTGCATAAGATATTGTTTAATCTAGTGAAAAGTATAATTAATATGTGTTGAGTATTTTATATGTCCCAGCCGGTATCCCAGATACAGTATGCATATTTGATGCCTTTCAGATGTTAATCTCAATCCTAACAACCCTATGGTATTGGTGAGTTGTTATTGTTATTATTATTATCCTCATTTTATTGTTGAGAAAACTGAGACATAGAGAAATGAAATAACTTCAGCACACAATAACACAACTAAATAATACAACTAAACTAGATCCCTCCTTCCTGGTGGAAAGCAGAAAATTCAATAAAACGGGGCATGCTGTAGTGACAGTAGTCCTTACAGACACTGATATTCAATTTTTAACACTCTCCCAAGCACCGCGCAAGAGCTATGTGCTCTGTCTTTTCTCAGGTTACAAAGCTTTATTTGAACCTTTCAGAGCAAAATGGCTTCGAATGATAGAATTGATACATGAGAAGGTACACCTGTAAAGCAACTCTAAAACAGCTCCTACATTTATTTATATAAATCACAAATTCTGTGTATTGTTTGTAAATGCACTTTAAAACTAGATTCGGTTCACCAGAGAAACAATTTTTTGAAATTGTCTCAGGCTTTCAGCTGACTTCAATATCCACGCAAAGTTCTTGCATGTGTTAGGTGGTTATGTACATAGAAATATGAAGATAATAGATGAGGCACAATTTCCAGAGTGAGAAATGAAGCCGAAAGGTGATAAAGTTAGGGACTGAGAGACAAATTACTTTCTTAATTTGTGAAATAAGTTATCTATCCTGTGCGAACCTGGGTTTTACAGTTGTGATCTAAATTCTCAAGTGAGCTTAAGAAAGAGGTTTATTGGGGCGCCTGGGTGGCTCAGTCAGGTAAACGTCCGACTTCAGCTCAGGTCACGATCTCGCGGTCGGGGAGTTCGAGCCCCGCGTCGGGCTTTGGGCTGATGGCTCAGAGCCTGGAGCCTGCTTCGGATTCTGTGTCTCCCTCTCTCTCTGCCCCTCCCCCGTTCAAGCTCTGTCTCTCTCTGTCTCAAAAATAAGTAAACGTTAAAAAAATAATTAAAAAAAAAAAGAAACTTACAAAAAAAAAGAAAGCGGTTTATTAAGGAATATAAGATAAACACAAACATTCATAGGGAAGAAATAAAGTCCAACTGAACTCTGAGCCGTAAGGTCATGAATCAAAGCTTCTTGCTCTGTCTTGCAAGGGGGGTTGCACGGTTTTTCACGCATCTAGATCTCTTATGACCTTGTCTCCATCTTTTACCCTCTGTCTATCTGCTTCTTGGGGTAACTTGTGTTCTATATGTCCAAATGTGGCAGTTTCAATCCCAATTTTATTTTATGTCATAAGCCTGACAACACCGGCTAACTATTGACTGTGTCTTTGAATTCTAAATCTTGAAATGAGTCACTACTAAGACAATAGGTGTCTAATTTGGGGCTGGATGTATATCTCATCATGGCTGAGGATGTAGAATCCTACAGTACATAAATGTGCCCTTCCAAAGTGTACAGACAGGGCAATTTTCCAAAAGGGAAGCTGGCATGGGCATCTACAACGAATGATTTGAGAAAATACATTTTTACCTTTTTGTCGGAAGTTGCAGGCTGAAGGACTCAGTAAGCCATATTTCCAGAAGTGCGCTAGCTTTTTGTTCCTTCTTAAAGGTTATGTCTTTGTTTGTTTGTTTGCTTATGAATATCAAATTTTATTAATCCTTCATCACTCACAAGGTAGGTTACTCAGAATTAGCCCTTGTCCATACAAAGAATTAAAGCCTTTGAACCCTTAAGAACAGAAGAAGCCCTTTGTTTTGGAATGCTTGTAAGACAAACAGGAGGAGACCAAAGTTTGAGAGTGGTGGACAATCATTCTTCCTGCAACTTTTGTGTAATGAATTGGAAAGGAAATGCCCATCGTGTGCAAAAGGTGAAGAGCTCTGAAGAGGAGTCTAGGGGAGGTGAAAGAAAAGAATGTAAATGTTTGATTCCTGAGAGATGATCCCATGCATTACAGAGGCCATTACAAATTGATTGTTTTTCTTGGAACACTTTATTTTGAACTTTATTTTTCATTCATCTAAACATCCTTCAAAATATATTTCTGGACAATAAGGAGGACACTGTTATCACGGCTTATACGGTGACGATCGTTAAAATCTAATCTAGGGAGGGGCACCTGGGTGGCTCAGTTGGTTAAGCGTCTGTCTTCGGTCAGGTCATGATCTCACAGTTTGTGAGTTTGAGCCCCGCGTCGGGCTCTGTGCTGACGGCTCAGAGCCTGGAGCCTATTGGGATTCTGTGTCTCCCTCTCTCTCTGCCCCTTCCCTGCTCGTGTCTACTTCTTACTACTTCTGCCCCTTCCCTTCTTCGGGTGTACTCTCTGTCTCTCAAAAATAAATGAATATTAAAAAAATTAAAAAAAAAATCTAATCTAGGTATTAGAGTTCCCCGCCAGATACAAATAATGTGGTTGTAATGCTGTTTTCGAAGAGCTCTGTGGAAAACTGATACCTAATGTTCCAAACATTATGATGGGAGCCATTCAGTCACAGGAGCAGGGGGTTGCCATAGAAGATGGAGTTCGAACACTGTAATGTTTGTATCCTATCTCTCTAGCATCGCTAAGAATTTCCTGTCCTCCCAATTCCTTTAGTTATTCCTGGTTATGTCTAAAGAAAGAAAGCTAATATTTTCTGATCTGAGCTAGTGCCAAATATCAACTTGATATTGATATCAAATATCAATATTATAAAGTGTGAACTCAGGCTTAAATTTTATGTTTGAGAAAGCATAATTTCCCCAAACAAGAATTAAAATAAAAAGCTAAAAGAGGAGAAATTCTAAGTACTATTGTTAGCCAACTTTTTGCATATTAAAACAAATTATCGCAATGTGCCTATTATAGGAAAATGACAGCAACATTAATGATGCGATAATAAAGACTGGGATCCTGCCATGATTTCCTGTAATATACATCTGTTTTTTTTTTTTCCAATGTGGAGTTAGTCTTGGCTTAAGTTTTCAAAGACTTAAAAAAAACTTGCAAAGTAACAGCTCACAAGAATTGGATTATAATGGCAACATTCAGACATTAACAAAAATATTGTATTTTGTTGAATTATCAAAAAAAGACGTGTCACACTCCTTTCGCTCCAAGCACATAGCTGATGTCTTCAAAGTAATTTACTTTGATTTGATATTTAATGAAGACTTTTACGTTGGTGAAAATTCAGTTGTTGGAGAAAGTTCTTTACCATTTTAAGACATGCAATATTAACTCTAGGCTTTTTCTCAAGGATTTCTATTTTGTAGATGAAATATCTCTGTCATAGATCGAATTTCTCTGTCGTAGCTCTATTTCAATCACATCTTGGGGACTGACAAGATTGGAAGGTCCTGAATGTCCTTGCAGAGAGCAGCTAGGATGAAGTGACCGGTTGTCTTAACCTGGGTTCTAGGATAAGAAATTAAGAGAAAGACTAAGGGCTACAAAGTCAATATTTTAAAAGGGTGATTATCTTTCCAGATTTCTGTATTGTCTGATCACTACAAGTACACACTCTAAGATCTGCTTTCCAGACTTGCACAGCTGTTAAAAACGTGTGGGACTATCAATTTTTGTTTTCTGCATTACAATCCAGAAGCATCTTTAACTGAAAACCCAAACTTTAAAAAGTGTCTTCTTTTTTGAGAGTTTTTTAGTTCTATCCCAATGTAAGAAAGTTAAAGAATTTTTCAGTAGCTATCATATGTAAAATGGACACAACTAAGTTCTTAGTATAACCCAAATCACCCAATTCATTTATTTAAAAGTAGCTGAATTTAATAAGAACCTTTCCTTGTAGGCTGCATGACTCTACGTAATGTTACATAATTTGTTTATTTTTTTAATTTTTAAGTTGGTAGTTTTGGCATTTCATACGCCAACAAAAATGCAGAGTTGTTTTTAGATACCACTAATGAGTCGGCTTTTGTTAAATGGGAAGAAGGATTGTAAACAAAAGTGAAGTTGAAATATTATATTTTTCATGCTGAAGTGCTATCCAGCACTGAGGAAATTCATTTAAAAATTATTTGGGATCCTGAAAGAAATCTATTAGTGTCTGGAAGTATGTTGCCCATTTTTTCCTGGGAAATATGAAAAATTAGCTAGAGTGTTATTAACTGAGGAAATACAGAGCAAGAAGTGGAATCAAAGGACATTTCCTAGTTTTCTTGTCCCTTTTACTTGAGGCACTCATCTACTTTAAACAAGTTGGAGAGAGGATATTTTTCTTAGAGTCCTGGACTTGAATAGATTCCATGTAGTTAGAAAGTAAAAGAAGGTGTTTCTGCTAGTGGGCCTCTCAGATTCTTTCTTGGGCCATAGGATGAGGTGGGAGTTCACAGAGATGAGTGGAGGAATTCATGCTTCAACAACTCGTAGAACTTGGTTCAATCCCATTTTTGCTAGATGCTAACTGTGGGTGTTCTTAGCAAGTTACTTGCCTGCTTCCATGAGTATCTTGTTAGAGAAATATGGGACAACAGACCAACCTTATAGGGCTATTTTGATGATTATATGGCAACTTGCAAACAGATTGCACATATGTTTGCTGCTCAATACATATTATTGCCTTAACCTTTTTATTATCTCTACAGAAGAAAGGGGGCATAGACCACATCACATCGTAATCTCTTTGGGGGCAAATACTCTTCCTTGTCTCTTTCAGAGCTTAGACTGACGCTTTATTCCCAGCAGGCAATCTGTAACTGTGGATTAAATTAAATTAAATCCACTTCTTATACTGAGTACACAATTGCTGATTGGACAACGTATAACAGTCCTCTCCTGGAATATAGCCTAAGAGGATGCCAAAAGAAAGGAGGCGTTTAAACTATATAATTAGAATTATAATTTGGGTTATTGTATTTAAAGCAAATATATTGATCAAAGTCTGTGCCATCCTGACCTTTGTGTCTTTCCATAATAATTTAAAGTCATTTGATTCTGTAACTCTTTGTGACCTTGATAACTTTTAATTTTTGCATTTATAAAATAAAAAAGATTGAATTAGTAGTCAACTAGGTAATGTCCAAATTACCTTTGATTAAAAAGTGTTAATATTATGTAATCTATATATACTAAGATTTTTCCTATAACAGCTGGTTTTATCATGCTGTCTTGCTATACATATATATATATAGATAGATGTATACATATATACGTATATACATATACATATATACGTATATACATGCGTATATATGTACATATATACATGTGTATATACGTATATATGTATATACATGTGTATATATGTATACATGTATATGTATACATATATACACATGTATATACATACATGTATACATATATACATATGTATACATATATATATATATATATATATATATATATATATATATATTCTGTGTTAGCACCTTGCATAAAATTGTAAGGTTTGAAATGACTGTATGAGAATTGATTACATTATCTTTTGTTACATATTACATGGTCTCTTTATACTTAGGAAAGGTTTCCTAAATTTCTTCTGCACAATTTTAAGTTTAGTCTTCCTAATGCCTTCCTCAGTAGAAAAAAAAATGAGTGATGGAAATAATTAATGTTTGGTTCATACTCTGTGACCTTGCAAAATGTGCTTGCATACTATATCTTTGATTTGGTCCTTTCAGTAATCTTTTGTGATAAACATTGTGATTTGCCAAAAACAAACAAACAGACAAACAAACAACCTACAATCCATCTTGTTTTCACTTGCACAATCGGAGACTACTAGAAATACTTATAATACATCTTCTTGAGAAAACATTCCGGTACCAAGCCATTTCTGAAGGCCAAACTTTTTGGTTAATTGCCTCTGGACTTAATTAGCAGATGTTTTCCTGACCTTAAATATAATGACAAAGTTGAATCCTAGATGGATTTTAGAGGAGAAAAATACATCATTCTTAGTCAAAATATTTGAGACCATTTATGATAAGCAGCTTGCTCTATTTCCTTTCACTCTTAGAAAACTTTTATATTCAATTTCGACATAGTCCTATACATCCTTCATACATGCGTGTGTGAAAAATGTGCGTGTGTGAAAAAACCCAAACATGTGAGTATTCACCACTATGCTTAAGAGAGAGAAAATTACCAATAACTTTGAAATTTCCTAGGCCTTCCCAGATCCTATCTCCCTCTGTGTGTACATACATAATTCTATCCTAAATACTGTGTTTCTCACTGTATTGTGTTCTTACAGTCCCACTTCCCCACCCCCATTCACCCATGTGAACTTATAGAGGATTGTTTGGTTTTGCATAATTTGAACTTTATATAGATGAAACAACACCATATCTTTCTGAACTTGCTTTTGTCTCTCAATTTTATGTTCATAAATTTTATCAGTGTGGTATCTGTGACTATATGTCATTCATTTTCACCATTATATATTGTATTTATGAATGTACTACAATTTATATATGGATTCTTCGGTAGGTTAATTATACATTTAGATCTGGACATATTTTCATATATATTTGAGATTGAAATATATCTGTAAATGATTACTTTTGAAAACAGTTTTAATGACTATGTAACCATTACTTCTGTATCATAATTTCCCAAAGACATTCTTTAATAATAGAATGCAATTTTCCTCTAGATTTTCCCTAATAAGAATGACATCATGAATATCTTCACGGTAAAATTTTTCTTTAATGTTTTATTTCTTATTATTTCCCAAAGATACATTCCCAGAAATGGAAATATTGATTTAAAGGAAATAAGTGTTTTTATGACATTTTAATATTCATTGCAAATTGCTTTTATAAGATATTGACCTAAATTTTACTTCTACAAATTCTATATGAAAACAGATTTTTCACTGCACCTTCTCATCTCTCCTCTTTAGGTATTTTCAAAAAAAAAAAAAAGCAAATAAGAACTTTGCCAATTTGTTTGGCAAAAAAATGTATTATCTTTATTTTCATTGGGATTAGTAAAATGAATGGTAATTCATTATTTCTTTTCTCCTTTTTTTAATAAAATGTCTGTTTACATAATTTGTCCATTTAAGTTCATCGCATAATTCTTTATATATATGTCTAACATATATATATATATATATATATATATATATATATATATATGTTTTTTTTTAAAGGAGGCAGAACTGCTAATCTGCAGTGACTCATTCGATCATGCAGCTGATGCCAACCATAAGATGGTTTGTTTTCTTGAACTGAATTGATTACTTTCTTGTGAAAGAACTCAAGAAAATGAATTGTAAGTGATGTGACTTGTCCAATTCCCAGAAGCATAATGATTTCAGTGGGAAGAGTTATTTTTGGTGACGGAGTTTTTGGAAGAAAATATTTATATATCTCTGAAAAGTCAGTTTTCACATGCAAATTGACTCTTCTACATTATATAAAGAGTCCAGTTGTGGAATTGCCTCATGTATTTTCATCACTGACATTTCAATATCCTTTTATTTCCTTCTAATCTCTTTTTCTGTTCTACTCAGCTCATGAAAACCAACAAACATTGGACCCAGACCAAATTTCTAAAGATATTTACTTAACATTCTTCTCCCCTCTTATAAAGGAGGAAGAATTGCTTTCAAAAGCCCAAGCATATGAGTTAGATGTTAGCACTAATCCATGACACTTACTTTTCTTTTCTAATGACTGTCTCATATTCTTACACATCTTAAACGACTCCCATTTGCTACTCAGTGCAATGATGTCTTTCTAATCATAATTAGTTTTAGTACAGCTGTTCACTAACAAATACAGGTTTTGAGCATATTCAAACACATAATCAATTCCAATATTTTATGGATGTTTAATTCAAGGATGTTGGAGTCAGATCATCTGGAGTTGAAATCCCATCTTTACCACATTTCAGCTGTGTAATCGTCTAGTTGCAGAATACCAGACACCTCTCTGAGCTTCAGTCGTGAGGGTTCGATGATATAATCAGAAAAGGAGGTGAGTGTGATGGATGATAGAGAGGAAACGCCATTAACTGGTTACTATCTTAAGTCATCAAACACTTTTAGTGTCTTCTGTTTGCCGTCTCATGGGGGCTGGGTCCCAAAAAAACACATTTTAGAAAATTAACAACAGCAGAAAACCCCCCTCCAAACAAAATAGTTTATTTAAAAAAAAAGTATGGGCAAATTTTAGTTGCTAAATTAGTGGAATGACTACCAACTGGGTACTTATTTTTCTGTTGGCGTTAGGCTAAATCCTAAGGCAACGGTTTCCAACCTGTTTCACAGATTCCGAAGATCCTGCAGACTTAATTTAAAGGTTAAGACCAAAGGGGTAGGGTTCTGCCCTTCTTCTGCCAGAGCAGCCCTACTCTCACCATTTTTATGCAGACAGGGTATTTTGTTATTTTTAGGAGGGTGCTATTTTGCTTCCAGATGTCAAAACTTGCCCGAGATTGGTCTCTCAACATTCTGACCCTATCAGAGATTTTGGAAAATGGGGCAGGAGAAGCCACATAACTTGGCGGGCCCCTGCAAGATCAAGGTGCTGAGCTTCCTTTTGAAAAATATTAGAATTTCAGGACAGTGACAGTAAAGTACTAAACCATGTCTGGGGCCCTTGTAGGTGTTACTGCATGGGTTGCACCCTTGAAGCCTGCCCTGAAGGTGAGACAGAAAGGGGCCCAGGCAAACACGCATGTGTAAGATTCTGCTGCAGGGTTTGGCCAAAGGCCACAGGAAGGAGCTATTGCTGCCAAGTGCTCATTAGAATCTGTGGGCTCCTCCCTCCCACTTCTGCCATTCGGTACTGCTGAGCTTCTCAGCCGTTAATCAACACGTCTGCATTATTTGCAAAACTCATGCCACCATAGCCTTATTCCAAGGGAAAAGAATGGAAAAGTAAATCAGCTTTAATGTATCAAAGGAAGAGAAATGGAAAATATTTGGAATAGTTGTTTGAAGGTTATACCTACTCTGTCTCTCTCTCTCTTTTTTTTTTTTTTATTGTTTATTTATTTTTGAGACAGAGAGAGACAGAGCATGAACGGGGAAGGGGCAGAGAGAGAGGGAGACACAGAATCCGAAGCAGGCTCCAGGCTCTGGGCTGTCAGCACAGAGCCTGATGGAGGGCTTGAACTCACAGACTGTGAGATCATGACCTGAGCCAAGGTGGGACGCTCAACCGACTGAGCCACCCAGGCGCCCCCCAAGGTTATACCTACTCTTAAAGTGTTCTTTGTTTCACTGAAAAAATAAAATACTTTATGGGGTGCCTGGATGGTTCAGTTTAGGTTAAGCATCTAACTCTTGTTTTAGGCTCAGGTCATGATCTCACGTTTGTGTGATGGAGCCCTGCTTGGGGCTCTGCACTGATAGCGTGGAGCTTGCTTGGAATTCTCTCTCTCTCTCTCTCTCTCTCTGCTCTTCCCCTCTGCTCTCTCTCTTTCTCACACACAAAATAAATAAATAAACATTAAAAAAAATGATCACAATAATAAAATACTTTAAAACACTCATTTAAAACTGGGCAAATTGGGGCTCCTGGATGGCTCAGTCGGTTAAGCAACTGACTTTGGCTCAGGTCATGATCTCGTGGTTTGTGGGTTCGAGCCCCCTGTCGGGCTCTGTGCTGACGGCTCAGAGCCTGGAGTCTGCTTTGGATTCTGTGTCTCCCTCTCTCTGTGTTCCTCCCCTGCTCATTCTCTGTCTCTCTCTGTTGCTTAGAAATAAATAAAAGTTACAAAAAATAAAAAAAATAAAAAAAACTGGGCAAACTGATTCTGAGAGGCACCCATACCCTAATAGAAAGTCACTCGACCTGAGTATCCAGCAGACTCCTGCTTCATGTTCTTTTTTTTTTTTTTTTCTTTTTAATGCAGACAGAGCTATAAAGCTTTGATTACGTGTCTCCACCTTAACTTGGGATAAAGCCCTCGTGGCAAAACACAACAGACAGACACAAAACGATTGTGTTCCGAATCAAGTGTTCATTTTCCAGCCTCTTTCTCCTGAGTCTACTCCAAGGATGCCTATGTGAACGACTTTCAGATTCCACGATCTATATGCTTTGAGTTAGGAGGCTTCCTCTTTGGGATATCAAGCTGCCAGATGTCTGATACCTCCCAATTTCTCTTTGATGGGCTATTCTCTTGCAGGGTAGAAACCATGTTGCAAGGAATTTTCCATCAGGGGGCTCTCATACAAATAGCACAAAATTAAAACAATTTGAAACTAGGTAGGGACATACAGCATGATACCATCCGACACAGGGTCCAACCTTCACTGTTTACTGAACTGGATGCTGTGCTGCTGTGCCCAGAGCTCCCCTGCAGGGCTGAGGCTGGCATTCCCCAGCTGCGGGAGGGATGTGGGCGCAGGGCTTGCCTCAGAGCACATCCCTGGGAACTCTCCTGGGCCAGGAGAGCTGCCCGTCCAGGACAGCCTGCCTTCGATGACCAGAAAACAGGGGACAATGACCACTTAGAGATGTCCTGTGGAGTTGGCTGACTGGCCTTCTCCCTCTGCCCATCCTGTTTTATTCCCTCTCTTCCCAATAGCATGACCAGCTACAGATCTGTGGCACTCAAATAAAAATATGGGCCCCCCGTTCAAAAATAAAAAAGGGGCCCCTGGGTGACTCAGTCGGTTAAGCGTCTTACTTCAGCTCAAGTCACGATCTTATGGTTTGGTTTGTGAGTTCAAGCCCAGCTTTGGGCTCTGTGCTGACGGCTAGGAGCCTGGAGCCTGCTTCGGATTCTGTGTTTCTCTCTCTCTCTGCCCCTCCCCTGCTCCCACTCTGTCTCTCTTTCTCTCAAAAATAAATAAACGTGAAAAAAAATTCCATTAAAGGTCCCAAACTATACAATTTTACCTTTTTTTCCAATAATCTCTCTTGACCTAATAGGATTTATTTTTCAGTTGCTTTAATTTTTTTTTAAATTTGATGTCATTCTGAATAAAGAAAAATTAAACATTTAAATTATAACATGGATCTTACTGTTCATCTTTGTATTTCACAATGTCTGTTTTAAAAGCATACATAAGAGCACTTAATTCACATGCAGAATCATTGAAATGACATAATTTATTTTTTCATGACGCTTGTATGTGTGGATAGCTCATCAGTCCTCCTTTCTGCTTCCTTTATGTCTTTATATACCTCTGTGAAAGGAAGTTGGCCCAGAATCACGTAGGAGAAAGTGAAGGCATACTTTGTACAGTCACGGTTTGAAAAGTAGAGAGGGCTCACTAACTGTTCTAAAAAATCTTTTGCCCAAATACTTTATTCTGAAAAATCTTTATTAACTGTGATTCCACAGAAAGAGAAGCTTACCCAGAGAAAAGAAATATTGCTTTCCTTTTAAAAATTCCATGCTAGCACACGGTATTGTTTATAAAAACCATTGAAGACATCTAACACATTTTGATTGAGCATAATATTTAGGTAATGTGTGCAGTAATGGAAACAGTAAGCATTTGTATCGATGTAATCCAATTTGAAGAATAAGGATTTTTATTATTTATGGGCTAGATGAATGAGATTGGAATGTATTCTTTATGAGGCAATATGCACCTTTGTGAAGTCCTTTTACAGGTCTCAAAATAATGAGTTACAGACAGTATCATTTGCCACCAATTATATGAATCAGAAAGTTATGAGAATTTCACAATTTCAGCGCTACATACTTTATTTCCAACTCACATTCATAATGTATGTATCTCTTCTATTTCACTTCATTGACAGAAAATAGAAACATATTTATCAAAAACATTACCATGATAACTTCAGTACAAATAAAATATACAAAGCGAATCTTTTGAGAAATATTTTATTATTTGGGAAGAAGTAATGATACGCCACCTTTTAATTGTCTTAAGAAAAACAATCAAGTACAATAATTTTCAGCTTATAGATCAGTACCATTTATTACTGAGTTAAACAATTAAGAGTTAAACAATTAAAGTCACATTTATAAGTTTGGTTTTGCTTTTGCTAGGTTTAGAAAAGAGATTACATTGGAGCTTTTCTCTAAAGTAAAAAATATTCTCCTTTTAATTGGTTAGAAGGGGGATCATTTTAAGAGATGTTTCACCACCAATGCACGTGTATCTCTTAGAAGAGGGAGAGCCTGAGCATCCTACTCTTTAGTGTTTTTGATCTTCTCTGGTGCCCTTGAAGCTACCCAAAAAGATTCTTACCTTACTTGGTCTGTAGACCATTGTCTTTCACTAGAATCGCAATCAGGATCCTAATTACCTTCTAATGACATTTGCTTCTTATTTAGAAACATCAACATGATTTCTTTAGCTTTAACATATACAAAGGAAAATTTTCAGGAAATGGGTTATTCAGTTGTAATCTAATACTTTCTTGAGCAAGCAACTTTACTTAGAGGTTCCTAGTATGGCATCATTGTTCTTCCCAGAACATTAACTTTTTTTATACTTGCTTTTTGATTTCTGAGGTTACGTACAGCCTTAACTCATGCCACCTTAATATAGTAGGAGCCACTGTGGGCTGGGTTTCCTGCGGAGAATAGGAATATGAAATCATCCAAAAATCTATCCACTTTCCATTCTTTGATGAACCTTAAGCTACCAATTGTTACAAAAATAGACCTATTTGTGGATGGGAAAATATAATTAAATTCAACCCTTTAAAAATGGACTTACAGAAAAGTATATTTTAAACTTCTCATTTGGGGTAGGCCAAAATTGAATTAAATAATTCATCTCAAGATACACTGCAGTAATCAGGTCATGAGAATTTTGATTCCGTGTCATGTGGATGGTTACATTTAATGCCAGAGGCAAGAAGTGAAGGAAAAGCAAGATGGGCTGAACTCATAGCTGGGACCAGATGATGGAGGAGATCTATCAACTATAAATTATGTCTACATCCATAGCCCCACCTATATATCAATGTCTATATGTAAAATCATTACCATGGAGAACGATAATTATGAGATGAGAGGTTGGTGAATAATATGCATATAGAGAGAGCCATCTAATCAGACATGAAGATAAAGGGTGAGTGGTTAAAATCAGCAAAACAGCTCTACGTCCCTCAATCTGTAAGAGGATAAAAGCAGAGTCTGGGCATAAACAAAACTTTCGTACTGGGAATGAAAGAACAGAGGTTGGTAAAGCCAAGATTGAAATAAAAATTCATGTTCAATATAGAGAAAACATTTTATTAGAAGTACAATCAGATTGGATTATGTCTATTATTTTAGGAGCCACCTACCCACTTGGCAGGTGAGTGCACCTCACTGAATGAGGCAATCTCCATTGTGGCTGTACCCAAACACTTACCATGTACCAAGATGGGATGGCCCTATTGTTTCAACAATTACAGCAAATCTCATTTGGCTCTGTAAGAGTTAATAAGCCTAATGGTCCTGACACTTTGAATTTGAAACAGGTGACTGATCCTTCTTAAGTAGATTGAATTTATCTTACAGTAGATAACTTTCTATACAGAAGATATGATATTCTTACAATGTTTTCAGTTAGAAATAGACAGCAGTTGCTACATATTTGTATGGTGCTCTAGTCATTGCAATGTTTAATATGATTCTGACAACATGTGTTAAAAAAAAAAGAAGGAACAGTGGTATTGTTATTTCCATTTTGTAGATAAATAAATGTTTCAGAGATAATGTGGCCAACAAATTTCATATGCCTAACATAAAAGGAAGCCAAGAATAAACACAGGAAATATATCTTTTGATCACTGGTTAAATACTACTGTAGAAAAGCAAACTTACCTTCATCGAAGCTTCTAGTTTCCAGTCACTCCTGCTTTCCTTACTGCTTACCTGATTTCCTTTCTGTTTATTTAAAGGTATCTAGGATAAATATAATTTATGATTTAATTATCTTAGAATATCAATGATACCCATTCCTTTGGTAGTATAAAAGTAAGAGAACACTCTACGCCAAGTATCAGCAAACTTTCAACTCTGTAAAGGACCAGAGATAAAATAATATGGGTTTTGTTGACTATGTGGTCTGTCACAACTATTCAACTCTGTAGAGACAATGTATAAACAATGGGCGTGCCTGTGTTCCAATAATATTTATTAACCCAATCAGACCTTGGCTTTAGTTGGTGAAGTGAGCAGTTTTGTTCATGACTTCTTAAATGGTTCGAAGCAAGGAAAACTCTGGTCTATTACTTACATCCTTTAGGAATAATTTTAACATCATATACCTATATTTAATAGTTTCTAACCAAGAACTTTGCAGGGAAAATAAAGCTGATAAAAAAGAATGAAAAGGATCACATCATAATAAATAAAAAATATTTCTGAGATGGCATATGCATTTATATATATGTATACACTTATTAACAGTATATAATTTATTAATCATGCTATTATCTGAATTTAATGTTTTTATTTTGTTTTGTTTTAAACATAATGTTATGATGTTTAATGTTTTTTATTTAAAATTTTTAATGTTTATTTATTTTTTGAGAGAGATAGAGACCCAGTGTGAGTGAGGGAGGGGCAGAAAGAGAGGGAGACACAGGTTCCAGGCTCCCAGCCCTCAGCACAGAGCTCGTCGCAGAACTCGAACTCATGGCTGCGGGGCTCAAACTCACAGCCATGGGGCTCGAACTCATGAACCCGTGAGATCATGACCTGAGCCGAAGTCAGAGGCTCAACCGACTGAGCCACCTAGGCACCCCTGAATTTAAGTTCATTTAAATGTAGACAGAGGAATTTCTAGGGAAAGTTTTTGGAGTAAGGTACATGAGCAATTAAGAATGTTTCTGGGGTACCTGCGTGTCTCAGTTGGTGAAGCGTCTGACTTTGGCGCAGGTCATGAATCTCATAGTTCATGGGTTCGAGCCCCGTCTTGGGCTCTGTGCTGACAGTGCAGATCCTGCTTAGGACTCTCTCTCCCTCTTCCTGCTCCTCCCACCCCACTTTCTCTCTCAAAATAATCTTTAAAAAATATATTAAAAAAAAAAGAATGTTTCCGAAATGACATGTTGTTGAGCTATTAAAATTTTATAAACAAAAAGAATAAACTTGAAATGCTTAGAGTTGGCAAATTCTAATGATACATAATTTTTAAAAAAATGTTTTTGTGATGTATATATATATACACACACACACACACACACACACACACACACACAGTCTTGAGATTAATTTAATTTGACTTTTATTTTTTAACTATTTTTCATTTTATCCAAGGTTATCAACTTTCGAGAAAGTTTAATTCTCCCAGAGATTTTTAGCAAAGTAATAGACACAAAACAGTGAATACTGCATTGAAATTTTTTAATGTCTTTAACTTTCTTTGAAATCATCATCGATGATATTTTCTTTAGGTATATCTTGACTATAAATCTGGAAAAAGTTGATGCCATTTAGAATAGATCACCTTTATTTATGACGCTAGACATTGTTATAACAGAAATATTTGAGGCATATACAAGCAAAATATACATATCGCATGGACATTTTCTACATTCACAAAAAAGCAAGATACTTTGATGTCCAATTTCCTAATTAGTGTAATTTTTAATATTATCTCTAAAATATACTAAATATATATATATTATTCAACAATATGAATTATACTGTATATTATTATACTGAATCCAGTGAAATCAATAAATATCATAGTGAGAGGACCTAGGAAATAGTAATCCTTGCCTGGAGCACACACATATATCTATTTTTTCATCAGGGCCTGTTCTTCTTTTTATAGCATATGTTACAGAACTTGCAGTGTACCTACTAATAATATATCTTTTCATTTATACCCTTTTTCCGATTTTAAGTTAGTTTGTGCACATTTTAAACATTTTGAAAAATAAAGGAAAAGTAATTACTTTAAATATATCTATGATTTCACTGTAAGATATACATTGGTTGATTTTCTTTAAAAAAATTTTTTTTTGATGTTTTATGAATTTGAGAGAGAGAGAGAGAGCAAGCGGGGAAGGAGCAGAGATCGAAGGAGACATGATTCCAGAGCAGGCTCCAGGCTCTGAGGTGTTAGCACAGAGCCCCATGCGGAGCTGGAACTCACGAATTATGAGATCATGATCTGAGCCAAAGTCAGACACTTAACTGACTGAGCCCCCCAGGCACCCCACATTGGTTGATGTTCTGTCCAGGAGCCAATGCTTTTTCCTCTGGGAACAGCTCAATGATTTTCTTATAGAAAATTATAACTTCCCACATCTCATTTTATATGTTAGAGGAGCAAACATTCAATCTAGACTAAGCTAATAAAGTTTAGTCTTTTCTTGATTTCAACACATAGGGTTTGAGAATGAAGTCAAAAGAAGAAAGAAAACTATGCAAATGACATAACTGAAATTTTCAGTTATTTCAGCTAATTAAGCCCACCTTCCCTCACCCTCTTAGCTTGTTGTTTGTTTTTTGCTTAAGCAAGTTTGAGATTGCTTTTTGTCACATACAACTGAAAAGGTCCTGGCTAGTACATCCACATCTACAGATGCTTTCTATGGGCAGTTTATTTTCCTTCCTTTAAGTGTAAATACATTTATCATCGTGATTTTTTACAAAGTTATATGGTTATTAAATGCAAATAAATAGGAAGTCACAGGGGTTTGTTTCTTGTGTTCTATATAGCTTTAATTAAACAATATTGATAGAAAAACACAGGTGAATTTTCAAAGAATTTTTTGTTACTAGAAAAAAATATCAATATCACTCAATATAATACATAAAGGCAAGAAAAATAAAAATAGGACATTAGACATACAACACAATGAACAAGACAATATAAGTAAGAAAGAAATAAATATATCAACAATAGATTAATGTAAATGACTTATCATGTCTCATAGAAGGGAAACACTTCCTAACGGAGACATTTCATTTTCTGTTTTGAACAAGATTAAAAAATATCAGTGTTGTTAGGAGTTCAATGAATGTATTATTTCTATTTATTATTCCCATTTAATTCTAGAGGGAATTTAAATTGTTTCAAACTTTCTGGAAGACATTTGGTAAAAGATGTTGTGAGCTAGCGATTTGCTCTGTGTTTAGTATTAGGTCTCATCCTCCTTTTTCCTTAATTTGGAGATAACTTCTTAAGGTATTCCTCTATACTATAGACTTAATTTTGATCAGTATCATTTCTAACCTTTATGAACACGAGCCAGATATCCCAAAGTGCAGAACTCAGAAAAACAAATAACATTTAACACTTGATTTTATATCCATTAAAAACTAGAAAGGGGCTTTCATGTGGTGTGTTGTAAAAAACTTTATTGTGATGTAATATTTTAGAAACATAATTTATGTGAACGAAATATTCTAGCTCACTATCTTAAATAACTCCTTCACAAAATGCTTTTTAACTTAAGATATAAATTGCACGTATTTGTTGGTTTGAGATATTTGTCATTCACAGAATAAAGTTAAACAAACCACTATTTTAATTTATGTGATATTTATGTCAACTTGGCAGAAAGGTTTAGCACCAAAAATTAGAAGAGTAATATTTGCTTTATTTCAAATTATCATATGGAAGATAGTCAACTAAAAAAGACTTTTATATATTTTCTCACTTAATTTTCCAATAGGTAGGTGTAATTATCACCATGTTGGTTTGCAAACTCTGGCTCTTCCCAGGCTAAATCTGAAACTAGCTCCAGTACACGGAGGGTAGGGAGAGTCCAAAGAAAGGGTCCAGCTCACAGCTCACGGGTCAGCTGGGGTTCATGTTCTTTTGACTGCCTCCTCCAACACATTATGCTTTGGGGAAGAGAGTTGAATTTTGGTAAAATTATCATGTGACAGGTGGAGACAGAAATGGATATGAACCCAATCATCTCATCCTCAAGATCGTATCATGATCTCAACCAGTTTACAATGCTGTTACCTTGGTTCTGGAGACTTGAGTAGGCGATTCTGCTGTAGAAAGCAGGAAATAGGGGTGTTGACAACAGGAGGAGATGATAAGAATACAAGCATTTGCAAGCATGGATACTCAGACTACCAAGGGATGAGCTTTATGCATATTAGTTTAATTAATGGCCACAACTAAACTAGTCAGTTGTTTTTTCTTATTATCTCTATTTGAGAGATAATAAAGTACAACTTCAGGAGGCTATGCAGTTTTTCTAAGGTCATTCAGGTAGATTTAGAGCTAGGCTTTGTACAAAAATCACCTGACATCAGAGCCTATGCCCTCAATTATGCTAAATCTGCTGTGGAAGAAACAAAATTTGAGGTAGTTATCAATAAATAAAAAAAGGGACAATACAACAGAGGTGAGGTAAAGACGGGTATTCCAGGTAGAATCAATAGCATATCATGATGAAGATGTGTTATTATTTATTTATTTATTTATTTATTTATGTTTATTTTTGAGAGAGAGAGACAGAGAGCACAAGCTGGGAGGGCAGAGAGAGAAGGGGACAGAAGTCCTGAAGCAGGCTTGGTGCTGGCAGCAGAGAGCCCAGTGCGGGATTCGAACTGACAAACTGTGAGTGAGATCAGGACCTGAGCCAAAGTCCAACTCTCAACCCACTGAGCTACCCAGGCACTGCAAAGATGTGTTGTTTAAACTAACATAAAGTTCTAGCCTTCCCAGAGAAGTGCATGATAAAATTAACACACATATATATTAAGTACATATATACCAACATCACTCTTTGAGAACAGAATAGTACTATTATAGTGATGGGAATACCATCAAGGATAGGTTAATCAATTCAAGAAAACGTTAATCAATATCTATTGTAATAACATCATACAACTTTTTTAGAATAGCGATGCAAAAGTCAACTCTCCAAATATCTTCTCCCACAAGAGGATATTATTGACTAACACAGAACATGATGTTCAGTTCACAACTATGTCACATGGCTTTTGGGGCTCAGTTCTTCCTTAGGAACCCAACTGAGCTGTGCAGGCACGAATAAAGTTGCTTCCTGGAAAGAAACTTCTGGGTGTCATGACTCTTCGAGAATCCTGCTGTGCCAGCGTTGCCAACGAATGGATGTTTTCCTCTTTTATAATATTTGATTGGAAAATCAGACAGGATTAAGCAGATTCCTCTTCTGTTTTACTACTTTTAAATATTCACGAGGCAGAAAGAGTCATTACATAACTGTCTGTGTATAGAAAAGTCATTTTTTAGGCTTTTTCAAAGTACGGCACACAAAAATACAAACTGAGCAATCTGAGACATTATGAAGTTGGAAAACCCTATGTTTGTTTATATGTGGAATTACCATAATTGAAGAAGATTATTTTCATTAAGTAGTCTGATTGTCTTGTGGATCAGTTTTCCCATTCTAAATCTTTGTATACCTTATTAACTTAATTCCTTTACATCTGTTTTCTAAATTGTGGATTTTCCTCTCCCGTTTTACCTGCTCTTTACCTCATTGAAATTCCTCCATATATTTTGTTTTTAGGATTTAGTTAAATGGCACCGATGTGAAGTTTATGAAATAAAACCAGCGAGTATCCTGCAAATGTACTGATAGCTACATGTTTGCCTAAATTGTCAAGCGAATTAATGTACACATTTACTTGCTTTGGGAAACTTACAGGAACTCCCGGGGGGTGCTTATGCCGAGCTTGATTTCTCTCTATTTCCTTTCTTTTCACTTTTGCCAAAGGTTTTTGAAGCAGTGACAAAGCTCCTTCTCTCTTTGTATGTGTAATGCTACTTTTCTACTCTACAATAAGGGAATACATTGGGGAAAACCATTTCACTAGGCTACCTTTTTCTTAGCTAAAGATAAAATAGTTCCTTTTCATTCGTTTCAAATCTAAAAGGGCGCCATATTTATAGTCCTTTTATATCAGTGCAACTTTTCTGCTGGCCAGGTTACCCATGATGACCCTCCAGTTCGCAATATTGAACAATTTTTTTTCCACATAAAGATTTACAGTTGGAAACCACCTTGGAACTGTGTTTATCTATCATTGTGCTCACTTACCCCTTTGTTTTATTTATTTGGCTCCCAAGTCAAGAGTCTATCGTACTGCACAATATTGCGGTTTGGCCCCCGGTGTATGGGAAAGGTGACAATTTAAGGTCACTTATCTTGCTTTTAGTTGTCTTCAGCTCATAAGTAGCTGGCTTGACCAGTATATATTTTACACACACACAGAGTTTATACAATTCAGATCCTCTTGGGTCCTCTTGTATTGGCCTAAGGTTGTTGATTTCCAATTACAAAATGTTCCTCCATTTTAAAGCATGCTTTGCAAAACCATGCTGACACATGGGAATTTTAGGCAGGGCTCCTGCAGGAGGTCCCTTAACATTTTCCTTTTGAAGCCTTGGGGATGCCTTAAATAAAGTTCATAAACCACTTCTGAAAACAAAATTCTATTTTGAGAACAACCAAATGACTGCCCTCAAATAGTTTCATTTAATAAGAGTATGCAAATTTTAATTATGTTTCTAAGGAGACTGTGCCTAGAGTTCTGAGAGAAATAACAACCATAGCAGTGTTTGCATTTACATAGTATTTGCTTATCAAGAGTTTTAAGTTTTTTAATAAATGGCATTGTGTTTGCCCAGATAAATTCCTGAAAAGAGGCATTTGAGTAACATTACCAGAGGGACTAATTTTATCTTTGTATCCTTTGTATTTGTTAAGGATTTTCTTTTCCTTTTGGTCTCAGAAACTGAATAATTCTGCCTATCAATAAAGAAGAAAAATGAATTTTGTGCCAAATGTCATAAAGTAATAGAAATATTTGCTGTCGATATCTTGCAGTTTATAGCCGTGATGAAAATCAGTAGACAATAATACACTCATGACCATTTTTTGCAGGATGTATTTACTTCATTTCGATCTTTCAGCTTTCTGCTCGAAACCAATGCTTACTAGCTCTTTTCAAATTTTAGCAGAAATAACATTATTCTGGAGTTCGTATTGATAGGAATCCTTAATAGTTTTGTGACTTTCTCAAGCAGGTCTTTTTACTATAACTTTGTGATTCATACTATCATTTCATTAATGTAATTACTGTACTGCTACAAATACAGAAAAAAAACATGAGTCTTTTCCCTGTCAGACTCTAGGTGGTCTTTCTATATCTCCCATTTATCCCTATGAATATATTAATTTTGGATAAGTTGGATTTTATTTTCTCAAATATACTAGTAATTTAGTCACAAATATTGCCATAATGCACTTTATGCACGAATATATACAGATGAACCATAAAAAGGTGCTCCTAAAAATCAGTCATAAAGAAAACACTGATTTCTAGGTTGATAACCATTTTTCTTTCATCCATTGTATTACGTCTAATTTTAAATTTCAACGCAAATCAATGTTACTATTGAGTAAGTTTTTTTTAAGTGCCTAGCATATTATTCCTTATCTTTGTAGCCAAACAGTAAATGTGAGTTTCATTTCTCCTTGCTTCCAGAAGAAAACAGGCTAGAAAATAAAAGTTGAGATTTGCTTCTTGGGATTTAAGCTGCCAAAATATAATAATTTCAAAACAATGAGATGTTCCATAACATAGATATTTATCTGTATATAACAAATCACTTCACACCCATATTACTTAAAAATAGTAATGATGATCCTCGAGGAAACTAAAAGACAGGAAAGGTTATGGTAGATTGGAATAAAAAAAAATATTCTTGTTTCTGAAATAAAAACTCAGAGAACACAGCACGGACTATAGAAGAGACTAAAAGAAAGGCTTTGTAAGCACCTAGACAGATAGGAGAGCATTCTTCAAATCGGGTGGAGTGTGTCAGAACATTGTGGGCAGCTCTAAGCTGGAAGTCACTTCCCACAATCAGCTAACACTTAAGGAGCATGAGCACACAGTGGGAAACATTGCACGTAGTAAAAATATTATTGCTTGAAGTGCTTGCAAGCACATTCAATGAGATGAAGGATGAAATCATGGGGGAATATTCTGGCAAGGAGAATATTTTGACATATCTGCTTTCTTTCTCCCTGGTTTTAGATGCTGGTTTTAGATGCTATGGTCAGAGATATAGGAGCTAACTGTGACTATGAACTATGAAAATGAAACCCTAAAACTAACAATGACAGAGTAGAAAGGTAAAAAGCCTCTATGACCTGAATTTTGGATTTGCTGCACCTCCTTCAAATGCCTACATCAGATAGCTTGTTACCTGTTGGCCACTATAAGTTTGAGTGTTCAGAATGTTAAATGTGAGAAAATAGCGTGATGTGCTCCCCACAAAAGCCAATGTAATTTGATCTGCATTAACACAATTATAATATCGAGAACCAGAACATGTTATAATACTTTGGGTTGCATTAATTAAATCTCAGTTAATTACATGGTTTTATTTTTTTTGTGATTAGAACACATGAGATCTACCCTATTAAATGTTTATGCGTACGATACACGCTTGTTAACTACAGGTATAATGCTGTAGAGCAGATCTCTAGAGGTTTTGCACCTTGTTTGACTGAAAGTTTATGCCCATTGTTTAGCAAATCTCCATGACCCCTCCCCTCAGGCACTGGCAACTACCCCTCTACTCTTTGATCCTATAAATTTGACTATTTTAGATAACCTCATACAAGGAGAATCATGAAGTATTTGATTTTCTGTGACTGACATTTTACTTATAATAATGTTCTCAAGGTTGATCTTTGCTGTTGCATATTGCAGATTTCCTTCTTTTTAAAGGTTAAATAGTATTCTACTGTATGTATATACCACATTTTCTTTATCCGTTCATCCTTGGTGGATATTTAGGTTGTTCCCACACTTTGGCCACGGTAAATGATGCGGCAATAAACATGGAGGTGCTAATATCTCTTTGAGGACGAGTTTTCAATTCTTCCTGATAATACTAGAAGTGGAGTTTATCGTTTTATGGCAGTTTTATTTTTGACTTTTTTGAGGACCCTCTATACCAGCTGCACCATATATTTTCCATGCTGGTATAGTATTTTGCATTCTCAAAAACACGGTTCCAATTTCTACAAAGCTTGACATGTCACACTTTCTGATTTCAAAATGTATTACAAAGACACAATAATTAAAACAGTATAATACTGGCATTAAGACAGACATGTGGACCATTGGTGCGGAATAGAGAGCTTAGAAACAAATTTACATATGTGTGGTTAACTGGTCTTCACCAAGGACGTTACAGAACATAAATTGAGAAAAGAATCGTCTCTTCAACAAATAGTGTGGGGGAAACGATATCTGTATGCAACAAAAAAAATTATTGGACTCTTCTTCGACATCACACACAGCAACCAACTTAAAATGGATTAAAGACATACATGTAAAAACTGAACCTGTACAACTCTTAGAAGAAAATGTAAAGAGAAAGCTTTGTGACGTTGGTCTAGGCAATAGTTTCATGCATACGACACCAAAAGCATAGGCAACAAAAGCAAACAGACAAGTGGGACCTGCATCAGACTGAAATACTTCTACACAGCAAAAGACACAATTAACAGAGGGAAAGGCAATGCACGGAATGGGAGAAAATATTTGCAAGCCATATAGCTGATAAGGGCTTGATTTCCCAAATATATCATGAACTCCTACAACTCAATAGTAAACAAACACACAAACAACAACACAATAATAAACTGATTTTTAAAAAATGAGCCAAAGACTTGATTAGACGTTTCTCCAAATAAGACATACAAATGGCCAACAGGTATATGAAAAGATGCTCAACTTATTTAATCATCAGAGAAATCAAATCAAAAGTATAACGTGATAATCAACCCACAATAGTCAGGATGGCTATTATTAAAAAGAGAGAGCGAGAGAGAAGTGTTGGTGAGGATGCAGAGAAATTGGAACCCTTGTTCCAAACCCTTCAGTTTTGAAGACTTCACTTTAAAGGTAATATATACAAACTGTAATATATGTTAGCAAGTGATGAAAAGACACAAAATCCTCAAAAAGAAATATTTAAGGAGTAAAACTTGGTTTGAAGGGACACACAATGAAATTATCCTGAAGTTGCCTTTGAATAGGAAATGATGGAGAAATGTATATTGGCTAAATCTAGCCATAACAATAATTATATTAAATATTATGGTATAAACATCTCAATGAAAAGACAGATATTTGCACGTGGACTACTATATGTTGCTTGCACGGTGCTCATTTTAAATATAAAAATAATATGAATATGAAGCTTAGATAGGTTGAACGTAAATTGATTAAAAAGGACATACAATGAAAAGTAAATAGAAGAAGGGTGGAGTAACTTTTTTTAAAAAAATTAATGTTTATTTATTTATTTTTGAGAGAGAGAGCAAGGGAGGGGCAGAGAGAGAGAGGGAGAGAGAGAACCCCAAGGAGGCCCCACGCTGACAGTGCAGATCCCAATGCAGGACTCAACCTCACGAACTGTAAGATCATGACCTGAGTCAAAATCAATAGTCGGACGCTTAACAAACTAAGCCACCCAGGCACTCTGCAGTAACTATTTTAGTATCAGATGAAACAGACTTCAAGACAAAGGATTTTGCTAGACAAAAAGAACCTTTACAATAATAAAATGAACAGTGTGTTAACAAGAATTAACAAAAATAAATGTGTATATGCCTAATTATAATGCCTCAAAATACATAAAGAAAAAACTGATAGATGTAAAGGGAGAACTATAGAAGCTCATAGTTATAGTGTATTTAACATCCTTCTTTCTAAAACTGAGAGAAGAAAAAAAAACAGGAAAATTATAGAAGAGCTGAACATGTACATGGTAAATTCACCAAGATACAGCATTTACTGGGCCAGAAAACAATTCTCAATAAACACAAAGTGATTGAAGTTTTACAGAGTGTATTCTCTGACCCTAATGAAAGGGGGAAATCAATAATAGACATTTATGAAGATCCCAATATATGGAATTGAAACAACCCATGTCTAAATAATTCCCAAATCCAATACAAAAATAATGGGTGATTAATTTTGAACTGAATGGCAATAAAAATAAAACATATAAAAATTTAAGGGCTGCACCTGTGACACTTATTACAGAGAAAGGTGTAGACTTAAATGGTTACGCTAAAAAGAAATATGCAAAATCAATGAAGTCAGTTTCCTTCAGATAAAAGATGGATAAAGAAAACCAAAGCACATACTAGAAAATAACTAATAAAAAGTGGAAATCAATAAAATAGAAAAAATCAATAAAGAGAAAAATGACAAGGCCTAAATTTGGTTATTGGGGAAGGTCACCATAACTGACAAATTTGTAGCAATACTGAATAAGACAACGAGAAAACATAAATCACCAATATCATGAATGAGAAAGAGATTATAGCCACAGATTCCATAGGTATTGAGAGAATGAGAGGAAAGCATTGACAAATTTATGCCAAGTTTGGCAGTTTAAATGGTAGGAACAAACTTCCTGAAAAATAATCTTATCAAATATGATACAGGAAGAAACAGGAACTCTGAATAGCCCTATATTTAATAAAGATATTGAATTTGTTAATAAAACCTTTTTCCAAAAGAAATTCCAGTCATAGGTGGTTTCTTCAGTGAATTCTATCAAATATCAAAAAACAAAATAGCATTAATCATATACAAACTGTTCAGAAACAGAGAAGGAAGACTCACTGTCCAACTTGTTTAAGCAGGCTTAGAAGAACAGCATAAGCCTAATGCCGTGCATAACTAATAAATTACAAAAAAGGAAATCATGAATCAATACTCATCATGAATATCGACATGAAAATCCTTAATAAAATGGTAGTAAGATAAATCCAATGGGATAATAAATAATGACCAAGCATGTTTTAACCTAAGAATGTATGTTTGGTGTAACATCTGAAAATCAATCAACGTCATTTACCATATTGATACAAAAAAGGAGAAAAAAAATATAACAATTTTAATAGATGAAACAAACATATTTTAAATATTTAATAATACCCATTAGTAAAAACTCCTCAAACTTGAAATATTTGGAAACTTTCTCAAATTGAAAAAGAGAAGGTAAAAATAACCTCGAGCTAACAACATTTTTGATGATGAAAGACGTAACTATTTCCTCTGACATCTGGAACCAGGAAAGGATGCTGGTTCTGGATAGCTTACATATTGTAGTAACACCAGATAAAGAAGCAGAGGCATACAATTCAAAAAGAAACACCTAAAACTTCCCCAATCATCATATGATGTTATTGTTTATATGGAGCATGCTAGACAATCTATAAAGCAATTTCCAGCAAACCCTTGAAAACAAAATTAAACCGTTTATAGTAGTTCCCAAGTCCCAAATATACCTAAGAATAAATCTAAGAAAATGTGTCCACAACTTTCTCACTGACGGCTACAAAACAGTGCTGAGGGAAATTAAAGAAAATCTAAATAAATGGAGAGATATATCATGTACATGGGTTGGAAGACTTAACATTACCGAGAGATAACTGGGTACTTGATCTGTAGATATAACACAATCTCAATGAAAATTGCAGTAGTACGTTTGTGGGAATTATCAAGCTGACTCTGAAAGTTATATGGGATTGCACAAAATTTAGAATTACCAAAGCAACTTATAAAAGGAAGATTCTGTGTCTCCTTCTGTCTTTGTCCCTCCTCTGCTCATGCTCTCTCTCTCTCTCTAAAAATTAAATGAACATTAAAAAAATTATAAAAACTAAAAGAAAATCCTGTGACACCTAGAAGAAAATATTCACAGCACAAAACAGACACATATTATGAATTTATGAAAAACGTATCTCAATAATAAGACTAGCAGCGTAATTAACAAACACTTCGCAAGAGAAAATATATCCATAGCAAACAAACACAAAAAGAATGCCTACCATCATCACTCAGAGAATGAGTGATTCTCATTAAAACTACAACTAAACACAATAAGACACACTCACTAGATTGGCTAACAATAAAAAGGTTGACACTGACCATACCAAGTATTGGTGAGGGTCTAGAACAACTAGAGTTCTCATACCATCCTCATGGGATTATAAATGGTACAGTCACGTTTGAAAACTATTTGACAGCATTTTGAAAAAAAGAAAAGAAAAGAGAAAAGAAAAGAAAAGAAAACGTATATTCCATACTGCCTAGCCATTCTATTTATAGGCATTTACCCAAGACATGTTCAAAAATGTTCATATTTTTATTAGTAATAGCCCAAACCTGAAAACTACCCAAATGTCCATCAAGTAGATAAATAGGTAAACATATTACATCTTATGATCGAGCACTACTTTTCAAAAAATGAAAATGAATACCTGTACCCATAATCATGTGGGATAAACTTCAATGTTATTATGTCAAGTAAAAGAATTCAGGCAAAAACAAGTGTACATGCTGTATGTTCTCACTATTACAATTTTTAAATGCAAGTGAAACAATAATGTCTCAAGAAAGAACAGGTTTTGGGGTAGGGAGAGTTACAAAAAGACGTGAGAAAAGTTTTGGAAGTGATTAAAATCATTTTTATCTTGATTGTGGTGATTATTTACCAGATCTGTGCGCCAAATGCTTAAATAATAAAATTTAAGTATGCCCTGTTTATGATACTTCAATTACACTTCAATAAAGTTTAAAAAAATGCACCTATATTTTCACTCAAGACATAGGGGTTAAATTTCTTTTTTTTTTTTTTTAAATCTTTAAGTCTATTTATTTATATTTGAGACAGAGACAGAGTGAACAGGGAAGGAGCAAAGAGACAGGGAGAGGGAGAGAGAATCCCTAGCAGGTTCTGCACTGTTACCACAGAGCCCAAAGAGGAACTTGAACTCATAAATCCATGAGATCATGACCTGAGCCAAAACAGAGAGTCAGACGCTTAACCGACTGAGCCACCCAGGGCATCCTGGAGCTAAATTTCTACAGCAATTAAAATAGTGTAATCCCTTTTAAATTTTACTCTGATGTAACTTTTTCACTAAACTAATTTAATTTAACTTTATTTCTAATTATCCCATTTACATTTTATAAATTAAGTCTATAAATATTCAAAATATCTAAATGTTTCTTCTTTGCTTCCTCCCTCCTTCCATTTTTCCCTCCCTTTCACTCAATACCTTATAGATGATTTTAAATTAAATTTACTAAATTTCAACAATTTTTACTTGTCTCTCTTTATGGATTATACTTTCAGTGCCCTAACTAAAAATGTTCACGTCGTTAAATTTACAAATACTTTTCCCAATGTTCAGCTAGAAATCTTACAGTTTTCAGTGTTATATTTAGACCTGGAATCCATTTTGAGTTATTTTTGCAAGGTATGGGTTGAAGTTGTATGAATATTCAATTGCCCCAACACCATTTGTTGAAACAGTTATCTTTTCCAATTGAATGCCTTTTTCATCTCTATTAAAAAAAATCAGTTACCATAAACGTGGCACCATTTCTGGTCTCTTCATTGTCTTCTATTATCAAGTTGTCAATGTTCATGGCAATTTTACACTGTCTTGATTACTGTGGCTTTGCAGTAAGTCTTGAAATTAGATCCTGTAGGTCCTTTAATTTTAAGATCCTTTATCAAAATTGTTTTAGATTGTCGGTTTCTAAATAAAAAGCCTACTGACATTTTCACTGGAATTTTGTTGAATCTACTGGCCTGGCCGATGTGGGGATACCTTACCAATATTGAATCTTTGGAACTGTAACAGTGTATCTCTTTATTTGTTTATCTTCTTTAATTTTTCTCAACAATGTTTTGTATTTGAAAGTGTACATTGTAGGTCTTGCACATCTTTGGTCAGATTTAACCCCAAATATTTTATTATAAATGGTATTTTTAAAATCTCCCTTTCTGATTTCTCATTGCTATTATGTAGAAATACAACTGATTTTGTGTATTGATCTTGCTTCTTAGAAGCAAATTTATCCAAGCGATATTTCTCCAAGAGAAATGCAAACTTATGTTCATATAAAGATTTATACATGAATGTTTACGAGTCTTTATTTGTAATGGCCTCAAACTGGATGCAACCTAAATGTCCATCAGCAAGTAAATGGATAATCGATTTGTGATATATCCAAACAATGAAATATTAATCAGCAATAAAAATCAATGAACGGTTGTTACACTCAAAATACATAAACAAATATCAAAATATTCATGCTGCATGAAAGAAGCTACACAAAAAGTTACATATTGTATGGTTCCATTTTTATAAATGTTAGAAAATATAAACTAGTTTATGACACAAGGCAATTCAGTAGGTTGCCTGTGGATTAGGGAGGGAAGAGAAGTGGGTAGGAGAGATTGCAAAAGAGGATGAGGGAACATTTATGGTAATGGATATGTTCAATATTTTGATTGTGATAATGATACACATATGCAAAATTTTACAAATGGTACAAGTTAAATATGTGAGGTTTATTGTATGTCAATTATACAAAAAAAAAGATGTCTCGCTAAGCTTCTAAAGATGTCTCACAATATCAGGGCTGTGAAATGGAAGAATCTAATAGATGTCATAAATAGAAAAAGAAAGCCATTAGGATTTGGGTTACTTTTCTACTCAATCATAAATTTATTGAGCCAATGCAAATAAATACAATTATTGTATATTCAGGATATAATTATAGTTTCATTTTTTAGAAGACATCATGTTAATTTCTGAACTCATTTTTATGTTAATTTTATTGCGTTCATTTCTGATCTCTTTTTCGCACTAGTGAAATTTTAAAATAAAATACCATATCCAAAAAATCAGGATAGCTCATGGAAAGCAGAGCCCAAATTTCTTTCTTTCTCTTTCTTTCTTTCTTTCTTTCTTTCTTTCTTTCTTTCTTTCTGACAAAGGTATAAGATAAAGTGATACGTATCGCATTATTCAGGATAAATGTTGGTGGAACAAAAATTTTCTAATATACATTATGTGATAACCTGCCTCATGTTAAGCATAAACATCCCGAAGTTACCTATAATGAACTATATTAGCCATTTGCATTTCAAATTTAAAAATAAAGCCAAAACAGATTTCCATGATAACCTTAGTTATTTCTATTCCCTAATTACTCTGCAGCACCACAGATAGTGCCAAATTTTCAATGAGACTATTGGCAGAAATGTAGAGTTTAAAAAAAATTCAGAAGCATTTACAATGTGATTAACTGAAATATATCAGTGTATATTAGTGAACAATAATGAAGTAAATAGTCAGGGAAAGATATATTCAGAAATATTAGGTACTGTACCTTCCTAGTATGTCTCTCTTGGATTGTTTTATTATAACCGTAACCTTGAGGCATCTTAATTTTCTTCTTGCAAATGATAAGAGCTATCAGTTTGAGAAGAATTTTATTCAAAACGTGCTTTTTCTGTGTTGCAGAAAACCCCTCCTTTACACATGGAAAGTATTTACTATACTCAATATAACTTATTGAAAAACAAAACAATGTAAGATAAATTTATGCTTTAGGCGTTTCGTTTCTAGTTAAAACGTACTCTTTCATGGGTAGATAAATTTTTTTCCTGGGAATAATGATTAATTATGGAGTACTTTTCACAAGGTATGCAAAATGAATTTTTTATTAATTTTTTTAATGTTTATTTATTTTTGATAGGGAGATACATAGAGTGCAAGCCAGGAAGGGGAAGAGAGAGGGGGGTGACACAGAATCAGAAGCAGGCTGTAGGCTCCGCGCTGTCAGCACAGAGCCCTATGCGGGGCTCAAACTCCTGAACCGAGCGATCGCGACTCCAGCCAAAGTCAGACATTTAAACTACTGACCCACCCAGGCGTCCCTGCAAAATGAATGTAGGGACACTGTTATAGCCATAAATTGTTGGGTATACTAACAATTGCTTAAGAAACTAAGAAAATTCTGCTTATTCTTTCATAATTATAAAGAGATAAAAATTCATTTAACTAAGCATATAATAAGGGGCATTTTGACTTATTGGTTCAACTCCAATTCAAGTCAATAATGATTAAAAGTTTTAATATACATGAGGACTGGAATTTTTTAACATAGTAACACTTTTCATCACTTTTATTACGAAAGCTCTGTTTTAAGAAGCTTCAGATCATTTGAACATTCAGATTTTTTCCCTCTTTTCCCAGAGTTTAAGCCTTAAGTTAAATTATGAAAGAATGACTTAATAAGTTTCTGAATAAATGCCCTGTGAAGAAATGTCTTTTAGCTAATTTTCATGCAAAACAGACGTACTTTATAAATAATCAGTATTCTGGCAGAGCACACATTTAAAAAACATCTGAGAAACACAGCATAAATTGTTGAAAATAAATGACATTGAACAATTGCTGTTAAATTGATTTTTGAGATTATGAATATTTTATTTTCCTCTAAAATAAAAAAAAAGTTAGAGAAGTCAGGGTTTGACTAGTCATAGGATACTGCAATTTTTGAGTTTGAAAAATTACACAGAGTTGAACATTTCAGCAGAAATTGAAATACTCAAAAATATTTTGTTACATTTTCAGCAGTCAATAGGTAATAAATACTTTCTACAGGAAATATCCATGTTGTAAATATTTTATAATAATTGTAATTTTAACATAGATTTTTTAAACACAATCTATGATAAATATTTTTGGTAAAAGGATAATACATAGAGTATATCCTTTTCCTTTGGGATTTTGAAATTGAATGAGATAAACACACCACGCAAATATCAACTTATAACACTGATAATTGATTACACATATATATTCTCTAAAGTACCTCTGGCTCAAACACTTGGGAGGATTTAACAAATTTGTTCCCTGTCATAGACATTGGAAGTGTATATTGTGGTCACTAGGCACCAGGCATGTGTAATTTGCCTTAAGTGTGATCATTTTATCATCATAACAATCCTTTGGGACAGATGTTATAATTCCACTTTGTGAACATGGAAACTGAAGAATGAGCAGTTAATTAATTTTGCCAAAATTCCAGTGTTTGTGATTCAAGCCCAGTTCCGTGTTGTCTCCAAACCCCATATTCTTCCACTTTTTTCCCTTCTATGATATTCTAGGGACAAAGACTAAAAAAGAATGAATTCCTTGCCCTCTAGAGTTTATAGTGAAGTAGCTGGTCCAAATAAGCCAATAGAAAAACAGTAAAAAATAGAGTGTAATGTATTGCAACCTAGTGATTGAGAGAAAAGAAAAGCCTGGTGGGACAGCACAGATGGGCAATTGACTTTACCATTGGAGACTTAGAAGGTGAACAGGGAAGGTGCTGTGGTGACTTCCTTAAGGACGAGAGAGCATCAGTGACTCTAAAATTAGCAAACGATTGTACAATATTATGAAAAACAATAGATGTAATGGCCCAAAGGCAAGTAAAGCAAGACGTCTGAGTTCTTGCCAACAGTTCAAAAAGCCAGAATGTGGTACAGTGAGGACAATGTCAAGAGTGCAGTTCGGATCGATATTTAGGACCTATGATACAGGGTTTGATGGATCATGGTACAGGAGCTTGACGATATCTCTTAAGCCCTGACAGAACAAAATGGAAAATTTAAACCAGATGTGTATGGGAATTGTGACACGGAGAGGAATACAGAACTATCCAATTATCTTTACAAGATAATTATTCTGGAGGGATGTAGTAAGGGGCTACAAGATTGCAGGTAGAGAGGTTGGCTCTCGTTCACCTCAAGATGCAACGTTCACTTGATGGAAACTATCTGACAATTAGGTAGAGGTAGTGGAACACGAATTAAAAAATTACTGATTTTCAAAATACTGGAGTTAAAATTCTAGCTTTTTAAGTGCTAATGTTTAAATCATATTAGTTTTCCAACAATTACTTATCGCATTCTTACTGGATGCCAGGCCTTAAAGATCGCCTCAGATCGACTGAAATTGAGACAGCTTCTTCCTGACTAGAGGCCCTGTGCCTACCTTTTCTTAGAGCGTTTACTTTTGAAAATGTAAAAATACCATCTCTGACCTTTTGAAATGTATGTAAATCCTTTCCTAAACTCCTGCCAGTTTTACCACCCAGGAAATGTGAACCATCTCTTGGAAATGTGATCATTGAGGAAGATGGAGTTCATATCTGTCGGTTTCTGTGGGAGAGTAGCAAATGAAATTGGGGTGGGGGGGAAGTTGTGAAATTACCTCTAGTCATGAAGATAGGGGAAAGTTTACTTTTCCTTTGGGTAACATCAATATTAGCAAACATATATGGCCTATTATCCACCCTGTTCCTGCTCTTGAGAACTCTGTAGCCCTTTGAGAACTCTGTGCCTCCAGATTTGATCTACGTTCTTTTACCTATTGCTAGCAATAGTATCAGAATAAAATCAGCCTCTGTCTGCTCATCTTGTCTGGTGTGATTTTTTTTAACAACCTTCATGGTATAACAATTAATAAAATTTATATATATATGTGAGAGGAGACAGTGTTGAGAGTATATATAGAGGAGTCATTACAAGTATTAAACAATCAACTTAAACTTAAGCCATAAAGAAGAGAACCCATAAAGTGGATGAATGCTAAAAAAAAGTCATCAGATTGTTTGTTCAATGGATTGTAGAATCCAACTGAGTTGAGGTGTTGATGGAGTTGGAATACTAGAAGGAGTTCACTGGAGGAACAGAAGCTGGTGGTTAAAAAATAACTCATGAAATAAAAATCATGGAAGCATGGAACTTATTGTTAATAATATGATGTAGCCTATCACCATGGGGGTAAATAGAGGGAAGTAATCTAAAGGACATGATGAGTTGAGGGAAAGAATTCAAGCAACGGAAAGGTCAGTGTGTTGAAGAAACTCCTTACATATGTTTAAAAATTTTAAATCTAAAAGGTGGTAGTATCAGAGAAACATTTTTGAAAGTGTATGCTAGAACTTAATTCAGCTCTCTGAAGAGGCAAAGCTTAGACCTGAGCATAAGCATAAGTGGAAAGATGAATGTGGGGAAGAATCCTAAAGACATAGTGGTGTCTGTAGCCACTTCATCAGTGGCAAGCCTGGAAAAAAATATCTATATCTATATCTATATCTATATCTATATCTATATCTATATCTATATCTATCTATATCTGTATCTATATATCTTATGGGTCTGAGATGTTATCCCACTTATTAACATGTTAGCTTGTCACCATTTCATACATGCTGAGAGAGAACATGACTCCCAAGTTGGAGGCTACACTTCATTATCCACAGAAATAACAGTAGCCAACACACCAACACTTTGGGGCTGGTTCTCCAATCCATGGTTCCCTGAGGTAACACTAAACAGGCAAAGGGGTAGCTGCACAGGCAGTGGTTTGCAATACAGGGGTTGATCTGGCAGCTTAGGGAACATGAATCTTTTCTAACGGGCAGTAAACATGCCTGTCCTTTGCTCCTGCAGGAAGTACTATCTCTACCTTCCAACGCAGTTTACTATATAAACATCCTGGAAAAGATAGTCCAGAACAAACCTACTCAGTGCCTCACACAAAAATTTGGAGAAATGTGAGAGATGCATGAGAGATTGTTTTGCAACATCAGCAGCTATACCAAATAATAAATTTAGCTGTTTTTTTTTAATTTTTTTTTAACGTTTATTTATTTTTCAGACAGAGAGAGACACAGCATGAACGGGGGAGGGGCAGAGAGAATGGAAAACACAGAATCTGAAGCAGGCTCCAGGCTCTGAGCCATCAGCCCAGAGCCCGACGTGGGGCTCGAACCCGCGGACCGCGAGATTGTGACCTGAGCCCAAGTCGGACGCTTAACCGACTGAGCCACCCAGGCGCCCCAAATTTAGCTGTTTTTAATCACTACAGCTGGTTGATATTTTTATGGACAAACAGATGCATTTATTTTATTTTATTATTTTTTAAGTTTGTTTGTTTATTTATTTAGAGAGGGAGAGAGAGAAGCATGACACAGGGCTTGAACTCATGATCCATGATACCCATGAGCTGAGCTGAAATCAAGAGTCAGTCGCTTAACTGACTGAGCCACCCAGGTGCCCCTAATAGCACTGATCTTAAATAGGATGTATTTATTAATATAAAATGAGCTACACGATAATTTAAAAGAACCAAACACTACTCACAGTTAGTTTTTACAATTTTAAAAACAATTTTGTTAATCCTAAAATGCTGTAAAACTGAATTTATAATATTATCTGTAATGAATATTTTCACGGTCTGACAGCAGCTCCTTTTCAAATATTAAAGTTTTACTGTTTCTAACAACATAAGCATAAACAACACAGCAATGAACCCAGGCTTTCCCCATTTTTTTTAACCCCAGTCTTTTAAAAAGCATTTAATGTCACCCTTTTCTCTTAACTTGGTCATCAACACCTCGAGGTTAAGTGTCTAAGGCTCAACCTTTTCATAACTGGCTTTGCTGCTGTTACATATTCACTACAAATTGAGAAATTTATTAGTAGTGATCGCTGGACTTACACAACAAGAACTGGACAATTAGAAACACCATACATGAAATGAACCTAAAGAAATTTGGAAACAAACCTTTTTAAAAGCTAGCACCCGTTCCTTAAACACACATGAAGAAAGTGACAGAGTTTTAATTAGGAATACACCCTGTAGTACAGCGAACACTGGCCTTCATCAAACACTATCGAAAAGACAAAGCACCTCATTGTGTGACCTGATGTCTTCATAGCTGGGAAACGACAGTAGAAAGAATCTTACATTTTTCACTGAATGGGACTGGTGTTCTTCACTCGGCATCTGATTCCTTTCACCGAGCAGTGGGTCAATAGCTCCAATCAAGTACAACGTAGCCTGCTGCGGATAGCAACTTCTGAAATATCTTATTATAATAATGCTGTGTTTAGAAATCACCTTGCAAATAGAAGGGTCTCAAGGCATCTTGAAAAACTTTGACAACTAATTTACGATATACCTATTATAGCAGTGGCATTGCCTGCTTCTGGAACGCAGACATCTCTTGGATGAAGCGTGACAAGTGATTAACGGAGTGCAGGGACGCTGCACAACTGCTACAGAATTCTCCACTTAGTGGGAACTGGGGGGTGGGAGGTATCTTCAGATCGACAGAATACATATCGACAATTAGTGGTTGGCAGAGGTGCTGAGGTTAACATTCTTATCTTTTAAAGTTCCAGGATTTTAAAAAGCACAAAGATATTTGAGCTCTTAAACACTGAGAATCCATAGAAGAACATGGCACCGAACAAATAAAACAAACAAAAAAATACCACTTCATTGAGCCATTAGAAGATCGAGGCGCCTGTTTAAATGTAAATGCCTCCTCTAAGTTGTCAACCACTTAAAAGACTTTTTTGTTCATGTGAATTTGTGAGTGCTCATTCTTATAAACAATAAAACCCAATTCAGTGAATATTTGGGGGGCATTTACAAAGTGACAGACACTCCAGAAGATATTAGGAATATTAGTAGGAATGAGACATGGACCCTGTGCCTGAGAAATTCATCTCACCTCTACATTTTACAGAAGGTTTTCAGTGTCAAGTTGTCCCAGGTGAGATTTAGAAAGGTTTGAGTGAAACAGGTGTTAAAAAAAAATGATTCAATTATGGAATGTTAGCATGAATATTTTTAGAATAAACGTTAATTAGCTTCACTTTTTAAAACATAACAGTTATAGTGATAATTACAACGGATGTTTACTGATTATTGTACAGTTTTTTTAAAAATAAAAATACTACAGTGACCTAGGTTTTACTTCCCAGCATGTGCTATAGTACTACAGTAAAAAAAAAAAAAAAAAAATCAGCCTTACACCTGTCAGAATGGCTAACATTAACAGCTCAGGTAACAACAGATGTTGGCGATGATGTGAAGACAAAGGATCTCTTTTGCATTGCTGGTGGGAATGCAAGCTGGTGCGGCCACTCTGGAAAACAGTATGGAGTTTCCTCAAAAAACGAAAAATAGAACTACCCTACGACCCAGCAATTGCACTACTAGGCATTTATCCAAGGGATACAGGTGTGCTGTTTCGAAGGGACACATGCACCCCCATGTTTCTAGCAGCACTATCGACAAGAGCCAAGTAAGGAAAGAGCCCAAATGTCCATCGAAGGATGAATGGATAAAGAAGTGGTATATATATACAATGGAGTATTACCCGGCAACCAAAAAGAATGGAATCTTGCCATTTGCAACTATGTGGATGGAACTGGAGGGTATTATACTAAGTGAAATTAGTCAGAGAAAGACAAAAATCATATGACTTCACTCATATGAGGACTTTAAGAGACAAAACAGATGAACATAAGGGAAAGGAAACAAAAATAATATAAAAACAGGGAGGGGGACAAAACAGAAGAGACTCATAAACATGTAGAACAAACTGAGGGTTGCTGGAGGGGTTGTGGGAGGGGGGGGATGGGCTAAATGGGTAAGAGGCATTAAGGAATCTACTCCTGAAATCATTGTTTCACTATATGCTAACTAATTTGGATGCAAATTTTGAAAAATAAAATATTAAAATTAAAAAAATCAGGATTTAAGGCAAAATTAAAAGATTTTTGTTAATCTGGTATTATATAAAGTGGAAATTGTTGGTGACATTAATCCTGGAAAAATAAAAAAATGGATACTGAATTGACATAAATTATTTTTTTGGTGTGTGAACATGTCAGACAGGATTATATCTTGCTAAGGCCCCATTCTGTAAGGGCTAATTCTGACTCAGTTTGCCTACCCTCCTGCACACTCAGCATTCAGTGGTAATTATAGGCTGGATCCATTTGATTATGTAAGGGAATCTTTTGCTTAAGATTTGATAAGCGCACACACACACACACACACACACACACACACTTATATAGTTTACTAGGAATGACTGAATCTCCGTTTGAATTAAAATGAAAGTTTAAAAACGTGTGTTGATGTACTGAGAACATTTCCACCTTATTGGAGAATGAATGGTAGACTTTATCTACACCTAAGTGTTCTCTGCTCAAGTTTTTTGTTTTGTTTTTGTCCCTGTGTTTCTACATCAATTGATAATCCTCTTATGGGTTGCAGTGGTGCTTCTGTTGCTGATGATGATAATTTGACTCAAAATCTTTATCCTAATTATAAGGATTTGTTAGCATGGACAAGAAATCACTCATTAATCAATGAATGGGAAATCTTTGAACCTGGAGGAGAAAGGAAGGCTCTTCTGGAATTCATTCTTCTACCTCCTTGGACTACCCTAAAACTAACCGGTATACTGTAGAAAAAGGTGCTTTTACATCTTTTCATCACCTACTTTTTGAGGAATTGGAGATGAGAGACCTAAAGTGAATAGATTAATGCTTGTGTGATTTTAAGTGTACAGGCAGAAAGGCCCCTCAATTCCCAGAACCTATTAATATGTTGCCTTATATGGCAAAAGGGACTTTGCAAATGTGATCAAACTGAGGACCCTGGGATGGGGAGATTGCCCTGGATTACCTGGGTAATAATTGTAATCACAACAGTCCTTATAAAAGGGAGATAGATAAGAGAGGCAGATTTGGAGAAGGTGATGTGACATGTGACAAAGGATACAGAGGGTGTATGATACAGCCACAAACCAAAGCATGCTGGTACCTTATGGAAGTTAAAAAGGCAAGAGAGCATCCAAAAGGCATGTAGCCTAGCCCGCATCTTGCTTCTAGGACTTCTGACCTCCAGGACTGTAAGACAATACATATGTGTTGTTTTTAGCCACTGAATTTTGGGTCCTCTGTAACAGCAATGACAGGAAACTAATAAGCAAGAAAATAAAGAACGCTCTGATTAAATCTTTATTCTTTACCCTGGAAATTTATTTCATATGATATAATCAGTCACTTTCATTAAAAAAATAAAACAAAACTGAGGCTATAGCTGTTGACCAGAAAAGCATTAACTATACAAGATTAGTTACTAAAGGATATTCTTTGATTTTAGGTGAACAGAGAACAAGCTCGATGGTGCATGTGGGCATGCGATTGTTACTTTACACATATCCCTTCCATGACTGGCATTTGGTCTCATGGAAAGATACTCATCCATCCAAACCCATCCAGCATTCTTTGTGAAAAATTTTCTTGATAGTTTAGGACTTAAAAAGTTTTCAAGATTATATCTTGCTCCCATCTTCTTCTTGAAAAATTCAGGGAGTATAAAATAAAGTAGCTGTCAGACTGCTGGGATTGGCAAACTCAAAGTCAGAGTCAATTAAAATATGACTCAAATAGGAAGAATTATCACAGAGCTAGGATGCAGAAAGAACTTTAAAGGCAATGACTTCGCTTTTTCTTAGCTTAGCAATATTAATATTCTAGAGTTGGACATTAACGTGCCAAAATGGTCTAAAAGATTAATGAGCGACTTCAAAGAACCATTAGTGACAAAATGAAATATCTCATTATGTTTTCTTTCTTCCCTTCTTCTGTTTTCCCACATCGCACCTGTGAGACACTCAGATGAGAATGGGTTATTCATTTGGCCAGATGTTTTCAGTTGTGGGTCCTTTGTTTTTGAAAACACCAGACAGAGGTGAGATAAAGAGGTAGTAAAGTGTAACACCTGTAAAGGCACTCCATTAATTGTCTTTCTTTATTCACTTGCCTCTTAGATAATAAAAAGCATGCAGATATTAGACCATTTTCGTTCTCTGGAAAATTCAATGAATGGCTTTCCAAATTACTGGGTGTTTGTGTAACTAATCTGAAGGCTGAGCTCACCAAAACTTTTAAAGTGCTTCTTATGAAAGATGGCAGTCATTTTCATGCCTTAAAATATGAAAGGTCAAATCTGGCGATTAGATTAAGATCAATGTATTGCCAGCTATACACTGAATATCATGCAATGTGCTAGAAATGGCAAAGGGAGGTGAACCGCATCAGAGAAATCCACATGCAGTGATGACAGCCTGCAAAGGCAGTGGTCTAATTCAGCCAGGATGACTAATATTTGATGAATAATATCATTATTATGCACCTGGATACATCAGGGATGTTATTAGAAGGGACAGAGAGAACAATGCAATGGCACTCCTTTTGTTTTTACTTGTCATAAATCTTTTATGTTTCCATAATGGGTGAAAGGACTGGTGTTACCATTTTCAATCATTTATTGTCTTCCAAAATGCCTTACATAGGTTGATTCTTAAAGGATGGTATTTTCCCCGTTTACAATTCTCTTCTCTCAGTGCCTTAAAATTTTCAGGTTTGAAGCCACAATAGGTTGCTAAAGGCAGTTCTTTCTTTTGAGTAAAGAAGGCAAAAGATAAAGGAGTTGCTAGATTTTTCTCACAAGCTAGTGAGGAGGGTCCTACAACTATCCACTCATCTGTCTATCTTTACCCAGCTGCCATTCCTATTTTCTTCCTACTTTGTCTCTGTCTTCTTCTTCTCTTAGGCTAGTCATAAAAGTTGAAAAATTTAACACCCTTCTCAATCTGATTGGAGACAAGAGCAATGAGCTGGGGTGATAATAGATGCTTGATCTGTCATCCCATGAGACAAAGGCGCTGAGAAAGCTGGAATTTTGAAAGAAAGAGAATTCCAGATGAAAAATGCTACTTTGTAATCATTTTATGATTCCTGTCCCTCTTCTTTCTGCTCTCTCTCACAAAGCTATATCTCACATAAAACTGCGTTTTGTTCTAAGACATTCTTCAAGAACCAAATAATTATTTTAGTAGGGAAGAACTAGTAGGAGATTTGATTTCTACTTAAATTTGTTCTTTAAAGTTGTTTCTTTTTTTTAATGTTTATTTTTTGACAGAGAGAGAGAGAGAGAGAGAGCACGAGCAGGGGAGGGGCAGAGACAGAGGGAGACACAAAATCCCAAGCAGGCTCCAGGCTCTGAGCTGTCAGCACAGAGCCCGACGCGGTGCTCGAACTCACAGACCACAGAGATCATGACCTGAGCCCAAGTCGGACTCTCAACCGGCTGAGCCACCCAGGTGCCCCTACTTATATTTGTTCTTAATTGTGTGTCATTGCGGCCACATCCCTGTTATAGTAAGGGGGAGTGAAAAATTCCGAGATTAGGATCCAAGTGTTTGTGTAATTCACGCATTCTTTCTAAAGCCATTCTCTTATGACTTAAAAGTAGCTCAGGGTGCATGGGGATATAGGATGAGGTTATACGCGTGAAGGTACGCTATACTTATGTCTCGTATACAATACCATTGAAGAAACCTGGGAAGAAAGTCTCATGGAAATAGTCTTAAAACACTCAAAACAAGTATTTTGAAACCCCCCTCCCCGAAAAATACCTGAGGATTACATCCAAATTTCTTTAAATTATTTTTCCATTCCTCTTTCTCTTAATATTCTCATGGAGATCCAACTGCCTCAAAGACTCTCCTCTCCCCTTCCAAATTCTCCAATCTCTCCAAAGATTTCACTTTTTGTCTCTCTCTAATTTCTCTCTCTCTTCTTTTCTTGAATATTTATTTTTCTCTCCAGCAAGCAATCTGTTTTCAAATATAAATCTCCGCAGCTTTCCTACCAACTTTATACCTCCATCTGCTGCATAATAAAACACAAGACCTAGCAAATTAGCAACACGTCTTAAAAGGTACTAGAATTGAAGAGAAAGGTCAAGAAGATATCAATGAATTATCCTTAGTAGGCAGGGGAAGGAGATACCATAATCGCATGCTCTGATTTCTTTTCTTCTTTTCTTCCTTCTATCTTTGCTACACATTGCCTTCTCATCTTTTTTTTAAATACTTATGTTTTTAAGTTTTAAGGCCAGTTATACTTCATTTAATAAGTTGATTAAACCAATCACAACTCTGAATGTCTATCATCTGCTTACCTGCCTCTTTACACAAGCAATTTTAACTTTTGATTACGTAGTGTTCCTTTGCCCCTGAATGTTCACTATAAACCCTTTAGGTTCTTGCTCTTTACCTGGGATGCAAATTATTTGAGAATTGGGCTATGCCTTATATTTTTATGCCCTACAGTGTGTAATGCAGGGTAAAGTATGACATAGTGGTTAATACAGCTTTATCTGGTTTGTGAAGACTTGTGTAGAGTGTTTGCCAAAGGATTGGAGATTTGCAATCTTTGCCTAGTCTGGGCTAATTATGTCCTCATAAATATCAGCCTTAAACTACAGCTCTCTGTTGACTAATTTAAATAAAACTGCTGCTGCTTTGTTCTCTAATGAGCTTAATTTACAGATGTGCGTCCTAAACTGGTGAACTGGATGAGTTTATAATTAGAACTTCAAGGAGTGAGACATTGGTGATGACAAAAACTGTGGCTAATATTGATGTTGAAAAAAGATGAAAAAAATGACGGTGGACAGATGAGAAAGGCATGCAGACAGGAAGTAACTTTCTGGTATGCTACAAGTCTGTTCACAGGCAGCTTTAGAATGCTCTCTGTTCTCCCTGCCCTTCCATATTGTCAAAGACAACTGATTCAAAATGGGGAAGTATATTTCCTTTTATGGGGATAGAAAGTTGCAATTGACAACCTGCACAACTGACAGACACACAGTCCAATGTGTCCCCTCTTCAAGCTCTAATTTCCAACCCAGAGTAAAGGACAGAGTACATTTCTCAGTGTTTCGTAGGCAACAAACACAGGTATCTGTGCTTTAAAACATCTTGAAAAAATAAAACATTTGAGTAATGGAGGGAAAAATATAAGTACTTGTGAGTTCCAATGTATAGCTCAATTCGATAGTTGCTTTGTGACTCTGAACATCCATGAGCTACTAAGTCCTTTCCTTTCTTGTGTTAAGTATATCACATGTCTGCACTTTGCCTTTAGTAGAATGGTCTATCACATATTTTCATATGTTGCTTATTAAATCACAGTACGAGTACAGTTCTTACCCAATTACTTCAGTTGAATGAAATTAATATCAGTTCTTTCATATAAATGTTATGGTTGATCATGACTTTAGAGTTAGCCACAATTGTGTACTCAGCTCGAATACAACCGAATGATACGTTTAACGAGGTGTCTCTAATTCTGGCTAATCAGTATGATGAATACAAAAGCCTTTCAGAAGAAGGCTATGAAGTATCGTCTGAACTTCACGGGTATAAAGTGCTTTTGAAAATAAGTGGCAATACCGCTTTCTTAATTTCACTCTTTAAAGTTAACATTTTCATTAAAGCATTTCTGAATATATAACTTACATGCACAGTCTGAACAGATTAGTCACACAGATCACACCTGTAACGAGATTTCTCTTTTATCCAATTTTGGATTAAAGTTTGGAAAATCCTTTTGTCCGTCCAGTTGTAATAGATGAAAATAGGATATCAATAGATACAAAGGCAAATAAAGCATATATAAAAATCAGCTCAAACTAGACCTTGAAAAGCCAGAAGGGCTTCAATATCAGCTTTCTGATAGAGATGCATAATACCAGAGGGAGAAAAAGTCACAGGTGTACAATCAAGCTGTCACACAGCGGTGGAGCCTGTTCTAAATCCGAGCGGTAATAGTTGCCATTTCCTATTTAGAAAAATGCCTTCTCTCATCCTTTATATTCCCAAAGTACATATCTCCTGCAATCTTCTGTAGAACCACTGGACTCTCGGCTTGGTTTTGAATTTGGATTTTTTTAAAGCTGCCACTGTCACCTAGAATTGATCGTAATCCGTCCTTTTCATCTGGTGCACTTCTAAACTGCCATTATAATGCCATGATTTGATATCGGTAGGTCAAGTTTCTAGGGAGGGGACAATAGGAAGGAAGGAAGGAAGTTTCAAGGTGCAATGGCTAGAGTCAGAAATTATGGGATTATGGATATACTTTATGAAAGAACCAGGACATAGAAATTAAGGAATATAAAATCGTGCAACTAAAATATAATAAGACACTTTGTTGCATTTGTAATAAATATTGGGTTTTAGTTTTAAAACCCAATTTGTGGTATTGGTTGGAAAATAGTTTTATAGCTTATATGTACAGTCTGGTAAAAAATTATAAAGGGATAATATAAAAGTAAATGGTACAAATTTTGCTTTGCTGTTACGTGTCCCCTTGGTTTGTGCTTAACACACATAGTGTCATTTGGTCGTCACAATGAAACGGTGTTTAAAATTAAATACATTTCACAAAATAAACACAAAATACATTTAAATAAAATTAAAAAATAATTTATTAAAAATCTGTACTATCATAAATAAACAAAAGGAAAGGGGGATTAAAATTGTGTGGGGATGTTCTATATAAATTAAAAAAGGGAAAAACTGCAATGCTCAATGAAGGAAAAATATGAATAAAACTTGGGAGATGGGATTAATAATATTGAGTGAATCTATAAACAATGGGTTTGTAAAGCATGCATTCTCAATGAGGAAGATATTGTCCCCAGAATGACAGAGTTGGTTTAGGTGGAAGGGAGGTAAAGGTAGGCCCAAATCTTAGATATTACAATGGTTTGTGGGTCTCTAATGCTCAACCATATTTGACAAGGTTTTCTTTCTTGATATTTAATTTTTTTTCATTAGGTAGATATTAAATGAAATTTAAATTAATTGAATTAAAATGGATTTTCTTTGTAGAAGCATGATAATGAAACATAGAGTGAAAAACATTGGTTAAAAAGTATAAAAACTTGAAAAAATTGTCATGGTAGTATTTTTCCTCATTTGTTATAAATTCAATAGCAAAGAATTGAAAGAAATACATTTATTTAGATTTCCTTGGTGGCACTAACACACATATGAATATATCTAATGAATATTCTATTATACCTCACATCGCTGTCATTTATGTAAGCATGTATGACTGGGAAAGACCCAGTATCGTTGGTTTTATATAGTCCTAGAAACTAGTCCAGCTTAGGTACTCAATGAAAGCTTGCTGAGTAAAAAAACAGCACCACCAAATGATTGTCTAGCCCATATTTAAATCTACAATCGCTGATAAATCTACGGATCCCTTCATGGTTGTGAATCTTCACCATTGTGGTTACGTTTTAGCTTGTCCAAGGTTCCTCTCGAAATGGGCTGAACACTGAACTGAACACAGAATTCCCACACGGTCGGTCTAACTAGCAAAAAGTAAAAAGAGGTTATATCTTTCTCATTTTTAACTTGACAGCGGTCTGAAGTGCTATTGGATATATTAGTTGTGACATTCACTGTTACTTCAAATCCAACTTAATCTCGACAATTACTCTTAAATTTTCTTTATCTATGCTGTTAAGCTATATTTTCAGCAGCCAAGATAGAATATCTTGTTAATAAGCCAAAGGAGGATACTTAAAAAATAATAACAAAATTTCATCTTACTGAATTCAGTCTAACGTTTCAGTCTTTTTTGAAAAAAATTCACTGTAAAATTTCCATGTATTTTCCTTATTTCAAGCATCATGCTATTTGATAATTTGATATGATTTCTACTCATGTGAACATCAGAGTGAGTTATCAAAATGATGTAAAAAAATCTACCATTGCATGCCTTACTCTAGCTTTATATCCCTACGTTAGTCATCAATCTTGGATAGAACCATTTATTTAATAAACCAGAAATGCACTGCATCATACTCTCATTTATCTCATTTTTAACCATCTAACCAACTCTCAATGATATAATAAGATACTTTTAAAAATACATTCAAATTGCTAAATCCAGATCATGCTTATAACAGCCTGTTGGTACAGTAATACCCTCCCACTGACCCATAATCTTGAGTTCTCATATTTAGTGAGCACTTTCTTTCCCTAAATGCTTACAAATCATATTTGAAAACAATTTATGCTAAAATCATTATCCTGTGTTCACATAATTCACCTTCGAAAGAATCTCATTAGCAAAGTGGCAGACAAGATCAAGGACCTCTCCTAGGACCAAGGTGTGGGGGGTGGGAAGAGAGAAAGAGAGAGAAACAAGTGAGGGATGGAGACAACATAGCAGTGTGGTTAAAAAGAAAAAAAGGAAAAAAGAATAAGTAGGGCATAATAAAAACGGAAAATTATCAGTTATTATTTTAGTGGACAAATGTGTTAAATAATACCATTAAAATGCAGGTACCATTTTGCCAAAATATGAAGTAACTGGCTACATTACATTTACACAAGATATGCTTAAAACAGCTGATGACACACTGGCGAAAGTGAAGGAATAAAAAAAAAATCACAAAAAAAAAAAAAACGAAAAGGAAAAAAAGTATTACAAAATGAATGAATGTCAATACTAGCATGAAATTTAAAATAATTAAGAGTAAGCTTAGCTATGTATTTTTTTTTTGTTTATTAAAATTTTTTTTTAAAATATGTACTCATTTTTGAAAGACAGAGAGAGAGCACAAGCAGGGGTGGGGCGGAGAGAGAGAGGGGACACAGAATCTGAAGCAGGCTCCTGCTCTGAGTTGTCAGCACAGAGTCCGGCGCCAGGCTCAAACTCACGAACTGTGAGACCATGACCTGAGCCGGAGTCGGATGCTCAACCAACTGAGCCACCCAGGCGCCCCTGAGTTATGTATTTTAAGAGCAGATAGTTTTATTTGTGATATATATTAGAGTATATTTACTCCAACAAGAAAATTCACCTGTAAAGAATCTTTATACAGTAACAATGGCAAAATACACAAAACAAGTCTGTCTGTGTCACTGATCAAATGTTTTTCAACATTGGTTTTGCTTTAACCATCCCCAGTGTTAATTTAATCAGGCTAATCTGCACGACTCCCAGTCCTATTCATCTGTTTTACTGGGCTGGTACCCAATGTACTCTGGGCCCTACTGCGACGTCAACCCCCTCCACCCCCATATGTTTCTGAAATGACAGCGTTCTCGTCTAACCACGATTTTATGCATGCTCAGCTACGTGATTCCCTTTCTCGGTTTCTAGTCTATAGTGCCGTATATGTGAGGACGGCAATGTCCCGAATATACACACTTGTTTCTCTTCTGGTAGTTTCTGTTCAGATCTTTTCTGTTTAAAATAATGTGGTGATAGGATGTTACATGAAGGATCAAGACCTTGGAGTAACTACCTCACAGAGGTGTAGACCACAGTGGTATTCTGTGTCCTGTCTTCCCCAATCTCTGAATCATGAAACGGTTTTGGAACTGGTATGAAGCTGATGTTTCTTATTCTGAATTCTGGTTCGATTCACCTGTCTAGTTGAAATGGTGAATGTTCTCCAGAATTCACTTCTTACCTAGAATGTCACATTAGACGTTAATATCCTAAAGGCCCTGAGGGTTTCAAACATAAACATAAACATAAACCAAACATATAAACAAAAATAAAAATTCTTTAGCTTTGTGTAAACAAGCCTTTTTCAGCAGTATTTGCCAACCTTCCTTTTAATTAATAATATGTATTAGGATCTTAATTTTAGAATTTATATAGTTCACTTTGGACAATTCTGATTTAGAACAATGTCTTTGTTAAAAATTGCTTGGGCTGTTAAACGCCTCCCTTTTTGTACCTGACCCATAGTTTTATTATTGAAAATGTCAATATGTAGGCCATTAAGAGCTCATTTCATAATTTTTCCTACACATAAGAATTTTTAAACAATATCTGACAGATGGCTGTGTATCTAGTTAGGAATGTTTTCCTGAGAAGCTATTCCATAATCTTTTGCAACCACCTGTTCAAATATCCAGCTGTCCCTCCTAATCATGAAGTATTTATTCAGATTTAACCAAAGAAGAAAATTAAATGTTTAAAAGTAAAAGAAAAAAAAATCACAATGATTCCTTGACATGTCAGTCTTAGCCACTGATCCAAGGAAAATGAGAGAGACAGTTATTTCCAAGGAGATTTAGAATCTCTAGTTCCATTTTGAAAGTTCCGTTTCTGATTCTAGCAGTATTAATATTTGAGATAAAAAGTAATGTTCATCTGTATCTGTATTAAACCTATTCAAAAATCTATAGTCCACAATGTGTAGAGAAAACTTTTGACATAATTCACAGTGGTGACTGAATTAAAGGTCCACTGAGAACTGTTTGATACACTTCCTTGGATCCTAAGATATTACTAGCTTTCTCAAAACAGTCAGTGGAATGTAATCATAGCAAAGGGTCTTGAGCCACTTTCTGAAATGAGAAAATCTCTGACCAATGACCAGGAAAGTCTGTGTGGTGGGAACCAAACCTCGGGTCATTAGATGGGGAGGAAAGAAATGCCAAGATACTCGGGGTGTTCTCAGAACTACCTTTATTCTTGTCATTGACATCAATGTTTCAGGATTCCTTGAGAAATTTTATTTATCACTGTTTAAAGTAGAGATGTGGTGCTATAAAATCATACTCTTTATCCTTAATCAAATCTCTCAACCATAACCTGTTTTTGGACAAATGCTTTTGGTATGTTTGTTTAGACATTTATGCATTCTCATTTGAAAATACATTTTTTAGGGGCAGCTATCTGCTTCCAAATGTTGGATTTTAGATCTCTATTTAGTACATTACAAAGCATTAGATATGTTCAAGGATTTAACATATACCATTTTAATTATTTCGATTCTAAATTTATCGTAGTAATTTTAAACAATTTATTCTTTAGTCTCTGGAGACAGAGAAGATTAAGACTGCTTTTCAATTCAACAAACACTTGTATAAGCTTAATATAAGCTCCTTGTATTTTAACCTCTATTATTCTGCCAACAAGAATTGAATGTGTTCTTTTTCAGAACTTTTCTTTCAATCAGAATTTCTAGCCCATCCTTCCAGCAGTTATATCCACTTTCTCCTAAAATTCCTATGCCAAACTTGTCTCTTCCAACAAGGTTTTTCAGATTAATTTTACCAATTCCGATCATCTAATATTTCCTTTTAGCACTTATACACTTTGTGAGTCTGGACTTATTATTATTCTTAATATATGTAGTTAATATAATTATAACTATCTTAACAAGAAGCAGAAAACTGGCAGTGTCTCAGCGTGCTGTGTCAGTGTTTTGAGATTAAATGTCTCATGTCTATGTGTGTTACCAACAAGCATTATACTTACATTTCCGTGAGGATATGGTGGCATTTCTTGCTTTATAGTGTCTTAGTTTAATTATTAGAGTGAGGGCTGATCCCAAAGTGAGAGAACAAATGGATTCTGAGAGGCACTTCACACCCATACACCATTTTTCGCAGAAGATATATTCTCAACTGAAAATCAATGTCCTAAATTTCAAGAGTTTGCAAAAATTCATTGTGAATTCTCATAAGCTTCTACAATTAACCTCCTGTGTTCCTAGCTTCCTTTCTATCTCTTTTAATCGAACAAGGAAAATAGACAATTCACATTATCAAGAGTTTCAAGGTTTAAAGGAAACCTAATTCATAACCTTTTATAATAGGGGAAAAATAGAATAAAATAGGCAGAGAGGGAAAGGGTAGGATCTGAGGTTCCTGGGTGGGGAAACACATATTTTGGAACATGTTGGGAGGGTCCGATCACAGCAAACCCCCTTGGGCATAAGGTTCCTCTTAAGAATGTAATAGCCACCACCTACTCCCCCCTCAGTTTTCCCTCCGGAATTTGACAAAAGACCTGACCAAAAATAAGTAGACTATAAAAGGTATCACCCACCAGGAATGGTAAGGCTATAGGCCACCCCTCATCGGATCTGGCACATTAATCTCACCTGATGGAGGGACCAGGTGAGGGACCACCTGCAGCAGGTGGAGAGAGGACCCAGGAGTTCCCTTTCTGTATTGCCTCTGCTGAGAAGTCATTTCATGAAAAAAAAATAAGACAGCAAGAATAGTGTTTCCTGTAACAAAGCTCTATGGGGAGATCCAAAGGGTACTCAAGGATATTCTACTCACACTGTTTTTGGAGGTATGGCCAGTGTGGGAAAGGAACTTCCAAGTTTAAAGATAAACAATGAGGAGAAGGGGGGGCAAAAAAAACTACACATTTAGGACAAAGTATAAGAAATAAAACATCTCACACAAAAGAAAGAGCATCTCACAAGATTGATTCCAGGAAGCAGTTGAAAATACTATTCTCAAATGAATTGTTCTTGCAAGGAAATTAAAAAAAAAACATAGACTAAATGAAATAGGGATTGCTCATGCAACAGATGAAAGCATGATTTCACAGGGTTACGAAAATAAAGAGGGGAAATAATGATACTGAGAGCTTAAAAACATTTACCTGTGTCAACATATGAAATAAATATGCCGGGGGGGCGGGGAAGAAAACAAATAAAAACAAACAACAGCAACAAACAAGTCAGTGAATCAGATCTTAGCCTGAAGGATACAGGGATAAGTTACAGAAAGATAAAAATGAGCAGAGAACAGACTTAGCAGGAGGTGCAGGGAAGACTACACCTGTAGGGTGCAAAAGAAATGCAAATAAATGAAATGGACACGAATTCAAAAAGTAATAAAATCCTATTGTTAGGTAATGAAAGAAACATTGTTAGTGAAAAGGAAATCACTTTCTACACTGGAAAGACCGATTCCAAGGCATTTCCTGTTTCAGTTCTTGAACTTAAAGAGAAAATTGTCAATTTCGGTGAACATTCATGCCTGTGCAGCAGGTATATTTTAAAAACATTTAAAAAATATATTTTAAACATTAAAAACATTAAAAAATATATTTTAAATGCAGGCTTACACAGCTAGAAAGGAGTTCAAAATATAGACACTTTTAAAGGGAAGAGGGTGGGGCACCTGGGTGTCTCAGTCAGTTAAGCAATGGACTTCAGCTCAGGTCATGACCCTGCAGTTCCTGGGTTCGAGTGCTGACAGCACAGAGCCTGGAGCCTGCTTCAGAATCTGTCCCCCGGTCTTTCCCCTGCTCGTTTTCTGTCTGCCTCAAAAATAGACATTAAAAAATTTATTTAAATAAATAAATAAATAAATAAATAAGTAAGTAAAGGGAAGTGGGTGCTCTGAGAATTGTGTAAATAGTCCATTTACATTAGAAAACCAACAGCAAGATGGTCTTACATATGCAAGAGCTTAGGAATCTTCACCAACAGTTCCAGGAGTTGTATTGGGAAGCTGGGCTTTTTCAGTCTGTGGGCCTGCCTGCGCTTCAAAACAAGAGAAAATAAAGTCAGTTAAGGTCTGATCCAGTCAACCAAAGCCAAACCAAATATAGTAACCGCAAATGAAAAAGCCTAAGAGTAAATACTAAATCTAGAAGATAAATACAAGGAGGACACTAATTATAATTATCATAAAAAAAAAAACAACTTTAGTGTTTTTATAGCAAAAAGGTGAAATCATTAGAACCAAATCACAAATTTGGAAAAAAAAATGTTACTCAGGACAGAGAAGAAAGACATGAACACAACATTGGAAATTAAAATACCTAACTATGAATTTAAGAGCTAATTTTTTAAAGACAATAAAATAGATTACTACTTGGATGAATCAAGTAAAGAAGAGAAAATACATATAATTGTAATTAGGAATAAAAAAGTACACAATCACAGAGGAAAAAACAATTATATTAAAAAAATGTTCCCAATAATATCTACCAGAAATGAAAGTCTGGATAAATCAAACCTTTTTCTAGAAAAATAAAGATTTCCAAAATTGACCAACAAAACCTAAATCCATTCAATAAAACTATGTCTATAGTAATACTCCTTATGTATAAGCTATTAAACAAGAGAAACCAATAATGTTTTCTAGGTTCAAATAGTTTTAAATATTTAAACAAGTAAATTTGCTGCTGTTGAAATAATTTTGGAGCATAGACAATCAAAGAAAACATTCTATTTGTTTTTAAAGGTTATGTAACTTTGATATCAACATACTATAAAAGATCATATAAAAATCTTCAATTACAATCAACATATTAAATACCAAATTCCAGCACTACATAAGAATCAACCTTGTTTGGTCCCATCTATATCCTGATATTTCTGAGTTTATATGGTGTCATAATATTCCTGAATAAATAAATTATTTTGATTCACCATATTAATAGGTTAAATGAGAAAAACTGCATAATCAAATTTTTATGCCAAAAGACATTTGATAATATTTAAAATTAGTCATGAAAAAACTCATCAGTGGATAGGGTTAGGAAGATTTCTTTCCCCCTGAAGGTAAGTACTATGCTTAACAGGAAACAATAGGAACATTTATTTTAAAAGCAGAAAAATATAAAACTGTCAGTCTTCATCATTCCTAGACATAGGCCATTAGACAAAATGAATTGAAATATAACCAGCCAAAGTGAGGAGGTAAACTTTTAATTATTTGTAAAGAAAAGCAGTTAAAAGAAAAAAGAAGCTATAAGTATCAGATGAACACAATAGCTTATTATTAGTTAAATAAATCTGTTAAATGGCAAAAATCTAACTGAGTAAATTTTAAAGCTGTAATTGGCTTTATTAATCAATTCATGAATCAGACAGCACCCCATCTAGCAAGTAGAGGAGAACTCCAAAAGACTACAGAAATGGAAAGGTTTTTTAAGGTAGGGAGGGAGTGGAAAAAAGGAAATTATTAGCAAAGAATTCATTGTTTTAGGCAAGGTCCCCCTCATAGGGAATGGAAGGGGGTTGCTGGGTAATTTCCTGAGTGCTGACCAGGAAATTTCCATGGTGACTGGTTAAGGCTTACATTTTCTGGGTTGAAACTGCAGTCAGGTGAGATATTAAGTCATAGTTTACTGACTTGGGGACTAATATAAGTGATGCCATTGTGGGCCTGTGGTTTTCTTGTTAATACCCATAAAGACAGTTTTTGGTGAAAAAAAGGTCAAGAATCATAAATGTTTGACTAATTTGACTACATATCTTGGAATGACAAATTCATGATACATAAATGTATATATCACAAACACGTACTAGAAACACTTTGAAACATATATTATAATAAAGTAATTTAGCTCCTTAGTAGATTATGATCTTTCAAGACAATAAGAACAAATTACTTCTTTACTAAGAAAAGGACTAACGCAGGAGCAGTGTGAAGAATAGAAGGCGAGAACGACCCTAGGACCGGCCAAAGCCCACGCGACCCTGCGTCCCAGTGTCCAGCACCTATGTCCCTCCTCCACCGTTACCACCATGCCCAAGAGAAAGGCTGAAGGGGATGCTAAAGGAGATACAGCCAAGGGGAAGGATGAGCCCCAGAGAAGATCTGCAAGGTTATCTGCTAAACCTGCTCCTCCGAAGCCAGAGCCCAAACCTAAAAAGGCCCCTGCAAAGAAGGGAGAGAAGGTACCCAAAGGGAAAAAGGGGAAAGCTGATGCTGGCAAGGATGGGAATAACCCAGCAGAAAATGGAGATGCCAAAACAGACCAGGCACAGAAAGCTGAAGGTGCCGGAGACGCCAAGTGAAGTGTGTGCATTTTTGATAACTGTGTACTTCTGGTGACTGTACAGTTTGAAATACTGTTTTTTATCAAGTTTTATAAAAATGCAGAATTTTGTTTTACTTTTTTTTAAAGCTATGTTGTTAGCACACAGAACACTTCATTGTTGTTTTGGGGGAAGGGCATATGTCACTAATAGAATATCTCTGAAGCTAGACTGATTCAAGGGGAAAAACACCATTCCCTTCTAGTTCTGAGAAACTTCCTCTTGGTTCCCAGGAGGAGCGATTCCTTGATGTTAACGCACATTAGCCACCTTGGCAACAAACGCCTTGTGGGGTGGAAAATCGAAAATTCATTTCTTATGTCCTTTTCTCCCTCTGCCTTCAACATAGACTTGACTCCCTTAAACCCAGAGACCTGTTGGAACCTGACCCCAAGAAATGGTTCCCAGTTTGTCAGGCAATCTGGACTTTACAGTGTCACCATGGAGATGGCATCCCTCAAAAGAGTTCCTTTTTTAGCTTGTGGAGCTTCAGATTGATAATTCTGCCATTTTCATTTCATTTCCTGAAATTCAGGGTCGGCTTGTGAAAAGTTGTTAAACAACATGCTAAATGTAAAATGTCAACCCTCACTCTAAACTTTCCCTGTTCAGAGCATCAAATGAAGACTTCATTGGGTTCTATAGTGGCTTTCTGATTTTGGTAGTCCATTGAAGAAGGGAGTTTGAAAGTTCTTCTATACTGTTAACGATTGTCTGCCCATGTCCTGCCTGAAATACCATGATTGTTTATGAAAAGTATCTTTAATAAAGCTGGATACAGTTTGGCTTGGGAAAAAAAAAAGGAAGAAAAGGACTAATGCAACCCAAAAAAGAGATATTTGAAATGAACAAAAGCAAGAAAACATATAAACTTCTTTAATAATTTTAACATGCCAATAAAAACACTTACTATAAATAATATTATCCTTACCAGTTTATCAGGAATTAAAAAAATAACATCCATTTTTTAAAGCTTATTTATTGATTTTGAGAGAGAGAGAGAGAGAGAGAGAGAGAGAGCTCATGCCCATGAGTGGGAGAGGGGCAGAGAGAGAGGGAGAGAGAATCTCAAGCAGGCTCTGTGCTGTCAGCATGGAGCCTGATGCGGGACTCGAATTCACGAATCATGAAATCATGACCTGAGCTGAAACCAAAAGCCAGACATGTAACAGACGAAGCCACCCAAGTGCCCCCAAAATTAATATCCGTCGTTGAGAGAAATTTGGATACAGACTAACATTATGTCAGAGGTTGTGGTCCTGCAGAAAACACTGTGACAAAAATATAAGTTCACAGGGATCTCTTTGGAATCTCTTTGCCAGGATTCACTGGAAAGAAAACCCATTAAGTGAGACAGGACACAGTCTGGTTACCACGGTTGAAAGCTAGAGCTTAGCTCTGCTGGGGAATTCTGAAGGACTACGTGCAATGTATCTTAAATTTTTCATCTATGGGATTAGAAAGCTGGGAGTTCTAGCCTCTCAATTTCCATCTATCAGTAGCAGCTGACTGCTCTCAAGAAGATTATCTGCCAGGCACTACCACCTTGCCCCTTCTATGTGGGCCTAGAGAAAACCTTACATGGAGAGTCACAGATACTTGGAGTTCAATACCAGGGAACAGTGCTAGACCTTGAGCGTCAAAGAAGTGTGGATGGTACTCTAACAGTGTATCCCACTCACAATTATGCAATACAAATGGACTCATAAATTGGTATGGTGTTGTTGTTCTGGATGGCATCCATTCCTACCTACCTATCTATCTATCATCTATCTATCTATCTATTTATCTATCTATCTATCTACCATCTACCTATCCAGTAGCTATCTATCACCATCTATATATCTTTGTCTATATCTTCCCACCATTAGAGAATCCTGCAAGTTTGTCAAATATGTGCCAATCGTGTGGTAATGTCTTTGGATCCATTTAATTTTATTTTCTTCTGAAATTCTCTCTCTGGATTTGTTATTTCATAACCTACACAAATAGGTCAGATTGTTTCTTTATAATTATGGCTATTAGGGAAACCATTTCTTTAAAAAAAATTAATGTTTATTTATTCTTGGGAGAGAGACAGAGACAGGGGGAGGGGTAGAGAGAGGGAGACATGAATCTGAAGCAGGCTCTAGGCTTTGAGCTGTCAGCACAGAGCCCGACGCAGGACTCAAACTCATGACCCTTGAGATCATGATCCTGACCCGAAGTTGGATGCTGAGACATCCAGGTGCCCTGAAGGTAAACTATTTCTTAAGTCTTTATATCAAGTTTCCAATTGTCTCTGTTTTCTATATGTATTTAAGCATGTATCTGTTCATCTATAGTTATAATTAGTCACACTACCTTCTTCCCAAGATGGAGGTTATTTTACCAAGATTATGTAGGACTGGTTTATTTAATTTATATATTTTCTAATTCCATAAGTATGTTATACATACATTTCTTGTAAACACATATATTTCTTTTTTTCTACATCTTAGATTTGGGAACTTCTTCCAGTTGTAATTTTTTTAAACATTTTTGTTTATTTGAAAGAGAGAGAGAGAGAGAGAGAGAGAGAGAGAGAGACAGAATCCCAAGCAGGTTCCATGCTCAGCACAAAGGCCAACTCGGGGCTCAATCCCATGATCCTGGGATAATGACTTGAGCCAAAATCAAGAATCGAATGCTCAACCAACTGAGCCAACCAGGCGCCCCACCCAGTTGTAATTTTTGATGAAAGTTTCAAACTCTTATACTCCTTGTCTGGTGTAGTCCAAAATTATTCTTCAATGTAACCTTTTTTTTTTTTAGGTTTGGCCTGGAATCCTTCTTCCCTACAAAGTGTTTTGTATGATTTTAGAACAATCTGACACTTAAAAACAAATAATGTATTAGAAAATCAATACATTTATAGCTTTTTTCACTAAAGACGGCACTATTCAAAAAGTATGCTGAGATCTAAGACCTGTGTCTTTTAACATTTTTATCTCAGATTTTGTTTATAGAAATATTGTTGTTTTATTTTTTCTATAGTTAGTGTTTTCCATCTTTTACTTTTCTTGAGTTCTGTTATTAGCTTTCTGTCCTCTGAGTTGGTTTTCTTGTTCTTATTGTTGCAAGTTGCATTTAAATTTACTTTTGTCCTTCTTTGTCCTTTTATCAAAGTAATAAGCATTTCTTGTATTTATTCCTAGTGACCTGACCTAGTTCCCTATTTAAGTTTCAGGTTTAGTTGTATCAACTTTCAATTTAGCCAAGCTTATTTCTTTTTATATTTGTCGTTTCTTTTATTTATTAGCGTAGCCTTTTCTTGCACCCCCGTCTTAAAACAAAATCTTGAATTAGTGTGTCCCTCAGGCTCTCCTTTCTTAGAAACTGATCTCGTATTTTCCTAAGCTTTTCAATGATTAGCATGATCGAAATTCACTTTCTGATGTTTCTCTGTCTTTTTCTGAAAAATCGCAAAATTCATTACTCTATACTCATGTTAATTAAGCGTATTTCCTTTGGCCTTAATTGGCATAAATCCTAGTAAAGCAACACAACGGATTAGTATCCATAAAGAAAATCTGGGGCAATATAACCCAGAAATCTAATTCAATATTACTTCCCACCAATATTTTTCAGTATAGACTAAATTACCGAGACAGTCAGCCTTTACTGAACATTTATGTTTTTATGTTTTATCTCCCCTGTACATCTATAAAATACTTAAGGGAAAATGTCAGCTTAGAATTTGCATCTCCTACAACGTTGCTACTCAAAGTGTATGCCCAGACAGGCATATCTAGCATTCCTCAAAAGCTTGTTAGAAAAAGCTACAGGCACCTGGCTGGCTCAGTCAGTGGAGCATGTGACCTTGATTTTTGGGTTGTGAGTTTTAGCCCCACATTGGGTGTAGAGATTACTTAAAAATAAAACCTTAAAAAAAAAGAAAACAAATGCCTAATCCCTGGCCCACCCTGGACATACTAAAACAGAATCTGCATTTTGACAAAATCATGATGTTATTTGCATACACATTATAGATTAAGAACCACGGCCATATAAAGTGGCTTGCACATTATAGGCACAGGTAAAATCATTGTGGTAGGTTTTTATTCACCTCTGAACTAATTAAGATTAGTAACCAAGATATAATGATCCTCATGGGATTAATAAAGTTTTTGCCTTCCAAATTCCCAAATACCTGCATCTAAAAAATTTTCATTGCAGGTTTATTTTAACTTTCGGCAGCCAAATATTAAATTTGATATTACAGAGTAGAAACATGAATTTCTTGGCATTTTCAAATGATACATTTGTGTGTGTGTGTGTGTGTGTGTGTGGTCAGTTTAATAAATATTTTTTTTTTTACTTTTTTTTTCTTTCAGAGAGAGAGAGAGAGAGAGAGAGAGAGATTGAGAGAGAGAGCAGGGGAGGGGCAGAGGAAGAGGGAGGGAGAGAATCATAAAGAGTTTCCATGCCTCTGATGCAGGACTCTATCTCATGACCATGAGATCATGACCTGAGCCAAGATCATGACCTGAGCCAAAATCAAGAGTCAGATGTTTAACTGACTGAGATACGCAGGTGCCCTTAATGAATATTTTTTACTTTAAGAGATATCAACTACAAAGCATGGTATTATGGGGACAGACTAATTTTCTCAAACACTTTCTTCTTTTTTCTATGTTTTTTATAGCCTTTATTATGTCTATACTGAAAAGGTTTGATCATAGATGCTGTCATACATAATTTTGGCATTCTTTTTTCTTGTCTTAACTCATGGGTTAAATTTAATTAAATAACTAAATCTAATTAACATAGATCTGTTTATTATTATGCTAAAATAGTAAAACCATTTTGAGAAGATTTGCAATCATCTAATTTCTAGGTTTTTCTTGCTCACCACTGATTTCTTTTACAAATAATTATTGAGTCACAAAGAATTTTTTTTTTAATTTTTAGTAACCTGTACACCCAACGTGGGACTCAAACTCAAGACCTTGAGCTCAAGACTCACATACTCTATTGACTAAGCCAGCCAGGTGCCCCCACAAAGGCATTTTCCTAAATTATTTCACATACACACTGTTAATAATTGTATTGTCACTCTATTTCTCTATTTAACTATTTTAAATTGATAACTAATAGTTTTGTATATAAAATTAATAGTTTTTACAATCATCATTTCCTATTGCATTTTATTCTTGGATAACAGTGACTAATTTTTAAGAATTATACTTTTATTGAGATTTTATTGACATAATTACAGACTCACCTGCAGTTGTAGGAAATAATACAGAGAGATTTCATATACTTTTTAACCCATTTCTCCTGATGGTTATATATTATAAAATTATAATATTTCAACTAGGACATTTACACTGATACAGTCAACCAATCTTACTCAATTTTGCTTATACGCATTTGTGTGTGTTTGTGTGTATGTGTACATATGTCCATGTGATGCAATTTTATCACATGTGTAGGTTCATGTATCTACTACTATAGTCAAGATACTAAAGGGTTTCATCACCACAAAATCCAAGTGTTGTAATTTTACAAGCTCCGTGCAATCCTCAATCTGTATGATCCTTAACTCCCTGCAACCACCAATCTATACTCCATTTCTAAATTTTGTCATTTTGGCATGTTATATAAATGGAATCATCCAATATGTTACTCTTTGGGACTGGCTTTTTTCATTCAACATAGTTCTCTGAAGACCTAAGTTGTTGCATGCCTCAATAGTCTCTTCCTTTTTATTGGTGAGTAGTATTTCCTGGTGTGGATGTACCACAACTCGCTCAATCATCCATCTGTTGAAAAACATTTGATTTTCCTGATATTTCCTGATTTTGGCTGTTACAAGTAATGGTTCTATAAATATTCACGTACAGGTTTTTTTGTGTGAATGTATGTTTTCGTCTCATAAGTTTAAAGTTTTACTTCAATTGGCTGATGATTTAAACCCCTATAAACTACATAAAAAGATTTTCAGTCCCAGTTACACCTACCATTGAAAATAGACAATCAGATGATAATTCCAAAACATGCTTTGTTCATATTATTGATGAAATTAATTGCATTAGATGGTAATCTATGTGATTACAAAATCATGCTCTTGCACATGTTTGATGTCTAATACTTTTGTTTTAATGTTTTAATGACTTTGGCTATCTAACCTTTCAAAGGCTGAGAATGAAACTGCATTTATATAAGCAGATTTTGGACAAATGGGGAAACTAATTGTTAGTACCTTTCTAACAGTCTCTAGAACAGCCTTACCACTGTGCCAATTAAGCTTTGAACAATTGCCACCATTGTCTTGTAATAGTTATGCACATTTCATGCAGAGTTCAAGGTAGTAAATAGAGAAGGAAAAAATGAGTCTGCTATATGATAGGCACTTTATAGATTTCTAATAATTGTGTGTGTGCAAATGTGTATGTATGTGTGTATCTGTGTGTTAAACTTCTAAATTTAACTCATCCATCATCCATCTATTCAACAAATTATTATTAAATTATTATATGGCAGACCTAAAACTAATGTTTATAATTTAATAATTAAATAATATGATTTTTACTCTCAAGGAGCTCATTGTTTATGGGGTATATCTGTATGAATGATATTTTAAATTGGCATGTTAGAGTTATGAGTAACCAGGATCGCTGAAAGATGGTCATGGATAATTACAGTGAATTCATAATGATATGGAGAAAATAATATTCTTTTATCACACAGGGCCAGGGTTTCTTTGATGGTGGCAAACAACCCACCTTTATCAATAATATTTTTTTCTGGATAGATTCTATTTTGAGATACTAATTTGTATTTTTAATTCCTCATCCTTGCTTCCTTTTCCACACAGACAGGTGTCAGCTTTCACTTAGCTTCCCTCAATTATGTGTCTCCAACTTTTTCTGGCTTCAATTTTCTAAAATTTAAATTCTCCAGGGAATTTAAGTTTGCCTAAGTGAGAAAAGAGGAATCCTCGGTAGAAACTGAGTCTATGAAGAAACAGGAGGATCAGTGAGTGACTCAAGCTTCTTCCCCAGACTGAAAAAGATTGTCCTGCCCTGAGGAGAAGGGTAGAGAGATCTGTGTGTCCCTGAGTAACACATCTTGAGGTCAGGTTTCTGCCAGAGGCACCAAGGATGTGTTTAATACCGGACAGGAGCAGCTACCCAGTGCATCTAGGCAGACAGGGCTATAGCGCCAGTCACCAATTTCTTTTACTCATAGCAGAGCATCACTAGACTTGAGCAGTTACTGGGACAGAAATCAGGGACATCTCCGTGACACACAACTGCCTCGCTAATGTGGTGATAGTCCTGTGGATAACCCAGACGAAAGAAAAACCTTTGTTTTGACTTGTAGGATAATCTAGACAAAAGGAACACCTTTGCCATGACGGACATGTGTATTTCTTTCGGATGGAAGCTTAGGGCACAATGGTGAAATTACAGTGGTTTATAAGACATAAAGAGAAGGAAAAGGAAATTTTTTTTTTTGCATACTTGAGTTTGTGGTCTGGGGATTGTATTTGTTCACAGGCCCACTCTGGGGTAGAAAGGAGTTTCTCTGTCCTGGGTATTGGTCTAATGCTCAGGGGACTTAAGGCAAAGGGCTTTGCTTTCAGCAGAGAAGAAGGAGGGGCTGGTGGAGACAATCACAGGTCAGAGGAAGGGCCAGAAGAGAAGAAGAGCTAAACTTGGCTCCACAGGAGAGACCAACAAAGAGGAGAGTGTCTAAAGAGGAAAGGGTAAATGTGCGTGAAGTAAAACTCCCATCCCCCTTAGGCAATTTTTATTTTTTAAGTGCTTTTTCTTTTTTCTTTTCTTTTCTTTTCTTTTCTTTTCTTTTCTTTTCTTTTCTTTTCTTTTCTCTCCTTTCCTTTCCTTTCCTTTCCTTTCCTTTCCTTTTCTTTTTTTTTTGAGAGAGAGAGAGAGCACACATGTACATGTGCATGTGAGGGAGGGGCAGAGGGAGAGGGAGAGAGAGTATCCTTAGCAGGCTAAGGATGGCATGGGTCTCGATCCCAAGACGTGAAATCATGACCTGAGCAGAAATCAAGAGTTGGATGCTCCATGGACTGAGACACCCAGGCGACCCAAGCAATTTTTATTAAAACTAGAAACAAACATCCTGAAATGGTGTGTGTGATAATATTGAAAAATAGAAGTGAAGGGGGTGATGTTTGCATAGGGATTTGAATGAGCTGGATAGAGACAGGCTATGAGGATAAGAGAACACCTGATAATTGGGGTGTAATTAATTAGTAAAGTACCCAAAATTCAAGTTTACCATGATCTTGATGACACACACACACACACACATGCACACACACACACACACACACACACACAAATACACACACGAATGCTGGTGCCCAGAGTTTATATTTATCTGGGCAAAAAAAAAACAAAACAAAACAAAAAATAGATCACATTAAAATTTCCTTAAAGCAAAAATAAGAATTTACATCGTGTGTGCGCATATGTGTGTGTATTCCTTTTGAAAGGAAATTTATGTCTAGTGGTTGCTGACTTTGTTTCCTGCATTGAATTTATGCAGAAGGCTATATGCTATATAGACTTTTTGGCAAAAAAACTAAAGTAATAAAGTATCTATGTATTTTGGTAGTCACTGCTAGAATGATCTATGGAGTCTCGTATCATTGAACATCTACTGGGCCTTTTGATTGTGTGCAGTGATATAAAAAACTACATTTTTTTCAGTGTAGTAAGTTCATTGGAGACCAAGCCTTGATACGGTTTTCATAGTGTTATCATTCGTGTTATATACAAGAGGTTAAAAAAAAAAAACCCAGCAGTGTATTACTGAGATTTCTCTCTGGCTTAGCAATAAAAGGAAAAGAACATGCATTCCCTATACTGCAGCATCTACTAACTATTGGTCTTATATTTTTCTTCTTCATTCATCACCTAGAGATTTTGACATTTACCATTTGCCAGTGAAAGACTCAGAGGAGAGAGATAAGTCAGTTTGATGCTAAAATCAACAGAGACAATAATATTAACACCGATAGAGTTGTTAAATGATCTTGACACATTCCTCTTTGGTCCCTTGGTTTTACTTTCTCTCAAACACCTGGATACTGATGGACCTGTGCAATCCAAGCCTTGGAATCATGTAATGGTGCCACACTTTATTTCACAGCCATAGTCTCACGTTACAGTCAGGGGATGGAAGGACAAAGTGGGAAAGAGATTTCTGGGTGTTTCTTGGGAGACAAGTCTGCTCACTGTTGCCCCCTAAGATTATTCCAGGGTGTAACTCTCTCCCTTGTCATTCCGAAATGTTCAAACCTGACTTCAGTTTAAAACCTTACTCCGTCCTTAATTTTATAAAATAGCATGAGAAGTTTCGTCCAAGTAGAAGAGGTTGGCAAGAAACTAAATTGAGACAGAAAGTGAGAGCAGAAAGGTTTTAACATTTTAGAGAAATTGCTAGGAGAACAAATCACTAGTTGTATCTGAGAGAAAAAATTATATGAAACACAGCGTAGAAAATAAAACTTTGCAAATTAATCAAGTCTTTCTTTTTTTTTAAAAATTTTTTTTTTTCAACGTTTTTTTTTTTTTATTTATTTTTGGGACAGAGAGAGACAGAGCATGAACGGGGGAGGGGCAGAGAGAGAGGGAGACACAGAATCGGAAACAGGCTCCAGGCTCCGAGCCATCAGCCCAAAGCCTGACGCGGGGCTCGAACTCACGGACCGCGAGATCGTGACCTGGCTGAAGTCGGACGCTTAACCGACTGCGCCACCCAGGCGCCCCAAGTCTTTCTAGTCGATTGGCAAAGTCTAGTTGACCAGGCATTTACTGAGCTTCTGCTGAGCGTATAGTGATCTGGGAACTTGTCCTTAAACAGTTAAAACCGTGCCGGGAAAATGAAACATTCGAAGATAAAATAAGCTAAATAATGATTAAATTCATAAAATTACAAACTACAGGTGGTGACAGAAATACTGAATCCGTAGGTCATTGAAGAGGAAAGAATGTGTTCAGAAGGGTGAACATCAGCACCACCTCTCTCCTGGGGAACAAAGGATAGGAGTCTTTGGTAGCCAGTGGGTAGTCTTTGAATGAAGGCAAAAACAGTCAAGTGCTTCATGGAAAATAAAATACTTTTGTATACTTTTGAAAATAGGAAAGGCTGAGAAAGAAAGGACCCTTTAGGAAGATTAACCTGAGCGATGAAAAGGAAGAGACTGCATGCTTTACACAGATAGAAATATAGCCAGTTATGGTAGATGGCAATGGATAAGGGTGAGGAAAAAATACTGACACAATTATCTTTGCTTGCTAATAAAAAGGAAAGCCATTTCTATGTTGTGGCCTCATTGCTGAATACGAAACTTAACTCTGTCCTAATCTGCAAATCTGCATGGCCTCTGTTTATTAGAGCTCCCAGGCCCTATCCAAAGGCTTCTAACACCTGGAATAATCTGTCCAGTGGCACAGCACAGAATGTATGTGTTAAGCCCCTCGACTAGAAAGCCATTTATTTGTACTGTCTAATGTTTATATATGTTTCTATCAAATGCTGAGGTTTTGTTCCTTTTTGCTGTTGTGGTCTAAATTCCATTTATTACTCAAATTTTAATGTCCAGTTTCATGTATTAGATGTCACTCTGACATGCCCCTGCCTCTGTATCTGTTCATGTCTTATGTCTTCTCTGGACACCAACTCCAATCCTCAGATTTGAAACCTGCTTTCCCAGCTGGCTCCTTATGGACTTACACTGGCCTGAATGCAAGCAGAACCCTAGTTTCTCATTCAAGCTTAACTGAGCTCATTAGCTCTGAACTTGTCTCTGTCCTTGGGGAACATGCTATTTTCATATTCACTCTTTCTGCACTTAACTAATTCCTAGTTGTCATCTTCGGTTTGTGTGCTGCCTTCTCCACTCTGCTCTGGATGTTCTCTGCTGATTTGGAACCCTATCTTCTCTGAACCCCATCAAACTTCTTGTTGTCTTTTGACCACAACTTGCTTATGCCCATCTTTACTCCTGTAATTGCTTTTTTTTTTTTTTTTTTTTGAAGGGTTTTTATACACCTTTACCATTGTGGGTCCTTCAAACACGTCAAAATCCATTTCAAACCCCACTGATTACTCGCGGCGCCTGGGTGGCTCAGTCGGTTGAGCGTCTGACTTTGGCTCAGGTCATGATCTCATGGTGGTGAGTTCGAGCCCCGGGTAGGGCTCTGTGCTGACAGCTCAGAGCCTGGAGCCTGTTTCGGATTCTGTGTCTCCCTTTCTCTCTGACACTCCCCCGTTCATGCTCTGTCTCTCTCTGTCTCAAAAATAAATAAACGTTAAAAGAAATAAAAAACCGACTGATTACAGAGAGCATTTTTGTCTGTTTACTTCCCACTATTATGTATTTTATTTAATTTTGTTATTTTGTTAACGCATCCTAAATAGATTTAAATTACTCATTTATATTCATTTCGAACCCAATTTGTTCCAAAGCTGGTGTAATGATTTGTATATACAGCAAGATAAAATTAAAATATTTTCAAATTAAGCAAATAAAAAAGAGGAGCACAAAATAAGATAAACATTATTATGTCCTAAACTCTTGGCTAGATATTAGACATGCTAACAATAAGCAAAAGAAAAATATGTCAGTTATGGGAATCAGTTTCTAAAACCACATTCTTCAGAAAAAATACTGAGACCAGACAGTTACTGATATCAGAATCTCCTCATAGAGAAAACACTATGCAATATAAGGGTAAATATCATCTTTAAAAAATGTTTATTTTTGAGAGGGGGGGAGGGGCAGAGAAAGGGGCAGAGAGAAGATCCAAGTGGGCTTTGTGCTGACAGCAGAGAGCCTGATGCAGTTGATGACCTGAGCTGAATTTGGATGGTTAATTGACTGAGTCACCCATGGGGCCCCTAAGAATGTCCCTACAGGAAGCATCTACAAATTCTTAATAAATAACACAATTCATCCTTATGAACTGTCATGCATCTGTTTACTTTTATAGGTATATAAAATGGGACTGCTTATTTTAGAAAAATATATTAAATAATATGTTAAATTCTAAAATGTTATTTTCATTCAAAAAATTGAATAATAAAAATATTATTTTTATTTCAAGAAATTAAAAATAAAACTTCAAAATTAAGCTGCTAAAGTCTGAGTCAGAACACTTCCAAGCTGATGACAATAAAAAAGAAAAAAAGAAAGAAAGAAAGAAAGAAAGAAAGAAAGAAAGAAAGAAAGAAAGAAAAGTAGGCAAGGACAACTCTCAAAAAAGGTTTTCCAAGACCAGTCCTAAAGGTTTCCCTTTTGCAAATTCTTTCTTTTCTTCTGGCTGATTCACCAAGTCTGAGTTAGAAGAACTAATGATCTGATGCACAGCACCAGTGAAAAAGCCAATTCTGAAAAGAAGAGTGTTAACAGTCCGGGAAAAAACAAGAAATTCATTGGCCATCTTGTCTGGCAGGGTTCTCATTTCTTGAAGGCTCCTAGGCTTCTAACTGGCTGTGATGTTGCAAGCCAACAAACTACTCATTTATTAACATCCAAAGCTAGAGAAGTGTCCTGGTTTACACACACACACACTCACACACACACACACACACACACACACACCCCTATAAAAATGACAACCCCCTTATACAACCTTGGTCAGTTTTTATTTCCCTTACCTTGATTTATTTTCCTTCGCAGTTCTTATTTCGTTTGAAAAAAATGTAGATCTGTTGGTTTATTGTCATTGTTCTTGATAGAATCCAAGTCCCTTAAGAGGGACTTTGTCATTTTATAATGTTTTTTCACTTCAAGTTCTCAACACTTAAGGCACTGCCTGACACATAGTAGGTTTGCATCAAGGATTTCTTGAATGGATAAATACATGTATTTATTCATCCATTATAAGTAATCCATACTGAATATTTACTCTGTAAATATTCATATACCACAGTTTCTGTGGTATGTAGGAACAAGAAATAGAGTGAATAGTTTCACCACCATCAAGTAAGGTTGGTGGATTGGAAGATACATATTGGACATGTTAAAGCACGTATGAAAATCAAGAACAATCAAGGAAAAGAACAGGTTGCTATGGGAAAAAAAGCAATAGAATGAGTTCTAATTTAGGCTGAAATTAAAGAAGAGATCTCTGAGGATATGACATTTAAGTTCATATCTGGATAACAAGGAAAAAAAACATGCAAAGAGTGAGGGTAAGAACATTCTATATATAGGGAAAAAAACCTTAGAATGTTAGAGGGACAAAAAGAAGGCTCGTTTCACTGCGCTGTGTGCCAAGTGGACTAAAAATACACAGCTCTATGCGCACGTCTGGAATGCAGAAGAAATGTCTGAGTTCTATATAGATCTGGGAATTATTAGCATGAGCCTGGTTTGTAAAAGCCTGATAATGAATGAGCTCCCTTATGGAGAGACTAGAGAGAAAGGGTCCTGACCAAGGCTGAGAAACTCCCACACTTATCAGTTAGGAAGCGAAGTGTGAGACAAAGGAGAATATGAAGAAATGGTCGGAGAAGTTGAAAGATAGTGCAGCTATCTCAAAGTATGGAAGACAAGGACAGAAAGGGTCTCAGAAGATGCTAGCTGACTGCTTCCAATGACCGCAAGTTCCCCCCAAAAGACTAAAAATCGACAATGGGTATGACAGAACAAAGGCTATTGTTGCCTTTCCCCAGAGCACATTTTTGTAGTGTCATGGAGAAGAAAGACAAATGTCTGTGAGGGAAAGAGAAAATGGAACTTGAAGAAGCAGAGACTGTGTATATAAAATGTGTTCCAAGAGTTTGATTATGAAGAAAGCCTGGAAAAATAGGAGGAGACATAGAAGGGGATGTTTGATGCGGGGGACTTTTGTGTTAAGTAGGTTTGTTTGCCAAGCAGAAAAACCCTGTCCAGGGGTGGGGTGGGAATATCTTTATAAAATATGTACATACACCCAGAATCCTGCCTTGAATTTCAAAGAATTCATAAGCCTTATTCAATCTTTTCAGAATTAGTGGATCTCAGTTTAATAGCGGATGCCCTAAGATGCACTTAGACATTTTTTTAAGTGATGGTCTTTCACATATAACTTTAAAACAGGAGATTGATGTATTCATGCAATAACCTATAATAGGTTTTTATTTATCCAGAAATCTGCTTTCTCTCCTCTTTTTTATATTTCCTTTCTTTGTGTTATTTGGTTCCTCAGTTGGGGATCAGCATGGTATAGTAGAAAGCTCATTTCTTCCAACGGGAATAAAATACCTATCACATAAATTTATTTGAAATAATAATCCTTTTGCCAACTTTGTGTATGAAAAAACTGCTGACTCTACATAGGTGATCAAGTGATTGCTAGTATTTCTGCCTGTTTCTGTATTTCTGGGAAATCTACACAGAGGGTTATAAAGTTTAACAATGTGCTCTCTCTTTTTAGGAGAATGACTTAAGGTGCACAGTTCAGCTTCATGCTAATTTTAAAATGATTTCTGCTGGTGATAATGACTGAATTGATTATAAATCGAGAGTGCAGATGGCCCATTGGTCACCTCTGGCATGCCTACTTCTATGCCATGGGACTATAATAAGGAAACCTGAATACGTCCATATTTTGTTGTAATACTAATCCAAGACTTTTCCCACCCCGGCATCCAAAACTAAGACCAAAAAAGTACAAATGAGAAGAAATATCCTATGTTTCTTATAATTAAATGTAATATTTTTATTTTTTTAAACTTTATTTATTTATTTTAAGAGACAGTGAGAATGGGGGAGGGACAGAGAGAGAGGGCAAGAGAGAGAATCCCAAGTAGTCTCTGCACTGTCAGTGCAAGGCCCCATGCGGGGCTCGAACTCAAACTGTGAGATCGTGACTTGAGCTGAAATCAAGAGTTGGACATTTAACCGACTGAGCCACCCAGGTGCCCCAGATAATTAATTATAATGAAATTAAGTAAATATTTTCCAAATGAAGACAGAGAAGACTGTCATATCAGTATCAATAGTGACAAAATTCTTTGTTTTTAAAACAGATATTATGTGTAGTTTCGCATGGCAATTGGAGAGAAAGTCAGAATGAAGGTTTTATTTTGTTCATCCCATGTCTTCAGGTATCACTCTGCTAAAAGCATCATGCATATTTGAACGTTGTTATGAATTCATCTTTGGAGAGAGTAGGACAAAACGCTATTTTAATGCAACTAGAAACCAAAGTAATGTATGCCGTGCCAGTGTTCTAAAGGTGAGGACCACAGAGAATACAAGGTGGCAGGAAGCAAGATTGGAGACTGAGACAGACCCTCTGATGAAGTGCTCTGGTCCTGCTTTTAATTCTCTATCATTCTCACATAGAGATGAGATGATCGTAGAAATCAAGTATTGGTCGCGTTCTATCAAGTCTTTCATCCATCAAACATGCTATTCTGCTTCTGTCAGTCACTAACATCCAATAAGAATTCTTACCATTTACACAGTTACTTTGTATTTTCAACGTACTTTGTAGCTATTAGTGAACTCTGAGTATCTATATATGACGCTCGGTTTGTAATAAAACCATTTTACTCTCTTCTCCTATCCTGTGCCATTTTATTGATAAACAAGCCTGTCTCAGTAAGATTTGCTCATGAAGGATGTTCATTTGACAAATATGTGACAGGCTTCAAGTCCCCATCAATTAAAGAGATCTCTTTATAGCTAAATATTTCATTGTATATTTTGACAGAAATGGAATCATAGAGTACAAACACTTTTTAAACTTATTTTCACTGAATAACTTAATATTAATTAAGGGTACCTTTTTAACAGCCTACTTGTACAGTTCCTATTACCTACAATGTTTGACTCGAAGGACAGTAGTGTTTTAGCTCCTGGGATCGTCAGCAATACCATTGCCTCTTAAAGTGTCTTTATCAATACTTGGTCACAGAAATGAAATCAGAGCTCCAAACAACATTCCAAGAGGGCTTTTTGATAGACATATGGAGTTGAGGGGGTGTGGGTGGTGGGTTACCTCAGCAAGGCAGGTATGGGATTACGTGAGGCCACTTGCATTGGCAAAATAGGTTTGCATAAACACCTTTACTGACAAAAATAGGGCCTCAAATTTTCACAATTCTGACAATGACTGGCTTATTCAGTAAATCACAAAATCCTAGAAAGCAGACGTTAGAGTCATTAAAAAAATAAATCAACAAATATCAATTGCTGATTTGTAAAAGGAATCTCCAGAATAAAATTAAACACGACTGTTAATGATAAATTTAAATATTTTATAACCTGAGCCTAAAATCTTATAATGTGTATGATTATCAATGTGCCTCAATAACTAGGAAACGGTATCATGGGAGAATTTAGAGTTAAGTGGAAAAGATCAGGCAAACAAAGAGCTCATATAAATATATGATGTAAGATGTTAAAAATCTTATTTTATTATTTACCTTCTACATGCCAACAAGTTATTTGTTTCTTTATTCTGGGATTTTATTTTAACTTTTAAGTTATCCCATGTGATAGTATTTTATTTCCATTTGAAGAAACTGGGACTTTTCCGCATGGCTTTCTACTGCACAATGCTTATTCCCAACTGAGTAGGAGAAAAATTAAACACTAAGAAATGAAATGTAAAATAAGGAGCAAGGTAAATAAACTCCTTAACATTAATAAGATATGACAAAAATTAATTATTGGCTGTTATAATTTGTTAATAGTGTTCATTTTGATGCTTGTCAAAAACTTCATTGTCAAGGAAGATTTAATTTAAAAAGTATAGAAATTATAGTCCTAGAGGTCAGAACACCAAGGCAATTATGGAAAACATTTAATGTTGTAATAACGTATATTTCATCAAAAGGTAAATGTTAAACTTTAGAATATAAGGCAAGGGAAAGGGGGCTACTTAGTAATATTGGGAAGAGAGTGAAATGGTAGGAAAACAGACAGGGGATCTGAATAGGGAAAAATTAAGCTACATGGTATAGAGTTCCTGAAAGTGCCCAAAAGTGCCCAAAATGTGTCTCAAAAAATGGTTTATCATCTCAAATGAAAAAAGGCCTTCTAGGCTGGGCAGAGACCATGGGTACCACACAGCCATCTTTTAATTTTGGATCTATTAGTTCAAAAGCTTCTGAGCCTTATGTGACATGCAAACATATTTTTTCTTTAACTATCTGAGGTGACATTTCCCTCTTTTTATAAATGAGGAAACCAAGACTAAATGATGCTGAGTAGTTTGTTCAGGTATAAAAAGATAAGATATATTGTAAACTTAGATGTGAGTTCAGGCTTTGGTAGCAAAATCTTTATAATGCTTATAACCACTATTTTTAGAATAATTATCAAAGTTGTTTGGTGTTGCTAATTGAATCAAAAGCCAAAAAGTTGTGCAAACTGAATTCAACACTACTTTGAAAGGATCATATGCCATGGGATTTATTCCAGACGTGCAAGGATGGTTCAATATCTATAAATCAATCAACATGATACACCGCATTAACAAAATAAAGATAAAAATCATATGACCATCTCAATAGATGTAGAAAAAGCATTTGACAAAATTCAACATCCATTTATGTAAAACTCTCTCAATGGAGTGAGTACAGAGGGTGTACCTGAATGTAACAAAGGCCTTATATGACAAGTCCACAGCTAACGTCATACTCAGTGGTGAAAAGCTAGAAATCTTCTCTTCGAAGATCAGGAAAAACACAAAAATGCCCAATTTTGCCACTTTTATTCAATACGGTATTGGAAGTGGTAGCCAGAACATTAGGCAAGCAAAGCTGAAAGCTTTTGCTGTAAAATCAGGAAAAGACAAGGATGCCCATTCTCACCACTTTTATTCAACATAGTATTGGAAGTCCTAGCCAGAGCAACTTGGCAAGAAAAAGAAATAAAAGACATCCAAATTGGAAAGAAAGAAGTAAAACTGTCACTATTTGCAGACGACATCTATACCATCTATATATCTATATATCTATACCTATATAGACATCTACATATCCACATATCTATATGTATATACATATGTATCTATACATATACATATATAGATGATAGATGATAGATACAGATGATATAGATATAGATACAGGTAGATACAGATATATAGGAAACCTCTAAAAACTCAACCAAAAATATTTGAGAACTAATAAACAAATTCAATAAATTTGTAGGATACAAAATCAAAACAAAAATCGATTGTGTTTTTATACACTAAAAAAAAGCTATCAGAAAAAGAAATTAAGAAAAACAATCCCACTTACAATTGCATTAAAAAGAATAAAATATCTGGGCATGAATCTAACCCAGGAGGCAAAAGACCTCCACCTTAAAAACTATAAGACAATGATAAAAGAAATTGAAGAAGACACATGAAATGGAAAGATATTCTGTACTTATGGGTTAGAAGAATTAATATTGTTAAAATGTCCATACTACCCAAAGCAATATATTGATTCAAGGAAAACTGTATTATAATCAGTAAGGGATTTTTCACATAAATAGAACAAACAATACTAAAATTTGTATGGAACCAAAAAATATCCTGAGGCCAAAGCAATCTTGAGAAAAAAGAAAAAAGAACAGACCTGGAGGCATCACACTCCCTGACTTTAAACTATACCACAAAGCTATAGTAATCAAAAGAGTATAGTATTATCTGTAATACCTAAAACCATAAAACTGAAGAAAACGTAAGAAATTCTTTGAAATTGGTCTTGGCAATAATTTTTTTGTTCTGATTCCAAAAAAAAAAAAAAAAAAAAAGGCAGCAAATGCAAAAATAACAAATGAGATTGTATCAAAGTAAGAAGCTTGTGAACAGCAAAATAAATAATCAACAAAATGAAAAGGCAACCTACTGAATGGAAGAAGGTATTTGCAAATCATATATCCAATAGGTTAATATCCAAAATATATAAAGAACTTCTACAATTCAGTAGCAAAAAAAATTAACAAATGGGCAGAGGATCTGAATAGACATTTTTCCTGAAGAAGCCATACAGATGGCCAAGAAGCACATGAAATGGTGCTCAACATCACTCATCATCAGGTAAATGCAAATCAAAATGCAAATCAATGACATACCACCCCACACCTGTCAGAATGGCTAAAGTAAAACAATACAAGAAACCTCAGATGTTGGTGAAGATGTGGAGGAAAAGAAACCCTCTTGCACGGTTGGTGGGAATGCTAACTAGTGCAGCTCCTGAGGAAAACAGTATGGAGGTTCCTCAAAAATTAAAAATAGAATTACCATATGGTCCAGTAATTGCACTACTGGTTATTTACCCAAAGAACATGAAAACACTGATTAGAAAGGATATATGCACCCCTATGTTTATTATAGCATTATTTACAATAGCCAAATTATGGAAACAGCCCAAATGTCCAATAATAAATAAATGGATAAAGAAGATGTGAATCTATATAAAATCTTTATCTACATAATTTATATCTATCTATACCATCTATATATCTATATCTACATCATCTATATCTACATCATCTCTCTATGTCTGTATCTATATCTAATCTATACCTATACCTATATCTATGATGGAATATTATTCAGCCATAAAATATGAGATCTTGCCGTTTGCAACAACATGGATTGATCTACAGAGTATAGCACAAAGCAAAATAAGCCAGAGAAAGATAAATACCATATGATTTCACTCATCTGTGGAATTTAAGAAATTAAGCAAATGAACAAAGGAAAAAAAGAGAGACAAACTAAAACAACAACAACAACAACAACTACAAAACAAACAGATTCTTAACTACATAGAAAAAATAGTTACCAGAGGGGAGGTGGGTGGGGGTATGGGTGAAACAGGTGAAGGGGATTAAGACTACACTTAACTAAGGGTGTCTGGGTGGCTCAGTTGGTTAAGCATCTGACTTGATTTTTGCTCAGGTCATGATCCCAGGGTTATGGGTTTTGAACCCTGTGTCGGGCTCTCTGCTGGGCATGGAGCCTGTTTAAGACTCTCTTTCTCCCTCGCTCTCTGCCCCTCCCCTGCTCGTGAGCCTACCACCCGCCCACTCTCTCTCTCTCTCAAAAAAAAAAAAAAGACTACACTTATTTTGATGAGCACTGAGTTATGTATGGAATTGTTGAATCACTATATTGTACACCTGAAATTAATATAACACTGTATGTTAACTATACTGAAAATAAAATAAAAGTAAACAAAAAAAATAGCTATAATCCTGCCATCAAGAGATAATCACACAATTTTAAGTATTCCTTTGCTGTTATTTTCATAAAGTTTTTCAAAATTTATATGTGTGTTTGGACTTTTGCCTGTATATACATTTGTTCTGTAGATTTTCTACAACACGTTATATAGTAGTTGCCTTATTTTGCTAAAGCTGTCGTAACAAAGTATCACAGACTGATGGCTTAAACAACATGAATATTTTGTCTCACTCTCTGAAGGCTGTAAGTTTGAGATCAAAGTGTTGGCACAGTTGCTTCCTTCTGAGGGCTCGGGAGGCCTGGGAGGGAGATGCTGCTTCCTGCTTCTCCCCTAAGTTTTGGTGGTTTTCTGGCAATGTTTAGCATTGTTTCACTTGTGGACCACAGGTATTGAAAATAAACATCAAAAGGAGGAGTCAGGAGCTCTCCATGAGAATGCTGAGGGGTAATGCATTTTTGATTGTTTGGAAGGACCCTTCTACACATGTCAAGAGTTCACTCAGAAGGATGCCTTTTTCCTCTGAGAAACACAAATGATGCATTTCCACATTGGAATGCTGGTCAGTGGATCCTTTCCAAAAGAAAAAGTTAAGGAGGTTTTCAAAAACTTTAGGAATATCGGAGGGGGAAAAATCCCACCATCACCACTACTGCCGTCATCATCATCATCATCAAATTAGTCCTTGCAACAATCTCAAAAGGTTCCTCGGTGAAGTATAAAGGCAGGGATGAAGAACACTGATTTCTAGTTGTCTTGAATTCTGTGCCATCAAATTATCAGCATGTAATGGAATCAATGCTGAAAATTTCAACATTTCTCTGTGTGTGTGTGTGTGTGTGTGTGTGTGTGTGTGAGTTAGGATGCTTAAATCAAATGGAAACTCATCCCTAACCCTTTGTAATTTCCTACTTTGGTGTCTGTGATGATGATGAACCTTTATCCTGGCTTCAGGAAATAAACAACGATTCAATCCAAAAAAAACCAAACAACAACAACAAAAAAAAACAAAACAAAAAAACAAACAAACAAAAAAACACGTTTTTTGTCTTTATGTCCATGTGACATTTTCACTGCGTGTGTCTCACTGTGCCCAAAGGTCCCTGTTTTATAAAGACAACAATGATATTGGATTAAGGCCTGCTCTTATGAAATCATTTTAACTTGATTCTCTCTGGAAAGACCCTATCTCCTAATAATGTCACGTTCTGAGATACCGAGGGCTAGGACTCAAACATATCTTTTTGGGGAGTACACAAATCAAGTCATTATTTTCTCAGTTTCTGAAACTCTTTGAAAATCTCATTTGTAAAAACTGCGTAATGTTTTTATTGTTAAGACAGAGCTTGTTTTCCTTAAACATTACCCTTTTGTTGGACATTTATTTGTTTAACCTTCTTCAGCTTATAATAGTGCTATGAATATTCTTATGCAGAAAAATTTTATGTATCTCTGAGTCTATACTTGATTTAAAGTTCTAAAAATAGAAACAGTATAAAGGTATGGATATTTATAAGACTTTTGATATTTATCGCCTAATTTGTCTCATAAAAAGTGTGGGGGTTATGGTTTAAAGTATTTAAAAATACGGTTGGCAAATACTGAAACTCATTGCTTTAATGTAAATACTTTGCTTATAATGAGGTTGAATATTTTTTATGTTGCCATTCTTTTTTATATTGACTACTCAATTGCTCTGCCCATTTTCTATAGGGGCATGATAGTCATCCCCTTGCTGATTTATAGGATAAAGTTTTAATATATATCACTTTCATACATAGAGAGCTTATTTTAATTGTCATGTTTGGTTATACAATATAAAATCAAATATGCAATTACTTAAAAATATGTATAGGTTCATCTTTTCATCAATAAAATTACAGTCCCTAAAAAATCTGGAATCCATTATTTATAGGAAATATTTAGGATTTTACATCCTGATAGGAGATATAATTCTAGTTATCCAGCTGCTGCAGAAGACTTACACATCAATGAAAGTTAATTATAAGTTTTCTCTGACACAGAAAGGTGAAGTGACTTTCCAATGTCATAAAACTAGAGAATAGCAGAAGTGGGAATAGAATTCAGGTCTACTGAATCCCAGTGCAATACTTTAGTAAGTAGTCAACTATGATTTGTTGTGAAATAATAATTGCTAATTACTTTGGGTATTCCTTTCATCCTTAAAAGATCTAATAGTGCTCACAAGTTCATAAAGTTTATCCAATGGACAACAATGCCTTATGAGAGGATTTTCCTTCAATATTATGTCAAATGAACTTTTTAAATTTGGTGATTTCAATAACAGTTTCAACTGGATTCTCTAATGGCAGCTGTTGACTTTCTTTCTAAAGGTGGTGATGGGAGTATACAGGGACTCTCCACCAGAGATGCAGAATGCTAACACTTATTGTGTTCCCACTATGTGTCAGATATTTGCATAGTATCAAATGTATTCCTTAATATTCAAAGAGATAAGAATTTTACAGATTAGAAACTGAAGGTGAGATGGGCCCCGAGACCAGCAGATCAAATAGAAGAGCTGAGCTTCGAACTGAGAGCAAACTCCAAAGATCCCATTCTCTCCAAGACACTATAGTCTTTCCACTCTACGAAAGAATGTGTGGTAGTATTTCTTGTGTCTTGAAGAGCCACTGAAAAAAGCAGAGATGGGAACACAGATAATAGGTAATGGATTCTGTGCAGTACATTTTTTTAAATGACATCATTAGATTAGAAACAAGGATTCAATGATTAAAGTAACGTTTTCTGAAGATGTTCAAGGCATCATTCAAACCTCACATTCACAACCTTATCATGACTATTTTATTGGTAAGGGCATTAAGTTTCAAAGAAGTTAAGGCCATCAAGGCAGTTAGTGGTAGAACCAGGATTGAAAAAAACGTATGTCTGACCCCACAGTTTGAGAATTTCTTTAACTAAGCCTTTGAGATTCCTTCCATTGTGAGGCTAGTTTTGTTTTTGTTTGTTTGTTTGTTTGTTTGTTTGTTTTTCCCCCTCAAATTGAAGAGGACATAAAGAAGTCTGATAGGAGCTACATCTGATGGATGGATGCATACATGATCTCACCTACTCCTCGAAAACAGTTTTAGTTGTTTTAAAAAATTTTTTTTTAAATGTGTATTTGTTAACAGGTAATCGGAGCTCAGAGTACATGAGCAACTATAATTAGTCTGTGATAAATCTTAGAGACAAGCCTAATTGTGACTTTATCCACATAATACTTGAGTTTTATTTCTTTTAAATCCCTTGGCTAGTATTATCTGTTATGGTAATGGCATTTTGATATCAGTAAGCATAAGGCATTTCTCAAAAGAAAAGATGCAAATACCCTGGCTCCAGCTCACATACTTGGCTTAAGTTTCTGGGAGAGAGACTCATATTTTTTAAGAACTACCCTGAAATAACAAACACTGCAGTATTCTGGGAAAATAAACACTAAAAAAAATTCATAGGCTAAATTGTATAACCTTATGGGAAATTTTTAATGGAGAGTCCTATTCAAGAGAGATAATTCTCAGACTTTGGTGAACATTCCTAGAGATACTAATTCAGGAGGTCCTAGAAATGGACATTGGTGAGTTATGCGTGTTTACTGATACCAGCCTATTTTATTCTATACTATATGAAAACCTGGAAAATATTTACTATACTATCTAACTTATACCTTAAAATTCAAAGAGATAAGAATTTTACAGATTAAAAATTACCCATGAGATTATTGGTGAAATGACTTAGAGTCCTTCTAGACTTTCACTGGGTGATCTTGGTAGAAAGAATTAATCATTATATTCTGCCTAGTTACATCTGATTGATGATGTCTGAAATTTGTTAAGAATAAAACTATATAGTAACAGAAAAAGGACTTTTAAGTACCATGTACTATTGGGGCCCTGGTTATCAAATGTTACTGGGCCTTATATAACCGATTTTCTAAATTAGATACACAATTTTTATATTGAGTGTTCATTGTACCGTCTCCCCAGAATTTTAGAACAGCCAACACAAGTACTCTTCAGTGTCTGACTTCCATTTTCACATATCATCTGTGGATGGCCACACCAGGTAAATTTCAAAGAACAATTATGAACTTAATAAAAACACTTAAGAAAGTGTGGTGGGGGGGTGGGAAACAACCTCAAGGTAACCTGACTATGCGCATACGTGACAACATCCCTCATGACCTTGTAACATGAGACCGGTCAATCAGACTGCATGTTTGTGTGTGTTACCATATATGGGAGACAAAAAGGTAGAAAATATATAAAAAACTGCACCACGTGGCATTTGGGGCTCAGTTCTTCAGGTACGAACCCAACGGAGGGGTGCCAGCAGGAATAAAGTTGCTTCCTGGTGTCACGATTCTCTGTGGGAGAATCCTGCTACAAAAGAGTCTAAGATACTTTTTCTGGATTGAGTCAGGACACCAGAGCCCACAGTATAGAGAGTGCGTAATCTGAGCGCATCATAAAAAACAAAACAAAAAAAAAAACCCCGAAAAACCTTTTACTGACCTTCATTTAGAGGTTATGCAACAGGGCACATTGAGAGACATTACTAACTAGAAGTGTCACTAAGCAACTCATGGTTGACTTTTATTTGTTTTAAGTATGGTGATGAGCGTGTGGTTCACTACACAGAGTGATGATGTTATAAAGAAACATGGGAATTTTTTTGCTTTCAAGTATAGGAATCAAGAATAGTTATTCTTGACCCAACTCTTTTTGTTTCATGGACACTGAGAATCATATAAGTGATTGGGTTGCCCACTTTGAATTAGTTTCTAGAAAGCACAGAATGAAAGTTATGACCCACTTTTTAGTAGAAAATTATGTGCCTTAATCTCATCCTAGCCATACCATGCTTTTCCTAGTCTTTTCTTCTTGTCGCATTTCATTTATTTTATATCCAAAATCAAACTCTGTAATCTTCATAAGCCACTATAAGTCATATATTGTGACATAGTCAGGTAAAAGTAAACTAAGTAAACTGATCAATGTTAAATATTTTTTAATTAAACTAATGTAATATTTTATTTTATTTTATTTTTTTAATTTTTTTTTTAAGTTTATTTATTTTTGAGACAGAGAGAGACAGAGCATGAACGGGGGAGGGTCAGAGAGAGGGAGACACAGAATCGGAAGCAGACTCCAGGCTCTGAGCCATCAGCCCAGAGCCCGAAGCCGGGCTCGAACTCATGGACCGCGAGATTGTGACCTGAGCCGAAGTCGGACTCTCAACCGACTGAGCCACCCAGGCACCCCAAACTAATGTAATATTTTAAAAAATTATGCTTAGTTGCTTCACATTAGAGATTGTTTAAAAAAAATTTTTTTTAACATTTTATTGATTTTTGAGACAGAGAGAGACAGAGCATGAGCAGGGGAGGGTCAGCGAGAGGGAGACACAGAATCTGAAACAGGCTCCAGGCTCTGAGCTGTCAGCACAGAGCCGGATGTGGGGCTCGAACTCACGGACCGCGAGATCGTGACCTGAGCCGAAGTCGGCCGCTTAACCGACGGAGCCACCCAGGCGCCCCTAGAGATTGTTTTTAAAGAAAACAATTTATTAGCTATCATTCTATTTCGTTATCAATATGCTCTTTCTAACATGAATATATTTATATATTTAAAATATGTGTCTTCATGTTCTTTACCACTTACAATTTCATGATATTAAAGGGTATTTGTCATCAATCATTTACCTGCAAAGTAACGAAATATTACTCTCAAAAATTATGGTCAGACCTTTAAAAACACTTTATGAGGACTTTTTAAAACATCACTTTATGATTACGGATAGCTGTGTTGTCTATACTTTGATAAACATCTCAACAAATAATTTAGAATCACTCTTTTCATTGCTTACTTCAGAAAACCCATGGCAGGGACCCCAGTCGAGCAGGGTAACCCCTGTATTCTTATAAGTATAGGTCATATCTTCTGGATATTGTCAAACCAGTATTCTTGTTGGTGGTGTGGAGGGAGGGTTAGGTTGAAATCATTTTAATGCAGGAGAAACTTAATAAAGGAAGCCATAGTGTGTAGGTGTGCACCATAATAATTAAGTATTTCCATAGTTGACTGCGACCCTTATTAAGCAATGTGCCAAATGCTAGGCTGGTTTTCATAATGGATGCAGGGGAAGAAGTCACACACGCCAACGTAATGGAACACATTAATAAAAGTTTGCACAGTGGGTATCCTTCGTGCAGGCTGTGGTGACAAATATCCATGCCTTTACAAAGTACGTGCCATTATGTTGTTTAGTCCTCTGGGACTCACTTGCCATTTTACCGTCTATCATTTATTTTCTGCTCTGGTGTGTGTGCTCTGAGTGATCTCAACAGAAGGTCACAGCCAGTGACGTTTCCCTATCAAACACTTCTTTCTTTGCTTTTATTTTTTTTCTTGTCTGGGGGCTTTGAATGGTTTGCTTTTCAAGCTGATTGTCCTTCATTTTAGTAAATGTCCCAAGGAGATTCAGAGTAGGTCCTAGGACTCAGGTCTTCCATCAGTGTGTGTGGTGCGTGTGCTCCTGTGGTCTTGCCAGTTCCCATTTCTATAAATAACGGCTGGAACGTTTGCGGTGACACTTTTATTGTCTTTAATCTTATCTCTTGTTACTTTTAAGGTCTTATAAAAAGAAAAAAAAAAGAAAAGAAAGAAGCTTGTCTCAGTCTCTGCATTTTTGCGCCCATTGGCTATAAGCAGGTGGGCAGCAGTACTGTATTATAGCTCTTAGAACTACATCCCGGTTTCCATCAAAGTTCTCCTCATTCAGGCTCGGCTATCAAAGTAGAGGTGGGGGACCGATAGTTAAATAGCGTATCACCAGAGATCAGGATACAGTGTTCTCACTACATAAAATAGCTTTGACTGTTTTAAGCGCAGCAAATTATCTTTTTCCCCATTTTTATTTCCAAGCCAGTGTTTAACAATGGACCTTTACAAAGGGACCTATTAAAACATCGCCGCATCATCTCAGGTCCCGGTTGTCCGATGGTGAAATTGAAAGAGTGCACACACAGGGAGAGGACACCGTGCCTTTTCCAGGAGAGGCAGACCTGTAATCTTGTCGAAGGCACTCAATTACGGCTCTGTGATAGGGGTAGTGGACATTAACACCAGGGCTGCTCTGAGCACCCCCAAGGCGCCAACACCTGGAAAGTCTTTTATCCTCTGCCTCATCATTTCCAGTATGGTATTTTTAGACCTCACAAAGCTGGCATGCTGGGCATCCGTCCCTCCTACTTCACTATCTCCCTCCCTCTCTCATTTTGAGGCGGCGGGGGCTGGCGTAACAGCTGAATAGTAAGCTAGCTCCGGACAGATGTCCACACTGCTGCTCTACCTCCTATGCAAATATTCTGAGCGGAGCCAGAAGAGGAATCAGAACAAAGGAGAAGGGAGAATTTGCTCATTTGGGGACCAGATTTCAAGCTTTTTGGGTGTGGCACTCATTTAATTTGGGAGAGGTAGCAATGTGATAAGCAAGTCTTTGGTGAAACCCTATTACTTACTTGCAATACGCTTGAAGCTTTTCTTTAGTTGAACACAGGAAACCAGTGATACCTGTGGCAATAAATCATTCTTAAATACATCAAATATGTAATTATGAGACATGAAATGTGAAGGAAAGGGCTTTATGTTATTGGATTTTTAAAAATTGCTCTTACCTTTGATAAATTTTTTATTCAGTCTGTTTAAAAATTGCTGCTCTCAATCATGATCTGTTTTCAACATTTTCATTAATATACATGCTAATTTCATGTCTAAATCAAACAATAGTGAAACTACATTTGGTCTGCACTCTTCAAACAAACTACTGTCAACATGCTTTTGTGAATAAAATTCCTGTTAATCCACATGTGTATTTTTTATGTAGTTCAAAAGAAGAATATCTAATATGAAAAATATGTTATCTATTGCTCCTCCTCATCACCAATTAAAAATATGATTTTATGTTGGGTGTGTCTTCCATTAAGACACATTATGTCTTTCCCAATACGCTAAGTAATGCATAGCTACTTGATTATTTTGAGAAGCGACGTCCTAATTTGTTTGTCAGTTCAGCATAAATCCAGGAATTTTTAATCCCATGATTTGCCATGTCAGTCCTGGACTGGTTCCCTCCCGGATCCATTACTGACACTCGCCCTCATCTGCTCTGTATTGCAGGGTGATGACCCTGCAAACGGTTTCTCAGGGTCCCTTGCCAACAGTTTCCATTTAAGTTTATGCCACAAGAGGCATTGGAGGGAGATAGGAAGAGGGAAGAGAGAAGCCTGCTTCTTTTCTCAGATTTGGTAGATGTCTCTGAGAGTGACTGAGTCTCTGCTGTAAATCCCACTTTCAACGGGAAGTCCCTCCCCCACCACACCAACTCTTACCAGGCAGAAGCTGTGATGGTTCCAGATCCTGCCTGGTGGCCCCAGCTCCTGGTCTCTCCTAGAACTGCTGCTTCTGTTGGCTCCTGAGGGTACTAGCAGCTTCCCGCTACTCCTAATCTCTGGTTTGCCTCACAATTCAGCTAAACCAACATTTTTTTTTAATTGAAGTATACCTGGCATACATTATATTGGTTTTAAATGTATAACATAGTTTCAATAATTCTATACATTACTCAGTGCAGTAATTATAGTCACCATTTGTCACCATTCAAAGTTATTACGATATTATCGTCTCTATTCTCCATGCCCCATGACTTACTTAGTATGTAACTGGAAGCTTGTAGCTTTTAATCTCCTTCATCTATTTCTCCTATCCTTCTACGTATCTCCCCTCTTGCAATCATTAGTTTGTTGTCAGTATTTAAGAGTCTAATTTTATTTGTTTTTTTGTTTTGTTTTGTTTTCTAGAATCCACATGGAAGTGAAATCCTATGGTATTTGTCTTCATCTGTCTGACCTATTTCCCTTGGCGTAACACCCTCTAGGTCCAACCACATTGTTGTAAATGGCAAGATTTCATTCTTTTGCATGGCTGAGTAATATTCCATCATATCTATATACTACATCCTCTGTATCCATTCATCTATTGATGGATAGTTGGACAACCGATCTCTTTTTAACAAACCCATTGCATAGCATGGGAATGCTCTACAAGAGAACCTGCTGTGGTTCTGACAATACATCACAGTTGGCGACTGACAGACAACTTCAACTACTGCACCTTTGGATGTTCTATTGGTTCCAAACTTATTGCGGGCTCCTCTAAGTCAATGTTTACAGATGATGAGATTATTTGAACCAGGCCATTACTGAATAAGGCAAGATTTCTTTTAGTGGTCTTGGGGTTTCACATCAGCGAATCCCAGATTTTTCCAGAACTATGCCATGATCTGAGACTTTTCCTACCCAATCTTCCCTCCTTCCATCTCTCTCTCATAGTTGTAGACCTGCATCATGATCTGATAGCTCTTTATCTAGTCCGGTTCCTTTCTCCTCTCCTTAGTATTGTAGTGCGTGTTGTGAATCTGTAAGAAAGGGAATATAGAATTTTTCAACTGCACTGGTTCACAAAGGCCTACTTTTATTATTTTTTTTACGTTTATTTAATTTTGAGACAGAGCATGAACGGGGGAGGGGCAGAGAGAGAGGGGGAGACACAGAATCGGAAGCAGGCTCCAGGTTCTGAGCCGTCAGCCCAGAGCCCAACGCGGGGCTCGAACTCACGGACCGCGAGATCGTGACCTGAGCTGAAGTCGGACGCTCAACCGACTGAGCCACCCAGACGCCCCAACAAAAGCCTACTTTTAGAAAACCTTCAGGGGATATTGCCCTATGCAACATTCTCTGGGGAATAGTCTTGTGCTTTTTAAACACAGTAGTTTATTACCTTGAAAATTTGCTACTTATTTTCTAGTTAATCAAGATATAGAAAGTGAAATTGCAGAGTTTACTGCAATTAAGGCAGGAAGGAGCCCTTGTTGAACGGATGTTACATGGCAGTATGGGGAGATGACTGAGTCTTTAAAAGGATGGGATGTGGTCAAGTCAAAAGAGAAAAAGGAAATGATTATATTGTAAGCATCTTCAATATGCCAGATTATTTAGTAGGCTTCCCCTAACAGCAAGCTTTGTCTGTCCCTAAAACCTTTCCATGAAAGCTCTAAACCTAATTATTATTAAGATAAATCATTTGATATTTTCAGTCTTGTGTTGATACTTTGATGAAAGAAGTGCTGGTTTATATTTTCCATGGAAAATTTTGTTCCTGTCATCACTGTATCTTGATATAATTAATTTCTATATTATTATAATACCAAAATAGATTAAACATTTATATGAACTAAGTGGAAATAAATCAATTTTATCATGTATATCCTTTATGACTATGCTTTTTAAATTTTTTTTGCTTTCTCCTTTGGAAGCTGGTTATGAATTAAATGCTTTTAAGACTTCGGTTTTCTGGGGGCGCCTGGGTGGCTCAGTCGGTTGAGCGCCCGACTTCGACTCAGGTCACGATCTCACGGTCCGTGAGTTCGAGCCCCGCGTCGGGCTCTGGGATGATGGCTCAGAGCCTGGAGCCTGCTTCCGATTCTGTGTCTCCCTCTCTCTCTGACCCTCCCCCGTTCATGCTCTATCTCTGTCTCAAAAATAAATAAACGTTAAAAAAAAAAATTAAAAAAAAAAGACTTCGGTTTTCTGTAGTATATCTAGATAATAACCTCTCATTTTCTTTCATAATATCCAGTTGGATTTCTTGTGATTTTCTTACCCTTATATGTCTAAATTGAAATTTTTTTCTACAGACCTAGAAGGTGACAATCTGATGTTTATTTGTCTTTATGGAATAAGCACATCACTAAGATTATGCCACTTAAAGATCAGAGCACACTGAGTACCCTGTTAAATAGCTGCTTGATTAGAAAGAGTCAACAATCAAATTAATGCTAAGAAAATCCAGGATCGTTAAAATAGGTGTGCAAATAAAAGGCTTTCCTGCAAATAATGTATTGCTCCATGAATTTTTCTGGTTTTACTTATTTAGGAGTCACATAGAGATCCCCAAAATGCCATTCATTTGTTCATTCATTTACTGAAAGGTAAACAAAACAAAACAAAACAAAACAAAACCAAAAAAAAACTCCTTTGATCTTGTATTGAACAACTAATTAAGGGTAGAATATTTATTCACTACTTCATTTATTTATTCACTATGTATTGAATTCCTATTATGTACAAGGCACCACATCAAGTGACTGTGGATAAATATGTGATAAACAAGAACTAGCCTTGACGGTCCCACCATTTTTCCAATGGACTGTCTTGAAACAGACAAGTGGATCTCTTGATATTACTTTGAATTCTTATGGCCATATTCTCTCTAACTCTCCAAATGACTCTCATACACCTTGGTTGACTACCTTGTTATTCCATAACTTATGGTTAAATGGTTAGTTTCCTTTCATCAAGGTCAGCGATAGCTTGCTGAAAAGTTTCAGGGCAAATAGTGCAATTATATTCCTCAAAAACATAACTTATTTTTAATCAATGGAACATTAGTCAGCTCTTATACTTTGGATCTTTGCACGATGGTCAGATTACTCTTTATGCCTAAGCTCATGCAGTTTGCTGGTAAGGTTTCTGACAGCCTCACTAATTAAGTGGATTAGTAAATCTAAGGAGGGGTCAAATACTACACCAAATACTACAAATACAGTGGAACAAATACTACACCAAAAGTCAAAACAGTAAGAGATCTGATTCCATTTCATGTAAAGAATGGAAAGAATATGTGACCACACCTCTTCACAGGGTCTATAAGTATAAAAAGAGATAATGTATGTGAAAATTATTTGAGGGGTGCCTGGGTGGCTCAGTCGGTTGAACATCTTACTTTTGATTTTAGCTCATGATCCCAGGGTCATGGGATCCAGCCCCGTGTTGGGGTTCAGAGTGGAGCCTGCTTAAAAGTCTCCCTCCCTCTCTCTCTCCTTCACTCTCTCTCTCTCCTTCTGCCCCTTCCCCACTCCTGCTGTTTCTCTCTCTCTCTCTCTTTCTAAAATAAAAAACAATAATAAAAATTAAAATAAGAAAAGTTAAATGAAAAAATATACAATGAAACTTGTGTTTAATGAGGATGTGCGATGTGCTGGGTACCCTCCCAAACTGGGGTCTCCTTTAGTCTTTACAACACACCTGTATATTAGGGGGGAGACATGGAAACTCCCACGCAGCTCATATCTAGTACAGCTCAGGTGCCAACCTCAGTCTTCTGGTGTCACTGGAGCACAGTTTCCTTGTACCACACTGGAGCCCTGGGGGCAGGAACTTTAAATGGCATCTAATAACTGCATGTTGGACACGTGTTTTCATTTCTGTTTCCTATTGACTTCCATTTGAGAGGACAGGAAGAGAGGATATTTAACTTGTCAAGAGTACGTGGCAGTCCGATTTAGAGGTGTATTAAACAAGGGACATTATTAGCAAAGATAAAGTGAGAATAAAGCTACCAAATAAAGTGACAGCAATTCAAATTGATTCTTTGTCTATAAAATGCCAATTATAAAACACAAATGAAAAGTATGGGATGGCATGATGTATTGAAGTACTTTTTTTCCCTTCTCTGAGAATTTAATTATCATTATATTTAATAAGGATACTTCAAAAGGAGATGTATTTCCTGCCAAACTATGGGTAGATGGGGTTTTGCTTCAAAAAAAATTTTTTTTTGGTAAAACTTATGAATAGAGTAGGAGAGATTTCTTCAGTCACTCCAGAAGAATATTTGGTATCTCAGATTAAACACAATACAGTCTTATACACATTTAAATAATTAGCAAGGGGTGTCTTCGTGAACTTTTATAGCTAAATTGTTTTCTTTGAAAGTTATTTCTAGTATGCACTTCATCTGCCTGGATGATCATTTAATTCTTTGCCCGGTCTTTCTCTTCCCAATCTGGTGAGTAGTAGTCAAGAAAGGCATTACACTCTGCTTTTGCACAAAGCATAGATGGGCATGGAAAAAAGAGAAGGCTCCTTTGGGAAGTACATGTTTCCTTAGATGCTGTAAAGGAGTGTAGAAATGGAAAAAAATACTCAGAAACAGACACATAGCAAATAAAGTGAAATAAATATATGAATGAATAAGCAATTTAACAGAAAGTTTACAGTAGCTTAGTGAGTTAAAGTAATCAAATTTGTTTCTGTACATTGGAACATATCTCCTAATTGGGTTGTGGTTCACCTTGGCTCCCTTTGCACCTGTTGGAGTTATTAGTTAAAATATGAGCATTTTGTCAAGTTAAAGGAAAAAGAGCAATGGACAGATGGGTGAAGTCACTTTTAAAATAAGGGTGTTAAGGCGTTAAAAGAGAGTGTAGATTGCAAAAGAATATGGGTATGTGATGAGAAGGAGTTAGGAAAGAAGAACCTAGAGAGAGTTATAAATAGACAACTTAGAAATGATACTTTTATGTGATCAATGCCCATTACTTATAAAAACATTTTTTCCATGTATTATGGTGTTACCTTAGTAGTTTTCCCTAGTAGTAGTCAAAATCTGTGTCAAGTAGGTTGTCAGTGTCAATTATCCCTACGTTAAGACTAAAGTAAATTACAAATGGTTCTAAAAAGTGTTACTTTTTTCCCTTGTACTATGCAGTGATTTAAAAGGCATTTGAAGCATTAATTTATGTTAGTTTCTATGGGTTCTATCTGGTCATGATATTATGGATCTACAATAGTGCTAAAAATAGCATGTAGCCACTGAACAGTAAGAGGCAACAGCAAAAAACAAATAGTTTTGAGTCATGAAAAAAAAAAAAAGGAAAGGAATCTCCTCACAAAACCTCATATCACTGCAATTTAAAATAACCAACCACAATAAATAAAAATGTGAGCACTTTAGGCCCCCTGGGTGGCTCGGTTGGTTAAGTGCTGAACTCTTAGTCTCAGCTCAAGTCTTGATCTCAGGATTGTGAGTTCAAGCCCCAAGTTTGGCTCTGCGCTGGGTGTGAAACCTACTTTAAAAATATATGTATGTGAGCACTTTGAAAAAAGGAGATTCACATTTAAAGCTATTCTCAGTCTAGACAAAAGATGTGGCTAGCCATGTCAGAGGGTCTGGTGAAAGTGCAAAGTGGTATCGTAAACGCAAGGGCTTTGTAAACTAAACTGCCAAATTAGTGAAAGGTACTGCTATCCTATGCAAACCCATTGAATTAAATTGTGAAATGAGATATATCTCTTCCTTTATAGATAGAAAAGTCATCCGACCTTGTGATGAGCTGATTGAGTTTACACAGGCACGGAGAGAGAAAAATTCCTCTGCCCTACCAAATGAAGAGGGAGACGTACCTGAAAGCTTTTCATCCATGCAAATAACCCATGGGGACTGGGTTTTGGCGGGACATCCAGAGTCAGGAAGAATATTAGTTTTGTGCCAAGTAACTCGAATACTCTTCTGTTACTTGTCTGTAAGTCTGTCTTTGCAGACACAGATGTCTGGATAACTGGAAATCCTTAAGCTACCTGAAGCAAAAATTCTGGGATGAGAGAGCAAACGTGGTTGTGGTACTGGTGAGGTCATTCGTCCTGCCAGAAAAATATAAACTCTCTGAGATAAAAATACATTTATATTTGAGCAATTACAGGTTATTTGGTTTGGCCATCCAAAGAAGAAGTATTTTATGAATATTCAGCAGAGAGAGCATTAGATGCTACATGCCAGTATTGTTCAATTGTCAAAAAATATATTCAGGATAGATCTAAAAACACTGTGTAATCCTAAACCCTGATGCAAACATAAGGTATAAATCTCAGTTTATAATGTGAAAGTATACTGAATGTTTTACATTTCTTGGCAAAGTGTCTCAAGATCTGCTGGGAAGTTATAACTGTATTTATTTTATTTTCATGAGTGCCATCACACTTTGAGCAGCTGTGACAATTTATTGCTGGAATAACTCCATCCCAAAATTATTACTGTAAATTGAAGTCCTATTTTTCTGCCCCAAGTGTATTCTTAATATTAACAGTTGGTAATTAGTCTGTCCTTTGCTGAGACACTGAATAGTTTTGAAGAGCATTCTGTACATTTAATCAGGAGAACGCTTTCCCTGCAAGAGCAGACTATAAAATATAACATTAATTGGATTGTGATAGCTTTCACTAATTGCTGATGATTATCTCCATTTTGTTACTTTTAAAGCACATTTCTTTAATATTATAAGGATTTTTTTTTTCCTGTAATTCCTTCATGAAAAACCTGACTTTGGAGGAAATACAAGATATTGCAGATGCAAAAGCAAAGAGTAAGTTATTACAAACTGGTCTTTTAAAGGGACAAACTGTTTACGACATAATTCTTTTTAAAACTGCTAAGCAAACTTGTCATTCATTATTAAAGTTTACCTGCCTGGAGCACATTCTGTTTCTTCACTCCAATCTAGATACTTGCCGGCCATGTACAGATAACATGCTTTGGATTTAGACAGCATATACTACTGGCCTTGTCATTCCAGAATAGTACTACACGTTCAAACATCTTCTTTGCATTTTGCTTAAATCGTGATCGCCGAGCACTTTTACTTGGTGTTTCCTTGCTGCTTCCATTTCACGTTGCCGTGAGCCTTAGGAAGTAGGTGTACATTTGTAAAGTTTCATGAAGTTATTTTATGTTATTGAAAGCAGATTGTCTTTCTAATTCATTGCATTTTTACTTATCAGTGTTCCTTCCAAACCCGTGCTACTTATAGCAAAGTAAAGTGAGGCACCATGAAGCTTTTCATTCAGTTCTAAATTAAAATTTTGTTCCGTGGGATAATGGAAGGTTATGGCAGGTTAATGGGTAGAGTAAAATAAGATAGTGGACGAGATATAGTAATATTTGAATTTATCATATTAGATTAATAATGGATTTCCTGCTTATCTGAGGAGTAAAATAATTTTAGTTAAAATAAAATTAAAATTTGATTAAATTATTTTCCTTATTTTCATGTCCGTAAAATGGCATATATTAGATTCTTATACAACTTTGCATTTTATACTAAGAGGCTTTATTTACCTGCAAGCGTCATATTTATGTTTGGCAATTTTCTTTTGTAGCTATGCTGAATGATCATTAGCCACAAAATTGATAAGATTTTATCAGGATTGGATATTTTGGCTCATTTCAGTGCTTTGCTTTTTTGTAATCATGGCTTATAAATACGTGAGAGACTTAAGACAATTGTCTCATTAAAATAGTTACAAATAATTAAAAGGTGCAATCTGTTGGCACCTTAATAGGTCACTCAAGGGCACATATCTGTGCTCACAAAGCAGAGAATGTACTTTATTTAGAATAACAGAACTAATAATAGGCCCTTTTGTCAGGTGGTATTGTAGAAATTTAAGCGATTTTTGCTAAGCCAACCCAGCAAACTTATAAATAAGGAAATTATCAAATGTTTGTGTTGAAGCTACTTCCATATATGTTACTAAAATAGGTTTTACCAGAGTCAAAAAGAATGCACAGACCCTGTGGTTCGATGTAAATTATACATACACTGTTTCATTTATGCCTAATCATTTTAATAGTAATTTATCTGGGTAGTAGTTAATATCTTCTGGATCTGAGCCAGAGGGAAAAAGTGATTATGATAATACATTCGGTTACTAAATAGGCTGAATACTTCCAAGCTTCCAGTGATACAGCTGTTAACGACAGTGGCTTTGCTAGTTAATCAGATGTTTTGCCACTGGGAATTGCCCATGTGAATCGAATCTGACAGAGGCTTCTGCTTCACCTCAAATGTAATGACACAAGTGTGTCACTTATTAAGGACTCCAGGAAAAATGCACATGGCATTCACCCTCAAGCAACTGGAGCTCCTATCCCAGTATCATCCCCATTTATGGTATGATAATAAGTCATTCATTAATTGAATAGTGATTCAAGAGTGAACGCAAGTGCTTTGCATAGTGAATAGCATATATGTTTTTTTTTTTTTTTGTCTATGCCTCAGTTTGGGCCATTCGAAATTTAATGTCTAGGAGCACAGACAGCACCATTTAAGAAACTGAGTTTGATTTGTTAGTATTTCCCAGAAGTGGAGATAAAAAACTCATTTGTGAGTAAAATGTGAACTCTATTATCCATGTCTTTTCAGCCATAGTGCCATGAGACGGAAAAAAAAATCTGGGTTTAAATCCACTTGAGATGACTTGAACTATTTTATATTTCAGTTGACTTTTGGTTTACTTTTTCTATAAAATTGTGTCCATTAATTAACCTGAGGCAGTCTTTAAATAAACACACTCGTGACCTTTTTATATAGAGCAAGATCGTGTTCGTGGTGTGGGGTATCTGATGCATTGATTTTTCGCAGCAAATTTCAAGGTTGTGGGGGAAAAAAAAGAACAGAAGCTGCATTTTGTGGGTTGATCCGAGAAACCAGATTGTCTACCTCCTTCGGTAAGACGGGTCAGCTGCCAGAATATCGACTTTGCGGATGGAGGAGGTGGGCCTTTGGGTCCAGGGCTGTCCTTAGAAGGAGGAAATGTTTTCAGAGAAAGAGTGGTGGTGCAGTACTGGTAAGACCTTGGTAATAAACAATAACCCACAGACGTGAGAGCACCGGTTAAGGATTTGTTAATTATATGCGAATAGAAACAGTTCTTTAAACATGCTTTTGAAGATCAGCAAGATTAAAGCTTATTTTGAAAAATGAATCTCGCTTCTTTTTATGACTAATGGTAAGGAGTTACCACGAGCAACACCTCACATTTTAAAAGAAGACTGAAATGACACCACGAAGAGTTCACAGGGAATGATTTCTATGTTCTTGGTGAATTAGTGATGCAATGATGCATCTTACAAGTAGCCTTAAAATAGTATAGGGCAAATATCACCTATAAGATTCTTCCTCTTTTCCATCAGTTAGATTGATTGCTGTTAGTGACCTGTTAGTCTCCCCTGGGTCTGTATTATTCACAGACTAAGCCTTATGCAGACATAACTAGGTCACCTTAATTACCTGTGGAAATAAGGTGTACTTGTGAAAGTTTCACAGTGATAATTACTCCAAAATGCCAAAATCGTATATGCAAACCTTGGAGGTATGTCCTGTAAATTACTGCACAATCAAGATCAATCAAACCAAATGGCGTGTGTGTGTGCGTGTGTGTGTGTGTGTGTGTGTGTGTGTGTGTTTTCCCCAAATTCTCAAATTCCTCAACATCATTCTATTGCCATAATAAAAATCTAATCCTTGCCAAGCAATATATTGACTGTATATCTTACGAATTAGCTGTTGGATGTCTTTCTTTTTTCTAAACTCCTTTACAGTACTTAAGAAAATCAACAGACTATTGTAAAGGAACAAAAGAAAGCTAATCATTTTTTTTTTTTTTAATCTGAAATGATAGCATGGAACCCTTCCTAATCAGTATGTTTTATTTTTTTTTCCTTTCCCTGCAGACATTTCTGTACCTGTCATTTTGTCACAGAAATAAAGTGAGGAAGATTAGAAAATTCATGGTCTTTTTAAACAGTGAGGGAATGAAAAGTAGAAATGTTTTACATTCTCATATGAATATTTTAATTATCTGTTCACCGGTGTATTTAAAAGAATAATAATCCCATTGAAGATCCAAAACCCTTGTAGATGCCTAACGGCCAACGTAACACTGTAGCTTGAGTAATATTGGCAGGGTTGAATTATAAAAATTCCTTGAAAATTCTAATAGATTAATCTGTAGAACTGATGACTGATATTAGAGATCATTATTTGCAATAGGAATAATGAAATAAGAACTTCTCAATGATTCCACAAAAATAACTGCATATTTTCAAGCCCCTCAACTTGATATAATGGGAGTGTTGATTTTCCTTTTTGAAACAGAATGTATTTCCTGAATTTTATAGTGTAAAATTGATAGCATGGAGTTTTTACAAAACCTATGGAAAAAAAAAAAGTTTCCGAAAGGATTTTTTTACTTGAAACTGCATGGATTTCTAAGAAGGTCAACTAGCAAGTATTTAAAGACCAAGAGCTGCTGTAAAAAGTCCAAATTGATCCATAGTGTGAGCATTAGGAATTTTAGCTTTCTGATATGAGGCGGAAGGCCACAAAATATATCAACTGACTCCTTCCCTATTCTTAAAAATTCTTCTGCCGACAACTGTCCCTAAAACAGAATTTCGTCGTCATTGTTTCTTTTCTTCTTTTTCTGGGTCTAAATCACTAGTGATATAAATAATACAATTTTCCTGAAAGAATATACTAAGTAAGAATTGGTACTGCTTTGGGTGATTCTTTTTTTTTTTTTTAATTTTTTTAAATGTTTGTTTATTTTTGAGAGAGACAGAGACAGAATGCGAGTGGGTTAGGGTCAGAGAGAGAGGGAGGCACAGAATCCCAAGCAGCCTCCAGGTCTGAGCTGTCCGCGCAGAGCCCGACTCGGGGCTCGAACCCACCAGCAGTGAGATAATGACCTGAGCCGAAGTGGGATGCTCAACCCACTGAGCCACCCAGGCGCCCCTGGGTGATTCGTAAGGGAAGAACATAATCTGGTTCTTAAGGAAAATGGGAATTTTCTATTTTAAAAGCCTCCTCGCACCCCGCCCTACTCAACAAAGTGTTTTATACATTTATAATGCTTCTTAAAACCCTGCTCAAGTGTTATTTGCAAGTCTAAACTCTACTTTGAGCTTGAGTGGCTTGATTAATTAATTTATTTTTATCATATTCATCTATCTAGTAACTTCCTGAGGCCAAATTTGTAATTTCCTAAAACCCTAATCCCAGCTGCTATGTTAAGTGTTAACACTTGCTGGAGAATTGACCAAGGAGAATGTGCTGAATATCACCATGGATAAGAAACTGTAATTGCTACCATTTATCAAGCATTTATTCTAACTGTATTCATTTAACCTTACGAGCTTCATACTATCATTATCATCATTTGACTGATTATGAACCTGAGATGCAGAGACAAGAAACATGTCCAAGGGTGCTCAGTTGGGGCTGGAATCTGACCTCAAGTCTCTCTGACCTATAAAGTCCATGAGTGTAGTCTCCGAAGGCACCACCATGCCAGCAACGGCACGAGGACAAGCAACATCCTTCTCATTGCTCGCCAGCAGTTTCTAGACATCAGATTACTTGGGAAACCAAGTGGAAGCCATCTTGGCTAAAGATTGTGAGAAGCCAGACTTGTGTAGTATTCCACATACTCTCTTTTTGTTGTTTTTTTCCCTAGTGTGAGATCCCACAAAAAAGTCCAAACAGAGGGTCCCCTGAGATGAAAAAAGTCATCAGCTTTTAGCTTCCTAATGGGATTTCATTTTCATCTCACGGTCCCAGAGACTATGAGAGTTTCTCTCAGTAATTTGCTTGCTAGCTTTTACATCTATGCGCTCCAAAGCCAAGAGTCACTCAGGTGTATCATCTGAGGTTGCGGGATGCTCACTCGAGTGTTGCTGCACTTGAGAGACATGATAGTCATCGTCCCTTATGCGACTCTTTTTATTGTAGAGAAATTTGCTCATTAATTTCTTGCATTGTAACATTGCCTTTTGTTTCTGCCGTGCTTTTATCTACATTATCTCCTGTGGGGAGCTCAGAAATATTATGAGACAGGAATTATTATCCCCATTTTAGAGACGAGTGCTTTAAAGATGAGTGTGTTCACGTGATTTGTTCAAGGTTATAAAACTGGTAAGTGGAACACTCTAAACTGGGTCAGGTGCTTTTTCAATTCTAGTGTAGCTCTTGTTACTCACTTGCAAGTAGGGGAGTATGATCAGCGCTTTCACATCCCTGGACACAAGTGAAAATTCCCAAACCATAATCCAGATGTACTGAGTCATAATCTATAGTGTTGGAATTCGGGCATCTGTATTTACTGAACACTGCACGGTTCAGGATTGAGAACTCATCCCTTAGACAATACTCCTCTTTTTTGTTGTTTGTTGATTCATTTCCATTTTTGTAATTGGGAAAAAAACCCCACGAATATTAAATTTACCATTTTAATCATTATTAAATTTACAGTTCCGATGTGTTAAGTATATTCACATTGCTGTACACCAGATCTCTAGAACTTTTTCATCTCCTAAAACTGGAACTCTAAACCCATTAAACACTAATATCCCCTCCTCATTTCCATTATTGTATTTTGAAACAGGTTCAAACATTAGGAAAGTTGAAAGTACAGTATTAATTTTTCCCCCCGAAGAATTTGAGGTTAAGTTACAGTACATTTCCTACACACAGGGACATTTTCCTTCATAACCACAACACAACCATCCAAGCCAGGAAATGAACATTAAACCGTTACTAATATCAAATACACGGACCCTGTTCAAGTTTGGCCAATTTTCCCGATGATGTCTTTTATAGTAATAGGATCCAGTTGAGAATCGCATGTTGCACTCAGTTTTATGTCTTTCATTTCCTTCAGTTTGAGACAGTTCTTCAGGATTTCCTTGACTTTCATGACCTTGGCTCTTAACAAAGGCTGTACGTCAGTTATTTTGCAGAATTGACCTCACGTTCGAATGTCTATTTTCCCCCAATTTGGAATAAGGTGATACCTTGCAAGAAAACCATAGAAGTGATGCCGTATCCTCATTAATGAATTCTGTGAAAGAGGGAGACACAGAATCCAAAGCAGGCTCCAGGCTCTGAGCTGTCTGCACAGAGCCCGATGTGGGGCTCGAATCCACAAACCATGAGATCATCACCTGAGTCAAAGTTGAACGCTCAACCGACTGAGCCACTGAGGCGCCCCAAGAAAATGTATGTTTTCTGTTTCTTCTCAATCTTTTACACACTAGTTTTAGCATCTGTTTTATTGACTAAAATAATTATAGCTATGGGAGTTGCCAAATAGTAATTACAAAATTTCATTCCATTTTTACTTGTTGACGTCACACTATAAGGGAAACCTTTGGTTTCTTTCCATTTATTTATTTGTTTACTTATATCTCTATGCACTTGTAGATTCCTGTTCCGTTCAATGGATTATAATGTGTTGGTATCATTAATTCTTTTGATACTCAGTCACTCTAGATTAAACTAGAAGAAACTGGTTGGCTGGAAGAAACTTCTTCCAGCTGGCTTCTGAGTTCTTTTGATATATTACATTAGTGTTTGAGCCCTTCAATTCCTTTTGTATAATTATATGCTCCAGAGTTATCCTCTTATTCCCTGAGCTATTCCCTGCCCTCGCCTTGTAATCAGCAATTTTCTGGTGAAGCCTTAGTTCTTGTTCGTGGAGAACATTTTTGGAAGCCAAGATCTGGGCTCCACGTGTACTCAATGCTTTGTGAAGAAGGTGGGTCACTGCCAAGGGTCTTCTACTGGGACATCTATTTATCTATATTTTGTTTTTGTCTTTTGATATATATGTTAAAAATCATGTATTAATACCAATATTTCCAACTACAATCTACCACTACTATCTTTATTCGAGTTTTCTAGTTTCCCGTACTCGTAACTCCCTCACTGAACAGTGAAAATCATTTTTAATGTATTTACTTATCATAAGACTCCTCTCTGTAGGCGAACCATCTTTTGTTACCAGTGTCACCCCTACCTCCTCCTGCACATGCACCCATTTTCAGCTCTACTCAGGCTCCAACACCTTCAGCCTGTACCATTACTGCCTACTGCCCCATATTAATGTCCACCTTGTTTGGTTCCACATAATGGCTTTTGGATAAAACTTTTCTGGAAGGAAGGAAAGAAAGAAAGAGAAGAAAGAAAGAAAGAAAGAAAGAAAGAAAGAAAGAAAGAAAGAGGAAAAGAAAGAAAAAGAAAGAAAAAGGAAGAAAGAAAAAGAGAGAAAGAAAGAGAGGAAAGAAAGGAAGAAAGGAAGAAAGAAAGAAAGGAAGAAAGAAAGGAAGAAAGAAAGAAGAAAGGAGAGAAGGAAATATATCAATCAGTAAACATAAAAGCGAACCCTTGTACATTGCTGGTGGGAAAGCTAACTGGTGCAGCCACTGTGGAAAACAGTATGGATGTTCCTCAAAAAAATAAAAAAATAGAGGGGCACCTGGGTAGTTCAGTTGGTTAAGCATCGGATTCTTGTTTTTGGCTCAGGTCATGATCTTGTGATTTCTGAGTTTGAGCCCCCATTGGACTCCATGCTGACAGTGCAGAGCCTGCTTGGGATTCTCTCTCTTCTGCTCTCTTTCTGCCCCTCCCCCTGCTTGTGCTCTCTCTCTCTCAAAATAAATAAATAATCTTAAAAAAAATAAAAATTACTATATGATCCAGTAATTCCAATGCTGGACATTAACCCAAAGAAAATGAAAAGACTAATTCAAAAAGATATGTACACTCATATTTATTGAAGCACATTTACAATAGCCAATATATGGAATTTGCATAAGTATCCATTGATAGAGGAATGGATAAAGCAGATGTGATGTATGTGTGTGTATATATATATATATATATATGTATATATATATGTATATGTATATGTATATATATGTAGATGTATATATGTATATATGTATATGTGTATATATGTAGATGTATATATGTATATATGTATACGTATATGTATATATGTATATATATGTATACGTATATGTGTATATGTATATATATATGTATATGTATATATGGTGAGAGAGAGAGGGTGAGAGAGAGAGAGAGAGAGAGGGAGAGACAGACATATACACAAAGGATTTGTTTTTATTACACACTACTTTTAACACAGTGACTTTTAACTATTAATTGATCAATACATATTATCTAAATGTTGAAAGAATAAAGGAATGAATAAAGAACTTCATTGGTTACAAAGAAAAACTGAGAAAAAGTTCACAAATATTAATATGTCCAAAATATGGCGACAACTTACAGTTTAAGACAAGTTATTTTTTTGCAGTTTTAAGCCAGCAATTTGCCAGGAACTACAAGGATTTAAAATTTTAAAATGGAGGCAAGGTTGCTGAAAGAAAGAAAACGGTATTTGGTGCTGGGTAGAAGGTTACATAAATGTCTTTAATGCATATTTGGAGGTAAACTTCCTGAGCTCATCCGTTCTCCGTTCCTCACCATTTTGCTTAACTGAAGAATGACTTTATTCTCATAATATATGTTTTGGAGACAGATCAAAGTTTTAAGTTTATTTTTTATCTAGTGGTTATATAAGGTTGAAAACCTACTTGCATATTTAAATATCCATTGATTCATCTGCAAAACAGTGTGAGTCTTGTTGTTGCTGGTTTTTTTTTTATAGAAATTAATGAGAAGTACTTTGAATGTTTCAAAGTGCTTCCCAAGTACAAAATGTTTCATTTCAGAGCTCCAGGACTTGTAAATAAAACCCTTAAAATTACCCATAATTATTATTTAGTTATACTATTCAGTCAGTCACTTTTGAAGGGTACACATTGGATTTATTTACTGGTCAGTTGTCAGCACTTTTACCGATAGCATTCCTACATAGCAGAATCTTTGTTCTGGTGACTTCTTTTGGATTGAAGAAACTGGAGTAATTCCCTTGAGTTTGCCAACAGATGCGGCAAAATGAATATTTTTGAGGTCCTGTATACCTTGATTATATTTTCTTTAGAGAGTGCACATTAGCATGACCTCATTTGGAAGTGTCTGATGAAATTCAGAAGAAAAAAAACCCACATCTGTTAAAATGTACATGGATAAGAGGTGTAGAAAAGACAGATGTAGAAATGTTGAGGGAAAGAAGTCCCACACAAGAACCGGTACCATATGATTTCACTTATATCCTGTACAAATAGAGGAGAAGATAATCTATGCTGTTGGGTATGGGATTGTGTAGTCAGTGACTGGAGAGGAGGAAAAGAAGGCTTTCTGGCTTGCTGGTATTTTTCCATTTTTTATTCCAAGTGCTGATTTCAAGGATATGTTCTGTTTGTGAACGTTCAAAAAACTGCATTTGCAACATCCATACTTGTGTTTGGTATGTCATCCTTCAAAAATAGCGATGCGAAAAAAATCACATCTATGTTTCAGAACACGGGCAAGTCTTCCCCTCACCCTGTTCATCTCTTTATCAAACTTTTGTTTCTACTAAGATATAAAAAATACAGTTATCTGCTACATCTCTGAGAAGAACTTTGCTGAGGATCTTACAGGCCTCGTGAATCACCCATTAGGGGATGTTTTTTGGGGTGCCAAGAACTCAGTCACCTCTGAGGTAGATTTGGCAAGGCCATTTGTCATTTTCGAATCAGCATGGTATTGGCACCTGCTTGTCAGCAAAGACTGCCAGTGTTGGAAACTCACTTTTAGCAAAGGGTCTCTGTTCCTGATGGAATGGATTATGATACAGAAAAAGAGGTCAAGTAAAGCGCCCTGACCATATTCATGATCAATACAGGTGGCTGATTCAATGATGTCATGATTGATATGACTTGTTGATTTTACAGTTTAAAGATAAAGATAAGCATTATTGTCTGGTCACGTGGAGCCTACAGGAGTGCATACCATGTAAATGTTTTCAAATTTAGCTTGGACTTACATGCTAGATATTCTGGATGCTTATATTTAGTAATATAAGCATCTTTGGCCTGATTCATTTTGTTGTTGTTGATGATGGTGGGGTAATGACTTTTTATTTTGTTTCCCCTTTGTTCAGGATCTGGGGATAATACCCTTATGGGCTTTATCATCTTTCATATTAGCTTTCAATACAAAATGACGTGCTGAACAGCCACAATGATTCATCAAGTTTTCTATAGAACAATTTGTGATTGAACTGGTGAATATGTTATGCCCTTAGGGAAGGCTAAATATGGTTAATGTTGAACTTTCCCTCATTTCTTTTTCTCTCTTGTGTGCATATGTAAAATAAAACTGCACATAAAAACTGGGCGGCAGAATTGCTGTTCATAAAAATAATCAAGGTAGGCATCTGGTTAAGACATGTGCTCAATTGTTTTGTTCAGCTTGTTTAGAGCTCAGCATTTTCAATGTTTGGGCAAGTAATTCTCTAGTCTTTATAAAGCAAATCCCAGTCTGGATTGTTTATCCCTCCAAAAATAACTCATTAAAATATCTTTTATTGGTGAATATCTTCCATTTCTTAATCTGTTTGGTGAGTTGTTCTTATGTTCATTCTTAATGAAGACAAAAATTTAAGAGGCTATTCTCATATTTACCCCAGTTTTCTTAAATCTCATAGGTCACTTATGTGGTTGACTTTGTTTTTATTTTTTTCAGGAATAATTTAGGTTTAACTGTTGAATCAATAGATATACCATGAAATGGGGTATCAATTATCATTACTTTGTCTGGACATGCCTCAACCACCATGGCTCATATCCAACCCAGTACTTCCAGCCATGAATGGATTAAAATTCATCAAGTGCCTTAAATGCTTGGGGCTCTGTGCTGACAGCTCAGAACCTGGAGCCTGCTTCTGATTCTGCGTCTCCCTCTCTCTGCTCCTCCCCCACTCATGCTCTGTCTCTCTCTGTCTCAGAAATAAATAAACATTAAAAAAAATTAAAATAATCCAGCAGGGTGCCTGGGTGGCTTAGTCAGGTAAGCATCTGACTCTTAATTTTGGCTCAGGTCATGATCCCACGGATTGTGGGACTGAGTTGTTAGTTCAGAGCTGGCTTAGGATCATCTTTGCCTCTCTCTGCCTCTCCCCCTCTCGCACTCTCTTTCTCAAAAATACATAAATGAACTTTAAAATGAAATAAAATAAAATAAAATAAAATAAAATAAAATAAAATAATCTAGCAAACAAACAAGCAAAACCTAGGAAGAGTGGGGAGACTGGCACATTCTAGATGACATACTTTAGAATAATGTTGATCATCATGGATGTTGAGTAAAGTGTACATGGAAATTAATCATATTATTCTCCCTACTTTGGTGTATTTAATAATCTTTATAAATTTATTTTAAAGGAAAAATTGATAGACATGGCTTTGCAAATAATTAAGCTGATATATTGTCACATTAGCAGAATATGAGGGTTCCCATTGTTCCACATTTTCCCTTATTATATATATATATTTATTTATATTTATATTATTTATATTATTTATATTTATGTACACACATTAGTGAATCTGGTATCTGTTTAATTCTATTTCATTTTCCTCAAAATTTTCATTCCCTTGAATAATAATGAGGCAAAACCAGTATTCCTGTGTCAGCTGACCATTTGGGTTTTCACTTATGTGAATTGTTTATACAGTATACACATAATTTCTATTTGACTGTTCTTTAATGATATCTAAATGTTTTTTGTATATTCCGTATATTGTGGGCAGTTACATTCATTGAAATTATCTTTCAGTCCACTACTTGCTTTTTTACATTACTACTGCTGTCTTTTACATAGGATTCTTTTTATTTTTTATTTATTTATTTTTTAAACGTTTATTTATTTTTGAGACAGAGAGAGACAGAGCATGAACGGGGGAGGGTCAGAGAGAGAGGGAGACACAGAATCCGAAACAGGCTCCAGGCTCTGAGCTGTCAGCACAGAGCCCAACGCGGGGCTCGAACCCACAGACCATGAGATCATGACCTGAGCCGAAGTCAGACGCTCAACCGACTGAGCCACCCAGGCACCCTGGCATAGGATTCTTTTTAAAAAGTAATCACATTTCAGATGTTTTCCAAGAGAAAACATCCCCCAAATATATTTTCTGCTATTCTTTTAAAAATAATTTACAGTTTTGTTTTTCTGTATTTCATTTTATACAAAATTTGAAATGGAAATCTATTTTTTTTTTTTTTTACCAAACGAGCAATCCATCATCTGATTTACAGAATCAACCATTCATTCCCTACTGATTTGCAATATGACTTCTTCCGTGTACAAATCTCCAAATGAGGTGTGTGTCTGCTTCTCTAGATACTGTTCCCCTAGGGTATTTAGACATGTCTGTAAAGTTACTGTACCCCAAATTATTATAGCTTTATCACAAGCCCGAATGTATGTTCTTGCACATTCTCTAACAATTTTTTTTCCTGTTAATATTGTCCTGTATATTTTTGTCTCTTATATTTCCCATTAAAATTAGGATCAAATTGTCAAGTTCCATAAAACAGCTGCTGGTATTTTGATCGGACTTATATTGAATTTATAATTAATTTGGGAAAATTTGCCATGTACATAACATTGAGTCTTTCAAGCCACACACAGGCATGTGTATCTCCTTATATACTTGAGCTTCATCTATGACCTTCAGGAAAGATTTATAATTTCCTCCATAAAGACTTCTGCAGTTTTCCAGATTTCTTTCAAGGATACCTTACATTTTTATTGCTATTGTGAATGTTATTTTAATATAATATTTTACTTGTTTATTGTATATGTATAAGAATATTATTAATTTTGCATTCTCATCGTGTTGCCATCAATTTCATTAAACTGTCTTATTAACTCTAGGTTTTTAAAAAATCTTTTACTGTATAGGGGCGCCTGGGTGGCTCAGTTGGTTAAGCGTCTGACTTTGGCTCAGGTCATGATCTCACAGTTGGTGAGTTCATGTCCCACACTGGGCTCTGTGCTGACAGCTCAGAGCCTGGAACCTGCTTGCTTCAGATTCTGTGTGTGTATCTCTCTCTCTGCCCCTCCTCCACTTGCACTCTGTCTCCATCTCTCTCTCTCAAAAATAAACACTTAAAAAAATTAAAAAAAAACTTTTACTGTATATTTTATTGTATTTTCTAGGTAAAAATTCATAAGTGAAGTCACAGGCACACCAACGGTATATATGGCAATAATAACACAAAGGGGAGAGGAGGAAGAAAGGGAGAAAGGGAAAAGATATAGACAGAAAGGAAATAAAAGGGAAAGACGGAAGGAAAAAGGAAGAGTAAAACAATATTGCCATATATATTGCCATATATATTGTAATTATTGCCATATATATTATATCTATATATATTATAAATCCAACAACACCATGTTATAACAATTGCTTTGTACAATCACGTCAGATAAAAAGTTATGAAAAGAAATGAGAACTAGTCAATAGTCCTTTATGGCATTTTTACTCATATATTTAATATTTGCAGTGTTCTTCATTTCTTCCTGCAGGTTTCATTTAACGTATAATGTCACTTTCTCTTAGTCTGAAGTGTTTATTTATTTATTTTTTTAGAATTTCTTGTAAGGCAAGTCTGGTAATAATACATTCTTTCAGCCTTTATAAAAAAAGTTTTTATTTGGCTTGCATTTTATTTTTTTAAATGTTTATTTACTTATTTTGAGAGAAAGGGAGAGCATGAGTGGGAGAGGGGCAGAGAGAGAGACGGAGTGAGAGAATCCCAAGCTGGGTCCTCATGGAGCTGAGAGCCGCCTAACGCAGGGCTAGATCTCACAAACCTTGAGATCATGACCTGAGGCGAAATCAAGAGTTGGATGCTTAACGAACTGAGCCACCCAGCTGCTCCTAGACTTGCATTTTAAAATGGATAGTTCTTGATAGATTGTTCTTGGTTTTGTTTTTAAGGGCTTTGAATTGCCAACCCATTGCTTCTGGCCACCAGTTGTTGAGAGAAGTCAGCCTTTATTCTTAATGTTGTTCTCCTGTACATTTAATATGTGAATGAATCATTTCTCTCTTGCTGTTTTCAAAATTTCCTTTTGGTCTTTGTTTCCCGACGGTTTGACTATGTGTCCCAGCGTGAATCTGTTTATCTTTACTGAGCTTGGATTTTATTTTAGTTTTTTTACAGTTTTTTTGTTAGGTAGATTGTCTTTTGAAAAAAAATCATATTTGGGAGGCTTTCAGCTATTATTTCTTCAAATATATCTTTTGATATTTTTTCACTGTCTCTTTTTCTTCTTCTCCTATCACTCATGTGTTGGTAGAACTGATATCATTCCCCAGATTTATAAGACTGTTTGCTTTCATTCAATTCCCCTCTCCCCCCGTTCTTCAGATTGAATCGTTTCTATTGTTTTATTTTCAAGTTAATTATTTCTTGCCTTCTCATAGCTGCTATTGAGCCCTGCAAGTGAATTGTGCATTTTATTTGTTGCACTTTTCAACTCCACAATTTTCATTTGATCCTGTTTAAAAATAATTTTTAATCTTTTTTTGAAATTATCCATTCACTACAACATTGTTGCCATGCTTTTCTTTAAGCATGGCTCTTATTTGGGGCACTTGGGTGGCTCAGGCGGTTGAGCGTCTGACTTCGGCTCAGGTCATGATCTCACAGTTTGTGGGTTCGAGCCCTGCATCAGGCTCTGTGCTGATGGCTTGCTCAGAGCCTGGAGCCTGCCCCAGATTCTGTGTCTCCTTGCCTCTCTGCCCCTCCCCGTTCATGCTTTGTCTCACTCTGTTTCTCAAAAATAAACAAATGTAAAAAGAAAATTAAAAAACAAAACAAAACATGGCTCTTATTTATTGTTTCAATCCATTTATAGTAACTCCTTTGAAGTCTTTCTGAATTTAACACCTTGGGGCATTCTTCTTTCTATGGTTGGGTCGTACGTACTTTCTTGTTTCTTTTCAATGTCTACTGATTTTTAGTTGAATACTGGATGTTTTTGAAAATATATTGACAATTCTTTTTTTGTTTGTTTGTTAACGTTTATTCACTTTTTGAGAGACAGAGACAGAGCGTGAGCAAGGCAGGGGGCAGAGGGAGAGGGAGACACAGAATCGGAAGCAGGCTCCAGGCTCTGAGCTGTCAGCACAGAGCCGGACGCGGGGCTCCAACTCACAAACTGGGAGATCATGACAGGACCTGAAGTTGGACGCTTCAGCTTAACCGCTTAAATGACTGAGCCACCCAGGCACCCCTATATTAACAATTCTACATTTGGCTCTCCCCTACCCCCAAACTGGGTTGTTGTTTATTTGTCTGTTTATAAACTTGCCTGTGTAAGTGTAGCATGTCTCCCTGAAAATGCAAGGTCACTGATCTCTGCTCAAATTTTTGGTTGGTTTTATTTTTAAGTCATGGTTCCTTTGTTGGCATAGATTAGAGATCATCCGAAGGTGAGTCAAAATTTGTGCTCAAAGAATTTAAGCCAGTAAAGCGTCAACCCTTGCATGATGGATTTGGGCGTGGGCTGAAGGATACATTCAAACTTCAGGTCATTTTAAAATCTTCGGGGTGCCTGGGTGGCTCAGTCGGTTAAGCGTCCAATTTCGGCTCAGGTCATGATCTCACAGTCCGTGAGTTCAAGCCCCGCGTCGGGCTCTGTGCTGACAGCTCAGAGCCTGGAGCCCGTTTCAGATTCTGTGTCTCCCTCTCTCTGACCCTCCCCCGTTCATGCTCTGTCTCTCTCTGTCTCAAAAATAAATAAATGTTAAAATAAAATAAAATAAAATAAAATCTTCCCCACTTTTTATGTTCTGCTGGGCTGTGGTGACTCTTCTGAGTGTCATTTGGTCCCACCAGTCCTGTGGACCTAGGAAGTATGGATGGCACGTGCCCACGCTTGCCACTTCGGCACATGTGTGTAGTCTTTGGTGGCTCCTGGATGTGTGGTTGTCTCACCTCTGGAAGTCTCTGTTAAATCCCTGGTTCATCTGTTGGTTCTGCCTGTGTTCTTGCTATTGAATCAACACTTCGACTACACTGCAATCAAATAAGTGTCTTAGGGCAGCAGCAACGGCAAAGCGGCTGGTTTTCACCGCTTGCCATGGCCATGCCCTGGCTGAAGTACCACGATGACTGAACCTGATCAGGCTGCGAGTAGGGAGAAAAGGAAGGAGCCACGGCCGAGAAGGCCACACACCTGCACTGTTCTTACCCGAAGTCCACATTAATAAATGTGTTTGTTTCATAAATAAACACTGCTGAGTTATATACCTTTGGTCAAATTCCAGAATGCTGAAAAAATTGTTGGCTATGAACATTTTGTCCTGCTTTCTAGTTGCTTTGTAGCAAGTGGATTTGTCAACCTCTTTACTCCGTCGTGTGGGAAGTCACATTCCTATTGTAACTTTTTTATGCTCTCTGATTATAGGACGATCTAATTTTCCGAGTGAGGACATCCTTGGAATTCATGCATAAGTGTTTCAAACACCTCAGACGTCTAAACACTTCCCTTTCAAAGCCCTTTTGCTCTGATTCCCTGAACCAGCAAGATGTTTTACTGGACCCAAAATTGTATTTCCACTGTGGACTTGACCCAGATCTACATTTTTGTGGCCAAGACAGAGTCTTTTATTTTTTTAGGAAAATCAAATCTGCCTTACTGATTTACCAGCTTTTGGTCGACTTGAGATGTTGCTCAGAAAATTATTTTATCTTAAATATATCTCACCAGGTTGATAAACTCATCATTCTCAGCTAGCTCATCAACCTCTGCCATAGCTTCCCCCACATCTTTGGTGTGGCTTTCCTTTTAATATACAAATTTAGAGTGAATAAACAGAAACTTACATGTCGGTAACTTGTATTTATTGAGCTACCTGTAATAGGTTCCCTGTCCCCATTTTTTAGACTTCTATCTTGATACTAACACATAATTTACTATTATTTTTTGTCTCCAGTTCTGCATGACAATGATTTTTCTCTTCACGAGCAAATAATTCCTACGTAAAGGTTTGGGTAGTAACAGCTTCGAAAGAGAGTGCCTCAGATGATTAAGGAATAATCGATGACAAATATAGTTGTGCGGTTCCTGGGTGATACTAAATGTCAGTTGCTACCTCACCCTGATGCTTGTTTCAATGATCTGAAGACGTAATGGGAAGAGGAAGTCTACTTACTGTATACCAGACGCTATGGTTTATCTCCGGTAGTTTACTTGAATTAATGTAGTTCTCACAATAAAACTAAGAAGTAGGTACTCTTAAGATTCACATTTTTAAAAATTTTTTTTTAACGTTTTCTTATTTTTGGGACAGAGAGAGACAGAGCATGAACGGGGGAGGGGCAGAGAGAGAGGGAGACACAGAATCGGAAGCAGGCTCCAGGCTCCGAGCCATCAGCCCAGAGCCCGACGCGGGGCTCGAACTCACGGACCGCGAGATCGTGACCTGAGCTGAAGTCGGACGTTTAACCGACTGAGCCACCCAGGCGCCCCAAGATTCACATTTTTAAAGTTAAAGCAAAGCACAGGGCATGCGTTTGAAATCTTAGTGAAGAGACGAGTATGGATACGGCCACTTGCTAATCAGAGCAGGTGCTGGCTCCAAATAACCAGGAGAGCTTTCCTAGTGCATACAGAACGAGTATTGCTGAGGGACGATGTGAAAAAGAGGTGAATCGATGTCACATATAGTTGCAAATGGCAGAAATTTCAAGCAATAACAGCTTCAATGAGAGATTCATTTTTTTTCACTCAACAATAAATCAAGAAGTAGACTGGCCACGGAGTTCCTATGTCTTTACCGTAACGTGTCTATGCCTTTTTTATCTTCTTGCCCTGCTTGTGAGTTTTGTCTTTTTGATCACAAGATGTATAGTGAACCTTCAGACACCATGCCAACATTCCTGAGAGGAAGAAGGAAGAATGGCGAAGGGCAGAGGGTTAAAGAGATAGGCTTGTGCTTTCTATAAAGCTTGATTCCATCCTCTGAATGCATTGATTGGTAATATCACCAGACATTAGATGCCTTCTGATGTCATACAATATGAAGTATTCATATAGAATTAGTATTTTTTTATAATATTATTCTTGTCAAGAATATAAAAGTATTCTTGCCAAGAAATTGAACCAAACCTAAGCAATAAAAAGTTAGACTAACTTCCAATTTATAGTAAATACAGAGTGAAAGAAACAGGTTAAATGACAACACGATGAAGCAATCATACATATTCAGCCATAGGCTGTTCTATGGGACAAAGTATCAGGTTTTTCTTCAATAATTCAAAGGCATCGAGAAAAAAATTAAAAAAAAAGAATACATATGATTATTCTAGATTAAAAGAAGATTAGAAGACGTTACAATCAAATACAAGAGTAATCTTTGTTTGGATCCTAATTCCAAATGGCATTTTTTTGAGATAAATAGGAAAACATAAATTGGCTGTAATTTTCTATGGTATTAACAAAGCATTGTTGATTTTGTGGGTGTGATAATGGCATCATAGTTTCTGTAAAAAATATTTTGAAAGATGTATGGAAGTATTTAGTAGGAGTGGAACGATATGGTCAGATGTGTGCTTTAACTACTATAACACCAAGAATAACAGCAATAAATAGCAAACAAAGCTAAAGTAAGATGGTCGAGGAAGGATAGGCAGCATGCGGCCAGTCGACAGAATCTACCAAAGTGCATTTCAGTGCATGGGTTGAAACAGAAAAGAAAAAAAAAAAAAGATAAAACAAAAATGTGTTAAAAATAAGAAACAGCCCCAAAGAGTCAGACTTTTTTTTTTTCATTCTAGCTTTTGTTTGTTTGTTTTTGTTTTTAGGGTTATCTTGTGCTAATCGACAAATTCCCTGGTATCTCACCTTCGGAGGCTATTTTTTTCTTTCTCCTGTACCGTTCACGTTGGCAGTTACTTTTCCTTGATTTCGTCAATATCCACTCATGTACATTTGAACCTGGCCAGACTTTACTGGTGTTTGGGGACATAGCAGATGTTCATGTAGCAGAAATGCAAATCACTTAAAAGTAAGTTCAGGCTTTGGCCTCTTCTCTTCTCTTTGTTCTCCCTGACAGTGTCCAGAAATTTCTCTATACATTACTATACAGAAGAATGAAGCTTTCTGTTCCAACTGCCAATAGTCTGGTAAATGATATACCATTTCTTCTGAGTTTCATCCTTTCTCTTTCCCACGCTGGTCTCTGTAAAAAGCAGGGTATAACAATATTTGCTTTCTCACTGATATAAACTATGCTAGCCCAGCACCTTGCCACACCCAAAAACCAAAACTAGCTAAAGTAATTTTTGTTTGAATATTTTGTTTCTATTTCAAATATAGTTACCTAATGGAAATCATATTTTATGTGAGCAGAATGCGTATTTTATGGGTTACCAAGCCGAGAGGAGAACTGTAAACATTTCTGCCCCTTGTTTCTTTAAATTAGAGTCACCAAGGAAACTAAAGTACAGCCAAGCACTGGTTGAGACAATATTTTGCTTACCTAGAGAAGAGACAGAACAAAATCAGCTTCAGTACTGGGCATCAGTCCCAAAGGGTCTCTCCCGGTGATGGACGCAGGGATTAGTCTAGGCATGCTAATTCTATGTTGTAGTACAAGGACCCTGTCCCTTGGGGAGAACAGATATAACAGTGGGGTTGCCTGGGGGCCATATGATGCAAACACCTTTAGCAGAGACAAAAAGCTTGCTCATTGAGCTTATAACAAGATCCAACAGAAGCTGTGTTAACTCTTTTTGTTTGTTTGTTTTAAGTTTATGTATCTTGAGAGAGAGAGAGAGCGTGGCAGGGGCAGAGAGAGAGGGAGAGAAAGAGAGAATCCCAAGCAGGCTCGGTACTCAGCACAGAGCCAGATGTAGGGCTCGAACTCTCAAACTGTGAGTTCACGACCGGAGCGGAAACCAAGAGTCGGAAGCTTAACCGCCTGAACCACCCAGGTGCCCCCTGTGTGAACTCTTTGTCTCCTGGTAAGGAAGTGTTCCAGGCCCAAGGTATTCAAGGGGCCGAGCATAGGTCGAAAGACTATGCACATGAGACAGCCTTTTCCAATACGTTTGTACTATTTTAATTTTTACTTTATATTTTTCACGTTCTTACGTACTATTGGCAAATTTGTCATTCTTGTCTTTTGTCGATTTTCAAAAGAAAAAAATGTCTTACGTATCCTTTGTTATTGTCACCCACCATGGAAGACAGATAAGCTATATTTGTCTGTCTTCACAATCACGTTATTTAAGAACACTTTGATGCGAAGACTTTCTCCTACTTTGATTGCCAGAACAAAGCATACTCAGTAACAGAGCTGTGATAATAATATTAAAGAGTAATGCTGAGCAAGCAGCTCTGGGTTTCAGGTTTTCCATCTGTAAAAAAAAAAAAAAAAAAAAAAATTAGGATGGATGTTCACCACTGACCCTTCCAACTTCAAGTTTTTTATTAAAACTGTACATTTTCTTTCATTTCCCAAAAAAGAGAGGAAGCTCAATAGCATAAAAAGATTAACTAACTTCCCAAGGACAGTATTTAAAGAGATGGGAAATTTTGATTGTTCTCTTAACACCTTTGTCTAAGAAGGTGAAATTGCTGCACTTTTCCAAATTGAGCAAAATTCTGTATGGGCGACAAACCCAGCTGCAGGCACTGTGGACTAGCTTGCTGCATAGGAGTCTCACACACCATCAAAACTGTTGTGTCCACGCTCAGAGTTGGAAATGGAGGGGACTTTTCCTTTTGGGAGCAGTGATTTTTTAAATTATTTTTTTAACGTTTATTTATTATTAAGAGACAGAGAGACAGAGGATGAGCAGGGGAGGGGCAGAGAGAGGGGAGACACAGAATCCGAAGCAGGCTCCAGGCTCTAAGCTGTCAGCACAGATCCCCACGTGGGACTCGAACTCACAAACTGCGAGATCATGACCTGAGCCAAAGACGGTCGCCTAACCAACTGAGCCCTTTGGGGGCCCCATTTAAAAAATATTTAAATGTATATTTAATTTTTATTTATTTGTTTTTTTATGTTTATTTATTACTGAGAGACAGAGAGACTCAGAGTGTGAGCAGGAGAGGGGTAGAGAGAGGGGGAAGATGCAGAATCCAAAGCAGGCTCCAGGCTCGGAGCTGTCAGCACAGAGCCGATGGAGGGCTCGAACTCAGAAACCGTGAGATCGTGACCTGAGCCAAAGTTGGACACTCAACCGACTGAGCCGCCCAGGCGCCCCTGTGAGCAGCGATTTTAAAGAGATATCAAACTGCACCGAAAAGTAAAGTTCTATTAGTCGTAATAATGTCAGTGCTCTTAGATGCCTTTAAAAGTACGATATCTGCAGGCTTTGAATCAATCTGCTTGAACAGCATCGCCCATGAGCTCTAACAAATGCACAGAAATGAAGGACAAGGTTCCCATCCACCATGTCTTCACCAGCTCTGGGATGATGATTAACGAAACACGGCTGGGCTGGAGATTGGTAAAGAGAGTATGACAGCAGGATTCCCAAAGAGCTTTTGAATTGGAATTGGAGAGGATGAGTTCAAGCAGGGAAGCCAGAAGAAACACTTTCAGCATGAACAGAATCTCAGCTTCAAGCAAAGCACCCTACAGGTGGATTGCTGGGAAGCCATGAAGAATGGGGTCATTCTTTTTGATCAGTGCTTCAGGTTGACTAAATCTGAATTGTCGACCCATGAATAACAGTAGGCTGCGTGGATATACTAGAAATGCATGCATTTAGACCCATAATACAGAATGCCTGAATAACAGTTCTCATCTGGTATCTTCTTTTGAACTACCTGTGGAAAAAAAAACTCCTTGCTTAATCAGTTGCATGATCAACTCTGAAATTCCTATGACTACATAAATGTTTGTTATTAGTAGAATCACTAATTTTAAACAAACAATTGCAACGTTACCCGTTGCAAATCATTCTTTTATACATAGTATACCGAGTTTCTCAGTGTTTCCCACCAGGAAATCCCCCGTTAACTGATTATTTTTACAATATTGAATCAAATTAAGTAATATTTTTATCATCTAGATTTCCACTTAATTTAGAATGTATTTCTGCAACATTTGCCTTAATTGGCTCTAATTCATTTATCTTGGAAAAGATAACCAAGACTTATCATGAGCTTATTATGTAGCACACACTGGATGAAGCACTGCATTTCTTATTTGGTATGAAAACCATCTTATTAAGTATGTTCTGTATTCACGCTCCCTTTACAACTGAAAAAACCGAGAGTTATTGAGGGTAAAGAACTCTCTCAAGTTCACACTGCTAGTGAATGGTCACTCTTGGACTAAATCCCACATCTGTATCTCCCAAAATAATCTGATATTTCGTATAGCATATGAAAGCGTGATGGATCAATCCCAGACCTCAATAACTCTTATCGGTTCTTTTCCACTTTATAAATTGGCAATATAAACGGATTTTTAAACACTGATCAATCAAAATGAACTTAGTGAGTTTCAACTAAATTTAGCACCTCTAATAGATTCTGTGGTTGAATCACCGATATTGATTCTACCCCAGCTGATACTAGAAGCAAGTCACGGTAATCCCACTTTTCTTGCCTTCCCAGGGCAAGGCAAGGCAAGGCAAGAGTGTTGGCCACCTTGGGGAATGAAAGGAACATGGAGGCATGAGGCCATTCTACTCACTTGGGAGCAACTAGCCTTGGGGTAAGGCCAGCATTGTGAAGGAGAGAAAGAACTTGAACCATTTATTGCATCTACTGTCTCTGAGTCCAGCCTATTGACAAGCTTTTGTTAAGTTTATACATTTAATATTCTTAAGCCAGCTTGAGTAGAGTGTCCTGTTATTTGCATGTGAAAAGCAGGAGTAGTAAGAGCTCAGGGCTGATAGGTATCCTAGGATCAAATTCGAATGAATTTAAAAGCCAAGGGGGCGCCTGGGTGGCTTGGTCGGTTGGGCGTCCGACTTCGGCTCAGGTCATGATCTCACGGCCCGTGAGTTCGAGCCCCGCGTCGGGCTCTGTGCTGACAGCTCAGAGCCTGCAGCCTGTTTCAGATTCCGTGTCTCCCTCTCTCTCTGCCCCTCCCCTGTTCATTCTCTGTCTCTCTCTGTCTCAAAAATAAATAAACGTTGAAAAAAAAATTTTAAAAGCCAGGGAAAAGTACACAACTGGTTCCACTGAAAATAAAGAGCCATTCTCAGTTTTAAAAGTGATGATGGCATCATGTAAGATGTCATCAATACCACCGGCTTGGAAGTGTTATGCAACATAGATTCCTTGCTGGAGCGCGGTACCTAATATTAAAGGCAAAAAGTGAACAGAGCTTATAGTAGAGAGAGGACAGGAAATGAACCCAGGCAGTGGTAAGAAATACAAGGTTTTTACTCACTTATGCCATGTTATTAGCTAGATTCGTGGAATAAAAAAAGAAGGAAATGTCAAAGATGAATTCCCTGGTTGGCATAGTCATAATAAATAATACTTATATAGAGACTTTCTGTGTCTATTATGATTCTAGGTGCTCTACATGTATTAACTCATTTAATTATCAAGCAGCCTTATGTGATAGTTATAATTATCTTGCTTTTGGGGAAAACAGACAAACTTTCCCCTAGAACTTCAGATACCACACCAGTGAATCATAAAAGCAATAACCTAATATCATATAAACTTGACACTTTTCAAGACTATTATCAAGAATTCTAGGGGCGCCTGGGCGGCTCTGTTCGTTGAGCGTCCAACTTTCATTCAGGTCATGATCTCATGGTTCGTGAGTTCGAGCCCCGCGTTGGGCTCTGTGCTGGCAGCTGAGAGCCTGGAGCCTGCTTCACATTCTGTGTCTCCCTCTCTCTCTCTCTGCCCCTCCTCCATTCACACACTCTTTACCAAGAATAAACATTAAAAATTAAAAAAAAAAGATTTCAAGTACCTTATTGAGTTAATATGTCTTTAATTTACACTAGCAATATGAAGGATATAAATAAAAAATACCCTTCCCCTCAAAAACTCTGGGACTTTTGGCGGGGACTTTGCTCTTATGATGAGGGTTACAAAAAAGCATGTTTCAAACAGGAATGGGGTTAATGTATGATTACTCTTGTCAGTTTATCACACTATTATTTTATTTTTTCTATCTAACTTGGTAGAAATTCTGAACCTTAAACTGAGGGCTCATTGTGTGGATGCTGAGACATCCCTTGTTCTTCTCACAATTGGCAGTTAACCTATTGTTCTGCAAATTATTCTCTTCTCTTAAGAAAAGGACTCTTTTTTTTTTTTTTTTTTTTTTTTTTTTTTACTAAAGTCCTTTAAATGCATAATCCCTCAAAAAAGTGGGGAAGAGTTCAAGTGTGTGGTAAATTATGCTTCTGTGTGTTTTATTCTCGGGTTTACTTGCTGTATATCATAGAAAGAAGGAAGTGCCTGCAGCTTGTGGATTGAGAAAAACACCTTGAGTCACGCCAGAGAAAAGCATCATTTCTTAACTCTTGTTAACTGGAGATCTTTTATAGTCTTCTTTGGGGACGATTAATGACATTATTAATCTGTCATCATTTCATATCTGAATTTCAACTGATTTAATCAGGCTATCAAATGCAAATCTGAGTAATTTAAGGCTTTGAGGCCGTGGGAAGATAAAGGAAAGAAGAAAAACTATAAGGCACAAAGGGCCAGACTATCTGTTGTGTATGCTGACCATACCACACTGCCATTTTAACTTTAGGGCCCATTTACCATATTTGGGTATACACAAATAATGTAGATATACAGTAATGAACTTTACCAAGTGAAATGTATACATTACACATTATCATGTATGCATTGCCCACGAGAAATATGTGCTCTTAAGACAAATGTTTCATCCAGACAAAGTGATTTCAAGAGGCACATTTCAGACTATGTTTCCTTAGCCTCGAGTCATTTCAAGAAAATGTAGAGCTATTGAGCTTAAATTTAGCCAACTAATGTGTTTAAATCATTACGAGCTTATTATAAAAATCTGGTAAGTTTACATCATCAGTCAATGTTTAATTTACAATTATAAGCATGCTAATATTTAGTATGAATTGGTTTCATATTAACTTTCCCTGTTTTTGTGTTTCTGTATTTATTAACTGGAACCTACTACGTGCCAGGAAAAGTGGCCTGGACCTCACCCTTGAGTCATTCATTGACAGTCTCGTAACGACGATGTAGAGACCAAATGTTTTACTTCCAAAGTTTTTTTTTTTTAATAGATTGGCCATTTCTTATTAATAAGCTATTTTATGTTACCATATGCCTCCGAGTCTTGAAGTTTTTGCAAAACAGCCTTACGTCTTCAAGCCCTTGGGGACAGCACTCCCATTTATAAATTTTCAGTGTCATGTGAAAACATATGTACTTTGTGGGTTTCCTGGGATATTATCTTCATGCCAAATCACATAAACGCAAATAATTTACTTTAACTGCAAAGATACACTTCAGATAATTTAGAAACATATCATGCATCACTGAATTATCCTCTTACTTTTGGATTAAAGTAAGTAATTACATAAAATACAATGAAAGAAATACTAAAAATGTTACAAAGGGAATATATTCTACCAAAAAGAGTTATCCTCCTTCCTCCATGTTCCTTTTTTCCCCAAAATTAAAATGGGAGGATTCCTGTGTTACCTGGAACGAAGGTGGAAAGAACTCCAACCATTCATCTGAATCAGACATTAACTGCAAGTTAATATTCATATGTTTACTTGGAGAGGACCAATAAGAAGCCTTACACTCTCTATAGCAAAACTAATACAAGAGATTATTTTTATCTGAGCACGAAAACAAGTATACAACAGATAAAGTGTAAATGACCAGTTAAGTTAGATTGTGAAGAGTAAGTTGAAAAGTTTCATATTTGTTTAAAATCTTTAAGGCTGGGTTCAGACAGGACGCAAGAGAAACATTATGCCCTCGCTTGATGTTTACCTGAATTTTGACACTCTTCACTGTGCAGCCTCTAGCAGAACATGTTATATAAAAAGGGGTGCTAATGAATGTGTGTGCTGAGAATGAATAAAACTGCGTTTATTGGCGAGACTATGACTTAGGTCATCTTTCTTTCCCTCCCACCCCCTTTCTCTGCAAATGTAGCTGAAAGCAATTCAGTTTGTGTTTTATCTGCCGTGATGCACTGCTCTCCATCCGCTCCGGATGGCAAGGGAGCGGCAAAGGGGGTTACCGAGGCCGAATTAGACTAATCAAGTTTCCGTTTCCATTCCGCCTAAAGGGAAAGATGACACCTGCTTGTGCAGCTTCAAAGTGTTGAAATCCTTTCTGCTTTCATGTGGTTACTGTGCATATTCTCTGGTGGATTAAATGAGGGGAATGCATTATAGTTTTAAACTTTGATGCCCCATTAAGATGAATATGCACCTAATGAGCTGAAAAATTACCGATGCTGCTTCCAACCATCCTTCCCCTCCTCACTATCCTGGGAAACGAGCTAATCAGGTCTGGAGTGTATCCTCTGTGTTCTTAAACCACTGGCTATGAAATTTGGCCAAGGACCATATTCAAACACATGTTTAGTATATTAACAATATAAGCAATAAGTGCTGCTTCAATTAATAGGGAAGAAAGAACAGTTTGTCTTTTAATATTGAATGCGGTAGTCTCAGGCAATTGGGTTAGAAACAGGATATAAACACAAAACCCAGCGGATATTATTCAAAGGCCAAATGTAGTTAGTTCTGTCGGTGCTTTGTAATTCCTGTAACTACCTCCACATCTACACCTCAGTAAAATATATGGAATATTTCGAAAAACAAGCAGTTTTTGTCACCTTAGTAACTCTTGAGGCTTATAAAAAAAAGCTGTAATACCGCAATTTAAGGCTGTCTGAATTTAAAGTATGTCTTTGCTGCTTAGGTGAGGTGATATAAGAATGAAGCAATTTCAGGGGACAGCACCAGGAGCTGAAGCCAATTATATTTCAGTGTTATTCAGGATATTCCTACCTGCCAAGTGGAGTGCAGCAAGCTAGTACTCACACTGTGATCTATGAGCACGGATATGAAGCTCAATTTTCTCTCGAGGGAAATCTTCTAACAAACAGTTGACAGAGCAAAACACAGTTAGAAAGGAACAAATGAAAAATCTAATAAATATGATGCAAATATTTTTTTTCAACAGGCATTTTATAATGTGCAATTCAAAGCAAAAATTCAGCTTCTGTGTAAAGAAATCATTGCAGGAAACAGTACGTTAACACTATTCCTGAGCAAAGTTTGCTCCTGAAAGATGTCTTGCGTTAGGTCAAAGTTGTACGTTTCTTATTTACTGAATTTTTTGCACTGCTTAAGAAAAAAACAAATGCAATTATATTTAGTTAAGGATTGCACTACTAAATACAATAATGCAGATATTAAAAAATGCGTAATAAATATGGAAAATATTTTGCACCCTTAATCATATGTATAGTTTTATTCTAGTTTAAGAGAATTAATGGATCTGGGGCTCCTGGCTGGCTCAGTGGATGGAACGTGCAACTCTTGATCTCGGGGTTGTGAGTTCGAGTTCCTTGTTGGGTGTAGAAATTACTTAAAAACTAAAATTAGGGGGCAACTAGATGGCCTAGTCAGTTAAGCAACCAATTCTTGATTTTGGCTTAGATCATGATCTCAGGGTCGTGAGATTGAGCCTCCCGCCCCGATCAAGCTCTGTGCTGGGTGTAGAGCCTACTTGAGATTCTCTATCAAAAATAAAATTAAAAAATTTAAAAAAAAATTAAAAAAGAAATCAGTTGATCTTAAAGAGAGAAGTTAAAAAAATATGTAATTTTTTCTTTAAATAGTGCTTTCTTCTACTAAATGTCAGAGCAAAAAAGTAAGTTATTAATTCAAAGGTAAGAGTTTATGCTCCTTTTCCTTTCCTTTCCTTCCCTTCCCTTCCCTTCCCTTCCCTTCCCTTCCCTTCCCTTCCCTTCCCTTCCCTTCCCTTCCTCTTCCCTTCTCTTTCCTTTCTCTTCTCTTCTCTTCTCTTCTCTTCTCTTCTCTTCTCTTCTCTTCTCTTCTCCTCTCCTCTCCTCTCCTCCCTTCTCCTCTCCTCTCCTCTCCTCTCCTCTCCTCTCCTCTCCTCTCCTCTTCTCTTCTCTTCTTTTCAACAGAAAGAAAGCACATACAGGAGAGGGGCAGAGGGAGAGAGAGAATCTTAAGCAGTCTCCATGCTCAGCACAGAACCCCATGTAGGACTTGATCCTTTGATCAGACTCTCAACCAACTGAGCCACCCAGGTGCTCAGAGTTTATGCTCCTTTTAGATAGAGAAGAATCTGCATGTGTGTGGAGTTATAAATGCACAAAAAATAATGTTACATTCATATTATTTTGGAGTCAATATTTTCCAAGGCTTTTGAGTAATACATAAGAAGCAATGTTTTAGAGTATGACAAAAATCAAGATGAGACCAAACCACACATTTCTAGTTAGAATTAATAGATGAGTTGGAATTTATTTGTCTCTAAAGCCAAATTTTTGTGATTATTTTTGGTGAATGTAAGCACTTCAAATGACCCCAAATTAATACAGATATTTATTTAGCCGAAATAAAATATCTCCTGGATTTCTAAAAGTAAAACAAAAAAGAATATGTTTCTTAGTTTTATACCTCTGGAATATCCTTCCTTGTAAGTATTTGAAATCTCTTGGAAAGTATTCACATTTTTCACACTTACGCTAAATGTTACTGTCCAGCAATACAATAGCCCAATGTTCTGTCACTTAACCATAGTTTTCATTATTATACTGCTCTCTGGACAAATTTTTAATTTTTCATACACTGAGTCCTGAAGTCATTATGATTAAAGCGCAGAGAAAAAATTTCTTCTTATCAGTGATTGCATATATTTAACAATTTAGATATGATTTTAGTTGTCAGTGATTTCAAAATGAATCAGAAAATAACTAAAATATTTTAATCGCTTAAAACATTTTTTAAAAAGGTATTTTCTTTGGAAACTTGTTTTCGTTTCTCCGTGGTTGAAACAACAATTTTATAATGATAAGTTGCTCTCATTAAAATCAGTAACCATTGGGGCGCCTGGGTGGCTCAGTCGGTTGAGCGTCCGACTTCGGCTCAGGTCACGATCTCGCGGTCCGTGAGTTCGAGCCCCGTGTCAGGCTCTGGGCTGATGGCTCGGAGCCTGGAGCCTGCTTCTGATTCTGTGTCTCCCTCTCTCTCTGCCCCTCCCCCGTTCATGCTCTGTCTCTCTCTGTCTCAAAAATAAATAAATGTTAAAAAAAAAATTAAAAAAAAATAAAATCAGTAACCATTTTATCACATAGGAAATATTATATTTGAAACTTAAAGCATACACTCCACTTTTAAAAAGTCTAGACACATATTTAACTTTGCTCTAATGCTTAAAATGCAACACATTTTGACTACTTATCTGTATGCCATCTTTGTTTTCAAATTCCCTTTTATGATCATATATTTAATATTTGACAGAAAACATTGGGGGCAATGAAGGAGACATGAAGGACATACTCATGGAAATATGAATAGGTTCAAAATGACTTTTGCCAAATTCATGAGTGACAGATATACGTAAGTTAAGAGACAATTATCAGGGCTTTAGAAGGCAATGTCCCTTTTCTAGAAAACTATTTTCAGTGCGTGTAAATGCAATTCTTTACATTTATTTTTAAATTCTAGAGAATATTTTCTCAACTGTGGCTATTATTGCCTCCAATTCTTAGCTGGAATAAGTAATATCTGTGTTACTATATATTCCTTAGTATTAAACTTTGGTTACTTTTATTTCCCCTCTTTGCCTTCATAAGAAAAATGCTAGCCTATGTGTCATACTTTGAAGAGTTCAACACTACCATTGATTCAGAAAGTCCACTTGAAAGAAGGACGCTGCAGTCTGGCACAGCCATCTTATAATAAACTTGTAAAGCCATGAAGGTATGTGTGAGAGATTTCAGAAACTGTAACCATACACTTAGTATGTCTGGGCTTGTCAGAGCAGTATTTTATTTTCCCAAGATCAGTTGATTTAGGATGTTCATAAAGTCCTCTGATACACCATTACCATATGTCATATTTCTGTTATTGTTTCCATTTACTTAAATACCAGTGGAGACAAGATAGACAGTGGCCCTTCCTATACCAACTCATTGAAAAAATATTATTAGGAAAACATCAACTATCATCTGCAGGTAATTTACACAAACTCCAAGCCTGGGAACATTTAACTATGGTGTATATCTATGATATACAAGTATATCAAAAAATCTTGACAGTCTGAAGTGCTTTTTTGTGAAAACAGGTATAGTAAATATATACTGGAGATTAAGTGCTTGTTCTATATGGGAGTGGAGGGGGGAGCAGAATACAAATAATAGATTTTATAGAATTATCTTTCCCTTCTGAATTTTATTTATCGTGTGTGTGTGTGTGTGTGTGTGTGTGTGTGTGTCCAAATTACATTTAGCATATCTAAAATGCATGTGTGGAAACCACTGCATTATGGACAGAGTCCAATGATAACAGGGGACACGAGCCATTAATACAGTAAGCTTCCTTTCCTACCGTTTGTGCAATGATGCAATTATATATTTTCAATATGATGAGGGAACGCTGTACCCGTTCTTAACAATCATGTTTCATATCGCAAGTGGCACTGATTTTCTCTGTGGTGTCATTCATTCAGGAAGAAATTATGTCCAAGAAGAATTAGAATCCAGGATTTTCTAACCCTGTCTAAAATGCGAATGTAATTGCAGGCAGTGTCTCGCACATCCGAGTTAATTTGTAGTGACTCGACTAAGCGCTGACGTGAAAGAAGCCTTCGATGACTACCAGTGTTCTTTTTTTCCCCCGATGGCTCTCTACAAATCATCTCATATACCACAGCGCAAGGCTAGAAGCTAAAAAAATGAATACACCAGTAATTTCTTTTTGACAATGATTTGACACCCGGCTGATGGGAGTAGCTAACAGTATGACCTCCAGACTGTTAGCTCTGCTAAAAGAGATTCACTTGAAACACCCATGGGGTTATGGATTCCTGCTAATAGCAGCAATAGAACGGATGATAAAATTATGGCAGGGTAGAAATGCTTTCTCAATTAATTTCCCATCATGTTAAGGCCATTATCATTGGATGTCATCTAGCAAAATGGGGGGAAACTCTAGTACTTTGGAAAGTTTCTGTTAGTTAGAACAATGTATAATAGCAGATAATAGCAAACTAGACTCTTAGAAATGTTTACCTACAAATAAAACTTTTATAATATTGATTAACAGGCCCTGACAACTGAATTTGGCCTAAAAGCTATGCATGTGGGGAAGAATAAAAAATGTGCACTTGTGGATGAAGGAGATTTTATTATGAAAATTTAAAAATACCTCAAAAGATAAATTACATCACTGGGCAAACCAACAAAAGAGATACGCAGATTATAGGGCAGCAGAGTAGTTTTTAATTGTTTTTTTTTTATAACTTTAGGATGCTTCCCATTTAAGCTGATGAACAAATATAAACCGAAAAGAAATATCCTTTAATGTTAGGCCATCTTCATTTAGACAAACTGCTTGTCAAGCAGTATCACGCAGTATAATAATTTAGTTACATGACCGCTTATTAAATCACCCTAAAATGTTGTGGGAACAAAAGGAATTTCCTCAATATTAGGTGGCAAATGAGAGCCGTGAAAGACAAAGTGCAGTGTTATTTTACACGCATATGTATGTCAAGAGAGGAAACTAACTAAAGCTAACTTAAAACCTTTGTTTTGACATTAGATTTTGTCAAAATGGTAAGATTTGTTTCATGATGGAGATGATCTCCCCATCATCAGCATCACTTTTTGAGTATAATGTTAATGTTGACCAATAACCAAAATAACATTGGTTTAACTGTTTTAAATGCCCAAGTAGAATAAAGTATACCTAGTTAAGAAGTCATTTAAATTTCTTTATATGGGTCAAGGTTTCATTTGATATTCAAAAAATACGTTTGCCTAGAAGAGACATTATCTAAAGAGACCAACAAGTAAGAGCCAGGGAAAAACCCTAAAGTGATTTTTGAAATAGGAAAAATACATGGTTCAAAGATTCTTGGCAAGTCCTTTAATTAAGCGCTTGACCGCATAGCATGCATCTAATGCAGGCTTCTGATTCTTTTCATTCTTTATGCCTAACATTCTTTCATGTCCCTAAAGAGGTTATTATAAAATCTGATTGCATTTCCGGAAAGATAACATTTTGGTGCTAACTCCCTCCTTCTCCTTCGTCCGCTAGCATGTGCACATCTTTCACTCAACTCGAGTATGTGGTAGGAGGTAGATACGTGCGTCTCACTGCTTTGTATTATCTCCATCATACTCAATTCTAGTTGGTAATGTTATTTTAACAATCTCCTCCCCCCCTCTCAATTCCTAGCTTTTCGCTAATGAATTCCTTGTGCAAAAATATTTGTTACCGAAAGAAAATATATAGATAATCTAACTCTACAACTTGGAGAGGGGAGTTACTGAGCCCAGGTTACTCAAGTTTGTTAGTAACAAAACAGAGACCAAATCTGTGATATCTACTTCAGTGCTGTTTCCATTAAGTTTAATTGAACTGTCCCTGCACCATTAAGAGAAACATAAATATGTGAGTTCGTGGCTGTACTTAAGCAATCTGTTGTTTGTTTTATCCTTCAGTTTTTCATTAACTAAGTGCTATTATTACATAGTAAATTTTAACTCCTCCTTTTATACAGTTACTGAATTGTTTTAAATTATATTCTCAATTTTTATCTTGTGCATACTATGTCTTTTCAATAAATGTGAAAATTTTGTCTCTATGTGGTCTTAGGATACAAAATCCAAAAAGGCAGATTCCTCGAAAAATATGTACGTTAAGGGCTCTACTGGTAATTTCAGGCTGACAATATTTAGGGCAATATTCTCTTACAGAGAATTAAAAAATAGTAATGACACATAATAGTAAGTTTCTTTTTAAAATTTTTTTAATGTTTATTTATTTTTTATGGAGAGAGAGATACAGAGTGTGAGCAGGGAAGGGGGAGAGGGAGACACACACATTGAATCGAAGCAGGCTCCAGGCTCTAAGCTGTCAGCACAGAGCCCGACATGGGGCTGGAACTCATGGACTGCTAGATCATAACCTGAGCAGAAGTCAGATGCTTAAGTGACTGAACCACCCAGGCGCCCCCATAATAGTGTTTCTGTTGGTTATAGTTTGCATTTATTTCAAAACAAGCAGCAGTTTACAGATGGTGCTAGAAATATTGAATACCATTGGCTGGAATTATGAGACAATACTATTCAATAAAAACTAGAGACTATGGGTGTGTGTGTGTGTGTGTGTGTGTGTGTTTCTTTTTTGTGTTATATTCATACAATCGAAAGAGGATCGGAGTATCATAATTACCCTATAATTAAGACTCTAAGTGCTGGAATCAGATAGCAATGTGCTTGAATCCTAGCTTTGTTGTTTTCTAATTGTGAAACATTAACCAAACTGCTTAATCTTTCCAAGTCTTGGTTCAATTATCTGTATAACTGGAACAATAATTCCTAATGTGATACATTCTATTATTGTTCAACAATTTATCATCCTGTCCCTCTCCACCTTGGGGTAAAGTACACTTCTTTGACTCATTGACTTTGGAATTAGTACGTGATTTGCTGAGGCTATGGAATGTGACAAGACAGTGCATGGTAGCTTTACACATGGCTTACGTGATCAGGATTGCCCTCTCTTGCTTTCAAGACCTACTACAAGAACATACATCAGGAATTATTGGACCAAACAGGACAGAAAAACACTTGGGGAATACCTGAACAAAATTGGTGGGGTAGTTCAGGGAATACAAATAAGATAGATGAGGAAATAGAGCAAAAGTTTTGATTTGGGGCATACATTTGGGTATTATTTTTTGTCTCCATGTTACGTTGTGTTTGCTATGACTAGCTATCCCATTCGTTTCTTTTTTCCTTCTTGACTTGCTTTTCTAAACCTGGGCTCCTGCATATTGAAACAAATCTGTTTTGGGGCGCCTGGGTGGCTCAGCCATTTAAGCATCTGACTTCGCTCTGGTCATGATCTCATGGTTGGTGAGTTCAAGCTTTGCATCACACAGGGCTCTCTGCTGTCAACGCAGAGCCCGCCTTGTATCCTCCGGCCCATCCCCCTTTCTCTCTGCCCTTCCCTGGCTTGTATTCTCTCTCTCTCAAAAATAAATAAACATGTTTTGATTTTTTTTCCTCTGATGGATTTACTTGTTTTTGTTACAGGAGGAGTCAAATTCCATTTCTTAACCATATTGTCAATCATCCTATAGTAATCTCTTTCCTATATTTTCCGATATTTTCTGTCTGAAACCCTTATCAATTTTATTTAATTTTTCTCTTATTCTAATTCATGGTTGAGCATGCTCAGTGAAGCTCAGCTATCAAATTCAGCAAACACTTGTCATTTTCTTCCTGCTGCTTACTTTCAAGGCGTAATTAATTTACTGTAGCTCTGACACATAGAGACTATTTTGGTTTGGAAAATCTATTAAAATCCATTTATGTAAAAAGTAACCTTTAGATATTGTTATGTGGCCATTGTGGTCAAATATTAACAGGAAGATGGTCACAAATTTACGTATGCATAATTGCACAAAAACGAGAATGGGAATGTTGCTTTCTAAATAGTGACCCATCACTCTGATTATTTTACTTAATTTTAGGGAAGACCTCAGTGTTACATAAGTGAACATATTTTTCTATCAGATTTATATTTATGCATTTTTATCATAAAGTTGGAAATACTAGAAAAAAAAAAAGATTTACTAGAAAGTTGTTTAGCATTGCATATAGGTTATCCTGTAAAAAATTTGACTCCAGTACTATTTTTAAATTGTAAAATCATGATGGTAGATATTAAAATATTTGTAGTAAAGTATATAATATATTTTCATTATATTTTGTATATTTATGGTTATTGAGTGAATAACGAAGGTTCTTCATGAGAGAATAAAAAAAGGTTCATTGATGACTCAGTTTTAAAGTACAGAAATGTATCAACTTTAATCCATTACCACTGAATTCAGTTAAATCAGTTTATTCGAAGATCAATAATATTGATAACAAAAGGCATTTTCAGACTTTTCACATTTCCTAGAAAATTAAGATTGTAAGTGTCTATGAACCTGTGGAGTGTGTCTGTCTTCTGTAACATGTTATTCAACAGGAAGAACCACAAAGATCAATATTTCTTACTATCGGAATCTGCAGACATACCGACATTTTCTGAAAATTTCAAATAAAGTATGTGACATTTTGTTTTGAGGTTCGATTTCATGTGCCACTTTCTCACATTAGTTTCTGAAATCCTGAGGAGCAAGAATCATCCCTATATCTTGGCAATATGCTTGCATAAAGTACGTACTGGAGGAAGGTTTGCTGAATAGAAACAAAATAGAATTACGCTAGGGTTCAATTTATGCTGATTCTCTCATATATACTCACAAACTTTACTAGCTCTGCGATGATGAATAGAAACAAGTTGGAAAAGATATAGAGCTAAAAAAGTTTTAGGTAGTTCTATTTTGTTTTCCTTTTGGGCAGTTTGCAAACTGGGGAGATTTTGACATTAGGCTATTTTTTGTTTTTTTTAGGAAAAATATTTAAATCATATGGCCTAAAGAGAAAGAAAAAAAAGGAAAGGAAAAAAAATGGAAGAGAAAAGTAGATTGGAAATTATATGAAGTGAGTTTGATTTTCCTTTTTCTTGGATGGATAATTAAGTTAAAAAAATCTTGAGTTGGCATTTGAAGACTTTAGGTCTCTGGAAGTCACCTTGGACTTTTGCACATAGAGATAGGTGGGTGAGGTAGGGTGAAGAATGAGATAAGGATTCAGAAGGAAATGACATCCAGTTTTACAGCTGAAGCTGATGTTATGCTTGATAGACAATCAGTTGGAGAGCTGAACACAAAAGATTAGTAATTCATAGAGTACAGGAGTTTTGATTTCTCTGACTTCTGGTTCTTCATATATTATAGAAAAAGGTCAGAGGTGTCCGTCCTAAAACTATCACATCAGTTGTTTGGTTCTCCGGGGACAAGGGTAACGTTTGCTATCTAGCTACTACCATTCTCTACTGAGGCATTTGTTGGGGGAGAGAATAGGCATATGTAGCAAACGGATGGCATTGACATGCTCCTGTACAAGGTCATGGGCTCTAGCAGAAGGCTGGAACTACTGGAATCACTATATTTGTAGTAAGCCTCAGAAGAAACAAAAATGTTTGCAAAAGCCACTCCTTTCTTGAGCAAAAAGATCGTTCAGTAATGACGAAGACAGTCACACAGTGTAGTTTTTCACCATACTTGTAATTCAGGCTAGTCAACTTACGCATCGCCAACATCTTTTAAATCCACACTTTCCTTTTTTTCTCTCTCTCTCTTTTATTCTCCAAATTTGTTTCATTTGGCCAAGTATTTGACATGGTCTGCTTTATGTTTGCAAATGATTGGGTATGTGTGTACATGTATTTTAGACCCAGATGTTGAAAATGAACTCTGCAATCCTCTGTTGGGTTTGTACTGATATTACTCTAGTGAATAATTTATCAAACAGAATCTTAGTAAAAATCTGTTCTTGGTTTCCTCAGAGCCTTTAAAGTTTTCCTTTCAGGATATGTATAAATTATTTCTATATTAGTAACTTGTGAGTTGCTAGAGGATCAAAAGCAGATGAATCTCATCCTGTTGTCCATGCATTCAAGTGAATTAATTAGATTTTCTTTTGTGTTAATTGAAGCAGTTGTTGTAACTCAATCACCACCAGCTAAAGGCCAAATAGTGGTTTTGTGCTCTTAAAGAATTAAATATGCTTTGCTATCTGAATTTGTGTCCATTTTAATTTTTAGTGTCTATGTATATTGGTGGACATAGGATTCTGCACAAAATTATCATGTAGGTATCAAGTATAATCCCTTCATTTCCAGGAACATGAAGTTATTTGTCTCAAAAACATTGAATTTTTTTTCAGTGAGAATTAAGGTTTTAGAACAATGAATAAAGATTGAGCTTTATAGGAAACTGGGTGCTATGAAATTAATGTGATACTGACATGTTCTAACCTTTGCTTTTTTATGATTTGGGACTCGAAATATTTTCTGGGTACTTTAAGTTCATAGATGAGGAATGGTACACGTTTTGCTCAGACACATTTGTGTCATAATGCTCTCAGAGGAAGTTTCCTTGTCTGAGCAAATTACCTACCTTAAGGAAAATTGTGATGAAAATAAATAAAAAATAATAAGACCAATTATCCTGAAATTCAGTTTTATCATCTGTATAGCAGGAATAATATTTGTCACTTTCAAAATTGAAATGAGAATTCGTTCTTTACTAAGGGATAGTGCCTTCTTTTCACGTTCTCTTTCTGTTGAGTGCCTATATATATATATATAGTCTTTATGTTATATTAACATATATAAAATATATTATGTTATATTATATATTATTAAATTATAATAGATTCACAAGAACTTAATCTCAGTTTCACTATATACTCAATAAATGCCAGATGTACAGAAGTATACTATCCTGCTGTTCATAAGATATATTATTAATACAGGGTCTCAGAATGGCAGTAGAAATGGATCCTTGTCCTTACTTTCTCTCTAGTATCTATGTCACAATGCCAGAGAGTCATTTCTCATCCTGCCCAGCACCCTAAAGGTCCTGCATCTTATGTAACACAATAGAAGCTAATTCAGAGTGCCCTTGGGGGAACTATCTGCTACCAGAAATATACCAGTGAGCCTGAAATTTCCCTTTAGGTTACCTTGGGAAACGGCAGCAAAACAGTTTTCCACTTCCCTAGGAGAAGGAAGGTGTGAAAATTGGTACCCTCTGTCACTCATCACAGAGACGTTTCCCCAATACCCGCAAGAAGCTTAGAGTGGTTTCTTTTTCTTGCTTCCCCCATTCATTCTTTCTCTCTTTCTCCCCCACCCGCCCCCATTGTAATCTACTCAGAAGAATCAAGTAGATGCTTAGGATTTCAACTATAATTTTATTCACTGAAAAATGTTATGGCCATTTATACTGTTAAATAAAATCTAAACTATCATATTTTTTTCCTAAGTGTAAGCATTAAGAACTTTATTTGTTTTACATGTTTGTGTTTTTGTTTGCTTGGTTAGTTTTTGCCTGAAAACAAAAGTATTGAGATTTGGTTTGGATTGCTGTCTATTCGAAATATAGTTGTCCTGTTTCAAGGAATTGACAGATGCAAAGAATATGACCTCTCTTGGAGTTAAAATCTGTTAGCTCAACATATTGATTTAATTCTGATTAATTTTCGTGCGTAACGAACTTGCTTACAATAAAACTTATCAGAAAGCCATGGGTCATTATCAAACACCTTAAAATGAATGCAGCTTAGCAATCTATAAAGTGTAGTTTAACATTGTTAGACATTTGTTTTAATTTTTTTCAATCTTAATTAAAAAATTTTTTAACACTTTTTAAATGTTTCACAACAATTTTCCACTTTTATAATTTCAAAATGATGGCTTTAGGGGCTTTACTATAATGGGTATGTCTTCTGAAATACTTTCACCAGCCATAACATATAACTATCTGCGTATGACTATTAAAATTAATATCAAAATAGTGTTAATATAGTATTTTATCAGCTTTATAGTTCTTATAAATAAACTTTCTCTTTAAATATACCACAAAATAGCACAATGATTAAATATCTGCTTTGTAAATAATACTGTCATTTAAAAGTCTATGGTATAATAGCAGACTCTATCTAGTTTATAAGAATAACAGTTTGAATACTTCCTTTTAGAAAGCACGGTAAGCTTTGGGAACCCACTGAAATTTGTTCTTGTTTTGGTGTCTTTGAAATATGCTAATTCCTTCTTTTCCATCGCTCAGGTATTTAATTGCAAGGAGGCAAGATAAAGACAGCAAACAATGTTAACAATCTGACCCAGCTCCTCTGCTATTAATCAAAATACAAAATTGAGGATCAATGTTCCTGGACAATTTTCTGGTTGAGGCTAAAAATGTTTCTACCATATTCAGATTTCCATAATTCTACACCAAATGCAGCTCACTGGAGCTACACAAATTGGGCTTCTATCCATAAAATGCTGAATAATTTAATTGACTAAGCTTTAAAAAAACTGATTAACAGAAGAGGGTGAAAAAAGACAATAAAATATGAAACAACATCTGTATTCAAACCTCAAAAGTCCCAACTAACAATATGCCTCCCAGGTTTCCAAGATCACTTTGTGCCAAAGGCCTCACTGAGTCTTTGTTTACAGCCAATTCAGTTTCTCCAAAGGGAGGAAAACTACCATTAATCTTTAATTTACCTTCTTGTACATTTTTCAATAGAACACTTCAAACTGTCCTTTATGGAGAAAATTTCCATGTTAATCCATATTCTCAACGCCTTAGTACTGGAAGAAGTTCAAATGCAGGATCAGAATGTGAGTTTTGAAAGTGGTTTATGTAATCCAGATTTAGTTGACTGAACCATGAATTAAAGTTACTGGTTTATTCTACATACCATATTAAACACATTTTTCACTTCTTTAATTTTCAGCTAATGTTATATAATTCTAAAGTTGTTATCACTTATAGGTAAGTATTGTATTAGCAAAACACACCAGAAATATTAGGATGAACTCATGAAATCACTATGTTTGATGAAGAAAAGTGACCAAATATTGGCAATCCACATACATTGTTCAACTTAGTACAGAAACAAATTATTCCAAGTATATATGGCCTTTCAGTTCACAAAATATTTTTATCAAGGCATTTCCTCATTTATTAAAGATAATTTAGATAAGTAAGTTTTTTGAACTCTTAGCCAGGGCAGAATCGTCTCCATGCATTTAGCATTTAATCCATACAAAACAATTATTTGCTAGAAAGAATATTAGCTCCATTTTACAGATGAGGAGTCTGACACTTAGATCTTCCATATTGTGTCCCAGATCATACAGCACAGAAGTGAGAATGGAAGTCTGGACCCTGTTGGTCTGGGTATAAGACCTGTGCTCTCAACCATCAAAAACCAAGATAGGGCAGATGTTAGTGTAATCAGATCTGCAATATGCTTAGGTTCAAAATGTGAATATGTTTCAATGCAACAAAGGGAACGATTTGGGCATGATGCGAATTTGTTTGTTTGTGTAGGATTTCAATGGAGGAACAGTAAGTAAATGCAGAACCCTGCCTCTTAGGGGTACATGCACTGCATTCCGCACAAACCTCAAACATCTATCATTTACCTCTGATGGTTTAAACTTTCCTTCCAATTTCAGATAACCCTCCTTCCTCCACCATTACAGAATAACTAACAAGCTGCAACCCTTCCAATGACAACTACCACAAGCAAACTTCAGGTCTTTTTCAAGGTGAAGTGCCATATACATTAAGGCATATATGTATTTTTTAACTATTTAGTGAGTGTAAAATTGTGCTATATTTTTTTATGATTTTTATGCCTATTTTTAAGTGCCTAACTGATGAAATTTTTGAATATGTGTTCCATTTTCGCCATAAAACCTGTGGTTTTTATTGGCCAATTTTGTATAGCGCAGTGATTTTTAGGAACACATATGTCCTGTTATAACTGAATTGACAGTAACTTTTTCACAATCAGGGGAATGGAAAGGATCTTCCTCAGTTTCACTCACCTGTTACGCATGCAACAAAGTTTTAAAATCTATTCTAAATGTAGTATTATTTCTACTACATCTGGCTGATACTTATATTTGAGGAGTAATATACTTAAATTGGCATACTCAAATCAGAAGTTTTTAAGTTGAATTTATTGTGAGGTTGCATCCTCTCACACCTTCTTACATTGTCCACAAATGAGAATTCATATCATATTTAATCTTTTATTATTATTATTATTTTTAAGTAAGCTCTACACCCAACATGGGGCTTGAACTCACGACCCCAAGATCAAGAGTTGCATGCTTTACTGACTGACCCAGCCATGTGTCCCTTTATATAATGTTTAATTCTAGAAGCATGACATACTTTGACCTTAAGAACAAGGGCTGGTATATATAAAACATTTTTAAAGACTTTTCTAGGTTTTTGAGAATAACTCAAAGTTCCCATTAGAATTAAATTGTCAAAATAGTTTCTTTGCTTGTTTTAATGTAGATGATCCTTGGTTTCAGAGGTGAGTTATCATATATTTGACCAGTATCGTAGAAAGTTGGCATACATAATAAAGAATCTAACTTTCCTTTTGGATCTTTGAGTCAATGGCTTTCAATCTCCACTTCTGTCTCCAGTCCTTTTGCCCCACTTCTGGACAAGCCAATCAGAAAGCCCAGGACCTCCCCCTTTTGGCAATAGTAGGAATTTCAAACTTCATAAGTCCTAGTCCGCACATGGGAATCCTCACCTCAATACCAATGCCTAACCACACACACACACACACACACACACACACACACACACACTAAAGTTTATCTCCTCATGGCTCTTGTAAGACATTCTCTGACCTGCTTAGAAGCCAGTCCTTGTCTCCTCAGAAAGCTTCCTCATACGTATAATAAATCTTCATGCATTTGTGGCATGATCTGCCTCAACGAGCCAAAACAACTGGGGTGGAAGGTTCTCCATTCACCTCTGTGGGGTAACCACAACAGGTCAACACTCCTTCTTTTTAAATGTTTATTATTTTGGAGAGAGGGAGAGACAGAGCATGAGTGGGGAGGGACAGAGAGAGAGAGAGGGAGACACAGAATCTGAAGCAGGCTCCAAGCTCTGAGCTGTCAGCACAGAGCCCAACCTAGGTCTCAAACTCACAGACTGTGAGATCATGACCTAAGAGTGGAAGTCAGAGGCTTAACCAACTGAGCCAGTCAGGCATCCCCAGGTCAGGACTCTTCTAATATCGGACTCTCTCTTAGTCAAAATATATCTTGTGTCTTTGGAGTGCCTCTCAGAACTACAAAAACGTACTTTAGGTGTAATGGAGAGAAAGGAGATAGGAGTTAGAAATGGCAAAAATATTTCTATATATACACACATATAGAAGAAAGTGAAAAACTGTCAACGGATGACAAAACTGTCGTAGACTCTGGGTCTGGAATTCTCTCTTGTCTAGCAAGAGAGTGGATGCAGGATTGAAATGCAAGAGAGGTTAATGTCCGGGAGGGGACAAGAGCCCTGAGTAAGGGTCCTTGCTCTGTTTTTATTAGGATCATAAGGCTTGCAAGCGTGATGGACATGCACAAAGAGACAATGAAACCGTGAACATTAACTCATGGGCGTGGGGGAAAAGGGGTTTTGAAGATATGCGGTGTTAGGGGTTTGGGTCAGTACAAAACAAAATCCTGGAGCAGGGCAGATGGTTGTTTAAGGCAGGCATGAGGCGCCACCTCTGTTTACCTACTGGCCTAGGGGACAAGACAGAGCATGCTACCTCAGAATCAACAAGGCACCTTACTTTTGCTAATTAGCTCCGCTTTGGGCAACTTCGCCCTGCTGCAGTAGACAGCCCTGTTTACCTGTTTACCTATTTTGGTCCTTCCTTCCTGTGAAAGCAGCTTTCTGCTATTGTCCTAAGTTGGGGGCTCTTCTGCCCTGAATACCTAATCTTGTTTACCTAATCTTGGATGCTTTCATCCTGAGCTTCCCTATTCCTATGCCTTTGTCCTATACTGGGGGCCTTTGTCCTGTTTACCTAATCTTGGGTGTGTACATCCCATGGCTTTCTAACTCTTTATGCCTTGTGAACTCTAATTTATGTGTCAACGTTTTCATCTTAGAAGATAAACAAATAAATAACCTCCTATTGTATTTTACCCCTCTCATATAACAAAAGCTTAGTTTAGGACATGAAGACACTGTATCTTTAATTGGTTTTATGTCTGCAAGATAAAGAAATCTCATAAGGGAAAAAACCCCAAAAACAAAAAACTCCCCCTCACAACCACTGCACATTTATAGGTGTGCTTAACTGACAACCTCTAGGGGGCGTATCCAGGTACGAGTGTACAGGTGTGACTAGCCAGAGTGGCAGTTCCCTCAAATGAGCAAAGAGAATACATTGTGCATACATGTGCCATTTGTATCTAGATTTATGCAAAAACACGAATTTACAGCATCGGCCTTCCAAAAAGAATGAAAGAAGTAAAATAAGTCTTTTGGGAATTTTAGGTGGGTTAATTGAAAATAGAGAATCCATTTAGAAACTTGGAGAAGTGTACATCAAAAGAACAGCTTGCAATTTGGGCGGGAGAAGTTGTCATCACCATCCTGAGGCACGTGTCAGATTGTGGCCCAAAACTTAGTGTCAATTTAATCCGAGAAATGAAACTTCTGGGGCGCCTGGTTGGCTCAGTCGGTTGAGCGTCCGACATCAGCTCAGGTCACGATCTCGCGGTCCTTGAGTTCGGGCTCTGGGCTGATGGCTCAGAGCCTGGAGCCTGCTTCCGATTCTGTGTCTCCCTCTCTCTCTGCCCCTCCCCCGTTCATGCTCTGTCTCTCTCTGTCTCAAAAATAAATAAAAAACGTTAAAAAAATTAAAAAAAAGAAACTTCTACCTACAGAAAAATAAAAGACAGCCATATTATTTCTCCAGACGTATCTCCAAATATCTCCAAAATATCTCCAAAGCTGATCTAGTCACTTAATGGTAAATGGATGTCAAGTCTCGTATCTATATCCGTATCTCGGTATCTATATCAATACCTATACCCACACTTATCTATATCTATATCAGAAAGTGAAACAAGAAAGCAAGAAAAGAAAAGAGGTAAGGAAAGTGAAACAAGAGAGCTGCCATAAATCAACAGACTCTCCCTTGCTCTGAGAGAACTGATCAATGCAAGCCGCTGTACTTAACCTGTCTTTAATTTATTCAATCAGGTGCATCCCAACGCAGTGTAAATGATGACCCACTTGAGATGATAAAATATGTGTTAAGCTGAAGTAGGCGTGTTTTCTCCGATTTGAAAATGGGACAGTGAAGACCAAACCACTTCCGTAGTTTGGAAATATTTTCCAGTACCAAGAAAGACACTAGAATTTGTCTTTATGTTGCCAATGCTATGTTGAATTTGGTCCCTTTAGGATGGTATGACTTGGTAGCTGTAAGGATGTTTAAGAGTCTAGTGTATGGAAGTGGGATTGACCCCGCTGAGTAGTTTCCAACAATGCTTCTATTCCAAGAAAACCTGTGTGTTGCAAAGTTAGCACCCCACATCCCCAAAGTTAATCTACCCAATAAATTCCTTTCTGCCCACGGTAGAGAAAAAAAAAACCCAAAAACAAAGGGTAGGTTTTAAAACAAATAAAGAACAAATATATACCGGGTTCAGTATTTGAGGCCATCTAAATGGGAATTGCCTCTAACACAAATCAAATGCTACAAAGCATCTCTCAAATCTTTCATCCAGCGTTGTCCCTTTTCTGAACCTCAAGTCCTTTCCAATTGATGAATGTTTCTCGCCACAGTACTTTTTCGCTTTGTTTCATTTCAGAGTAAACAATTCAGAAAAACGTATGCTCCATCTTTTGAAAGGTAGTTGGACCAGATACAAGCTTTGGTTGGGCCTGGAAAAGCAAACTATGAAGGTGCAGGATGGTGTGATATTTTCCTTCTGTTTTCATCAGGAATAATTTTGTCTTTGTTTTGTAAAGGAGAAAGTTCAGAGAAGTGGTTCCCTTTTAATGAAAATGTAGCAAGTGGCTTACCAATTGTTTAAGATTAGAATTAAAAAAAGGGTCCTGTTTATACCTTCTCTGTAGAGAAGTTTTTCTCAATCCTCGAGGAGGAGCTACATGAGAAGAAGGAAGTAGACTCGCATCTAGGTGGTTACTTGATATCTCCATGTGGTTGTCCTAAGTTATCTTTGTGTGGAAAAATATTAAATACTTTAAAAAGGATAAAAAAGGCTACTGGCTATCTTCAGGGGAAAATTAGGTATTGGGTAATACATCTTTCTGATTCTTTAAGTGTCTCTATACTTTGCATTGTCCCTGTGCTTTACCATTTTGTAAGATGTGAATTCATGGTAGAAATGCAAATTATTCTTGTTGCTAGACATGCAAATGAATTTCGTCTTATCAAGCACAATTGATTTTTCTTTAGAAGGTGCATGCTATGCATCTACTAAGCAGGTTCATTTCCGCAGTCCTAATGACTGCTACATGTGTCTGCTTTTTTGGGGCACTCATTTGAACCGGCTTGACATCTTACGGGTCCCCTCATTAATTAATGAGTTCACTAGACTGTTTGACACCTGCTCATTTTGTATTTGCATGAGAGTCACGATGTAATTAATTAATTAATTAGTTTTATAAGACCCTTTAAGACCTTGTGTTAGGACCCAGTCTGGCCCTGGGGTTCTCCCAATATCACAAGCACTGCCATTCACTATTTCATTGATGTATGCATTCAAAAACTTTAGGGACTTCTTCAGCTTCTTCCTTCTATTTTCTTCGGCTCTCCCCACTCCTATTCAAATCTATTTCCAAGTCTTTCTTTTGCGGGTGCTCCTGTTCAAATACATCAGATCCCAGCAGACAACGCGTCTAGGTTTCTGCCAGTGTGTTTCTCCAGAACGTTTCTGCACTCATGTCATGATCTCCCACACCATACTATGACGTTTATACCTTCTCTGCACAGCTTAAAAACTTTTCTGCAAGCAATATGTTGCACAGACATCCTCATATTCAGTTTCCGGCCCCCCTATACTCTACTTTCTAAATAGGTCTCCCAATCATCTACGCCGCTCCCAGTTCATCCTTACTCTAGCTATAGTGTGGAGAAAAAGTTGATTTGGACAACTGCGGAAGGAGGTTGGTCAGTTAAGAGAAGAGGAGACAGTCTTAAGTTCAGAGGAGAAGGGTGTGGCGCTCTGTGGTTCGGACTGTCACCATAGACATGCACGCACGGGTCAGGACTCTCGTCTCCAACTCTATTTGAATGCCATGTATTTGTGCCGAAGTGCTCATGACAATCGGTAAATCATTTAGCACTTGCTGGAAGAACACAATTACTAATCCACCAGTTTAAGGAGCTCATGGAGTACCAGAACAAAAGCCAGGTGGCTGAGTGTACTTAGTATCACTGTAGACCGACACAAATATCCCTTATTTAATTACTTTGACAGAAACCAGAGCAACCAACACTCAGAGCACAGTGGATTGCCGTCTACATTTGGCCGTGTTCTGCAGACTAACCGAATGCAGGGGCTTCTGAGAAGCACAAATAAGGAGCTTTAATTACAGTATTGCTTAAAACACCCATGAAACTTTATTGCGGTTCCTTTGAAATGAGAAAGCAGTTTTTTTTCCTTAAAAGACGGAATTAATTTGCTCTGGATGCAAATCCTCTCTTAACCCAGCACACTATTCAAAAACAGTTAGGACCAGTTCTTTGCTGTTGAAGTGTCAGCATCTTCAACAGCAAATGCGTCAGAACATTCATGCTTATATTTTTAGTCTCACGAGAAAGGAGGGAAAACAAGAGAGAACAGAAGAGTGGAAACTGAGGTTGTTACACACTCATACCTTACACATCGAGTGTCCCTTTGGGTTAAGGCAACTAAAATGAAGTCCCCGTTCTTTTCAAATCGCTTTTAAAACTGTGTCTGTGAGTTTTGTTTTTGTGTAGCGTTTGCTTGTTTGTTTGGGGAGAAACAAACAAAAACCAAATCATCCCGGACATAGGTTTTGAAAAAACTGAGTGGTTTCTAAGCTGGCTGCACTTATAAATACTATTACTCAACAATCTCCGTGAGTGGTCTCTGAATGGGGACACCGATTCAGTAGCATGGAGGAAGATAAGGAACCAAGAAAGCGCCTTGCAAACATTTTCCTTCCAACAGACATAGGCTGGAGTTTACAGATTCACAGAAGAGGTAGTCCCTGATTACGTGAATGATTTTCTGCAATCATTCTCCATGTTTTTTCTCTGATTTTTCTCAAGCAAACTGCATATATTATGGCTATGAAAGTGAACATTTTTCCTAGCAAAGCCTCCTGTGGAAAAGAATAGCACAATTACAAGTTTCTTGACTGCCTGAGAATGACAAGTTAACGAATTAACAGAATTAACAGCTTTTGACTACTTCCCCCGTCAGTAAATAGATTAAGGAAGGACCTTCCTTCGCTTATGGTTGTGGTAGTTTCCGTGCACAAGGGTTTCCAGCCCAGGGGGCGAGTGGCAACTAAAATTCAATCCCTGTCGTGTTTGCTAAGTTGTGAAAAGAAACGATGATGGCTACTTTCTCCTTACTTTATGCAGTCTCCCGGTGGCCCTGATTAAAGCTGAGAGCTATGCTTTCCAGAGCAATTCTGAGGTCCTGGAAAATAGACCCAGTTTATGGGAGATGCCCTACAGCACTTGACCCTGAGCAAGACCCCGCCTGAGCTTCTGTTCCTTCGTGTGCCAGCGTAATGTCGGTAATGTTTAAATTTGATTAGACTGTTTACATTTTGGCATGGCACCGATTTTTAACTTTCTGTAGGATTTGTGTCTCTTTAAATCCCACTTTGAGTTCCACACTGTGTATTTATACTTAACTAATTAATAAACTGCTAAGTAAGTGTTTTTAATTTTGGCCAAAAGCGGTGTGGAGGACTGTGTACACAGCTGCGCTCTCTTCGTTTACATCGCCTGTGAAATCCCTGGCACTTTATCTAAAGTATCAGAAACGAGGTAGCGGTGTCTTCGTTCACCATATCTGCATTGCATGAATGTAAAGCTGATATTGCAAATTCAAGCGTGCTGTGGTAACATTATCAGAAATACGTAAGATATCAAACTCTCCAACATCGTTTTCTTTGCTTAAAACGCTAATGAAGTCCAAGTCTTAAAAATAGAATAAAGACACAAAAGTTGTTTTTGCAGCAATGCAAAGGAACAAGAAACGTTGTGAAACATTACCAATTTACATAAATCCTTTTTTGTGTTTTTTTAAAAAAATATTTATTTATTTATTTATTTATTTATTTATTTATTTATTTAGAGAGGGAGAGACAGAGAGACAGAGAGAGAGGAAGAGGGAGAATCCCAAGCAGGCTCCACCCTGTCGGCACAGAACTTGAGACACGGGGCTGATCTCTTGAACCGTAAGATCATGACCTGAGCAGAATCCAAGAGTCCTGACGCTTATCGCCTAACCGACTGAGCCACCCAGGCGCCCCATAAACATTTGATTTTTGTGTTTGAGCAGACACGTGTGCAAGCCTTGACAGATTAAGAACACTGCTTGTACACACATTTAGAATTAGAGGTGGTTTTCAGGACACGTTTAAAGGATTTTCTCTTCTGGAGGCAGCAGTCAGCCAAAGAAAGCGCATTCAGTAACACAGGCTTTTATTTTTTCCTTTTGAATATGGCTTCTTGACTTCAAGAGCTCCTTGCTACACAGATGTCAAGATGCATTGCACACGATTTCATATTACACAAAACTGTTATTTAAGTTAATTATTGGGCTGACTCTATACAGGGTAACCCGGAGCAAAGAAAGCTCAAATGGGCCACCAGCTACTGGTGGCCAAATTGAAACTTTGGATGAACCTTATTTTCCTTGACATTTTTGTTTTGATATCGGTTCTTTCGTCCTTCCCCTCATCCCAGACTAGTCTTGGCCAGGAGATCCATCATCTCAGGCGTTTGTAGCAACGTCATCCTATTCCCAACCCTCCAAATGTTGTCCCCTAGGACCGCCAGTGCCATACTGCCCCTCACAGATAGGTATCTACCTGACAATTCATTTCTGTAAAACCCAAGATATCTCTTTGCTAAACTGATAAACTAATTTCTGCTAGTGCCCACCAGCAAAATATGCCCATGATGATAACATGTACTTTAATGGTTCCCTATGGAAACAGTACTCTATTTTTCTTTCACCAAATAATTTATTACTCAAATGTTGGGGTTTTTATGTATGAGGAGAATTTTTCTGAGCTTCTCAGATCAGGTAGCATAGTTGACCAACCATATAATTATGGAGTCAAGTGCAGAAGTGAAATATTCATCTGGGAATCAAAAGACTTGGCTTCTATTCTCAGCTCCAGCACTGTGCACCTGTGAGATCTTGGAAAGACACTGAGCTTCCTGATGTTGACTCTCCTTATTTCTGTCCTATTGAGAAAATTGGATCTAGTGATTTTTTTTTAATACACCCTCCAGTAGCAGTTTAGATGTGTTTCTTTATAAGTCTGCAATTGTATAATGCTAATCCATCTCTGTAAGAAGAGGACTGAATGTAGACCATATAATCATTTTGGTCCATTCAGTTCGTTTCAAGGATCCGGGGATCACATGTTCAAATCCCCTACTTTAGGCAATCAGTATTATAAAATACCTATTTAAAGAAAACAAAACAAAGCACGGAAATGTGAAAATGTCTTTCAAACTCGCACAGCTCGTAAATTTTGAATGGTGAATAGGGCTTGAGTCCTCTGATTCGTGATTCAACCAAGGTCAAAGTGAAAAAGTTATATTTTGAGCCAGATTTCCGGAGATAATTTCTCATTCTCTGTAAGAATTAACACATGTGCCTGCTTAATGATTTGTTAATGCCAAATCCTTCCACTATAAAGAACATTTAGTGGTGCTTACTATACTGTAAGCAGTTGGCTATTGTGCCTGTGAAGTGCATTGTGGCTGCTCTTACCAGCAGGCCCTGGCAATCAGACTCTTTTGAACAGATTCAGTATTTGCTTTCCCTAATTACATAGAATTTTGTACCCACAGAACAGAACTTGTTTATTACTTCTGTTCTCTTTACAGTGGTTGAGGCCAAGATTAAGAGAGAAGGAAGGAGGCGCAGGGAGGAAGGGAGGCAGAGGCAGGGAGGAAGAGAGAGAGACACAGAGAGACAGAGAGAGGAAAAGAGAGACTCTCCAAGTAAATAATAAATAGAATGGGAAAGGTGGGCTTCACAGAGGAATGCACAGTAATGAGAAAATCAAAATGAACCTGATCACGTCACAGCTGACATGGAAAACAGCACCGCAAAAATTATCCTTTGCATTTGTCCAAATGGGCAATCGTGTCGTCACCTATTCTGCGAAAAACCGTGAAAGTTTCGCAGTCAGAGATTCTCATAAAGGGTCAGGAATATGGAGACAATACCTCTTTGTTTTTGTGTTTGCTGTTAAGGCTGGAAGCACTTGATTTAGTTAATCAGATTGTTTTCATTGTTTTAGACAAGGATCTTGTCTCAAATACTTAACAGATTGATATCGGTTTTTTTTTGTTGTTGTTTTCCTTTATTACCATTCCCTTCTTGCCTCCTAGGCCACCACACCAGTATAGATACTGACATCGGATGTTGGACGTGATCTTGTAAAAATATGTATTATTTTGTTCCAATGCGTAATCCACATACTTAAGTGGTATTGTGTTCCACATCATTCTATTTATTAATATTAATCATCATTATCTTACACGAGACCCTTTTTTTAGATCTGCATAGGATTATGTATGTATCCGGCCCGGTATCCTTTCACTCAGCACAGTGTGCATGCACTATTATCGTCCACCCACTTCTCCGAAGACGGACACCAGGGTCATTTCCAGCTCTGTAGCACCACGGACAGCGCTTCATTGAGCACCATCGTGCGTGTGCCTTACAGGCTGGGTGTGGGTGGAGGGGGAGGTCGTTTGGGGTATAAAGCCAAAGCAGAGTCGCTGCTGGACAGCATGTCCCCAACCCCCGCTTCCTTGTCTTGGCTACACACATCCCACCAATGGGGTGTGAGGATTTGCACGCGCATGTCTCCAGGAACTCTTGACTTGATGCAACTTTCTATTTATGGCCAGCCTGAGCGGTTGAAACGTGTCTATTCTCCTAATCTGAGTAACTCTTAACAAATTTGAACATCTCTAGGCTCGTCTTTTGAGTTTCATTTTAAAAAATTCCGCTTGTTGATTTGCGAATGTGCTGTGTCTTTTCTAGTCATTAGTCTCTTATTGACTTTAGACATTGCACATCTCTTCTCCCGATGTATCATTATCTTTTAAATCTGGCTGTTGTATACATCTCATTCCCCGAATGTATGTGTTCATACGTGATGACTAAACTTTTAGGGAGAAATGGGGATAGTTTATATACGAAAAATAGGTCCTCCTAGGGGGGATTTGACAGAGATGCTGACCAGTTGTGTTAGCGGTCCAAAGTCATTAAAACATGTCAGAAAATTGGAGAACCCCAGATGAGAGCCCCCTGTCAAGAAAATGATCACAAACACTGAATTTTCACATACAATTAAATTCATCAAGATTTTTTATTAGTGCTTTTGAAGTGTTTTCACACTTCTAATTAATGTTTTCCTACATTTTTGTATCTTGGATATAAAATGTTTATATTTTACCTACATTTTAATCTTATAATTTTAGTTATACGTGTAAAAATCTTATGTTAAGGCATATTAAATCTGTAACTCGTGTCGAGTCCAATTTTGCATGTAATATTAAATGAGAATTTACTTTTGTTTTTTTCTCTCAATAGTGAACCAATTTCCACAACACTACCCAATTCAACCATCCATTATTCCCCATGGATTTGCGTTGCCCCCGCTAGTATAGATGAAGGTCCTAAAAAGCCACAGAAGTGAGCTCTTTACTTCCTCTGACCGTTTTGTTTTCTTCCACTGGAATTCTCTTTGTCTTCCCGGGAAAGATGTAGTGTACTGCAAATATGTTTCTGCAAGCTATATTCAGTTTGCTAATAAAATTCAAAGATGGCAGGGAACTTGAACAAAAACACCTCTGAGTAGTTGTATGCTACACATTCAGGAGTCTGGGTGGGCCAAAGCCCAATTTATGTGTGTCATTCACATAAATTTAAAATTACTTGTCAGAGGACATCGTCTGCACCCTCGGCACCTTTTCAACACTGCCTCCACTAGAGGGGAGTCACTCGAGCAGCTTCATTTCGGAGTTGTTTTTACAGTCACGTATATTCATAAACAAGGGAAGTGAATCTATTGAATTATTCAGGAGAACACCAGAAAGAGAACCTGATTTGGGCATAGAGCACTGTCCTTTGTTTTGAAAAAAGTGGTGAAGATCATCACGGTGTCAAAGGGATTAAGAGGACAGATAACAGGGGGAGAGGATTATCTCATTCTCCTTTCTTCCTGGGCTGGGTTCACCTTATCAGCTCAGCATCAGTGGCAGCAGGAGAGGTTTTATAGGCTGTTTCTCTTCACTATTTATAGAGGTGTGGTGCCTGGAGCATTTCATGATCATTTTTATTTGCACCAGTCAACCCTCATTAGCCTACTTTCCTAGGACAATAGAATTATAAAATCACTATGTCAGTCTGCCCTATCCTTTTCAACTAATAACTTTTGATCCCAGAGGCTAATTTCAGCCAGAACTGGCAGAGTGGCAAAGGGTTTATCAGTTCTGTAAAAAACAAAGGCACTCACTGGAAAATGTGGAAGCCCTCACACGTCGACCCATGCATAGACCTAACAGAAGTAGGCTTAGCTAAAAGGCCTGAAGTGTGCAAATCGATTACATACAAATTTGCCCGGTGAACTTAAAAATCACCTAATTTCTGCACAGGGTGTTCGATTGAAATAGTCCATTTGAAATATTTTTAATAAAACCCAGGTCCCGGAGCCTGCTCACATAATAATCCAGAAAAAGTTTTATTAGTTAATAAATATAAAATCTTTTTTAGCATGCATTGTAGCCTACTTCAGTTTTCTCATTAACCTGAATCATATATCCCAAATGTTTTAAAAATTATTATTACAGTGTAAAAAGAGATGATATATAAAATCATAATTCAGTGTTATTTTATCTATTTCACAGACTACTAACTTTAAAAATCAACAGTGAATACTAATTCCCTTCCTCGTGACTTTTTCACATGTATTGACTCCCTCTTGCACCACATTTTCTAAAACAAATACTCTTTTTGTTTATGAACGTAAGTTTATAATGATTCTGACAAGCTTTTCCTATGTTTTCTTGTTTTCTGTAATTTGTGATGAGTCACCCTCAAATAACCCTGAGTGCCTTTTTAGTATATACTCCCGAACTTCTGATATTTCTGTGTCTTTGTTCTTTATGGTTTTGCTTCTGTCATTGGATTATTTGAAAATTATGTTTTCACATGCAGTAATCACATCAGTAATCATTCAATAATTTTCCATGTAAAGCAATGATATTTTAACTAAGCCATGTCTCCCACACAACAGTGCTAATGTTAAGAATTTGTATATATATTTATATTTATATATATATATATACACACATTCACATTATATATATATTCATTATATATATACATATATATGTGTGTATATGTATATATGTGTGTGTGTGTGTGTGTGTGTGTGTGTGTGTGTATATATATATATATAAAGTTTAGTTATTTATTTTGATAGACAAAGACAGCATGAGTAGGGGAGGGACACAGAAAGAAGGAGACAGAGAATTCCAAGCAGGATTCGCACTGTCAGTGCAGAGCCGGAGGTGGGACTCAATCTCACAACCATGAGATCATGACCTGAGCTGAAATCAAGAGTCGTATGCTTAACCCACCAAGCCACCCAGGCACCACAAGAATTTATACTTTTAAGGACATTTATGTGTTGTCTTTCTGATTCGGTTTGTGCTTCACTTTATGAATATATTTGCTCTTAATTGTACTTTTTGTTTATGAAACAGGAGATTTTAACTGAATCAGGGGCTTTCTCTCTCTCTCTCTCTCTCTATATATATATATATAGTGGAGATGGGCATAATTCAGAAAGAGTTGGGCTAATGTACATATTTTGCACGTGAGCAGAAGGTTCTCCTGGAGGGTGGCGATGGAAATGCTGGCCAGTTGAGTTATAGTTTCAAAGTTGTTAAAGCACGTCGGATGGCTGATAGTCTCTGTCAGAGCCAGGTGCCAAGAAAAGGTCATGAAACTGCTGAAAGAGAATCCAACAAGAGAACAGAAGGAATGCCTTCACCAAAGACTGGGGTCAAAATGAAGCTATAGTCCTCGGTCTGCAGTACCCCCTGAGACCCAAGTTCTTCATGACCTGAGCTTCCTGACCCTGCAGGAGTTATCTTTGGGGAATGACTATGTTGTGGTACTGACATTAGTGTTATATTAAGCACACGGAGAGAAGTATCATCCCTTGCTCGTGAAGAGTTCCTGCATCTCCATTAAGGAATCAGTCCCGGCAGGACTGGTAGCAGCCAAACAAGAGTCATAGAGGTTTTGTCCTCAGGAATCCACCAGGTAGCGTCACAGTGCTGTGCTTTCACTAGCGGCACGGGACTGGAACATCTCTTAAGAAAGAGCAGGGATTTTTGTTTGTTTTTCCTGGTTTTGCAATTCGATGGGAGAGGAGATAGGTTTCTCCAACTTTTGCTGGCCAGGCAAGAATAACTGGGAATGCTCTTTGGATAATGTAAGCACTCCTTAGAATGCTTTTCACTCTTTCCTTTTTCTCCTTCCTTTCCTCCCTCCCTCCCTTTCTTCCTTCTGGTTTTGTAATTTTCTTTGCCTTTAGAAAAAAAAGTCCTCATGGAGGCAGTCTAAATTAGATTGCAATATTTTCATACATTTGTAAATTTTGGTGTATATATTTGGTTCTTCGATTATGTAGCATTGTGTTTAAAAGAGCTTAAATAATGCATTAACATTGTACTAATTCTCTATTAGCTAACTTGTTTTATTCCATATGTGTTTTTCTGACATTCCTTAGTGTTGATATATTTAGATGTAGTGTGTTCATTTTAACTGCCATATCACATGACTTTAAAAGCTGTCATTTTTTTGTCAATTTTCAGACTTAGAAAACGTTAAGTAATTTACTTATTTCTTTTTCCCACTATGACAGACAATGCTGCCATGAACCTTTTTTTGCACACATTTCCTTAAACCCAGTGTTATGGAGTTTCTCCAAGGTGGATATGCAGGAGTGTAAGTGCTTTGCCAAGGGTAGGGACCCTTCAAATTTCTAGGCATTACTGAATTGCTTTTCTGTTCATATTCTTTATTTTTAAAATCAGGCTTTGGCTTTTTAAAACTGATTTTAGATAGATAGATAGATTATATATATATATATATATATACATATATATATATATTTGAATATACATTTATATGCATGAATATATATTCATGTTTATGAACAGATAGATCAAATTTTATATATATTATATATACATTCAAACAGCCCCTACAATGATCCATATCTTCCAATATTTACACTCTTGTGTAATCTTCTACACTAAATTGTCAGAGAAGAAGATAAGACAAGAGCTGGTCCTCACGATAAGATGTGTTTGCGTGTTTGTTTTTTCCATCTGTCACACTTTTTGGTGCACACCTCTTGGAGCCCTGACCTGCCATGCCAGTATTGGACTACGCTGAGGCTGTCATGCAAGAACCAGCGTGTAGAGAGTCTACACGGGGAGATCCTGAAATTACATGAAGAAAAATGCGCACGGAACATGGAGCAGAAACAAATCATCCCTGTCAGACACTACGTGTAGTGAGAATTAGTCGGCAAAATGAATAATCTTTGTGGCTTTACGTCATTTTGTTTGGGGGGCACCTGGGTGGCTCAGCCAGTTGAGCATCTCATCCTTCGTTTCGGCTCAGGTCATGATCTCGCAGTTTGTGAGTTCGAGCCCTGTGTTGGGCTCTACACTGACAGTGTGGAGCCTGCTTAGGATTCTTTCTCTCCCTCTCTCCTTGCCCCTCCCCTGCTCCTGCTCTCTTTCTCTCTCTCAAAATACATAAACTTAAAAAAATCATTTTGTTTTGGTGCAGTTTCTTGAATGGTAATGTATAAATGAAACTGTATGTCTCTGTCTTTCATCTATCATCTATGTACCTCTTTATCCAGCTATCTACATAAATTCACGTACACATCCATGTTCTGGATACTTATCTTTTATTATTTGTATGAACGCAAATTTCTTCAATATGATTTTTTTCACTTTTTTTTTTAAATTTTTTTTAACATTTATTTATTTTTGAGACAGAGAGAGACAGAGCATGAACAGGGGAGGGGCAGAGAGAGAGGGAGACACAGAATCTGAAACAGGCTCCAGGCTCTGAGCTGTCAGCACAGAGCCCGATGTGGGGCTCGAACTCACAGACCATGACCTGAGCTGAAGTTGGACGCCCAACCGACCAAGCCACCCAGGCACCCCTGATTTTTTTCACTTTTAAAAATCTTTTCAAGCTTCACATAGTGTTTTCATTCTATATAAGTTGTTTTTTTTCTTTATGGTTTTTACTTTTCATGTTATTTTTAATTTTTTTTTAATTCCAGCATAGTGAACATGCAGTGTTAGGTTAGTTTCAGGTGTACAATATAGTGATTCAACAATTCTGTACATTATTCAGTGCTCATCTGATAAGTATGCTTAAAAATTTTTTTTTTAACGTTTATTTATTCTTGAGGGCGGGAGAGACAGAGTGTGGGTTGGGGAGGGGCAGAGAGGGAGGGAGGCACAGAATCTGACACAGGCTTCAGGCTCCGAGCTGTCAGCACAGAGCCCTAGTCGGGGCTTGAACCCACCAGCATAGAGATCATGACCTGAGCTGAGGTCAGGTGCTTAACCCACTGGGCCGCTCAGGTGCCCCTGATAGGTGTATTTTTTAATCCTCTACCTATTTCACCCACCCCTCCACCCACCTCCCCTCTGATAACCATCGGTTTGTTCTCTGTAGTTAGGAGTTTGTTTCTTGGTCTGTCTCTCTCTCCTTTTTGTATTCTTTTGCTCCTTTATTTCTTAAATTCCACACATGCAGGAAGTCGTATGGTATTTGCCTTTCTCTGGCTTATTGCAGTGAGTATTATACTGCCTTGATTCATTCATGTTGTTGCAAACAACAAAATTTAATCCTCTTTTGTGGCCGAATAATATTCTATACACCCCTTCTTCTTTATCCATTCATCTATCGATGGACACTTGGGCTGCTTTCCTAATTTGGCTCTTGCAAATAATGCTGCAAGAAACATAGGGGTGCATTTGTTCCTTTGAATTAGTGTTTCTGTATTTTGGGGGGCAAATACCCAGTATTTAGTAGTACAATTACTGGAATGTAGGGTGGTTCTATTTTTAACTGTTTTGAGGAATCTCTATACTCTTTGCCCTAGTGGCAGCACCAGTTTGCACTCCCTCCAACAGTGCACAAGGGTTCCTATTTCTCCACATTCTCACCAACACCTCTTGTATGTGTGTGTGTGTGTGTGTGTGTGTGTGTGTGTGTGTGTGTGTTTTACCATTCTGGCAGGTGTGGGGTGACATGTCATGGTAGTTTTGACTTGTAGTTCCCTGATGATGAGTGAAGTTGCATACTTTTTTCATATGTCTGTTGGCCATCTGTATGTCTGCTTTGAAGAAATGTCTATTCATGTCTTCTATCCATTTTAAAAATTGGATTATATGTTTTTTCGCTGTTGTGTTGTCTAAGTTCTTTATATATTTTGGATACTAACTCTTTATCAGATGTGATTTGCAAATACCTTCTCCTATTCCGTAGGTCGCCTTTGAGGTCACTTTGATTGTTTCTTTCACTGTGCAGAAGCTTTTTATTTTGATGTAGTTCCAATAGTTTATCTTTGCTTTTGTTTCCTTTGTTTTAGGAGACATATCTAGAAAGTTGCTATGTCTGATGTCAGAGATATCGCTGCCTGTGCTCTCTTCCAGGATTTTTATAGTTCCATGTCTCATATTTAGGTCCTTCATCCATTTTGAATTTATCTTTGTGTGGAAAGTTGAATTACATAACCTTCAAAGTCCTTCTAATTTTAAAGTTCTAGGTAGTAAAACTAGTTGTGCAAACTAATGTTTGAATGTAATTTCTGATCTAAAATGGACTTCTTGGAAAAATGTCTCCTCAACCCTCAAAAAACATGCTTGTGCAATAATTTAAATGAATCTGGTCTTGAGATTTCAGAAGTCATATGTATTTTATTTTATTTATTTATTTTTTTCAACGTTTTTTATTTATTTTTGGGACAGAGAGAGACATAGCATGAACGGGGGAGGGGCAGAGAGAGGGAGACACAGAATCGGAAACAGGCTCCAGGCTCCGAGCCATCAGCCCAGAGCCTGACGCGGGGCTCGAACTCACGGACCGCGAGATCGTGACCTGGCTGAAGTCGGACGCTTAACCGACTGCGCCACCCAGGCGCCCCAGAAGTCATATGTATTTTAAAGCAATGTTTGAAATATGATTCTGATTATTCATAACATTGGTTTAAGGTTATCATTAATAATTTTGTGATCATTATTACTTTATACAGAGTACCTTCATCCCTTAGGACATTGCAAATTATTATAGAGATAGAAAAGGGAAATGCATGTTTTGATCGGCTGAGAAACAGATACTGTGTTAAGTGTTTGGTTAATCCTTCCAGTCATACTTTGAAGTATGACCAAACCCAGTTCAAGATAACAAAAGTTGCTCAGGAAAGTTCAGCAATTTCTCAAAGTTTTCCAGTTAGAAAGGGCCAGAAATAACATTCAAACGTTAGTTTGCATAACTCGTTTTAATATACGGAACTTTAAAATTAGAAGGGACTGTAAATGTCATGGAATTCAATTTTCTACTTCTCAGTCCTGGAATGCCTTTTGTGATACCTGTCGCTGATGGTCATGAAGTCTTCCCAGTAAACTCTCCACCCCAAGAAAAAATAAAATCTTCCCCCCAACCTTGGTATTTTCAAAAATCCCTGTTGTAAAGATCCATATAAACAAAGGATCTTTATAGATCGGAAAGCCCAGCATTGTAGATAATTCATCTTGGTCATTAATTTATAAGTTTACTGGAATTCTAATAAAAATCCTAACAGTTCTTTTTCACAGATGTTGACTAGCTGTCTGATTTCGTAGTACAAGGAAAGAAGTTTATGTAAGCAGTCAAGAAAAAAACATACAAGAACATAACTAATAGAACTAAGAACTAAGAAGATAACTACCAAATATAAGGATTCTATTAACAGACTGCTTAAGACATTTACAACAGTGTGGTTTGGGCAACCAATAAGATCCAATAAGGAAAATCTATGAGCCTTTGACTGTGTATCTGCTTTAGGTACATCAAACTTTTTACCTTCGCAGAGCTGTTTTCTTTACCCTTTTTCTCACACTCTTTCTCCATATCCTTTATCTATCATCTACTATCTATCATCTATTTATCTATCTATATCTATCTATCTATATCTATCTATCTATCTATCAATCATCTATCTATCTAAATATCTATCATCTATCATCTATCTATAAATCTATATATCTATCTGTTATCTATCTATCTATCTATCTATCTATCTATCATCTACCTATAAATCTATCTATCCATCTATCATCTTAATCTATCATCTATTTGTCTATCTAATCATTTATTTTTTTGAGGAAAAACAGCATTCTTACATCAAAATTGCAAACACATTCCTCAACCCTCTTTCACTGTGCAGAGTCTTTCATTACACTCAATATTGATTAATGAACAGATTATTACTTAAATGCAGTAATTTTGCACACATTTTTGCTATTTCCTTTTTATTCCTAAATCCTCTCCTCTTCCTTACTTTTCTTTCTACACCTTCATTTTCACTTTCCCTCTAAAAGTTACTTTCTATGCAAAATTGATTCGCTCTTTGTTCAGACAACCAGAAAAAAAAAAAAAAGTAAGAATGACATAAGTCTTGATTGTAGTTATGTGGGATTTATAGGGAAAACAAATCAGACTTGGCCCTTTTACAGATGAGCTCACACTCTTCCATTTTCCCCATTGGATTTAAAAAGAAAAAGTCAGGGAAGAAATCCAAATCAGAACCTTTATCCCAATGCCAATAATTTGATTCCAACTTTCCTGTTTCTCCAAAGAATCTTTTCCTCTAAACTTCTCATCGCTGCTTTGGGCTCAGAAAATGAAAATACACAGAACTAGAAACTCAAAAAAAAAAGAAGAAGAAGAAGAAGAAGAAGAAGAAGAAGAAGAGAGTTATGTAGTTCAAAGCCTTGACGCTTGACAAATGGCTATCAAAATACCGTCTTTTATTTTGAGTTCATCATTCTATATTTTATCTCAAATAAACATAAGGTAGGAGTAATGCCACTTAATGGTACCAAAAACGTATATAAACTATGTAAAGATCCCTAATGGGTTCTTTTTAAATTTAGAATAGAATCCAAATTCCTTACTATGAACTGCAAGGCCCTCTGGGTGTAGCTGGACATTTCCTGTCACTTTTCTCGCCACCCTTTCCTTACCCAGCACAAAAGCCCCTTTTGTTTCCTTGAACAAACTCTACCCTGTTTCCTCCTCAAGGCTGTCACTTCTGTTGAGAACACCATACCCCCAGCATCCCTAGATTGTCCTGAAGCTGGCTCCCACATATCAATCTCTTTTATGCCTTCACTATCGAAAAGTTCACTCCCACCAGACAGTACTCTGTTTAATTTCTTCAGAATATGTGTCACTTCTTGAAATAATTTATTCAATTTTTCACTTATTTTCTGTCTACCCCAGTGGAATTTCAGTTCCATGACAACAGGATGCTTATTTGTTTTGTTTTCTTTACTCACAACCCCCAGGTGAGTTCTTTCATTATGCAGGTTCCTGATAAATACTTTTGGATGTAGGATTTAATGAAGATCAGCCTTCAATACAAATGTAGTATTTTTAAAACACACTATTTATAAAAGACACTAATACATAAAATTTATCATAGCTAAGTTACCTACTCTAACCTCATATATGGGTTTACTTTAATAATCTGTTCTTCCAGAAAAGATATCTTGAGCTATCGAAAATTTGGTGAAAATGGGAAATACATTCTTATTATTTTCATTGAGTAGAATGATGATGCAGTGTTTTTTTTTTCCTTATCATTTGCTGTTGTGTATTTTTGATGTATAAAGGAAAAACTGGGCATTATAACAACAATTAAAGCATAACCTGGGGAGAAGAAGAGGAAAGGAAAATCTAGAGAAAATGGAAATATGATTCATGATGATGGGGTGATAAGAAAGCTTTTTCTGCATATCCTAACTGATGGAATTAGTACATTCCCCCAATGCCCCCAATGTTCACACTCAATGTCCACATTCCCAAGTTGACGCTTTTCTAAGTAAGGCTTGACTCACAAGTCTGTTGCTTTCTTGGTATCGAAGGATTAGCTGTCTTTCTCTTTCTGGTGTAAAGTTAGGGACTTTTAAGGTAAAAATTGTTTAATTTGATGAACAAATCTATACTAACATACTAGTAGGAGATGTTTAAGGCAAAGCATCTTGTTCAGGGTCCTTCCACTGAAGTTCACATTTTAAAAAGTGACATTCAGCAGGTAGTGTACCGCTTTGATTTATAAATAGATGATTGTCTCTAATGGTGGGAATAAAAAGACAGCTAAAGGGGAAAAATTTTTGTTTATTCTAGTGGTACTGGTAAGTTATCGTATTCAGAGTCTCATGGAACCATATGGTTTTCCTTTCAAATATCTGCTGTAAGATGTTTATTTATTTGCTTATCCAATTATTTACTATCACTAATCTTCCTAGTCTTTCTGTGTGCTGTGTAAAAGGACAAAGTCACTCAACCTGAATAAAATCACCCATCACTTTACAGACCAAGCCATACAATGCCATTAACAGTCTCCATTTTTTTCCCCCTCTTTTACCTTTGGCTTTCCAAAGGTCACAGTTCAGTTGCCACCTGATTATCTTAAATCTCTGTTACATACTTTCAGATGGGTGAATCTAAACAAGTAATGTTAGCTAAGTTATATCTGATTTTAATAAAGATATCAAGTTCTTACAGCTTCTCAAAGAACATTTGCTATAATCTAAGTTCTCTAATAGATCAACATCTTTGGTATTATCTGATTCCTTGGAAACACTGGTATACACAGGGAATCTTGAGTATGTTGCATATAACCTTGTTTTGGTGATATGACTCTAAAGAAATGGTAAATCAATGAACATTTATAGAATCTAATGCTGATCTAAAGTTGCATCTCACAGGCTGCCTGGGTGGGTCAGCCGGTTAAGCTTTCTGACTCTTGGTTTCAGCTAAGGTCATGATTTCACAGTTTGTGAGATCAAGCCCCACATTGGGCTCTGTGCTGACAGCATGGAGCCTGCTTGGGATTCTCTTCCTCGTCTCTCTCTGCCCCTCTACTGCTCTTTCTCTCTATCTCTCTCAAAATAAATAAATAAACATTAAAAAAAAATAAAGTTGCATTTTATCATTAAGAAATAAATTTTCTAGGGGCGCCTGGGTGGCTCAGTCGGTTACGCATCCAACTTCGGCCCAGGTCATGATCCCATGCTTCATGGGTTTGAGACCCGTTTGGGGCTCTGTGCTAACAGCTCAGAGCCTGGAGCCTGCTTCCGATTTTGTGTCTTCCTCTCTCTCTCTCTGCCCCTGCCCTGCTTGCACTCTGTCTCTCTGTCTCCCCAAAATAATAAACATTAACAAAATTTTATAAATGAAAAAAGAAATAAAATTTCTATTCTGATCTACTTTTAATATATATTGCATACAAACTGGTTATATATGCATATAAGCGAAAGCATAAATGCCTAGCCAAACGGCATTTCGGTTCCCTGTAGTCTCTTAAATATGAGATTTACAAGACAGGGTTGAAAGAGATCTTTCAGACTTGTGAGGCAGCTTGGTAGAAAACCTAGTGAAAAGAAAGGGCATAATGAGTGTGGAGATGAGCAAGCAAATTAGCCCGAAGAAGTAGAAGGGCAGGTAGAACAATGGCAAAGGACCTGTCTGGGAGGAGCTGGGTGAGGGGGGCTGGTGAAGGGGGAGGCAATAAATACAACTGATAGGGATCCTTGAAGACCAGTGTGTGAATAAAACGAATGTCATTTGTCCTGCCTAGGGCAGGAGAAGGTCCGTAACCTGAAACAGGTCATTTGGCTAACAGGACTCTAGAGAGAGCCCAACTCAACCTTCTGAGTGCCAAGCAGACAAAGCTAATTAAAAATATATCATTTAGTAACAAGTGGGCTTGCAACAGCAAATACAAAAGAAACCAAGTTATACATAATTGAATATGTAGTTTTATCTACCAGTCTGCTTACTCCTCAAAAGAATGATGTAGTTACATGCAAGACACAGTGAAAATACTGAATATAAATCGATATTAAAAATTGATGCCCCTGGTATATACAGAGGTTAACTTTTTTTCCCTCTATAACAAGGAGGAATGTCTGTGCATCTCAAATGCAGCCCAGCTTACTTTTCCCAGACAACTGCAAACCTGACTGCTCCAGGATGCTTGATTTCCAGCTCATCGATACTAATTATTTCTCTTCCCCACTCAGGGTTAAATATACCTTAATGGATCTTAAATCTGCCCGACAAAGAGTCTGACTTAGAGACTCGGCTTACCCATGACATATGATTATTAATTAATGAGGGTCAGCTGTATAAGGGGATTGCAGCTGATACGTGTAATGAGGGAAAGCATTGCAGGCTGAATGACGCCCTGTAGAACAGGAAAGAGTACATTTTATCAGAATCATCAAAATTTCCTGTTTCCAAACTAATTAAATTAACTCTTTCTGTAGTTTAAACAAATTCTGTTTATGTCTTTCAGCTTACTGCAGTTTTCTTCTAGCAAATAAAATGCCTGTGTCTTTTCATTAAGAACAATAAGCTTCCTTCCTACAACAGTTAAGTTTTCTTCTGAAATCACAGTTTATCCTTCTTTTACTACTGGGTGGGGGTCAAGTACAGTGTGCATTGTTAATCTTTGAAGCTTTAGTCAGTGTTGGCAGCCTGTTGTGACTGAGAAGCTAACACACAGTAAGAAATCTCTGTAGGCTTCCAATCCCCTTTCCCGACTGAAGAAAAATGCTTTGCGACAGGAGTGACAATTAGCTTAAACCTGCCTTTTCCCTTCTGGGACATTCTTTCCACCTGAACATACCCTGGTTATCTAATATTATCCGAGACTTTATTTGAGAATGTTCATCTCATGAGAGTATTCTTTTGAAGTTTGAGATCTTATTAAGACAAAGGATGTCTGATGACCTTAGCTTCAACCAACTGAACATAGCACAGACCAGATGTGCAGAATCTCTTGGAGAAAAAGATCCGTTTGAAAAACAAAACAAAAATCGCAATGCTTCAAGCTAAACATATTGACTTGTTTCCATTAGGGATGTCCCAATTCTTGGAATGCTTTCTTAATACGAATTTACAATATATGTCTCCTGTTCAACGATTGGGCTAGCCAGACGTGCTGATTAAGATTCTCACACTTGCTTTCCCTCGAGAGATAACTGGAGTAATGTGGACTTATCCTACCCTCTCCTGAATCCTTTGAGTTCTGGTCAACACAGGAATGGATACATTGACCCATGCTTTTTCATTAATTTATTTCCCATTAAAATGTAAAATCATAGAGGCCAGAAATTTTCTACTTAATTTGCTTTGTATGGCAGTTTCCTTGTATGCTGTGTATGTTAGAATTTTAAAAATTACTTGTGGCTAATTTCATATAAAATGGAGTAGTCTCTGCAAATTTCCTGCCCAAAGAATTATGTCTTGTTAGGTGAAAATAAACTTTAGTATGTTGTTTAGTATGTTGTTAATTAACAGTTTATCACATTTCTTTTTAAACATTTTTTAATGTTTATTTATTTTTGAGAGAGACAAAGAGAGACAGAGTATAAGTGGGGGAGGACAGAGAAAGAGGGAGACACAGAATCAGAAACAAGCTCCAGGCTCTGAGCTGTCTGCACAGAGCCTGACATGTGGCTCGAACCCACAAACCATGAGAGCATGACCTGAGCCGAAGTTGGATACTTAACTGAGCCACGCAGACACCCCTAGCACCTTTCCCTTAATAGGATAGTTGTCTTTGTTGGCTTCTAGAATTCATTCTTTTTTGTAGTTTAACTACTTGAAAATCTCATCTGTCCATCCATTCACTCTTATATCTTCCTTCTCAACAAAGGGATCCAGAGGTCTGACTTCTTAAAGATACAAGAGAAATGGGTGTGATTTGAAGTTGAGTGGGAGAATTGTTCTGAATCTGAAACCTAAAAATGTAACATCTTGAAACCACCTCGAAAGAATTTATGTCAACAGTCACCAATTTGTTTGCAGATTTTGAGTGGCATAGATTTGTGAAATGCGACGTTCTTCTTTACTAAGCATGCATTTTATTCATAGTATTTCAGAAAAAGCTCAGGCAGAATTATTTATACAAATAAAAATCAGCATTAGAAATGTAGGCTATGAAAACCGTAAGACACTTTTTCAAGTAACCTTAAACATCTGTGACTTCCAAATATCAGATACATAGCCTCCTTCAAAGTATCTTTCTTTTTTCCTCCCTTCTCTCAGACGGCCTGATGTCAAGAACCAAAGTCCACACACTTAGTTGGTTCAGCACGAAAGTTTCAGGATTCATTGTCTGTAGCTTTCACACAAGTTCACCTTATTGCAGTTCAGCTGATTAGAGTAAATGTCAAATGCAAATTTTTTTTGGCCACTCTACAAAATGGAATACAAAGTTGGTGTTAATTCTTTAGAAAAGTGGATATATTTCTGCAAGGCTGGCCCATGTCTCATAGGTGAGTGAAATTCAGCGTGGCTTTAACTTCTGTCTTTCATGTCTTTCTCTGGTTTATTCTCATCATAACCTGAGTTTAGCCCATGGTATTCTTAAGCTATTCCCTGGGTGGAAGAGATCTTTCTCTTGACAGAGACTTGGCATATCTAGGGCAGGCTCCACTCTTCATATGCCCTTAGTTACATCTCCACATATATCTATTTGATGACCTATTTCCAGAAACTAATATGTATGTTAATATAAAACAAGAAACCCTTAATATCTTGACTTTCCTTTTTCAGTCACTGGATAGAATGTGTGACTTCTAGGGCAAGAATGAAAGGCAGCCCCCATTTTAACACCATTGTTTGAGGTTGGAACTTGAGATGGTCTTGTTTCATAATCAGTTAACTCAACATTCTTTCCTTTCCACATTTGGACGTTATACAATTTCATAGTTTTCTTCTCCATATAAATGATACTGTGTGGAAAGACTGGCTCTATTTCAGAGTAACACACAAAGCCTACTGCATATTGTAGGCATATGAAAAATATTAACTCTTTTGGTTGTTATCAATGAATAGCACAATGATGTATTAACTTTGTCAGAAAACGTGTGCTTTTTAAACAGAGGCTTGCCTTACCTAACCATAAGTGAATGGCTTTGGTGAATATTCAGACATCCTATAGGTTTCTTAAGGTATCTTTAGACAAGGGGACAATTTTGAATTTTTTTTTTTTCAACATTTATTTATTTTTGGGACAGAGAGAGACAGAGCATGAACGGGGGAGGGGCAGAGAGAGAGGGAGACACAGAATCGGAAACAGGCTCCAGGCTCTGAGCCATCAGCCCAGAGCCTGACGCGGGGCTCGAACTCACGGACCGCGAGATCGTGACCTGGCTGAAGTCGGACGCTCAACCGACTGCGCCACCCAGGCGCCCCAAGGGGACAATTTTGTACATCCCAATTTACAGCACAGAGAGGCAACTGTTTTTAAAATTAAATATGCTAGTAAAGTATGTTTAAACAAACTGGGATTTAATGTTAGGTTTGTAGTTACTTGCAAAAGGTAAAGATTATACACTTAACTCAATATTTGTATCGATATGGATAGACTATTTGAATAATTAATTCTAACAATATGAGAGGTTATATTATTCTCTATTCTCCCCTTAACTTTGTTTTTATACACACTGGGCCTTTAGCCAAGAAGTCGCATAATATTATTGAAATGTCTTGGAAAAAAAGTCTACGCTTATTGCTTAATTATTACCATCCTGATTGTGGTAGGTGTGAAGAAAGTACACAAGAGAGCAGGAGAAACTTATCACCTTAATGCTGAGGGGCCTCATAGAAATGTTTCTGTCTCTGCTCATGTTAATTAAATGTGTTGGTAGAATCAACTGAGGCAAAACCTGACAAATAATTTTCCTTAGATGTTCTTTCATTTTTTTCCTTCTTGCTCAAATATAGCAAAACAGTTTAGCTACCGGGCATATATTTTTGAAGATATTTATTTATTTATTTATTTATTTATTTATTTAATGTTTATTTATTTTTGAGACAGAGAGAGACAGAGGATGAACATGGGAGGGGCAGAGAGAGAGGGAGACACAGAATCTGAAACAGGCTCCAGGCTCTGAGCGGTCAGCACAGAGCCCGACGCGGGGCTCGAACTCAGGGACTGTGAGATCATGACCTGGGCTGAAGTCGGACGCTTAACCGACCAAGCCACCCAGGCGCCCCTATTTTTGAAGATTTTTAGATACATTATCTGATGCATCAGTGTGTACGGTTTGTGGGCCAATCAATTTGAGCAACAGGTGTATTCTTTATGAAATATGTGCTGAATACTCCAACATGTTGAGCATGAGCATCATTGCAGTTAGTAACATGGCACCTTGTAGAGCTCTTTGACTTATCCTGTTAATGAGGATCTCAAGGGTTCAAAACATTCAGTCATTCAAAAAGTGTTTCCTGAGTTCCTACTATGTGCCTGCCACTTTTCTAAGCACTGTGGATATAGTAGTGAGAAAGCATAAGGCAAGCAAAAGGGAAGCAAGGACACAGAACCGCCAGAAAGAGGCAATTAAGTGAACTATAGTATATTCACTAGAACACTCTCGTAATACAGAACTGTTTTACACTAACTAGATATTGACACTAACACAAAAATATGACACGCTTCAGACTTAAAAATATGTTACCCATAACTTATTTTATATGTAGGTTATTGAATTAACTGATGATATAAAATGTGTAAGACATGGCACTTTGGTTTGCGAAAAGGATGAACACATTACATTCTCATCAGTATAATTGTGTTTTGAATTAGAAATTGTAATAAATGTAAAATTCTAGTAAGTTATAAATTAAACAATGTGGCTTAAGCTGTTATAGACACTCACACAAGCTGTTCCCCACTTCATAAATCACTCCTTTGGAATTGTGAATGGAGTAACTGAACAGTGCATATTGATTTAAAATTTGGGCCTCTTTTTGTAGGTTGGATTTTGACATACGAGCTTAAAGATAATGAAAGATGAGGAGTTGTTTGCTAAAAATAAGAAATTTCCTAAAGCAGTGTTTGTGAGATAAGAATTTCTCCTGGCGCTGAGGCCCTTCCCCTAGGGATTCCTGGATGTCCCCTCACAGCTGGGCCCAGACATGCTCTGTCTCAAGCAAAATCCATTTGCTTGATCTGTAAATGACTAATTAGCACTTGTTTTCCATCTCTTCAACAACAAGAGCAACAATAATACTTGTGCGCACGCGTGCACGCGTACACACACACACACACACACACACACACACACACACGCATCTTTTATTTGGAAGATACCTAATCCAGAGTTTCACTTAAATTGCTAAGTGAAACAACTTCATCTCTATTCTTTCAACACCACTTATTTTTATAAATATTTAAGTGATCATATACTAAAAAAGAGAGGGACATAAAGAGAGACAGAGGGAGGGAAAGTGTGTGCAGTTAAAAGAAGAATTTTGAGGTAGACACTTGCAAACTCATTCCGATATTCTGTACCACCTTGACAGAAGGTGCAAGTCTGAAGGCCAACAATGGCTTCACTGCAAGTTCTTCCCACTTGGTTTCCGCGGAAAAGATTCCCTGGCCGATTAGTGTCCCTTATCAGACAGATCCAGGACGGTTCCCATTTATTTCAGTTCACTGCCAACTGGCAAAATTCTTCAAACAAGTCAATGATATCTCCCCACGGGAGCCAAGGGCAGTCTAACCTCTCAATCCTACAAAGCCTGCCTCCAACAGCCTCTGGTTTTTCACTGTTTCCAAGTGTAACCTCTGTGCGGCCCTCTATGGCACACAGTGTCCTCCTTCCCTGACCTGTGAGCACGTGTGACTAGTAAACTGCAGCTTGCAGTCTATTCTGTCTGCTGTTGGCTGTCCTGTGTCTGACCAACCCCGCAACTCTAGAGTGAGAATCCCTCCCTCCCTCATGGGGGAACAGAAGACAATAAAACCCTCCTGTATCATGATAGATACAAGAATTGCAAATATGATAAAACGTGTCTCAAAAGATCCAGGCATGGGTATTTGGAAACAATCCACTCAAATTCTTAAATCCCACACAAAACATATTATGGGATTATATGGCAGAAAAAAGACAGGCATAAAATTAGAAGAAAACGGTAACAAGTGTTTTCAAATTTCTTGACAGGAAAGCCTTTTAAAATGAATGTGACAAAAAAGATAAAAAAAGATGCAATTTAAAAATTTCTATAAATCAAAAAGAATCAAAAAGAGCAAAGTGACAGAAGCAATAAAAGAGAAAACACCATTTAAGTTTCTCTATGTCAGAGATCATAATAAGAATAAATTATGCAAACATTGGAAAATTTTGGAAACTATTTGACAACATATGATAGGTAAATATAAAGATAGGTTATGAATCAATAAGAGAAAGGTAAATGATACAAAGACAAAGCAGATAATAGATGTGACATGTAAGTCAAAGTAAAAGAAAGAGAATAGTTTCATAAATATATGACTTTCTGTTTCATGAGTAATTAAGTCTACATTTTCTCTAGTATCAAGATTTCATTTTTCCTGCCTGATGAGCAACGATCTTAAAAGTGAATATATTCATTTATTAGTGAGTCTAATGAGATAGATCATCTCCTAGTGAGAGTATATGTTGTTAAATCTTTATGAAAACTATTTTTATATATTAGAGTTAAATATGTTCACACCTTTTGACTGATTAATAAGAAACAAAGACAGAAGTTACATAGAGATGGTTTCACAGCATAATTTATAACATTGAAACAATGGAAACGTCTTATTTGCCAGAATAAGGGACTGTTTGAAACCACACTGAGATACATACAAATGATGGAAAATCATGCAGCCAATTAAAAATTATGTTTTATGAGTAATTGTGTAATGTAGTGACATGTTGTGATACGTTGTAGGAATAAATTATGAATGAACTTCATATAAACAACATATTCTGCTATGATGGTGAAATATATTCCTAGATAGAAAATTTTAAGAAACTGTCAAAATTCTGACAGTTGTCTCTAAATGGTACATTTGAGATGCTTTTCATTATAATGGATGCTTTGCACATTGTAGTTTCTCCAATGAACATGTGTCATTATTATGTAAAAAAAATCAATTTGATAACTGATATCTTTTTTTGAATTTAGGAGAAGAGTATAGCTTTAGGTCAAATGCTTGAGTAATTACCAAGAGACGGAAGATAGAAAACATGACATTTACTTTGACAAGATAATTTCATTTGTTACATGAGAACTGTAAGAATAAAGTCCATGAGCATGAACTATTCCAAGAAGTTTCTAAGTAAAGAGTAAAGGGAATTTTTGTATTGTTTTCCTAACTTGTGCTTTGTTTTTTGTCCTCTTTTGTTTTTGCTTTAATCTTTGGAGTCTAAAGAGTTGAATAAGTTTCTAGGATAAGTTAAAAGAGCCAATAATATAGAAGGAATTTAAGATATCTCATAAAGCATGATCATGGAGGAAGCAGAAAAATGTAGCTCAGAGCAAATGCACAAGTTAAAGGTTAAACTTCAATGGAAAAATTATTTTTTCCCTTTAAAATAAAGACAAAAGATGACAACCAATGAAGATAGAGATGAAACATTATTTGGAGAGTAAGGAGAGCTAAACTGTGTGAGCAAAGACCTCTATTTCCTACCAAAGCTTTCAACCTTACTATTTTAGGCCACCATCAGACAGAGAGAAGGATGGGGTGTCGTGAGGGCCTGTGACTAGCCTAGGACTTGAAAAAGTTCTACTTGGATTGGAATGAGAGCCTACCCCTGGCTCATGAAAGGTAGGTGAGCAGTTCTGAAGGTCCAATTGACACTGGCGTTAATGGACACAAAGATAGCTTGAAATCAATTGTTTCATTAACACCCTCTAGCTATTATAATGATTAAATTGCACGGAGATGGTATTTTAGGGTTAGAGGATTTCTAAAGTGATGGTGTTAAAGTTTCAGGGGCTGACAAATTTGAAGGAGTTGGTGAGAATGTGTTTAAAATCTACATTTGAGATAACGCGAGGTACATAGGGAAGTAAATCTAGAAGGGATTCAGTAGACTGGATGTGGGAAAAAGCAATCGAGGGCTGTGTGCTATGAGACAAATGAAGAAATATTGCTGGGGCACGAGAGTGGAGGTACATGCAGGATCAAACAGGTGGGAACTTGCACTTCTTCCTTTATCGTTTATTGACTAAGGAAACAGAACCACGATTGTTGTCTTTTGGACACTAGCACATTTACCCAAATCTGACATATACAGTCATTTCCTGAATGAGTAGTGATTTGAATGCCCCCAGATAAAGTATGTATTTAAGAATTTCAGGAAACTTCCTCATCTTTATCAGTTCTCTCACTATATTGAGTAAAACTTAAACAGTTTTTTCAACTGTTTAGATCTAGCTTTCAGTAATTTTTCTTAAGAGCAAGAAATTAAAAAAATATGCAGTTATTAGAAAGTGGGAAAAATTACAGAGTTAGAACTGGCCCTTTTACACTGATGTTTATAACCTCAGTATCCTCAATATCTCTGCATATTATATTTTATGTCAGAATTTCTTAACTGTGTGAAATTTTTAAATGGGAAACCCATTTACTGTGTTTGTTGTGAAATCATTTATTACGAGTCTTCTGACTTCAATTCTCTGCAATCAGTGAAGTCATTTTGTCACATGTAGTAATTTATTTTTAGAAAACAAAATGTGAGTACAGTTTAAGAGAATAGATGAAGGGAGAAAAGTAATCTTTCCTGAATTAATACACCAAGTTTTGTAGATCCGATGATTTCTGAAAATCATATGAATTGAATTATATTTTTAAAGTCAAAAGTTCATTCATAGGTTTCAGGGATGATGTGAATTTCTTTAATAATTCCTTAATTAGGTAGTCTCTGAATATCTGTGAATGGCTTTAAAATGACCTAGAAATCTAATTCATCATAGCTAAGGTCATGTTTGGATTTTGGTGCCAAATTTGGATATATAGAAAAGATCTATTCACCCAGTACCCTAATTAAAATACTATTTAAGGTTCTAGTTCAATAATAAATGATTTATTAATGTGTAACTTAATTCTTGTGGAAAGGACTGAGAAAATATTGCTTGAGGCTGGGCATTGGCTAAAAAAATCTAAGACTGCAATTGTGATACCAGTAAAATTCTTACTTGACTTCTTTCTGGTATTGGTACTAGTAAATAATTCTTAAAAAATGACAGTTAACCCAAATCTTCACTGTTAGTATAGGGACGTTAATACAATTTTCATGAGTCAGTATGCAAAGCAAGCACACTTATTATGAGAAACGTGAATTGAGATGTTCAGGCTGGTGTAAGAATGCTTGTGTTTGTATAGATGTGCCTTTCTTCTATATACATTTTGTTGATATTCACTTAAAATATTCACTGTGACCTTCAACCAATATTTCCTGAGTATTATACACTTCACTGATACTATGGCTAGTTAAAGCAAATGCCATTTCACTTTATTTGTTTAATATAAGGCTGTATGTAGCTGAGTATTGGGAATAATAGTACCTTGCTTGTTTATGATCTTTATAACTTAGAAATAATGTTTAAACTGAATTCCTATGCGACAACTCTTTAAGTGACTTAATCCACCTTAGAATTTGGGAACTCACAAAATCAACCGTCTGTCTATGTAGCGAATCACAGTGCAGAATGGAAAGTCATTTTATTTTTTTTTTTAATTTTTTTTTTCAACGTTTTTTATTTATTTTTGGGACAGAGAGAGACAGAGCATGAACGGGGGAGGGGCAGAGAGAGAGGGAGACACAGAATCGGAAACAGGCTCCAGGCTCCGAGCCATCAGCCCAGAGCCTGACGTGGGGCTCGAACTCACGGACCGATAGATCGTGACCTGGCTGAAGTCGGACGCTTAACCGACTGCGCCACCCAAGCGCCCCGGAAAGTCATTTTAAAACTTTCTAAAGGTTTTACTTTGATCTCTATAATAACTTTAGAAAAAAATTCATGTCATAGTCCATAATATTACTTAATCAAAATGTGGTTCCTGTCTTCCCTGGTGTTTCCTTCCCCACTTCTGGAGCCTCTGCCCTCATCCCTCAGATCTTATTGTGGGGGAGTGCTTTCCTGTCTATCCTTTGCCTCCTGTTCACGCGCTCTGAATCCATTCTTTTCATTCAGCTCCATAAGCTATGTTCTGATGACTGATGATATTTCATTGGCTTGGGTAAGGGAGGAAGAACAAGGAAGAATCTGAGCAGCAAAGATAAAAGTTTTTCTGAGGTGTGGGGCACCTGGGTGGCTCGGTTAATCGTCCAACTTCGCCTCAGGTCATGATCTCGTGGTTCATGAGTTCGAGCCCCACATCAGGCTCTCTGCTGTCAGCACAGAGCCTGCTTCAGATCCTCTGTCTCCCTCTCTCTCTGTCCCTCCCACACTCACGCTCTCTCTCTCTTTCTGTCTCAAAAATAGCAAATAAACATTAAATTTTTTTTCTGAGGTGCAGATGGAGTGGGAAATCAGGGATGCTTTTCATCTTAGGCATTTTGATTCTCATTTTTCAGGTTTGGAATTTGAAAGAGAAATTGATTTATTTAGCTAAGATGAAACAAGCATTATGTGATAATCATTTCTGTTCCACATTTGTAATTTCAATTCTAATCACATAGATCTTGGTTACTCTTATTACTAACCATATTTTTAAAATAAAGAAAGCTATTTTAAACAACCATGACCTGAAATCTCCTTACTATCTTCAAAACTTATTATATACAGATACACACAGCCATATATATACACACATGTGTGTACACATATGTATATGTATATACACACACCTTTCCATTTCAATTGGCAATTCCTTTGCTTTCTTATGCACCAATAACTGAAACATGGAAAGAGATCCATTCTTTTAAAGTGCCTGTGTGAAGTCAGTCACTGGATTTCATCCCCAATCCTTGAATATTTCAGAAAGACAGTCTGAAAGCAGAATAGCCAGAAAGAATCACATGGTGAACAGATTTGTGGCAAAGACTCTTAATATTCATGTATATCTGAATGATTCTCCTTCCTGGTTGTACAACTAGGCTACAGGTTCCAGCAGCCCCCCTTGTAATCTTCTGGGATCCTGTGGTGAATTCTGACGACAATTGTGAGTGAGGGTGGTACATACCTCTAGTAGGACTGGCTTTATAAATCTACCATGTGCAATGTCAGACCTTTTAACCATCTCCCAGCTGAATGGATGGGGTTTCAAAGATACGGAAGAGAGGGAAGCTACAGGTAGAAGGATTCTGTGATCCTGAATAAGCCCATAGAAGGATATAGCTGAAAAATAATCACTTATTTTAATCAGCCACAGATATTTAATAATTTGTATGAATTAATTAGGGTAGCTAAAGCAGGCATCCAAGAGACAGTGCTGACATGGAATGCAGAAAAGTGTTTGGGAAGAGAGAAGGTGCGAGAGACAAGTTTTCACCTTTTGTCACTATTTTATCTTTCACACTTTTTTGGTGGTATTTTTTCCAATTCCAATCATTCATTCTTTTTTTTTTCCAGAGAGAGGTCCATAGCTTTATTTATTTATGTATTTGAGATAGAGAGAGAGAGAGAGAGAGAGAGAGAGCACATGAGCACGCACAAGCTAGCAGAGGAGGGGCAGAGAGAGAGAGAGAGAGAGAGAGAATCCCAAGCAGGCTCTATGCTATCAGCATAGAGCCTGACGTGAGGCTCAGTCTCACAAACCATGAGATCATGACCTGAGCTGAAATCAAGAATCAGGTGCTGAACTGACTGAGCCACCCAGGCACCCCAGTAGCACATGACTTTAGACTGACCACCTCAACTTCTAGGATTAATTTCCTAAAACCCAGCAAGGCTTGGTTGGTCACAAAATGGAATGCTAACATATTCCTATGCTGCATATCTGGATGAACAAGTGGCTAGGGGTGGGACTGTAGCAATAGCAATGACTATCCCTACTGCAGCAGAAAATACCTCAATAAACCGGCATGGAGGTGGATATTAGACACATATTTGGAGTACCAACATACCATATAAATAACTTGTACAGTTTTTTAATGAGAATTTCATTTAAATATATTTTTTTTAATTTACATCCAAATTAGTTAGCATATAGTGCAACAATGATTTCAGGAGTAGATTCCTTAGTGCCTCTTACCCATTTAGCCCATCCCCCCTCCCATAACCCCTCCAAGTAACCCTCAGTTTGTTCTCCATAGTTATGAGTCTCTTCTGTTTTGTCCCCCTCCCTGTTTTTATATTATTGTTGTTTCCCTTCCCTTATGTTCATCTGTTTTGTGTCTTAAAGTCCTCATATGAGTGAAGTCATATGATATTTGTCTTTCTCTGACTGACTAATTTCACTTAGCATAATACCCTCCAGTTCCATCCATGTAGTTGCAAATGGCAAGATTTCATTCTTTTTGATTGGCGAGTAATACTCCATTGTGTGTGTGTGTGTGTGTGTGTGTGTGTGTGTGTGTGTGTATATATATATACCACATCTTCTATCCATTCATCCATTGGTGGACATTTGGGTTCTTTTCCATACTTTGGCTATTGTTGATAGTGTTGCTATAAACATGGGGGTGCATGTGTCCCTTCAAAACAGCACACCTGTATCCCTTGGATAAATACCTGGTACTGCAATTGCTGGGTCATAGGGTAGTTTTGTTTTTAGTTTTTTGAGGAACCTCTATACTGTTTTCCAGAGTGGCTACGCCAGCTGGCATTCCCAACAATGCAAAAAAGATCCTCTTTCTCCACATCCTCACCAACATCTGTTGTTGCCTGAGTTGTTAATCTTAGCCATTCTGACAGGTGTAAGGTGGTATCTCATTATGGTTTTGATTTGTATTTCCCTGATGAGTGAAGTTGAACATTTTTTCATGTGTCGGTTGGCCTTCTGGATGTCTTCTTTGGACAAGTGTCTATTCATGTCTTTTGCCCATTTCTTCACTGTATTCTTTGTTTTATGGGTGTTGAGTTTAATAAGTTCTTTATAGGTTTTGGATAGTAACCTTTTATTTGGTATGTTGTTTGCAAATATCTTCTCCCATTCTGTTGGTTGCCCTTTAATTTTGCTGGATTTTTTCCTTCGCAGTGCAGAAGCTTTTTATTTTGATGAGGTCCCAGTAGTTCATTTTTGCTTTTGTTTCCCTTGCCTCTGGGGACGTGTTGAGTGAGAAGTTGCTGCAGCCAAGTTCAAAGAGGTTTTTGCCTGCTTTCTCCTCAAGGATTTTGATGGCTTCCTGTCTTACATTGAGGTCTTTCATCCATTTTGAGTTTATTTTTGTGTATGGTGTAAGAAAGTGACCCAAGTTCATTTTTTTGTACATCACTGTCCAGTTTTCCCAGCTCCACTTGCTGAAGAGACTGTCTTTATTCCATTGGATATTCTTTCCTGCTTTGTCAAAGATTGGTGGGCCGAACATTTGTGGGTCCATTTCTGGGTTCTCTATTCTGTTCCATTGATCTGAGTGTCTGTTCTTGTGCCAGTACCATACTGCCTTGATGACTACAGCTTTGTAGTATAGCTTGAAGTTCTTTCAGGATTGTGATGCCTCCTGCTTTGGTTTTCTTTTTCAAGATCGCTTTGGCTATTCGAGGTCTTTTCTGGTTACATTCAAACTTTAAGATTATTTGTTCTAGCTCTGTGAAGAATGCTGGTGTTATTTTGGTAGGGATTGCATTGAACATGTAGATTGCTTTGGGTAGTATCGACATTTTGACAATATTTGTTCTTCCTATCCAGGAGCATGGAATCTTTTTCCATTTTTTTTTTTGTGTGTGTCTTCTTCAATTTCTTTCATAAGCTTTCTATAGTTTTCAGTGTGTAGATTTTCCACCTCTTTGGTTAGATTTATTCCTAGGTATTTTATGGTTTTTGGTGCAATTGTAAATGGGATCAATTCCTTGATTTCTCTTTCTGTTGCTTCATTGTTGCAACCAATTTCTGTGCGTTGATTTTATATTCTGCAACTTTGCTGAATTCATGAATCAGTTCTAGCAGTTTTTTTGTGGAATCTTTTGGATTTTCCATATAGAGTATCATGTCATCTGCAAAGAGTGAAAGTTTGACCTCCTTCTGGCTGATTTGGATGCCTTTTATTTCTTTGTGTTGTCTGATTGCAGAGGCTAAGACTTCCAATACTGTGTTGAATTACAGTGGCGAGAGTGGACATCCTGTCCACTTTTCCTGATCTTAGGGGGAAATCTCTCAGTTTTTCCCCCATCGAGGATGATATTAGTGTAGGGTCGTTCATATATGGCTTTTATGATCTCAAGGTATGCTCCTTCTATCCCTACTTTCTTGAGGGTTTTTATCAAGAAAGGATGCTGTATTTTGTCAAATGCTTTCTCTGCATCTATTGAGAGGATCATATGGTTCTTTTCCTTTCTTTTATTGATGTGATGAATCACATTAGTTGTTTTGTGGATATTGAACCAGCCCTGTATCCCAGGTATAAATCCCACTTGGTTGTGGTGAATAATTTTTTGAATGTATTGTTGGACACGGTGGGCTAATATCTTGTTGAGGATTTTTGCATTCATGTTCATCAGGGAAATTGGTCTATAGTTCCCCTTTTTAGTGGGGTCTCTGGTTTTGGAATCAAGGTAATGCTGGCTTCATAGAAAGAGTTTGGAGGTTTCCCTTCCATTTCTATTTTTTGGAACAGTCAAGAGAATAGGTGTTAACTCTTCCTTAAATGTTTGGTAGAATTCCCCTGGAAAGCCATCTGGTCCTGGACTCTTGCTTTTTTGGGAGATTTTTTATTACAAATTGGATTTCCTGACTGGCTATGGGTCTGTTCAAATTTTCTGTTTCTTCCTGTTTCAGTTTTGGTAGTGTATATGTTTCTAGGAATTTGTCCATTTCTTCCAGATTGCCCATTTTATTGGCATATAGTTGCTCATAATATTCTCTTACTATTGTTTTTTATTTCTGCTGTGTTGGTTGCGATCTCTCCTCTTTCATTCTTGATTTTATGTATTAGGGTCCTCTCCTTTTCTTTTTGATCAAACTGGCTAGTGGTTTATCACTTTTGTTAATTCTTTCAAAGAACTAGCTTCTGCTTTCATTGATCTGTTCTACTTTTTTTGGGGGTTTCGATAGCATTAATTTCTGCTCTAATCTTTATTATTTGCTGTCTTCTGCCGCTTTTGGGTTTTATTTGCTGTTCTTTTTCCAGTTCCTTAAGGTGTAAGGTTAAGTTGTGTATCTGAGATCTTTCTTCCTTCTTTAGGAAGGCCTGGATTGCTATATACTTTCCTCTTATGACCGCCTTTGCTGCATCCCAGAGGTTTTGGGTTGTGGTGTTATCATTTTCACTGACTTCCATATACTTTTTAATTTCCTCTTTAACTTCTTGGTTGGCCCGTTCATTCTTTAGTAAGATGTTCTTCAGTCTCCAAGTATTTGTAACATTTTCCAAATTCTTTCTTGTGGTTGATTCTGGGTTTCATAGTGTTGTGGTATGAAAATATGCACGGTATGATCTCGATCATTTTGTACTTGCTGAGGGCTGATTTGTGTCCCAGTATGTAGTCTATTCTGGAGACCGTTCCATGTGCAGTGGAGAAGAATGTATATTCTGCTGCTTTAGGATGAAATGTTCTGAATATATCTGTTAAGTCAATCTGGTCTAGTGTGTTATTCAAAGCCATTGTTTCCTTGTTGATTTTTTGATTAGATGATCTGTCCATTGCTGTGAGTGGGGTGTTGAAGTCTCCTACTATTATGGTATTATTATTATTGATGAGTTTCTTTAAATTTGTGATTACTTGATTTATATTTTGGATGCCCCACATTTGGCACATAAATGTTTACAATTATTAGGTCTTCTTGGTGGATAGACCCATTGATTATGATATAATGCCTTCTGCAACTCTTGATACAGTCTTTATTTTAAAGTCTAGATTGTCTGATATAAGTATGGCTACTCCGGCTTTCTTTTGTTGACTGTTAGCATGATAGATGGTTCTCTATCCCCTTACTTTCAATCTGAAGGTATATTTAGGTCTAAAGTGGGTCTCTTGTAAACAGCATATAAATGGATCTTATTTTCTTATCCATTCTGTTACCCTATGTCTTTTGATTGGAACATAGAGTTCATTGACATTTAGAGTGAGTACTGAAAGATATGAATTTATTGCCATTATGATGCTTGTAGAATTGGAGATTCTGGTGGTGTTCTCTGGTTCTTTCTAATCTTTGTTGCTTTTGGTCTTTGTTTGTTTGTTTATTTATTTATTTATTTATATTTTCAACTTTTCTCCCCTCAGAGAGTTCCCCTTAAAATTTCTTGCAGGGCTGGTTTAGTGGTCACAAGCTCCTTTAATTTTTGTTCGTCTGGGAACCTTTTTATCTCTTCTTCTATTTTGAATGACATCTTTGCTGGATAAAGAATTCTTGCCTGTATATTTTTCTAATTTAGCACATTGAGTATATCCTGCCACTCATTTCTGGCCTGCAGGTCTGCTGCAAACCTGATCTGTCTTCCCTGGTATGTTAGGGACTTTTTTTCCCTTGCTGCTTTCATGATTCTCTCCTTGCCCGAGTATTTTGTGAATTTGACTATGATATGCCTTGTTTATAGTCGTTTTTTGTTGAATCTAATGGGGGTCCTCTGCTTCCTGGATTTTGATGTCTTTGTCTTTCCCCAGGTTAGGAAACTTTTCTGCTATGATTTGCTCACATAACCCTTCTACTCCTGTTTCTCTCTCTTCCTCTTCTGGGACCCCTATGATTCTGATGTTGTTCCTTTTTAATGAGTCACTGATTTCTCCAATTCTTAAATCATGCTCTTTTGCCTTAATGTCCCCCCTTTTTTTTTCTGCTTCATTATTCTCCACAAGTTTGTCCTCTATGTAGCTGATTCTCTGTTCTGCCTCATCCATCCTTGTCACTGCAGCATCCATCCGTGATTACAGCTCAGTTATAGCATTTTTTATTTCATTTTGACTAGTTTTTACTTCTTTTATCTTCACAGAAAGGAATTCTGGTCGATTTTCGACTCCAGCTAGTACTCTTACTATCGTGATTCTAAATTCTGGTTCAGACATATTGCTTGTATCTGTGTTAGTTAAATCCCAGCTGTCATTTCTTCGTGCTCTTTCTTTTGGGGTGAATTCCTTCATCTTGTCATTTTGAAGGGATAAAAGGAATTAATGAGGTAGAAAAACTAAAATTAAAAAACTAAAGTTAAAAAAATATTAAAAGTAAAAAATTAAACACACACACACACACACACACACACACACACACACACACACAAAATTGAATAATGATGATAGATCCTAGGTGTATTTTGGTCTGGGTGTTGAAAGTAGTTGATAGATTAGAGGAAAAGGGGGAAAAAAAGGAAATCATTTGAGAATTTGAAAAAAATGAATACAATGTAGACTAAAATGAAATGATGGAAGTAAAATAGAATTTGAAAAAAATTTCACAAAAGTAAATAATATAGTGGAAAAAAACTAAAGGAAAATATTTTTAATAAAAATTGAAAATAAAAATGAATTTTTCTCTTTCTGTATTCAAGAAAAAGAAAAGAAACAAAAAAGAGAAAAAAAAAAGAAATTATTTGAAAATTTGAAAAAGTGAATACACTGTAGTAGACTATAAAATAAAATGCTTGAAGTAAAATAGAATTTGGAAAAATTACATAAAAGTAAAAATGTAGTAAAAAATTAAGGAAAAATATTTTTAATAAAAATTGAAAATAAAAATGAATTTTTTCTCTTTCTGTATTCAAGAAAAAGAAGTGAAAAAGAGAAAAAAAAGAAAAAAAGGAAAATTGAATAGATGAACCTGCTAACAGATTGAAGTTGGAGTGAAATTACTTCTTTTTCCACTAGAAGTCAGACTATGTAGCGCTTTATAGTCCATAAACTAAGCAGGCGGTGAGACTTGTGTTCTTGAAGAGGGAGGTTGGCCTAGTTGGGTGGGGCTTAGTGTAATGGCTCTGTTCTCCACTAGATGGCGCTGCTAACCTACTGAGGTGGATTGTTATGGTGCTCGTAGGTGCATATGCGCATGCGTGGGAGCGGTGAAGATGGCGTTACCCAGCTACCCAGTCTCTAGTATTGGAACTCTGTTCTCCCCGATCAGCAATCGCGCGCCTGTCCTCTGTCTTCAGCTTTTGTTCACTCCCTGCTTTTTCACTGTCCATGACCAAGCCCCAGACAGTACCTCTCTCCTGAGTTTTGTCTCATATACGGCTGTTTTCCCCGGCCCCTTACTTCTGAAGGACTGTGGCTTTGACCTGTTCCGCACCTCTATGGGAGGGTCTCACCGAGCAATGGCTGAATGTTGGCTGCACCCAGGAACGCTTGCTGAACCCTGCTGCTGCCAGTGCCCTGAGACTGCGGCCAGGTGCCAGGCTGCCCCGAGAAACTTCGTGAGATAGTGTAACAGCAGCATTTCAGGGATTATGGAAAATCACAACACACATCTGGCACCAGGCTTCACCTTTAACGATCTTGCTCCAGCACCAGCAAATGTGGCAGTTCTCTGGGGTCTGCTGGGCCCAGGTTGCCTCACAGCCTCTACCAAATGTCCTTCCAGCAGTGGAACCGCTTCTCCCCGTGTGGCCCGAGAACCTCCAAGATCCCACTCTGCTCCTGGTCGCCCTTCCCACCAGAGCACTGCCAGGTATTGAACTGTGGAGTTGCAGTCTCTGCACTCCCCTTGTTTACAGTCTTAATGGAATTTAAACCCTCTCCTTTCTCCTTTCTCCCTTTTTAGTTTAGTCCCTGAAGCTGTTTCCAATTTTCCACTTTCTCTCCAGCTGCTTTTGGGGAGGGGTGCTTTTCCCGTATTCTCCCCCCACCCCCATCACCGTCCTCTCTCTGCCCGCAAAAGTGGGTCCCTGCCCTCTGCGGCTTCTCGCTCCCCAAGTTCACCTCTTCTTGCCGTGCACCTGCTGAAATCTGTGGTTCAGGTTGTGCAGATTGTTGTGTTAATCCTCCAATCAGTTTTCTAGGTGTGTAGGATGGTTTAGTGTTGGTCTGGCTCTATTTCATGGATGCGAGACACACAAAAAACTTCCATGCTGTTCCGCCATCTTGGCTCCCCGCCACTCATTCATTCTTACTTCCCTTCTTCAAATCTCTTTGTGACAATAACCACAAAATCTATGCAAGTGGCCACCAAGTTTCTACCTTCTACTGTTTGTTATCCTTTAATGTTTCTAAGTTCTTAGACTTACTGACTTATAACAAAACAAAGCAAAAGATCTTTTTTGCTCGCTGTCAATCCAGTATGTAGTGTCTGTAAGGTTATTAGAAGATTTTGTAGTGGAGTTGACTGACCAAAAAGTGTCAAGAGGATGGACAAGAACAGCTTAATTAGGGAAACCCAGGAGTCCCTTGAAAATGTGAAGACACAGTCAGGGCTTAAGGCTAATGAATGAACTAGGATCCAGGCATCTGCCTTCATTTCAAGAGGAAGGTTATAGAATTTGAAAAGCTAGCATGGGGTGAGTAGTGTTCTATATTCACTAGAAGTGAAAAGTCAGAAAATGCAATATCTTTTATATTATTTATAAAATTATTATTATATTATATACTTATATTATTTTATATTGTAATCAGAGACTCAGCAAATCTAGAAAGCCCAGATGATAAAATATTCATGTTATGAATGCTTTTATATTCTAAAGATTATTTTAAGAGTCTTACTACTGGCCATATACACTTATGTCTGTATAGACATAATGATTGAGACAAAAAAATGTGGAACCTCTGGAAAATAGAATCAGGGGGAGTTATTAGCTTGCTTTGAGTATGGCCTCTACCCTTATTCCACATGTACTCTTTCATAAAAATGATAATACCATATAACAGTTATTGAGTGTCTACCATGAAGTAGGCATGGTAAATCATTTATGGTTAGTCTCTCAGAATTAAAAAAAAAACAGATTTAAAATATACTTTCTGGTACAAATTAATAAGGATATCCTGTGTCCAACAAAATAAGATAAGATGTTGGTAGATAACACAATCAAAAATGATATAATTATCTTTGGAAGCCTGAGGCTTCTGGAAACATCTGACTTGGCCAATGGACTGACGAATTGAATAACAGAAGCAGATTCTGACTGGAACAAACTGAAGCCTCATTTGTGGTGTCACAACTGTTGAGGGACATGGCCTTCCTTATGCTCTGGATTAAAAAGCTCCCCCAATAGGGCAGTCAAGTACACCACAGTCCATTCCTTACAGTGCCTGGTTCATGCCTAGGGGGGGATTCATGCAGAAAGTATTGGCATCACAAACTGTTACCAGGCCAACATGAGGATTGGGCTTCCAGCCCGGGAACACTAAGAACCAGGAGGCAGGAAAGGGGAACAGCTGGCAGCTGTTATGTCCACACGCATCCACCACCCCCTCCTTTGCCCTTGAAGTGATGGAAACAGTCTCCTTACATCTGGGACAGGAGTTGCCATTGCAGCTCATATAGCCCTGTCAGGGGGCTACATCTGGAAGAATATTGCCATATATATATATATATATATATATATATATATATATATATAGCAGCAAGGGTTTGCTTCCATAGACAGCTCAAAGCTGTCAGGCAAAACCTGAAGGGGAGCACACAAGTGTTCAAGAGACTCAACCAAGCATGTTTCTGGATCATATCCATGTTTGTTATCAGGTGGTGAAGCTCCAGAAAGTTCTGCTCCACCATGAGACCTGATCATAAACACTGTATGTTGGAAACTTGACTCTGGTGCAAATAGTTTACTCTTTTACTTGTCCAGCCTTAATATAATAACTTAATCTGAAGAAATGGATCATTTTAAGTAGATTTATTTGAACATTATTTGCATCCATATGCTAATATGACTCCAGAATATGCTAGGACAAATTAAGATATGTAAAGGTCATGCACTTTCATGCCCATCTGAAAAGGGAGACTATAGCTAATTACATTAGAGTTTGATGTGTTAAGATAAATAACATGTTATGAACCTTGAGCCCAGTCCTTGAAAACAAGTCACTAATTGTTATATCTTTAAACTGCCCATCTTTTCCATATTCTGACAGATCTTGATCTATATCAGAATCATTTTTCATATTTTTTGCGTCTTTCTTTTCTATTATTTTTCTTTTAAACACATTTTGATATGTGGGACTTATCTCCCAAATACCAAAAGAAATTCTCTTAGTATAGGTCCAGGCACTCTGCATTAAAAAAAAATGTTCTTAGCCTTTCTCACACTTCTGAGCTAAAGATGTAACATCAATAGGTAGGTATCTCTTAATTACTCACATTTTCTTTTCTTTATTTCTCTACTGATATGGAAAGTTTATGCCTTCTGTTTTATTTTATTTTATTTTTTAGTTTATTTATTTATTTTGAGATAGTGTGCACATGTGGAGGGTGTGTGGCAGAGAGAGGGACAGAGAGAGAGAGAGTGAGAGAGAAAGAGAGAGGGAGAGAGAGAGAGTCCCAAGCAGGCTCTACACTGTCAGTGCAAAGCCCAATGAGGGGGCTCAAACTCATGAACTATGAGATCATGACCTGAGCTGAAATCAAGAGTTGAACACTAAACTGACTGAACTACCCAGATGCCTCTATGTCTTCTTTGTTAAACAAAGGAGCCACAAACTTCTTAGTCTTTCAGGCATACAGTCTTGGAGTCATAATCATCATTTATTGTTGACTCATTCCCATAGTTCAAATTAATCCCAGAAGATATTACCTCTGTAACGCATATCAACATTCTATAGATTGTAATACACGTATGCCAGTTAGAATAGTTTTAATTTCAAATAATAGAAAAATCAGCCCAAACTGGTTTAAAAATAAAAATGATTTATTGGCAGATGTATTTCCAGCTTTCAGAGGTAGGGAAGATATTAAGAGGAGTTAGATCAAAGTTCTTGCTCCATTGCTCTGTGATTCTCTCGGTTGTTCCTTCTGTTGTAAACTTGTTCGTTTGGGGGTTTTGTTTTGGGGTTTTGTTTCCTTGTCTTGTTTTCATTCCAGCTGGCTTCCTCTAAGGCAGGAAAATGGTTATAGCAATTCCAGTGTCATATACACAACCCATAATACTCAGAAGGTGAAAAACTCTGGTTTTCACAGTGACTCCATCAGGGGATTGTTTTTCATTCCAATTAGACTAGTTTAAGTCATGTATAAATCTTTGAACAAGTCACTGTCTCAAGGTAAACGTAACGCACTGATTGGCAAAGAACTGGATTGCATATCACTTCTATTCAAATTTGAATTTATCAAAGTTTTACCTATCCTAGACAAACTTTCAAATCTTTATCTGGGTATGGAAAATTTTTATCCATCTTTCCAATACTATACAAGTAAATAAAGGCGTCTTGATGCCCACAAGCCAAAGATCTCCAGGGACACATGTGTAGCCAAATGCAAAGCCCAACGAGGGGCTCAAACTCATGAACTGTGAGATCATGACCTGAGCTGAAATCAAGAGTCGAACACTAAACTGACTGAGCTACCCAGGTGCCCCTATGTCTTCTATGTTAAACAAAGGAGCCACAGACTTCTTGGTCATTCAGGCATACAATCTTGGAGTCATAATCATCATTTATTGCTGACTCATTCCCATAGTTCAAATTAATCTGCGTATTTCTGACTGCCACAAGGGAGGTAATTCACCATGAAGAACTGTGTGATGTCATGGTAAATGAGTATGGGGAAGAAAATATTGTAGGAGATGTGATTGTGCTTGGTGAATCTGATAAGATATCAAAACAGTAGGCGTTTCCTCTGGATTGAGTACTGACATAAAGCAAGGACATTTCAGAGATTGGTATCTTAATTTTTTTCCTCTGGTAATGGAAGTGAATGAAGCTGCTTTTTAACTTTCTTAAGTGAAATGCGTTCTGGAAAGGCAACTACAAAATTTGCATTATTCTCAAATTTTTGTAAGGATATGAGTGACATTTTACTAATTGTCTAAGTCATCTCCACAACATATAAAAATTGCTGTATACATAGTAAGTGTTCAATTTATATTTATTGCCTTACATTGAAAATTATTATTTTGATCAATCAAGTGACCCTATGGAATTGTATGTGATTTACTTAAGATTTAGACTGATGACAAAATATCTCTCATTTACAAAATGTTAATTTTGACATGAAGTATTTTAGAGACTTTATATATTGTAACATCTAGCTCCTAAACAAAACTAATATATCTGTTTTGTTATTCTCATTTTGTGAATGAGAAAAGGCTAAATGAAGCTAATAATATAGTCAACACCATGCAAATAGCATATGACCATATCTGTGTTTTTACCTAGGTACCATTGTTTCTTTACAGAAAAATAGACTTAAATATAGACTTCTGGATTTGTGGAAGATCTGGTTTTGCAAAAGTTCTAATAGCAGGACACAAAGCATATGATTTTCCAACCAACATTTGACTTCAATGTAATGTTGGAAACTATATGCAATTCAAACTATATGTTCTTGATGTGATGAGAAATACTAATCTTCTAGTCAACATCCAGCTTTTCCATCATTAATGGATCATAACGGAGACCAAGCCTATTTCATTATAAATGGAAAAATAATCAAGCAGAACAAATGGGATCTATTTTTGGTTACCCAATATCATAAACTACCACATTTTTCATGAAAATAGTCTCGATATTAATCTCTGAAGTTGTTTTATGCTTAGTTCACAGTACTTATGCCTTTGATTAAATCCATTTTCTTACAATGCAAATGTAATTCATCAGGGTTGACCCTACTCTAACTTATGATTTTTTTCATTGATTTTAATTTAGTCTCTGTGAATAAGTTCTCATGACTGCTGAACCCCATCTGAGCTATACTGAACAAATGCATACAGATGCACCAAAATCTTGGGAAATGGAGTTGTTCCAAAACGTATGGATTTTATAAAAAAGTTCAGTTCTCAGTCAAGTCATTAAATTGTTGAGACATTTTTGGTTTTGCCAGAGAAGGAGAATTATAGGCAAGGAAAGACTACAGAACTCAGAGATAATGATTACCAAAGACTTTTTTTTTCTTGTTGCATGTTACTTTTTGTTGAAATATAGTGTTAACATTTCATTCTCTTTTTCTTATGACCAAGAAACTGACTACAATTAATATGGAAAAGTGTAGTTTAACAAACAAAAGCCTATGGTACCTGCTAAATCATGGGATATATAGCCTGTAAATAGATAAAATTTAACTCTTCTCTTTTTTTTTTTCACTTTTGAGAAACTCCTTTTCGTAGTTCAGACTTTCTTTCCAAAATCCTAGTTTCAAATACTACGACTTTAATCTTCAGTGGCTCTGCGTGTTATGTCAGAGAATAATAAATGTAAATGTAACATTTAAACTATCAGTAATTCATTCTGTAAGAATAGTTCAAAGGAGCACTACCTTGAAGATATTGATTAAGATGAGAATTGCAGAGGCATTACACACAACTTTAATGTCTTTGTACTTGAAGAGAAATTTGTATGGGCATAATCAGTAAGCCGTGTAACTAGACAGGATCTGATTATTTACACTTTATTTTTTATAATTCACCTGCCAGAAGGACACTGCTCTGAATTTTTTTTTATTCTATCAGGGTTAAAAGGATTTCTTACAGTATTCAGTCAAAATAAGCAGATAATACAGGTATCTGAACAACGGTCTATATTCTGATCTACTTGTCTATTAAGAGAATCTCATTCAAAAGCTGAGCTACCAAAATAATTGAGTTTCCTTCAACATATGTGGCAAAAGAGGTAATAATATATGGTTTTAATTATAACATTGTAAAAATAAGTTTCCTTCATGACATTAACAGCTGTTCGTAAAAAAAAATAAATAAAACAATGGGGAGCAAGTGTGTTTCATCCATTACTGACAAGCAAAAGGATGTTTATAGAAACATTTTAATCATTTATATTGTTGATGTAATTTGATGGCACACTGTCTCTCCAAAACATATGTTTTTCATTGTCTGAATCATATTTTTCCATCTCAGCAGGGAATTAACTTGAGCTGATATTACCATAATAACAGAAAGATTTACTGATATTCATTTCTCAATAAACAGCTGTTGACTCCTATAGAGGTGAACATAGAAAGTACCTGAAAAATAAATTGCAAGTTACCTCTGCTAATGGCCATACGATATGAAACAACTGATGTAATCCAGACCTACTCTTTCATAAGAAAAATTCCCACCTTCCCTTTTCTGTACATAGGAAAAAGTCATGCCAAGCTTTGGGGGGCCGTAATTATCATGTTTGTTTAATCTTTAACTCATCGCATGGCTAGAAAATGTATGCTCAATATACACTGACATCAACAGAGGCTTATTTCCCAAAACTTAGACATGGCCGTTTTAAAACTAGTGTAAAGTGAGAAAATTGCTTTGCTTGAACTTTTTTTTTTCCCCAATGCTGAATACCAAGCTTATTGTGAAAATGGCACACATTTCGGCATTGCCTGAAATAGAGTTTAGATCTTTTCATCATCAAAAGCATTTATGAAGAATCTTCACATGTGTAACTCTTGGCAACCTACTGTACAAAATAATTCAACAGAAAAGCTGCTCTCAGCTAGAAGTAGGCTATCTGTGAATTAATGTTATCTCTGAGCTATGCTGATCATCAAATAGAAACCAAATTTTGAAGGCCTGGAGAGTAACCGTTAATATAGAAATCATCCAGTTCCCACCCAACTGTTAGGCTGAAGTGATCGCCATGGTGGGAGAGGGAGTATCTTTCTCAAACCATACAATACAATGGCTGGTGACTGGCTGATGACATGAGTAGAGTTGAATCTTCAACCCACAGCTGTCTGAACAGATAAATCTTTTTTAATGTTTGTTTATTTATTTTGAGAAAGAGTGCATGAGTGGGGGAAGGGCAGGGAGCGCGGGACAGAGGATCTGAGGCAGGCTCTGTGCTGACAGCAGCTGGTCTGACATGGGGCTGGAACTCAGGAAGAACCATGAGATCTCGACCTGAGCTGAAGTCGGAAGCTTAACTGACTGAGCCACGCAGGTGCCCCAACGATAAGTCTTTTTGATTCAAAGAGTATCTGTACAGTGGAAAGAATATCCATGTGAGAATCTGGATGAGGAAGAGAAGTACCCAGAGTATTCCACATAGATATGACAGAAGTAAAAACCTGAAAGCAGTAGGTATGCTTGGTATTTACAAGGAACGGTTAAAAGCGTGATGATCTTCGAGAGCCTGCGAAGGCCAAAAAGAAGTATGTGAGAATAGGTGATGTGGGGTAAGGTGTTGATTACGGTAAGTTAGACAGAGGAGTTAGGACGCCAATTTACACATCTTGGTCAAATTTGCAGATATCTCAAACTTAACTTGCCTAACACTGAACTTTTCAGTCTTTGCCCCATTTAGTTGGAGGAACTCTCGCTCAAGTGAAAACTTAGCAGTTTTCTTGAAACTTACCTCAACCTCACTCCAGCAAAATAATTATCCTAATTCTTTTCATGAAACGTCCAAAATATACCTCCCTATTTTTCTCCCTTTATACTTCTAGGACTGTATGTAGTTCAAACCAGAATAATATCTTGAGTGGTCACAGCAATAGTTTCCCAGTTAATCTCCTTATTTGGCCTCTTGCCAATCCTCCTATCCGTTCTCTATACAGAGCAGGAAATTAAAAAATAATAATATACATCAATTTGAACGTGTCGGTTCTCACAATAAATCTCTTCAATGGCCTCTACCCCTCTTAGAATAAAATCTGAATGCCTTATCATGGCCTATAACTTTGCCCTGTCAACCTTACCAATATTACCTGTCCCACTCTTCCTCTTACTCACATGATTAAGACACTCTGATCTTCTTTCTGCTATTCAGAAAACCCAGGTTTGTTTCTGTCCCAGGACCTTTACACATGCTATTTTCTCTGCTTGGCATTCTCCTTCTCTTTTTTCCCTGATCGATTTCTTCTCAGTTTTACATCTCAACTTAAAATTCAATTCTTCAAAAAAGCAGTCACTGTTCACCCAACAAAAATTATTTCTATCCCTTTTGTTATTCTACTCCATAGCCCTTATTTCAATTTGGGCTGAAGTTTGAAAGATACACATTATTGGGTGTGTGCGTGTGTATTTATGTAATTCTTTCCCGAATATAATTTAATTCTAGTGAGGGTAACGTTCATAGTTATTTTGTTCACTGCTTTGTATCTAGATCTAAGACCAGTACCTGAAGAGATCAGGTTTTCAAAGCATGGTGAGGTAATAAAATATGTCTGACCTTTGAGATGTCTTCCTTTCTCAAGTGAGAAAAATGGCATTAATAGTAATTAACTTTATAAAAACATAGTGAGTCAGGGCTGGAATCAGAATTCCTGGGTCTCAACTATTGGTTTTGTTCTATTGACATTTATTTACTGTAGTAGGTAATAAAAATCATAGTGGATTTTGGCAAGTGGTTAGCAGAGGAGAGGTAAGGGATACAGGTGTTGGTAGGGAAGGGTCTACATGTCATGATACTAATTTCGGAAGGTGTATCGCTTCTCTGCCTTTTGGCTAAGAATAAGTGTAGTATCTGTTCTTATCAGTTTAATTTTGGAAGATACCACATGTTCAGTAGTGAATTTTGTTTTTGTTTTTCTTTTTTTTTTCTCTTTTTTTGGCAAAACCTATTACATGAGCCAATTGGCCTCTGCTTGAATATTTCCAGTGTATGGGCTTTCATTTATTTTGTGAAGCAGTTCACCGCTTTGTGGGAGAGTTTTACTATTAAAGAGCACTTATTTAATAATGAGCTAAAATCCATATAACTTTATTTGACCCCACTTCCGTCCTCTGTAGTAAAACATAATATAAAAAGGCTCTTGACCGCATGGGCCATATTGAATGGAATATACTCATCACATACTCATCACAAAAGATAATTTTGAGCTTGATAAATTGATGCATGTTATATCTAATCATATAGATATATGCAGAATTTATGCAGAAACAATTGGAATAAATATATGTCTATTTATCAGTCTATCTATTTCGCATGTAGGAGGATGAATAATCCCATAAAAAGAGTTTTATAAGAAACTTTTTTATTAGAAAGAATTGAGATGGATGCAGGCAATCAGCAAAACAAATAAAGATTTTCAGTATCACATTTATGAGAAAGATAAATGAAAATGGGAATCCATTATCATAAATCATCAGAGCTAAATAAATATTTTCTTTATATTAGTATAATTTATAAAATTAAGCTTTATCTGAGTAAATTCTATTTACAATTTAGCAAAGGACACAATGATGTGAAGTATGAAATATATCTTGAAATTCCTATACTGTATTTAAATCCTGAAACTGGGTAAAATATGTGTATATCCAACTTCCGAAGCCTGATGCTTACATTTGAATGAGAATGAAAATCAATTTATTGGTAGGGCTTTCAGGTGTACTGTGAAGGTAGAACACCAGAAAAGGTACTGGAGACTTCTTAGTACTGAAATTTAAAATAAAAAGGAAATCCTCAACTTAGTAAAGCAGTTTGACTTTGAAGAATTAATTCTACAAAACTTACTTGGAGATTGAAAACTGCTTGGTAGCTGTTATTTATCATGACACTTTGATGTCACAGAAAATAATTATCTTGCCAATGTTTTATGCGGTAAGTTATACCTGATGCGTATGTAGTAAAATCTTTCTTGTGAAAGATGAAAAGAGGAAGAAGAAAACGTTAATGCATCTTCAGCTGCCCCGTAGAAGGATGCAAATGGGAGTTCAACTTTCTAAATGTGTTTTTTTTAACCTCTAATATCTTTACTAATTTTTGTGTCTCCTAAATCTCTCAGTCGTCCAGAAGGATAAATTACAATGTTCCACTTTGTTTATGATTAAGTTGTCTTTAGAAAAGCAATTAATTTGTGACCCCCAAGTGTTCAGAACTTCACATTATAAATCTTTCAGTGGCTGGCCCAATTTTAGACTCTTGTCTCATCAGTGCTACCTAACACAGCTACCATATGAGTTTAGAATGACAAGAGAAAAACGTCTTCAAGACACAGCCTCCTTTGCAAGATATTCTGCATACACTTAAAGATTTTCATGTCATGATCTCCAGCAAATCAAAATGTAACATTGTAAATTTGGATATACAATGATCCCCCTTCCTCTGGGAAACAATACAATGTCATATACAACATGTTTTAGGCTTGAGGTGAGAAAATGAAACAGGCAATATTTTAACTTTAAACTACACACTTTCAGCTTATTTTTCAAACTATTTCCTAGAAGATCTTAAGGGTTTTGAACAGATACAGAGGCACAAAGAATTTGTCATCTTACAGAGGCCATTTAAAAAACATAACACATGTCTCTAGCTCTGGACTTCCTAACAGTTCAGATTTACTTAGTAGGGAAAAAATGCTTCTAGAGATTTCCAAATGAAGCTATAAAATGTTGCTTTTAATCATATATTTTAGTCTATATAAAACGTATTTTTCTAATCCATTTGTCCATACACCTAATTGATTTAATCACTTATGGGATGTTTTATACATGGTTAAGTCTGCGAGCTAACTGCTAGTGTAAATGGGTTCTTTAAACTATAAATACACTCTCGATAAGTGTGGTGACTTCAATATAACTGTCATTATACATTAGCAAGGGCAGTATTGTTTAGCGGTGTTTTAAAAAATTTCATTGAAGTGTAATTGATATATAACACTATGTTAGTTTCAAATGTACAGCATAATGATTTGATATTTGTATATAGAGCCTTTCTTAATAAATATTTCCAGTTCTGCCTGCGAGCAAATTGTCATGGAAATCGGCCTTCTGATTTTTTCCATGTTCATGTTTTATGTGTGAAAAGTCCATTAAAATTCCATTGCTACTACATAGTAATAAAGATTTATAAAACTACATCATTTAGAGTCATAATTTGTACATGCTTGTGCCATATTTTCTCTTTAAAGGGGGCAAGTGTTCTTTTTTTTTTTTTTAATCCTTTTCCTCTTCAAGATGAGAATGAGGGAATTTTCAGTTGCATTCAAATATTTAAGTTTAATGTTTGGATGAGTGCTTTAAATTTATTATTCCAAACTACATATCTTAGGAATAAGAAAACTGAGGTAAATTTAGAAATGAACGATTGGTAGACATACAACTCAATGTGGTAGACTAGAAACTTCTTAAATACGATCATTGTTTTAATTCTTCTATCATTATATATGGAACCTGACACATAATTGGCTTCAGTTAATATTGACGGTATAAATTCAGATTGAATCATAATATCATATATGAGATCTAAAGAGTTTGACCCTATCTTTCATCCGAAGCTTCTGATGGACAATAGGAACAAAAATAGAAACATTAAAAATTAAAAAAAAAAAAACACTTTGTGTAACCTTGGCTTTAAATATCTTAGCAAATGGGGGTGTCTGGGTGACTCAGCTGGTTAAGCATCAGACTTTGACTGAAGTCATAATCTCATGGTTTGTGAATTCGAGCTTCACGTCAGGCTCGATGCAGACAGCTCAGAGCCTGGAGCCTACTTTGGATTCTGTGTCTCCTTCTCTCTGCCCTCCCTCGCTCACGCTCTGTCTCTCTCTCTCTCTCTCTCAAAAAAATAGACATTAAAATTTTTTAAAAAATAAATAAATACCTTAGCAAATGAAATAATCTTCATGTGTATAGAGAATTCTTCCTTTCTTCTCCCTGGGCTGCAACATTATAAAGTTCAAGTGAAAGCTCAAAGCTTTATAAGCACTCTCCATAGGATAATTCTTATGAGAAACCCCACAAAAATGTATCTACCAAGACATAGGGCTTGGACCCATCACTTTCCTACGCTGCATGAGCCCTTCCTGCTGGGTAGGATTCAGTCAATAACTGAGCTGTTTTGGACATAGCCTTTTTGTTTTTACTGCATTCAATTTTTTTTGAAGGTTGGACTTAAAAACATCACTATAGCTCTGCCATTCACATCTTCTGTTCTCACTTCTCTTAAATGCATTTTCCTTTTTTCTCCCAGCAACAATAAGATAATACAAATATTTAAAATTTTCAATTGGGCCACCATTTATCCAATAGGAAATAAATTTTGATTTTACCTGCCCTTCACATTTTCTACAATTTCACTTATAGGAACAGAGAATACGTTTTATACACTAAAACATCATACTTGATAATCCTGCAATAGTTATTAAGCACGCTTAAAATTAGATGCATTTCAAAAAACACATCCTGTCACTTATCCGAATTCAATATTTCTTTAACTTTTAAATGAAGAAATAATATAAACAACATTTCCAAATTACATATGTATTTTGAATGAAAATTTTCCCCTGGAGGGAGTCCCCCAGGTCCTATTAGCAGTCATCGCATTTAAAACACAATTAAACCAGCTTATGTTTTCTGATAAAATCATTAGAGAAAGTCTTCAGAGTCTGACTGTCTTTCAACCTAACCAGCCTGACATTATTCAGGGTATTTGAAACAAATTCATATTGCCTGAAATTGCAAATTGATTAAAGCATTCCTAGCCATCCCTGTATTGAGAAAACATGATATAATACTTAGTTTAGCTGTATTCCCCAAGACCTTTCCTTTCCTTTTGAAGCATTTCTAGCAAAAATGAAAAAGTTTGGATTGATTAAAAGCAAAACATTTCCTAATTTTGAGAAAGAAGTAAATTATATTTTCTCCTTCCTAACATCCTGATTTGAGAGTTGGAAATAAACATGTAAAATAACTTGATAATGATTATTTTATGTTGTTAATATATCTCATATTATAAAATCTTTAAACTATGTCTTTGGGAGATGTCAAGAAGATCAGTTGAACCCTCAGTCAATCTTGCTTCAGAGAACAGTGATTTGAAACCCAGGTGAATAGAGGCATCTCCTCTCTCCTTTGAGTTTGAAAAACTGAATATAAACTCAAAACCTTCAATCATGTGGGATTATTAGGTTTGTTTACACCCAACTTGGAGTGGAAGCACATAGTACATTTATGAAAAGAAATTCTGAATATATAGTTTAGAAATCAACTCTAAGCCCTCAGGAGAATTCAAGATTGACTACGGGTTGACTAGTCCCAGATGTTGGATTTGTACCTCTTTTCGGAAGGCTGACCTAACCTTCTACACTCTTTCTTCAATCCTAGCTCTACTGGCTCTTTTAATAGAGCTCACTCAGTCTCTTTTCGGTCTCTTTTCTGTGCCTTATTACTTGCACCATCACCAGATACGTTACTTGTATTTATTTCCATGTCTGTTTCCAACATTAACAGTGAAGTCCTTGATGTGTATAATAGATGTTTCTTAGTGTGATGGAATTTAGCAAAACCTTCCAGTTAACAAATTCACATCCCCCCCCCCCCCCCCCCCGCAAAGTCTGTTGCTTCTCTGGAAAAAGAAAAAAAACATACCTTAGATTTCCAGTTCATCAGCTCAAAAGGACTAGGAAAATGTCCCATAGCATTTGTAAAACTGTATTTATGGAAAGCTGTTAACTTGCAGGATGCAGACAGGTGGTCTTAGCATATCTTCTAAAGTAGAAGAGAATATGCGTATCTGGATGAATTATAAATCTTGTCAGCACATATTGGTTTCCACCTTCTCTTTTCATATTGGTATTGTTACCTGTGCCTCCTGTCAAATGAGTAGTTAAACGTGGAAGGGTTAATTTATGAAAGCAAATACGAGACACTGTCAATATTAAAACGAAAACAACACTGTATGTGAATATAACATATCTCCCTCTCTCTCTAACACACGCACACTCCACATGTTTGGTAGAACAAAAGAGGAAATAATGAAGATCAGAGGTATTGAGGTTAAGAGACAGGAGGTATATATTTTAGATACTACAAGGATCATCAATACGTAAGGCTGTTTAAAAAATTATTTTTATCCAAAGCCAGAGACAAATATACTATTATTTCCACATCACTTCTGCCCTTTAAATCAGTCTTTCTTATCTATGCACCATAAATTCACTTTTCCAAAGCCTGTTAGGGCAATTATATTGTGCTAGTTTTGTGTCTTCTTTATTCTGACCATGTTTGTCACTATCTGTATCTTTTCCTAAATTACAGATTAACATCCATTTGTTAAGACTTTTTCAAATGCTGCTTTAACCTGGTCTCTCAGGTTTTTACTCTCAATCTTCCCCCATGAATTTGACTTAGCTCATCCTTCTGACTTTACATATTGCAGCTTGTTTACAGCAGAGCTCAGCTAACCTCTTCTGTAAAGAGCCAGATTTAAGAAATGTTTTGGGCTTTTCAAAGCCATACAGTCTCTGTCACAACTACTCAATGCTGTATTTGTCAGGTGAAAGCAACCATCGATGATATGGAACGCAATTAATATACCTGTGTTCCAATAAAATTCTGGCTAAAAATCATTCAACAGTTTAGTACTAACCTACTAATTTTAGTACTTATATAAATATGAATAAATAAATAAATAAATAAATAAATAAATAATGTATTACGTGCTAGTAATTTACAGGTACTTGGGATACACGTGTGAATAAACAGAATTGGTCCTGGTCCCGGTAGATATTACGGTATGAAAGAAAAATAATAAAATGAAACTTACAATGGAGTGTGAACATTATTATGATGGGAAAGGTGAGGAATAACTTGGTCTGAATGGGTTTAGGCTGTCAGAAAACCTTTCTCTGAGGAACAGATGTAACAGCTGGGATTTAAAAGCTAAAAATGGGTAGACCAGTTAATTTTACTGTGTTTAACTGAACGGTGCTTTCAAACTTGTTATTTCTTTGTAGGTGTGCTGTATTTTATACTACTCCATAAATTTGGACATCTGCTAGTTTCCTTCTTACCAATTTTTTGTCAGCAAAAAAGGGGGTATAAATCAGAGCAAGCTAAGTTATGCCGTCATAACAGACTAGCATGTATGTAGAACATACACGTATGTAGAGCACACATTGATCTCCCCAGTAATGATACATCTCACTGAGCTTAAAACTCTCCAGCTACAACTATTTGCATGGCTCCACCCAATTTCGGGGAGTCTAAAGTGACATCTCATCATATATCTGGAAGATAGATTTCCCAAACTACTCTGTGAGAAGCATCAGTGTTTAACACATTACCTGGTTTGCGATTTCGGGGGGACTCCTCTTTTTTTAATTTTTGTAATGTTTGTTTACTTTTGAAACAGAGAGAGAGAGAGAGAGAGAGAGAGTGCAAGCATGAACAGGGGAGGGGCAGAGAGAGAGAGGGAAACACCGAATCCCAAGCAGGTTCCAGGCTCTGAGCTGTCAGCACAGAGCCTGACATGGGGCTGGAACTCACAAAACTGCGAGATCATGACCTGAGCTGAAGTCGGTTGCTTATCCAACTGAGCCACCCAGGCGCCCCGGGGGGGACTCCTTTTCTTAGCACAATCACATTTTTTACACTGCTTAGAGCATGCTTCATTTGAATGTTTAAAACATTCTCAAAAATATTTTAAATTAATGTATTTTGGAGTCTATAGCCACAATAAAATTAAAAAAAAAATCTGAGACTATAACGGGCAGCAGATTACTTTAGAGAATAGCATTAAGGAAATAAAAATTGTCAGATCATAGGATTTTATGATCACTGATATCTATGAATATATAATACATATATCTTATGTTTTAGTGATTTTTCAGATCGGTAAATGAATGTTTACCTTATGAAATCATTAAAAGTGTGAAACAACATTGATTCATCTTAGTCATAGTATGTGATCTATTTTAAAAGATGCATCACCAATTAAATGCACCTGTTGGATATTTGAGCACATATACAAGAAATAAGATGATTTGCATGAGCATTCATATATATATATATATATGTATATGTATATATATATGTATATATATATATATATATATGTATATAAAGTTTATTTATTTATTTTGAGAGAGAGAGAGAGAGAGAGAGAGAGAATCCCAAGCAGCCTACGCACTGTCAGAGCAGAGCCTGCCCGAGGCCAGGCTGGATCCCATGAAGCATGAGATCATGAACTGAGCCAAAATCAACCTCGGACACTTATTGACTGAGCCACCCAGGCACCGCAAGAATTCTTAGACTTTAAATGTTATGGAAACACTAAATACTGCGTAAAAAAATATGTAAAAATATATTAAGGAAACAAAAATCACTCGTGCTCTCATACCTAAACGTGGGCATCATGAGTATTTTGACATACAGCCAGTCATTTTTTATTTATTGACATATTTTTAAATAGAAATTATGTATAATTAAGGTATAAACCATGAGGTTCCTGGAACCACGGGAGCTGGCCTGGAGGCTGGGTCTGTGGGGACTGGCCTAGCTCTGGGTGGAGGCTTGGTGCTGAGGTCCAGTGTGACGTAGGTCTCTCACTTCATTTCCCTGTAGGTGAGGGTGTCTCCTTGTGCTTTGCGGCCTGGACTTGGGTGAAGGGTGTATGGTGCAATGTTAAAGTGTCTTTCCTACCTTCCTCACTGTGTTTTTTCTTATGTCTTTTCTTATTTTTTTGCTCCACTCAGGTGCTGTAATTTCTTACAGGGAATCCTTACATCTTGTGAAGGCATTTTCATGCATGGGTAGTTGTTCCAACTGATACTTCTGTGAGAGAACGAGCACTGGAAACTTCTATACTGACACCTCGCTGATGTCATTCACTCCTGTTGCCTTGCATTTTTTAAACTATTGCCATATGGCCAACATTTATAGCATCTTAATGGAATGCCAGAAGCATTTATTTTGCTCATGGATACTCAATGTGTCTGAGGATTCGTGGCTGGAAATTCCTATTCTGGAAGTGTTTGTTCCCAGGACCCCAGCTGAGGTGGCATCCTGTCTCCAGAAGTTCTCATGATAATGGCAGTCACATAAGACAAGAAATCCCAACTCTAAGGTGTATTTCAAATCTTCAACCCTTTCTTTTCTGCTAACATTTCCTTAGCTAATCGAGGCATATGCTGAGTTCAAATTCAAAGGAAAGGGAAACATAGTCCTCCCATGAAGTTAAGGAGATGGGAGAGAATGAACAGTTTTCAACGATAATGTAATTTAACAACCTTCATAAATACTCATGTCCATTTAATGTGAAAATCATACCACTCCAATCCCAAGATGCCCCAAATCTCAGCCAATGCTGGCTATGACTTGAATTCTAGAATCTTGTATTTCCATCAATTCTAAGAGTTGCTTTTTGCTGTGGAGACCTCAGATCCTCAAAAAAAGTTATCTGTTATATGGGCTCTCCCACAAATTCAATATAAACTGGTAATACCTTCATAGAATAAGAGAAATATGAGAACATTAGAAAAGTGGGAAATACAAAGAAAAGAATGATCTGTGGCAATTCTGAAGTCACATTGAGCATATGTTGCTAGGTCCATCTATCCTGGTTTGGTTTGTGGAAGTGACCCAACAGCCCATTATTCTCCATGGCTCTTGCTTTGACCTCTGACAACTCTTTTCTTTTTCATCTTCCTCCTTGGCCATTTCTAAAAAAGTATTTAAATATTTACCTTTTATTTATGATGCTGAGCAGGTTTCTAAGCCTGTTTCTTTCCCATAGAATGTTCTAGGCCTAGAAATCTTTCCCTATAGCAAATACATGTCATTCTGATTTATTCCAGGCTAACGAAACTTTTTCTAATGCAGCTTTGTCAAAGTTATGTGGGTCTTCAATATAGGTATTCCCACCAAGTCTATGTGCCATACCTTACGTTATCAATTATTTTTGAGACATCATATGCCCCCTTCTTTTATTGATACTTCTTTATAGGAGTCTTTTCTCATAGCAGAAAGAGTCCAGTAGATACCAGCTTTTTACTTTTAGATCTTCATAAAGGATATCAGAGCCACGCTTTGAATTTTTTTTTTAACTTTGAGTCCATGCTTTATTGATAGCATCCTGAATATAGTCTGTCCTAAGATTTTGTCCCTTTGCCTTTATTTTGAGAATTTTCTACTCGTTCAAGATATAAGAGATTAGAATCTTCTATTCCCAACTAAAAAAAATGCTAGAATGTAGGTACTTACTGTATTTACACTTAATTCTGCTGTCAATATTTTAGGTAATACCGTATCAAAATACAGATAATAAGAGCCAGTACACATTCTTTCCAATATTCTGTCTATAAATCATCATGTCCAAGTCTACAAGCTCAAAAGGTATCATCTCAGAAGGTGCAGCAGGCTGTGGTTTGCCAAATATTTCACCACTATATTACAATTCAGGTCGTAATTTTTCTTAACAATTTCCTTGTCATGTTATCCTGCTTCACACGGAAGTGTCCTTATCACTCACTGGTCAATCTCAAAACCAGTGCCATATATTTCATTTTTGTTATAGCAGCACCCCATCTTTGTTTCAAGCTGATAACAAATACCTTAAAGTCTTAGTAGGATGAAATGCAAGGATTTGTTTATACCAAAGACTGTGGGCCTATTGGTACTGGTATAATTCTGCTTCAAGATGTGATACCACATCGACAATGTTTTACACTGAAGAATGCGCCCTGCACATTTTCATTGTAGGGTGTAGACCGAGGCATCAGCAGACACCTAGGGCAATATCTCCTCATGGCAATGACAGACATACTACAGGGGAAGTAAATTGCACAAATGAATTCCAAATGCTTGCTTGACATATTCTAATATCCAGTTGGCCTAGACAGGTCACATTGTTAATCCAAAGTCAAAGAACGGACAAGTATACTCATTCCCTGGAAATGAGAGAGGAGGGAGGAAATTTTTGAACAAGTGTCTAATCTCCTGCCTACCTTAGCGAATATTTTCCTTATAATTTTATTAATTTTAGATATTGATCATAATATAATTTCTATTAAGGATTTAATGTTTATAAATGACTGCAAAAGTTGGAGAATATTTTGTGACAATAACTATCTATTTACTATGCTAGCAATTCAGAGCATCTGGATGTAGTGGAAAAAGTATTTTCTTTAAGATGAGATGGTTACTTTAGTCCTGAGAGGGCAGAAATGTCACCATTCCTTTTATTAAGCCAAAATTGTTCATTCTGAAGAATATATTACAGTGAAAATGCACTTTAGAAAAAATAAAACAACTACTGACAAAACCATTCATGGACAGAGAAATCTATGTTACCCAATTTGTGAAGTTATTAATGTTGCAACTGGTATCATCAATCTGAAAATGAACTCTGAATTTGTAATCTAAATGAGATCACAGTGTAAGATTGCCTCCACCCTTTTCTTTTGAAAACTAATTCAAATCAATCTTGCTTAGGATTTATCTTTCTACTGAGAAGTTCCATTATATAATCATATACTGAAATTAAAACTTGGTTCTTAAAATTATCAGCATTGAATATCTAGAAAATTTTCAATTAGTCCTTTGAAAAAGTCATTACTTAACTATGGAACAATTATCTATCATCCATGTGAAAACTGAAACTACATATAATATTTAAAGTGTATAAATAAGAGTGCCTGGGTGACTCAGTTGGCTAAGCATCTGACTTTAGCTCAGGTCATGATCATGAGTTAGAACCCCACATTGGTCTCTGTGCTAACAGCTCAGAGCCTGGATTCTGCTTTGTATTCTGTATCTCCTTCTCTCTGCCCTTCCCCTATTCATACTTTGTCTCTTTCTCTCTCTCTCTCAAAAATAAATTTAAAAAAACATTAACAATTTTTAAAGGATATAAACAAAGATTCATGAGATGTACATGTACAAATGTTACACTGTATATATATTGTTAGTTTAAATAATATTTTAACATATTTTAATTAAAAAATAAAACAACATTGAAGTTTTTATAGATGATATTAAAAAGAATTTCAGCAAAATCATGAAGGCGAAAATAGATAGAGAATGTGACCTATCTTGGCTGACAAGAGAAAGCAAGCGGACGCTTAAGCCTACAGGGAGGAAAGTTAATGGATTTACAATGTAGAACCTCCCTAAAGGATCATGACTTGGAAAGAAGTCTCCAAAAGTGGGCTTTGGGGTAAGGCCAAAACCATAAAGACTGGTTCAAAATTTGATTCATCTCTAGAATGTAAGCAGCATTAGGGCAGGGATCTTTGTCTGTTATTTTTATTGATATATCTCAATTACTTGTAACAGTGTTTGGCATGTAATCAGAATCAAATGAATATGTGTTAAATGAACAAATGTCCTTCCAAATGGACAAAGAAGAGTGCTGACCTTCTAATAGAAGCTAGAAGTGTATTTTCTAAGGTTTGCACACTGACAATGCTTGTGAGATGCCGGCGTAAACACAGCTTCAGAATAAGAAAGTCTACATGTTCACCAAAGAGACTACCTCTGCACGTCGGTAGATCCCATAATGCTGACATGGAAATTCATGCCCAGTCCTCCTACCATGCGGGAGATTATTGTATCCATGTGTGGAGAAATTGGTCTGTTGCTTATTGAGAAATCTGGTTCACTGTCTTATTGATTTGTTTTAAAGCCTGACTTCCAATATACTCCATCCAAGAACTGAACTTTCAATTAAATTGTAGTTCTCCTTCTTAAATGTAAATGAAAAAATGAGAGCAAAAAACTTTTAAGAAAAGTTTTTATGAAATATAGAAACCAAAACCATAAAATAGAAATTATTTCAGGAAAAACAAAAACAACACAGAAAGTAGGAGAGAAATCTCAAAATAACCACCACTATAATCAATATCTCCTAGGAGATGGGAGGCAGCAATGAATTGTGAATTTATGGTGCTACAAATATAACATTCAGATATGAAAATGCTTTTGAAATTCTAAAATATGACAGGAGGAATAAAAAGTACTTTAGCAGGTTACATGGTAAATTCAATAGAAGCTTGCAGAAAATATAAGACTCAAAATGGCTAAAAGTAGACAAAAAATTAAAGGATGGGTCCTGGAGATGAATAATAGAAGTTTACTAAAGAGGTACTAGAAGAAAAGTATTAAAGAACTAATAAAATTGTTTAAAACATAAAAAACATTTTTTTGCATCCCTACACAATGATTAAAAAAACCACAAACTCATCTACTCAAGAGTACCTCATTATTAAAAAATCAGACAGTACAGATTAAAATGCTAAATTCTTGCAGAAAGAAAAATGAATAGGAATATGTACAGGATTTAGGTCCTGAATGGGATTGGTTTCCCGTAACATCATAAGTTAAAAGAAAATAAGAAATGTGTTCTATATTTTGAAATACATGATTTCCTACCTAGCACCCTATAGTTAAACTACTCAAATATAAGGATAGATGATAGATTTGGAAAATCATCATTAATCATTACCTCCTATATTTGAACATATTTAATAGACGTGGATAGTTATTCTTTAATGTCTGGGGGTGATTTAGTGAGTAGCACGTAGAAAACCAAACAAGTAAAAATGAGGGACCATGAGTATGATGAAGCAAACCATATAATTTCACTATCCTATATGGCTCATGAGTACATTTCATAATTAAAATTGTATAAACAAGAAATATTGAAATAACCCAAATAGTATATAACCACATTGGTAAATTAGAAGTAAATTAAAAACAAACAAACAAAATTATTTCACAGATGACTTGGAAGACATCAAGATGGTGTTTAGGAATAAGATGTGAAAAGATGGAGAAATTAGGACTGGGAAAAAGGAAACATCCGACCGTGATGCAGTCTCACAAAGACTCACTCAACCCAGTGGGGATATCTGAAGCACATATGTTCATTAGAATTGTCTGTCTCACTTTAGTACAAATGGCAACCCATTTGCAGTCTTCTCTTAACCATTGGCTGTGGCTCTCACGGGGAGGTGTGTTCTCTAAGGAAGCACGTCTCTGCAGCTGACTCACAGCCTGATACAACTGACAAGTAGAAGCTGCCTGGTGAAGCTGGGCAGCAAAATCTTCCTTGGAAGAAGGTCTAGACACGGTGTCTACCAAAGATGTTGATAGATGTGTCGGGCTTATGAAAAAACTCTTAATGTTACTTTTAACCAGTATAAAGCATTCCATACAAATTGGGACTATAACTGAACAGACAAAAAGAAATTTCTTTAAGTTCATTTATGCTAAATTAAATTGCATGATATAGACATGAATACAATCAAAAAGGACCTCAAAATAAGAGTGAGAAATTTCCAACTTACAGAAACATATTGAGGACCAAATTTATGCCATTTCAGAATTAGTAAATAAATCAGAAGCAGTGAGGTACAGAACATAAGCAAATACTTACAGAAAGGAAAGATTTGGGGTGTTTTTGTTTTTTTGTTTTTTTTGGTAAGATTTTTGATAAGCAAAGGAAAGAGTACAGAAAAATAAAATAATAGGAGAAAACTGAATAAAGATAAAGACAATAAAGTACGAGGAAGTTTGGCATTCTGATGGATAGAATACAAAATAAAAGAAATAATATTATATTTCATCATATTAATAAAAAATCTTGATAAAGAAAAATAAATAATCAGGCTGTTTGTTTTTTTACTGTTGAATTTAGAGAGTTTCTAAAATTTATTCTGGATACAAGTTCTTTGTCAGATAGGTGATTTGCAAATATTTTCTCCCAATGTGGATTTTTTTTCATTCTTTGACAGGGTCTTAATTTTAATGAAATCTAATTTATCTTTTATTTTTTCTTTTATGAAATTTGCCTTTCATGTCAGTCAAAGAACTCTTCTTCTGACCCTAGGTTACAAAGATTTTCTCCTGTGTTTTCTTTTAAAAGTTTTAGTTTTGGGGCGCCTGGGTGGCTCAGTGGGTTAAGCCTCCAACTTTGGCTTCCGTCATGATCTCACAGTTTGTGAGTTTGAGCCCCGTGTCAGACTCTGTGCTGACAGCTCAGAGCCTGGAGCCTACTTCAGATTCTGTGTCTTCCTTTCTGTCTGTCCCTCCCCACTCATGCTTTCTCCCTTTCTCTCTCTCTCTCTCTCTCTCTCCCTCCCTCAAGAAATTAAAAAAAAATGGTGTTTTAAAAATAAATAAAGTTTTAGTTTCATGTATTACATTAGTTCTAGAATCCATTTTGAGTTAATTTTGTATACAGTGTGAGGTGTAGATTCAGTTTTATTCCTTTATTTTTTTCCCCATGAAGTTTTTTTGTTTTTTTTGTTTTTGTTTTTTTTTGTCCAGTGTTGTTACATTTTCATTTATTTAAAACTCTATCTTTTCAATCCACTGGATTGCTATTGTACCTTTGTCAAAAATCAGTTACCTATGATTGTATGTATCTACTTCTGGATTCTCTGTTCTGCTTCATTGATCTATTTACCCACTCAACAACACACAAGCTTGATTACTAGAGCTATATAAATATAAAAATCAGGCAGCAGGAGACCTTCAACTTGATTCGTCTTCAAAATTGTTTTGGTTATCCTAATTTCCTTGCCCTCTCATATAATTTTAGAAACTGCTTACCTATATCTAGATAGATTTCCACTGGAATTTTGGTAGGAATCAAAACATATCAATTAGGGTAGAACTAAGGTCTTGATCGGAAGAGTCAATATGGTTAAGATATCAGTTCTCCCCAAACTGATATAGATTCATGCACTCTGCATTAAAATCCTAGTAGTTTCTGTTTGTGCTTTTTAGGTAATTGACGAACCGACTCTAATATTTTTTGGAAAGGTGAAGAAAGAATAGCCAAAATGATTTTGAGAAAGAACAAAGTTGGGGGAGTACTTGACTTCTAAAGTTACTATAGTCTTACTGTCTTATAACGTTACCATAATCAAGATAGTGTAGTATTAGAGAAAGGATAGGCACACATATTGAGAAACATAATACAAAATTGAAAAGTAAATGCAAATGCATATGGGCAACTAATTTTTATGGGCAAAAATTCAAGGGAGAATGGGCAATCTTTTTCAAGAAATTGTACTGGAAATACTGGGCTTCCATTTTCAAACAAATGAAACATGACTCATGACATACACCATCTATAAGAATTACTTGAACTGAATTATAAATCTAAATATTAAATCTAAAGCTCTAAAACTCCTAGAAGAACCCATAGGGAGACATCTTTGTGACTTTGGATTAGGCAAAGGTATCTTAAGACACAAAATGAAGACTTTAAAAGAAAAAATAATAATTTAAAAGCCATAAAAATTCAAAAACTTCTGTTCTTAAGACACAGATGAGAAAGTGAAAAGACAAATCAAATACAAGGATAAAATAGTTGCAAAATATTTATCTGATAAAGGACTGGTATCTAGAATGTAGAAAGAATTTCCATAGCTCAATATAAAAGAAATGGACAAAAAATGTGAATAGACATCTCACTAAAAATAGAATCATTGTATAAAAATATGGCCATATGTTCTACATGGTTACTCATCAGGGGAATACAAAACAAAACCATAATTGGATGTAATTACATATATATTAGAAGGAATAAGAAACAAATAAGCACTTAAAATGTAATAATACCAAGTGCTGATGAGAACACAGAAGTGGGACTCATACATTATTGGTAGTGTAGCCGTTTTGAAAGAAAGTTTGGCAGGTTCTAATAAAGTTAAGCACATATTTACAATACAATAAAAGCGATCTTATACCTGTGTATTTACTTAGTGAGTGAAAACATAAGTCCAAGAAAAAATTTTAAGTGGATTTTTATAGGAATCTTTCATTATTACTCTAAACTAAAAATAACCTAATGCTCATTGGTAAATGGATAAAATTATTGTTTTATGTTCATGCAATAGAATACTACCTAGTGATAAAAACAAATTAATTCCTGATCCATGTAAACCCTTCCATGAATTTCAAGCATATTATGCTAAGAGAAAGATGCTATGATTAAAAGCTACAATGAGTTAATTTAATTTATATAGAGGACTATATTTCTAAAGAGATCTTAGATTACTAATAGTTCTGTCAGTGCTTGCTTGATAAAATTCTTGATAAAAGCCACTTTCAGTTTTGAGATGTGATTCATCAACATATAATATTAGGTTAGGGGTCTTAATGGGAGTCCCTAATAAATCCAAATGAGGTATGGAAAATTTCCTAACTGAAGTAAGACAATTATAATATTCCTCCTTCAAGATTCAGAATGTTGCAGTGCTGAATAGTAATGTGAAAGGGGGAGAGGAAGAGAATCTCATAAGAAGGTGATTAATTGTCTGAAAGTATTGTGTGTTCCCAGTGAGTAGTAATGTTTGTACCTCATGAGAAACCATGAGGTCAAGTGTGGAGCCTGAAACTAACTCAGCAGGAGCATCAACAAGTTTTGCAGTAGCAACCATTGCCAGAAAACAAGGGGCTACACCTTGGCAACCAGGTCGAGGCTGAGGCTACAGAAAGCAAAGGGTTTTTGGTGGTTCCATGAAATTGAGTTAAACCCCAAGGTCCTATCTAGATCACTCATGAACAAATTGGTGAAATGGTTTCTTGTACTTAGGATTTCATACAGAAAGAGGCTACTGAAGAGACTTCTTCAAATTACAAAAGGCCTGCTTGAGCTCCCCAAGTGGAGGTTCTTTTACTGAGGACTTAGTCAATTCATAAAAAGGCATTGCAATCTTAGAAATCTTTGTCACTATTGTTTATCAGATTCACTTAAAGCTATAAGTACTCTCAACTGGCATTTTGTGAGGGATCTAGGATAAATCTGGGTACTCTTTATTAGGAAAGAATGTTTCTCCCTCAGTGGATAAGCCTTGCCCTATATAATGGTTTGTGATTTGGAAAAATTGTAATTTACCTTTTGAAACTTTCTGGTGCTTTTATATTAGACTGAGAACAAATAAATGGGAACTCTGTATAAGCTCCCTTGCTCTCTAAACAAAGTAGGAGACCATCTACATAAAACATCACAACTGGACCACAAGGGACATTTAGATCTTTTAGGTCTTGTGGCAGGCCTGAAGAATATAGAAGGAGGTTTCAGTGAACCTATGGGATACAACTATCTAGGTACATTGTTGTCCTCAAGGTGAAGGTAAAAGGTACTTAGTCTCTTGATCTACAGACACACTTAATGAGGTAGAACAAAGATCTACTATAGGAAAACAAGTGAATTCAGGATGAATTGATGACAGCACGGTATTTGGGTTAGAAACTACCAGAAAATGCGGGATAATATTTTGGTTTATGACCCTAAGGTCTTGAACAAATCAGTGTCCTCATTCATTTTTTTTTTCCTGACAGGAAAACAAAGGCTATTGCAGGATATTAGAAGACCTTTGGTTAGGACTTTAAACTACATGCTCTAGCCCTTTGTTTTCTTCTGTTTCGAGAGATATTGGGGAAGTTTGAGTAGGGTAACTCTGAAATTTTATAGGTTTTAAATGATCTTTTCTATGTCAGGGGAATTTTTGGCCCATGGAATGTCAGGTATATGGTTAGTATCCTTATCTGGGGGTATGTATCAAATACAATGAAGTAGGCAAAGGTATATTCAAAGCGGACCTACTTGATCATGAACAAAGGAGTCCTACGGAAACTCAAGTAATAGTTCCTTCAGTGTGCATTTAAGATTCAATTCCATTTGCAAAGTAAATATGTCTCTATTGAATTTGCAGGGGTGGTATCACAAAACAGGTGGGGACAGTTTCCAGCCAAGAGCCCAAGGATTAGAGTTAAGGGCTAGAAGGTAGTGAAAAGCTATGGTTTATTTGCTATACCTACCATCTCTCTAGTATGTTTATTCTGAGACAGAGTTTGAGCAGATTTTGTAGTGTTTAGTGTAGAAAGAAGAGCACCTGTATCTACCAAGAATTGGTGAGGATAACAGTCTAGATTTATAGTGAATTCACTTTTAACGTATAAGACGAAAGCAAGCTATTGGGTGAGTTTTCCTTTCTGGGATATCCTTGCTGATTTGAATTGAAGGGTTTTTCTTTGTCTTTGTTATTCTTTTGTAAGAATTGGACATTTTATCTCTGGTGTCTCATATTTATAATATTCACCAGTGTTCTTGTCAGTGGATGGTTGGTTGTAAAGTGGGCCATATAGCTGTTTGATCAGTAGGGCCACAGTTTATTTGAAGACACTTCTCGTTTTTCTCTAAAGCCCTTTCAAAATGTTCTGCAAGTGTTTCAGTCAAGATAAAGAAGCTATTTCCCCTTCTAATTTCTGTTTATCAAGGAAGTGTGCCATTTGGGGAATAATTCCATTGACAAAATGAGATAAAGAGCTGCTGCCACATCAGCTCTTTCCTTAACTCTCAAATGTCGTCAAAAACTATTTTCCAGTTAATCCCCCAAATTTCCTGTAGTTTCATCTTGTCTCTGTTATCAACTACTTTAATCAAATTTTTGAATCAATTAGGCCATTTGAATTATGCCCAATGAATTTTTTATTAGAAATGGTATGGCTTTTAAGACCTTTGCCTTAATTTGAAAGCCTTCTGTTGTGTGTGTGGTCACAGGGATCCCCAAGACCCCTTTTTTGCATCAGTTCCATCAGCTTTTGCCATCCAACAATTAGTCTCTGAAGTTCTGACCAATATGTGTATGAGGTGATGTAAGTCATGAAAACTTGAGTCATAGGCATATCTCCAAATTCAAAAATTTTCTATGAATTTTGCTGGTCTTGTTTGGGTTTAGGGACATCTTAAATTATAACTCATAATTCAACTCAAGTCCTTTAGGGAAGATTTAAATTCAATAGTTGCCTGCATATTTTGCTCATGAGAGGGATGGTTCTTTGGAGGCACTGGTTATTTTGGGGTTTGGGGGAAAAAGGTAAGGAGTCTGAAAAAGAGAAAAGGAAGGAGACAACAAAGGATCAGAAGAAGAGATATCAGAAAGAGCTTAAGAAATATTCTTTTTTTTCTAAGGCGTCTGAAATGAGCCATGTTGTTCAAATGTTCTTCAGAGTTGTCACTGAAAGCCCAAATAATTTTTGGTGAATTTATGTCATTTAGGAAGACGGGCATAAGAACTCGGATGGTGATGAGCATATATATCAGAAGCAGAGTTTTTTTTTCTTCCTGGAAGAGAAAGGTTTTAGACTCAGATGACCCCACAAGCTGGGAGTGACCAGTAGAAATATTCTTGTGTGCTTCTCAAGACCCCAAACACAATTGGCCTCCTCTGTATGCAAACCTGAAAATCTGTGCCTTTTGGCAGGTGGAAAACCAGAAAGATTGCTCTCTGTGGAGAAAAGTTGAGCTCTGGGACACAAAGTCTAGAAGAAGGAAAACCTTTCTGGTTTAATTGGTGACCCAAAGAAAAACTTGTGCAGGTGGATTTTAGTTTGGTGAGAACTGCAAACTCATTGGTCTGTGAGGCCAGCTTGAATAATAAGACTTGTATGGTCTTTGCGTGTGTTCTGTTTTATGATTTCCATCTTCTGACAAACGACACTTTAGACCAGACAACATAAAACAGTAACACAAAAGATGCCACAAAAATAAAAAAGATGAAAAGCAAAGGCCCACTTCCACCAAAGATGCCAAGCAAATGGAAGGCAATAACAAAACCCAGATATCAAACAGAATAAATAGCCAAGGAACTCAAAGCGAAGAAACCTCGGTACTACCTTGCAATGTCAGCATGGACTCAATGAGCCTCAAATAGCAAGACACAAGGCCTCTATACGTACCCTACCTGGTCGAAGGGTGTGTGTGGTCTAATGCCACAGTGTTTTGACAGGCCCTCCAGGAAAACTCTGGAAATAAATGAGGCCAGCCAAATGAGAACAAGTAAAGCCTCTTAGTTCAGACCTTGCTGTGGCAAGGGAGTCAGCCATCAGGAAATGGAGAGGAGACAGGCAGGAAAGTTGCAGATCTGTGTAGTAAGAAAAAAAAAGAAATTTAGGGTATGCTCTGATTGCAGACTTTGGTATTCAGAAGCTGCGAGGTCAGCTAACTAGTAGCTAGAATCTTATGTCATGGGTTAAGGGAGACTATCCGGCTTTCTCTAGTTGGCCCAAAGTTAAAAGCAGAGGAAAAACTGGGGAAGCTTGTAGTTACTAATCAAGTTCTGGCTGTTCTGGACTGATTGCTACAAAGGTTGTGGTTTGGCTTCCTGAACTGTTTGTTGCAGATTATGGGGCAGAATTCTATTTTTATATATTGTGTGGCTGTTATTTGTATATTCTGTTTCTCAAGTGCTTGCCATGGGCTGGACGTGGGGAAAGATGTTGACTACAAAGGGGCGGGAGGGAATTTCCCATATCTTTGTGCTGGTAGTTGCCACATATATGCAATTGTTAAAATCATAAACTAGTACTCCTAAATAGAACGAATTATATTTTATGTAAGTTGTAGCTCAGTAAACTTGACTTAGAAAAATCAAATTAAACATATTTGTTTATGATTTTCTCTAGCGAAGTTTAACTGCACTTCTGTGAGTATAGAAGTACATAATGCCTTCCAATTTTAGTGTGAGCAAAATGGAAGGAGAGGCAGTCAGGAACTGAAAGAATTTGCAAAGGGAGTATGATACAACACAAAAATCAAGGGATTCAAAGAGGAAAGTAAATTCAGGAAGTGACTGATGCGGGGTATAAAAGTGGTAAGTTGGGGCACCTGAGTGGCTCAGCCAATTGAGCATCTGACTTCGGCTCAGGTCATGATCTCACGGTTCGTGGGTTGGAGCCCCTCGTCTGGCTCTGTGCTGACAGCTCAGAGCCTGGAGCCTGTTTCAGATTTTGTGTCTCTCTCTCTCTGTGTCCCTCCCCCACTCACGCTCTGTCTCCCTCTGTCTCAAAAATAAATAAACATTAAAAAAATGAAAATAAATTACATTAAAAGTGGTAAGTAAATTCAAGGACCATCAATTAAATTAAGTAAGCCAGTGAACTAGAAAGAAAGTCAGTGGTAGTCAGGTAGACGTTTGGAACTATGATTCCATAGATGGTATAGTTTTCACTAGTGACTAATTCCAGGTTTGGCTACAGAATAGTTTAAGAAAAGTAAATGAAAATAAGAAGTCTGAGCAACTGATCAATCATGGAGAGGGATGGATCATCCGTGGGGTGGTCGGTACATTGTGAATGACATGGTCATTTCAGAGACACAGAATCCTTTTGCTAAAGTTATTAATAAATGAGGGAGGCTTTTCTCAAGATTGGTCATGGTCAGAAACAGATTCGCTGTGGAAATAAAATGATAGAAGGTAATGAGATCAGATTGCACAAACCTGAAAGGAAAATTGTTTTTTCACCTTATTTTATAAATGAGAGGGGTAGAACTTTGGAATAGAAGTTGCATTTATTGGAATACATATATGGTAGTGCACGCAATGTACCACTATAAACATTGCACCTTTATTACACATATTGGAGTGTGTGCAGGGAACAGAATTGATTTACTGCTCAATCCTGAGCGTTTGAGAATTGGACGCCTCCCCTGGAGAACATACTAGGGATACACTGTCTTTAGGAGGTAGTCAAATTTTAGTTGAGGAAAGAAACTATAGTCTGGGAAGATTGAGAGCATGTGGGAACTATTGGAAAGAGCTAGGAAACATTCCTGAGCTTCAACGGCCTTTGTGCATCATTCTTGAGGCCGGTTCTGTCATTCTTCATGATGTGGTGCCTTCTTCCCACCTAGAATCTATACCTCTCATGTGTTATTCCTGGCTGTCTTGGCTGTTTTATAACTCATTTTAATCTAGCACACTCAATTCATCCCCCCTCCTTCTGCCACCAAAGACATGGGCCTAACCATTTAACGGGAGAAAGAGGGACTAGAAGGGAGAGAGGGAGGAAGTAGTGAGAAAAGCATGGAACAAATATTTTATTTTATTCATTTATTTATTTAGTTATTTATTTATTTAATTTGTTTATTTATAAATTTTTATTTATTTTATTTATCTTTTTAAAATATTTTATTTATTTAAATATTTTTAATGTTTGCTTATTTTTGTAATGTTTACTTATTTTTTTAATGTTTATTTATTTTTGAGACGGGATGTCAGAGAGGGAGGGAGACACAGAATCAGAAGCAGGTTCCAGGCTCTGAGCTGTCTGCACAGAGTTCGACGTGGGGCTTGAACCCACAAACTGTGAGATCATGACCTGAGCTGAAGTTGGATGCTTAACCAGCTGTGCCACCCCTTTATCTCTCATTTCAGATGACCATATTTTTTTCCCTTGTCTTGTACTTGACTTTTGTTCTATGATTTTTCAATCAGGCGGTGGAACTATTGGTAGCTTCTTTTCTTATACCCATTCAGGCATATTGGATGTACATGTTGTTGTTATGCAAAATATGCTAAAATCTACCAATAACACATCATAAAATATTTAAATATGATGCTTAATTGTTTATTTCTGCCCTCTCAAGAAGATGAAAACATTGACATGGGTCCTGCATTTTTTTATAATAAAATCATGAATTACTCTTCAGGAAATTTTTTTTTCTGTTTTTAGTTTTTAGAGATTTAGACTTCTCTAATAGCTGAAATACTTCTGAGCCAGTATTTGTGTCCTCTTCCCTTTTCCTCAAGATCCAGAATGCTAATGCCAAAGTAAATTTTGAATAGGTAAAACAAGGATTAGAAAATACTAACAGAAGCTATATCTAGCTGCTTAGATGACTAGGGATATTATAGCAATTTGGGGCTTACTCATTCTACATACATGACCTTTGCAATGCGACAGTAAAATTCTCAATAACACAGTAGCTTATTAGTACACTAATAAGCAGAGAGGTGGAAATCTTCTGATATGGATGAATGTGTATATTTTCAATATTCAGGGTATTAGGAGAGCTTTTCTTCTAGTCTCTGGAAATACAGCTTTCCATATCTTAAATTAATTATATTTCTGGCTTTCCTGAGAGCAATGATAATTTATGGTAGACAAATAAACGTTGCTTTAACTCGCCTCAGCTACCCTGACAAAAGAGCAGTCAAACTCACGTTTTCTGTTACTTTCCATGTGCCTGGGCCCATAATTGATTTCTATGAAAATTATTGTTACAATACTGTACCATGGCTTTATTACTGATTTTTCAACCAAAAAGAAGAAACGAAAGCGAGAAAAAATAAAGGGAACAAATAAAGAAGGAAAGAAAACAGTTGGAATATGTAAGCAAGCTTATGCCTTTCTTAATATTATTTCCATTCCTAAGCTTTTCTGTGATGGATTGCCAATGGAACATAATGAAATTGAGTGATTGATAGTCGATTCAAATAATATAGTCTATGTTAAAAAGGACTTATCAAAATGAAATTGATCATTGCTGATCAACGCAGCTGAAGCAAAAGTAAAATATCAGCCCTACTGATTCCTTTTTTTGGGTTAGGATGAATAAAAACAAAAACACAAGTATGATTCTTATATAAACATACTCTCATATATGTACTTGAAAGTAATTTATTTGGTACTATCATATTTTTCATCCTTAGATATATTCCAAATACGATGACAAACAAGTGAACTGAGGTGTACTTTATTATTCATACAAAATAATGATTAAAAACACAAGATGATAAAAAGAGCCATATGGGGCTATACTTTTGCTCCAAAGCTATAGATTATTCTGACAGTAAAGTGCAGAAAAGTTATCTGGGGTGATAGAGGTGTTTTTTTTACACATCTTTTTAAAAGTTTGACTCCACTATAATTAACATATAGTGTTATATTAGTTTTAGGTGTACAATATAGTGATTCAACAATCTTATATATTACTCATATGACAAGTGTAGTCTTCATACCCTTCTCCTGTTTCTCCTTTCCTCCTGCCCATCTACCCCCTAGCAATAACCAGTTTTTTCTCTATATTTAAAAGTCTTTTTTCTTGTTTGTCTCTTCTTTCTTTCTTTGTTTTAGTTTTGAAATTCCATGTATTCATGAAATTATAAGGTATTTGTCTTTCTCTGACTGACTTATTTCATTTAGAATGTGAACCTCTAGATCCATCCTTGTTATGGCAAGATTTCATTCTTTTTTATGGCTAAATAATATTCTTCTTTATCCATTCGTCTACTGACGGACACTTAGGTTGTTCCCACCATTTGACTGTTGAAAATAACGCTGCAATAAACATAGGGGTGCACGTACCTTTTGGAATTACTGTTTTAGCATGCTTTGGGTCAGTACCCAGTAGTGCAATTACTGGATCATATGGTAATTCTATTCTTACATTTTTGAAGAACCTCCATGTTATTTTCCATAGTGGCTGCACCAGTTTATATTCCCACCAACTGTGCAGGAGTGTTCCTTTATTTTTCATATCTTCGCCAACACTTGTCATTTCTTGTGTTTTTGATTTTAGCCATTCTCACTGGTGTGAGGTGGTTTTGATTTTCATTTCCCTGATGATGAGTGAAGTTGAGCATCTTTTCATGTGTCTGTTGGCCATCCATATGTCGTTGAAAAAAAATGTCTGTAAATGTCTTCTGTCCATTTTTTAATTGGATTATTTGTAAGGTTTTTTAGTGTTGACTCGTAGAAGTTCTGTATATATTTTTAAAAAAATTTTTAATGTTTATTTATTTTTGAGACAGAGAGAGACAGAGCATGAATGGGGGAGGGGCAGAGAGAGAGGGAGACACAGAATCGGAAGCAGGCTCTAGGCTCTGAGCTGTCAGCACAGAGCCCAACGCGGGGCTCAAACTCACGGACTGCGAGATCATGACCTGAGCTGAAGTCGGATGCTTAACCGACTGAGCCACCCAGGCGCCCCTGTATATATTTTTTATATTAATCCTTCATTGGATATGCCATTTGCAAATATCTTCTCCCATTCCATAGGTCATCTTGTTGTTTTCTTGATGTTTTTCACTGCTGTGCAAAAGCTTTCAATTTTGATTCTGTCCCAATAATTTATTTTTTCTTTTGTTTCCCTTGCCTCAGAGACGTATCCAGAAAAACGTTGCTATGGCTAATGTCAGATAAATGACTGCCTGTGCTATCTTCTAGGATTTTTATGGTTTCAGGTCTCACATTTAGATTTTTTTTTACCCTTTATTTTTTTTTATTAATATGACATTTATTGTCAAATTGGTTTCCATACAACACCCAGTGCTAATCCCAACAGGTGCCCTCCTCAATGCCCATCACCCATCCTCCCCTCCCTCCCTCCCTCCCCCCCATCAACCCTCAGTTTATTCTCAGTTTTTAAGGGTCTCTTATGGTTTGCCTCCCTCTCCAACTTTTTTTTCCTTCCCCTCCACCATGGTCTTCTGTTAAGTTTCTCAGGATCCACATAAGCGTGAAAACATATGGTATCTGTCTTTCTCTGTATGACTTATTTCACTTAGCATAACACTCTCCAGTTCCATCCATGTTGCTACAAAACGCCATATTTCATTCTTTCTCATTGCCAAGTAGTATTCCGTTGTGTATATAAGCCACAATTTCTTTAGCCATTCATCAGTTGATGGACATTTAGGCTCTTTCCATAATTTGGCTATTGTTGAAAGTGCTGCTATAAACATTGGGGTACAAGTGCCCCTAGGCATCAGCACTCCTGTATCCCTTGGGTAAATTCCTAGCAGTGCTATTGCTGGGTCATAGGGTAGATCTATTTTTTAATTTTTTGAGGAACCTCTGCACTGTTTTCCAGAGTGGCTGCACCAATTTGCATTCCCACCAACAGTGCAAGAGGATTCCGTTTCTCCACATCCTCGCCAGGATCTATAGTCTCCTGATTTGTTCATTTTAGCCACTCTGACTGGCGTGAGGTGATATCTCAGTTTTGATTTGTATTTCCCTGATGAGGAGTGACGTTGAGCATCTTTTCATGTGGCTGTTGGCCATCTGGATGTCTTCTTTAGAGAAGTATCTATTCATGTTTACTGCCCATTTCTTCACTGGATTATTTGTTTTTCGGGTGTGGAGTTTGGTGAGTTCTTTATAGATTTTGGATACTAGCCCTTTGTATCATACTCTGGTTTCTCTTCAGATCGTATAAATCTTTTGCCTTTCACATTTAGGTCTTTAATCCATTTTGAGTTCATTTTTGTATATAGTGTAAAAAAGTGGTCCAGTTTCATTCATTTGTATGTAGCTGTCCAGTTTTTTCCAATACCCTATGTTGAAGAGATATCTATCATAACAATTTGAAGATTTAAGGTAGCTCTTAACTAAATATTTAAGTTCTCAGAAGAAAACAATGACTTTGTTATCTAGTATTGGTATATGTCAGGTAACTGAAAGCTGTAGTGAAATACTAGCAGCCAATGAATAGTCTAGTCTGGGAAGCAAAACCTATAAAATAAATATTTCAAAAGTTGTGCTTACACAATAAAAGTACCACATTCATGAAATCACAAAACTGTACATAATGCAAAATGAATATTATTATATTAAAAATAAAATTCATCAAATGTAGGATAAACTATTTCCTTTTGAGATTTAATCCTTTAAGAAACAGTCTAAATAAGTTGGTTTCCTATTGTCAGATTTTGTCAGTACTGTGCCAAGTTCTCAGTCAGTCCCCTCAAAATATTAATGCCCTTTTAATTGAAGTAGTTTAGATATGTACAATTTCTAAATTAAATTCAGATTTGCTCTGCTTGGATTATTCTCTCATGTAGATACTATCATTTTGCTACCAAAATATAATAGAATACACTTTCCATAATTTTGCTCAGATTATCTATTCAGGAATTGCAACATTGAGTGAAATCTAATGTCAACAAATGCCTTAAAGAAAACCAACATCAAATATATTATTCTATTCATAATTTTCTGGCAATATCCAATCACTCCTGTCTTCTCAATCCCTGATGCTCTAGCCCCAGAATTTTTTTTAAAAAAATTTTAATGTTTATTTATTTTTGAGAGAGAGAGTGTGAGTGGGGGAGGAGCAGAGAGAGAGGGAGACACAGAATCCAAAGCAGGCTCTGAGCTGTCAGCACAGAGCCTGACGCGGGGCTCGAACTCACAGACTGTGAGATCATGACCTGAGCTGAAGTTGGATGCTCAACCGACTGAGCCACCCAGTTATCCCTCACCCTTTTCTCTCTTATTTCATTCAACATAGGGTGCTCTTCCCCTCATTGGCCTTTTCCCCACATTTGCAAATCTCCATTCCAAACTCCTTCATGTTATTAGAACTCACACTGAATTACAAAAATAATTCAAAAATTACAAAAATTACAAAAATAGAGCGATTCCTTCACCTCCTTGTCTTCATTCCCAAAAACACGTCTAAAACAAGTAACACATTTTTCCTTAAAGCTCAAATACCCCTAGGTGATGGTTCGCCAGAATTGGCTTCTACTTGGCTCTACTTTATTACTTATCTTTTCAGTTTCTCCTCTGTTGAACTGTTAAATATAGTTGTGATATTCTATTTCCACTCTTGTTTTCTATTAACCCATATTTACTGCTTACTTTAGCACCTGCTTTCCACCTTCCATAAATACTTTGAATAGCATGTCCTCTTTAACAATCATAGTGAACACTATTTAACCTTACGTTAATTAGCTAAAAGATCTTTCAACCTTCTCTGCTCTAGAATAAGGGTATAAAAACTACAGTCCACGGGCCAAATATGGCATCCTTCTTGTTTTTGTAAATAAAGTTTTAATGGAATCTAGCCATATCCACTTGGTCGCATGTTGTTCTGTGGCTTTACCTGAAGGCAAAGTGAGAGGTTTGCAAGAGAGACCACAAAGTCAAACATACTTACTAGTTCCCCTTTACAGAAGTTTGTAGATCCCTTTTCTAGAATTCCTCAGAATCCGATGAGCACATTGGCTTTACAGCCATCTTTTGGATGAAACCTACTGAGGCCCTAATCTAGCCATATCTTATCTGGGCGATACCAATAGCCTCCTGAGTGGCATTCTTTTATCTCTCACTAAAATCCATTTTTCTATATAGTATCAGTGTGACCCTTATACACTTTTTCTAAGGTCAGTTGTGGTTAAAATTCCCCCTTTAAAAAGGACTTTTACAGTTTTCCATTAAATACAAATTAAACCTTAACCGTGATGTACAACACCATTTTCAACATATATCACCCTATATTTCCAGACACAGGTTTCAATTAGTCTTTCCTCTATCAATTGTCTGCAATACTCTGGCCCTCCTGACTATTTACTATTCTCTCAATAAGCCATGGACCTCACACCTCTCTGCCTTTGTTAATGCCACTTTCTGTCTGAAATATACTTCCTATGATATCCACCTGTTCAGTTAAAATGTGACTTTTATTCTTTGTTGTGTTTGCTCTGGAATCTAGCGCGCCGAAAGTGATGGAAAGCTTCTGAGAGTAGCAGCAAAAAATTATTTTTTAACTTAAAATCCTCCAATCAGTGAGTGGAAGTCTATAATCCCTCAGTTAATGTCTAACAGACACATGAAAAGATGCTCAACATCACTGATCATCAGGGAAATACAGATCAAAACCACAATGAGATACTACCTCACACCTGTTGGAATGGCTAAAATCAATAACTCAGGCAACAACAGATGTTAGCAAGGATGCGGAGAAAGGGGAACTCTTTTTGCATTGTTGGTGGGAATAAAAACTGGTGCAGCCACTCTGGAAAACAGTATGAAGGTTCCTCAAAAAATCAAAAATAGAACTACCCTACGACCCAGCAATTGCACTACTAGGTTTTTATCCAAAGGACACAAAAATGCTGATTCAAAGTGGCACATGCACCCTGATGTTTATAGCATCATTATCGACAGTAGCCAAAATATGGATAGAGCCCAAATGTCCTTCGACCAATGAATGGTTAAAGAAGATGTGGTATTTATATACAATAGAATATTACTCAGCGATCCAAAAGAACAAAATCTTGCCTTTAGCAACGTGGGGGAACTAGAGTATGTTATGTTAAGCAAAATAAGTCAGAGAGAGACAAATATATGATTTCACTCATGTGGAATTTAAGAAACAAAACAGATGATCATAGGGGAAGGGAAGCAAAACCAAGATAAAAACAGAAAAGAAGGCAAACCATAAGAGACAAATAAGAGAACAAACTGAGGGTTGCGGGTGAGGTGTTCGGTGGGGGGATGGGATAAATGGGAGAAGGGCATGAAGGAGGGCACTTGTTGGGATGAGCACTGGGTGTTACATGTAAGTGATGAATCACTAAATTCTAGTCCTGAAATCATTATTGCACTATATGTTAACTAACTCGGATTTAAGGAAAAAAAATCCCTCAGTTAATGTTTGCTGAAGTGAATATATTAGAAATAATTTGAATTAAATATATAAGGTAACATTATAAGTGCAAATTTTAAGGCTGTTATATACCCATTTATATAGCTTGTATAAAACTCACTGATAATAAAAGTTTTGATTGCATTTTTCCCTCAGTGGCTCCACGGCAGAGTAGTAGGGACTGTGATTTCTGAGCTCTTTTTCTCTTATCAACTGGCCATTAAAAAGACTAATTTTTTCTTGCTGTTTCTAAATCCATGCCCTCAATTGAATTGAATTACAAAAAATCCCAATTTTCTTTCTGAGAATCTCAATTTTTTTGTATTTAGTAAAATGCTCCCATCAATCTTTGCCAGAGAGAGAATTTCACATGTAAAGAAAAAGGAGACAACTGTGTAACATTGGAAAGTAATAGCAGAAAACAGATGTGACATTCTAGTTGTCTCATGGAAAGGTTTTCGAAAAATTTTATGACTAAGAGATAATAATGCCCTTGGTAATATTGCCTTCAAATGTAGAGCTGTCATCAGATCAAAGTTGACTACAAATGCATTCAGAGAGCTAGGGGATTTAATTATATTCAAGAATGATGTACTTTCAGGATTTGTAATTGTAAATACATTATAAATTATGTACAGGCAAAAAGAAAAAACACACAGTTATATAAATATGAAGTTATTAATACAAAATCCTTTTATATTTCTCCCTTTCTATTTGTCCTGTAACGTTGACAGATTTCCTTAAAGTCTATCATTTCTTGTCTTTACTCTGTAATTGCCGAAGACATATATGAGGCAATTGACTAGACTTAAAAAGAGGACCTAAAATTATGAAAAAGGGGAAAACTAATCGGCAATGATGGGCACTGAGATGTTAACCTAATATCTTATTTTTGTCATACCTTGAGTGTTCATCGTCTGTAATAGGTATTTTCCCATGTGATTCAGAACATTATTATGTGATCAAAATTTCTCTAAACTCCGAGCTAAAAGCACCTAGCCATTTGATGTCAGAGTTAAAACTAGTATTTTACTATTCTTCTATTATCTTTCCCTATTCAGTAGAATTTAATAACAACAACAAATGTCACAATAAATATTGTACCAAGTAAAATACCATATATTTTGTCTGAAAAATTTTCAAGGATTTCTATAATAATTAAGACAACATATATAATGTAGCAAATAGGCAAATTAACCCATGGAAACACATCTTTCTCAAATATCAGTAAATTATTTTTCTATTTTACACTTCTATTGTTTTATCTTAATTACATTTGATGTCTTTGACCTGCATCTAAAATAAGGAAAGAAAACTTCTGGTCTGTTTGCAAATGCCAGTTGACAAAACACTAAGTATCAATCTTCTAAATATGGTATTAAATGGATCACGATTACTCAAACTGAATTTTGCTTGTTATGTCTAAATGTCAGGGAAAAAGATTTTTGCCTTCTCATTTGTCCAATGTCCCTTGGCTGTGATTATTTAACCTCTGAATGCTCTAGATTGCAATACCAAGGAACACTTAATAACACTTAGAATGAGAGATATATTTGCTATTGTAAGCCCCCAAATTAAAAACCCAGTTGTAGATTAAATGTTCAGCTGTAGATATCATGATTGAAAATGTGAATACATTAATCTTTTAGAAACAATGTTATAAATAATTGTTCACCAAGCTTTCCAAAAATTCATATTTAAGCCCTATGCAAAATGGGGAAATATGCTATAATATTTGTATGCATTTAAGAGAAATTGAATTATAAATGTTAATTGGCTCTGATTCTCTTTCTGAGGGAGAGCAGGCTTCAGGATAAGAGATTGGAGAGTTGGCTGGATACTTTCCGGAGTTTCTGAATATGTATATTTTTAAGATCTTGAGGGGTTTATATCACCTGTTTTTAGTGTGTGTAGTTTAATTTCCAAGCATAACATTTTTCTACTCCCTACAGATATTTCACTTTTTATTTGTAAAACAATTAGACATGAGTTGATAAAATGAATTAAGAAAAGGAAAATAAATCAACGGAATATAGGAAAGATAACATCAATTCAAAGAACAGAGCAATAGAAAAAGGAGTTACAGAGAAGCAAGTAGTTACATTGATTATAGCAAATAGGAGAATTAGAAGACAGGAAAAGGAGAAAGCCATTAACAGAATATCTCAGGGCACATTTGTGAAAGTAATTGCCATTGGTGGAGTTAACCAAACTGAATGAGTGAAACTCTGGACTCTTTGATGATATGCTACTACTGTATATCTTCCTCACGGATAATGTCTCTAACTCTATGCTGAGAAGTGGAAATGATGGGCTAGTTATATCTGTGATCATCCCTAGAGGATCCTATAAAGGGGATATGCAATACGTGCTTGTGGTTTGTATGATGATAGTTGAAACGGTTCCTACTCTTTCTTTCAAAAGGGAAATATATTGACTGTTTATTGTAGTGGACTTCTTAAAAAAGAGGCCTGCAACATGCAGGACATTAATCATGGTAATTGAATAAAATAAAAATCTTAAAAATGTTTATTGTCCCTAAGAATTAATAAGGATACTTAGATAAAATAGAAATATGATCCATTGCTCTTGCCAGATAGCAAAAATGCCACCCTACCTTAACATACATGGCAGTGTTACTTTGCAGCTCTTCCCATCGAGGGGTGGAGTCTCCTTTCCCATCTGGGGCAGTCAGGCTGGCCTTCTGAATGGCCTGTTGACTCTGTTCAATTGTCATGTGGACAATCCCAGATTAGCTTGCTATAGATTGAGAGATTGTGGACAATATAGGTCCCAGAGATGTGAGCGAGCCCAGCCAAGATCAGCAAACCTCTTTCTTGATACAAATGACAGCGTATCGTTCATGAACAAGCAACATTGAGACCGGCTATGCCTGGACCAGAAAAGAGCTGCCAGTTGATCAACTTGGCCTTTTAGGCCCACCGAATTTTTGAAGTGATTTTTAAATGTTAATTGATAAAATGGTAGAGAGGGTGGTTAGGGTTTTCTGTCTTCCTTTCCTCTGAAAAGGTTTTGCTTAACCGGCCACACTATAAAACCAAGGCTTTTGCAGTCAGAAATTAGTCAGAGAGAGGGTTCTCTTTTCTTCATATTCTCACCAACACTTGGCATTGGCCTTTTGGTAATAGCCATTCTAACAGGTGTGAGGTACTGATATCTTTGAGGTTTTGATTTGCATTTCCCTGTTCGTTAGTGTGGTTAAGCATTTCTTCATGGCAATCTGTGTGTCTTCTTTGGAAAAGTGTCTATTGAGATTCTCTGTCCAGTTTTCAAGTTGGATTGCTTGATGTTTTCCTATTGAGCTATAGGAGTCCTTTATACATTTTGGCTATTAACCTATTATCAGATATATGATTTACAAATATTTTCTCCCATTCAGTAGGTTGCCTCTTTCTTTTGGGGATGATTTCTTTTGCTCTGCAGAAGCTTTCCATTTAAGATTTCTGTTTTATTGACTTATAATTTCTACCCTGGAAACTTCTTAGCCAATATTAGGAAAAGGATTTTGTATGCCCATATCTTTTATTATTTAAAATTTTAAGAACTAAAATTTAACTATTACTTCACATAATAGTGGTTAGTATATATGTCCTGATTATCTTTATAACCTTACAAAAATATGCCTGAAAATCAATGATGAACTTTTTTTAACTGAGAAGCAGCTTAGGGCCCAGCTTGGAACACCAATTAACTCAAGACTCAGAGAATTTGTTTCTCCAAAGCCAAAAAGCTGGGGAGGTCAGAATAGAAACTACTTTTCCTGACTTCTGATTCTGGACTCTTCAACAGACCGTCTTACATGGGAATTTCCACACAATAAATTCAGGAAATGACTTTTAAATTTTGATTCACTCAAGACAATTCATAATTAGTTTTCATGAAATATTTTGGAATGCGGTTTTACCTTACAGTGACACACCCACGTCTAGCGCTCACATTTATCCTAAAATCATGTTCATTTGGGGACGCATTAGCCTTGTTTATTTGTTAGTTTTAACTTTTTTGCATTTAACAACTGAAAGTAGATAACCCCAAAAGCCACGGATGCATTATATACCATTAAAACAAGGAAGAAGAAGAACTAAGTATTAATCAGAAAATAAGCTGAGACTAACTACTGGTTTGAATATAAATCAAAGGTTTGCACCTCCTAGTTGCTGAAGCATATAAGGGAATACAATGTGCTCTGTCATCTCATTATTAATTTATGGAAGCGGATTAGGAAAATACAATGCAATGTTTTCTAATATGAACTGCATGCGGTTTTACTTGATGAATCCTTATATATGGGATATTAGACAGTTTATTGGAAAGAAACTTCAATAAAAAATTTAGAAATGATAAGAACCATTTATATTGCTATTTAAAGTACCCCATCAAATGCTTCTTTTCCCTTTCCCCATCTTCTTAGGATAATTAGATCCCGATTTGAGTTAGAACAGTATGCGTTTATTGTACTGATGCTATCACAGCTGATCTGTGTGATATATTATAATTACTTTTTATTTCTTGCAACCTTTTTGTTTCATTTAAAATTAATAATCATGCTTTTTTGTTTCCTTAATTCTCCATGTATTTTTTTTAGCAAACCAACCCCAAATACTCTGCCAATTACTTATATCTCCTCTTTAAATATTCAGATATATAATTATTCAATAATTATCTAAAATATCTAAATTATCTAAAATAAGTCCCCCTCCAAAGTATCGTCATAATAAAAGGCAAAGACATAACATTGTATATTTTGTTTTGTGAAAACAGTTCTAAGTGTAATAAATACGTGTAATCCATGTAACTTTCAGATGACTTTTTTTTCTAGTTTTTAAAAAAAATTTTTTTAAACATTTATTCATTTTTGAGAGGCAGAGAGACAGAGCACAAGCAGGGGAAGGGCAGAGAGAGTGAGACACAGAATCTGAAGTAGGCACCAGGCTCTGAGCTGTCAGCACAGAGCCAGGTGTGGGGCTCGAACCTAAGAACCATGGGATCATGACCTGAGCCGAAGTCAGATGCTTAACCGACTGAGCCACCCAGGTCCCCCCCGCCTTTTTTTTCCAGTTTAACTTTAAGAGGTTAAGGGCTGGTGTTGGAAGCATAGGAAGCTAACCATTAGCATGTTTGTCTTCAATTTTCAATTGTGTCATTTATTTCTTTGGGTAGGAACAGGAAGACCAGTAATTCCAAATGAAGCTATTATGGTTTGGTCCTGAAATACAAGTAGAATTCTGTATTATTTATGTAAATATCTAAATATTAAGAAGGTTGTTGGCAGCTTGACACTTTGTTTTAGAATTCAAAAAATCTAACATAAATATGTGGCCCATGTACTTCTCTACTGGGGTAAGCTAGAAGAATTTTTAGATGCAGGACCAACTCTTTCTCAAGTAACATCACTTAATCTGCTCAAATGCTTACACAGGCACTTTGTCCAGACTCTTCACCATCAAACTTAAAAAAAATATAAGCTTTAGTTTGGGGAATTTTAAACATCAGCATAGTGTAATTATAGATCTTAAGGGAAAAATTCAATGTTCTCTAGATACCTATTCACTCGATAACCTGTTTTACTAGTGTTCATCCAGGGGTGAGGGTCAAAAGAATGTAGGACTTGCCTGTATCCTACACATCATAAATCCCTGTAGAGTTACTGATTTTTCAGTTAAAACCAAAACACTCTTATCCTACTTAAGGGCATGTTTTCTCTGTTGAGATTCCATCTGTAGCATCCAGCTATTATGTGATCTTGTGATAAGAATCTGTAGGTATCATCAGAAGCACTTTTCTACATGTAGTTTTTGCCAATGGACTCAAAGGCTGATGACCAATCAATAAATACTATGAAATGTCATAAGTTGTTACTAGCTCCTCAGTAAGTGGTAAAGTAGCGATTATTATTAGAAATTAACATAACAAACCTACAGTCCTGCCAGGTTTTAGACCAGGAGGTCCAGAATGGCAGTTACAGAAAAGGGAAACTAATAAAAATAACAACAATAATACCCACTTGTGGAAAATTCTGTAAGAATAAAGCCCCAGGTCAAAGGAAAATATTTTAATAATAGGGTAAAAAAGTTCTTTACACCAGCCTTCCGACACCTTGAGTCATGAGTTAAATGCATGAAGCCAGTTGGATAGTGGCTTCCCAATGACAATCTTCTGGTTAATAAACCATAGGAGCAAAAATTGGAGTGAAATTGCTTAGCCAACCATTGATAGAAAATTGCACCTCTATAATTCTGCTTTTTAAATTCATGGCATAAACAGCTTTGCCCCCAAATATCATTTGTTTTTGTACTGAGTGACAAATATAACTCCTCCCACTAAGACACTTTCGAAAATGACATGGTGTTTATAATTGACATATAATAATGTTCACTTTTCCAATAGCTTCTCAGGTGTCTTATTTATCTTTGCTGTTGTTTGTGCTATTTAATTCCGTTTTCATTTTTGATTTTGTGTTTTCTCCCCCTCCCCAGCCACCCAAATACTCACGTCGTCATGGCCCAGTGATGTCAATGAGAGAAGAATTAGGAAATTTCAAGCTCTCTGATCTGTGAGAGGACACTCATTACTCATATAGCTTTGAGGCCCTCACTAATGATACCTCAATTTCCAAGCTTCCCTGGATGATGACAAAGCAAAAATAAAAATAAAAACAAACAAAAAGCAATAGACTCTTCAAGGGAAACGGGAACTGCCATGACAGACAAAACCTGGAACACATCCTGAACATTTTATGCTGCTTAACGGTCTTTTCCTGCAGAATCTCAAAGCAGCATCAGGCTATAACACCCTATAGCCTGCTAAAGGATAAGAGTGTCTGAAGTGAGTTGAAGATACCGAGCATCTGTGTATCCTGTATTGTGCTGACTTATTCCTTCACTCGCATTCATTCCCTTGTTCCCTCTACTTGCATCTGAACACACACAACCTTGCAGCCACTGTGCTGGTAGATAATGCTAGAATAAACATGAATAAAACATATCCTGTTGGCAAGATCTTTCTGTCCTCTAGTAAGGGTAGCACAAACATTTACAACTATTTTGTTAGCCCCTGTTAAATATAGTACTACACTTTCATTAGTTGGTGCCATTTAGGACCCACTATAAGTGTCAATTTTATTTCCATTAAGAAGTATAATTGAGGTGCCATTACGACACAACTATAGGAAGATTCCGCATTGCTGTCAGGATGCGAGAGCGATGGCTATGGCTCGACAGAGAAGATCTCTGTTCTGATGGAGCAGCAAATTTAGTGAATACCATCTAACACGTATGCTTACCCTTGCACAAATGCCATTTGAATACTGACTTGGCCTAGGGCAAACCTCCAAGTAATAGTAATAAAAACCTTCCGGAGGGGGTCCAACCATGTTTGAGTCTTATGGATTATAGAGAACATGGTACATTTCCTTATAGGAAATTATATTTTCTTGTTTTTCAAACAGAATGAAGTTTTCTAGAATATTAATGCCAGGAAGCAAAAAGACAACATCATCACCTTGTCCTCAGTCACCCGATTTAAGTACAATTTTCTCTGTTTTGTGAGACTGGGTAATAAGTGTGTTGTTTATTAATATTTCCCAGAAATTGTGATGTTTTTGTCTATTGGTGACTGTCTTACAGAAAAAATTCAGAATCCTTCGTATATCAGCAGAAATTCACAAGATAAGCACTTGCAAGAGAGATACAGAATGTCTCAAAACTATTTTTTGCTCTTTTCTACCTTTTCTACACACACACACACACACACACACACACACACACACAGAGACTAATTAATTAAGTTTACTTTGTAACTCCCAAAGGACTTAACATTGCTACTTTAATTGAACAAAAACTTTTTCTTATAGCCAAGAGTTGGCTAGCTTTCAGATAGTATGCTATACAAAACTTGTCAGAATAAATTCTTGGAACACTCATAGTAAATGATATAATCATCCCCAGACCACTTTGAGTATGTACTTTAGAAGTCAAGACTGTGCACCGTCAGGTTTGTTTTTTATTGATTGAGACAGTAATTTCTTACCAACATTTGAACACTTAGGAATTTAATGTAAACCTGTATTTTACATAAAAATCTAGATTTCAAAGTTTCCTTGGCAAATCAGAAGACATGCCTACAATGGGCACATATTTTTGTAACATAACAATTGCCTCTGTTTAGTTAGAAGGTTATTTTCCAGTTTGTTTCCACATAACCCTGTTGTGTTGATTCCTAGTCTATTACCACGTGCATTATTTGATATATGGTTGGATTCATTCTTAATTCCTTTTTTTTTGATGTTTCAGGCATTTGGGGTACAGCTATCACTTAGGAAAGTCATAGGATGTCACCAAGAATTTAGATAACGAATGTCTTCATATCTGAATGTTCACATTTTCCAGTGTTCTTTACTTTTCAGACAAAATGTTGATTCGCTGTTTTGAAGTTTGAGGTTTATTGACATACTTTCTCTTTTATACAGACAAGATTCAAACAGAATTTTATAGAACATTCTTCCCAATGTCCTGAGATTCACATGTAGCTTTTAACAATCCCCAAAACTTAATGTTACTAAGAATCTCCTTTCACTGCCAAGAGTTCCATATTTCAAATATATTATTCTGATTTCATTCTTATTTTCTTTACATATGATGACAAAAACCTTCTTTGGGAAGAACTCAGATTTAGTTACTGTCTTGCCAAAGGGGTTTGATGATGAAAAATATTATTTAGGTTGCCTATTCATGTAAAAGTCAGTGCAAGAACAACATCCCCTACATGAAGGTTTCGCTCTGTTTTGCCTTCAGGATTTTGTTGCACAGCATATAAATATGTTGATACATCATCTGATAAAATCAGTTTGTAATCATACAAATTAATAGAATAGATTTATTATTTTTATCAAGTAGTAGAAGCAAGTACCCTCCTGGGAAATAGGACTTATCTCTGAATTAAAGCAATTAAAATTATGCCACTGAACCACACAACCTTAGCCTTGTGGGGTCATTTAGAATTGCTTCTGGTCATATGAAATACATTTTTAATGAGATGCATAGAGAGATGGGAGTACTTAAGGATATAAAGACTCCATGGTAAACATCATTTTGAATTCCTGTTAAAGCCTCTATCACATCAAAAGTAACCCTATGTTTCACTTCTGAGAGAGTTTTACTTCCACTATTGTCTGTCTAGGGCTTTCCAGAGTAGGAGTTTACGGTATTCCAAGGAAAGAACTCATGTTTCCTGATTTACTGTTGATATGAATTTCCATTCTTATATAATTGTGTATGGATGGATTTTAATTTATGAGTTATACATATAAGGTGCCTTGCATACTTAGAATTGTGTATTTATATACTTTTAGGAGTGTGGCTATTGATAAACTTTGAGAAAAAATTTGTAACTTGTCCAACAACTAAGGATGAGTGATATTCCAATTATCCTCTCAGTGTTCTAGACTGTAAAAATATTTAGATTAAGAAATATATGTTGTTGAAAACATTCTGAAAATGGGTACACTGCGTTGTATTTTTCTTAAAGATACTAGAATTTTATATGAACTTAATTTTAGAGATAAAAGTGGTACTTTATAGGGGGGTTACACAAACATTTTATATCCACGCTAGTGTAAAATGTTTTTATATCATAGGGGAAAATGCCAAGTGTACCTTATATTTGTATTGTCATGATATTAATTAAATTGAAGAAATGTCTTGTATTACACAATATCAGAAACGGTTTTCTGGAAATTAGATCACAGAGATCTGAAAAACATGTTAACAAATGAATAATTGCATAGTACATCTATATCTTACTCCTTGGTTTCTTGCCAAGAGATCTTTGGGAAAATGAGTTGTGATGGTTAATTTTATGTGTCAGTTTTCTGGATCAAAGAGTGTCCAAGTGTTTGGCTAAATATTATTTCTGGATGAGCATGTGAGGGTGTTTTCAGATGAAATTAGCATTTTAACTGGTAGATTCCATAGAGCCATTTGCCCTCCCCAATGTGTGTGGGCATGATCCAATCTGTAGAGCACCCAAATAGAACAAAGAGGCAGAGAAAAAGAAAAATTGACCCTTCCTGCCTGATTGCCTGAACTGGGGCATGGATCTTTGCTTGCCCTCCATGTTCCCGTTCTCAGGACATCAGATCTAGACTGAAATATACACCATCGTCTCCTCTGGTTTTCAGACTTTCAAATTTGAACTAAATTTTATCAGTTGGCTCTCCTGGGTCTCAGTTTGTGGATGGAGATGAGTGAGTCATCTCAGTTTCCATAATCGCAGGAGTCAAATCCCTAAAATAAGCCTCTTCTTCTATGTGTTGGCTCTGTTTACCTGGAGAACCTTGACTAATACATGAGGTAAATACTGTCAAGATGTAAACATATTCTTTCTCTGTTTCCTGAGTTGATAGTAAATGGTGAGAACAACAATATGAGAACAATTTTTCATAAAAGCATATGAAAAACATTTCAAATAATTATGCCTACAGTTATATGATTATCTATTGTGTACTTTTTGTGTATATATTTACATACTTTAAGGAAAAACTACTGCATATTTATTATCACAAGTCAATGAAATGATTTTCACTAAATGGAAGTGTCACAGCCTAATCTAATAATTATTTTAATATTTATTTTACTTTAGAATTTTTCCCTTATGTGCTTATTTAAATATATGATAAAGGCTGGGTGTCTGGGTTGCTCAGTCAGCTAAGCACCTGATTTCGGCTCAGGCTCTGCCTTCTTATTGTAAAGCCTGCTTAGGATTCTGTCTCTCTGCCCCTCCCTCTCCCCTTGTACGCTCCCTTGTGCACATGTGCTCGCTCTCTCTCTCTCTCTCTTTCAAAATAAATTAAACTCTAAAAAAATATGATAAAGGCATCCCATATAGTCACTTTTCTAAGAAGAATGACATTTCCTTTTATTTTAAAGCCATATGACTTTCTGGGGACTCCCTAATCTAGACGCCTGGTTTCCTCCAGACTTTCTGCTCCTGTGCTATATCCCTTACTCCCACTCTCTCACATGTTGTGTCAGTTTATAATTTAAATATTTGGCAGGAACTTCCAAGGCAGACAGCCATTCTTTATTTCTTCTCTTTGGATTTTGATATAATTGTGATCAGTTCCAAATAACTAGACATATAAGAATAGTATAATAATTGTGAAAGTCAGAGTCACATTTAAATGATAAAGAGCATCACTGCATTTTAGTCTTTTTGTGATGAAAATAGAAAGCAGTGCTTCGAATTGGCAATCCTATTGGGATACTACAAATTAAATATTTAAAACATTTTTGGGGCCTCAGTTTCAGATGATCTTTGCATGCAGAGCACTTTTGGTGTAAGCAAAGAATTCCTTAATTGGTAGCAATTGGAGTGTACCAATTAAGGAATTTCGTTAGCTTCGTGGAAATTGGGCAAATATTTTATGTTCAAAGAGAAGTCTCAGAAAGAATTCCACTGAAACATTAATGAAGAGTATCCCTTAAATGGAAAGGGATGAATAAAAGGAGGCAGAAAAGAGAAAGCTAGGAGCAAAGAGAGTTTAATAGATTATGGTTTCTTATGATGTAGCCCTTTGCGATATGACTTTGTCATTCTTCTATCAAGAAGTGGGGCCTAACTCTTCTCTGGAATCTGGGCTTGATCATGTGACTTACTTTGCCTAGTGAGACATTCGTGAATGTGACACATGCAGAAACTTGGGAAATGCTTGCTTATTGGTGCATGGCTTTTCTTGTTGTTTCTGGAACACAGCGATTGGCGCACACCATTTTTTTGTTGCTTTTGGAACACAACTGTGATGTGGACAAATCTACATTAGGCAGTTAGATGCTGGATATATGTGGCCCAGTTGCCCCAATGCCCAAGTCGACTGCCAGCTTGTCTACCAGCAGACAAGAGCAGCAAACAAATGCCCAGCTGAGCCCAGATCAAATTTCCCTCCTACAGGACCACGATCTAATAAATGTTTAATGTTTAGAACTACCATTTCTGGGGTTGTATGCTATGCAGCAAAAACTAACTGATATTGATGGTAGCCTTTTTCCCCCTCTTTCTTTTATCTGTATTGAAGTGAATTTAGTAAGAATCAGAGGACCAACAAACTTAGTGGAAAGTCACCCAGTATTTTTACTTTTCTTCAGGAATTCCTTCCCTCTTAACCATGCCTGAACAATTTGAATCCTATTTCTCAGCAATAGTACTTAAAAGAATCCTAGGAAAAAATCACAATATATTTTGAGAAAAAATTTCCAGTTGATTTAAAAAAGTAGTATGCATAGGATTTTAAGAATTGCATTCCACTTTAAGAGCAGAGAAACTAGGAAGAACAATCAGAGCAAAAAATCTGTAATACTACTAAAGTAAAAAGTAAGCAGCAATATAAAGTGCAGTTAAAATTGCTAGACTTAGGACAGAGATAAAATCTTCTTTTTGGAAACACAGATAGATAGTAAATAGAAATATCCTGTAAGGACCTAAGCAAATACAGTGGACAGTACATTAGACTTTTTAAAGGCAATGAAAAACAAAACAAAACAAAAACAAACAAACAAACAAAACCTCAACAATCCAACAAATGGAAAAATTGTCCTGGATTTTTACATGATTCTACATGATTTTGATGTTGATTTCAAATGTGGATTCAGGAACAGATAAAGTGGAGGAAGTTATGGAAAAATTCTCCAGTAATACTGAGGAATGAGGTACTAAATTATAAAGAAGGATTAATGGATATAAATTCAGTTATCTTGGCTAAAGTTATGTAGATGAAAATAGAATGGCTCTCCCCAAACTCACAAAAGGCACAAGAATACTTTTTAAAAAGGTTTTGGGGTACATGGGTGGTTTAGTCAGTTAAGCATCCAAATTCAGCTCAGGTCTTGATCTTGGGGTTCCTGAGTTCAAGCCCTGCATTGGGCTCTGTGCTGACAGCTCTGAGCCTGGAGCCTGCTTCAGATTCTGTGTCTCCCTCTCTCTCTGCCCCTCCCATGCCATGCTCTCTCTCAAAAATAAACATTAAAAAATTTTTAAAGGTTTTGATATTTATTTCAGCACTCAGAACTTTGAAAATTTCAAACCATATTATATTAAAAATTAAGCAATTTTTCTCCATATGCAGGAAAGTAAATAGAAAATAAAATGTAATGAAATATAGTTACTGTTCCCAAAAGATGGCCAGAAAGACCATATATTTAAAATTCTAAACTTGGGGTAGATGATGATGATAATAACAATTGCTTTTTATTTTTGATTATACCACAAAATAAGTTGTATAAATGCTGCCATTTGATATATTTATCTCCACAGGTTGGTTCCCAAAATATTTGCAATTACATTCTATAGCACACATATAAATTAAAACCAAATAAATTAAAAATATAATATCAGAACATGGTGCCCTGAGAAATCTCAGTTAATATAATTGTTGTGATTAAGCATTCAATCTACCTCTGAGCTTTCTGTGATCCAAAACAATACTCCCGAAATGCCAGTTTATATGATGTAGTCAGACAAGGCAAGTCTATTCATCAGAAGAGAGAAATAAAATAATGGTGAAGTCAGAAAAGTCCAGAAAGAAAGTTCTTCATACCTCCTCTATATATCTGTTTCTGATTTTATCGGAGTTTTATTCTAAGACCTAGGAAAACTACTTAACATTCTCAGCCTCGTTTTCCTAGTCTGTACAATGACAGTTATTGGAGTTATTTTATCTCAGACAGATGTTTTTGGGTAGTTCTTTGATGCTGTAACTTGAACTCCAGTGAGAATTGTTCTAACCAAAGTTAATAAAATATCCTTATTTGCAATGTGTCCTGCAATATTTTTTTATTATTTATTTTCCACAATAACAGCAGAGGGAACTTTCAAGCTCAAATACCACTGTGATAAATATTAAACCGTATCGGTCTACTGGGGAAAATGTAAAAATAGCAAAACTTAGTGGGGGGAGGAGGAGAAATTCCACTATAATTTAAAGTAGAGATGATAAGTTAGATTTCATCTGAAAAGTACAGGAATATAATTGACAATTATAACATTCTGAAAATGTGAATTGTGTACTTAAAGACCAAAAAGGATGGATTTAGAAAAAATCTGGGAACAATAAGAACCTTATTCATATTTCTCAATTTGCCATTACTGGCCACTTGCTGTTACAATGATTTATGATTGGTTTATGTTGTGACTTGACATTGGGAAATGTCACTTATAGCAGTGACAAGTGCTTCCACAGGGTCTATGCTGCCCAATCAAGGAGATGACATCATTCTTATACAATCAACTTGCTCACGGTTGCTTGCCAGTTTCCTTGCCATCTTTTCATTGCCATGATCATCATCATGAGTTATAAGCCTCTTACCAATAATTTGAATGACCTCAATTTCTCACCACATTCTTCTTTAGTGCATGATATGTTCATTTTACTTTTTAACATCTTTCACATATTAGCAAAGTAGTCATTTAAAATGCATGCAGAGCTAGAAAGCAAATTACTAGGGTAAAGGGCATTTCAAGATGATTGAAAATATGCCTCACGAGCTGTTGCCTTTTCTGTTTCACAGAGTTACTGAAAAGGTATTAGAAATGAGATTGCACAGGTGAATATATATATGTACCAAATATATATTTTTGTTTTAATATACCTCTCTTGAATCTTTTTGCATCATTTTTATTATAGGATAGGCTAAAGTGCTTAATACCATCTATGACCTAGCATTGCAAGATTTAATGCCTTGACAAACTTAAAATACTAAACCACTTAGTTGAAGTTTTATAGGTAAGATTCCACTGAAAATCTGAGATCTTTCTCATGGCTTTCTGATATTCTTTAATCTGTTATTTACAGATGGTATCTAATTTCACATGCATCTTTCCGTATGTTACCTGAATATATATATATATATACATATATATATATATTCATATATATATATATATACACACATATACATATATATACATGTATATACATGTATATATATACATATACATATATATACATATATACATATATGTATACATATATACATATATGTATACATATATACATATATACATATATGTATACATATATACATATATACATATACATATATACATATACATATATACATATACATATATATATATATATATATATATACACACACATATCTTCCAGAGTTACTTGGAACAACCAGTACATTTATTAGGATTATTTTAAAAAGTAGGAATTAGATTTTTGGAAAGCAAAGTTTACCCAGCCATGGCCAATGAGCACAATAGTTGTCCACTGTTACAATGGTGTGAAATTTATTAATGCCTATATATTTTTAATACATTTATATTAAATTACCTCTCCTTTACTTCTTTGAAACTCTGTTCTGTAAACTTAATGCAATATGTTAAATATGTTTCACTTTTTGTGCTTTTTGTAAGTTGATATTTTTCTAAAATGTGGTTTTCTCCTTTCCTCAAATGATGCAGTTTTAAGCACTGTCAATGAGTAGACCAAGAAGTATTTTGAACCTGAGAAAAAGTTCCTCAAATTAATATGTTTTATTAAGATATTTTTATAAACACTTTATCCAGTATTTACTTAGACCCAACTCTGAAACAAGCCTTTGGAAAAGTGGACCAAACAGGGATAGAGTTTGAAAGACACAGAAGGCACCTTATAGCAACACCTCAGTACTACAATGATTTCTTCCTGAAGCTTCATCCCTTTGGTCTTGGGCTTCTGTTCAAAAGTAAAGAATCCTGTAGGAGTTCTAATGTTTATATTTTATTAACTGACAATTTCTTCCAACAAAAACATAATTCTAGCCATGGGTATATTGGAGTCACTCTTTCCCTTACATGGTCTCATCTTATCTTCATAATAACCAGGCATTACTTTACTCAGTTTGTAACAGAGCAGACTGATTCTCAAAGAGTTGATGTAACATTTACATGTTCATCCAGGTAGAAATTGATGGCATTGGTGTCCGTGGGCCCTTGACTACTGCACAGACAGGAAATAGCAAGAGTGATGAAGAAGGTTGAGAAACACAGAGTAAGAGGGTTTCGAAGATAAACTTTTAGCTCTGGTCCAATGTGATAGGTGTCACTGATGTAATCTCTGTGAATTTGCCAAGTTATATTTTTACCTAAGGGCATAGAACACAGGCTATTATACTGCTAGAATCCTGGGTTCAGAGGAAAAAATCAACATTGGACATTAAATATCTGATGGGGCTGCATTAAAAATTACCATAACTGATTTTAAAGCTACACTTTTTAGGGGCGTCTGGGTGGCTCATTCGGGTAAGCGTCCGACTTCGGCTCAGGTCATGATCTCACGGTCTGTGAGTTCAAGCCCCGCATGGGGCTCTGTGCTGACAGCTCAGAGCCTGAAGCTTGCTTAGGATTCTGTGTCTCACTCTCTCTCTGCCCCTCCCCTGCTCACACTCTGTCTCTCTCTCTCTCTGCCTCTCCCCCACTCGTGCTCTGTCTCTGTCTCTCAAGAATGAATAAACGTTAAAAAAATTTTTAAAGCTACACTTTTTATTATGATACACTTAATAAAATTTCTGATGACTATAGAAGACCAGGTAAATGTATTACTTTCTATTAGCACAACATTCTCAGATTGCCACGCTATAATACAAAGAAAAAAGAAACTTATGGTTCTCTATAAAAATTTATACATTTCTGGGCAGGAGGCCTTATATTAGCAATAACATTACCCTCAAATGATATGCCAGATAATTTTATATAAGAGGATTAAAATAAAAAGAATGTATATATCCATCTGAAAGGAATCTGTCCATTAAAAATCTGTCATATGGCAGTTTTGTCCTGATTCCCACTAAATGAAGGCAAATTATAGCAAATGTTAGCAACCGCAGTTTTATGATGAGTCTAAATATTTTCTCTCTCACAAAAGGTCTTAGAAGTTTGATGTATTAATTGCTCTATTATATATCAACTGAAACGTTACAAAGTACAGACTACAATGAATTTAGCTTTATATAGTCACAACATTTGGTCGTCAAAGAATTGGGCTCATTCATCTTCCCTAATGAAGTTACAAACACACCTTTCTTTACCTCATTTTAATAGAGCAAGTATTTTTATCCTACAGCCCATAGATGAACTGTGAGTGCCTTGAAATTTTATATAAATTTTAGATGCCTAAGCTGAGGTGAATGTCTCTAGAGAGAAAATCAAAAGTAGCCCATAATTTTTCAAAAAACTGGAACTAGTCTTTTTATGCCAACTGTGTGGAAATAAAAATATTATTTTATTTGGCTTCCCATTGCTTTACATAATCAGCACTTTTCCTTTCCATTGATTTTTCCTTTCTGTTGATACATATTAATTATTGTCACTTTATATAACAAAGAGTAGCTAGGATCCCAGATTTTAAGAGCTATTCACAAGCTGTTCTGAAAATACATTTAAAAATCTATATTTGTGATATCTCCTTTGCAAATTAAATAAATGAATGGAATGAGGTTTTACTCACATGAAGTAGATATACTTCCAATAATGAAATAACACTTTGCCAGTCTAAGATTCACTGTTGCTTCAGAAGATGGTTTTCAGTTTCTTAAAAATGTTCTGAAATTCTTTGGAGTAGATTATCCTTTAACGCCAGGGCAAGGGATATCAAAGAGCCCAGTGAAATGTGACCAAGAATAATCTTTGATCTTTTTTTTTTTTGCCTTTTTCTTGCACATACTGTCATTTATAAAGGAATTTTTTAAACTACTAACACCACTCTCAGCCTTTTATCTCCGATTTTTGTCCTGATTGGTGGCCGTTGGCCTTATATTTTAGAATAAATCTGAATTACAAATAGGAACAGAATTAATCTTCCTGTGGAGAAGTAATGTTTTACCTACACAATTACTTTTTGAGAAGTAATATTTAAGATGATTCTTCTAGGAATGCTCATCTTAGTTGTCATGGTACCCCAAATGTAATTTTCTTAGTCTTTTTCTGTTCCTAACTTAGGTGACACTCTTACAAATCATTCCACTTCCCAAAGATTGACGAGTTGGGAATTCGAAGGGCGGATTAGAATAAAAAATATTTCCCTCTTTATATTTTAAGGAATATTCTAGTCTAAGATGTTATCAGTTGAGAGAGAGAGGATTATAATTAAAGTTAAATAACATGATTTGCTACAATTTCCGATTTCCTAATTGACATTTCAAATAGCTAAATGAACATCAAAATGTCATATTCTAAAAGCTACCACATGCAGAATACTTAAAATGTCAACAACAGAGATAAGGAAATTTTCTCCTCACTCTCATCCATCTCTTCTCTTTGGTAGCCCAAGAAGGCTTTGAATATAGTTTTAAAGTTACAGCGCATGGGCTTTGAAATAAGACAAATCATCTCATTAAACACAAACACCAGCTATGTTTTATTCTAGCACAGAAAGTAGCTGAACAAACTGTCCGTAGAATCGACAATGTCTTTCTTTCCCAGAGCCAGAGTACAAACAAGATTTGACCAAATTATTTCTTTGAACTTTCAAGGACCTGTTAGAATCTTCTGTACTTGGTAGGGCAGACAAAACAGACTGTTTGTACAACATTTTCAATATTAATCTGAGAGGAAAGAATAAACAACAGGAAAAAGAGATATGTTTCTGTATATCTATAATAATGACCTATGAATTGATTGCTTTTAATAATTTTGATTTCAAAGAAAGAAAATTGATGCCTACTTATGTGCACCAAACAGCTAGTAAAACCCGGGAGGTGGGATTTGAGTGCAGGAAATTTAGCTTTAGACACCAAGTTCTTAATCATTAGGCTGTACCACCTCTCAATATGTAATTGGTCAAATATGACAAGTATGAGCCGTGTAAGGTTTTTATTTATCATTATTTTTACTAGAAGTATATTTATGAATTCACATTTACAAATTATTTAGATTACTGCTGAGCTGTTTTGTAGCCATACACACACACAAATCTTTTTTAGCTATTGTTACACTCATTTTAGGTAGAAATTATTTCAGACATATTGTATCAATAAAATACATTGTTTAATTAAATTTAACTTATCATTTTTACTTTTTTGAATAAGGTCTTAACATTTTTAAATTATATTTCATTTGTGTGAAATTTGTACTGAAATGCTATTATAGGTAACTTTGCATCACATGATTTCTGCAGCTCTTTTAAACGTGATTATCACTTCCCATCATTTCTCAAATGAGTAATGCAAATAATAATAATGCCACAACTAATCATTTCAGTGCATTTCATCTCCAGTGAGTTGAATTATAGAATATTAGACATTAATGTGTTAATGAAAGGTAAGGGGCCATTTGTTCTGTTACAAAGATCAACCCAAAATTCATAAATCTTTTAGCCAGATTTCTCTGAAGGTAATTATTTGAATAAAGTTCTAAGAAAACTGATGGAGTAAGTAAGAGAGAAACGTCCACTATGTTAGGAAAATGGAAATTCAAGCAGAAATTTAAAAATTATAAACTTACAAACTGATGGTAACCAGAGGGGATAGGTGTTGGGGATTAAAGAGGGTGCTTGTTATGAGCACTGGGTGTTGTGTACAGCATTGAATCACTCTATTGTACACCTGAAACTAATATTACACTGTATGTTGACTAACTGAATTTAAGTAAAAACTGAAAAAAAATTATAAATTCAATTTGAGACTGAGAGTGAGAGAGAAGAAGAAGAAGAAGAAGAAAGAAAAAGAGAAAGAGGAGAAGAGGAAAATGATGGAGAGGGAGGAGGCAGTGGAGAAGAAAAATAGGAGAAGGAAGGAGGAAGAGGGAAAAGTGGAAGAAGAGGAAGAAGAAGGAATAAAAGACAACATAGTTAATGAGAAAAAGTGAGAAAAGAAGGAAAAATAATAATAATATAATTAGGCTAGTTACAGCAGAAATAGATATGAGATTGTATTCTTGAATCTCTCTAAAACACTCATGGCATAATATTTAAGATGTAACTTACATATCTAGTTTTGTCATTGAAAAAGAAATGCAAATTTATCATAAGTAATCTGCATAGCATGAAAGAAGAGGTTTCATTGAAAATTATTTTTACATGTAAGTTTTTGTGCCATGTCATGTGATACACACACACACACACACACACACACACACACACATACTTTAAAGGCTGTAGCTGAAGTGAGAAAGCATTTAAATACTAAAATTTAAATCACATTAGAATCCAAAATGTGTAAATGCATTCTAGATACTTAGCATATAGTTACACTAATTATATTGCCCTTTTTGCTGTTTTCAATATATCAGTGCCCACTGTTATGCCTCTTATTAAGAACACTAAGTAAATCTATCCTATTCCACATTACTAATTAATCATTAAACTATGCGGACAAAGGCAATGATTTTAATGTTACATACTTCAAAAGAAATGGAAATACATTTCAAAGGTCATTTTTACATATGTAAAAAAATAAGGTAGATATTAGCTCACGTTATTAAAATATTTTACATCTTTGAAGCTGGTATCTCTATATTTACTCCATTCACATGGCTATTTTACATAGGAAAAAAAAATTGTCTCCATGTTTTACTTTACCAAGTATATTTGTCTGCCTTTGCTCCACCTACTTACCCAAAGGGAGGCATCAGCAATCTAATTTTCTTTATACATGTATTAATCGTGAGTCACCTAGTTGCAAGCAACCAAAATCTGTCTTCCACTTGTTCAGGCAGGATTTATATTTTAATACAATTGTGGCCACCAACAACTATGGGCTTATATTACTTGCCGACTTCCCTGGCCCCTGATCTATGTTCCAATTTTGAAAAATCAGAAGGGGCAGCTATCTGGCCTGGCTTGTCTTGTATATGAGCCTTCAAACATGATAGAGTCAAGATGAGGAATTAAGATTGGCAACCGGGGATCACTTGCCCATACTTTGATTATCATTATAAAAGAATGTGATTGACTACAATTAGAATAAAAACTTAAAAAGGCAAAAGAAAAGAAGGGGAGAGAGAGAGAGAGAATGTGGCTGGAGAAGTGGATCTCTAACTCAGAATTTGTCTAGGATTATGTTACCAGACAAAGATGTAGCTGGAGAAGAAACAAAATAAAACAGGACAAAACAGATCTCCCAATATGTTTAACTGTTGCTTTACAAAACTTCCTCCATTTCTGTCCAGCTCTAGCCAGGTGAAAGAATATTAATTTTATAACTTGCCTAGCATATTTTTCCAAAATAAAATAAACACTCCAAATTCTGGGAGAGCAGAAAAAGCAGACTCTTTGGGTTCCTGGATCCAATTGCAACATGTGTATATTGTAGGGGGCTTCCCAAACAACACCAACTAATCCTTGGAAACAAGTAGGGTGTAATTGGGAATTAACTCTATTCTGACACTATCGACCCAGAGACAGTATCAGACTCCACAGGTTGAGGGCTCAGTCCTACAAGATGGTGGTCCCACCAGTTCAGACACCAGCTTCTAGTTCAGGTTGTTACCTGTCCTTCTGAGCAAGTAGCTGTAAAACAGAGATTTCCACAACCCTCTCCTTCCTTGGGAAGAAATTTCCTGGAGTGGCTCTTAGAACTGAGAAACAATTCACTTACTAGTGCACCTGTTTATTATAAAAGAATATAACTCAGGAATAGCCAGATGGAACCGAGGCATAGAGAAAGATATGAGGAAATGGCAGGGAGCTTCCAGCGTGTCTCCCAGAGTGCCCGCTCTCCCAGTACCTCCACGTGTTCATGTCCGGGAAGCTCCCCACACCCAGTCTTTTTCAGTGTTATAGAAGCTTCATTACAAAAGCACAACTGATTAAATCACTGACCATTGGTGATGATTCTTAATCTCCAGACCATCTCCCTTCCCTGGAGGTGAGGGGGTGCTGAACTGGGAGTTCCAACTCTCTAAACACATGGGTAAGCTTGGCAATCAGCCAGACCCTTAGGTGTTTTGCTAAAAGTCACCTCATTAGGATAACAAAAACATCTTTACTGCTTTTATCACTTAGGAAATACCGTGTTTTAGAAGCTCTGTGCCAGAAAGGAGGATGAAGACAAAATATATATTTCGAATTACAAATGACAGAATCACATAGACCAAATGTATCAAAAAAGAAAGTAGTGAAAAATGTTAAAGATAACACAACATATGAGGGTAAAAAAAATGATAAATCCGTGTGACTCTCACATTAAAGGAAACCGTCCCCTTGTTGGGCTCATGGTGGGGCGTTGTTACCTTTCCCTCTATCTTTAACCAAGGGCCTTGTTTCCGTTGTTCATAGCATCTCCAGCAAGAAAATATAGTTTACCTGTACTATTTTACCTTTAAAAGTCCTGTTTTCTAGGGAGAAAAGAGGTTTTGTTGATAAGAACATCTATCATCGTTTAAACAGAATTCCAGAAATGACAGGTACCTTATTTAGATAAGGTGACACATTACAGCTTCCTTACCCCCTCCTTTTTCTTATACAGTGAGATCTATATGGAGACAAAATTACTTTATCAGACCAAGTAAGTATCAAAGTCAGGCCTCATCTTCTGAGTTTTACATTTCATATCCCCTTGAATTCATCTTCTAGCTATTTGAAGGACATTTCAAGTGGATTTCTGGTTTCTGTTGGTTACATTGAGTGATAATGCTGACTGAAATTATTTTTTGGTGAAAGGTTATTGGCAGAAATTGTAGTACTTCTGAAATGCTGCTACAGGCTGTTAAGAATCTGGATTAAAAAAGAATGAGGTAGCTCAGAATGTCAATGTTCACTATGTAAAATAATTTTAAATCTTTCTAAAGTTCTAATTCACAATGAATTTTTTATATGGCATAGGGATATCCCATTCCTGGTCTTGTGTTTCCTGCAGAGTTCCTTTATTCACAGAAAACAAACAAACAAACAAAAAAAACCCCTCAGCATTTAATCAATTAATAAAATAGGATGTTAGAGAGTATTTCTTCTCTTACTCTGAATTACATTTTCCACCTTGATGTGTTCATAAAAATTGAAAGTAATTTTATTCCAATAAATATTTAAATATTTTGTGGTATAAAATTAAAGCAAAACTGAGTCCTGGGAATATCATACAAGGAGGAAATATATAAATACACATAACAAGAGATTACTTTCCTTCATATTAAAAAGCAGTGTTGCATAAAGCACATGAGAGAAAAAACTCATCTTTATGTTTACATAGTGATCTATGAAGTCTCTTGTAAGACTTACAAAAGGACATGCCAGCTCCCAAATTACAGCCTCACTGGACTGTCTTATTTGCACTGAATGAAGTGATATTCTAATTCCTCTTAAAATGTATGGATTCTGCATGGGACACCAACAATGGATTTTAATATAATCACCTGAGATTTGCAAAAAACAGAGTTTTTAAAAAAGGGAGAACATAGTATTGTTTAGTTTTTCCTTTTACATTTATTATTATTATTATTATTATTATTATTATTATTATTATTCACAGAGATACATAAATTCAAGAAAAAAGGAAAATAACCATTTATGGCCACTAGATGGACTTAGCCATTATCAATATATTTTTACTAGCCTTTGCCTTTTGTCTTTATTTTTTAAACAATCTCTCTTTTTTTAAATATACATTCCAATAATGAAGTTTTCAAAAAAGCCAGCAGAGTATATTTAAAAACATAATACAAAGACTGCTTTTCACACATGAGCACCATTAATATTGGATAAGCATGTTTGCAGAAATCTTTATTTGTCTATGTATGATGCATTCCTTGTAGGATGCATGATGGAGAGGAAGAGGAAAATGTAAGTAGAAAATATAGAGATGACATTAAAATAGAGTAAATACTTTAAAGGAGAATTAAGTAACTCTATGCTATGAAATCTGAGGACTTTTAAAGTCATTTCCTTTTCTCCTGTAACATTAGCCTTAATTCTTTGCTTGTTGGTTCTGTAGGTTGTTATATATTGTCTAAGGTTCTTATATTTGTATTTTGTCTTCCATAATTCTCATAGATGTTTAGCATCCATGCTCTTTTCAAAATGAATTAGTAATCACCATTGACCAGTTACCTGCTTTTCCATTTCTCATTTCTTTATTTTTCATCATCAGAAAGCACATATGTTTAAAGATATCACATCATGTCAAGAGTTTTTATTATACTAATTCTTTCATGTTTGGAAATTTCTATTTGCTTGTTGCCTTTACATCTGCCAACAAATCTCGCTTGTTGTATTGTATTTGGGACAGGATTTTTCTCTGAACTTTGAAGATTCCTCCACTGTCTTCTGTCATTAATAATGCTTTTGGTCATTTTGAGGTCATGTTTACTTTTTCCTTATTAAGTCACTGACTTTTTTGGTCATGATGATTGAAGAATTAATGTCTTTAATTTTAAAGTCCAATAGATTAATGAAATTATGTGACTCATTTAAGAATTTTCTAAATCAAAATTTTCTGAAATATCTATTTTTTTCCAGCTAAAATCTTCTAGAATTAAATTTACATATTCTCAATTTTCTGAGTTTTATTAACTTTTATTATTCTCAAGTTTAGAGCCATCAAACTTTCTATATGCTACATGGCTTTTTATCTCACATTTTAAGGACCCTTATAATTGCTCTAATCTTTATCTTTTTTTCCTTTAGTTTCAAGTTTTTATCTTAATTCCAGTTAGTTAACATACAGAGTAATATTGGTTTCAGGAGTAGTATTTAGTGATTCATCATGTACAAAGGACACCTGGTGCTTATCCCAACAAATGCCCTCCTTAATGCCCTTCACCCATTTCACCCATCACACCCACCGCTATCTCTAGCCAGCATATTAATTATGACTATCTAAGTTATTTTTCTTTAAAAATAGCTTGCTTTTTGGTAGTGCCTACTCTATTCATTCCTGGTTTTAATTTATTTGTTGATGATACTTATTGGTCTATTCAATTGGATCTTCAAGCTCTCCTTTCATTTTTTATACCTCTTGTATATTGAACTTAATATTTCTTAATTATTCTACATCAATAAATTATTAAAAACCTATTTCATAACATACTTTTTCTGGATTCTTAACTTTACCTTTTGCACATTGATTGCAAATATGTGTTTAGTACCTGTTCATAGTTATTTACCGGCTATTTTTATTTTGTTCATGCTCCAATGGCTTTGTTATTGACATTATATGTACTCTGATTTGATCCGGAGGATTTGATTTTGTTTTACTGAATATGAAGTTAGCTTTTCTCTTCTCTTCAACCCAGAGATAAAAATTGAAAAACGCACATTGTCTCAAATATTTTTAATAATCTGAACTACTGGTAGATATGGAAGCAGAAGAACTTGGGGAAGAAACGGAATGGAATTTAGTGATAGATGTGCACAATCTTCATTACAAAATTTAATGTATATGTTCTTAGGACATGCTGTATATGTCACACCTGGGCTGAGTTCACCTACAAACTAAATTTTGTGTATAAAAATACGTATAAATACTATTCTCATAATGGGATGCCTTAGGTTTTGAAACATGTCTGCAGTTTAATATGCAGAAACAGAGCTGCCTTCTTCTTTTTTCCTATCAGGGTGCAACTATACTGTTGACAGTTGATTTCTTTTTAGGTATTTCTTTCCCATGGCAACTTTTACCACTACTGCATATGAAAAGGAAAATATAAATAAATATAAAGATACCTTACCTCATTTGTCGGTGATGCCAGAATTTTCTCCAAAGAGAGCGCATAAATTTCCACACCTGCTAACAATACTTGCAAATTATTTACACTGTCCTGTAGTCTAACAATACTTGACATTTTCAGAATTTTTATTTTGCAAATATAATGAGCACACATGATACTGCATTGTGGCATTAATTTTTACCTTGCTGGTTACTAATAAATTTGAACATATTTAATATGTTTATGGTCCATTTGTATATGTTTCTGTTTCAGAAATCCATTTTAAATTTTGTGTATTAATATTTTAGTGGCTTAACTTTTTCCTATTGATGTGTTGTATTTTTCAACATATTATGGGTAATGACGTTATTTTTTCACTTTTTTATGTTGTCCTTTAAGGCATGTGATTATTAATTTAAATAATTTTCAATATTTTATTTATTATTTATTATTTTTATACTTTTTTGAATATTATCTAAGAAATCATATCTGAAGTTTTAAAGTAATTTTCACCTAAGTAATTCATCTACCTGGAGCATAGTGCAAGATAAACGATTATTTTCTTTTCTACACAGATAGTGTAGTGAGTTGAATTGTGTGCCTCATCGCCTCCCCAATATAGATGCAAGTCCTAACCCCTAGAATCTATGAATGTTACCTTATTTAGAAAAAAGGGTCTGTGCACATATAATTAAGTTAAGGATCTAGAGAGGAGATCATTCTGAATAAGTCTGATCCTTAAATTTAATGATGTGTCTTTATAGGAGAAGAGAAAAGAGAAGACACACAAAGGGGGAAACCATGTGAAGACAAAGACAGAGACTGGAGTTGTGTTGCCATAACCAAAGAACACCTGGAACCAGCAGAAACTGGAGGAGAAAAGGATCGTCTTTTAGAGCCTTTAAAGTGAGTATGGCCCTGCCAACCTCTTCTGTAAGAGAATACATTTCTTCTGTATTAAGCTATAAGTCTTTGGTCATTCATTATGGCAGCTGTAGAAAACTCATAGATACCTAATACTCCAGAACCATTATCGAAAAGTCCACTTTTCCTTATGTTTATCTACATCTGTTGGATTATCAGATGTGCTTATATACATGCATCTGTACCCGTTCTGTCCAACACACTCTAGTCTTCCTTTATATATAACATGATGTCTATGAACAAAATCACAAAGGATTGGCAAAAACCTCTAAGAACTAATAAAGAAATATAGCAAGGTCACAGGAAGCAAGATTTTATAGAATAATGGTTGCTTAGTGCTGTCTACATCCTAGTCCCTGCTACCAATTGCTTTACTTTGTTTGATAAAAAAAAAAATAAATTCAAAAAATCATTGAAGATGTGGTTAAATTAAGGATTTTAAGATGAGAAAATGACCCTGGATTGTCTGGCTGGGCCCAATGCAATCACAAAGGATCATATAAGAAGGAGGCAGGAGGGTCAGTCTGAGAAATGAGATATGATGAAATTTGAAAATGTGACACTTCTTGCGTTATAGTGGAAGGGTCCCCAAACTAGCAATGAACAACTGGATTTTGAAATCTATCTATCTATCTATCTATCTATCTATCTATCTATCTATCATCTATCTATCATCTATCTATCTATCTATCATCTATCTATCATCTATCTATCTATCTATCTATCTATCTATCATCTATCTACAGACCACATATGGCAGCACTCTCACAAAAACTGAAATCTAAAAAGTAATTTGTGCATGTGGGAAACTTGAAAATTCTGATGGGAGAAACCAACAAACATTTGGATAAGTGGAGAGAGGTTCTATATTCATGGAATAGAAGGTTCAGTATTGTTAAAATACCATTTTTTTTCAAATTTTATATATAGATCTTACACAGTTCCAACCAAAATCCTAGCAAGAAATTATGTAGATATCAATAAACTGTTTCTAAAGTTTATGGGTGAAAAAACCTAGAATAGCCAATGCAATACTGAAGAAAGAGAATAAAGTTGGAGGACTCCATTACACAATTAGCCAGCTGCCTAATGAAGAGAGTATGGTACTGGCAAAATTATAGACACGCAGATCAAAAGAACATACTAGAGAGCGCAGAAACAGACCTACAAAAAGATAATCAATTAATTTTTGACAAATGAGCAAATGAAGTGGTGGAAGTATAGCCTTTTCAATAAATAGCACTGAAACAATTAGATGCCCCCATGAAAAAAAAGCCTAGAAACAGATATTATATCTTTCGTCAATACTACCCCAAAATGGATGATAGACTTAAATGTAAAATGCAGGACTAAAAGCATGACTGATGAAAGAAATAGTTGATATGTTGGACTTTATTAAAATTAAATCTTCTGTTCCTTGAAAGATTCTGATAAAAGAAGGAAGACAAGCCACAGACAAGTAGAAAATATTTCAGAACACATATCTGATAAAGGGCTTCTATCCAAAATATAAAAAGAACTCGTAAAACTCAAGAATAAAACACCAACAGCTCAAAATAAAAACTTGTGCAAAAAGACCAGAAAAGGCACTTCAGCTAGGAAGATATACAAATGGCAGATAAGCATATGAAAGAATGCTAAACACCATGCCTCATTAGGAAATATAAGTTAAGACGATGAGATACTACCACAATATAATGGCTCTAATCCCAAATATGATATTACAAAATGTTGGTAAGGATGTAGCACAAAAGGAACCTCCAACCATTGCTGGTGGCCATGCAAAATCGTAGTCATTTTGGAACATAGTTTGGCAGTTTCATGCAATGTTGAAGGTAATCTTACCATATGATCCAGCAATCCCACTTTTAGATGTTTACCCGATGCATTTGAAAGTTTATGTCCGGACAAATATCTGCACAGAAATATGTATAGCAGCTTTATTCATCATGACCCAAAATTTAAAGTAACCAAGATGTCTTTCAATAGGCGAATGGATAAACACATTGTGATTCATCCACACAATAGAGTATTATTCAGTGATAAAAAGAAATGCTTAAGCTGCAGAAAGACATGGATGAGCCTCAATGCATAGCGTTAAGTGAAATATTAGTCTGATAAATGATCAGTGATTCAATAATATGACATTCTTAAAAAGGCAAAACTAATACCAACTATAAAAATGTCAACCATTGTCAGATGATCAGTGGAATGGGAGGGAAGCTTGAGTAGGTGAAACACAGGAGATACTTAGAATGTGAAACAATCCTCTAATGTATGTGACATATTTGTCAGAAATCATTGAGCTTTATAGCACAAAGGTAAACTTAAGTTATGCATACATTTAAAACGATCATTTAGGGGTTCCTGGGTGGCTCAATGGGTTAGCGTCCAACTTGGTTTTGGCCTAGGTCATGATCTCATGGTTTGTGGGTTCAAGCCCCACATCAGGCTCTGCACTGACAGTGTGGAGCCTGCTTGGGATTCTCTCTCCCTCTTTCTCTCTCTCGTCTCTCTGCCTTCTTCCCCCACTGGTGCATTCTCTCTTTCAAAAATAAATAAACCTTAAAATTTTTTAAAAAATACAATAATCATTTAGGGAGTTGGGGGAGTCCAAGAATGAAATGCAGAATACACCACAAATACGTGAAATAATCTCATTGAACAAGATTAGGGGGGGAATTTGCTGATCAAAGTATCTTTGAAATTGACTGGAATTTGTAAAACTAAAGACCAAAGAAACTATACATAAGCACCATAAAAAATCTAATTGACAAAGTTGTACCTGACAGAGATGTAGGTGAAAAATTCTGATACTCTTTTATGTGTATACTGAAAATGAACAATTAAGTAAATGGATGGAAGACTGTAGGAGTCGGGTTTCATCCTTTGAGTAGGAGTTTATAGACAATTAAATGAAGGCAGCTAGAACGATCCATATTTTATTTAAAAACAAAATGACATGTTTTTTCCCCTGATTTTAATATTAATTACAACTGCAGAGTAATAATTACTTCTAAACTTAGTGCTTTAAAACAATAATATCTATTATCCCACAGTTTTTGTGGGTCAGGAGTCTGAGTGCAGCATTGTTGAGATTTACAGCTCAGCGTCTCTCACAAGTTATCAGCCAGACTGAAGTGAACTCAAGGCTCACTGGGGGGAAAATCTGCTTCCAAGCTTGTGTGGGGCTCCTCGGAGGATTCAGATTCTTTAAGCCTTTGGACTGAGCGTCTCAGTTCCCTACTAACTTTTGGCTGGAGTCTACACTCCGTTACTTGCCACATCGATATCTCCATAGGTCAGCTCACAACATGGCAGCTTAATAATATTAGATGTAACCCTGGACTGCTGCTTCTATATGTACATGAGCAGCAATTCATCTGTGCTAAAAAACTAAAGCAAGTTATTATATTTGTTGTTTTTAAACATAGAAAAGCTAATCCTATACACTGTCTATATAAATTTGCATATGATTAAATGAGCCTATGTAAAATTGTTGAAAGATACACATCAAAAGTGTAAATATTGATGAGATTGGTCTAATTTTCAACATCTTCCTAGTTGAATGATGGATATTGAATATGGAAATTCTAGAGATTCTTATAATGTTATTTTCTTCCAGAAAGATTTAGTTTTCTTATTGTAGTCAGATAATTTATTCACTCATAATCCTGATCTAGTAAATGCTAGTCTACTTAGGGTTCACTCTTACTTCTAGGGGATAATTTTCTGGTGTCATCCTTGATTTGTTCCAAGGCTCACTCCATTCAAATCTATTTTTTTCTACAACACCCTGAGAGTGTTACACTCTCTGCTTAGGTTTTTTATATTAGTTTTCCATTGTTGCGTGAAAGTTACCACAGGCTTAGCAGCCTAAATAATACAAATGTATTCAACAGTAAGAAACCAAATTACCCAATTGAATTATAGGAAAATGATCTCCAGAGACACCACGCCAAAGAAAATACACATTTGGCAAATAAAGATAATGGTTACCCAAAGATGTCCATTTCTTACTTCCTGACATCTGTGAATATGTTTCCTCATTTGGCAAAAAAGACTTGCAAATATGAACAAATTAAGGATCCTGAGATGGAGAGATGATTTTAGACTATCTGGTTGGGCTCAATGGAATCACACGTGTTCTCAAGAGAAGGAGGGCAGTGGTGTCAGTGAGAGAAGGGGATGTGAAGATAGAATCAGAGGTCAAGTGGGGGCGCCTGGGTGGCGCAGTCGGTTAAGCGTCCGACTTCAGCCAGGTCACGATCTCGCAGTCCGTGAGTTCGAGCCCCGCGTCAGGCTCTGGGCTGATGGCTCGGAGCCTGGAGCCTGTTTCCGATTCTGTGTCTCCCTCTCTCTCTGCCCCTCCCCCGTTCATGCTCTGTCTCTCTCTGTCCCCAAAAAAATAAATAAAAAAACGTTGAAAAAAAAAATTAAAAAAAAAAAAAAAGAATCAGAGGTCAAGTGATGTGACTGCTGAAAGACATCACTACTCAAGGAATGTGAATGGCCTCTGAAAGCTGGAAAAGGCAAGGAAATGGATTTTCCCCCAGAGCTTCCAGAAGGAATGCAGCTTGGCCAACACCTTGATTTTAACTGCATAAGACCCAGTTTAGACTTCTTGCCAGGACAGGAAGATAGCACATCTGTGTTATTTTAAGTGACTAGAATTGTGCTAGTTTGTTACAACGGCAGTAGGAAATACATACGTACTGTGTCTCCAGGATCTTGGTGCCTCAAGTCCTGCTTTTCTTCCTATCTCTCAATCTCATTCTCTTTCTCTCTCTCCCTCTCCCTGTACTTTATGTACCTCTTTACATGTTCTCATCAGAAGGTTTGTCAAATACTAGCTACTTCTTCCTATTGGGAGGGGACGTCTCAAATAGACTGAAAATGCACAAATAATTCATCCCATAATCTTTGTAATATAAGTCTCCCCCTTGAGCTACCAAATCAGGATAAAAATAAATACTTTGCTAGGTGACACTGTGGATTATATGGATTCAGGTATTAAACTGTAACAACCATGCAGCACGGAGAGATACATGTTGAGAGGTCAGTTTTGAAGTTAGGCTCTCTAGTGAAGTAACACACCTGTTTTGAAGTTTGGAAAAGTAAAATACATACCTCAGTAAGATTAAAAAAAATATCTAGGGACGCCTGGGTGGATCAGTTGGTGGAACTTGAGCTCCGGTCATGATATCATGATTCGTGAGTTCGAACCCTGCATCAGGCTCTCTGCTGTCAGCATGGAGTGCGCTTCGAGTCCTTTGTCTCCCTCTCTCTCTGCCCCTCCTCTGCTCTCTCTCTTTCTCTCTCAAAAGAAAAAAAAAATCTGGCTACTCATTGTCTTCAAAAGACGTTTGTGAATAGGTGGAAATAAAACTAAGAAACAACAAAACTCAAAGAATACCATAAAATATTATGGAGTCTTCCACACGAAAGACTGATAACAGGATTTGATTTTGCAACCATGTAAAGGACGCTATTGTGACAAATCTTTTCGGAAAATGGGTCTTTTTCTACACTGAGTACATATACTTTTTGTATTTGTAATTCTTGCTCTATTTTGAATTTTATGATATAAAATCAATGTACTATGTGCTTCCTGGGGAAAAAGGCAGGAACTCTAAACACGCTAAATTATTGCCATATACAACTGAAGTTTTAATAAGTGATTATTCAATTAGGTAAACTGGAAAATTCTATACACTATAAAAAGTGTAATTTATCTTAGCACCATTTTAATAGTAATTTTTATAGTCCTGCACTTTGAAAATTAGTAATCCATGTATGATGTAGATTTAGAACCAGAAAATATAAATCATGAGACCATGACAGTTCCCTGCTAAGCCAGATAACAGAGAATTGATTATAATTGAGAAAAATAAGTTTATAGGCGGACGTGGGGTGAAGATAGTTGCATTTGAAATTGCGTGCATATGAAGAGATGAAAGGCAGGATATGAATGAACTGGCGTCTGGATAATAAAATATTCAGAAAGTGCTTAAACATATCAAAAAATTAAAAAATGTAAATACACAGTAGTTATGATAAATATTTTATTTATTTTTTTTATTTAGAGTCCTATTCAACATGTTATATTTGTATTGGGCCCACACTCAAAAACAACCCGATTTTCTCCTCCCATATGACCTATTTCCTTCTGCGGTTCTTTATCTAACAAGGAGATGTTACATTTTCCTATAACTAGAAATATACAAAATAAAGTATTCCCAGTTTTCCTCTGTCCATGGAAGCAAAACATGCACATACACCTACACAGAGAGAGAGAGACAGACAGATGGACAGAGACAAAGAATAGGAAAGGTCTATTATTTTAATTTTTGCTAGAGATCATTTAAGAAATGATTGTTTTCACTGCTGCCATTGCCCAAACTATGAAGAAGTACAGATTGCTCTTTCTATATTTTATATTGTATTTCCTTTATCTGTACTCCAAATTTCACCTGTCTGTACTCTGCCCAAATGCAAAATCCTGTCAGGCCATGCATCCTTTAGCATAGACTACTCTTATTCAATTGTAACTGTAAGTCTGATCATTCTTCGCTAGGGCCGTTACATCAATTTGTCTCCTATTAATTTCCTATTCATATGCTGTATTATTTATATATTTTAAACAATTCTTCCGGAAGTCTCCCATTTTGTCCCTTGGTGCAGACGCATGCATCTGATTAATACGATGGCTATCATTTTGATTACAGACCTCTCTACTAGGGTAACTGTCTTTTTTTTTTTAATAAAAATCTATGCATTGATTCTTTCCTTTGAGATTATAAGTGAAGTTATTTTACTTGTAATTCCACCTGTACAAGTGGTAAAAATCTCGAGTCTCATTGTATTACCAACGAGGTTTAGTTTATGAACAAGAAATCTCTTTATATGAGCTGTTGTTGCCTGGCAACATCTGGAGAAAGCTATCTGTAGAGCTAGTAAAAACACCAAGTGCAGCATTGTCTGGTAAGGCCCATTATATCCTACATTTTCTGAATGAGTTTGTAATACAGATGGCTTTCATTGCATAATTTCAAAATCTGGGTAATAAGACTTTGATTATTAAATTGCAATAGAGTTTATTTCTCCATGAGAAGATACACAGAGAGTAAGCATGCTCTTCAATTTTATTTAATTCCTTTAAATTCAGTCAAACAATGTGAACATTGGTTACAAACATCTAGTCTATGGAAATTCCATTTGCATTGACATTTGGAAAGCTTAAAAACCTGACGCAAGTTGTGTACGTTGCCACAATAGAAAATAACTGACACTTGGAAATATCTTTTCAAAAGCATTTAAATCATTAGAATTAGAAGGTCATGAGGGACTTTAAGAGATTGATTAACTCATCCTTTTGCCATCTGGTGCATATTCTGTTCTATACAGGTGAATACATATTCTGTTCCATTAAAAAAAAACATAAGGAGCATGCATGGTCTTGTTTTACAATCTCCTTTAACAACAATTTAATGCAAAAATTTCACCAGTAACATCTTGTAATAACTAATTTCAAACTTAGAAATGTAAATGTATTGCTATGCTCCTACCTATATATTGTGTATCACACCTGACATCTGCTTGGGAGGTATAGGAAGAACTTCACAGAAGAGGGAATATTTGAAATGTACCCAGAATTTAGTGTGGCAAAGTGTATTTACTAAGACTTGTTGTTCCTCTTGGTAGGTACGTGGCCAGGTTATACTGTCAGTCTCTATTGAAACCAAGTGTAACCATGTAACTGAGTTGTTGACAATGAAATGAGAGGAAAAAAATGATAAGGTACAACTCCAGGTCTGGTCCATGAAAGGGCGGGCCTACGCCGGCCGACTCCATCTTGTTCTGTGTTCTCCACCTTGAGTGACTATGTCCCCGACATGACCCCTTTTCCGGGAAAATCACAGAAACCTCAGACCTCGCCTCCTCCCCTTGAGTAACCTCCCGCTCACCCATTCCAACTTCCTGATCAAAACACGCCCAGCGACCTGCATAACAGGACTCCGACCCTTCCCCAGCCAATCAGCCGAGGCCACGACCCTTCCCCAGCCAATCGGCTGAGGCCACAGCCATTACCTCACCAACTGCCCCTAGACCCCTATAAAACCTTTGTGCTTTGAAACTCGCTCTCTCTCCCTGGTATCTCACTGCTGCGTCGGTGCAGGTAGGGGATTGAGCTCGAGCTAGCTCGAATAAAGGTTCTTTTGCTTTTGCATCGGACTCGGCTCCCTGGTGGTCTTTGGGGATCACGAATTCTGGGCATAACAGTCCATAAAACCCTCACATTCCTTTCCTCTCCACTGACTTGATACAGATGAGGAAGTCATGAATTGAAAATGGCAGAACCATATGACTAAAAGGAGACTGGGTCCCTGAATTTCCTTGTATAGGAGAGCTGCCTTCCAACCTGGGGCACCTATTGGGAGGCTTACCATGAAGATGAATAAACTATTGTGTTAAACTACTGACATTTTGTGTCTTTTTTCTTGTACAGCAATTGCCTTAATGTGACCTTATTTAACATCTGTAAGAAAGATTTGGACAGAGGACACCTAAGTGAGGAGAGGAGTTAAGACGAAAGATGGGTCCAGCACAACATAACAATGGTGCAGAAGCAGGAGAGTGCAAGGCATACATGTAGAATCTCAAGTAGTCTGAATGTACTCTTAGACAGTTGTAGGGAGTAATGGAAGATAATAATAGAAGAAAGTATGTATATTGGGGCCATATTTTGGAAGACTTCAGGTGTCAAGCAGAGGCCCTTGACATAATCTGGGAAGTAATGGGGCTCATAATAAAGGCTCAACAGCCAAAGAAAATGCACAATTTGAATTGTAGCATATGCCTATTAATCTAGCAGCTATAAATAACCTGGTCTAGAAGTAGGGCATGATAAAAATCTGCAGTAATAATCACAAAGTAAAACCGTGCAATGTGAATAGATCAAGGGAAGGAACATGGTGTTTCTGAGATAGAATTTGTAAGTGTGGCAATTGTTTCGTTATGAAGGTACAAGGAGAAATAGCAATACTAATAACTGTATAAGCTGATGCTTCTGTTCTTACTACTGGCCATTTTATATGGGTTGTCTTCCTTAATCATCACAATAATCCTACAAAATAAACATTGCTCCTATCTTGCAGAGAGAATACAATTTAGAGAGGTTTAACAGACAGTCAAAAATCACATTAGTTGTAAATGGAACAACCAGGATTTAAAAGAATCTAATGTTAGACCCTTGGCTCTTAAATGTAACTTCAAATCCAGACTGTGAGAAGTATGAAAAATTACTAATATGTGAGAGATATTTGCTTGTTTTGGTAAATTTTTATATTGATATCATTTTGAATTCATAGACAAATTGCAAGAATAGTACAGGGCGCTTCAATATAGCCATCATCCAAATTCATCACCTATTTATACTACACACACTATATACAGAATGACTTTTGTCTCTTTCTCTCGCTCTCTCTCTCTTTTTTTTTTCATTTGTTAAGAGTGAAATGACTAGGATATTTACATACTGACACCAGAAGAGAGTTGGAATTTCATTTGTGATTGACCTTTTCGAAAGAGTTCAGTTCTAGAGATAACGGTATGTAATAAATTACTATAGATAGAGATTGGTAAAATTGGCAAAATAAATCAGATTCCTGAGTAAGAGGAGGGTAGAGGATAAAAAAAGAGAAAGAGATAATTTACTAGCAATAGGATAATACTGTGTAACAAATGTCCAGAGAGGAAAAATTACAGAGGTATAATCATAACGTTAAATTTAGGGAAGATCAAGAGATCTAGGAAAAGTTAGAATTTAATGTTCAGAAGGTTTTCAGTGACCTTCAATACAACATTTTGGGTGGCATACTGAAAAAAGAAACTAAATTACAAAGGTTAAGGGGAACAATCAGTGAGGAAAATGAAAATAAATATGAGAAAAGTGCTGATTATGTGTCAATAGTCAAAACCTTTAATTTCATCTTCTGTGATTTTGCTATTCATATTCTTTTATTCATCTAGTAGGCTTCTGTGTCAAAAATTTGCAAAAACACTTTGGAGTGGCCAGGCAGGGGGTTTGGGGTGGGGTGTACATGGTGCTGGTCTTCCCAGGGATCATCTCTTCCATCTGTAAGGGACCGGGTTGAGGCAAAGGGAGAATTCATCTTTCTAGGAGCACACGCAAGTCTTTGGATGACCCATCACCCCTGGTGAGAGTGGTGCGGGGGATGAAGTTGGACAATTTTTCAGGAGCAGATTCCCTCCTGTGTAAATGAGCAGGATGGAGTTTGGACCACATATTTTACTCCCTGGATACTAAAATAAAGAACTTTGAATGTGGATTATGTTGGAAATATTTGTAACAGAAATGTAAGCATATGGATGGATATATTTTATGAATATATTTATGAATATGGATATATTTTATGAATATGGCTATATTTTATGAATATATTTACGAATATATACCCATTAGGGATATATGGGTAGGTGTATATTTGCATTGTGACTCGAGATAAAAGAACACTTTTATTTTCCATGTCTGAAGTGAGTGAATTCATTTTATGACTTAGATAAATAAGCTCAATTTCATTTAAGAACAATTTTATAATTTCAGTTAAATAAGTTCAAATTTCCTTGTAGGTACATTTTGCCTGAATTGCATTTATTACAGGATTATTTCTATTAACTATAAAAAAAACTTTGTAGATAAGAGTTGCCAAACTTGGAGAGTCCACTGCTCCTCATAAAAATTTCACGGAAAAACGCTGTAAATAATAATAATAATAATAATAATAATAATGCTAATAATAATAAATATGATGAAACTTGAGATCTGAGATCTTTTCCTTCATCTGGTTGTTTTTCAAAGGGATACTTTATCCATGTTGCCTCCATAGTCATTAGAATAAGGATACTTTCTAATTTTTTTTTTTTTTTTTGCTTCCATTTCCTTATGTTGAAATGGAAACAATGCTTGTAACTAATTCTTAGGGTTACTGAAAGGTTAAACAACATCCCATTTTGGAACAGTGTCTTCTGCCATCTCCAATTTATGATAACCTTCTTCCTTGTTAAAGTACCTAATTTGAAAAAAAATATTTATTTTATTTTATTTCTTAATTAAAAAAAATGTTCATTTATTTTGAGAGAGAGCGTGAGGAGGGGAGGGATAGAGAGAGAGGGAAAGAGAATCTCAAACAGGTTAGCGCTGTCGATGCAGAACCCGACATGGGGCTCAATACCACAAACTGTGAGATCATGACCTGAACCAAAATCGAGTTAGACGCTTAACCCACTGAGCCACCCAGGTGCTCCTTGAAAGATATTTTAATTGTGCAGTATCGAAAGCTCAAGAATAAGTTATCTACTACCCTTACTGGTAACCCCAGTAATGCCTGTCTTAAAATCACACCCCTGGAAGGCTAATCCACTTTGCAAAAAGCAACCAGTGAAAACTTCAACTAACATTTATTTATTTAAATTAGCATACGTATCATTGCATCCTTTGCCGTGTATGTTAATTTCTCCCCCACCCTCACCACCATAAAATGGAAACCACACAAGTTATACAACTTACTTCGCAATGTTATTTTGTAATTTTGGACAAGTTATAATAGTGATATCAAAGCGATCTCATTTAAATTACCACCTAGTCTGGCTTAAAAAAGCTATGGCATCTGACTCATACTCCTGTGGACTCCAGGGAGGGAGGAAAGAGACACATGTCTAGTAACTGCTTCTCCTCCATGAAAGCCCCAATTAGGAGCTCTCCTATGGGAAAGAAAGAATAACAGTAACATCAAACACAGTGTCTTGATCATGGCAGATCATCATTAGTTTTAAGAGATCAGTGTTTGTGATTGTGTCTGTGTATTTATTTAAATCTGGGGCCAGGGAAAGGCAACACACCTCCCAAAATTGACCAGGTTTTCTCTCAGATTTTGTCTTTCTTCTCTCCCTTTATTTTCTCCCTTCCTCCTATTTCTCCCTACTTCCTCCCCTGACCCTTTTGTTTGAGGGGGGAAGCAGAGAGGACTAAAGCTTTGAACCTAAGCCACCCCTATCCTGTGCATTAAGACAGAGATAGATGTTTAGGCTTTCTTGTTAGTTCTCTGCACATTAAAGTATCTCTATGACTGTTAAATATTGAGACCTTAAGAGATGAAATTTCATTGAAATGGAAGCAATGATACATATGTTAATTTAAATAGATAAATGTAAGTAAAAGTTTTCACTGGTTCCTTTTTGCAAAGTGGATTAGCCTTCCTGAGGTGTGATTTTAAGACAGGCTTTACTGAGGTTAACATTATGGACAGTTGATAACTTATTCTTGAGCGTTCACTACTGCTCAATTACAATATCTCTCAAGGAGCACTTGAGTGGCCCAAAATAGTCTTCTATCACTCTCTATATTTAAAATGTATTTAACAAATATAAAAACTGATTGCCAACACTTGATAAGGATACAGAAAGCTTTACTGAACATTCATCAAAATTTTAATTTCAAATGCATTTTAAACTACAATAATTTGCAAATAAATTTTATTATTTGATACAACTTGCAAATAAAGAGTACTGGTAAATGAAAATGTTTCAATATAAAAATTTTATTATGTAATCATAATATTATATATAATATCATATCTGAATGTGAATTATGAAAATATGTTTGGTGTTATTGACCCCTTAATGCATTACGGTTGCTCTCAGATCATTACACTATAGTTTGTTGAATGCTTTTCTATAGGTTTAAACTCCCAATGGTCAGAATGTTTATAGCAGGTTTATTGCAAAGTGGCAAGTTACCTTGATAATACATGTTGAAATTCTGCTAACATTCCTTTCATGCAGAGACTCTCATTGGGACTAACATATGTCACAATTCAAAAACCTAAACCGAATTCTATTTAAACCTACTGGTTCTGAAGGAGAAAGTATTCAGGTGTTTATTTGCAGCACTTCTGGGAGAAGTGCCAAACCCCCAGAACATTAGTATTCCTGCAACTTTACATTTTCTTTCTAGAAATTGTCCTTGTGGAAAATGTACAATAGTGTTAAAATGTTAGGTAAGTAGACCACATACATGGTCACATCTGTAATGATTTACTGAGAGATAAGAAAAAAGTAGATGAACAAGTGGACAATAAACATTTAATATAAAAGGAAAACATGATCTTATTGTGTTTTTATTAGCATATATATTTCAGAATGATTGTGCTGCCCCTATGATTGAAATACCTAGATAGTATTAATACTAACATTAATAATAATAATACTGAAATCTGACTATATGCCACATGTTTTATATCCATTCCCTATTTTATGGTCATATAATACTTGGAAAGTAAATTACCCATCTACTGAATGGTATAAATATTATCATTTTGAACACCAAGTCTCATCCAGAAGGATGAAGGGATTGACGTTTGTAATCAAAGTGTCATTAAAGTGAATGGTCATAGGGGCACCTGGGTGGCTCAGTTGGTCAAGCGTCCGACTTCGGCTCAGATCATGACCTCTCGGTTCCTGAGTTCAAACCCCGCATCAGGCTCTGTGCTGATGGCTCAGAGCCTGGAGCCTGTTTCAGATTCTGTGTCTTCCTCTCTCTCTGACCCTCCCCCGTTCATGGTCTGTCTCTCGCTGTCTCAAAAATAAATAAACGTTAAAAAAATTAAAAAAAAGTGAATGGTCATAAAGAATAAAATAATCTGGGGTAAACTACATGACTAGAAAGAGGTGAGGAAATGAGATGCTTCAAGGATACTGAAGGCTGCTTTGGAAGGCAAGACGGCAATAATTTGAGATACTAGGAAATCGGTTGGCTTGTGTGTATATCAGCAGGTGTTTCTGTGGGTATAAAAGTGGGGAGATAAAAAATATAATTGAACACATTTTTATATTATATTCTCCTTACAAGTTATTTAACTTGCTTATGATTATTACTTCTTATTCTAGTATAGCGGACACACAATAATTGCTTATATTTAAGGGAACTGTGAGCTCATCTAATTCTGGCACTGAGTTCTTTCACTTTTCTTTTATGTTCGATGTTTGTCAACGCCTGCCTGCCCAGTGACTGACACATACTAATTGATGTTTAACACTCTTTTGCGAACTGAGATCAAATAAAGCAAGCACCAAAGGACAACTACAATGGTAATAAAAGACACGGAGAGAAAGGACGGAATTTTGTGCTTGGAGAGAGAAATTATAGCCTTTGAGAATCATAGACGTAGAGATATTTTCTTTGAGAATGGGACATGGCCATACTGTTAAGTGACAGTACAAAAAAGGACAAAATCCTTTTTAGAAAGGTGCTAAGTCTCTACCAGCACTTCCATTACTTATCACGTCAACTAAACCAGCTAAGCATTAACAATTCTACTTACGTATATGCAGAAAAGGCTGGTAGAATTAAATAATTTTCTAAATACAATTTAGCTAGTTTTTGTTGAAAATAGTGAACTTGAAGCAATTTGCCTACCTACAGTGAAATGTAAATATGGTTTCTCTCTCAGTATAAATCAGGTTTTGACTTTGAGCATGAATATCCTTAAGTTACTCATTCAAAATCAGGTCTTCAAATATTGTACTCCTAAAAATATTTTCTTTAATTTTAACATGTAATCACAAGGTGTTCTAGGCCAAGAAATAGATTGAGCATTGGAAATTAGTCTCATAATTACTCAAGGTGAAAAAATCCTTTCAAACCTATATTATATTGAAATTGACTTGTCACTTCATCTTCTTTCCTTGCACTTGGGTAAAGCCCTCATGAATGCATTTTGGAAATGGATTTCCCACAAGAGCTGTTCTCTCATTTGTCACAGGAAAAAAAAAAAGCCAGACAATATCCAACTTAAACATCTGCTTCATGTTGAGGATAAAATTCAGTCAAATAAATTTCACTCATTTTTCTTTTTGCACATTTGATCATATTTCTAAATGGAACCAGAGGAATTAAGGATAGTTTCTAGTCAGATCTAATATTTATAACATTTTTTTCTTTATACTCTGAACTGGTTATAGATTCCACCGTACATGTGTGCCTGTGTGTACATAAATCTTTCACTAATGGGTTATAGGAACTTTAAATATTGTGAGTGGATTGATTTGTTGATTGTTACATCTTTGATTCAGGTCATAATTATTAAAGAGCCCTTAAACCATTACAAGTATAGAATATTTATTTCCTGACCTGCAACTGTGCTTTTAATCCCTTAGGTCAATGGTGGCTCAGGTTTTGTTCTTATTACGCTCCTATGCCCTCAGAGTGGGTTACCCATTTTCATATTTTACTAGCTTGTTTTCTTCATTCTTCAAATACAGTTTTAAAATACAATCAAAGAATTTTTCAAGCATCTTATAAAAGCACTCTAGAGACAGGCAGGTTTACCAGGTTTAATAAACTTTATTCAATGAAGTTTCAAGAGAAATAAATCTTTGGGGGTTCCAGACGGTTGGTGAACCATTGTGAAATCATTAGCACCTGCTTTCACACTATATGTAGAGTGTCCCTGCATTTGTGCCATTTGCCAAAGGCAAGAACAGTTATATATATATATATATAACTATCCTTAGGACTGTTATTAAAAATGGTTTGGTACTCAGACATACTTTTGTTTTCCTTTCTGTGAAGAAAACAGCTCACAGTTATGTTATGTAGAATGTCCTTTAAGCCAGTTTTTCTATTTTAACATGTAGAAAACATATTTTTACCAGATAGCTTTATTCCTCTGGGACAAAATATTTTCTCAGGGCCTGTCAAGGTCGCAAGAGTCAGACCCCTACTGTTGTAAGGATCTCAGGGGCCTCTCTGACCATCAGAGCTGTCAGTTTTCTGTCTTTAGAAGGGGTCCTGCGGGTGGCAAGACCGCTGACATCACCCAAGAGCTGGCTTCACAGGAAGAGGAACAGGTGTCTTTGTGTTGGAGACTACAGAGGCACTGTGGCCCCCAGGATCCCTGCCAGTGATCTGGTCTCTAACTAAACAGCCCAGCCCCAGGACGGGCTAATTGCACCCTGCCTGTTAGAATCACGCGGCGCGTGCCTATAGTTTGCATCTGCCACACAGGCCTGTCCAAGTCCGTGCCCTTCGGGCCTGTGGAGCCTGGCCCCGGCTGCCCATCCGGCCTTCCTCCATCCACCTGGCCTTCCTCCTGGGGCATAGGGGGATCCCACACTGCACTCCCGATGAGATGCTGGTAAAGACACGAGAGCCAGATCCCGTTTGTCCCCGCTGTGTGTATTGGTACCAGACTCGTCCTCTCTGGCAATAGGGCTCCCAGTTGCTTGTTTTCTTCTTCTTTTTTTAATGTTTTTTTTTATTTATTTTTGAGAGAGACAGAGACAGAGCACGTGCACAAGCGGAGGAGGGGCAGAGGGAGAAGGAGAGAGAGAATCCCAAGCAGGTTCGGTGCCGGCAGAGAAGAGCCCTACATGGAACCCGTGAGATCATGACCTGAGCCCAAACCAAGAGTCGGATGCTTAACCGATGGAGCCACCCAGGTGCCCCTACTTGCCTCTCTTCTGAGGACGGCCCCAGCCAGCTCATTCCTGATCCCATGAGATGGGGCTTTGTTTTGAAAGTGTGGTGGGCTAAGACTTAGGCAATTTATGCCTCTCTCTGGGGCCCCTCTCGACTTGCTGCCCCTGTAGCAGGTCCTCGGTTGACTCCCCACTACACACCTGAAGCAGCAGAGTGCATCTAGAAGGCTCCACTGGAGTCCTGCCTGCTTTCCTTGGCAAGTCCACCATCCACCCCCTCTGACCAGAACCCAGCCCAGAACCCAATACCTTCACTGTGTTCAAAAGTGAAGAGGAAACATGATGAATCTTAGCATCGACAAAGCAAACAAAACCCCAAACATAGAAATATCATATTCAAACTTCAAAACCAAAAAGAAAAAGAGGAACTCTTGAAAGAAACTGAAGAAAAAAATGAATCTATAAAACATCACGAATAAGAATCACAGTGGTTTTTTTATAAATGATCTAAGCAAAAAAGATAGTGGAGTGAAATATTTAAGTATCAAAAGAAAAAAAAAAACATTAACGTAGAATTCTATATTCAGTGGAATTACACCTCAGAAAGGAAAGAGAATAGATACTGTCTGAGGCAAACAAAATCTAAGGGAGTTCATTGCCCAAAGACATGTTCTAAAAGAAATCTTTTTTTTTAATTTAAATTTTATTTAAATTTTAGTTAGTTAACATACCCTGCAATATGGTTTTCAGGAGTAGAATTCAGTGATTCATCAACACCCAGTGCTCATCACAAGTGCTCTCCTTAGTACCCATCACTCATCTAGCCCATCTCCCACCCACCTCCCTCTGACAACCCCCAGTTTGTTCTCTATCATTAAAAGTCTCTTGTGGTTTGTTTCCCTCTCTTCTCTCTCCACTTTTCCATATGTTCCTCTGTTTTGTTTCTTGATTCCATATATGAGTGAAATCATATGGCATTTGTCGTTCCCTGATTGACTGATTTCACTCTGCATAATACATTCTAGCTTGATCGTCATTGTCCTGCAAGAAATCTTAAAAGAAGTTTTTAGGCAGAAGAAACTGGAAGCTACATAAAAAGTAAAGCGTGTTGGAGAAGAAATAAATGAAGGTAAAATTACAATCTTGTATTTTTCAGTCTTAAATGTTATCACATATACAAAATTAAAATATATAAAACATTTTTTCAGCAGTTAATAGTGCACCTAAATTCAATGAACAAGATATATTGGTTTAGGAATCTACTTGTTGGGATATGTGTGACTTAAATGTATTTTAAGTAAATTAATTATACCAATGACAACATAATAGGTGCTTCTGGAATATTTTTAAGAATATGTGCACACAACTTGAAAAATAGAATTACGGCTTCATATTGTCACATCCTACATTGGATGGAATTATGAAATACACTTATGCACATTCTTTTTTATAAGACGATACTTCAAATCTGATTTTCGAGAACTAAAATAAAAAGGTAAATGACCAGCATAATATTGAACATTATTATAATCTGGAATTACAGTTTCATTTTTTTTCAACTTCAAAATTGTGCCGCAAACATTTGAATAATTTGAAAATCTCTGTCATCCTTATATCTTCTTGGTCTAATTCATGTTAAAAAATACTTGTTAATGAATTCAGGACCAAGTGCATATAATCACAGAGTACTAATTAAGATTTCTATTATCATTAATAGGAGTAAACACACAAATCAGGAGAAAATGGATCCTTATATTCTAAACTTTGAAGTTTATATTAGAAATAAATTAACCATAAAATTAGAATCCAGGCAGCCTTCTCAAGAAACAGTCTTAAAGGTATTATAAAGTAGTTAAAAGGCAGTATTTCCTTAGGAATTTAAGCAGAGACACATAAGTCGAACAAGGGAATTTAAAAAATTGGGCAAGATTTAGATTCCCATTAAAATTAACCTTTGCTTAAGTTTCCTGGAAAGTGAATTGGACTCACTGTAATTGTTACTATACTATAATTAAAAGAACAGACAAAATCCATTTACTCCCTAGTCACCAAAAACCTAGATATTCATGGTACTCTTTCCAAAATGGCTGTCATCACAATTACTTTCCTAAAGAAGGAAAAAAATAAATTCTTTGAAGAACATAGGGAGTAATATAAAAGAAAGTAGATTAAAAATGCAGACAAAAATGCATGTTTAAAATTTTTAAATTTTTAATCAGGAGGGATTTTTTTATTATTCAGTCCTTTTAAAATTTTAATGTGGAGATAAATGTATATAGGCATGTGAAAAATTCAGACACTGCATTTCACAAAATAATTAGAAAAGAAGGATCATATAGAAAGATAAGATCCTAAGAATATGTGAATATTAACCTCTTTTGGAGTGAAAATGTGAAAATAAAAATCTTAACATGAGCCACAAAACATTCTCAAGAGTTGTTTGCAAAATTTAACATCATGACCTCAAATGCTGACTATCATACGTATCCAGATATATGTTGTAAGTCATGGCTAACTTATATTCTTATCTCTAATAAAAGCCAGAAATATTTTAAGACCTTATACTTTAAATTTCTTCCATATATCATTTTAATTTGATCTAATAAAAACTAAGGCATACTTTAATTTCAAAACAGCTATTTTCAGACTTTGCGAGACCAAATTTGAACCACTCAGTTCAGAAATGTACCTTTCTTTAAGTTTTTACTTTTATTACAGCAATTAAAAAAAACCTGAATTGTTAAAAGCAGATTTAGGTCAATAGCAAAATTGAGAAGAAGGTACAGAGATTCATCATATATCCCCTGCCTCCACACATGCATAATGATTTTCATTATTAACATCCCAAACAGAGCGTTACATTTGTTGTAGCGGGTGAACCTGCATTGACATCCAAGCCTGTCTTATAATTACGGTTCACTCTTGGTGTTGTACATTCTATGGGTTTCGACACATATATGATGACACGCATCCACCATTATGGTGTCCTGCAGAATATCTGCACTGCCTTAAAGATTCTCTGTCCTCCACCTATTCATCCCTTCCTACACCCCCACCTTCTGTCAACTAATTTCTTTGCTGACTTCATGGTTGTGTTTTTTCTAGAATGTCATATAGGTGGAATCTTATAGTATGTAGCCTTCTCGGATTGGCTTCTTTCTTTTAAAAATATGCACAATTGCCCTTTTCACTTACTAATTGGAAACATTAAGTTTTCTTTATGTCTGATCATGGCTTGATAGCTTTCCCTCTCTGTCTCTGTCTCTCTCTCTTTGTGCTGAATAATATTCCATTGCCTGGATGTACCACAGTTTATTTATTCATCCACCTATGGAGGGACATCCTTATGGCTTCCCACTCTTTACAATTGTAAATGAAGTTGCTATAAACAACTGTGCGCAGGTTTTAGGGTGGGCATAAGTTTCAAGCTCTTTGGATAAATACCAAGAAGCATAACTGCTGGATCATATGGTAAGAGTATGCTTAGTTTTATAGGAGATCATCAAGTGGTCTTTCAAAATGTATTTATTATGTTGTGCTCTCAGCAGCAATGAGCGAGAGTCCCTGTCGCTCTGACTTGTCACTGGCATTTGTTGCTGCAACTGTTCTGAATTTAGACCCTTCTAATAGGCCTGCCGTGGAATCTCATCTTTGTTTTAATTTGACCTTTGAGGGAGCATATTTTCATGTTTGCCATCTGGATATCTGTCTGGTAAAGTGTTTGTTAAAGACTTTGACCCATTATTAATTGGGTTGTTTTCTTCTTATTAAATTTTAAGAGGTTTTTGTCTTTTGTTTTTGTTTTTTGTTTTTTTGCTTTTTTTTTTTGTATATTTTGGATAATGAACCTTTATCAGATGTGTCTTTGCAAATATTTTCTTCCAGTCAGTGGCTTGTTTTCTCATTCTCTTGGCATTGTCTTTTGAAGAGCATATGTTTTCAATTTTAATGAGGTCCAGCTTATCATTCTTTCTTACATGGGTTGCATCTTTGGTGCTGTGTTTAAAAAGACATTACAATACCCAAGACCATCTAGGTTTTCTCCTATGTCATCTTCCAGAAGTTGTATAGCTTTCCATTTTACATTTAGGTCCATGATTCATTTGGAGTTATTTTTTTGTGAAGTGTGTAAGATTTGTGTCTAGATTTATTATTATTATTATTATTATTATTATTATTATTTGCATGTGGATATCCAGTTGTTCCAGCACCATTTATTGCCTTTGTTTTTTTGTAAGAGATTAGTTTACTAAGTTTAAAAGGGTCTATTTTTGGACTTTCTATTCCATTCCATTTATCTATTTTTTTTTTTCCAATACCACAATGTCTTGATTATTGTAGCTTTTGTAGTAAGACATGAAGGCAGGTAGTGTCAGTCTCCCAACTTGGCTGCTCTCCTGCATTATTGTGTTGGTTATTCTGTCTTCTGCCTCTGTATATAAACTTCAGAATCTGTCAATGTCCAAATCAAAACCCTACTTGCTGGAATTTTAATTGGATTACATTGAATCTACAGAACGAGTTGGGAAGAACTGATATCCTGACAATACGTTTTTCCTCCATGAATATTTTCATTTTAGTTTTTTTTTATTTAATTCATCAGAGTTTTATAGTTTTCCACATATAAATCTTGTACATATTTTATTAGGCTTACACCTAAGTATTTTACTTTATTGAGTGGTGATTACATGATATTGTGTTTTAAATTTTAAATTCTACTTGTTCGTTGTTGTTATATAGTAAAACAATTGACTTCAATAGATTTAATTTCTTTAATAGATACACACTGACTCAGATGATCTATTTCTTCTTGTGTGAAATAGGGCACATTGTATCTTTCAAGGAATTGATCCATTTTATCAAGGTTACTAAGGCGTAGAGTTGTTCATAGTATTCCTTTATTATCCTTTAAAGCCCATGGGATCTTTATTGGTATTCCTTTTTTTGGTTCATTTCTGGTATTAGTAATTTGTGTCCTTTCTCTTTTTTTTTTAGTTACCTTGCCAGAGCCTTATTGACTTTATTGATCTTTTCAAACAGTTTGTGGTTTTAAAATTTTTTCTCTTGTGTTCTACTACTTTTTATTTCATTGATTTCTGCTCTAATTATTATTTCTATTTTTCTGCTTACTCTGGATTTAATTAGCTCTTCTATTTCTAGTTTCCTGAAGTGGAAACTTAGATTATTCATTTTAGATCTTTATCCTTTTTTAATATATGCATTCAATGTTATAAGTTTCCCCTAGGCACTTTTTTTTGCCACATCCCACACATTTTAATTATTTGTTTTTATTTTCACTTATTTCAAAGTATTTTAAAATTTCTCTTGAGATTTCGTCTTTCACCCATGTGCTATTTAGCACTGTGTTTTTTAATATCCAGGTATTTTAGGATTTTCTATTATTGATATCTATTCAAATTCCATTGCTGTCTAAAAGCATATGTTGTATGATTTCTATTATTTTAAATTTGTGAAAGTGTTGGCCTATGGCCCCAAAGAGTCTATTGTGATGAGTGTCACATGTGAGCTTGAGAAGAAGGTGTATTCTGCTGTTGTTGGATTAAGTAATGCATGGATGTCAATTTTATCCTGCTGATTGAGTTTAACGATGTCCTTACTGATTATCTGCCTGCTGGATCTGTCCATTTCTGGGGTGTTGATGTCTCCAACTATGCCAGCGCATTAATCTATTTTTCTTTGCAGTTCTACCAGGTTTTGTGTCACATAATTTGATGCTCTGTCACTAGGCATGTGCATGTTAAGAACTGTTACTCTTTTTTTGGAAAACAGACCCCTTTATCATTATGTAGTGCTCTTGGTCATGCCTGATATCTTCACTTGCTGTGAAGTCTACTACTCTGTTAGAAATTAATACAGCTACTCTTTTCATTTGATTAATGTTAGCATGGCATATTTTTCTCCATCCATTTCTTGTTGGTCTATATGTTTCTTTATACTTAAAATGAGTTTCTTGCAGACAAACATAGTTCAGTTGTGTTTTTGATCCACCCTGACAATCTCTTTTAATTGGTACATAAAAACCATTGACATTCAATGTGATTATTGATATAGTTGGGTTGATATATATTACTCTTTTCTATCTGTTCTACATTCCTATTTTTGTCTTCCAATATTTTCCCCGAATTTCTGGTTTTAATTGACACTATGACTCCATTTTCTCTCCTTTCCAAGCATCAGATATATAGGTTGCCTTAGAGTTTGCACTGTGCATTCATAACTAATCTAAGCACACTTTCAAATAACACTATACTGCTTATGGGTAGTATGGGAACATTATAATAACAATATAATCCTAATTGTTCTCTCACGTCCTTTGTATCATTGCTGTCATTCATTTCATTATATAGAAGCATACATAAATATATATATATATACATATATATACACATAAGATATGTACACAAGCATACATAATTGAATACAGTGCTATTATTTTGAATGAACTGTTATCTGTAAGTTCAATTAAGAGTAAGAAAAATTAGTTATTTTACCTTCATTTATTCCTTTTCAATACTCTTTCCTTTGCTTATGTAAAAATGAGTTTCTAGCCTATTTTCCTTGTCTCTAAACATTTCTCGAGAGGTAGGTCTGCCGGCAATAAATTCTCTCAATTTTTGTTTGATAAAGTCTATCTCTTCTTCACTTTTGAAAGATAATTCCGTATACAAAAGTCTAGATTCTTTTGTTCTCTCAACATTTGAAAGATGTCTTTCCACTCCTTTCTTGCCTGTATGGTTTCTAAGGAGAGGTAAAATATAATTGTTATCTTTGTTCCTGTATATGTAAGGTATTTTTTTTCTTTCGGTTTCTTTCAGGAATTTTTCTTTACTTTTGATTTTCTGTAGTTCGAAAACGTATCCCTAGGTGTAATTATTTTGGCATTTATGTTGCTTGGTGTTCTGGTGGTAAGGTGTACGGAGATGGGAATCATTCTAAAGTCCCATGGTTAGATCTCAGTCTTTTATAGAAGCCTATCCCGTGACTTGTGAACTTCATAGGTGTTTCTCATTCCCCTCGCACTTAGGAAGGACAGAATGGCTAGAGTGGGATGGACTTGAGAATTTCCCCACCCCCAGGTCAGTTAGCCTCTGATGATACCTCAGGAGGCTAGGTTATGTTTAACTAGTTTCTCCTGAGGGCAGGCCTTGTTAAGAATGTTGCTTTTTGTATTCCAGATTGGTTTCCTTTCCCCTCCCACTGGGGGAAGTACTGGGGATTTGTCTCTGATGCTTACTGTGAGAGCCTTGTGGAACTCTAGAGGTAAATCTCACAAAACTGTAGGTTCCCCTTGGAGTTTTTAACTCTCAAGAGTTTTTCACACTGAGGCTCCAGCAAATTGTCAATTACAGTTCAGGTTTTCCTCTCCTGGTACTGGTTTCCATGGAATTTTCTGCTAGTGAGTCTCAGCTTTGGTAAGTATAGAATGTTTGTATGCTCCTGAACTCTCTAATCTTGGGGCCAGAGGTTTGTGTCCTCACTTTTCTTATTCATCCCAGAAAAGTTCTTAATTTCTTAGTCTATTCAACTTTCTTCTTGTTGTTAGGATTTTCTTTTAAATTGCTTAAATATAGGGGCGCCTGGGTGGCTCAGTCGGTTAAGCGGCCGACTTCGGCTCAGGTCATGATCTCACGGTCTATGAGTTCGAGCCCCGCGTCGGGCTCTGTGCTGACAGCTCAGAGCCTGGAGCCTGTTTCAGATTCTGTGTCTCCCTCTCCTGCCCTCCCCCGTTCATGCTCTGTCTCTCTCTGTCTCAAAAATAAATAAACGTTAAAAAAAAAAATTGCTTAAATATAGAACTGGAAATCAGAAACCTGTCATTGTAATTTCAAATTGAAAATCTCAGGCAATATTTTGAAGGACTCAAGATATATGTTATTTCATTTAGATAAAATGAATCATGGTGGCCAGAAGGAGTGGTGACCCCATTGCATATGTGAAGTTAGTTAAAATCCCTAGCCCTTTACCCATACCTTGACATGCACCCCTGCAGGGATGTGATCAAGGGTTGGGTTTAGTTAAAACTGAAAAAAGTTCTAGGACCTTGTTACTGTGTAAATACTTATTTTTTAATTAAAATCATTAGGATTTAAATTAAATTTATAATGATTTTAAATAACCTTTGTTGATATCTAGCTTCTGTTTCCATATATATATATATATATATATATATAGTAGAAATTGCTGATATATATTAACAAATGATTCATTTTCCACATTATTTCTTTAGTTTGAATGTTTTTACTTTTGAATAGATTAGTAATCTGACATAAAGTATATTTTTTAGTGAATTCTATGTTGTTTTTTTTTTTTTTTAAGGTTATTTATCTTGAGAGAGTGAGCATGAGCAGGGGAGGAGCAGAGAGAATCCCAAACTGACTCTGCATTATAGCATAGAGTCCAATTTGGGGCTCAATCCCACGAATTGTGAGATCTTGACTTAAGCTGATATTAAGAGTCTTAACTGACTGACTCACCTAAGTGCCCCTTTTCTTAGTGAATTTTTAAAGGATGTTATATTTCAATAAAGAAGTATAACCAAAATCCTTTATCCAGCATTCAGCTCTCCTTCCTTTGGTAAATTTTATGTCATGCGTTTTTTGTTTTTTTTTTTTTTTATATTCACGTATGGATTTCTCAACTATTTATAGTATTTGTTTCAAATTTTAAAATTTGAAATAAGTACCTGTGTATTATTTCTGTTCTTCTACAAATATAATTTTGGCTTAAACTGATACTTGAGAATTTCCAAGTTTGTTTACACATCTATGTATTTAGCTTCAGATGGTTCATTTTCACTTTTGTATAGATTTTATGTTTGAGTATACCCCCACGTGTATTTATCATTCCTCTCCAATGTAGAATATTTAAGTTGTTTCCATTTTGGGCCAATATAAAATATAATGTAAATATTGTACAACTCTATATGCACATGTAGGAGATTTTTTTCTGAAAGGAATCGGTAGAAGTTTCTTAGTATCACTAAATGGCCCTTCCTGTAGACTATGTAAAGAGGTCCTAAGAGCTACATCTACAATAATGCTTTGTATTTTCAGGATGTTTACCTTTTGCCAGCCTGGGGGTATAAGATGGTGTTCTCTGGTTACTTTAATTTGTATATCCATGAATAAACGTGAGGTTTAGTATCTTAGTATTTATGTCATTTAATATATTGGTCATTCATATGTGTATATATATATATATATATATATATATACACATATATATATATATATACTATATATATGTATATATACGTGTATATATATATATATTGGTCATTTTAATTTGTATATCCATGATTAAAAGTGAGGTTTAGTATCTTACCTTTATATATGTATATACATACATATATGTATGTATATATATATGTATATATATTGGTCATTTTGATTTCCTCATCTGTAAATTATTTAGTCACACTTTTGCCCAATTTTATTTTGGTTATTGTGCCAGATCACCTGTTTCTATATCTTACTATGTTCTCCATCTATAGGCATCATAACGATAATTCATTCTTGAAGACTTGTTCAATAGGTTTCTAGATTACATTTTGCCAGAAAGATGTAAGAGAAAAAAATGACCTAATTTCCTGTTTTAAATATGTTATGCTTGAAATGCATAGATAGTGTCATTTTCCTGATTAAACTTTGATTGAGTTATTATCTCTTCTTACTGATTTATAGAGTTGTTAACATTCTGAGTACTTATTCTTTATTTGGTTTATGTGTCATAAGTATTTTTGTTGATAATTTTTTCAGTTAATCATGTGTTGGTGTTTTATTTTTTAATTTTAGGTTTATATAGCAAATTCTCTATCCTTAAATTTGTAAGACTACTTTCCTAAATTTTCTTTAAAGTATTTTAAAGTCTTTGATGTCATAGTCAGGGTGGGTTTGCATATGTTTTTCTTCACAAATAACCCAAAGCCTTAGCTTTATTCCTTTCCCACTGCTTCTTAATCTCAAATTTATATGAGTCTCCCTGTCCTTAAACCAGTATATCTATTTCTTAAATTATTATTTTCATCTATTAATACAATTTTATTTTTTATTTTTATTAATACAATTTTTATTCCCAAAAAGTTGTTGCACATATTTATTAGCTATATTTTTAGCTATCTTTAGCTGTGTTATAATGTATGTTACATTCTGAATTAGAAGGTCTACTTATGTTACATAGAACATACTTGCATTATGTTTATGTTACATCCTGCAAACTTGTTTTATTTTCGTGATTTGTCTGTAGAGTTTTTTTCTTTTTTTAAAAAGTTTTTTAATTTATTTTGAGAGAGAGACAAAGATCGTTAGTGGGGGAGGGGCAGAGAGAGAGGGAGAGAGAGAATGCCAAGCAGGCTCTGCACTGTCAGAGACTGAACTGCCCAGCCGCTCCCCTGTCTACAGATTTTAATGAATTCTTTATCATATTCTCTATGAATAATGACAATCTGTTTACTCCCAAACAATATATGTATATTTTTCCTTTTCTTACTCTTCTTACTTAGATCTTGAACAGATTGGTACACAGAAATAGTAGTCACTATTGCTAATCTTGTATTAGTGACTAATGAGAATCTGTGTCCTTCCCAATTGAAGGGAAATACATCTTAAATTTCAAAATGTAATATGATACTTTCTATGTATTTTTTTGGTAGATGTTTCATCAGGAAAGAATTTTCCCTCTGAACATAATTTTCTTTTAGAAAAAGAATATTCAATTAGACAAATCAAATACTACCCATAAGTAAATTACAGTAAAATTTAAGTCTAATTCAAATCTCACAAATGAAAATAAATACCCTCAAAGAATTCAAACACGAAACAAAAACAAAGTGAAGCAAATTATCAGTACGTATCTCAATTGTAAGCATAGTTAACTCAAATGTAAATATACAACAGTAAATACATTCCAGAAATTTAGAAAGATGCTACCCAAAAATATTTATTCCAGAAATACTAGAATGATAAATTTCTTTTTTTTTTTTTTTAACATTTATTTATTTTTGAGACAGAGAGAGAGCATGAACAGGAGAGTGTCAGAGAGAGAGGGAGACACAGAATCTGAAACAGGCTCCAACTCGGAGCTGTCAGCACAGAGCCCGACACAGGGCTCGAACTCACGGACCAGGAGATCATGACCTGAGCTGAAGTCGGACGCTTAACCGACTGAGCCACCCAGGCGTCCCTAGAATGATAAATTTCTTAACACAGAATTGAGAATCCTATAAATGATTACTTATAGACATAAATACCTGTTCTTTCTCTTGATATTTTATGTCCTCTACCAAATTATTTAACCTTACTAACCCTTCTCTAGAGTCAATTTATGGTTTCAATAATTATGTAATAATAATAGTAAAATAAATAATAACTACCTCAGACTTTACATATCAATGATTTGTGAAGTGATGTATGTTTTTATAAAGTAGTTAGCATGTATTATATAAAGAAAACATTCCTTATTATTAACAATTTAAGCTGTTGGCTCAATAGCATTATTTTATGTTTTACCAACAAATTAGTAAATAAAGACAAGTAAAAGTTGACCCAAACAAAATACAGAACTATTATCACTTTCTCATTGTATGATGACTTTTAAGACGTTTATATGGCAGTATTAAGCAAGATTTTAAGCTACATTAAATAAGAATATGAAATCAAGTCCTCCCCAAAAGCAGCTAGATAAAGTAAAATAAACATAATCTGAGTGTGGCCCCCAAATTTGTGAAATCTTATATAAATTTATTATCTTATATTTATTAATCTTCTATAAATATATTAATAGTGTTCATAAAGCTGACTGGCCACTAAGAGAGTTACATATTATGAATAATTTTCTCTTAGTGGCAAGTCTTTAGTTGATCAGTTTTTCTTATCTAATTTCCTTTCTTTTGTATATATTACTCAAAGCATGTGGTACTTTTCTACAATAAAAAGAACATATTTTTATAACAAGTAGTAGAATTTAAGTTATCTGTCTTCAAAGTTTGAGTAGATTCTACAATTGGAAACAAGAGGTATTGAGTACCTCATTTCCTAAGGTGAGTCGTTAATGACTAGGACTATATACTTTTCCCTTAGTGTCGATTAAGGGCCACAATTAGGCTCACTCCTACCATACTCAATCTAATTTTCTGTCACACTGTAGATGAGGAGAGTTGAGGAAACTACTGTTAAAGAAAAACAAAGAGACATCCTTTGATTTCTTAGCTTTATGAGACTAGTATATCTAATTAGATGCTTTCCCACATTCCTGGTCAGAATGGGAGAATGGCAAGGGAGGGGTTGATTAGTGTTCATTGTAAGCAAAAGGAAGCAGAATGCTAAGGAGAATCTATCACTCTGAGAAGTTGCTTTCAAAAGAGAAACATGACCGGGGGGCCTGGGTGGCTCAGTCGGTTAAGCGTCCCACTTCAGCTCAGGTCACGATCTCGCGGTCCGCGAGTTCGAGCCCCGTGTAGGGCTCTGGGCTGATAGCTCAGAGCCTGGAGACTGCTTCCTATTCTGTGTCTCCCTCTCTCTCTCTGCCCCTTCCCCATTCATGCTGTGTCTCTCTCTGTCTCAAAAATAAATAAACGTTAAAAAAAAATTAAAAAATAAAAAACAAAACAAAAACAAAAGAGAAACATGACCTATGCTACCCTGCTAGTTGATTGCTGGTGTTGCCATAAAGGTAAATATGGAAAAACTTGTTAGATTAAATAGATATTCTCTGTCATGCCATTTTATTTCCCTTGCTTCTTTTACTATAATTTTTAAATTAATTTTATTAATGGTTGCCTTTGGGTTTCTTAAGTTAAAAGTTTTAGTTTTATATTAACACTAACTTAATTTCCATAGTTTATAAACGCTTTTTACCAATACACCTTCATTCTCTACCTGTACACCTTTGTAGTATTATTTTAATACACATCATATCTTTATATATTATAAGCCCATTAACATGTTTTTATAATTTTTGCTTATTAAAACTGTCTTTTAAGTCAGATAAGAGACCAAGAGTCAGAAAAAATACACAAAAAATACACTTACCTTTGTAATTACCTTTACCAGTGTTTTTTTTTTATTTCTTCAAAAATCTTGAGGTACTATCTACAGTCTTTTCATCTCTCAGGGATCCCTTATTGTTGGTTTTTGGTTTTGGTTTTTGGGTTTTTTTTTTTTTTTTTTTGGTATGGTTTCTCTGCTAGTGACAAATTATCTCCATTTTGTTTATTTGGGAATGTCTTAATTTCTCTTTCATGTTTGAAGGACAGCTTTTCTGGACATAGAATTCTTAAGTAGTATTTTTCTTTCAGCACTTTGGATAAAGTGCTTTCTGGACTCATGATTTCTGACAAGAAGTCAGCTCTAAGTCTTATTGAAGGATCCTGTGTACTCTGATGATAGTTTTTCTGCTTTTGAAACTTTTTGTTGGTTTATGTCTTTCAGTGGTTTGATTATGAAGTTTCTGAACTTATTCTATGTGGAATTCATTAAACCGCTTAGATATATAGGTGAATTTTTAAAAATCAAATTTGGGAAGGGTTTAGTCTTAATTTCTAAAAGTATTTTTTCTGCTTCTTTTTTACTCTTCTCTCTTCTAGATCTTCAGTTATGCATATATTGATTAGTTTGATGGTTTACCTCAGATCTCTGATGATCTATTTATTTTTCCCTATTTTTTTTTTATTCTTTTCCTCAGACTGGAAATATCTCAACCTATCTTTGAATTTACTTGTTCATTGTTCTATCAAATCTGCCGTTGAGCCCATCTAATGATTTTTTTCTTTCAGCCATCTAATGAATTTTTTTTCAGTTATTGTTCTTGCTGACTCCAGAATTCCTATTTCTGCAGTTTATTAATTTCTCTCTCCCTCATTTATTTGTTTTTTTTTGCATTGTATATTTGGTGCAATGTCATTTTCATACTTGCCTTCAGCTTATTAGACATAATAGCCTTTAGTTGTTTGAACATATTTAAACTGGCTGAGGGGTGCCTGGGTTGCTCAGTCAGTCAAGTTTATGACTCTTGATTTCATCTCAGGTCATGATCGCATGGTTTGTGGGATTGAGTCTCACATTAGGCTCTGTGCTGAGAGTGTGGAGCCTACTTGGAATCCTCTGTCTCCATCTCTTCCTCTCTACCTCTCCCCTACTTTCTCTCTCTCTCAGAATAAATAAATAGACATTTAAAAATTAATAAACTACCTGATTTATGATCTTTGTCTAATAAGCAACATATTGACTTTATCATGGACAGTTTCTATTGACTGCTTTGTTTTTTCTGTTGATGGACCATTTATTACTGTTTCTTTGTCTTATAACTACTTTCCTTTTTTAAATTTTATGTATTTTGAAAGAAAAAGAGAGCACATGAGCAGGAGGAACAGAGAAAGAGGGATCCCACCACAGGATCGTGGGGCTTGATCCCACAAACTGTGAGATCATGACCTCAGCTGAACCCAAGAGTTGGACACTTAACTGACTGAGCTACCCAGGCACCCCTCTTATAAGTATTTTCATTGAAATCTAAACATTTAAAATAACACAGCATGGGGACTCTTAAAATCAGTCTATTCTTTGTTGTTGTTGGTTATTGTTATTATTGATGTTTGTTTAGTGACTTTCCTGGACTACTTCTATGAAGTCTCTATCTTATATGTGGCCACTGGAGTTTCTGCTCAGTTAGGTTAGTGGTAAGCTAAAGATTGTGGAGAGATTTCCTTTAATACATTGTGCCATCCTCTGTTGAAGAGTTTTGTTTGTATGTTGGGGCACACCTTCATTGCTCTGGCAGTTTACAGTTCTGTGTTAGCCTTTCCTTCCTACTTTCACAGGGTCTCAAAAAAAGAGGCAAAAGATTAGACCCTTCTCATGATTATCCTGAGTATGCACCTCACCTGCACATGCATATAATATTCTAGGTTGCCAGAAACATGTCAGAGGTTTCTAAAGCCCTATACGGACATCTCATTTCCAATATTTCCGTAAGTTTTTTGGTGACCCTCTTGTTTCCTCAGCTGGTGTTGCAGCCTTGAATAGCTGCAGTGTTAAATAACTACTGTTTTTTTTTTTTTTTTTCATAAATGTACTGTGGGAAACGGTTGTTCTCACTAAGTGAGTTCTGAATTAGGTTGAGTAACAAAAAAACATTGGGAAGGGGGCTTTGCCAGGAAGCTGCTAAACAGATCAAATAGTGACGATTCTCAGAGGATGGGGCCTTTAGGGGAGCTTCGAGCCAATTCTTCTGCCCTCCGGTGGCTCTTAGGTTGCTGTTTTTCACACCTACCATGGTTGTGAGGCTGCTCGTTTCAAGGCTGTCAGACAGCTAAGGAGAGGGCAGTGGGAATAGAGCAAGCAAAATATCACAAATCTCTTTTTTTTTTTTAAACCAAGATTCAGCCAATTTCTTACATAAGTCCTTCTTGGATTGTTGCAAGCCTTTGGGTAAAACTCAGAGTTGTATCAAAAGTTAATTTTTAGAATATTTGTCACTTTTCTCCATGCTTTTGGGGATGAATAATTTATTTAGGCTCTTATTCTGCCATTCTTACTAAGTGATTCTTCAGTAAGAGACACTGGAAGAACAAGGCTAATATCCTCTGAACTAAAGTGCCATTTAAAACTTCATGAAAATAGCATGGTTTATGGAGTAATTGATAGCAACATGGCAAAAAGGGATTATAAATAGCATGTCTGGAATAAAGATAATGGAGGGCGACCACGTCCTAGTTCTCTGAAATCATTAGATGGTGCAAACTAGGTGATCATTGGCTCTTCTGGCTCTCACTGGAGAAAAATGAGATTGGAAAATGAGGTTAGAAGAAAAAGAAGGGACAGGAGCTATGAGGACGGCTATCAAACAAAGAAACCTCCTACCTAGAATGGAAGAGTTGGCTGCTGCTGTGTCCTTTATAATAGAGGGGTAGAGGGTGATGCTGAGCAATACTTCACAGACCTGTTAAACCATCTTGAAGAGATCTCTGGATCTCAGAGCCACAGAAACTGTCACAGTGGATAGTAACTCCAGACCAAGTCAGATTGAGAAAAAATGAAGATCCTTGTTTCTATTTCCTCTTCATGTTTCTGCCCCCTAATACTGAAAGGCACAATGTAAGCCTTGAAAATATCAGAAGGAGAGATATCCTAGTGCCAGACATATCCTTTTGCTTGTTTATACACCCCCCGCACCAACACGCACACACCCCAGTAAGGCACTGACATTGTTTTTAGGCTTCTTTGGAAGAGGAAGTTTGAAGATCTTTCAGAAATATGAGAACAGGATTTGAAAATAAAATGGTTTCTATATTAATAACTAAATGTAACAACAGATTTAGGAAACTGCCCAGCTATTGTTTAGAACAGAGAAGGAAGAAAGGTAGTGGTTAGAAGAAATATTAAATCACTTCATGTATATGCTCTATAAAATTAAGAACTTTTATATAACACAGGTATAAAAATAAAGCAGAAAAACATTTTAGGAGTAAATTTTCTACCACTAATATTCTATTTTACGTGATATCTTCCAATTTGTGCACATGAAAATTATTTAAGTGCCATTCATATTGTGTGATATTTGTGAATTCAGACATACTGCAGTGTTTCTAAAGTGCCACACTATAAAATGTATGACAATAATTACTTATTTCAGTTCAAAGATTGAGATGAAACGATGAATGATTTTACTTATTTATTTTCCTGTGAAATTGGTTTTATTAAAAAAAAAAAGGAAAAAGGGGCACCTGGATGGCTCAGTCTATTAAGTGTCTGACTTGATCTTGGCTCAGGTCATGATCTCATGGTTTGTGGATTTGAGCCCCATGTGAGGCTCTGTACTGACAGTGCTGAGCCTGCTTGGAATCCTTTCTCTACCCCTTTCTCACTGTCTCTCTCTCAAAATGAATAAATAAACTTAAAAAAAAAAACACTGAACCCTATTTTAAAAAAGTAAATCAGTGGCTTCTATATACATAGTAATATTCTATTAGCAATTCTAATGGAAATGGAATTCCATTCATAAAAGCAATAAAAGCTATAAAATACTTTGAAATAAAAATAACATAAAGAAATATATGAAGAAAAGGATTAAGAAAAAATAGAACACAAGCACAAAACAGTATGTCTATATATGTATCCTATATGTTCTAATGAGGTAATTTATTGTGCTAAATATAAAATATTTCTTTTTTTTCTTTAATTTTAGAGAAAGAGAGTGGGCATAGGGAGAAAGAGGGTGAATGTTAAGCAGGCTCCATGCTCAGTGCAGAGCTCAACATGGGGCTCAGTCCCATGACCCTGAGATCATGACCTGAGTTGAAATCAAGAGTTGGATGCTTAACCGACTGAGCCACCCAGGTGCCTCTCAAAAATTTCTTAAGATACATTTGTAGATTGAATGAAGTCAAAATCAAAACCCAACATGTGTTATTAGAGAATGTGACGTAACAACTCCAATTTGCATAAGTAATTCATTGCTTCTTGTTATCATGTTTCTTTATCTCATTAATTGGAAACACTTTAGTTACCTCAACATGAATGGTAGAAGCCAATTAATTTGTAGATTGGCCAACAATATGCGTTAGCCTAAAGTTTGCCCATAATTCTATTCAGATTGTGCATATTTGGCAGGATTGCCACAGAAGTGGTCCTCTGTCCTACTCTGTTTTGATGGAGGCACACCAAAAGATACAACTGAAGACAAAAAGGAAAACGTATACATAAACATGTACTATAGTCACAAACCAGTGTTATAACGGTACTGAAGTTAGATGAAGGCGACTGGAGATAATACAGATAAATATTTCCCAACTTAGAAAAAATAAGGACACAATTGAAGAGATGGAGAATTTCAGCAGATAATTACAGTTTTTTAAATTAAAGTTTTAAATGAAACATGAAATTAGGTGCATTTTTTTTTAACTAGGGAAATAATAACATTGGACATTACGAACTCAAAAGATTAAGTTAAGGAAATGATCTGACCAATCGGATCACAAGATCATTCAATGGAAGACAGATCAATAGACAATGTGCCAACTTCAACATCTAAATAAGAAATGGGAAATAGAAACGAAGAGGTAGAAGAACAGAACATGAGAAGTTCTGTGCCACATATGTAATTGGAATCCCAAAGGAGAGATAAGAGAATGGGGCAGAAGAAATATTTGACAATATAATTGCACAGACTTTGCCAAAACTCCTGAATGATATCAACTCAAATAACTGAGAACATCTGAGAACACCAAATAGATAAATAAAAAGTATACCGTCGTCCTATTCTACTCAATGTTGGTCCCGGGACTTTCAGCAACAGCATTATCAGTGAAACTGTTAAAAAGGCGAATACTGGGGCCCTGCTCCAGTCATACTGAATCAGAAACTCTGCGGGTGGAACCCCACACTCTATAAATAAACAGACCCTCCAAGTGAATGTTTCAGAGCTACTATCATACGAAATCTGATGAAAATTGAAACAGAGAAAACAAACTTGATCAGCAGAAGCAGATAATATAAATATAATCATATAGTAAGTTAAAGTAGGCAAATGTTCCCACAAACAATAGCAATTTTCACGTGTATTATATTTTCTAATCGCTAAGTATGCAAATGATAGGACAGATGACTACATATCTAACAAATGCATCAATGTTGTAGAAAGAGTCCATGCAGATATATGATTACATATACAACTAATGTTAGCTCTAATTGCATAGGACTCATTTTTACTTTAAAGAATAATACTGTGACTTTCACGTGTAGCCCTTTTTAAAACAATCTGGTAAGACTTCTTTTTAAAACAATTTGTGAGGGGCGCCTGGGTGGCTCAGTCGGTTAAGCGTCAGACTTCGGCTCAGGTCATGATCTTGCGGTTCGTGAGTTTGAGCCCCACGTCGGGCTCTGTGCTGACATTTCAGAGCCTGGAGTCTCTTTCAGATTCTGTGTCTCCCTCTCTCTCTCTGACCCTCCCCCGTTTCATGCTCTGTCTCTCTCTGTCTCAAAAATAAATAAATGTTAAAAAATAAAAAAAAAATAAGTAAAACAATTTGCAAGTAGCTCTGAGCAGAAAATGCCATTTAAATTTTTGTTTAAATTTTTATTTTTATTTATTTTTAATTTTTTTAATGTTTATTTCTGAGGGACAGAGAGAGATGGAGACACAGAATCCAAAGTAGTCTGTAGGCTCTGAGCTGTCAGCCCAGAGCCTAATGTGACAAATCAGAAATCAGTTGTATTTTTATACACCAATAATCAAGCAACAGAGAGACAAATAAAGAAACTGATCCCATTCACAATTGCACCAGGAATCATAAAATACCTAGGAATAAACCTAACCAAACATGTAAAAGATATGTATGCTGAAAACTATAGAAAGCTTATGAAGGAAATTGAAGAAGATACACAGAAATGGAAAAACATTCCATGCTCACGGATTGGAAGAATAAATATTGTTAAAATGTCAATACTACCCAAAGCAATCTACACATTCAATGCAATCCTACTCAAAATTGCACCAGCATTCTTCTTGAAGCTAGAACGAGCAATCCTAAAATTTGTATGGAACCACAAAAGACCCCGAATAGCCTAAGTAATATTGAAGACGAAGACCAAAGTGGGAAGCGTCACAATCCGAGACTAGCCTCTATTACAAAGCTGTAACCATCAAGACAGTACGGTATTGGCACAAAAACAGAAACAGAGACCAGTGGAATAGAATAGAGACTCCAGAACTAGACCTACAAAGGTATGGCCAACTAATCTTCTACAAAGCAGGAAAGAATATCCAATGCAAAAAAGACAGTCTCTAACAAATGGTGCTGGGAGAAATGGACAGCAACATGCAGAAGAATGAAACTAGACCACTTTCTTACACCATTCACAAAGATAGACTCAAAATGGATGAAGGACCTGAATGTGAGGCAGGAAACCATGAAAACCCTAGAGGAGAAAGCAGGAAAAAACCTCTCTGACTTCAGTCACAGCTATTTCTTACTCAACGTATATACAAAGGCAAGGGAATTAAAAGCAAAAATGAACTATTTGGACCTCTTCAAGATAAAAAGCTTCTGTGCTGCAAAGGAAACAATCAATAAAACTAAAAGGCAACTGACGGAATGGGGAAAGATATTTGCAAATGACATATCAGATAAAGGGCTAATATCCAAAATCTATAAAGAACTCCCCAAACTCCACACCCAAAAAAACAAAAAATCCAGTGAAGAAATGGACAGAAGACATGGATAGACACTTTTCTAAAGAAGACATCCAGATGGCCAACAGGCACGTGAAAAGATGCTCAACGTCACTCCTCATCAGGGAAATACAAATCAAAACCACACTAAGATATCACCTCATGCCAGTCAGAGTGGCTAAAATGAACAAATCAGGAGACTATAGATGCTGGCGAGGATGTGGAGAAACGGGAACCCTCTTGCACTGTTGGTGGGAATGCAAACTGGTGCAGCTGCTCTGGAAAACAGTGTGGAGGTTTCTCAAAAACTTAAAAATAGATCTACCCTATGATCCAGCAATAGTACTGCTAGGAATTTACCCAAGGGATACAGGAGTGCTGATTCATAGGGGCACTCGTACCCCAATGTTTATAGCAGCACTTTCAACAATAGCCAAATGATGGAAAGAGCCTAAATGTCCATCAACTGACAAATGGATAAGGAAGATGTGGTTTATATATGCAATGGGATACTACTTGGCAATGAGAAAGAATGAAATATGGCCTTTTGTAGCAACGTGGATGGAACTGGAGACTTTTATGCTAAGTGAAATAAGTCATGCAGAGAAAGACAGATACCATATGTTTTCACTCATATGTGGATCCTGAGGAACTTAACAGAAGACCAGGGGGAGGGGAAGGGGGAAAAAAGTTACAGAGAGGGAAGGAGGCAAAGCATAAGAGATGCTCTCTTAAATACTGAGAACAAACTGAGGGTTGATGTGGGTGGGGGAGAGGGGAAAGTGGGTGACGGGTATTGAGGAGCACTGTTGTATGAGCACTGTTGGGATGAGCACTGGGTGTTGTATGGAAACCAATTTGACAATAAATTATATATATATATATATATATATATATATATATATATATATATATATACATTGCCAAAAAAGAAAAAAATTAAAAATAAATAAAAATAAAAGCTTATTTTTATTTATTTTTATTTTTTTTTTAATATTTATTGCTGAGAGTGAGCGGGGGTGTGGAGGGGGACAGAGAGAGAGACGGAGACACAGAATCCAAAGTAGGCTCTAGGCTCTGAGGTGTCAGCACAGAGCCCAACGCAAGTCTCAAACCTATGAACCCTAAGATCATGACCTGAGTCAAAGTTGGACGCTTAACCGACTGAGCCACCCAGGCGCTATTTCTTTACATTTTTAAATGGGAAATTTATCTCTCTGAAAAAGTTTCTATGGTCATTGATCCTAATTTTCATAAAGTTTGTGATGTGGCACTTTTGAATTTTGGCTTTTATGTGCATGGAAAATTTAACTGAGTTTGTACATAAATTATGAGGGATTAACTTAAAACCTAAGCCAGTATTTTCATTATTTCATGGTAACATGAATACGTATTATTGAAATTTCCATTTTATCCTTTATAAGTACCAAAAATATTGTGTAGGCTGAATCCTTTTTTTTTTTTCAAATATGATTTTAAGATAAAATTCCAAATGAGACCTTGAAACCTCACTTTTGGGGTAAATTTATTAGGCAAAATAAATCTCTTCTTTGACATACGTTATTTATTGTGTGTGGGAATTTTGAAGCATCTCAAGCCATATTTGTTGGCAACATTAATTGTGATTACCTACTGCCTTTGTTTTGAATGGGAAGGAAAACTGGCTGTGTTTTGCTTTAATCTGACCTTCGCATAAAGTAACAAGGGAAGTGTACCTGACCTGTTAGTACTTTCAGGTATTTCAAGCTGTGGTTAAAAGCTGACCATAAAAAGAAAATTTATTTTGGTGACATTCAATTTACCTACATTCAATAAAGTTGTCCTTTAAAAAATAGAATATTTTGTTCCAAGAAACATTTGAAACTTATTAAATCTTTAAAATTGTGTGTGTGTGTGTGTGTGTGTGTGTGTGTGTGTGTACCCATTTGATGGGGACGGGGGTAAAAGCTAAGGTAAAACAGAAAGAAAGAAAGAATATTAAGATCAGATATTAAGCCTATCTGATGATATGCTTAATAGTCCACTCTTTAGAAGAGGGTAGGGGGACTCATAGCTTCCCTAAATCTAGTAGAAAAAAGAACAAGGGTGTATGAATGTGGGTGTGTATATACACATTTGTTAGGCAAATTATGAATCCAATCGTGACTTGCATTTTTAGACAGCATATTACATGTATAGCATTTGGAAGTTTTGGTAACTAGGTTTGAATAAAATTTTCTCTTTAAATCATATTTTACAGTTATATTTTAAAGATTTGAGGGGTTTATTTCTACTTATTTTACTGCATAGAAAAATGGAAATTAAGTGACTCCAAATTTTTCACAGGAATCCAATGTGAAGTGTTAGGTGTTACTGTTAATATTTAATTATTATAATTATTAAGCAGTTATTTGGGGCAAATTTCAAACATGGTTTCAATTCTTTGACTCTCCTTCCATCAAGAGTTGGAGTCTATGTACCTTCCCCTTGATTCTGAGCAGGCTTGTGAGAGTAGAGATGGGATCCAGCAACCTGTGTATTAACAGGCTTTCTAATTAGATGCTTGAGAAACACTGCCATAATGGCTCAGTGTTGATAGCGTGCGGTGAGGTGATATCACACGGCTTCTAAGTTCAGGTCATATAAAACCTTCCATTTTCTGACTGATTGCCTTGGAATGTTTGCTCTTTGGACAATTCCTTGGGATTTCCCTCTTGCAACCCACCCACCCTTCCCTAAAGATGCCACAGATATACAGAGAGGTTACAGATCAGTGCTCAAGTGGATAGTCTTTGCCAAGTCTTGCTTTTTAGTCATCTTAGGTCATTTACCAGACGTGAATGAAGAAGGCTGTAGACGATTCCATTCTCCAACTCTCTCAGTCATCATCAAGCTGTTGAAATCTTCTTAGTTGAGGCCCCAGACATTATGAAGCAGAAATCGGCCACCCATGTTATGTTCTGTTCAAATCCCTGACTCAGAATCAGAATAGAATAATAAAATAGTTTTCTTTTACACCACTCATTTTGAAGATAGCTTGCTGTACAGTGATAGATGGAATGCTAATCATAAAAGTCATCATATTAATGATCATAGTTTGCATTTCTTAAGCATTTATTATGTATCATGGTCTTGATAATTTTTTTAAATTATCACCGACAAGGGTAGCAAAAAGACGAAAGTAAAACATATGAGTCTCAGAGGACTCACTATACTTCTTTTTTCTTCTACATGTGTATAGCAATCAGTCATACTTGTAGTTCAATAAATAAGAGATGAATGAGAAAAAAATATGTATGTGGATGCTCCCAATTTGGGAAGAAAAACTGTTGGTGGCATTGAATTATAGAACTACTTAAGTAGAAATTTAGTTGATGACTTCAAAAGAGGTTATGCAGACGAGACTAGATCAGTTTTACATCTGTGGTAATGAGAAACAAAACTTTTAAAGCAACAATGTTTTCCTAAGAGGAATAGAAAATCAGAGGGGCTTCCAGACTTTCACATTTATAAAGAAAATAAGAAGCAATAGAAAAGAGAGAAGTGAAAATTGAAAAAAAAATGTGTTCACTAAAGTCAAAATATCTTTCCCAATTATTAGGTGGTTGTAAGTAAAAAATATTAGAATAATTTATATGTCTTCTAGGTTAATTTGAATTTAGGGTAGGAATCATTGACAAACTTTTTTTTCAACTTTCCTATTTAATAGGACACTGAACTGGTGACAGTTACAATATAGGATACTATATCATTAATTGAATCTGAATGTATTACTAACTTTGAGGCCAGTGCAGCTAAACTGAGAAAAATCTTGCTTCAGCAAAATCAAGCCACTTGACAAATTTGTAAAATAGTGAAAATGAGTCAACGACTCATAGATTTAACTGACAAAGTGCTGATGCTTTCTTCCTCGCCTACAATGGCACAGAATTGAAAAAAATAAACAAGAAAAAGGCTTTGAATATTAATGCTGGGAGATAGTATAACATGGAGTTTCCGTGAGTGGGCTTGGGAACTAAGAATGCCTGGATCACAAGCTATTCTGGGTTCAGCATCATCTTCTTTAAAATAGGACTGGGCGCCTGGGTGACTCAGTCAGTTAAGCATCCGACCGGCTCAGGCCATGATCTCATGGCTCATGAGGTCCAGCCCCGTGTCAGGCTCTGTGCTGACAGCTCAGAGCCTGGAACCTGCTTAGGATTCTGTGTCTCCCTCTGTGTCTGCCCCTGCCTCATTCACTCTCTCTCTCTTTCTCTGTCTCAGAAATAAATAAACATGAAAACAGGACTGATGACAGAATCTATATTTGTAGGAATTTTTACAATTACAAAATGGGACAATAGGTGTAAAGCATGTAGAATACTACTAGGTACGTATTAACACTCAACACAGATTAGCCATTATTGCTTTTTAACCTGGTTGAGCAGATATGTTCTGCCCCAAGGGCCTCTTTATATACAGTCCTTCATCCTAGTTACCATAACAATTTTATTTAAAAGATGTTAATTTTTCCCCATTTACTGACAAGGAAACAGGATAATAAGCTCAAATATATATTTCAAATTAAAATGCTGATAGTTTTTTTATAAACAGCAGAAATTTATTTCTCACAGTACTGGATGCTGGACGTGCAAGACGAGGGTGCCAGCATGGTGAGTTCTCGTGAGAGCCCTCTTTCACGCTGCAGACCATTGACTTGTATCCTCACATGGTGGAAAGAAAAGAGAGCTCTCTAGAGTGCCTTTTATAAGGGCATGAATCCCATTCCAGAAGGCTTCGCTCTTAGGACCTATGCACCTCCCAAGGGCCCTCCCTCCTATTATTATCACACTGGAGTTTAGGCTCTTAACATATGAATTTTAAAGGGACACAAACACTTAATACACACACTTATTATTACTTTTTCACTCTCACTGCAAATGTCAACTTGGTGGAAATACTATCTTACTGTTGTAAAAGTAGTTTGATATTATTGACCTAAGGGACCAAGGGACCTTATAGATCTCAGTGCCACACTTTGAGGACCTCTTTTAACACTGTCCAAAAGGAATTCAAATATCAGAATTCACTAAATGACTATCACTACCTAGTCCATGCTTCAGTCAATAAACAAAGCAAACAAATAGAGAAAACTTCAACTTTTTGGACTAATTTTTAAGTGAGAGCAATAGGTATTGTTATGAAAATAATGCACAGGGTCTCAGGAAGGCTGAGGGGGTCCTTGAACCATACACCGTTAATTTCAAAGATTTAAACTAATATCATTCACTTTAGTGACTGTTTGCTTCTCTGTTTGTGAAACATGTATTTCATACAGCGTATCTGTTTATTTTGGGGCTTATTTTAGCCTATTTTACAGTTATACGTTGTGAATATAACCATTTCATTACTGACACTTTTATACATAATGGGGAAAATCCTCCCCCGCCCCCTCAACTAAGGGAGCGTAACTCACGGACTAGTCTGAAAGGTCATAAAATTGTCTTTCCTTCCCTAGTTAGTTGAGAAAAATGTAAAAATAAATCTTTATCATATATTTGTGCTTTTAGAATATACAGATAAATATCAATACTATTACATGTATTTCATGAACTGTAAGAAAATGCTAAATCATTACAATCAGTTAACAAATTTAAGATGTTTATTGATACGTGGATCAATAAAAATAACTGTTACTATTGATCAAAACCATTTAGGTTTTTAATATTGATAAGTCTCTTTCATTACTAACCAGTTTAGTATGTTGCAATGTAATGACATGTTGTTGGTTTTAAATATTAATAGAAAGAGCAGATTTTGTTAGCTTTGATTGGATTTTTGTATTTTTGGTATGCATAGTAGAGCTCTGTTTTACTTGGACATTTTTTTTTTATTTAAAAAAAAATTTTTTTTTAACATTTATTTTTGAGACCGAGAGAGACAGTGCATGAACAGGGGAGGGTCAGAGAGAGAGGGAGACACAGAATCCGAAACGGGCTCCAGGCTCTGAGCTGTCAGCACAGAGCCCAACGCGGGGCTCGAACTCACGGACTGTGAGATCATGACCTGAGCCGAAGTCGGACGCTTAACCGACTGAGCCACCCAGGTGCCCCTGGACTTTTTTTTTCAGTTTATAAAGTCCTTTTACCATTTTGAAATGTTGCATTTTCTTATTATAGATAAGGCAAATTTGCCAGTAGACTCTTTAAATCAATTATATAATTTAAAATGTTTATTTTATGACAACTGTTTTCAAATTCAAGGCTTACTTTTAGTATTGTGTTTAGTATATTTGAAAAAGAGGAAACAATGAATATCATATTTGAATCCAGATGCAGTTTAAAATCAGAATTTTTATAGATTTCTTGTATGAAAAAAATTGAAATTATGATTTCTTAATGAATTTCCTAATGATAAGGCTTCATTTATGTTTTCTAACTCTATTGATGAACATCAGATGTGTTTTCATTAAATTTACCATGAGTTAATAGTTCTTCCTGGAAGTGCTTGTCAACAGTGATCTCAGTATTAGAAACAAGAGAAAAATTGTCAGTATTTAACAAAATCCCAAAACACAGAATGCTCAAAATAATCAACAGAATTTTATTTGTAAATGTTACATTTGAAAATTACTTGTTTTTAATGTGGAAAAAATATACACAAAATGTACTATTTCAACCAATTTTAAGTGCACGACTTAGTGGCAATGAAGGGCATTCACATTATATGCAACAATAAGCATTATTCATATCCAGAGATCTCTTCATCTTGTAGCACTGAAATTTGAACTTATTAAGCAACATTCTGTTCACTGGCAACCATCATTTTTCTTTTTGTCTCTATGAACGTGACTATTTTAAGTACCTAATATGAATGGAGCCATATTGTATTTGTTCCTTAAAAACTGGATTACTTCACTTAGCATAGGTTCTTTCATTTTATAGCATGTGTCAGAATTTCCTCCCTTTTAAAGGCTGAATAATATTTCCTTATATGTATATACCACATTTTGTTTATCCCTTAATTTGTCAATGGATGCTTGAGCAATTTGGCAATTATGAATAATGCTCCTATGTACTTGCTGGGAAATGCTGCTATAAAGTTCCCTGCCTTGACTTCTTTTGGGTATATAGTTGGAAGGGGAATTGCTGGGTAATACAGTAATTTTATATTCAATTTTTCAAGTGGCTATTTTTCATAGTGGCTATACCATTTGGATTCCAACCAGTAGTACACAAGCATTCCAGTTTCTTTACAGCTATCCTGGAGAATGACCTATGTGCACTTGAGAAGATTGTGTATTCTTGGGCAAGATTGTTGGGCAGACTGTTCTGTATATGTCTATCAGATATAGCTGGTTTACTGTGTTTTTTAAGTCTTGTTTCTTTACTGTTGTCTGGTTATTCTATCTATTACTGAAAGTGATATATTGGAGTCTGCAATTATTATCGTAGACCTATCTATTTCTCCATTCAATTCTATCCATTTTTGCTTCATATATTTTGATGATCTGTTATGAGATACACAAGTGTTTATAATTATTATATCTTCTTGCTGTTTCAAACCTTCTACTAGTATATGATCTCATTCTTTGTCTCTTGTAATTGTTTTTTTTTAATTTAAAGTCTATTTTTCTGATATTGGTATAGATTTCCCTACTTTATTTTGGTTACTATTTGAACTGAATATCTTTTTCCTCCATTTTGTCTTTAACTTATTTGTATCTTTGGATCTTAAGTGAATATCTTGTAGATGGCAGATAGTTGTTGGGTCACTTTTTAAAATCCTTTTTTCTCCAGTGGCACCAGGGTAACTCTGTAGATTAAGCTTCTGACTTTGGCTCAGGTCATGATCTCATGGTTCATGGGTTTGAGCCCTGTGTCAGATTCTGTGCTGAAAGCTCATAGCCTGGAGGCTTTGGATTGTGTCTCCCTCTCTCTCTGTTCCTCCCCCACTCATACTCTGTCTCTCAAAAATAAATAAACATTTAAAATTTCTTTCTAAATAGATAAAAAAATCTATTTTTTCCAATCTCTCTATCTTTTGATTGTAGAATTTAAACCATTTACATTTAAAGCAATTACTGATAAGGAGGGACTGTTTTCAATATGCTACATCTTTTCTGTATGCTTTATACATTTTTTGGCCCTTACTTCCTGTATTACTGTCCTTCTTTTTGTTAAGTTGAGTTTTTCTAGCAAAGTGTTTTCATTTTCTTCTCATTTTCTTTTGTGTAGATCCTATAGCTCTTTGTGATTACCATAGAGATTACATTTAATATCCTAAAGTTGTAACAAAGTAATTTGAATTTATACTAGCTTAACTTCCATAATATAGAAACATTCTTCTTCTACAGAACTCTACCCCCACCTCCTTTTACTTTCGATGTCACAAAATTTCATCTTTATATATTTTATGTCCAAAAAATATAATATTATTTGTTTTCATGCATTATTGTATGAAAGTTCAGAGGGAAAAAATGGAATTGCAAACCAAAATTAAAATAATATTACTTTTTTTATAATTGTTTATATACTTACTTTTATCACAGATCTTTATATCTTCTTACAGTTTTAAGTTACTCTTTAGTAGCATTCCATTTCAACCTGAAGGATTTCCATTAGCATTTCTTGTATGACAGATATAGTAGTAATAAACTACCTTAGCACTTGTTTATCTGAGAATATAGTTTTCTCTAATTTTTGAAGGGAAGTTTGCCAGATAGAGGGTTTTGGGTTGATGGTTGTTTCTGTTCCCCTCCAGCAATTTGTATATATTGCCTTCTGACATTCAAGGTTTTTGATAAGAAATATGATGAGTGTCTTATAGGGGGTCCCTTGTATGTGATGAGACTTCTTGCACTTTTAAAATTATCCTTTTGTTGGGGTGCCTGGGTGGCTCAGTCGGTTAAGCATCTGACTTCAGCTCAGGTCACAATCTCGCGGTCTGTGAGTTCGAGCCCCGCATCGGGCTCTGGGCTGATGGCTCAGAGCCTGGAGCCTGCTTCTGATTCTGTGTCTCCCTCTCTCTCTGCCCCTCCCCCATTCATGCTCTGTCTCTCTCTGTCGCAAAAATAAATAAATGTTAAAAAAAAATTAAAATTATCCTTTTGTTCTTGGCTTTTCTCAGTGAGATTATAATGTGACTATGGGTTCTTTTCAGTTTATTCTTATTATGGTCTTTTGAGCTTTTTGGATGTTTATATTCATGTCTTTCCTCAAACTTGGGAAGCTTGGGGCCATTCTTTCTCCAAATGGTCGTTCTGCCTCCTGTGGGACTCCCACAGCGCATGTGTTGGTCCATTTGATTGTGTCCCAAAGGACCGTTAGCCTCTGATTACTTTCCTTCAGTCTTTTTCCTTCTGTTTTTCAGACTTGAAAATTTTAATTGTCTTATCTTCAAGTTCACTGATTTGTTCCTCTGCTTGACCAAATCAAATTTTGAATCCCTCCAGTGAATTTTTAATTTCAGTGGTATAATCTTTCAGCTCCAGAATATCTTTTTGGTTTCTTTTGTGTATTCTATCTCTCTATGGTATTTTAATTTTATTTTTACATTGATTTCCTGACTTAACATCTTCTTTTAGACCTTTGAGTATACACTGTATTAAATATTCATATAGAAATCCCATCATCAGGCATTTCTCAGGGATAGTTTCTCATGTTTTTTCCTCCTATAGGTACTACTTTCCTATTTCTTTACATGCCTTGTGATTTTTTGTTGAAAGTGAACATTTGAATTTTATAATGTGATAACTCCAAAGCTCAGATTCTTCTTCTCCCCAAAGTTTGCTGTTCTGTTTTGTTTTGTTTTGTTTAATTGTAGATGGTTTGTATGTCAGGGATAAACCTGAGGTATATACTTAAGGCCTTCTGTGGTCTTTTCTAAGCTTTCATGTTGATAGTGATTTAAACGATTTCCCTATATGTGTAGTTGCTTTTGGAAGTCCTGGTCTTAAATGTCTGGCTCCCTTAGGAAGACAGAGAAAAATAAATGGAGAAAATAGGGGTTTGGCCCTTTAAATTCTCTGGAAGATGCTTGCAATAATGGCTTCCCACCTCTGTTCCTGCATCTCCATGATCAGAAGCAGCAATCAGTGATTAGAACAAAGACCCCCGATGTTTGGAAAGCAAGATCCTTATTGGCCACCCTGACTCCTGCGAGTTGTGTACAACTATTCCAATAATTAAATAATTAGTAACATAAAATATTACAACAAAGAAAAGCCAAGGACAAGATGGCTTCATGGGTGAAGTCTGTAAAAAATTCAAAGAAAAATTAACACCATCCTTTCATAAAATGGAAGAGGGAACATTCCCAAACTCATTTTATGATGCTAGCATCATCCTAATTCCAAAATCAGTTAATGATAACACTCGCAAAAAAGAAAATTAAGGGCCAATATTCCTGGTGAACATAGATGCAAACATCCTCAATAGAAATTCCAGAAAAACAAATTCAACAGCAGATCAAAAAGATCATACATCAAGAACAAGCAGTAGCATCTCTATGATGTAGGAATGGTTTAGCACATGAAAATTAACCAATGTGGTAAAGCACATTAACGTAATGAAAGAGAAAAACCGCGTGATCATCTCAATAAAGAACCAGCATTTGACCAAATTCAGTTCCTTTCATTATGAAGAAAAGTTACAACAAAATAAGTATGGAAGGAACTTCTCAACACAATAAAGGCCATTTATGAAAAATACATAACTGAACTCATAATCCCTGGGGAAAAGATTTTCCTTTAAGATATGGAGCAAGACAAGGATACCCACTTTTATCACTGTGATTCACCATAATATTGGAAGTCCTAGCCAGAGCAGTTAGGCAAGAAAAAGAAAATGTATCCAAATCTAAAGAGAAGAAATAAAATTATCTCTGATTACAGATGGCATGATTATATATGTAGGAAATTCTAAAGACTTCACAAAATAATGGGACTAATAAAGGAGTTTAGTGAAGTTGCAGGATATAAAATCATCATACAAAAAACCGTAGCATTTCTATATTAAGGAGATATTGAAGATGGAAATTAAGAAAATAATCCTATGTGCGTTAGCAACAAAAATGAATCAAATACTTAGAAATTAACTTAACCAAAGAGGTGAAGGACTTGTTTGGTGAAAAACTATAAAACATTGGTGAAGCAAATTTAAAACGCACAAAAATATTTCAAGATATTCCATATTCTGAATTGCAAAAAGTAATATTGTTAAAATATTTACACTGCCCAAAGCAATCTACAGATTCAATGGAATCTCTATCAAAATCCCAATGACATTTTTTACTGAAAGAAAAAGAATCCTAAAATTTATATAAAATCACAAGACCACAGATAGCCTAAGAACTCTTAAGCAAGATGAGCAAAGCTTAAGGCATCACACTTCCTGATTTCAAATATTACAAAGCTATAGTAATCAAAGCAATATGGTACTGGCATAAAAACTTATCTTTAGACTAATGGAGCAGAACAGAGAATCAGAAGTAAACCCACACATTTATGGTCAACTGATCTCCAACAGGAGTACCTAAAACATACAATGAAGGGAAAATAGTCTCTCGAATAAATGTGTTTGGACAACTATATATTCACATGCAAAAGAATGAAACTGGAACCCTGTCTCATTCTATACTCAAAAATCAACTCAAAATGAATATTTCAACATAAGACCAGAAATTATAAAACTCATAGAAAAAAAAACATTCAGACTGGGGCATCTGGGTAGCTCAGTCGGTTGAGCGTCCAACTTTGGCTCAGGTCAGGATCTCACAGTTCGTGGGTTCGAGCCCCGCGTCGGGTTCTGTGCTGACAGCTTGGAGCCTGGAGCCTCCTTCAGATTCTGTGTCTCCCTCTCTCTCTGCCCCCTCCCCCGCTCATGCTCCATCTCTCTCTCTCTGTCAAAAATAAATAAACATTAAAAAAAATTTTTTAAAAATCAGACAAACCTTCATATTAGTATTGGCAATAATATTTTTAGGCATGACACCAAAAACACAGGAAACACATGCAAAAATAGACAAATGAGACTAAATCAAACTAAAAAAGTTCTACATAATAAAGGAGATAATCAACAAAATGGAAGGGCGACCTATGTAATGTGAAAAATTATTTTCAAATGATATATCTGATAGAGTAATCCAAAATATGTAACTCATACAAAAAATACAAATGACTTGATTGAAAATAGACAAAATTCCTAACTAGACATTTCTCAAATGAGGAAATTCAAATGGCTAATATATATATGAGAAAGGACTTAACATTCCTGATCATCAAGCAGGATATAAATCAAAACTACAATGAGATATCACCTCACATATGTTAGAATGGCTATTATCAAGAAAACAAAAGATAATGTTTGTAAAGATGTGGAGAAAAGAGAACTCTTGTACACTACTGATGGGAATGTAAACTAGTACATATGGAAAACAGAAAACATATGGAAACTCCTCAAAAACATTAAAATATAATTATTATATGATCCATCAACCCTACTGCTGGGTATATATTAGAAAAATGAAATCAGGGTAGCAAAGAGATATCGGAATTTCTGTTGTATTGTTCATTATTCATTGTTGTATTGTTCCAATTAGCTAAGATATGGAAACAACCTACATGTCCTTCAGTGGATGAATGGATAAAGAAAATACGGTGTTTGTGTGTGTACATTAACAGAACGTTAGCAGAACACAATGAAATATTATTCTGCTTTTAAAAAGAAGGAATCATGTAATATGCAACAACATGAGTGGAATTGGAGCTCATTTCACTAAGAGAAAAAAGGCAGGCACAAAAAAAGAAATACTGCATGATCTTACTTATTTGTGGAATCTAAAAAAGGCAAACTCATAAAAGCATAGGGTAGAATGGTAATTGCCAGGGACTAGGGGAGGAGAAAATAGGATGCTATTAATTAATCAAAGGTACACATTTTCAGTTATACAAATGAGTAATTTCTGGAGATCCAATATACATCATGGTGAAGATAGTAAACACCACTATATTATATACTTATAATATGCTAAGAGGATGGATTTCACATTAAATCCTCTCACCATATACTCACACACACACACACACACACACACACACACACACACAAATTAATAACCATGTAGAAGTAATGGATATCTTAATTAGCTTGATTGTGGTGATCATTTGACAATGTATACCTGTATCAAAACATCAATTTGTACACCTTAAATATATATAATGTGTATCAATGTCATCTCCATAAAATGGCTAACAAAAAAGTGGTAAAGTATATGAAGCATTTGAAGTATTATGAACATAATAGCAATGTTTTTTTTTAATACATTAAGTAACATTATGTAGAGTTTTTTTTGTTTGTTTGTTTGTTTTTTTAAATAGGAACCATGCCCAGCATGCCCAGTGCAGGGCTTGAACTCAAGACCCTGAGATCAAGACCTGAGCTGAGATCAAGAGCCAGATGCTTAAATGACTGAGCCACCCAAGGGCCCCTAGAGGTTTATTTTTTAAGAGAAGAGGAAGGCAATGACCAATATGTAGAAAAGTGATTTTTAAAGAGACAGGAATTCTTGATGAGTGTTCAAAATAAATGAAGACAGGTGAGGCTTAATTCATAGGTTTCTGACTTGGGCGAATGGAGAAAGCTTGGAGAAATTACAGTGTTCTAAGGGAGTATTTTAGTTCAGTGTTGAACATGTTGAATATACAATTTCTTTAAAACATCTAAGAGAAAAGGACAAGTAGGCAGTCAAATGTGGGGCCAGTATGGACACAAAGATGTGTGACTCCATAGCATATAGCTGATAATTAAAGCCATAAAACTCTGTTGGCTCACATGATTGCATTTATAATGTGAGGGAGAAGAGAGTCTAGCATAGATATAAGGTAAAAACAGTTAACATGAGAAGAACACGTGAAGACAATTGAAGACCAGACAGTGTTGCTAAGAAAACCAGAAAAGTGAGGAGACTTTGGAAGCCAGAAATGATGGACTCAATTAAGGTCCAAAAGTTAAGCCAGTTAAGGTCAGAATGGCAGAGGCTGTTAATGTTAGAGTCTAAGTACAGGTAGGAGTGGATGAAAAAGTGTTGTGATCTCAGATGTGGGTGAGAACTCGCTAAAAAAGACAATTGAATGGGAAGAGGGAAATACCCCCATTAATTTGTTAATGTAAAGTAGAAATTCATATTTCTGCTGAGGAGGGAGAGATTGAATGATGGGGTTGGGAACTCAAGGTTTGTAGCAATCAGATATGTAAAAAACCTATCATATTGGCAACTTCTGGCAGTATTCCCACATTCTTTTTGGCATGAGGAACAATGGAACTAGTGGAACAATTATTATTATTTTTGTTATTTGTAGGTTTATTTTTCAGAGGGCCTCTTGACCTACAAAAGTTTCATAATACAGAATATATGGCAGAAAGGTAAATGTAGCCTAAAATATAATAGCCTCACAAATAGTAAAAAAAAAAAAAAAACAACAACAAATTATTTGGTCTCATTAGTGTCATTCTTTAAAGTTCAAATTTACTTCCAGGAACTGCAGGAGACACTAGTTTGGTCTAATCTCACTCAACAGTTTGAGTAATGTTGGTTAACTGTCGATGTTATGAAAATTTTGTGAACAATGTTATTGTGGTGGGGAGGGGAGTTCGAAGACAAGGGACATAAGGTTGGGATTTTAATTTGCACTGCAATTTTTTAGTGGCTTATGAATCATCTGTTTTTAAGAATTTATAATACAGTGTCACATTGTGCAATGTTCTGATGAAAATAAAATAAATTTAATGAAGAAAAGAGACTCAAAAGGATTTAAGTAATTTTAAGTTATGAATGCCATAGATATCTGAGCAAGATGGAAAGCTACAACAGCATAAATTTTAGTACCATTTCCAAAGGTACTTGGTTAACGTCCCTCTTTTTCACCTAAATAAAGATTTGTGCAATCTTTTAGGCAGTTACCTCAAAAACAAAGCGTATCCTTTCAATGATCATGGTTGAATTCAATTAATACTGTATATTTTCTCAACAAAAGAAAGCCATGACTGAATCATTCCAACAATTTGTTAAAGGGTATTCCATGTGGTTAAATTTCAGGTACATGACTTTCTTGCAGAATATCAAATTCTTCCAAACCTATCCAAGGCTATTTTCATGAATGATAAACAGTGTCTTATCTTTGATACTGCACCATATTAATGTTGAAATAATGCTTTTGCTCAAAGAGCGGGAGGATAATGAGTACGTGCCATTCAAGAGCATCGCTAGAACTGAGCACGCATTTATAAAGATATTCTGATTATAATCATGAGTCAAGAAGTTAGAAAAATATCTCTATTCTGGTGCTTTTATACTCTATACAAGATGTTTTGAAAGCTTTATTTCTAAAAATCTACATCTCTGTTCTTAATTATGTCATCAGTATACAACTGGGCTGTCTTTGCTCAAAGCTTGGGAAAACATGCAAAAAGCTAAACCCACTGCTAGACACGAATGCCTTTGTATCCAGTATCTCATCACTAATGCGTTATTGTCACTGACACTTTTCAATATAGAAGATTAACTCTTTAGCCAATCAAATTGCATTTTTAATCACATTAAGTTTCGGAATGATTCAGACCTAATAATGGAGAAGGAAAAGATAAGAGTGGAAAAATCAACTCAGGAATGAATCTAGAAGCAAAAAAAAAGATTTTTTTTTTTCAGGGGAATCTTTTAGATATTTCACAGAAGATATTTCACAAGATGGAACTAACCTCTCTGTATGAAAAATAGGAATTGGTCATTTATTTACTTATTTTTAAATGGTTAGTTATTTATTTTTGAGAGAGACATAGAGAGCGAGTGGGGAAGGGGCAGAGAGAGCGAGGGAGACAGAGAATCTCAAGGAGGCTCTGCAATGTCAGCGCAGAGCCCCATGTGGGGCTAGAACTCATGAACCGTGAGATCATGACCTGAGCCAAAGTCAAGAGTTGGACGCTTAACTGACTGAGCCACCCAGGCACCCCAGGAATTACTCATTAAAAGTCTAAGCCCTGAGTTAAATCTGATAAACCATATAATGATTACATTGAAAAATATGAAAAGTATTATAATATCTAACAAACTCCTCATCATATTCTTGCAGTAAACATACTTTTCTGGGGAATGTTATGGAGATATATTTTGTTAAGAATCAATCATAATTTTTTAGCAACAGTGAAACAATTTTTATTGTGGTATACACCATCCTAGGATGGCTCAATGTGTTTTAAATTCAACTAAAATATCTGCTCCAAAGACATACTGTGAACTTGTTTGTAAAATAGATACAAGTATAATACAATATGTGTGTTCAAGATCGTTCATTACAACATTGTTCACAATAACAAATCAGTGGAAATAATCTAAGTATCCATCAAAAATTGAGGGCAAATATGCTATAACATACACTAACAGTGAAATATTCTGAATAAATAATTTGAAGGTCCTTAAATACCAAGATAAAAGAAATTCTGAATAATATATGGATATGAAAAGAAGCAAGATACAAAATAAGCAAGACGTGTAAAAAATAGGGAAAAGATTATATGGGTACGTACATGTGTTTGTGCATGTGTGTGCACTACGTGTAAGTATTTGTATATGATAGAGCTTCCTAAGAGAATCATTACTGGCTGGCTGAATACCAGGAATTGGAGGGAGATTATATCTCATCTTTCTTTTTGAAATATTTGCATAATAAAAATAAATAAGAATATACAAAATACAAGTGACAGAATATTTGGGCTTATATGTATTTTGATTCCATATTATTCTTTACAAAGAGGCCTACACAGAGCTGCACAGGACTTTCCTATCCTGGCATTTTCTCCCACAACTGGCATACGCCCTGAACAAACTTCAGAGTGATATACATATAAAAAAGTTAGAAGTAATAGAAATATTGTATTTGAGGAAAGAAAAAGATAAAATATATCTGTATTTCTTCATTAGCATATCTTTTTAAGTGTTAAAAATTAATAATCATGGAAAGTAATTAGGATGTCCCAAATATTGTGAATAATAACCAATTATAAAACATGTGCAAAGTGTTTAAACAAAAAATATTTATAAATATAAATGTACTAATAACATAGATAGTTATTAGGGGATTTTATGTCTACTGAAAACAACTTTGTGATTTATTTGATTTCATTAAACTAGTTTTATTGTTTTCTCTGATAATAAAATGATTTATATTTTGCATAAAGATTCAATATCCAAAAATACATAAGAGATAATATAAAAATACCATTATCTTTGTAAGCTATTAATATGCTAATTAGTTAGTATTTTTCTCTGTATTTTTCTTCGCACACAAATGTATAGACAAAAATATATATGTAAACCTGCATCCAATTTTGTTTACAATGGGATTGTAGTATGAATATTTGACATCTTTTTTACCTGCCTATTGATTTAATGTGAAAATCATTCCATGTTAATAAATTTGGATAAAAAGCATTATTTTAATGATTGCCTTCCTATTGATTTTTTAAATATTTATATACACAGTGATCCATTCAAGAAATCTCCAACTGATGGATTTCTAGATATTTTACATGTTTTGACCATTATAAACTACACATAGAAAAGCATTGTGTAAATGTTGCCCTCTTTTCTAATACTGTGTTAGGACACAGTGATAAAGAAATATAAAACAAGCCATTATCTAATCATAGTTCCAATCCATTATCATTGCATAACTTTTTATCTGAACCCTTATCCTTTTTGTTTGTTTTACTTTTTTTTTTTTAACATTTCATTGTGTCTTTTTATTGAAGTATAATTGACATACAGTGTTATATTAGCTTCAGGTCTACAACATAGTGATTCAACAATTCTATACATTACTCAGTGCTCACGCTGGTAAGTGTAGTGATCATCTATCACCAAATAATGGTTTTACAGGCTTATTGACCACACTCTTTATGCCGTACTTTTCATTGCCAGGACTTATTTATTTTGTAACTGGAAGTTTGTCCCTCTTAATCCCCTTCATCTATTTCACTCATTCCCCACCCTCTTTCCTCTGGCAACCACTTGTTTGTTTTCTATATGTAAGAGTTTATTTGTTTGTCTTTTTTCCTTTGTTCATTCATTTTGTGTTTTAATTGCACATATGAGTGAAATCATATGGTATTTGTCTTTCTCTGATTTATCTCATGTAGCATTATTTCGTCTAGATCCATCATGTTGTTGCAAGTTACAAGATCTCTTTCTCTCTTCTTTTTATGGCTGAGTAATCTTTCTCTCCCTCCCACTCTCTCTCTCGCCCACTCTGAGTGTGTGTGTGTGTGTGTGCGCACGTGTGTGTATATCTCACATCTTCATTCATTTACTGATACACACATTTACTGATATACTACTTATTTCTTATGTTTTTTATTTTCACCATTCTCACAGGTGTAAGATGATATTTCACTGTGGTTTTGATTTGCATTGCCCTGATGGTTAGTGAATTTGAACATCTTTACATGAGTCTGTTGGCCATTTGTATATCTTCTTTGGAAGTAAATGTCTATTTAAGTCTTCTGCTGGTTTTAAAAAATCAGACTAGTTCCTTTTTGGGTTTTGAGTTGTATAAGTTATTTATATATTTTGGATACTAACCCCTTATTGGATATATTATTTGAAAATATCCTCTCCCATTCAGTAGGCTACCTTTTTTGTGTTGTGGATGGTTTCCTTCACTGTGCTAAATGTTTTATTTTGATGCAGTCTCAATAATTTACTTTTTATTTTTATTTCCTTTATCTTAAGAGACGTATCTAGAAAAATGATTCTACAGCCTATGTCCAAGCAATTACTGTCTGTGTTTTCTTCTAGGTATTTTCTGGTGTCAGGTGTCACATTTAAGTCTTTAATCCATTTTGAGTGTACTTTTGTGTACGCTATAAGAAAGTGATCCAGTTTCCTTCATTGCCTATAGCTATCTTGTTTACCCCACACCATTTGTTGAAAAGACCACCTTTTCCCTATTGCATACGCTTGTATTCTTTGTCCTAGATTAATTGGCCATGAAAGCATGGATTTATTTCTGACCTCTCTTTTCTGAGCTCTCTGTTGTATTTATCTATGTGTTTATTTTTGTACTGCTACCATACACACTGTTTGAATTACTCAAGTTTGTAATAAAACCTGAAGTCAAGAACTGGGATACCTCCTGCTTTGTTCTTTTTTAAGTTTGCTTTAACTATTGAGAATCTTAGGTGGTTCTATACACATTTTTATATTATTTGTTTTAGTTATGTGAAAAATGCTATTGATATTTTGATAGGGATTGCATTAAATCTGTAGATTGGGTAGCATGGGCATTTTAACAATATTGGTTTTTTTAATTCATAAGTATGGATATCTTTCCATTTATTTGTGTCATTTTTAATTTCTTTCGTCTATGTTTTATAGTTTTCAGAGTATACGTGTTTTACTACTTTGGTTAAGTTTATATCTGGGTATTTTATTCCTTTTGACACAATTGTATATGGGATTGTCTTTTTCATTTCTCTTTTCTACTACTTTATTATTAGAGTATAGAAATGCAACCAATTTCTGCATATTAATTTTGTATCCTGTGGGTTCACTGAGTTAATTTATCAGTTCTAGTAGTTTTTTGGTGGAATCTTTAAGATTTTCTACATATAGCATCGTGTCATTTGCAAATAGTGAAAGTTTTATTTTTTTTCCTTTCCAATGCGGATGCCCTTTTGTTTGTTGTTTCGTTGTTGCTGTTGTTGTTTTCTGGTGGTTATAGTTAGAACTTCCAGTATTATATTTATTAAAAGTGGTGAGAGTGGACACTTTTGTTCCTGATCTTAGAGGAAATGCTGGTTTTCATCATTGAATGTAACATTAGCTCTGGGCTTTTCATATACGGCCTTTTATGAGGGTGAGGTACATTCCCTCTAAACCTACATGTTGAGGGTTTTTATCATGGATGGATGTTGTAATTGGCCAAATGTTTTTTTCTGCATCTATTGAGATGATTGTATACTTTTATCTTTTCTTTTGTTGATGTGATATATTGTGTTGATTGATTTGCAAATATTTTACCACCTTTGCATCCCTGGAATAAATTCACTTGATCATGGTGAATGATTTTTTTTAATGTATTGTTGATTTCAGTTTGCTAACGTTTTGTTGAGAATTTTTGCATCTGTGTTCTTCCGAAATATTTGCCTGTAGTTTTCTTTTTTTGTAGCCTCTGTCAGGTTTTGGTCAGAGTAGCACTGGCTTCATAGAGTGAATTTGAAAGTCTTTCCTTCCTCTTCTACTTTTTGAAATAGTTTGAGAATAGCTATTAACTGTGTTTTAAATGCATGGTAGAATTTACCTGTGAATCCATCTGATTCTGGATGTTTGTTTGTTGGGAGTTTTCTGATTCCTGATTCAATTTCATTGCTAGTAATCAATCTGTTCAAGTTTTCTATTTTTTCTTGATTCAGATTTAGTAGGTTATATGTTTCTAGGAATTTATCTGTTTCATCTAGGCTGTCCAATTTGTTGACATTTAATTTTTCATAATACTTTCTTATAATCCTTTATATTTCTGTGGTGTCCATTTTATTTCTCCTCCTCCATTACTGATTTTATTTATTTGAGTCCTTTCTCTTTTTCTCTTGATGTGTCTGACTAAAGTTTTATTGATTTTATTGATTTTTTTCAACAAGCCGTCTCCTGGTTTAATTGATCTTTTCTTTTTTCTTTTCTTCTTTTTTATTTGTCTCTATTTTATTTATTTCTGCCCTAATCTTTATTATTTTCTTTCTTCTACTGGTGTTGGGCTTTGTTTGCTGTTTTTTTTTTTTTTTTCTAGCTCCTTTAGGTGTAAGGTAGATTGTTTATTTGAGCTTTTTCTTATTTCTTGATGTAAGTCTATGTTGCTATAATCTTCCCTCTTAGTACAGCTCTTGCTGCCATCCAAAGATTTTGGACCATTATGTTTTCATTTTCATTTGTCTCCATGTATTTTTTAATTTCCTCTTTGATTTCTTAGTTGACCCCTTCATACCTTAGTAGCATATTATTTATTTTTTATTTTTTTAAAACGTTTATTTATTTTGGGCACCTGACTGGCTCGGTTGGTTGAGCGACCAGTTCTTCATTTTTGGCACAGGTCATGATCTGACAGTTCATGGGATCAAGCCCTGTGTAGGGCTCTGCTCTGAGGGTGCAGAGTCTACTTGGGATTTTCCCTCTCTTCTCTCTTTGCCCCTGCCCTGCTCTCTTTCTCTCTCTCACTCTCAAAATAAATAAATTAAAAATATAAAAATAAAATGTTTATTTATTTTGAGATGGGAGAAGAGGAGGGGTGGAGGGAGAGAGAGAATCTCAAGCAGTCTCCACGCTGTCAGTGTAAAACTCAATGGAGGGCTATATACCACAAACCACAAAATCATGACCTGAGTCAAACCAAGAGTCACAGCTAAACCGAGTGAGCCACCCAGGTATCTCAGTAGCATGTTATTTAGCCTGCATGTATTTGTTTTTTTCCAGATTTTTTCTTAGTATTGACTTTTAGTTTTATACTACAGTGTTCAGTAAAGATTCACAATATGATTTTAATCTTCTTAAACTTATTGAGACTAATTTTATGATTTAGCATGTAATCTATCCTGGGGAATTGTTTCTTGTGCACTTGGAAAGATTGTGCATTTTTCTATTTTGGATTGAATGCTCTGTATATGTATGCTGGGTTCATCTGATCTAATGTGTCATTCAGAATCATGGTTTCCTTGTTTATTTTCTGCTTTGATGATCTATCCATTGATAAAATTAGGTGTTAAAGTCCCCTACTACTATTGCATTATTGTCAATTTCTCCCTTTAAGTCTGTTAATAGTTATTTTATGTATTAAGTGATTCCATGTTGGGTGCATTGATATTCACAATTGTTATATCCTCTCATTGGATTGTTCCCTTTATTGTTATGTAGGGTTCTTCCTTGTCTCCTGCTACAGTCTTTGTTTTGAAGTCTATTTTGTCTGGTATAAATATTGCTACCCCATCTTTTTTTTTTTTTTCGCTTACATTTGTATGGTAAATGTTTCCTCATCCCTTTACTTTCAATCTGCATGTGTCTTTAGATCTGAAGTGAGTCTCTTGTAGGCAGTGTACACATGAGTTTTGCTTTTTCAGCCATTCAGTCAATCTATATCTTTTGACTGAAGCATTTAAAATAATTATTGATTCTCTTACTTATTTTCTGATTGTTTTTGTAGTTCTTCTCTGTTCCTTTGATCTGCTCTTGCCTTCTTCCCTTGTGATTTGATGGCTTTCTTTATTGTTATGCCTGGATTTCTTTCTCTTGTGTGTGTGTGTATGTGTGTGTGTGTGTATGTGTGTGTGTGTGTATGTTTATTATAGGTTTTTGAGTATTGTTCCCTACATTTATGTATAAAATCTTATGTGCATAGCAGTCTACACTCAGTTGATGGTCACAAGTTTGAAACTATTCTATAAGCACTGAATTTTTGCTCCCCTCCATACTTTATGTAGATGACATTATATATTTCACACCCTTTTTTGTGTGTAAATAAATAACTGATTTTGTATATATATATATATAGTGATTTTACTGCTTTTGTGTTTTACTCACCATACTGGTTTTATAAGTGATTAATCTACCATTATTATATGTGTTCATTTACCCGTAAAATTTTGCCTTTAATAATTATCTTACTTCTAGTTATAGCCTTTTTTTTCCCACTCCAATAATTCTTGTAACATTTCTTTAACATTTCTTGTAAGGGTAGCTTAGTGGTTATGAACTCCTGCAACTTTTGTTTGTCTGGATAACTCTTTATCTTTCCTTCATCTCTGAATAACCTTGTTAGGTAGAGTATTCTTGCTAGTGGATTTTAATCTTTCAGCACTTTGAATATATCATGCCATCCCCTTCTGACCTGGAGTTTCTTCTCCTTGGATTAATTTTATTAGAGGATCTCTGTGTGCTTCCTGGATCTGGAGGTCTGTTTCCTTTTCCAGATTAGGGAAGTTTTCAGCTATTATTTCCTCAAAAAAGTTTTCTGCCCCCCTTTCCTTTATTTCCTCCTTCTGGAATCACAATAACGCAAATGTTATAATGCTTGATGATGTCTCTCGGTTCCCTTAACCTAGTCTCATTTTTTATCATTCTGTTTTTTTTTTTCTTTTGGCTATTCAGCTTGATTGGTTTCCATTACCCTTCGCCTGGATTTCTAATCTGCTCCTCTGAATTCTCTAATTTGCTATTGATTCCCTATAGTGTAGTTTTTATTCCAGCTTTTGAGTTCTTTATCTCTGATTTTTATATGTTCTATCTCTTGTTGAATGTCTCTGCGAGATCCTCCACTTTTCTCAAATCCAGTGAGTATCTTTATCACCATTACTTTGATTTTTTTTTATCAGGCTTATTGGTTATCTCTTTCATTTAGTTCTTTTACTATGATGTTGTGTTATTCTTTCATTTGGGACATAGTCCTCTGTTTCATTTTGTCTAACTCTCTGTGTTTGTTTCTATGTATTAGGAAGGTCAGCTACATCTCCGGATCTTGAAAGTAGTGGTGTTAAAAAGAAGTTCCTGGCTGCCCTGTAGCACTATCCCCCTTGCTCACCAGAACCAGGTGCTACAAGGGTGTCTCTTATGTAGGCTGTGTGTGCCCTACTCTTGTGACTGATTCATGTTTGCCTTTTGTCCAATAAGCTGCAATGGTCCACTTTACCCCCTGGGGAGGATTTGGTCCCTGTACTGTTAAAGGGCCTGTTAAGGACTGTTGTGGGCTTACAGTTGGGCGGTGTCTGCAATCAGGCTAGCTGTCTGCACTCAGTCTTTCTGAAGCAGTTGTGCGCACAATGAACTGCAATGCATCCTCACTGTGCTGCCTCCTGAGAGGCTTTTTTTGGTGGGTGGGGACAGCAATCAGAGGAGGTGACTTCCTTGACTTACTGCTGTGGCTGCAATTGCACTGACCTTCAGGGTGTTCTCCCTGTGCTGGTGTGTGTGATGATCCCCCTGTTTCCCCAGAGCAGGAGTCACTCTGTAGCAGGACTCACTGTGCCATGCTGGGCATGCTTGCAGGGTGTGTCGGGGAAGGAACTGCTTTGGAGAGACACTGCCAAACAGGGTACACTGGACAAGTCAAGTCTACTGGGGAATGTGGGATGAGGCACGCAGTGCCAGCAGATAGGTGGGGAGTGTTAACAATGGTTCCTGAATGTGTCCAGACATCTAGGTTGAGAAAGGGGAAGAGATGACAACAACAAGCACCTTTGTTTGGAGAAGTCTCCTAAAGATCCTTGCACCTCCAGTGCACATTCTGAGACCAGTCAATAAATTTCCTTCATGTATACACCAGGTGCTTCTCAAATTGTTGCCTCTATGCTGTCTTTCAGCCAAATTATTTGTTACGCTGGCTCCTTAAGGGTGGGGACTCAGTTTCTTACTGCTCTTTAGCAATCCAGAAGATAAGCTTGCTTCTGTTTAAAGTACCCTGTATTAAGCCCCACTGATCTTAAAAAACTCTCCAAGTTAAGCCCCAGTATCATTTAACATTTTCTATGTTAAATGTGTTGAAAACTCGTTTTCTTGGGGCGGGGCTGCTAGGCCTACTGTGCCTGGTGTGGGCTCTGATCCTCTTCCTTCTTCATCCTTGTGATTTCACTCCTATTTGCTGTTAGTATCCCTGATTGTTAGGTTCTCAATCATGTCTCTGTCCTTCCTACCCTTCTGATTGTGTCCTTCTTGGAAGGAACTGTAGAAGATCTGTTCTGCCAGGCTTCAGTTTGTTTTCAAAGTTAGTTGTATAAATGTAGCTGTTAATTCAGTATGTCTGAGAGAAAAGACATGCTCAGGACCCTTCTACCCTGCCATCTCTCTACCTCCTCCTAGTTCCTGAAGCCTTATCTTTTAATTTATAATGTTAGATTAGATGTACTCATTGTTGCAGGAGTAACTTGGGAGACAGCATTCTAATTTTGAAATTGTTTTCCTGGAATTTTTTTGTTGTTATTTCTATTTTCATTATGAATTTATAAGAATTTTTACACCAAATAACCGACTGACTTTTACAAACATTTTTATGGATATAAGATGTATGCGTGCATTTTAATTGCCGCATACAAAATTCTATACAGTTCTATTTAAATAAACTTGTTGATTATTCAAAGTCTGTATTTTCCTTGCTCAATTAGGACATTTGGCTTAATCCAAAGATGGATAAAATAACGAATATATACACAATGAGATACTTGATATTGTTTTTATAGGAGGAAAAACTAAAAATGACTTATGGTATATACATACAATGCAAAGTTCTAAAGACATATTTCAAAAGTATTTATGTTGTATAACTTTATTTTTACCCAAATGTGAATGAATCAAATAGCTGCACAAAGAGACACCCAGGGATATATTCAGAATACCATTCCCTCCTTACTTCTGAGAATAGGACAGTTTAGCAGAGTACTGATAAATGCATGCATGTAAGGAAACTTCCTGGGGCTAGGAAAAGAACCATCTGAAGGAATTAGAAGGAACAGTAATCACTGCCACACAAGGCTGGGAATAGTACCTGTTTCTACTAGACAGGCCAGAACACCTAATAATGCAAGAAGATCCTGCATAGGTTACTCAGGTGAGTCTTTGTTTATTGTGTAGAATAACAAACCCTAGACTGAGAACTTCTCTGATTTTAACAACAAGGCCAAAGTTTAATCAAAATTTCCAAGTAACTTAATTATGTCCAGACTAAAACTCAAAAATAATAACTAAAAAATCCATCAAAAAGGTGTAATTCACACTGTCTGAGATCCAAAGATTATCAGGCATGAAAAGAAGGAGAAAATATGACCTAAGAAAAATGAATCAATCCACAAAAGTCAAGAGCTTATACAGATGTTAGAATTAGACAAGGAAAATAAATACATTACAATAGTGGTACGCCTTTTCAAAAAGATAAGGAGCCACACTGGAGACAATTTTTTTTTAAGACCAAAATCAGACTAGTAGAGGTGAAAAACTACAATGACTAGATGTACTTAGTAGCAGGTTAGAGATAGCAGACAAAAAGATTAGTAAGTGAACCAATAATTTCACTTGTAGATTTAAACCTCCCCAAAAATGTACGTATGTTTGCCAAAAAGCATGTACAAATATGCTCGTGGCAGCAGTATCCTTAATAACCTCCATGCCCAAAGGCCCATAAATATTAAAGTGGATCATTAAATTATGATGTATATACATGATAGAATAATGGAGAAATGAAAGCAGACAAAAACATTAATCTCTACTAACACAAATTAATCGCACAATGTCATCAAAAGCTCCAGATACAAAACAATGCGTACGGTACGATGCTATTTATATGAAGTTGGAGATAAGCAAAGCACTTTTTAGCAGGAAAAATCAGAACAGGGAACACGTTTGAGAGGGTATAAATGGGAGTCTAGTGTGTTGGAAAAATTCTATTTCTTGATATAATTGGTGGTTGCATGAGTGAGATTACCGTGATGTGTAGTTGGATTCCAGGGTATTTTTGCAGATGGGTGAGAGGCAGGAAAGCCCATATATAGCTAAAAATGAGAAGTGGAAAAATATGCTAGCACCAGGAATTGAAAAGCCTTTTTCATTTCTCACAGATCTTTTGTTTGGATAATGCAGAAGGCACTCAATAGCTATCTCTTGATTTTTTACCTGTCTTAAAATTTTTGTCAGCCTACAGAAACATAAAATTTACTCCTGGGCTAAGGGTATTGGGAGAATCTATAAAAATAAAGTTAGTGACATTTCTCTAAAGTTTTTATTTCACCAATAATATTTTTATTTTTGTGTCATCTTTCCATATTATGCATCATTCATGTCTTTGGGTGCCTTCATATTTTACATAAAAAATATCAAATGCCATGCTTCATATCATTCCTACAGAAAAGTTAGTGTCATTCAAAATTGTTCAGTGTCATATTTAGTTTGCTAGATTAAGAAAGATGATTGTTAACTTTTGACAGGCCAGAATTTTGGGGTAGAAATTGTCAGATTTGAAACTGCTAATTAAATTAACATCTACATCACTCTACAAACCTTTTAGGAATGTGCTTATCAACAGTTCTATTTGCACGGCATTTGCCCAATTTATTATATTTTCCAATGTCATATGAATTGCAGTTTTGGAATTGACTGACGTTTCTACCCTGTTTCTAAGCCTTTTGTGACACTGCTCACAATACTTGACCTTAAAATTTCAACCCTGTGGTTTTTATCTATACATGTACAGATTCTTCTGGCTGAGTCATTTACTAACCTTTCCTCTCTGAAAAAAAAATTTTTGTGTGTGTCATTTTCCTTACACAATTAGGAGAAAACATCCTTTTTTCCCCCAAATACAGCATATTATGAACCATATGGACTACATTGAATCGGTTAATCTGATTAATTTCTCCCAAAGTTGATTGCTATTAGTTTTCAATGTACTGTTATTAATAAATTCAGACCACAAATTGTTATTAATGAATTTACATACAACATACACATTTGCATTTATCCCTGACACCTCACTACATACAAATGCACATGTATACACACACACACACACACACACACACACACACACACATTCGTTATGATAGTACCAGTTTAAATCTGCATGAACATATTTTGCATTTCTCCATCAGAATAAAATACACCTTTCTATTTCTTTAATGGGATCGCTTTGAAGAATATAATTTGTGCTTTCTGATTCTATTTAAATAATTATGTAATTCTGAATACTCAAAGGGATATCTTACTATTTTGTATATATAATAAATAATTATAACATAAAAGAATAGGAATTGAATTTTAAGACATAAATGCATGATTTATAGCTGATCAACATTTTTGCTATATATTGTTATTTAGGATAATGCTTCTAGAATTTGGATACCAGCAGCAGCCTGAGAGATGATAAAGTTGTTACTGGGGTGCTTCTGTATCCTGAGGAATTATTACTTAGGTTGGTGTTGCTACCAAAGCTGCAATTTTTCTCTAGTGACATCTTTCTCCTAAAAACTGATATTTCCCAAGAAAATTTTTTCAGTGACAGACAAAACGTCCAGTTGACCTTAAAAGCGTGAGACCCATTACATTTTCCAGCCCGTTCAGTGCTTGTTTTCTCATCAAATAGAGTGGACATTTGAGCTCACATCTCTGAGTACCTCATCTTCAGAACTTATCTCTAAGAAGGCGACAATGTTTTCTTTGCTGACTTTGTAAACTGTTTATGTTAAGGAACATAATTACTATGAAAGTATCTAAACCTGATAAGTGTAATATATGAACAAATGTTAGTGAACTAACTGGTGTCTGCCTTCCAAAATATCACATAATTGAGCCGTCTTTTAATATCCCTTCTAGGGAAGCCTGAGAGGCTCAGTCAGTGAAGCAACCAACTTCAGCTCAGGTCATGATCTCATGGTTCATGGGTTCGAGACCCACATTGGGCTCTGCTGACAGCTCAGAGCCTGGAGCCTCCTTCAGATCCTGTGTCTCCCTCTCTCTCTGCTCCTCCTCTGCTCGTGCTCTGTCTCTCTCTCTCTGTCAAAAATAATAAATAAACATAAATAAATATCCCTTTGCTAACATATTATTTCTAGAAATGGAGCTAGAGCACTGTTAGGTGTAAGTTCTCTGTTTTATATGGCATATCTAGGGGGTTAGACAGGTACTGTACTTCAAAAGACCTTCAGAATCAGTCACAAAATCTGTAGGCTAGTGGTAATATTTCTGTACCCTTCCTATTGAGTATCTTTAGCACCAACAGGCTCAAATAGATATATGGAATTTCTTAAAATCCTTGACTTCTTGAATTTCTTGTAATCCTTGTTTTTTATCTTCCTACAGTACCTCAGTGTCTCCTTCATCAGAATTTTCATTTCATGGAGGCCAAGACCTCAAAGACCATCTTACCTGGTTATCTCTAAAATAGGTTAGTGACTTTGCCTTTCAATTCTTTAAAGACTAAGTTTGATACTACAATTCTTCAGAAGCAAGTATCTACATGAAAAACAAACCTTGCTTGTACTTATCTTATCTCCTCAGAATAAAGTCTATGCGCTATTAAACAGAGTCCCCTAAACAACGATAAACAAAAATAAAAAGGAACCAAAAAGGGAGTAAAGGAGAGGTGTGCAAGGCTTATTCATTAGTCAAATCTATTTATTTATTTAAGGTTGTTGGTAAACTCTAAATGTCAACAAGCATGCCCTAGGAGAGTTGCTCATCAGGAAACTTTCTGTGTCTATTTGTCAGATACTTATTAGACAGTTTCTTTGAATTATCAGCTCAATACAGCCAAAGCCAACATTCAAGACTGAGTCATTTGTCTTTATAGTACCATGATGAGCAAACAGTTAAATAACAAAATTATTTTGACACCCTTACGTGGCAATACTTTTTGGGAGCTTATAGTTTTAGTCTCTGAAGCAGAAATTTATATGCATTCATATTTGTCCCCCTGAGTGTTCCATTTGTCCACTCAAACATAACATTCATTTATGAGTGCATGATACAAGGGAGGATTCTGAGGAAGATGAATCCCAAATAAATATTGTATCCTAGAGAGATCTAATTCTCATACAATGTCTTTAAATGCACATTGTATTTGCTATCATTTCCCCCATAAAGAACCTCATGCACTAGTTACTATTTGCATATTAAAAAGTTCACTTTTCATGTATGTCAGCCAGCCAGTCTTTTTTTTTTTTAATATTCTTAACGTTCATTTTAGAGAGAGAGAGTGAGAGTGGGGGAGGCGCAGAGAGTGGGGGAGACACAGAATCCAAAGCAGGCTCCAGGCTCTGAGCTGTCAGCACAGAGCTTGATGTGGGGCTCAGACTCAGGAGCTGTGAGATCATGACCTGAGTGGAAGTCGGATGCTTAACTGACTGAGCTACCCAGGCGTGTTCTCCGCCAGCCAGTTTTTCATGACTGTTGGCAAACCATTGCTTTTGTCCTAGAAAACTATTTTTTCTGGAGAAGCTTCTTACTTGTGGCTTTTTTATAAAATCTTTGTAACAAAGAATGGGGTGAGATTGCAAAAGAAGGGTTAGAGAAGTTTAAATGTTAAGTTAAACACCCAGAAGCATAGCTTAAAGTAGTGATTTATTCACAGATCCTTGTTTGATTCCTTCAATTACTAGTTGTAACAACTTGGGCAAATTATTTATCTTCTCTGTGTCTTCGTCCTCATCTACAAAATGCTAATTCTACAAATACTCAGAGGATATTATGGAAATTACATGATTTATTATTTATAAGGTGCTTAGAAGAACATAGATAAAGGTTATATATAGTTTATTAAATATATCTGTTATTATGCAAGTCATTGCTATCCTAAATCAATTGGTTTAGGATGGCTATCTCAAAGGGGGGTATATGGTACTCAAAAATAATCATCTACTTCTGAGTTTATTAATTCATTTTTAAAATGTATTGTAACCTAGATTAATATTTTAATTTACTTAAAAATTGCTGCTGAAATGTAAATATAATAAAGGCATAGTTATTATTTCAACATGAAAATATTTTTCAAAGGAATAATACATAAAATGGCAGAGTCCTATGTTTTTTTGTTTGTTGGTTTTTTTATTTGTTTTTTTTTGGGGGGGGAGGGGTTTTCTGGAGGAAAGAATTTTGTAGTAAAGTGAGATAATCCCTTTCTAAATGCTAAGTAGCTATGAGAAATTAGTAAATCATTTACTCTACCTGGATTTCCATTCCTTTTTAGATAAATTAAGTGTTTGATTAGATGATCTTTAAAGCTATCTTTCCTTCAAAGCTCCTTAGAGTCTCAAATATAAGTGTATGCTGTTTAAAAACTAAAACATTATTATTTTTCTGTAGATAATATTTTGGTAACTTAAAAATATATCTTAGTTGGAAAGTTTGTATCATAAAGTAAGTTTGATTTCATTGTCTATGGAACTCCTGAACGTTCTTTAATAAATTGAATAGAAATATATTTATAAAGTACATATCCATATCTTGATCAATTAACTTACTGTGTTAAAATTTATGTCTCTGATTAAAAAACATAAAGAAAAATATGGTAGAAAAATTAGTAAGGCTGAGAAGAGAGAGAATTCTATATTTCTCTTCCTGAGTTAAAACTGTATATTAAATACATTTTGGTCAACTGCAATAGCAAATGAATAAAGTAAAAAGTACACATGAAGCCTCGTTGCCTGGGCCTGTTGACACCTCATACATATTCATTGAATTGAGTGGAGAAAAGCAAAAATAATCCACCTCTGTATACAACTTTAATAGATAAACAGTGTTCACAGACATCCAAATATTTTTTCCCCTTTCTTTTATATTTTCAGTCAGTCCCTTCCTTTAAGTTATTCAGTACAAGTTTATTGAAACTCTACTGTATACTAGACAAGGTACTTCCCTGAATAAATTTTTCCACGAACTAACCCCCAAATACATAAACCTTCCTGCTTTTGAAAAATGCTCTGTAAATGATAAAGTGCACAAAGAATACACTGTTATTAGCAGTGTGAATATTTTTCCCATTATCATTCTTATTCCATTGCTATTACCTGTAGAGCCTCGTGAAGAACACACCAAATTGTGACACAGTGTATATTTTTCACATTTATTTAACATTTGATCTGCTTCTGCTGTGTTTTCTGAGCTGGAGTACAGATTGTCTCAGTGAAGAAAAGGGCCTGCTTATGACAACAGACACTCAAAAGTATTTAACATGTGCCTTGTATCCGGAATACAAACATAGTGAATCTCTATTTTATTTGCAACATAGTTTCTGTGATTTATAACTTCATTTGAACTATGTTTTTACTGCCTGACATGCACACATAGACACACACTGCCACATACAGTTTTCCAAATAAGGAGAAGCTAGTAGTATAGTGTCATGGGTACAATAAATTTTTAATGTATGCTTATTGAATTATTGTTGTATGAAAAGAGATCATAAAACTAAATTCATGATGTTGTAGATTCTGACCCTCAAATTCTTATCTTCCAGTATACTTTAATGGAGATATATTATTGTATGTGAAAAAGTGATTAAAAGCATGGATTCTGAGCTAGTATCTCTGTATTAAAACCTAAGCTCTTCTACCTACTTAACTATGATTTTCTTTCCTCTTCTGTAAGTGGAGATGTAGAAGATATTTTTACATGTATTTATTTTTGAAAGACAGAGTAAGACAAAGTGAGAGTGGAGGAGGGATAGAGAGAGAGGGAGACACAGAATCGGAGCAGGCTCCAGGCTCTGAGCTGTCAGCACAGAGCCCGACGAGGGGCTCGAACCCACAGATCGTGAGATCATGACCTGAGCCAAACTCAGACGCTCAACCGTCTGAGACACCCAGGCTCCCTAGAAGATATTTTTATATCTTATTGTGTTGTTGGAGAGATTAAAAGAGCTAATATTTGGAAAGTATTTAGAACTGAGACTGCAACTTAGTAGGCATCTCCTAAGTGTGCTTTATATCAAAGCAAATAACAAGAATATAAATTTTAAATTCATAGATAAACGGTTTTAAATCTACTTGTCTACTTAGCTCGATTGCCTATGAATGATCAGTTAATCTTTTTGATCTTTGCTCCTTATCTGTCAAAACAGAATCATATCTGTATGTCTGAAACTTTCCAAAAATATTAATTGAGGACTTGTTTATTGTATAACTTCGAACTAGATAGTTTGGGACTTACCTTGAATTGTGGGAACCGTATGAAAATATTTACTCTTGATAATGATCAAGAAAGTGAGTAAACAGGCCATAAATTGGAGGAGAAAGTAGCTTTAGAAAAATGAGGTTAAATTTTAGTCATTTTTTTTTTTTTTTTTTTTTTTTTTTTGCCTAGGGAATTTTGAGTATTTCAGAACAGATAGTTAGAGTGTGGGATAAAAATCATCACTTTTGGCTGCCTCACCAAGTAGAGCAACAATAATTGGATGTTCCTCCCCCTCAGACTATGAGTAAAATATCTCCTTCTCAGAGAGTGAGTATCCTGGAAGTAGAAAAGCATTGGGGGGGGGCGGGGGGATGGGGAAGGAAAGGAAAGAAAAATAAGATAAAAGGAAAAAGAAAGGAAAAGGAAAGAACCTGCAGAAGTTGTAAGCCAGCTTCAAGTCTTTTGAGTCCCTGAAAGTATGTTTCTACTTTGGAGGAAAATGACATCATTTTTGGCCTGAAATTATTTCTACAAATATTAAAAATACAATGCCTGGCAAATAATAAATATATTAAGGCTCAGAGAAAAGTAAGAGACATGGGATAAAACCAGGAAAAAACAAGGTATTGAAACAGGGCCTTTGAGGAGCAATATATTAAGATTATCAAGTAGAATATTTAAAATATGCTTAAGATGTATAAGCTAGTGAAAACTTAAGCCGAAAATATAAACAGTGTATATAAAATGAACAGGTGAAAAAATAAATGAAATGAACAAGTGAAAACTCTAGATGTGATTATGATAAAATTTTGAAATCAAGATCAAATTAAAATAAATTACATACAATTAAAAAAGATAGAGAGGGGCGCCTGGGTGGCTCAGTCAGTTGAGCGTCCGACTTCAGCTCAGGTCACGATCTCACAGTCTGTGAGTTCGAGCCCCGCGTCGGGCTCTGGGCTGATGGCTCAGAGCCTGGAGCCTGCTTCCAGTTCTGTGTCTCCCTCCCTCTCTGCCCCTCCCCTGTTCATGCCCTGTCTCTCTCTGTCTCAAAAATAAATAAACGTTAAAAAAAAATTAAAAAAAAAATAAATAAAAATAAAAAAGATAGAGAAAAATAAGAAGTCAAAACTTATCTAGAATTAAACACTAGAAGACATAGAAATAAAAATAAAAGACCATATGAACACAGAATATAATAACAGGGTCTTATGAGTGTGTAAAATGAATCCTAGAAGGAAAAATGTGAGAAAATGCATGAGAAAAAAATTTTTGAGCAAATAATACTGAGAACATTTCTAAACTAGTGAAAGAAGCATGAGTGCAGTTGTTGAGAGAAACAGAACCGAGAGAAAATATGTAGATAGAGATACAGACACAAGATACATAGATAAGGAATTGGCTCAAATGATTATGGAGACTGAGAAGTCAGTAAGCTAGAGACCCAGGAGAGCAGATGTATAGTTCCAGTCTGACTACCATTCCGAGAGGCAAATTTGCGTTCCATTCTGAAAACTTGTGGCTCAAAACCCAAGAAAAGCTGATGTTTCAGTTCAAATCCATGGGCTGGAAAAGACTGAAGTCCCATCTACTGGTATTCAGTCAGGAAGAGATGTTTCTTACTCAGGCCTATAGTTCTATTTCAGTTGTTAACTAATTGGATGGGGCCCACAAACATTAGGAGGGCAATATGCTCACCTCAGTCTGTTGATTCCAATATTTATCTCATCTGGAAACACATTAACAGTCACATCCGGAATATTGTTTGGCCAAAAGTTTGGGCACTTCATGACCCATTCAAACTGACACATAAAATTAACCATTATAGACTTCAAGTCACAGACTCAAGAAGCCTGACAAACTGAAGAAAGATACATTAAAATATATTCAGAACTAGATACAGTTTAGAAAAGCTGCTAAAAATCAGATAAATAGAACATCTTAAAAGCAGCTATACAGAAAACAAAAACAAAAACAAAAAACAAAACACAAACAAACAGATTATATTCAAGCAGATAATTCATAGCTGTGTTTAAAACAGAAACAGTATAAATTGGAAGACAGTGGAACCATGTCTTTGAAAGACTGCAAGGAAATAATTGCCAACTAAGAATTTTAATATTTGAAAAAATACTATTCAAGAATGACAGTGGGAACCCAGGGAAGATGGTGGAGGTGATTTTACAATGTACCTAAACTGGCCTATAAAACAGGTGGGTCATCATGTTAAAAAACCAAAATTGACAAGGTCTTTCTATGAGTCTAAATTTATGAACCTTCTACAAATCCAAATATACGACAAAACACCAACAGCCATGTTGTACATATGTTTTTTCTTGCTGTTGTTGTTGTTGTTGTTGACCTTAAAACCTGCTAATCCATACATTTCCAGCAGATATGTTTGGGAATCTCTGATAAGCCATTGAAACTATTAAAGGCTGGGAGGGAATTTGCCTCATTTAATTTGAGAATGGGTAAGGGGGTACCTGAGAAATTCTGAGTGAACCGGAGGAGTCTGGGTGTCTAGAACCTGACATTAAAAAAAAAAAAAAAGGGGGGCAGCGTTCAAACAGAACATAAAAAGAAAATAAGGACAAAAGAAAAGAAGATCTTGATAAAAGTAAAGCGTTGAAGGCAGAAAGAGTATAAATCAGAAGGAGACATACAAGAAATACTCAGATTTGTGGTAAATAGAGGGACTGAAGATTTGAAAAAAGATATAAAAGGACACAGGAGAAAAAGTGTGTGTGTGTGTGTGTGTGTGTGTGTATTACAAACTCCCATATATAAACATGCTGAGTATATATAATTTCTGAAAACAGATATAATGCATTCAGAATTCTAAATAGATGACATCTTAATCCCTTCAGCATATTTTCCTATATAGGTCTTATTGAAAGCACACACATATACATACATGTACATATGTACACACATATTCAGTAAAAAGAGAAATAAACTGGTAGGAACACAGGAGCTTATAATATTCACTTGAAAATGTTTTTTTTTAAATAAAAGATATAAAATAAATTAAAAAAAATCACAGTAGTAATTAAGAGATTAAAGCTTTAAAAGTTTCCTTCTGATTATAGATACACTTTCATATAACAGAGGTCCATGATGAATAAGACTATAACAATAAAGTAAGATAAATGTCAAAAACCGTCATTCAAGGAAGTCTTATACCATTAAAATTCAGAAAATAAACAAAAAGGAAAGAAAAAGAGTCATAGAGAGACTTGGATCAAAACATTGAAAGGTAGTTCCAAAACCCTGAGAACACAAATCTGGAACGGATGACACTTTGCACTTTTAAGAAACATTAAAATCCTTTGAGTATCATGGAAGGAGGGAACAAGTCAAATTATAAGTTTTTATTTATAATAGGAAGCTCAATGAAATTATCAGTATACTTTGTGACAGCAATGCTTTATACCAGAAGTCAAAGGAGCAATATAGTGAATGTATAAAAAGAGAGAAAATATGAACCAAGGGTTTTATATCCATTAAAGTGATCTTCAAGTGTAAATGTCTTAAACTCATGAACATGTAAGGCCTTTTGAAACTGATTCATTGTCCTTCTGAAGAAATCTAGTAAACATATCCCATACAATCAAAATGGATAGAATGACAGCAATGTAAGGATTAATAGTGAACATTAAATATAGATGTGTGTAGAGAACTAAGGCTAGATGATAGGTATCAGTGAGAAAACACAGTATATGAAGACTATATGTACCAATTTGGTGCATTTCACACAAAAATTTTTAAGTACACCTAAGTTTGATTTTGTTTCAAAATAAAGGTTTCAAAAATGAGAAAAGAATTTGGAGAATGCTCAGGAATACACTCAGCTTGCTCTTTACTATATATATGTATGTATATATATATATACATACATATATATATATATATACATACATATATATATATAACTATATATACACACATATACATATATATGTATATATATTTTAAAAGTAAACAAAATCCTATTTCAAATTAGATACTAGCAAAGAGAAACAGGAGGAAGAGTAATATCTACCTAATCTTATATTGTTTGTAGAACAAAAACTGAAAACCATAGTTAAACACCATAAAAGCCATTTATGAAAAGCCCACAGCTAATATCATCCTCAATGGGGAAAAACTGAGAGCTTTCTCCCTGAGATCAGGAACATGACAGGGATGTCCACTCTCACCGCTGTTGTTTAATGTAGTGTTGGAAGTTCTAGCATCAGCAATCAGACAACAAAAGGAAATAAAAGGCATCAAAATTGGCAAAGATGAAGTCAAGCTTTCACTTTTTGCAGATGACATGATACTATACATGGAAAACCCGATAGACTCCACCAAAAGTCTGCTAGAACTGATACATGAATTCAGCAAAGTCGCGGGATACAAAATCACTGTACAGAAATCAGTTGCATTCTTATACTAATAATGAAGCAACAGAAAGGCAAATAAAGAAACTGATCCCATTCACAATTGCACCAAGAAGCATAAAATACCTAGGGATAAGTCTAACCAAAGATGTAAAAGATCTGTATGCTGAAAACTATAGAAAGCTTATGAAGGAAATTGAAGAAGATACACAGAAATGGAAAAACATTCCGTGCTCATGGATTGGAAGAATAAATATTGTTAAAATGTCAATACTACCCAAAGCAATCTACACATTCAATGCAATCCCAATCAAAATTGAACCAGCATTCTTCTCGAAGCTAGAACAAGCAATGCTAAAATTTGTATGGAACCACAAAAGACCCCGAATAGCCAAAGTAATATTGAGGAAGAATACCAAAGCAGGAGGCATCACAATCCTAGACTCTAGCCTCTACTACAAAGCTGTAATCATCAAGACAGCATGGTATTGGCACAAAACAGACACATAGACCAATGGAATAGAATAGAGACTCCAGAATTGGACCCACAAAAGTATGGCCAATTAATCTTTGACAAAGCAGGAAAAAATATCCAATGGAAAAAAGACAGTCTCTTTAACAAATGGTGCTGGGAGAACAGGACAGCAACATGCAGAAGGATGAAACTAGACCACTTTCTTGCACCATTCACAAAAATAAACTCAAAATGGATAAAAGACCTGAAGGTGAGACAGGAAACCATCGAAACCCTAGAGGAGAAAGCAGGAAAAAACCTCTCTGACCTCAGCCGCAGCAATTTCTTACTTGACACATCTCCAAAGGCAGGGGAATTAAAAGCAAAAATGAACTATTGGGACCTCATGAAGATAAAAAGTGTCTGCGCAGAAAAGGAAACAATCAACAAAACTGAAAGGCAACCAATGGAATGGGAAAAGATATTTGCAAGTGACATATCGGACAAAAGGCTAGTATCCAAAATCTATAAAGAGCTCATCAAACTCCACACCTGAAAAACAAATAATTGAGTGAAGAAATGGACAGAAGACATGAATAGACACTTCTCTAAAGAAGACATCCAGATGGCCAACAGGCACAGGAACAGATGATCAACATCACTCCTCATCAGGGAAATACAAATCAAAACCACACTGAGAAATCACCTCACACCAGTCAGAGTGGCCAAAATGAACAAATCAGGAGACTATAGATGCTGGAGAGGATGTGGAGAAATGGGAACTCTCTTGCACTGTTGGTGGGAATGCAAATTGGTGCAGCCGCTCTGGAAAGCAGTGTGGAGGTTCCTCAAAAAATTAAAAATAGATCTATCGTATGACCCAGTAATAACACTGCTAGGAATTTACCAAGGGATACAGGAGTACTGATGCATAGGGGCACTTGTACCCCAATGTTTATAGGAGCACTTTCAACAATAGCCAAATTATGGAAAGAGCCTAAATGTTGATCAATTGGTGGATAAAGAAGTTTTCCATCAAATGGATAAAGAAGTTGTGGTTTATGTATACAATGGAATACTACTTGGCAATGAGAAAGAATGAAATATGGCCTTTTGTAGCAATGTGGATGGAACTGGAGAGTGTTATGCTAAGTGAAATAAGTCTTACAGAGAACGACAGGTACCGTATGTTTTCACTCATATGTGGATCCTGAGAAACTTAACAGAAGACCATGGGGGTGGGGAAGGAGAAAAAAAAGTTACAGAGAGGGAAGGAGGCAAAACATAAGAGACTCTTAAATACAGAGAACAAAGGGCATTGAGGAGGGCACCTGTTGGGATGAGCACTGGGTGTTGTATGGAAACCAATTTGACAATAAATTTCATATTAAAAAACCCTGAAGATAACTTTTAAGTATAGAAGAAATAAGGATAATACATAGGTAATAGGATAAATCTCAGCATTAGCAGAGAAATATAAGCCCTCCAAAATATTAAAACGCATACTACAAAGGTAATCAATATATTTTATTACAGAGTAGAATATTTATCTAGCTAGATATATCATATGTAACTGATATTTTAAAATAGGGACAAAAACAGATTAATAAAACTAACTGCTGCTAATGGAGAACAAAAGAAAATGATGGAGTTAGAAATAAAGGTTAGATTACTATGAATAGCTTGTGTTTGCTTGATTTGACTTTTAAACTGAAAAACAAAATTTAATTAAAAAACAATCTCTAAAACTCAGCAAAAGAAATAAGACCAATGGGCCTGTGTGTCCAGTTAGTGGCATTAACATAGTGTGGAGAACTCTTCAAGGTGGCTTTAGGACACAAAAATTGGACTTCACATACCTGGTGAGAATATTAAGAACAGGAAGAATTATCAAAAAAAAAAAAAAAAAAAAAAAAAAAAAGAAAGAAACTATTTTACTAGTGATTATCTAGGATCCTGTGTGTTGTGATAGTAATTTGGAAGCAATCAAATAATAACCTGATGTAGTCTCTCATACCATGCCATTTCATCCTAAATGAATATAGAGTTTCTTAAAGAAATAGCTGATTCAAGGTAAGTGTCATGCTAGAAAGCAAAATATTGTCAATTATTACTAAAGTTGGTCAAGCAGAGGGAACTTTGTAACACCAAATGCTAATATTAAAAAAAGAAAAATCTGCTCAAATTGGTAATCTAAGTTTTCACTTTAAGAAAAAGAAAGGGGCACCTTGGTGGCTCAGTCAGTTAAGCCTCTGACTTCCGCGCAGGTCATGATCTTCCCAGTTTGTGGGTTTGAGCCCCGCGTTGGGCTCTGTGCTGACAGCTCAGAGCCCGGAGCCTGCTTGGATTCTGTGTCTCCCTCTCTCTCTCTGCCCCTCCCCTATTCACACTGTGTCTCTCTCAAAAATAAATAAGCATGAAATAACAAAAACAAAAAAGAAAGAAAAAGGAAAAGAAAGGAAAGAAAAGGAAAGGAAAGAAAAGGAAAGGAAAGAAAAGGAAAGGAAAGAAAAGGAAAGGAAAGAAAGGAAAGAAAAGTAAAGAAAAGAAAAGAAAAGAAAAGAAAAGAAAAAGAAAGAAAAGAAAAACATGGGTCACCTCGGTGGCTCAGTTGGTTAAATGTTGGACTTGCTTCTGGCTCAGGCCATGATCTCATGGTTCATGAGTTCCAGCCCCCCATTGGGCTCTGCATTGCCAGTGTGGAGCTGGCTTGGGATTCTGTCTCTTTCCCTCTCTCTTTCTGCTCCTCCTGTGCTTGCTCTGCTCTGTCTCTCTCTCCCTTTGTCTCTCTCTTTCTCAAAATAAATAAACTTAAAAAAAATAAGAAACACACAAAAAGCAAATTATACTTAAGGCAAACAGAAGGTAGACAAAATATTAAAGATAAAAGCAGAAGTTGATAAAATTGATACCAAAAATAAAGAAAAAATAATAAAAAGAAAACCAAATTCTTGGGAAATATCAATAAAAATGAAAAACTTCTAATACATCTGACTCAGGACAAAATAATTAGGAGATACAAATTACCAATATTGGAATTAAAAGAACATCACTGAAGATGGGATGATGAAATTATTCTATGTAGAACTGTGTTTGTGAATACATTTCTCAAAATCTGTGGCACTGGGGCGCCTGGGTGGCTCAGTAGGTTACGCGTCCGACTTCAGCTCAGGTCACTATCTCGCGGTCCGTGAGTTCGAGCCCCGCGTCGGGCTCTGTGCTGACAGCTCAGAGCCTGGAGCCTGTTTCAGATTCTGTGTCTCCCTCTCTCTGACCCTCCCCCGTTCATGCTCTGTCTCTCTCTGTCTCAAAAATAAATAAACGTTAAAACAAAATTAAAAACTAACTAACTAAATAAATAAATAAACGTTAAAAAAAATTAAAAAAAAATCTGTGGCACTGAACACCACAGAATGTCTGTGTGTACACTTTTAAAAATAGCTAAGGTGTGGGGAAGGGGCGACACCCAAATGAAAGGTGCATGTGAAAAAATGAATCAAAATGTATTATAAGTGAAATATACAACCACACTTAAGGTAAAGGGAAAACAAGAAGCTGATCCAAATTGTTTACAAAACAAGAGTTGATACAATAAAACTAAGGGACACAAATAACTGTTCACAGTGTAGTCCAGCTGGTTAAGTTTGTTTCACACTAATTACAGATAATATATTCCAGTGTGTATAGGGGTTAATATACACACATATTTACCAGTTCTGTCCCCTAAAAAGGTATGGAGGTTGTGGGATCCCAATAGCACTTGGTTGTTATATGTTTACAAATGTACATTTACAAAACTGAAATAAATATTCAGACAAAAGTAAAAAAAAAAATTCATAAAGAGTTTCTCAATAAAACTCATTGTAAAGATACATTTAAGTGTCTCATTTCAGTATAGGGAAACATAATCCTAGATGGGAGGTCAGCGATGCAAGAAGTGATAAGGAGTAATGAAAATGGTAAACATATATATTAAATTCAAATGAGATTTGACTATATTGATCGGTTGATAAAATTAAGGGGAACTAAGGCCTTTACATCTTCTAGGCATGCAAGAGGAGTTAAAATTACCAGCTAATATTGGAGTTTGATAAACAAGAATGCTTGTGTAATTTCTGGGGCAATCACTAAAATGTCAAAAATATGTAACAAATAAGCCAAAAATGAATGAAATTGAAAAGATCAAATTCAAACTCCAAATAAAGCAATCAAATACAATTTAAAAATAACATAAGGGGTGCCCGGGTGGCTTAGTTGATTAAGTGTTTAACTCTTGATTTTGTCTCAGGTCATGATCTCACAGTTTGTGAGTTCAAGACCCACATCAGGCTCTGCTGACAGCTTGGAGCCTGGAGCCTGCTTCAGATTCTGTCTCCCTCTCTCTCTGTTCCTCCCCTACTTGCACGCTGTCTCTCTCAAAAATAAATAACCATTAAAATATTTGTTAAAAAATAATTAAAATTAAAAAAAACAAAAACAAACCCTCTCTTTCTATACATACATTTACGTACACAAACACATATACACATTCCATATATATATATATATATATATATATATATATATATATATATAAAGAGAGAGCAACTATATTCAATCTCTCCCTCTCTTTTTATATATGTTACATATATATATATAATATATATATTGTATATATATTTTCTCTCTTTTTCTCCATACACACACACACACACACACACAAACACACACACAAACACACACACATATACACATGGGAAATAAAATAAGTATAAATATATATATATGTTATATATGTATATTATATATATTTATATAAATAATGAAAAGAGATATGGAGTAATTGTATTAGTATCAGACAAAATACATGTTAAGACAAAATATATTATTAGGGATAAGTGAGTAGAATTCTGAATGAGTAAATATTTGATTAATTAGGGATGTCAGATAAGTCTAAATTTGTATATATACTGAATAACAGTCTGAAATCCATAAAGCAAAAATTTCAAAAAAGCTAAATAATAACCACATAAATCCCTCAATGATTGGAAAAAATTTAAAAACATGTAAGAATTTTTTTAACGTTCATTTATTTTTGAGAGAGACAGAGAGAGAGCAATCACGGGACGGACAAAGAGGGGAGACAGAGAATCCAAAGCAGGCTCTAGGCTCTTAACTGTCAGCCCAGAGCCCAAAGTGGGGCTCAAACCCATGAGCAGCGAGATCATGACCTGAACCAAAGTTGGTCGCTCAACCAACTGAGCCACCAAGGTGCCCCTTAAAAAACATTTTAAATAAATTAGTAAGTTAAAATATTAATAATATTCTTAAAAAACTAAGGATATTAATAATATTCTTAAAAAACTAATACAGACTTCTATATCCAAGTATGAAGAATATATTTTTTCAAGTACACACAGGATTCACAAAAATTGACCATATGCTAGACATGAAGAAAATGTCAACAGAATGCAAGGCATTACTATCATAACTTTATATTAAGTTGATTTATTTTGAGAAAGAGAGAGAGCATAAGTGGAGGAGGGGCAGAGAGAGAGGAAGAAAATCCCAAGCAGGCTCCACACTGTCAGTGCAAAGCCTGATGTGAAGCTTGATTCCAGGAAATGTGCGATCATGAGTTGAACTGAAACCAAGAGTCTGACGCTTGATCGACTGAGCCACTCAGATGCCCCAATATCATAGCTTTTTTCACCATTTAATAGGCATATGGCCTACAAAATAAATAATTTTATATGATTTTAAATTGAGAAATGTTTCTAAATAACCCATGGCTCAAATACTAACAATGATTTAACTAAGAGAAAATACGGGTGGGGAGGGGTGGAGGGGGGGAGGGGGAGGGCCAGGGATGTCTTTCACAATAACAGCAAAAGCAAAACAAATAGGAACAAATTTAACAAAAATAACAATGATCTATTTATTGATAACTATAGGACCTTGTTGGGAATAATTGAAGGAGCTACAAATAAGTGGAAAGATATCCCATATTCCTGAATTGGAAGACTTACTATTGTGAAAATTTCTATACTACCCGAAGTGAACTACAGATTCAATACAATGCCTATCAAAATTCCAATGGCATTTTTTTCACAAACATAAAAAACTATACTAAAATGTGTATGCAATCACCAAAGACCCTGAATAGCCAAAGCAATCTTGAGAAAGAGAAACAAAGCTAAAGGCATTACAGTTCCTGATTTCAAGCTACATTACAAAACTGTATAATCAAAACAAAATGATCCTGGAGTAAAAATAAGCATAAATACCAGTGGATCAGTATAGAGAGCCAGATATAAACTCATGAAAATAAATCAACTTACTTTTGAAAACGGCACCAAAAACACACACTGGGGAAAAGATAGTCTCTTCAATAGCTGGGAAAATGAGATAACCACATGCAAGAGAATGAAACTCAACAACTATCTTATACCATACACAGAAAATATCTCAAAATGGATTAAAGAGATATATGTAAGACCTGAAGCCATAAAATTCCTAGAAGACAACATAAGAAAATGATTCTTGATATTGGTCTTAGCAATGATTTCTTGACTTAGATACCAAAGGAACAGACAACAAAAGCTAAAAGAAACACTTTGGACTCTGTTAAACTGAAAAGAGACTACACAGCAACGGGCACCTTTAACAAATGAAATGGCAAGTTATGGGATGGAATAAAATATTTGCAAACCGCATATCTGATAAGGAGCTAATATCCAAAATATATAAAGAACTCATACAACTTTATAGCAAAGAGACAAAACAAAACAATGCAGTTTAAATATAAAGTAGGCAAGGGTGCCTGGGTGGCTCAGTCAGTTGAGAATCTGACTGAAGCTCAGATCATGATCTCATGGTTCATGGGTTCAAGCCCCACGTTGGGCTCTGTGCTGACAGCTCAGAGCCTGGAGCCTGCTTCGGATTCTGTGTCTCCCTCTCTTCTCTGCTCCTCCCCCACTCACGCTCTGTCTCTGTCTCTCTCTCAAAAATAACTAAACATTTAAAAATTGAAAGAAAAAATAAAGTAGGCAAAGAAGGTGAATAGACATTTTTCCAAAAGCATATATAAAATAGGTACTCAACATCATTAATCATCAAAATAATGCCAATCAAAACCACAATGAGATATCACCTTAGAACTGTTAGGATGATTATTATCGAAAAAGCAAGAGATAACGAATGTTGGCAAGGATGTAGAAAATTGTGAACTGTTGTACATGGTTGGTGGGAATGTAAATTGATATAGCTTGCTTTCTATCTCTCAAAATTAAAAAAAAATAAATAAGCTTAAGAAATAGAACTATCATATCAACTAGCAACTGCACTGCACTCCTGGGTATTTATCTGAAGGAAATAATATCAGAGACATCAAAGAGATATCTGTATCCTCATATTAATTATAGCATTATTCACAATAGCCAAACTATGGAAACAACCTAAATGTTTTTCAACAGGTAAATGGATAAAGAAAATATGGCATATATATGCAATGAAAAACTATTCAACCCCCCAAATGGAAGGATATCCTGTCATTTGTAATGGATAACATGGATGAATCTGGAGGGCATAATGCTAAGTGAAACAAGTGAGACAGAACAAGATATCCTGTATGGTATCGCTTAAACATGAAATCTAAACGCATACTTTTTAAAAAGCTCATTTCATAGAAACAATAAAATGTTGGCTGGTAGGGGCTAGGTGAGGAGAAATAGAGAGATACAGGTCAAAGACATAGGTACAAATTTCCAGTTATAAGAAGACCAAGTTCTGAGCCTCTAACGTACAGGATGGTGACTATAGTTGATAATATGGTTAACTCATAGAGTTAACTATATGAGTTGATAGCTATGTGAATTCTCTTGACCTTGGTGATCATCCCTCATTGTGTGTGAGAGCATGTGTGTGTGTGTGTGTGTGTGTGTGTATGTATCTCAAATCATCATACTGTACACTTTAAATATACACAATTATATTTGTCTATTAATCCTTATAAGGATGCTAAATGACATTAGGGCACTAAGATAAAAATGAATTAGAGGTGTGTCATAGATATAAATGAAGAAGCTAAAGGTATAAAACCTAAGAAAATATCTTTATAATTTAGGATTTATGAAATACATACAAACATAAAAGGAAATATGGATTATTTGGACTTCATCAATTGTTTTTAAAAAAACCTTCTCATTAGAAATATGCACCATTAACAGATGAAGGAACACATCCCAGGTTGAGATAAAATTGTCACAATATATGTAATTATAAAACGTTTTGACTTTAGAATATATGAAGTACACCTACAAATGAGTCATAAAGAAAAACAATTCAATTTTTAAAGGATGGAAAACTTCGACAGTTCAGAAAAGAAAATCTATAAATGGCTACTAAGCACATAGAAGGTGTTCAGCATCATTCGTTGTCAGGGGAATACAAATTAAAATTGACAAAACCAGGACTTTATGCCCTGCAGAATATCTAAGATTAAAAGTGACAATACCAATTGTTGGAAAGAATGTAGAAAGACTGCAACTCTCATATATTATGAGAAGGACTATAAATGATACCGCCACTTAGAAAAGTTTTTAGTTTCTTTTAGTTGTTTAGTTAAACATACATCTGCATGCATGACCCAGCTTTTCTACTCATTAGGTACTTCTCAAAGTGGGGGAAATATCTGTCCATAGAAACACTTGCACCCGAATGTTCATAGCAAACTTAATTACAATCATCCCCAAATGAAACATGCCAGTATCCATTAACAGATGAAAAGTTAACAAATTGTGATGTATTTATAAAATAAAATACTACTGAGCAGTTAAAAAAAAAAAAAGAGCAAACTACTAACACACACAACATCATAATCTCAGAAACATTATGCTTAGTGAAAGAAGCCAGACACAAAAGAGAATGTATTGTAAAATTCCATCTGGCATGCAGATATAGGCTAAACTAATCTCTGGTTGTATGGTTGTCTGAAGGAGAGAGGTTTGGTGGTTGATGACCAGAGGCAGGGAATTAAAAAACTTTCTTGGGGCACCTGGATGTTTCAGCCGGTTAGGCGGCCAACTTCGGCTCAGGTCATAATCTCATGGTTTATGGGTTCGAGCCCCGCATTGGGCTCTGTGCTGACAGCTCGGAGCCTGGGGCCTGCTTTGGAATCTGTGACTCCCCCTCTCTCTCTCTGTCCCCTCCCCAGCTCATGCTCTGTCTCTGTCTCTCAAAAAATAAATAAACGTTAAAAAAAAGTAAAAAAAAAAACCTTTCTTATGTAATACAAATGTGCTATATGTTTATTAGGACATTAATTTCAGTGGCATATACATGTATTAAAATTTATCAAATCATGCACTTAATAGCAATTGACTCAATGTAAATTGTTCTTTAACATTTTCTTAAATTTATTTTGAGAGAGAGAGTGTAAGCAAGGTAATGACCAAGAAAGAGAGAGAGAGAGAGAGAGAGAGAGAGAGAGAGAATCCCAAGCAGGCTGTGCATTATTAGTGCAGAGTCCAATGTGGGGCTCAAACCCACAAACTATGAAATCATGACCTGAGCCAAAATCAAGAATCAGATGCTTAACTGGCTGAGCCACCCAGGAGTTCCTGTTCTTCTTTAATTAAATAAATCATTGTACCTAACTAAATTAATAATCTGAAGAAGAAAATCATATGATGATCTTAATGCTTTAAGAAAAATAATCTTGGGGCGCCTGGGTGGCTCAGTCGGTTAAGCGGCCGACTTCGGCTCAGGTCATGATCTCGCGGTCAGTGAGTTCAAGCCCCGCATCGGGCTCTGTGCTGACAGCTCAGAGCCTGGAGCCTGTTTCAGATTCTGTGTCTCCCTCTCTCTGACCCTCCCCCATTGATGCTCTGTCTCTCTCTGTCTCAAAAATAAATACACGTTAAAAAAAATTTAAAAAAAAAGAAAAATAATCTTAAATATATTAATTTATGATAAACAATTATTAGTATGCTAGGACTAGAGTGACACTTCTTTGATCTAATGAAGAAGTTGACAGCAAACATAATACTTAATGGTAAAGTTTGGAAGAATTTCCCACTGAATTCAAGAATGAGAAACTATCACCTTTGTATTTTATACTGCACTATAGTGTTCTAGCAAGTATAGTCTGGTAAAGAAAACAATGAAAAGTAAGGAATAAACTCAGTTGTGGACAACATGATTATGTATACAGAAGATAGAAAAAGCTATTCCCAGTGAATGTTTTTATCAATATGTCAGTTTAGGATGCTAAATGAAATTAGGGCACGGCTGTACCAATTAGTTTTGTTTTTTATATTCCGGACACAAATATTTTGAAAATAAAATAAAATGCATGAAACACCATGTAAATAGCATCAAAATATAAAATGCTAGAAATAAATATAAAAGTTTATAAGCCTTTATTCATAAACTTATGAATGAGTACTAAGGGGAACTGAATGAGAGCTAGATAAATAAAGGAGTACACAAAAGTCATGATTTGACACTTGATATTGTTTATAGATGCCTTTATCTCAAATTATGCTGCATATTTAGTGTAATTCAAAATGTATATGTTGTATGATCTTTGATTCTAAAATGTATGTGAAATTCAACCCAGCAAGAATGGCCAAGATCCTCTTGATGAAGTACGAGATGAGAGTCCTGGTTGTACTATATATCAAGTTATTATAAAGTGACAGTCGTTATGATATAATGGATTTGTCCAAAGTTAAAAAAAATAAAAGGAAGAGAGTCTCCCTACTGGGGACAATTTTAATCCCCTAGGAGACATTTTGCAATATGTGGAAACACCTTGAATGTCAGGGAGAAAGGGAGAGTGAGTACTAAGGATATAGTAGGTAAAGGCCAGAGATGTTGCCAAACACCCTAAAATGTATACACAATTTCCCCTGCATACAAAGAATTGTCCAGTCTGAAATGGCAATACTCCCACTTTTGAGAAATGTGGAGTATTATTCAGAAGGAGAACCATGCATATTAGGATTATTAGCTAACAAAGGTGTAAATGAAGAACACTTAAAAAAAAATCTTTCCAGTAAGTGATATTGGGACAATTGGAAATTCAAATCAATCACTTGACCCTGACTCAGACATTATGCCTAAATTAAATCATGGTGTCTTATAAAATTAAATATTAAATAATGATAGAGATTTTAGAAGGTGAATTATGAGGTAATCTTTATAAAGATTCATATACAGAATACAAATATCTTAATTGTAGATGAAGGGACTGTAAATGTGGCTACATAAGAAATTGTTGTTCATTCAAATGACATTCAAATGGAACAGTATATTGATATAACCACTCGGCGGGGGGTAGGGAGCGGAAAAGCTGGGGGCTGAGGGACATCAAGTGGAGATGTTCTGGTATGAGAGCATGGTCAATGGATGCGAATAACAATTTAAACAAATGCTTGATGAAGCTGATAGATGAATAGAAGAGAAGGGAGAATAGGACATGAAATTAGAAAATTTACAATGAGCCAGATCAAGAAAGCCAATTTTGGGTTATTTTGTAAGGATCTTCTTCTGAGAGAGGAGATCTAAGATTTTGCCATTGGATTTAACACGCTTAAGTCACTGAAACATTAGAGATGTTTTAACACAGTGGTGGTGGTGGGGGGCGGTGTTTACTTGGGGAGGGTTGGGGAGGGTTGTTGCAAAAAGGAATACAAGAAATGAAGACAGTAAGTATTGATGACTCTTCTAAGAATGTTTCATATAAGAGAAGCAGATAAATAGGGCCCTAGTTTAATGTGGGAGGAGAAGGATTTTTTTTTTTTTTCCATTTTTGATGGGAAAAATAGCAGTAAGTATGTCAGCATAGCTTTGGTCTGTCCACATTCAGCTGCACGGGTAAAGTCAGAATTAATAACTGAATAGCTGAAGTAAAGTTAGAATTAATAACGATTTTCTTTTAGCCAGCTACTTAAAATAAACAAAGAAAGGTATACGTATTTCAGGTTACATATAAAAGAAGTGTCTTTAAGAGACATTGAGGGGCGCCTGGGTGGCTCCGTCCTGACTTCTTGCTCAGGTCATGATCTCACGGTTTATGAGTTCGAGCCCCACGTCAGGCTCTGTTCTGAAGCCTGACAGCTCGGAACCTGGAGCCTGCATCGGATTCTGTGTCTCCCCCTCTCTCTGCCCCTCCCATGCTCATGCTCTGTCTCTCTCTGTCTCTCAATAATAAATAAATGTTAAAAAAAATTAATAAAAAAAGAGACATTGAAAAAGTGGTTAATGGATTACGGGTTCTGGTGGGGCCGAGATATTCTTGATGTGGAGGAAGTGGATGGTACTGACTCAAATGATAAGGGTGGTGATTTGAGGTGCTTGAAATTGAGATGTCAGTGGTGTCACAGTTATTAGTAACGCCAAATGTTTTGTGCTGCAACAGAGAATAGACATGAGAGACATAGAGAATGGACATAAGAGACGTATGTGAAGAAAAGATCATTGCAAGAGGGGAACAACTCCCCTCTACCATTTCTTGTTAGTACCATTTATGCAAATACTGAAAAAGACTGAAATACTGATGACAAGAATAGAGTTGGTAACACTGAATCAGGAACTGAAATCTTCAAGTAACTCAAAATAGGTCACAGAGTAAAACTCAAAACTATAAAACTCCTAGAAGACAACATGGGAGAAAACTAGATGACTTTGGTTGCAGTAATGACTTTTTAGATGCACTAAGGGCACGATCCATGAAAGAAGTAATGAATGAGCTGGACTTTGTTAAAATGAAGACTTCTCTGTAAAAAACAATGTAAAGAAAGTGAGAAGACAAGCACAGATTGCAAGAAAATATTTGCAAAAGACATCTGATAAAAGGCTGTATTTCAAAATATACAAAGAATATTTAAAATTCAGTAAACTAGGAATAGAAGAGAATCAACTTGAAAAAACTGCTTCATATATACTGTTGCTTTCACAATATTCAAAACTCTCCAATTCTTTTTCAAAAACACAACTTCACTTGTAAAATGCTGAGATTGGCTATTATTTACTATCTCTATCTTCTGTGAATAAAACCATAAAGGAGTCATAACACAAATGGCAGTTTTACATAGAATAATTCTTGAAGCTAAAGAAAGCATGAATAAGAGATATGGAATTTACTTAGGTGGTTAATATGATTAAGGTTAACACCCTTTGTATGCATTACAGAATTTCTAGTGACCTGTGTTTGAGTATACAGTAATGTAATGAATCAATCAGATCTTACATTTCAGCTCAGCTGGTGGAAGGATAATAATAAAATTTGTGGAACAGAATAGTTGTATTGATCTCTCCTAAATCTAATCTCTCTTGTATCAACCAATCACTAGATTTCTACCCCTGCAGGACTCTGGCCCTGAAGCAATGACAGCTGGGGTTGCTATTATGTTGAGAAAGTTCTCATTAAGCCCTGCCATCCATTATCTGAATACAGTCATCAAGAACATGACAGCAAGCACTTCTGATGAGTTTGAACCATTCTGTAAGAATAACATTGTAGGGGCCAAGGGAAGGCTGCCCCCAAATGTGCCACTTTAGTATATCGATTATTTAAAATAAAAGTTACTTAAGAGAGAGGCTAAGCAGGAAGGACACTCAGACCCTCCTCTATCCCCACGAAATCAGGAAATAAATCTCCCAAGTGAAATGTACCCTCCCTGTACCAGGAGATAAAGAGACATCCTTATCACTAGAGATAGGAAATTTAGAGCCCAGAAGGCTATACAAACAACCCTTGTGACTTTTTACTCATTTACTATCCTAGCTCAAATTCTGTTTAGAATTCCTTACTAATGGAAGCTCCCAAAGTTAGTTTTGTGTTCTTTTTGTCCTCTAAATTCTCCCGCACATTTATTGTCTCTTTGTCTACAAAGTATAAAAACTGCCTGCCTTAATCATTTCTTTAGGTATCAATTTTATTATTGGGCCTCTGTGTACACAAAATAAAACTTTGTTGTTTTTTTTTCCTCTTAATCTGTTTCATGTAAATTTAATTCTTTGTCCGTTGGGAAGATCTTGAGGGTAGAGAAGAACTTTTCCTTCTCTTCAACATAGATAAATACACACACACACATGTATTTCCAAGTCTAGGTTTACTAAAAGGAAAAGAGATTGGAGGCTGAGTTGGATTTAAAGAAAAAAAATCTTAATTCTCCCTCCCTCTGTCAATCAAATTAGAATAGCAGGAGTCAGAACTTTGAAATGCAAGTGCTTTCTTACTGTCTAGTAAAAAAAAAAAAAAAAATGCTGCATTCAAGTCATTGATTGTCATTTTTAAAAGGAAGTAGAAGCTCATTTCAGTGACAGTATGACCTTCAATAATGCCCAAACTCCTGCTGCCTCTAAAATGGCTCTCATGTTTCAAGGGGATTTTTTTTCTTTCTTTAGCCAAGATTTAAAAATGCAGAGGTGAGGTCAGGTGTCTTGTAGAAAGATAGATTCAGGGAAGACACATCCATGGAGAAATAGTAATTTCAGATAGTAATTCTGATGAATAAAACTAAGCAAATTATTTGTATGTTAAGTCAGTGTGGAAATACAATTTCTGCATTCTTTTTATTAAAAAGAGTAAGTAATCTGAACTAGCAAAAAGTAAAGCTGGTTAATTAATTATAAGTGTATATATCATTTATAATAAATATGGATAGTAAAGTTGATAATATGATACATTCCCTGTTGAAGATCACCTACCATTTTAAAGAGTCTTGGGAAAAAAAATGAGTATATTGATGGAATGTGATATGAAGAATCTTAGGTAAAGATATCAGTATTCCTGAAATCTTTGAAAATTTAAAAACATTTAAAAACCTTTCTTTATCTCTGTTGCCTAGCTTTCAAATGTGCAGTAAATATGTTGAAAGGGGCTAATGACATTCAGGCATTTAACATTATCATTTTCAAGACTTTTATGAACTACAGTCAGATAATTACTGCTAATCAGTCTGTTAGGATAGCAGAATTATTAGAGTATATAAGAGAGTTAACAATATGTTGAATGTATAGCATTCATGCAGAGATCAGTGGGGCTGACATTTTCTTTGCACTTTTTTGTTAACACTGAATAAAGAACTTTCATTGATCCTTATTGACTACAAATGTAATTTTGCTTACAATTTTCAATGTTCCTGTTTTTACTATTTATATTTGGATCTTTTGCATATGGCTCTTTCCTACAGCTTAAGGGAGTTTAACATATTATTCATGGAAAACTGAAATCTAAAAACAAAATTGCAAACTGAACAGGGAGGAGCTTTTACATTTTGAAAGTTATTCTTTACTCTTAAATATGGAATTATTTTTAATAACTCCTTATAATAATACCTATAGTCACAAAGACTTTCTAAGGATATGACTGTTACACTGATGCTGTGTGTCAAATGTAAAGGCAGCCTGCTTTATTTGTGAGAGGTAGAATGAAGTAAATAGGTCTATCCAGATATAGCACTGGGCGATAAAGATGAGAAAAGATATATACCAATAATATTAAACTGTTAAATAAGGAAGTTAAAATCTCAAGCAGCTTGTTATATAATCTTTTTAACATACAATGCCAGTTATATCATTTAAAAGAACTAGATTAATAATACAAATGAATCAATTCTTATGGGCCCTGACTTACACTCACATGGCTAGAATATTGCTTTAAGAACAGGAAAATAAATATGAACGTGTCTATTATAAGATATTCAAAGGCATTCACTTTCTCCCAGATGGGCCATTTGAAGTTCCTAAAGGCAGTGTTAACAATTGGTAGATATTATCTGCCATCACAGCTGTAATATTAAACGTTAGAATTTCTTTGGAAAACTTCATTTAATACCAGTTCCCCCTACGCCATATTCCCTTCCCCCTCCCCCCCCCCCCCCCCCCCCACACACACACACTCAAGCACACTTTTCAGGATTAATAGACTAGGATTCTGGGATACAATTTTTTGCATGTCGTTCAATACCTAAGAGCAATTCTTTAATCCAATGTTAAAAGACTCATTTTAGGCCAACATTAGCATTACTATTGTATGCTCTAAAATGTCAGGCATGTTCTGCTTCAGAATTATTCTAATAGATATTCCCCAGTATTTATCCATAGTTACTAACACCAGTAGAAATGTGGTGCCTAAAAGCATGACATTAAACCTTAAGAAATTGTTGGGGCACCTGGGTGGCTCAGGCGGTTAAGCGGCCGACTTCAGCTCAGGTCATGATTTCGCGGTCCGTGAGTTCGAGCCCCGCGTCGGGCTCTGTGCTGACAGCTCAGAGCCTGGAGCCTGTTTCAGATTCTGTGTCTCCCTCTCTCTGACCCTCCCCTGGTCATGCTCTGTCTCTGTCTGTCTCAAAAATAAATAAACGTTAAAAAAAAATTAAAAAAATAAACCTTAAGAAATTGTTAACTATACCATCTTTCATTCATTCATTCATTCCAAAAGTGATATATATCTTTATGATTCAGTTCACCATAGGTTATTAAGGCAACTATAATTTAAAAAATGAAAATGATTTTACTCTATGAATTCAAAACTAACCCAAATCTAATCTGAATAGATACATAGTTTTTACAATCAAATTATTCTTTCTTTTGGGATCTATGTCCATTTGTCTAAATGAGCAGTGGTTCTCTCTGTCTTTCCTTGGCCTTACATCACCTGTGGATCCTTTTTTTACCCCTTAAGACATGTGTTAGGAACCCACTTCACTAAATGAAGAGCTCCCTAGACTGAGGCCTAGATTTCTGTATATTTTTAAAAATCCAAAAGTGTTTGTCTTCCCTTTTAATCCAAGAAGGCTTATTTTATTCTTGCCAAAATTTTAGTTTATTTTTACTACAACAGTAAGAAACAAGGAAAAGAGAGAATTTTTAAAGTAAGGATCCCACCAGAAAATCCTCCAGTCTCCAGCTCCATAGATTACTAATCTTAATAATTTGTAATGCATCTTTCCAGGCTGGTTCTATACATTTACAGAGTAAAAGGGCCCTGTGGATCTTGATATACACGCACATATATATAGGGGTAAACATAAAAATATGCATATATAATTGCATACATGTATATACATATGTTTATACACAGACTTTTAAAAACAAATATTGGGGTCATATTAGTCATACATATTATTTTCCTCCCCAATGTCTGTGCTTTCTTCATCTCTGTACTTTCACTAAGAGTATAAATGTATTTAACCCCCCTGTATTGAAGTGAGTAAATTAATAAATAACAATATCCCCATGTCCTTTTAGATAATATTCTGTATCTCCTCCTTGTCCATTGAGTTCCTTGAAAGAGTAGTTCAAATCCCTCGTCTTCAACTGCTCTAATAAAAAGACACTGACGGTCTCTTTATGGATAAAGCTAATAACCACTTTGTGCTTTTTTTTTAAATTTTTAAATACTTATTGATTTTTGAGAGAGAGAGAGACAGAGCATGAGTGGGGAGGGGCAGAGAGGAAGACACAGAATCCGAAACAGGATCCAGGCTCTGAGCTGTCAGCACAGACACGGTTTGTGGGGCTCAAACTCACAAACCGTAAGATCATGACCTAAGCCGAAGTTGGATGCTCAGCTGACTGAGCCACCCAGATGCCCCCTTTGTGATTTTTTGAATCTGGGTATAAATATAAATTTAATTGCCTAAAGAATGGCTTATTGTGCTTAACATTTTTGTTCTTTTGTTTTGCTTTGCTTTGCTTCCTTATCTTCTTTGACATTTTACCTTCACTAGTATTAATTCTCAGACTCTTGGGTTTCTTGTTTTGCTCCAATGACTTTTAGTGTCTTCCATAAATCTTAATGCTTTCCACATATATATACTCCTTTTGGCTAATCTTAGCCCCTCTTGGAGATTAGACTATCATTTTGCTAGTTGACCCAAACCTAACTTTCTTAGCCTGGCTTATTGTGGAGTTAAAGATGATGCATCCAACTGTCCGTTACTTCAAGGATTCTTCAAATCCGGCAACCTGATGCTAAGCTCACCATCTCTCTCTGTGTTCCTACCCCACCCTCCTCAACCCTATTGTTTTCTTTGTATCTCATATCATTGTCAGTTAATAGCATTACTAAATCAAATAAGTTAGAAACCCAGAAGTTATCCCAAACTCTTACCTTTATTCAATAAAGTGCTAGTTTCTGACAATTTTACTTCCTAAATATATATTTTTTAATATTTTACTTCTTTTTATTACTATCAAAACAACCTTTGAGTTTTCAGGAGAAAAAATGAGACTACTTCTAACTATATACAAAGTGTCTGCAATATTTTAATTTGATAATGGGTTAAGGCATTGTGGGATAAAAAATAAGAAGATAATCTTAAAAGGTTGAAAGATCCAGTCTAACAAGGGAACAGGTGTAAGCAGGAGAGAAGCACCATTTACCATTGATAAGGTGGTTTGAGACCATAAGAGGTTTGGGGTACCCGGGTGGCTCAGTCAAGCCTCTGACTGGATTTTGGCTCAGGTCATGATCTCATGGTGTGGGAGATCGAACCCCATGTCAGGTTCTGTATTGACAGCATGGAACCAGCTTGAGATTCTCTCTGTCCATCTCTCTGCCCCTCCCCAACTCACACACACACACACACACAGTCTCTCTCTCTCTCTCTCTCTCTCTCTCTCTCTCTCTCAAAATAAATAAACATTAAAAACAAATCTTTAAAAAATCCAAAGGCTTTGCTTTGGATTCTGTTTCTCCCTCTCTCTCTGCCCCTTCCCCACTCCCACTCTCAAAAAAATAAATAAACCTTAGAAAAAAAATTTAAAAATCCAAAGGCTTATGAATATCAAGGTGTGGAATTTGAATTCCATAGTTATTGAAGGATTATTAATAGAAGTGTGACAGAATTAGAGCTATGTTTTAGGGTTATTAATCTGACCATACGCATTGTATGACAGGACAGGATCGGAGGACAAGAGGGAAACCTGGTAGGAGAGTTTTGAATAAAAATATAAAGAATAAAGTCATGAATTTGATGTTAAAGGGAACCAAAAGAAAAGTAATATATTTAAGGATTTTGTTATGCTTCTAATTTAAAGTGAAGAAGACTTTACCAAGAACAAAGTCAATTCCTTTGATTAATTATGGAGACTTTTTTTTTTCTCATTATGTAGGACTGTTTAAAATAAGGAGAGATTAAGTAAAACAGTAAAATTTGTATCTTCTAAAATCACCCCTTTAGTCATTTCGCTTAATTCTTTATTTGACAAAGGTATGTGAAAGAAAGGATAGAGATTTTAGATGCATTAGGAAAACAAAAGGCGACATCAGTTAGCTGCAGGCGCCATGACATCCTCACCTAGGGTGGACAGTGAACAAGATGACCTCAATCACCTTTTTTTTGTCTTGTAAGAAACACACCCAAAGTGTCCAAGCACACTGGTTCCTTTGCCGTACGTGCTGTCTAATAAAATTGTTATTTCACTTCCCATACCTGCTACGTTCTGACAGTAAATAGTGCTATCCACTTAGTAAAGTCAATGGCATTAAAAGGCTTAGCAGACATTTTAGGGCATGGACACAAACCTTATCATGAGTGATTTCAGGAATGAATTTTAACACCAATTTGTCATTTTGCTCCTATAAGTTTTTCTTCTTGATCTTCTTGTAATTAAAGGGCCAGAGTGCAATAGCTTGAATATGGAGAGGCTTCTGAAATATGACACTTCGGTAAGGGCATTTTGTAGACTGTCTAACTCACGATCACCCTTTCTTGTACTTCAGCTTTAGAAAATTTGTAATTCAAAAAGCCCCAGGAAAGAGTTTGGGGGCTGATACATTTTGCAACAGATTATTTCCATAAAAATGTCTCCACATTAGATTTTGGAGTGTCCAGAGCAATAATTAAGCCTGGCATTCTGCACTTCTGTGACTGTTGATAGATCCTTTTATCATCCCTTACAGTGAAAAGGCTAGAATTTGTTGTTTCTCTGAGACAGAAAAAAGTCTGTAAAGTGCGATAGTTCCCTATTATATCCTTCATCATAATTCTATGACCACTATGGAGACCTAGAATTGATCATTTCACTTATGTACAGAAATGGAAAAAGAAAAACACACTGATGCTTTTAACTATTACATGAAATATACAGCAAGAAAAGCAATTGGATTCTAAATTAGATCATCAGAATTCAATCCAGGTTCTGTCATTTACTGGTTATGTTATCTCAGCAGGTGGCCTAATGTCTCTGAATTGTATTTTCCTCATGTGTACAAAATTAATAGAATGTTGTGGGAATTAAATAAATAGCGTGGAGCTCCTGGGTGGCTCAGTTGGTTAAGCGTCTGACTCTGGATTTTGTCTCAGGTCTTGATCTCAAGGTTGTAAGATTCAGTCCCACGTTGGGCTCCATGCTGAACGTGGAGCCTGCTTCAGGTTCTCTCTCTCCCTCTTTCCCTTCCTCTCTCTCTGAAAATAAATAAATACACATAAAAAAATGGAAAAAAATAGCACATAGCACATAGCCTGGCTTACTTCAAACGTGATTCAAGAGTTTAGTGTTTAGCAAATGTTGTTCATATTAACTTAATTTTATAGGTCATAAATAATTTTGTGGAATCTAGCAAAAAGTTTCTACTTTCTTTCATGCACTTTTCTAGGTACTAAGAATTAAACAGTGAATAAAGCAAATTCCTAGCTCTTGTGGACCTTCTGTGTATAAGCCAACAGTAAGGTGGTATCAGCCAAGAGTAAGGTGATAAATTAACAAACATATAATATTTCAGATGACAATTCACTTTATGAAGAAAGGCTAAGTAGGTTTAGAAGATAGAAGGACACAAACTGGAGGCAGGCATTGTTTTACATAGAGTTCTAAGGAAAGAAACATAAATTAGGGACAATTAAAGCAAACTCCTGAGTGAAGCAAACATTGAGATTATTGGAATTCATTCCCCAACAAATAAAATAAGCATAAATATAGCCCTGAGGTGAGGAAAGCCTTAGCGGGATCATCCCCAACAGAATTCTATTAGGTACTACATTAAGGTGTTAATTAAAAAGCAAGTGTATATGAAATTGGGGTCAGAAAAACGTTAAGAATGTAATCATGTAGAGATTTTCTATATACGGGACTGAAACACAGGATGAAATGTCTATACGTGTCTCACAGTATATTTAAGTTTTGTGGTAAGTAAAGTGCATTAGAGTACACTTAAGGACTTAAATAATGAACCACTAAAGAATCTTAGATGTGATGTTGAAGGAATTATTAACCTTACAACTATAATTAATTTAATTATGGAATATGTATTTAAACACACATATTGAAGTTAAACTTTTTCATCTGCTGTCTTCCTCACTGATATTTGAAATACACACATACCTCTTTTTACTGCACTTTTCTCTATTCTTTATCATAGATACTGAGTGTTTCACATACTGAAGATCTGTAGCAACCCAACGTCAAACAAGTCTATCAGCGCCATTTTTCCAACAGTATTTGCTCACTTTGGGTCTCTGTTTCAGATTTTGGTAATTCTTGCAACGTTTTAAGCTTTATTATTATTATTGCCGTGGTGATCTGTTAGGTATCATTGTGATTGTTTTGGGCACCATGAACTGTGCCCATATAAGAAGGCAAACTTGAAAGATGCTATGTGTGTTGTGTTTGTTTCACCAAACAGTCCTTCTCCCATCTCTCTCCCCTCCTCAGGCTTACCAATTGTCTGAGACACAACAATATTGAAATTAGGCCAATAAATAACTCTACAGTGGTCTCTAAGTAGTCAAGTGAAAGAAAGAGTTGAACATCTTTCACGTAGCTGGAAATGATTAAGCTTAGTGAGGAAGGCATGTTGAAAGCAGAGACAGGACGAAAGGAGGCCTCTTGTACCAGTTAGCCAACTTGTGAAGGCAAGGAGAAAAATTCTTTTTTTTTTTTTTAATTTTTTTTAACGTTTATTCATTTTTTGAGAGACAGAGAGAGACAGAGCATGAGCACGGGAGGGGCAGAGAGAGGGAGACACAGGATCCCAAGCAGGCTCCAGGCTCTGAGCTGTCAGCACAGAGCCCAACGCGGGCTCGAACTCACGAACTGAGAGATTATGACCTGAGCTGAAGTCCGACGCTCAACCGACTGAGCCACCCAGGTGCCCCAAGGAGAAAAATTCTTACAGAAAATAAAAGTGCTACTACAGTGAATATGAGAATAAGAAAGTGAAATGGCCTCCTAGCTAATATGGACAATGTTTTAGTGGTATAGATAAAGATCAAACCAGACACAAGGCTCCCTTAAGCCAAAGGCTAATTCAGAGCAGGGAGCTAACTCTCCTCAATTCTATGAAGGCTGAGAGAGGTGAGGAAACTGCAGAAGAAAGGTTTGAAGCTAGTGGAGTCTGGTACATGGGGTTTAAGGAAAGAGGCTCTCTCCATAGCATTGACCCAAAGGTGAAGCGGTAAGTGCTGATGTAGAAACTGCCCCAAGTTCTCGCTAAGGTAATTAATAAAGTTGGTTACACCAAACAACACATATTCAATGTAGATGAAACAGCTTATTTTGGAAGATGCCATCTGGGACTCTCATAGCTAGAGAGGAGAAGTCAATGCCCGGCTTCAAAGCTTCAGAGGAGAGGCTCACTCTCTTATTATTTAAGAAATATATTTTGTGAGAGTCTGCTGCTATGGATACGATCTCCTCTGATGGATCTGGGCAAGGTACATTAAAAACTTTCTGGAAAGGATTTCACTATTCTAGATGCCATTGATTCATTTATGATTCATGGGAAGACGTCAAAATAGTAACAGTAACAAGAGTTCGGAATTTATGAATGAACTTGAGGTGTTCAAGAGTTCACTGGAGGAAGTAACTACAGCTGGAAATAGCAAAAGCACTACCATTACAAGTGAGCCTGAGGATGTGACGTGACTGAATTTCTGGAATTTCATGATGATACTTGAATGGATGAGGAGAGGGTTGAGCAGAGAAAGTGGTTTCTTGAGATGGAATCGACTCCTGTTGAAGACGCTCTGAAGATTGTTAAAATGACAACAAAGAATTTAGAATTACAACTAGTTGATAAAGTAATGGCAGGATTTGACAGGATTGACTGTAATTTTGAAAGATATTCTATTGTGAGTAAAATGCTATCAAACAATACCATAACATACAGAGAAATCTTTTGTGAAAGGAAGAGTCTTCTGATGCAGCAAACTTCATTGTTGTCTTATTTTAAGAAATTGCCACAGACACCCTAAACTACAGCCACTACCATTTCAATTTTCCAATAACTATGAACACTGAGATAAGACCCTCCACTAGCAAAAAGATTATAGCTGCAGAAAACTTACATAAAGGTTAACATTTTTTAGCCAAGAACATTAATTAAGCTATATGCAATGGTATTTTTTGACATTATGCTATTGCACATTTAACAGATTATAGTATAGACATAACTTTCCCATTCACTGGGAAAACAAAAAGTCCATTTGACTTGCTATTTTGTGATATTGCAGTGGCCTGAAATGGAACCTACAATACTCTGACATATGCCTGTATTTATTTATTTTGTTTGTTTGTTTTCTTTCATTATTGTTAGATTTTTGTTTTGTTTTGTTTTTGTTTAAAGTAGTGAAGACGAAAAGACCTAGAATATGAAATTTGAAAAGAAACCATATGTACATATATAATTTCTTACAAGTAAAGCCATACCTTCTTGGATTCCCAAATTTTAAAAACTTCTATTTAAATCTCATTCTCTCTCAATTTCTCTCTTTGTCTGTATGTGTTTGTGTGTGTGTGTGTGTGTGTGTGTGTGTGTGTGTGTGTGAGAGAGAGAGAGAGAGAGAGAGAGAGAGAGAGAGAGAGAGAGAGAAACTTCTCTTTTAGAGAAGATATTACTTCTGATCACATTTTGCCCTAACATGTAGATTTTTGTGTGATGTGGACAAACACTTGCAATTGGTGAATTAATACACAGCTGGGTACCTACCAGTTTTTTTCGTTCTTTCTCCTTTTTTTTTTTTTAACATAGAATCTCTATCTAGTTTTGAAAACAAATTAATCACAATTTTTCACTCCGTAGGAAATAGTGCCTGCATTTTTGTAGTTCTCAAGTCTATATTGTATCCTATGTACCTTCAAAATTTGATGTGTGATTGTAGACATTCATAATCGATTTTAGGGAGAGATAGTCAAGTTTTGTGGAAGGAGGGATGGTATTAAGATCAGGAATTGATTCATAATCTCATGCTTGGTGCTAACTAACTGGTCATCTTGGGCAAGTAATGACTTTCTGGGCTTCAGTGTTCTCACCTGGAATATGAAATTGACTGAGCTGGTTTCTAGAATGTTTAGATATCCTAACCATGTTGATTGTATAATATTTAAAAATACTCATAGTTATTAAACGTTATATGGAATCCCCTTGTTTCAACCACTATTTATTTCAAATATTTTCAGGAACCCAAACATAATATTGAATATCATTTGCATCTTGACATTCTCAGTTTCATATCCATAGTATCAAAAAGTGTGGATATTTTAAATTTTTCCCATCGATCTACTCACAAATGGAGATTTCCTGCCCTCCCCCTATTTTATAATCTATTTTATTAGTTTGAACTCTTTTTACCTCTAGTTGTTATATTTTTTAAATACGTTTGTGTTTTCCTTATTAGGTTGTAAACTTTATGAATATAAGGAATATACTTTTTGTTATGTCCTGTGAGTTTTAGCACAGTGTACAAAGTGGTCACATATGAATAAGCACATTGATATATGCTTCCTTAATCACAGGCAATGGATAGCAAGAATGATTCTTAAACTTAAACTAGTCTTATTAGGATGTTGATTTATTATTGTCATCAAGTAAAAAGGCTGTATATAAAAATCCACCACAAAAACTGGTGATACATTTCCTTGGGGCATCTTACATTCAAATTCAAATGTGTACTATTAAATTAAGGGGAAAAAAGTTATGCCATGTAAATGTCTGATCTCACCACTATTTCCATAGCAACTTGATTTAATGTAAATATCATTGTGCAATACAACTGGATTTAATCAAATAAAAATAATATTGGAGAGAAAAAAACGGACTTTATTTAAAAGTGCTATCCTGTAAATCTGTTTCATGTTTCCTCCAGAGTAAAAGTATTATTTGAAAGAAGCTATGACATGAGAATACCTGTCCTTTGTTAGAGTAAGATTAAATTTACTTATTTGTTTGTTTTTCTATTATATACCATTTAAACTCTAGAGTAAAAGTAAACAAAATTCTTTGTTTTTCTAATACACATTTTTGTTTTAGAAATTCTGTACTAGCAACAGAAGCTAAATTCATATTAATTTGACATGTTTGCATTTTTAAATCTTTAATGAGCAAATTTGCAAAAGTTATTAAAACTAAGAAAGAAGTAACTCTGTTCTTTTTTTTTTTTTTAATACCCATAACAGTTTGGCACTTAAAACTCATTTTACTTATAATTGTGTTCTGAAAAAAAATTGTGTTCTGCATTGCCATTGCAGTAAATGTTTAAGACACTTTAAGATACACTTTTGACCACTTTCCCTTTATGAAAACTGGAAACAATTGTTAGCATACATTCACACTACCAGAGATAACTTAGCATTAGCGTGAAAACAAAGGTTCAAATGTAATCATCCTTTTTATACAAATGGGATAGAAATTTCTTGCAGATTATTGTTAGTTAGCCGGATGCCTTCACATGGTGTAAGCAGGTGCCAGAAATAAGTATTCAGATTCATTTCCTGGTACATATGATTGATCCATTCTGTGGCCTAAGGTTTAAACATATGTGAATGAATTACTCATCCTTTGAGCTGGTTGAGTGTCTGTTAATAATATTTGTTGATCTTTTTAGTACATTATTTTATTGAAAGGTTATTCATAGTCAATAACAATTAATAATACTAATACACTGGCTTAAATTGGATGGATAAAAAAATGTTAAATTAGCATACACTGATTATATTTTATATTTGGGGTGTTATGTTGTTTAATTATTAATTTAGTTGATCATTCTATAAGTTAAATGAATACACAAGTAAGTCATACATTATGTACTACAAATAATATGATAAAGAGAAAACACTTCCAAAAGGTGATTACAAGTAAAATTAAGGCTAGAATAAAATGGACTGTTAGAAATTGTAATGTGACAGTCTATTTCATTGTTTAATAGACATTTTGCAAATCTTATTATCATAATACAGAATAGTTTGAGAGTTAATTGAATTAGCATACCTGTCTAACTTGATAGACTATGATTTCCAATATATTTATCCCCTGTTCTTTCCCAGTTACTCCAACATCCTACTTTTCTCTACCATAGTTTATTAATGACACAGTATAAAACAATAAACTTAGAAGAAATAATTGAGAGATATAGAATATGTGGTTCCCTGAAAAATAGTTGAATTGTTTTGGGGGTACAATAACTCATTCCATTAAGATGACATCCTCAGAGTATCCTCAAAATATAGCTTCTCTGTCTTATAACTTTCTTCATAAAAATGATTATATAAATGCTTTCTCACGGAGTAATTATAAGGATTCGATAATTCATGAGAATCTCTAAAAATGCTTTCTTCTATGAATTAGTCTTTTATTTATTAATAGTTCCTATTAAGTCTTTTGTAGTCTTCCTGCTCTCAACCTCCATATTTTTCCCGTTAATATTTTGACTTTCAGTGGATGTCTTAGTTTAGATAACAACGAGTGATAACTATTTCCAAAGTAGCAACCATGTTGAATTCTTGTGACTTAGAGGAGTTTCCTATAATAACTGACATTTGTTATAATACATAACTGTGTAAAACTGTGAGAAGTAAACATGTCAAAGAACAGACTTCTGATGGGGTGCCTGGGAGGTTCAGTCAGTTGAGCGGCTGACTCTTGATTTCAGTTCAGGTTATGATCTCACATTTTGTGGGATTGAGCCCTGTTAGTCTCTGTGCTGTGAGCACAGAATTCTCTTAGATTGGAATTCTCTCTTTCTCCCTCCAATCTCTGCCCCTCCCCTGCTTGTGCTTTCCCTTTCTCTTTGAAAATAATGGATGAGCTTTAAAAAAAAGTTCTTATATGGAATAAAACTGAAAAATCTAGTAAGATTTGTAAAAAAAAAAAATACTGCATTAAAAATGTTATAGACAAGGTATAAAATCAATTTCTTTTAATAAACTAACTTTGGGGGCTAATTATTTTTGTTTTGTATTTCAAAAATGTTGAGTTTAGAAATCACTATGTGATAAACATTTTTATGTTTGTATTTCCCCATATATTTTCATTGATCTATTTATTTTTAATTTTAATTCCAGTATAATTAACATGCAGTACTATATTAGTTTCAGGTGTACAATATAGTGATTCAACAATTTTATACATTACACCGTGCTCATCACAATGAGTGTACTCATAATTCCCTTCACATATTTCACTCATCCCCACACCCATCTCCCCTCTGGTAGCCACAAGTTTGTTCCTTATATGAGCAGTCTTTTTTTGTTTATCTCTTTTTCCTTTACTTCTTTGTTTTGTTTCTTAAATTCCAGATATGAGTGCAATCATATTATATTTGTCTATATCTGACTGACTTATTTCACTTAGATCCCTTAGATCACTCTAGATCCATCCATATTATTGCAAATGGCAAGATTTCATTCTTTTTTATAGCTGAGTAATATTCCAGTGTGTGTGTGTGTGTGTGTGTGTGTGTGTGTGTGTGTATACACACCACACCTTCTTCATACATTCATCTATAGATGAATACTTGGGTTGCCTCCATAATTTGACTATTGTAAATAACACTGCAATCAACATAGGGGTGTGCATATCTTTTAAAATCAGTGTTTTTGTATTCTTTTGGTGAATAACCCAGTAGTGGAATTACTGGATCATATGGAAATTCTGTTTTTAATTTTTTGAGGAAACTCCATAATGTTTTCCACAGTGGCTGCACTGGCTTGCATTCCCACTACAGGTGTATGAGAGTTCCTTTTGCTCCACATCTTTGTCAACACTTATTTTTTTCCTTTTCCTTTTTCTTTTCTTTCTTTTTTTTTAAAGTTTATTTATTTCAAAGAGAGAGAGAGTGAGAGCAGGGGAGGGGCAGAGAGAAGGAACTAAAAGCAGGCTCTGCAATCTCAGTGCATAGTCTGATGGGGCTCAAACTCAGGTACCGTGAGATCATGACCTGAGCCTGAAATCAAAAGCCAGGTGCTTAACCGACTGAATCATCCAAATACCCTTCTTGTATTTTTGATTTTAGCCATTCTTACGGGTGTGAGGTGATACTGTGGTTTTGATTTGCAATTTCCTGATGATGAAGGATGTTGAATATCTTTTCATGCGTCTATTGGGCATCTGTATATCTTCTTTGGAGAAATGTCCATTCATGTCTGTCACCCATTTTTAAATTGGATTTTTTTTTTTTGGTGTTGATCTGTATAATTTATTTATATATTTTGAGTATTAACTCTTTAACAATTATATCATTTGCAAATGTCTTCTTTCATTACACAGGTTTCATTTTAAGTTTTGATTGTTTCCTTTATTGTGCAGAGTTTTTTGTTGTTTGTTTGTTTATTTTGATGTCATCCCAATAGTTTATTTTTGCTTTTGTTTCCTTTGCCTAAGGAGACATATATATAAAAATGTTGCTAAAGCTCATGTCAGAGAAATTACTGCATGTGCTCTTTTCTAGGATTGTTATGATTTCAAGACTCACTTTTAGATCTTTAATCTGTTTTGAGTTTATTTTTGTGTATGGTGTAACAAAATCGTCCAGTTTCATTCTTTTATCTGTAGCTCTCCAGTTTTCCCAACACCATTTGTTGAGTGGCTGTTTTTTATTTTTTGCATATTTCCTCCTCTGTCAGAAGTAAATGTTCTATATAATTGTGGGGTTATTTCTGGTGTTTCTATTGTGTTCCATTGGTCTTCCTGTCTGTTTTGGTGCTAGCACCATAGTGTTCTGTTCCCTACAGCTTTGTAGTATATCTTCATATCTGGGATTGTGATACCTCCAGCTGTGTTCTTCTTTTTGAAGATTGTTTTGTCTATTTGGGGTCTCTTGTGGTTCCATACCAGTTATAGGATTGTTTGTTCTAGTTCTGTGAAAAATGCTGTTCGTATTTTGATAGGGATTGCATTAAATCTGTGAATTGCTTTTGGTAGTATGGCTATTTTAAGTATATTTGTTCTCCCAATACACGAGCATGGCATATTTTTCCATTTGATTATGTTATCTTCCATTTCTTTTATCAGTGTTTTCTAGTTTTCAGACTACAGGGCTTTCACTTCCTTGGTTAAGTTTATTCCTAGATTTTTTGTGTGTTTGTTAGTTTTGGTGCAATTGTAAATGGGATTGTTTTCTTAATTTCTCTTTCTGCTACTTCATTGTTAGTGTGTAGAAATGTAATGGATTTATGTGTACTTATTTTGTATCCAGCATGCCTACTGAATCATTTATCAGTTCTAGTAGTTTTTAGTGGAGTTTTTAGGTTTTCTATATATAGTATCATGTCATCTGGAAATAGTGAAAATTTTCCTTCTTCCTTACTAATTTAGATGCTTTTTATTTCCTTTTCTTGTCTTATTGCTCTGACTAGGACTTCCAGTACTATGTTAAATAAAAGTGGTGAGAATGGACATCCTTGTCTTGTTCTTGATCTTAGGGGAAAACCTCTCAGTTTTTCACCCTTAGGTATAAAGTTAGCTGTGGATTCTTCATATAGGGTCTTTATTATGTTTAGGTATGTTCTAGTTAAACCTACTTTGTTTAGGATTTTTATGATGAAGGGATGTTGTCCTTTGTCAAATGCTTTTAATTCATCTATTGAAATTATCATCTGGTTTTTACTTTTTCTCTTATTGATGTGAATAATCATGTTGATTTATTTGTGAATATTGAATCCCAGGATTAAATCCCACTTGATCATGATGAGGTTTTTTTTATTGTATTGTTGGATTCAGTTTACTAATATATTTTTTAAGGATTTTTTTCTATGTTCTTCAGAGATATTGGCCTGGAGTTCTGTTTTTATTGTAGTGTCTGTATCTGGTTGGAATCAGGGTAATGCTGGCCTTTTAGAATGAATTTAGAAGCTTTCCTTCCTCTACTATTTTTTGGAACAGTTTGAAAATAGGTATTAACTCTTTTTTATATGTTTGGTAGAATTCCCCTGTGAAGCATTTTTCATTGGGTAGTTGTTTATTACTGAGTCAATATCATTGCTGGTAATTAGTCTGTTCAAATTTTTGCTTTCTTTGCAATTCAGGTTTGGGTGGTTATATGTTTCTAGCAGTTAATTCACTTCTTCCAGGCTGTCCAATTTATTGGAATATAATTTTTCATAATATTCTATTATCCTTTGTATTTATGATTTTGTTTATTTTGGTTCTCTCTCTAACTCTCTCTCTCTCTCTCTCCTTGTCACTTTATTTTTCTTTTTCCTTTTTTTATTTTTTGATGAATCTGGCTAAATGTTTATTGACTTTGTTGATATTTCAAGAATAGCTCCTGGTTTCATTTATCTATTCTATTGTTTTTCTATTTCTATTTTGCTTATTTCTCTCCATCCTTTATTATTTTCTTCCTTCTATTGGTTTAGGGTATTTTTTTTTTATTTGTGTAGTTCCTTTAGGTGTAAGGTTAGGTTGTTAATTACAGATTTTTGTTGCTTCTTGAGGTAGATCTGTATTGCTATAAGCTTCCCTCTTAGAACTACTTTTACTTCCTCCCAAAGGTTTTGGATGGTTGTGTTTTCATTTTGATTTGTCTCCATGTATTTTTTTTAAATTTCTTCTTTGAGTTCTTGGTTGACCCATTCAGTGTTTGGTAGCACGTTATTTAACCTCCATGCATTTGTGTTCTTTCCAGAGTTTTTCTTGTGGTTAATTTCTACTTTCATAGCCTTGTAGTTAGTAAAGCTATGTGATATGACTTCAATATTTTTTAGTTTGTTGAGAATGTTTTGTGGCCTAAAGTCATATATTCTAGTGAATGTTCCATGTGCACTAAAAAAGTATATAATCTGAGGTATTAGGATGTAATGTTCTTGTTTTGAGAGAGAGAGAAAGAGAGAGCAAAAGCATGCAAGCAGGGGAGGGGCAGAAGGAGAGGGAGGGCAGAGAGAGCACAAGAGTTGGGGAGGGAGGGGGAAAAGGGGAGTATGGGGGAGAATCCCAAGCAGGCTTCATGCCCAGCGCAGAGCCTCATGTGGTACTTGATCTCATGACTGTGAGATCATGACCTGAGCTGAAATCAAGAGTTGGATGCTTAACCTACTGAGCCACCCAGACACCCCTAGGATGGAATTTTCTAAATATATGTTTGATCCATCTAATTCAATGTTTCATTCAAAGCCATTGTTTCCTTGTTGATTTTCTGCTTGGATGATCTCTCCATTGAGTTAGTGGGGTGTTAAAGTCCCCTACTATTATTTTATCACTGTCCATTACTACTTTATGTTTGGTATTAGCTGCTTTAAGTGTTTGGGAGCTTCTATATTAGGTGCATAATTATTTGCAATTTTTTCATCTTTTCACTGGATTCTTCCCTTTATGATTATGTAGTATCTTTCTTGTCTCTTGTTACAGTCTTTGTTTTAAAGTTTATTTTACCCATGTAAGTATTGCTACCCTGGCTTTCTTTTCACCTCTAATTGCATGATAAATGCTTTTCCATCACGTCAATTTCAATCTTTATATATCTTTATGTCTGAAATGAGTCTCTTATAGGCAGCATATATATGGGTCCTGCTTTTTTATTCATTTAGTCACTCCATGTCTTTTCATTGTAGCATTTATTCCATTTACATTCAAAGTAGTTTTTGATAGGTATGTACTTATTTCCATTTTTTCTTGTTTTATGGTTGTTCTTATAGTTTTCTGTTCCTTTCTTCTCTTTCTCTCTTCTTTCATGGTTTACTGGCTTTCTTTAGTGATATCTTTGGATTCCGTTTTCCTTGCTGTTTACATATCTGTTACCATTTTTTGTTTTTGATTACCATATTATATATCACATTTTATGCATATAGCAGTTTATGTTGATTGTCACTTTAGTTTGAACCCATTCTAAAACCACAAAATCTGCATCCCTTCCCCCCCCGCATCTTAGGTATTTGATGTCATACTTTACATCCTTTCATTTTGTGCAACCCTTGACTGAGTTTTATGGATATACTAAATTTAACTGCTTTTGTGTTTCCTGTTTTTGTTACTTTTGCTTATGACTTTCCTTTCTACTCTATAAGTCCCCTTTAACATTCCTTTTAAGGCTGGTTTAGTGGTGATGAATTCCTTTAAGTTTTATTTGTCTGGATAACTCTTAATCTGCCCTTCTAGTTTGAATGATAGCCTTGATAGAGTATCCTTGGTTGCCGATTTTTCCTTTCAGCATTTTGAATGTATCATGCCACTCTCTTCTGGCCTGCTAAGTTTCTGCTAAAAAAAATCAATTGATAGACTTATGGGGTTTCCCTTGTATCTGTTTTCTTTTCTCTTGCTTCTTTTAAAATGTGCTATTTATCACTGCTTTTTACCATTTTAATTATTATGTGTCTTGGTGTGGACCTCTTTGGGTTGATTTTGTCAAGGCCTCTCTAGGCCTCCTGGATCTGGATTTCTGTTTCCTTCTCCAGATTATGGAAGTTTTCAGCAATTATTTCTTGAAAGAAATTTTCTGTGCCCTTTTTCCTCTTTTTCTGGGATTCCAATACTGCAATACTGCAATACTATTACACTTGATGGTGTCACTGAGTTCCCTTGATATATTCTCAGTTTTTATTAGTCTTTTTTTCTTTCTCATGTTCAACTTGATTACTTTCCATTACTCTGTCCTCCCAGTCACTGCTTCCTCTAGTTTATTATTTATTCCTTGTAGTGTATTTTTACTTTTGGATATTTAGTTCTTCATCTCTGATTGTTTCTCTTTTATGTTTTTTATCTTTTTGTTCAAGGTGTCAGTGAGGTCTTCCACTCCTTTATCAAATCCAGTGAGTATTTTTATGACAATGCCTTTAAATTCTTGAACAGGCATATTACTTATCTCCACTGAGTTTTATTCCCTTGCTGTGATTTTGTCCTGTTCTTTTATTTGGGGCATATTCCTTGGTCTCCTCATTTTGTCTAACTCTCTGTGTCTGTTTCTGTATGTTAGGAAAGTCAGTTATATGTACTGCTTTTGAAAGTAGTGGCCTTATGAAGAGGAGGTCCTGTAGTGTCCTGTAGTTCAGTGTCCCCTGTTCTCCAAAACTGGCACCTCAGGGATCTCTTCTATGTGTGGTGTGCTCCCTACTTTTGTGGCTGAGCCATATTATCTTTCAGTCCAGTTGTCTGTAATGGTTCTTTTTGTCTGTTGTGGCCAGAGTTTGTTCCCTGTGTTGTTACTGGGCCAGTCTGGGACCTGCTTGAACTTTAGTTAGGTCAGACCAGAATTTGCCAGAGTTATGGTAGCATTAAACAGCCAGGGTAGTTTCCCTGTGTTTTCCCTCGAGAATCTTTTGTTTGTTGATGGGCCTACACTGCTGGGGCTGTAGTTCACCTGTTGTGTATGATTTTCTTTCCCTTTCTTTGGGACAGGAGTCACTTTGGGGTGGTGCTGATCCTTACTGGGGCTGCTGCATACTGCCGCTCTTGATGGATTCCTGCTGAAGGCATATTTGAGGAGGTAGGTCCGCAGGATAATATGAGGGTTGGACATTCAGTGTTAGGAAGATTTGCACAGGTCTGCTGTGGAAATAGGACTTTGGAAAAGTCCTGCAGAGAGCATATTGGATAGAATGAATCTGCAGAAGGGTATGGGGGTAGGGCAGGCTATTAGCAAACAAGATAGAGAGTGTTAGAGCTATCCTAGTTCTAGCATGTGTCCTTGTATATAAGCTGTGTTGTTAGGGAGGAAAGTGGCACCTGCCAGCTCTTTTGTTCTTGAAGAAGTCTCTTAAAGATTCCTGTCTCTTTGGTACATGCTCTGAGATTAGTAAACAAATCTTCCTCCCATATACCCCAGGCATATACCCCAGGAACCATTCTTTCTATTCTGTTTCTCAGCAGGGCTATTTGTTTTTCTCTCCTTAAGATTGGAGACTCAGTTTTTTATCATCCTCTGGCTCTCACAGAGCTTAGACAGCTGGTTTTTAAAGTTCCATGTGTTAAGCCCTACTGGTTGTAAGAACTGGAGAAATTAAGCCCCTCTGTTTTTCACAGTCCAATGTTATAAGGATTCATCCTTTCAGTATGTGTCCCTGGTTCCTGGGGTGCCCGTTGTGGGATCTACTCCTCTCCTCTCCTCTCCCCTCCTCTCCTCTCCTCTCCTCTCCTCTCCTCTCCTCTCCTCTCCTCTCCTCTCCTCTCCTCTCCCCTCTCTGCACCCGTGGTGTCGCCCCCTCCTTTGTACAGTCCCATGGGTCAGTTTGGGCTCCAAACCTTGTCTCTTCCCTTCCTACCCTCTTTGATGTGCCCTCTTTACATTTAGCTGTAGAGAATCTTTCAGCCTTTGTGTTGTTTTTTGGGCTATTTACACTGATGTGGGTGTGTTCTAGGTATATCTGTGGAACCAAGTAAGCATAGGATCTCCCCACTCTGCCACCTTTTCCAGAAGTCCAATGCTTTTTCCCATGTATTTTTAATAAGCAGTAATCTATATGTTAATGTAATTTTTCCTTGGTGTAAAAAAAACTTAATGAATAATAAGTTCTCTTAGATATTAGATACATTATTATCATTATAATTACTATTAATATTATTTCTGTGGTTATTATATGGTAAATGAGGGTATTTCCATGAGAATAATGATTTCACACACTCTGGATTAATGATTCAGGTAAACTGTTGGTTGGAAAGAAAAGAGATGACCAGCTATCAAGTATGTGATTTCCTGTGTTTGATAACATACACATACTGGTGTTGGTGGTGACTTTCCTATCCCATTTTAACATTGCCCTTTAGCTTTTTATGGTTTCTAAAATAATTTCTCATTCAAGAATTTCTTTGAAATTTATATTATTCTTTTTTCATATGTATAAAGAAAGAGTTATGTGGGTTGAAGAAATACATACGGTGCACCTCCTCTTTGTTCATACCTCTAGGTTCTCTTAGGTTCTTGACTGGAGCAGCTCCCTGTGAGCTCCAGTTTCTGTTCAATTATATGGCGTCTCTATACTCTGTCCTATCTCTACACTCTGTATTATCTCTACTTTGTATTATCTCTATACTCTGTATGATTTCTATACTCTGTATTATCTCTACTCTGATACTCTGTAAACTGAATATTGCTTTTTTTCAGGCATATTTCCACTATTATTATCAGCAAGTTAACATTCCCATCATTTCCCACTGAGTTTACTGTATACTTGCCTAGATACATCCCGATAGTGCCTCCTGCAAAAAAAAAATCCATCACTGCAATCTACACTTATATTCACATATATTTCTTCAATATAATTGTGATGATGACGATAATGATAATTGGAGTATGTAATTCTTATTTGGTGCTTGCCAGTTCTGAGTGCTTTATACATATTAACCCATTTATACTTACAATAAGACAATAAAGTAAGTGCTATCATTATCCTCATTTTATAAAAAGGAAAACTGAATCACAGAGTACCTAAAAGACTTTCCCGTGGTAAAGGAGCAGCAAAGTTAGAGAAAAATAACATCTGAATTCATTTCTTAAAAGTCTATGATCATATAATTTCCAAAAGGCTGACTGTGGCCTCAATTAGCATGGACTTTCGTGCAGTGGACTTATTGCTATTTGGTATAGCAAATATTTTGTGGCACCCCTTTTACTATCTTGAAATATTATTTGTGCATAGTATAAACTATCTATATGTGATTTAAATAAAAATGATATATTGTCCTTAGTTTAAAGTAAAGGAATATAAAGAAATTAATTTATAATAAAAATTCTGTATTCTAAGTTGTAAATGGTTGGGCCTGACTCTACTAAAATATTTAAATAAGTGAATCTGGTTCTTTGCCTATATGTCGAATCACCATGAATAAGTCAAGTATTTTGTATCACAGACTTGTACTATGACTTACACAATAATTACTTTTAATTACACTGAATTACATTGATTTACTTCTAGCGATTTACCCAATAATTACATTGATGAAAAATGTAGCATATACTGTGTAAAGAAATGTCCTTCCTGTTTACATCAAATGTTTAGGTAGGTTCTATATCTGGATAATTATATACTTTTTTTTTCCCTTCCTAAATCCCTGGTTAAATATTTTATATTATATATAAGATTATGTTAAGATTCTTTATTTATGTTGAGAGAGAGCACAAGCACAAGTGGGAGATGGGCAGAGAGAGAGGGAGAGAGAGGATCCCAAGCAGGCTCCACACTGGTAGCATGAGCACAACACGGGGCTTGAACCCACAAACCACAAGATCATGACTTGAGCCAAAATCAAGAGTCAGATGCTTAGCCAACAGAGCCACACAGGCACCCCTGTGTTTGAATATTTTTAAATGTTGTATTTTCAAATATAGTAGATATATGATAACTCTTCTTTGGATGGCAGTGACCAACAGGTTTTAGGAAATTTAGTATTCTTGGCCCCAGTCGATAAAATGTCAACTCCAATCACCCTAATTACTCACAGAAATTTCTGGGAACCCAGGCCCAGGACATGGTATTGAGGTCTAGGACACCTATTGAGAACATCTGATTAGGTAATTTCTGACAATACAATAACTTGATATTATTTAACTTTATTTTAAAAAGCAAATCTCGTGTGCATTTTTTTCTCTCTCTCTCTCTCTGAACTTAGAAATAAATAATAAAGCACATACACTCTTAGGTCAAAAGTGTATCTCTTTTATATAATCCTGGGTTATTAGAGCACAAATTCCTTTTGTATATTTAAAAGCAGAACACGTACTGAAGGGAGAAGTAGTGGTAAGGATTCATTGAGCATTTATTTGAAGCCAGGCTTCCAATTGCTAATGTTGAACACTATTGATTTGAAATGCTTTTTGATCTTTTGACTCCCTGACTTCACCTTTGCAGATAAGGTAAAAGATAAGCAAGAAGAAATGTACTAGTTTGCTCTGAGTTTGGAAGCAATATGATAGTAATAACGATAATCATATTAATAATAAAAGAACAATTAGCACCACATTCCTTTTATGGAAGAAAATTTGTCTTCATTTAGGAAAGTAAGCTGGTAACTTGTGCCACTTATTTTAGAGGGATTTAACAAAAGACAATGAAATAAAGGGAGACAAAGTGTTGCACATAATAATTACCTAGTAATTCAGTGGATATGTGTGAACAGGAAGACTAAGGTGACGGCAGTAGGGAGGGAAAGATAGGGAAGGAATGGAAGCTAAGATATTTGGGGACATCCAGTGAGTAGTTCCTGGTGGTCAGCAGTCCGAATAAATATTAAAATCAAGGTTGGGGCGCCTGGGTGCCTTGGTCGGTTAAGCGTCCGACTTCGGCTCAGGTCATGATCTCAGGGTCCGTGAGTTCGAGCCCCGCGTCAGGCTCTGTGCTGACAGCTCAGAGCCTGGAGCCTGTTTCGGATTCTGTGTCTCCCTCTCTCTCTGCCCCTCCCCTGTTCATGCTCTGTCTCTGTCTCAAAAATAAATAAAACGTTAAAAAAATTTTTTTTAAATCAAGGAAGAGGCTGGATGGTAAAACCTACATATCATAGGCTACACTTGGCTACATATCATAGTGCACAAATAAGTATCTTGTTTAAGTAAATGTATAGGTAAATATAGAGGAAAACTAAAACAAAGACCAAAAAAATCTGAGAATGATTGAGTAGAATGGAAAAGATGAAAACTAAGTTAGAAGCAAGAAAAAAAGTTGAAGATGTGACTGTGAGAGGCTAACATCCTAGAAGTAAGAAAAAGCATATATGTATCTTGAAGAAAGATTTTCTTGGCCACAGACACTGAGAAAAAGGCTCAACTTAATTATAACTAAATTCCAGAGGGCTATACATCTGCATTGGAGGATGAAATGTATAACATTATATTCCTTTTATAATTTAGTAATGACTGGCCTTGGAGACCATGAAAAATGAGATGTGTGGATATGTTTTACCTGATTTTATGCCATACTTAAGCCTTATCAAATCAAATTGAGCTTTGTATTTATTTTTAACATGCATGCAGATATTACACACACATATAACATAAATATTTTTCTAGTAATACATATGGAAATCATGCTTCTGTATTTTGGGGTTTATAGTTTATAAAACAATATCAGAATTAGTAATTGGATTTATTTGTCAGTCTCTAAATTCATAATTCATGATGGGAAGACTAACAGGGCTTCAGACGGTGGTGTGAAGGATGCCACTCTAATAGCCAGTGACAGGGTATCACAGTTGGGGCCTGTGGTTCCTGTGGTGTTCAGATCAGTAAAAGTGGAAAGCATCCTGTAGTGCCCTACTGAACTTAACTGAGTAAACATCACAGCAATTCAATGCCAGTCTATGATAAAGAAAACCGATTTATCCATAGTCTGCAGTAAAGGGTACAATTATAGTACTAGGCCACTATGTTAATCCTTTCTCAGGGGACGTCTCGGTGGTTCATTCCCTTAACGTCCGACTCTTGATTTTGACTCAGGTCATGATCCCAGGGTCATGGGATCAAGTCCTGTGTTAGGTTCTGGGCTGAGTATGGATTCTGCTTAAGATTCTCTCTCTCTCTCTCTCTCTCTCTCTCTCTCTCTCTCTATCTCTCTCGCAGCCTCCCACACATGCGCTCTCTCCCTCTCTAAAAACAAAAACAACTTCCTTAGTCGTGTGATTTTAGAATGATTTTTAGGACACAGTCACAAAGATATCTTAAGTTGTATTTGCCTTGTTCTTTTTAAAATAAAATAGTAATAGACATAACTAAAGGTAGTAACAACTGCATTCATTTTGAGAGTTAGTTAAAATGGAGCTCTTTAAAATAATTTTCTTCATATTTTTCAAACATTTGTTTATATGAAATATTAAATAAAAGGAGATAGTCCTCTTCTCCATATATTTTCTTTTGTCTGACGGTATAAGGAGTCATATTCCATTTCTTAATTCCCATATACAGTTGTATGGATTTCTGGACTCCATTGAGTGGTTCTCAATCTTCCTTATTCCCAGCACACCCAAAGGATCAACTACATTCCCTGGAACAGTGGTTACACTGACAGGGACATTGGGTCTGGGGAGTGGCTTTAAGGAACTGATTCTCTGGCTTATAGGAGGTGGAGGTTTGAGTCTTGGCTTTGAAACTATTTTCTCACCCCCAGAAATGCATGCATTCTGGTCCTAGAATGAGAGTCACTATTTTAAGTATTTGAGTAATTGATTAATTGTATTATTTATTGACACCTAAACCGTTCAAAATATCACTGTCTTATAAATATTTTATAAGTGTTCTGGTGTTTGTGCTCTAGTATATTTGCATCAAATAATTTATTACGTGGTGCTTTTCCCTTTTGAGAATTTTAACAATTTATTATTAGTTACTCCAGCCTTACTCTTATTTTAAATGTACTCAGTAAATGAAGTCAGTACCCACCTACCATGACTTCCCATTTACTTTTCTTCAACTTTCTAGCAAACATTTGAAAAACCCAAGAAATTAAAAACAAAGTAGTGTAACAAACAACCTCCTTGTATATTCTGCAACTGTTACTGTTTCACCATCTTTGTTTTATCTCACTCTTAAAACGTGGGTATTGCTGAGCCATTTGAAAATGAGTTACTGATATTATGACAATTCACCCTTAAGTACATCACCATGAATCTCACAACAGACACTCCCCCTATATAGCCACACTAGCAGAACATCTAAAAAGATGAAAGATTGTATAATATCACCTAAATTCTAGTCTGTAGTGAAATTACCACACTTGTTCCAGTAACATAGTTTATATTTCATAACGTTTTTGAACCAGGATTGGATGGTTTCCAACACTAAATTTGATTTTTTTATGGTTCTTAATCTCTTTTATTCTACAGAGTTCCCCATACTTAAAAAAAAAAAAAAAAAAAAACCTGACTTTTTTTTTAAAGACTTTATTTTTTAGGGCAGTTTTAGGTTTATAACAAAATTGACCAGGACTACAGAGATTTTCCATATACCCCCTACCTACATAGTGTCCTCTGTTATCATCATCATTCACCCAAATAGTATTTTAAGAGAGAGAGAGAGAGAGAGAGAGAGAGAGAGAGAGAGAGAGAGAGAGAGAGAGATTGTGAGTAAGGGAGGGGCAGAGAGAAAGAAAGGGAGAGAGACAAGTAGAAGCAGGTTCTACGTTGTGCAGAACCTGACGCAGGGCAGGGCTCAAACCCATGAACCATGAGATCATAACCTGAACAGAAATCAATAGTTGGAGGCTTAACCAACTGAGCCACCCAGGTGCTGCTAGTATTTTCTTTTAATAAGGATGAACCTATATGGATATATCACAATCACTCAAAGTCCATAGATTACCTTAGGGTTCACTCTTGATGTATATTTTATGGGTTTGGACAAATGTATAATGACATAAATACATCATTATAATATACATAGCAGTTCTTCTGCCCTAAAAATCCAATGCTGTTTGCATATTAATCTCTCTGCAATCCCCAGTCCCTGGCAACCACTGATCTTTTTATTGTCTTCATGGTTTTGCCTTTCTCAGAATGTCATATAGGTGGAATCCTGCAGTATGTAGCCTTTTCAGATTGGCTTCTTTGACTTTAGTAATACACATTTGAGATTTCTCCATGTCTTTTATGGGCCTGATAGATCATTTCTTTTTAGTGCTGAATAATATACCATTGTCTGGATGTACCACAGTTGATCTGTTCACCTACTAAAGAACATCTTGAATGCTGCGAAGTTTTGCCAATCGTGAGTAAAGCTGCTATAGAATAAACATCCATGTGAAAATTTTTGTGTGGACATAATTTCCCAGCTCCATTGGATAAACACCAATGGTAAGACTATGTTCTGTTTTGTGAGAAACCACAAAACTGTCTTCCAGAGGCTATTGTGTCTCTACCATTTTGCCTTTCCACCAACAATAGATGAAAATTCCTATATGCTCCTGCACATCCATGTCAGAATTTGCAGTTCTCGGTGTTCCCAATTTTTGACCATTGTAACAGATGTGTGGTGATACCTCATTGTTGTTTTCATTCTCATTTCCCTAATGTTTCTTATGTGTTTATTTGCCATCTGTACATCTCCTTTGGTACAATGTCTGTTAAGGTGTTTGGCCCATTTTTAAATGTGGTTGTTTGTTTCCTTAGTGTTGAATTTTAAGTGGTTTTTTTTTTTAATGTTTATTTTTGAGAAAGAGAGAGAGAGAGAGAGAGAGAGAGAGAGAGAGCAGAAACAGGGGAGTGGCAGAGAGAGAGGGAGACACAGAATCTGAAGCAGACTCCAGGCTCTGAGCTATCAGCTCAGAGCCCCATGCGGGGCTCAAACTCACAAATGGTGAGGAAAGATCATGACATGAGCTGAAGTCAGATGCTTAACCAACTGAGCTACTGAACTTGAAGTGTTTTTCAGTGTCCTTTGTATATGTTGGTTAATAGCCCTTTGTCATATGTGTCTTTGGTAAATTTTTAATCCCAGGCTCTGGCTTGTCTTCATTTTCTTGATATGGTCTTTCATAGAGCAGAAGTTTTTAATATTAATGAAATCCAGCTTATCAATTATTTCTTTCATGAATCAGATTTTTGATGTTGTATATAAACAAGCATTACAATCCCCAAGGCCATCTAGGTGTTCTCTTATGTTAACTTCTAAGAGTTTTATAGACTTGCATTTTACGTTTAGGTTTATGATCTATTTTCAGTTAACTTTTGTAAAGGGCATAAAGTCTTTCTGAGATTCTTTTTTATATACAAACGTTCAGTTGTTCTAGCACCATTTGTTTAAGGTAATATCATTGCTTTATGTATTGCCTTCACTCCTTTGTCAAAGATCAATTGACTATATCTATCAGGGTCTATTTCTGGGCTCTCTATTTTGTTCCATTGACCTATTATTTCACCAGTGCTATGTTGTCTTCATTACTGTAGCTTTATAATAAGTAGATCTTATATTAGGTAGTGTCTATCCTCCAACTTTGTTCCTTCAATATTGTGTTGGCTATTCTGGGTCTTTTGCCTTTTCATATAAACTTTAGATTAATTTTATCAATTCCACAGAATAACTTTCTGCAATTTTGTTTGTGATTGCATTTAATTTAAATATCAAATTGGGAAGAACTGGCACCTTGAAAATATTGAGTCTTCCTATCCGTGGAAATGGAATATCTCTATATTTATTTAGTGTTTTTGATTTTTCTCATCAGAGTTTTGTTTTTTTCCACAAATAGATCTTATGTTTTGTTAGATTTATACCTAAGTAATTCTTTTTATGGATGCTAATATAAATTATATTGTGATTTTTATTTCAAATTCCACTTGTTTATTCCTAATATATAGAAAAGCAATTGAATTCCGTGTATTAGCCTTGCATCCTGAGACCTTGCTATAATTGCTTGTTCATTCTGGGAGATTTTTTTGTTAATTATTTTGAATTTTCTACACAATCATCTTTTCTGTGAACATTTATAGTTTTATGTCTTCCTTCCCAATCTTTATACCTTTCATTTTTTTTTCTTGCCTTGTTGCATTAGCAAAGGCTTCTAGTTGATGCTGAAAAGGAATAGTGAGAGGAAATATCTTTGTCTTGTGCTTGATCTTAGTGGGAATGCTTTGAGTTTCTCACACTTAAGTATGATGTTAGCTATAGATATCCTGTAGATAGGCTTAATCAAGTTGAGAAAGTTCCCTCTATTCTTAGGTTGCTGAGAATTTTATAATGAACGGGTGCTGGATTTTGTCAAATTCTTTTTCTGCGTTTATTGATATAATCATGTCATTTGCCGTTCGTTCTGTTTCAGTAAGCCCATGGTTGGGTTTGAAATTGTGCAAATCTAATAAGCTTCCAAGGGATGCTGTAGACCTGAGACCCATGTTTAAGGTTTTAGAAGATCCTGCATTATCTATTTCCTTCATCATTCCTGTTTCCTTTGGTAGGCATTTTTTTTGCTAAGATTTCTATCTCCAGTATTTCTATAAATTATAAAATAAGTGTATAAACTTGATTGGGTTTATTTTAAACATTTTGGCATATATTTGACAGCTAAGCTAGTGTTGTATACTTCATATTGCAGCACATGAAGAGACATATATCATGTAGCTCTACTTAAATGATGCTAATTTTATCACTTGCTTAAGGTGATGATTGCCAGTGTAAGGTGTTTTTATTTTATCTTTTGCATTTAGCCTTTTACCTGTGGATTGATACTTTAATAGCATGCATATATTTTATTTCCCAACAGTCTTCCCTGTGTGTGTATGTGTGTGTGTGTGTGTGTGTGTGTGTGTGTGTGCGTGCATATTTTAATGTGAATACTTTTATTTTCATTGTTTCAATTTATACTAAAATACTATGTATAAACACCACCACGAATAATAATAATCAACCCACTGCATTGTAAACTTGTATAAATTTACTGTTAATAGGTTTAAAAACAAATACTTCATTTAAGGCTTTGGTGCTAGATTTAGCTAAAAAACATTGCAAATACCCAAACTTTATCATTCTGAAGTGAAACTTAAAATGGCTATTAAAAACAAATACAGTGTTATTTTGATTATATTTCCTCCTATAAAAAAGAACAAAAAAATGCAGGCACAACCACTCGGGAGTTAACATAATGGCCTTATAGAAACTGTCATAAATGTATAGCTCTCATTTTTTTTCCCTCTCAGTGGCCTCAAGCAGAGAATGGCTGCTCCTAGGTATGCAGCAGGGACAGGAACCGGATTGCATACCCCTCACTTGGGCACTTCCTTCACTCAGGGCACTATGGTTTTGGATTTTAAAACCACTAGTAGCGAAGGACAGTTTAAACCATCAGTTGTCATTTGACTCAGTTTGGTTGTACATGAAATAGCAAGTAGAACACAGAGAAGGCCTACTTCTTCTGCGCTGGTTCTAAGCCAAGCAAAATAATGTGTGGCTTGTGGGCATCAGGCCTGAATGTGGTTTGGAAATGCAAAGCTTGGGGAAAGCCACTGAGGGTCTGGACAAGGGACAGTAGACAGTGAACATCATCATGGCCCTGCAAAAAATCCATGATTTTTAAAATTGTTGTTAGACCACAAACCCCAGCACTGTCTTGCTGGACTTTAGCACAGGAATGTGCCTCCTTAGCTCTGCAGGACCCAAGTAAGGGTGGCCAAGGTTACTCTGCCTGCTGTCTACCCAAAAGTTCAACCTTGGCTAAAGTCCACTGGGGAGTTTCAGGCCATTCACCCCAGACTTGTGGAAGGACCTGTGTTACTGGAACTTGAACACCTTCTGGATGAGTAAGTCCACCAAGTATCCTAAAGATCTGGGTGGCTTGGTCTGGCATCACTGTGGGGTCATTGCAGTGGACAGGATTACCTGGCCTTTTGCTCCAGAAGTGGAGAGAGAGGTTATAGAATGGAGGGGACCAAATGCATTGGTGATAACCATCAAATCTCTTCAGACAAATTGAAGCCATTAGCCACATTGTCTGTCTGCATCAGTGCCCTGTTGCCTTACTTTGTGACTGCTTTCCAAGGGACAGTCTGATTTCCCTTTACCATTGTAAGTGTTGAAAGCTCAAGTTTACTTTTTTGAAGAATCTTGAAATCTAGAAACTATCTTATCTCAAAGGTTTATTCCATGTCATCTTTATCTCTCCAATAGAGATCTAACTTCTTGTTTTGAATATTTTTGTCCAGGAAATGCTTTTGAATTCCTTTGCCTTTATCAGCTAAGTCTATCTCCATGATTTCATTGGCCTGCTTGAGCTGTTTATTCTAAGTGTTTCAAATTTTGAAAACCAATTATACCTCCATCCAGGACTCCCAAGTCTGATCTCACTAATAGCTGGCTCGTATGTGAGCTCCAAGGTTTCAGTTTCTGTCCCATAAACTCCATTTCAGTTTGTTTCTCTAAATCAGATTTTACATTTCTTCGAATTGGTTTTGGTTTTCACATCTTGATCCCTTCCTACTGCCACAGAGGGTGGGTTTAAGAAATTTACAGCATTGTTTTCATGACAAGACCTATACCTTCCAGACTGCCTTGTGATGGGCTGCGGTCAGCATTATAGAAGCCAGTTGGTAGGATCTTCTTGAAGAAGGACATGACTGAGATGGATGGTAATGGGTGTTAGCTGATTCTTATGCAACACGGACAGAGGCCCATTCCTTGTGAGGACAGTGGACTCCTACCATATTTGAATTCTGTGGCTTCATTAATCTACCTATGGACTCTTCATGAGTCAAGCTAAAAAAAAAAAAAAAATATATATATATATATATATATATATATATATTCCTTGCTTCTCATAGAACACATATGGCTTCAGGAGCTGCCTTTCCTCCTGCAGGAGCTAAAATCATACTTCCTGTTTTTTGTAGGTTCATATCCCTTGAATATATTTTTTCTAACCTTTTCATTTATTTTATCTTCAGCTTAGTGAGTGCTTTCTTTACTAGGTATTCTAAACGTTGGTTTATTTCACTTCCAGTGCAAAACTGACCTCGGCAGTTTGCAGCACGAAAGCGTCTTTTGTGGGAGTTATCCGACCGGCCAGTAGGACAGGCCTTATAATGGAGCAGAAGTTGCTACTGTTAGATGGCCCTTGCTGATTGCCCATAGCTGTTGACCTCTGTGCACTCATTCTCAGAGAAGATTCTTGGTTGGAGTAGATGGGGCTGGGAAATCAAAGGGAATTCAACCTGAGGAAATCTGATGCTGCATTTTCTGCTCTGGTCTCCCACAGGGGCCTCATCTCTTCTTGCCACTGCTGCTGTTATTGTCCAAGAGGAAGAAACATGGTTGCATTGAGATACAACACTGAGCCCAGGAGAGGGCTTAGGGTAGAGGTGCTACTATTGCTCTTAGACCCTGAGCAGCTACTGTTGCCTGATAGCTTTCTGGCTCACACTGAGCTGTTTGTAGGCCAGATATGTAAAGGCAACATCTAACGGTTTTAGCGACTATCGATGACTTTTATTGCATCAGATATTAAATTTGGAGTTGCAAAACGACAGCTTCTTTTTTTTTAATTATTAGTAGTAGATGGCATTTTTCCAGAAAGGAGGAATTTCCTATTTTGTTTGGTAGATATTACTATGAACTCTTTTTTTTTTTTTTTTTTTTTGGTATGCTCATTGTTACATTGTTACATATTTGGCCTGCAGGAGCCCCTTCAAGCCAGCTTTTGTTTCCTGTTGACATTACTCCTTGTTTTCCAGGGTGGGGAGGCGGGTACTTTCTGTCTGGAATTACTACATCTGACACTTGTATTTCCCCTGCCCCAGATCTGTAATCAGCCATATTCCCAGCAATCCCTGCTTCTTTTTAGTGGGAAATAGTATCTAGAAGACAAGACATGATCACTAGGCAAGCTCTGTGCTAGTGGGATAGCATTACTTATAGGTTGTTTTAGTGGATCACTTACTCACATTGATAAAATCTTATTTGCATCATATGAGTCATATTTTGTTTGGCTAGATTGCAAGTACAGATGAAATTTTTGAAAAAGTGCACGTAAATAACATCCTTTTTCAGGCTGTTGCAATGGTATGAACCAAAAAAATATGTATGACAGAAAGACGGAAAATGTCTGTACTTGCTTTGGTATGTGGATAAATGTGATCAGGTATAAAGCTCAGACACCTTGTCTTTTGCTCTAATTCAACAGATGTTTGGCCCATGTCTTCTGTTTCTATATTTGATGGGTATGAGGTCAACCCTTTCTTGTGATTGGTTGGTTGTGATTATAAACAACAACAAAAAAACTAAAAAAAAAAAAAAAAAAACTCTTCATGAAAGGATTCTTTGAAATTAAATAATTTCGTGTGAGATTTTTAAAATTAAATGACTTTATTTTCACAATAGTATGATTATATCTTCTTTGATTTTGCCTATCTAGAAACTTGGAGAAACATTTATAATTTCATGTTAGCACTCGAGCTAGAGAGCTTCATTTTAAAGTTAGGGTGGAAAGGAATATGCTATTCTGGGGAGGCTTAGTCTGAGAATGTTTCTCTGTAATTTTAGTCTCTGTTAAGTATTCATCCCCGTGATCACCTTTGAGAGGTACCTGTTAGGTTTCTTCCTGCTACTTTTATGGGGATCAGCTACATTTTTTAAAGTGGGGTAAGAGTGCCTCCCTGAAGCATATTGACATTTTACTTTTGTATTTCACTGTGTATTTTCATCTCACTATTACCATTATTTTATTTGTGGAAAATTGACTTCCTTTCACATCTCTTTGTAGGTTACACAGTTAGGATTCACAGACGGGAGAGGAAAAGAGGGAACAACTTAGCCAAGTTTTTTGTTTTTGTTTTTTTTTTTAATTATTTCTCTCAACGTCTTCTTTCCTGCTGTGATGAAAGAAATGACATAAAGAGGTGGAAAGTTTTCAACCTGGTCCCTGCCAAGCTGAGGGATATTTTACAATAGACTTCACTCTACGTTTACCCACAATAATACACTGTGCTCATTTGCAGCATTTGCTACAGGTTGATTCTTTCCGTTTTTTTCTAAATTGTCTTTTCACCTGGCCAATATTGTTTGAACTTTGCATAATTAGTTTGAGGCTTTTCCTACCTTGGCAAAAGGACTTTTGTTTTGCGGCCCCCTGCAAACTTATTTCAGAGAGTATCATGAGGAAGGGACGGGTTGTAAATGTGTTCTTGGGATGCCACTATCATTACAGCCGCAGAAACTTAAAAACGGAAGATTTTCCACCTCTACAAAGCAGTATTCACTCAGAAGTAAGGCCAGGCACTTTTTGATTTTCTCATTCAGTAATTTAAAATTTTAAATCAAAGAGAAGTTGGGATGCAAAAGTTGTGCCTAGCTTTATTTTTTTTCCACCACCAATTTAAACGTCACAGTGCAAGTTATCACCTTAGAAACTCTATTTATATAGAGAGGAATCTAGTCAGGTACTAGAGATTCCAAGTTTATTTTCCAGAAAAAGAAAAGACTATTTATGAACTTCAAATGTAAGCAAATCTAAATTTATTTTAGATGAATCACATGAGTCAGACCTAAGCGAATGAAATATATATATTTTTCACGTTGTGAAATGATATTCTCAGTCCAGAAACTGGAGACTGAGGCGCCTCTTCTGAAAAATATCAGGCCAGGTTTGAACGATACGTTATGGTTAAGTTTCAATCTAAAATTTTCTGTAACTGCAAGCATACAGTTTTTACTCTTTTGTGCCTGGTCACTTTGATTCAGCATAATGATTTTAGATTTATCCTTTGTTGTATAAGCAGATTGTTCCTTTTTATTGCTGAGTAGAATTCCAGTGTATGAATTGCCACAATTTATGCAATCCCCTATTGATGGATATCTAGGATATGCCACTTCTTTGCTCTCATGAATAAAATAGCTGTAAACAATCTTATCTTTTTATGTCTTCATTTACCTTGACTAATTATTAAAAATAGCATTGCCAGCTCACTAGATATATGTGTATTTTAATAAGAAACTGCCTATTTCTAAAGTGGTTGTGCTATTTTTACATTCCTGCAAAGAATATATGAGAACTCTAACTTACCCATATCTTTTTATATCTATTGTCAGTTTGTTTTATTAGTTTGTTTTTAGGTATTCTTGTAGGTATATAGCGATAATTATGTTTTAATTATACTTCTCAAACTTATGGCTGAATATCAAATCAGAAATCAAGCATAATGTAGTTTGTAATTATACTTTAGCTATATATGTAATAAAATTTAATCTATACTTGTTAAAATATAACTTCCAAAAATAGATAAAACATCATGACCTATATATAAATATGAAATAAACATATGTCAAATGTTTTGTTGATTAATGAACCAGGAAGACGGTGCAACCAGTTCAATGGAAAATTTAAAAACCAGGGACATATATAGGCCAGAAATTTATAGATAGATGCAAAACTATATTGTTCCATGGATGGGGTAGAGGGTATCAGAACAAATCAAATGGACAAAATATATTTCTATAACTATAAACAGGGATTATTTTCATTGCTTTAAATTATCTGAAGGGTTGAAGAGCGCCTAGGTGGGTCAGTGGGTTGAGCATCTCACCTCAGCTCAGGTCATGATCTTGTGGTTCGTGAGTTCAAGCCCTGCGTTGGGCTCTGTGCTGACAGCTGAGTCTAGAGTCTGCTTCAGATTCTATGTCTCCCTCTCTCTCTTCCCATCCCCTGCTCGTACTCTTTCTCTTTCTCTCTCTCTCTTTCTCAAAAATAAATAAACATCAAAAAATTTTAAAAATTAAATGAAGGATTATAAGTAGCTTGAAAAAATGATACGAAGGCAAACCCACATAGAATCAGATAACCTTAAAGGATGTTCTCTAAACAATGCATAATTTTCCTTTGAAGACACTCAGTAATTTTTTGTTCCATTTCAGAATCTTTCACAATTTTCCTTACATCCTATACTTGGTATTAAATTAATCACTGACATAATTTTAAAAATAGCACAATATATTAAAGTGAATTAATCCTGTAAAAACATATATTGCTTCTTATAGAATATTGCTCTTATTCTGCAGTAATTAGTTATGGAAATGTTTAAGTCTCCTTTTTTTTTTTGAAGTTGAAATACAAATTTATAGCAATAAAAATAAAATAATGTTTGCAATTCTAAGAAATAAAAGTGCTTAATGACCAATTATGTGTGTGTGTGTGTGTGTGTGTGTGTGTGTGTGATTCTAGGAGACATTCCCACTGTCCTTTCACATATGAGATCATCCTAAAGCTTTTTAAAGTTAGGCACTAAATTCGGTAGTGCATGAACCTTATTTTTTCTGATTTTTTGGGACTAAGGAAGATGCTTATCTATTAAAAAATTATGTGTTATATACACAGAGAGACACACATAGTCCTTTAACAGAATTAGATGGTGGTTGAAATTTTATCAACATGACTATAATTTTATCTATTTACAAAGTGATTATAGCCATGGGAAATGTGCATCTAACCTCATCCATTACAGTTATAGAAAGTTTCTTTAACTTTGGGTAGCTCAGCTGTTATGTACTGACTAGATCATTTTTAAGTTGGAAGTTTTTTTGGTCTTGTCTTGTTTTGTTTTCTAAACATAATATGGTCACTGTAGAGCCTATAGTCCTATCCCGAGTTATCTATATGGATTTGCTTTCCAAATAACATGAGATAAGTCTTCTAAAATATACCAACTGTATAGAGAAAGGGAGGAATTAACTAATGAATATATTAAGCAAATAAGGATCGAATGTAGGGGAAGGGGATAGGATATTAAGATGATTGTTTTCTGTTTTTTGTTTTTGATGAATTCATCAATTTAATCTCTTAATGCTGGTTGCAATATTGGATTGACAACCTATAATTTGTTCAGTCATTCAGTATAAGTTCGTTGTGATTTTGCTAAATGCTAGTCACTGTTCTAGGTATTTGGGATACAGAATATAGTCTTACTGGAAACAGCCTGTCAGAGGAGATGGACAAGTTAAAATCTTTTTTTGATAAAATGCAGTATGTGTTAAAATAGAAATTATTTTCTCAGATAGTGGTGTCGATTTTAAATGAAGTATAAAAAATGTGCTAATTTCTCTTTGAAAAATGGGTGGTTTAACTTTGTCTGAAAGGAAACCCTAATTTTAAATTGAATTACTTAAATTTACTTAATCTAGTTAAATACCTTACTTGGTATACAAAAATAGACTGATTTTTTATTCAACACTTTTACATCAAAATTTGAAAGTATATTGAGAAAATTCTGGATACAGTTTCAGCCATAAAAAGAGAGACACCATATATACCCCTTACTCAGTTTCCCCAGTGGTAACATCTTGCAAAGCTGTAGTACAATAATGTCATAAACAAGAAGCCGACACTCATATATGTTACTATATTTTTTTATTTTAGCCATTTTGACAGGATTGAGATGTTATCATGATTTTAGTTTGCATTTTTCTAATAGCTATTGCTGCTAAACATCTTTCCATGTGATGATTTCCCATCTGTATATCTTCTGCATATAGCATAGCGCCCTAAACTATAAAATGTTTATCCGTGTCTCTTGCCCATTTATAGTTGGATTTTCTTTTTCATTTTACCGTTGAGTGTTAAGAATTCTTTATGTATTTTTTGATATGAGTACTTTGTCAGATATGTGATTTGCAGATATTTTCTTTCAGCCTATAAGTTGTCATTTCATCCATTAGGAAGATATTTCTCTGGACAAATTTTAAAAATTTTGAGGAGAAATAATTTATTTTATTCTTTATTTTTATGGATAATGCTTTCAATGTTATGTCTGAGAACTTGTCCAGCCTGAGATCCAGAAGATCTTCTCTAGCTTGTCTTTTAAACATAAATGATTAAAAAAAATCTGTGTTTCTGGGATCTGTGTTCTGTCCTTTATAATTTTGTAAGGCTCCAGGAACGATTAAGAATATAAAATTTGCATTTAAAATAAATTTTCGGTCACCCAAAAGCTACTCTGTTCTAATTTTTTTTACATTGTCACCTTACCTTAAATTTGGATGTATATATTGAGAGCACTTGTGAAAAATCAAACATTCTATGGCAGGTAGACATTTAAGGCATTACTAGATGTACTGAATTACTTGTGTGCAGATTCTTGTTAGGATTCTAAGAAAACGGATCAAAAACAAATATGGTTTCTTCAATTTTTTAAATGTTTACTTATTTTTGAGAGAGAGAGAGAGAGAGAGAGAATGAGTGGACGAGGGACAGAGAGAGAGGGAGACACAGAATCTGAAGCAGGCTGTAAGCTCTGAGACATCAGCACAGAGCCTGATGTGGGGCTTGAACTCACAAACTATGAGATCATGACCTAAGGTGAAGTCAGACACTCAACCAACTGAGCCACCTAGGTGCCCCCAAATATGTTTTTTTAAGTTTATTTATTTTGAGAGAGAAAGAGAGAGAGAGTGGGCTTGCATGAGCAGGGAGGGTCAGAGAGAGAGGGAGAGGGAGAGAATCCCAAACGGGCTCCTCCCAATGTGGAGCCCAATGCAGGGCTTGACCTCATGATCATGACCTGAGCTGAATCGAAGAGTGGAATGCTTAACTAACTGAGCTACCCAGGTTCCCCAAAAACAAATATGTTTTGATGATTTGATAAGCATAAAAGCAGAGAGATGGACAATTAGTTAAGGTCCTGAGAATGGCATATAATTTTTAAAGATAAATTATGATAATGTTCCTTTTGAAGAAGAGGATAAACTGGCACCAAAATCATACTTTTCTCATATTTTGTATTGACAAATATTTTGTAATATACAGCTTATCCTGTCTATTTTGTCTATTTTTCTTTTCTCAAAAATATATAAACAATATTCGTTGTCAATGGTAAGGAGCATTGTATTGATAATGCATGCACATTTTTATTCTTATCAAAACAGGAAGAAAAGTTAACTTTATAACATTTTATATACTGTACATCAAGTAATTCTTGAAATTTTCTTTTTTTAAGTTCATTTATTCATTTTGAATGAGAGAGCGCACAGGGGAGGGGCAGAAAGAGGGAGAGAGAATTCCAAGCAGACTTCACGCTGTTATCACGGAGTCTGACAGGGGGTTTGAACTCATGAATGGCGACATCATGACCTAAGCCCAAACCACCAAGAGATGGACACTTTACGGACAAAGCCACCCAGGCACACCAAATCTTGAATTTTTTTTAATTGCATTTAATAACATCAATGCACTAAATAAAATTTTTTGTTGTATCATTTTACTGGTTATAATAGGAATATTTCCAATGTTTGATCACTAACCATTATGCTTATTTTTAAGAGATTTTTTTATAACGTTTATTTTTGAGAGAGAGAGTACAAGTGGGGGAGGGACAGAGAGAGAGGGAGACACAGAATCTGAAGCAGGCTCCAGGCTCTGAGCTGTCAGCACAAAACCTGACTGCAGGGGGTGGGGGGTAGGGGGCTCCAACTCATGAGCTGTGAGATTATGACCTGATCAGAAGTTGGTCACTTAACTGACTGAGCCACCCAGGTGCCCTGTGCTTATTTTTTATTTGAAAAAGATAATTGTTAAACATTAATACTATCATGGTATAACTTAAAACTCAAGAATGGATATAGGATATCAAATATTTTTTTGGTATATAAAAGTCTATTTTTTCATGTGTGTCCTCTTTTATTTATGATATTTCCCAAGACTATGATGACTTTCTGATTCCAAAAACAATCCTTTTGGACATGGAACTTAATTATTTTAATATTTGCTTCAGATTATTTGCTGATATTTAGTTTATGATTATTCCTTTTATAGGTCATAAATTAATACTCTGAAGTTTCCTTTTCCTGTGCAATTATTTTATAATTTCTGCTGAGTTTATTGCAGCTTCACAAAACTCTCACACTATTTCCTTAATTTAAATTTTGGAAAAATTTAAATAAGATAAAGTTTTTCTTTCATTCTTCAGAGCCCCCAAATAACATATTATTATGGAGGTATATTTTCTTAAGATAATTACTTGAAAATATTCTCATTTATCTTTACAATTATTGATTTATCCAGATATATGACAAATTCTACACCAACATTTTTGTACTTTTTTTCTTTTTTGAGAACTTAAACATGTCAGCACAAAATGTTACATTTTATATTTATTTTACCTTGATTATTAACATAGCTTCATGAAATTCTGAATTAATTTTATCTTCATTCTAGGTGTTTTAATTTTGCATGTGGACCTTATATTCAATATTTTATTATCAATGCATAGTTTATCACATTGCAGAAACTGTTGCCATGATCATTTATGATATATTTAGATTTTGATGTGCAAGCTCATGATTTATTTTTAATATATTTCTAATCTATAATAAATGGGATGACCTGTTTACAATGCCCTTAATTCAATGGTTTTAATTAAATGAAGAATATCAATTATATATTTAATTATTAAATAAACTTTTAGTCTTCTATTGAATCAAAATTGTATTAATTCTTACCATTTTAGTAACCCATCTGTTCTACTGGTCTGTGGAGATCACACATTTGTTTCTAATCCTTTCAAACTTAGTCATATTCTTCATTTTAATTAATATGTCAATAACTTCAAATATTTAAAAGAAATATTTCCTTCTAGGAATATTACAAGTTTGGTGTGTAGTTATTACCAGTTGCTTTTCAATATCGACGCATCCTTTCTCCCATCTTAGAAAAGAGGAAGTCTTAACAGATATACATACTTTGTAATTTGCCCTTTCTCCTTCCTGTCTGGATCTTAGTTGTAATATCTGAAAGTGGAATAGTTATTTTGCAACCATGAGGACTGCATTTGTTTCTGTGGGTCAGGAATTTGGGTCATGGCTTAGCTGGGTGCCTATGCTCAATGTCTTTCATGGGATTATAGTCAGAAATGTAGCCTGGACTTCATTCTCATCTGAAGGCTCAACTGAGAGAGGGTACACTTCTGAATTTAACTAATAGGTGATTCTTGAAAGGATTCAGCTCCTTGGTTTTTGAATCAAAGCCCTCAGTTTCTCAATGGTTTTTCTTGTCGTGTAGTTCTCTCTATAGAGAAGCTGTCACCATGGCAACTGTCTTAACTCAGAGTGAGAGACTATTTCCATATAGAAGCCAGTCTTTTTGCAATCTTATCTCAGAATTGATATTTCATCACCTTAGTGGCATTCTATTTGGTGTAAGTCAATAAGCCCAACCCACACTCAAGGAAGGGGAGGAGATAATACAAGGATATGAAAGCCAGGAAGCAGGGATGATTGGATCCCATCTAAGAATGGTCTACCATAAGAATTGACACCACAAGCTTAGAATGTTAGAATTTTATTCCTCTACTCATAAGAAAAGAACATTTAAAGTTATGGATGATCTATGTTTATGTTTTCTTATAGCTGCCATTTAAAAGTTTATAGAATCACTCTAAATATTTATATATATATCTCTTTGGATACTTCAAGAATGTTTGAAGGATTATTAACTTACTCCCTGACAGTATCATTGAGAAGCTACACTACTCTTGAAATTCTACTTATGGAATTCTCGTTCTGTGATCCCTACACATACATCCCTCCCCAAATTAGAGGTAAAATTAATTAGAGGTAAAAATAATTAATTGGTTTGTTAAGCGACTGTACATAGCCTGAATGTAATTCTAGAATGACACAGGGGGCATATCTGAATTTATGTCTTATGGCATGTGGTTTCCTTCTTACTGTCTCCTTATATGATGTTTTCTATGTGTGCACACATTCCTGATGTCCCTCTCTACATGTCTAAATTTCCTCCTTTTATAACGATACCAATCAGATCTTATTGGTATCTATCCCAACAGCCTTATTTTAACTTAGTCACCTCTTCAAAGGCCCTCTTTCCAAATCCAGTCACATTCTGAGATATTGAGGGTTACCTCATGAAGTTCCTAAGAGACACTGAGCTTCAACATATGAAATGGGGGGAAGGCACAATTTAGCTCCTAATTTTGCACACATACATATCTATAATTATTTTTGTGTATGCATATATGCAATCTGAACCATTCCAGACCTCTGCCTGATTTCTCCTTCACTTCATGCCAACCCACATATCTGAGCTGAAACCAGAAGTTGTTAGAAAGAATTAAATGTCTTAAGTTGAACTCAGTAGCAAAAAGTACCTTAAGTGGAGTAAGTAGACCAATTAAATCTTAGTGAATTAATGTCATTGTTTTGTGATGCAGCTTCTAGTTTATACTTCATTCAACAAATTTTGTATTATTTGTATATAGTTTCCTTATAAGTATTGCAGATTTAGAATATTTAAATTAATGACCCATTAGAGTCCATAAGATCTCCACAAATATTACAGCAATTCTGTAAACCTCCTGGGGGCAGCTATAAGAAATTAAAGAAACAGAGAACAAGTACTTTATACATTTTCCCAAATGACAGCTATAGACAGAATCAGGACGCAAGCAAGCATTTAGTATTTCCATTCCAGCTTCTCATCCACCACCTTCCCCTCCACCCAGCTTTGCAGCCTCTCTAAATTCCTCAGATGGCCAGTGAACTCATGTTTGTTGATCTCCATTTTGTAAAGTAATTCCTAAAGAGAGATACTGATAAAAATATTCACGCTTAAGGCTAAGAATTGCATAGTAACTCTATGTTAATTGTCTAATTTTAATAGGAAACTGTGGTTTAAACCAAAAGAATATTAGACAGAGATATGCTTTTTTTTCCTTTCTTCCTATGGTAGGAATTGGTGACGAGGTGCAGAAATATACATATTAATTTAATATCTTCTCTGTTTAGTCACAATACTAGGTCTTTTTCATGTTATCTTATGTGGATTGAACTATATTCTCCATGAATTCGTGTCCACCCCAAACATGTGACTATAACCTTATTTAGAAATAAGTTCTTTGCAGATGTATAATCAAGTTAAGATGGATCAGAGTGGGCCCTAAATTCAAGATGATTGTTGTCTTTATAGGAAGAGGAAATTAGAACACAGAGACACAGGCACACAGGAAAATATCATGTGAACATGGAGGCAGAAATTGGACTTATGCTGCCACAAGCCAAGAAACAGCAAAAATTGCCAACAACCACCAAAGGCTCTAAGAGGCCTTTTTGTTATAGCAGCTACAGGAAACTGATACAATGACTAACTTAGAATCCCAAGCAAAGAAGTTTTGGAGATGGGAAACTGGCTTTTGAGAAATTAACTGGTTTGTTCTGAGTTATATAGGTTTGTAAAGACAGAAACATTGTTTCTGAACAAAGCTCAGCAACCAGTATTGCCCTAGAGGCTGATATTTTTGGAACATCTAAATTTACGATCTAGAAGAAATGGACATATTCCCAGAAAATCCCTGAATAAAACCCACTAATAGGTGTGGACATGCACATATACACACTTTTCAAACATGTCATTTCGTACCTAATAAATACGAATTGTCTCATTAACCTTATTAAAGGACTAGGTTTTATAATCACAAGACCAATCGTTAGTAGAAAGACCCCAGAATCATCAGACTATAAGAATAAAATAATTGACACACATAATAGATTTTTAGATAGAGTGGATGGTTAGAGCTATGAGAAAATAAGATTGGTACCAAAACTAAGTCATAACATGCGGGAACAGTCAGAGTTAATATATCTGATTCATGTTCAGTATAATTAATCTCAGGATATGGTGGATTGGATGATATTCTGCCTTCTCTAGGTAAAAACTTTCTTAGTAAGGGGCAGAAAAGAGAGAGAGAGAGACAGAAAACAAGAACACACTTAAATTAGAATTGTGGGGGTGGCAGTTACTCTTGGTAGAATCTGATCATTATCTTAGAACAGTGTTTGGCATATGTTAGATACTCAATAAGATTTTGTTGAATGATTTATTTTTAAAATATGTTTATTTATTTATTTTGAGAAAGAGAGTGTGAGCAGAGGAGGGGCAGAGAGAGAAGGAGAGAGAGAACCAAGCAGTCTCTGCACTGTCAACACAGAGCCCCAAACCGGGTTCAAACCCACAGACTGTGAGATTATGACCCGAGCCAAAATCAAAAGTCAGACGCTTAACCTACTGAGCTGCCCAGGTGCCCCACATATTGAATAATTTAATGAAAAGGGCTTGATTCTTTTTTTAAGTTTTTATTTAAATTCCAGTTCGTTCATTTACTCTATAATATTAGTTTCAGTTGTACAATTTAGTGATCCAACACCTCCATACAATACCCAGTCTCATCACAACAAGTACACTCCTTAATCCTAAAGGGCTTAGTTCTTAAGGAGTATATTACTCCAAATTAAAAGCTACAAACTCTTGTGGACTTTATTATGTTACAAGCTGAAAATTAATACACATATAAGCTTCCCTGGCTATCTATATTTTTCTCCTGGTATGCTGTCTGTTCTTCTTCGTTCCAATTTTCTTAGGATGTTTCTGTGAGTTCTGTAAGATTGGTGAACTGTAAGATCCACTAGGCTAATACCCCTTGGGCATCAGCAGAAGGAATGGGGCCCTGGCATCCCTTGCCCATTTTCTGATTAACCCATCAGCAGTCAACAAAAACTAAGTTGTACTGTTTACTGAGTTTGTGTATATAATGGATGTGAAAAATACCAGATAAGTTACAACTGCTACATAGGCACAAGGATTCCCAACAATTTCTTACCTGGACGGGTACCTGCCCCACTACTCTCCTTTTTTTTCACATGACCAGGACCTGCTTACCTCTCAGTAGACCAGTTTTCCTGAGTATACCTATGTCTTATATTCCAGGACAACTACCCCTAGCCCAGGCAGGTGGATTGTTTCTGTACTCCACACGATGCAAGAAGAAAATCATGCGGTAGACTGACAACACATTTCTTAAAATGTGCCATTTAAAAAAAATATAAAATCCTGCAGTGTAAAAGTGTGTATCCTATTGTGACACCAACAACTTGTTTTGGATCTGCATTAATATTAGCCCATATTTTTTTTTTCCTGTTTTGCTCATCAAATGTTAAAACAAATTATGTAGTGCAGGGTCTGTCTGGAAAAGTGAATTACAGTTGTTTCAGAGAACAAAATAACATAAATAAAACTTGAAGTCTATAAAAACTAAAAACTCAAGATTTACATTACTAGTATAAGGTGGCTGAATATCTCTGAATAAGTTAAAGAGGTTGAGGAAAGCATATAAGGTGACTGGCAACACATTGATGCAAACAGAGAGTAAAGTTGATGCGAATAGAGGTGAGGGGGAAAAGAAAACTAATATTGACTCGGCAGCCATTATTTACATGCTGCTTTCACATACAGTACTTCATACAAAGATAATGATTCTGCAAATATAATTGTTCCATTGTAGAGATGAGGGAATAGGAAAGTTATACATACCAAGTAACTACTAAACAGGAATTGTGATTTAAGAACAGGTCCCTCTGACACCAAAACACAGAGAATGGCAACTGAATGGGAAAAGATATTGATGTAGATGAGGAAATAAAATAGCTCAATGCCTGAGGCTTCCAGAAAGACAAAGCTCTTCCAGAAAGATGGAATTAGGGGCTTAAGAACGTGAACTATCTTGGGACACACAATTGTTTGAGACTCCCATCAATAACATCTAGAAGTAGCATGCATCAATACAATTATTTTTTACGGTAGAGATGAGCACATAAGGAGGAATATTTAAGGGCATCTGAAGAGAGATGCAAATAAAGAAGTTAATAAATATTCTGAGTTTGTGTTTGAAGGGTGATATGGAAGTCTCAGAGGGAAAGTCACAGAACTACAAAAATTTTGGTATTATTTTAGCAGAAATTGTGAAGGAAGAAACAATGAGTCTGGGTATTTAGGCAAGGGATAGATGAGAAGAGCTTTTAAATGAACTTAATTCTAGAATAACCTTGGCTAAAAAATACAGAGTGATTATGAAACGTTAGTACCATTATCTACTTAAAAAGGTAAGATTTATTCAACTAGTTTGTATTGATCGGAAGGCATTTATATTGAAACAACATATCTGAATTAGCTTTAAAATGAAGATTTGGCACTAGAAATAACACTTGGAGAAATTTGGAACTGGAAGTCAGTGTGTACCATGTGGGTAGTTTCAGAAATGATACATTGATATAAGCATTTGCTGGCCTTATTTAAGTTTTTGTCTGTTTGTTTTTTGTACTACATATAATTGATGGGGAGTTTAGTCCATAGACCAGAGACCTCCTTGAGGTCTGGGGTTTTATTTGTTTTTATCACCTAAGAGCATATATGCCACATGGTAAATATATTTGTTTATTTTTTTACTTTCCCTATCCATTCACTTTTTTCCTCTGGGAATTATAGCCCAACTTACCAGTGGATGTTAATGTCCTTCTTTCAAGTGTTTTTAGTGGAATTGGCTGTGTCCCTAATCTTGAGCATATGTGGGAGCAAGGATGGGTACAGTTTGGAAAATTAAAGTGTATATATATATATATATATATATATATATATATATATATATAAAGTGTGTGTATATATATACATATATATGTGTGTATGTGTGTGTATATGTATATATATATATATATATATATATATATATATATATATATAAAATCAGAGCCAATGGGATGCATAAAGATGCTGCTGTAACTTCTGGGAAAAAATAATTTCACTCTTTCCTTCTAGAATTAAAATGGATCCTAAAGGTACATAAAGTATGGAGCTACCAAACCTACCTTTTATTATAAATAGTTTGTGTAAAAATGGAGTTCTACCTAGAGGGGGCGGAAAGAGTCTTTATAGAGAGAGAAGAAACCTCCCAAAATATTGTTAGAGGCCTTGCATCTGATTGTGCCTAATGTGTACCTTATTCTTGGACTTTTTAGTTATATTACCTTTTTTTTAAAACTTTTTTTTTAACGTTTATTTTATTTTATTTTTTTTTTGAGACAGAGAGAGACAGAGCATGAATGGGGGAGGGTCAGAGAGAGGAAGACACAGAATCTGAAACAGGCTCCAGGCTCTGAGCTGTCAGCACAGAGCCAGATGCGGGGCTCGAACTCACGGACCCCGAGATCATGACCTGAGCCGAAGTCGGCCGCTTAACCGACTGAGCCACCCAGGCGCCCCTATATTACCTTTTTTAATGTAAGTAAATCTGAAATGGATTTCTAGCATGAGAATCCTAACTGATATAAAGACAAGCAATACATTTTTGCTGAGTGAGCATTGAATAAACAAAAGAAAACACTGCCATGGGAGCTCAATAGCTGTACCCTGAAGTTATTCAATTCTAGGACAAGACTATTTCACCTGATGTCCATGAATCTGCCTATACTTCTAATGATTTCCAACATGTTCCCCACCCCCACTCATCAATTATATGCAAAATTTGAGAGGGCATGCTTCTTTTCATTTCTTTGTGGGGAGGGGCAAACACTTCATCATAGTTTCAAAGTTTATAATCTGTAATTTTGGAAGAAAAACTAAATGCAGAAAGCATCAAATTAGGGTAAATCAGCATTCGTATGTTATCTATTTATATCTACAGGATTATCTAAAGGAAATGTTCAAAAAATTATTAATTTGATTTTGAGGAGTTAGACTAAATATGATTTCCCCATTTCAAATCTACTATCAAAGTGAGACTTTTAAAAATATGTTGATTTTTATTTGGGATACAGGATACTCAGGCTTAATTGATTTCAGATCATTAGAATATAAATTACCTCCTTAGATGAAGATAACCCCATCCCTTGGAGTTGCAGTGACATACTAATGACCGATTTATGACATAGGCATATGTGTGTTTTGAGATAGCAACTCATTAGAGATCAAACTGAGATATTTGAGAGATGGTATTCTTTTCAGGGACAAATTGAAGCTGACACTAAAATATTTTGTAAAAGCCTGAAATATAGTTTCATGATGATTATTACTCTGTCTTATTTTCTACCTAAATAATTTATGCCACAACAATTTATACATCACAAATATGCAGACTTTTCATCTGAACATTTTTGCGTTCATGGGACTTCTGTGGATGGATTTTAGTCACTGATGAGCTGATTAACTCAATGATTTTGTATTATGCAGACATCTATTGGTATGTTTACATTAGATTTCCTTTCTTCATTGCAACTTCACGATATCTATTTTTACCACAAGGAAAATATTTTTAACCAAATAATTCAGTTTTATACTTATTACAATGTAAAATGCAAGTCGAAAGACAAAAATGAAAGTAACTCTAGTAACCAGTTTGTCCTTCAGTTCAAAACAGATCGTCTTGTAAATTGTACCCAAATCCAAATAACAGATACTTAAGCAGTTTTTTTTTGTTTAAATATGGTTTTTCATAGTACACTTTTTAAAAGAATGTAGCTACACCTGTAAGATGGTATTTAAAAAAATTTTTTTTTTAATGTTAATTTTTTTTTTGAGAGAGAGGAAGAGAGACAGAGCACGAGCAGGACACGGGCTGAGAGAGGAGGAGACACAGAATCCAAAGTAGGCTCCAGGCTCCCAGCTGTCAGCACAGAGCCTGACACGGGGCTCAAACTCATGAGCCCTAGGATCATAACCTGAGTCGAAATCAGACGCTTAACGGACTGAGCCAATCAGGCACCCCTGTAAGGTGGAGTTTTTAATGCAGTATAAAAGGCCGCTATCCAAGGTTGACCATATTGTATGAGCAGTAGACTGTAGGTATATTTTCCTGTTTTCCCTATTTATCACAGGCAAAAATGACTCAAGGCTGGTGGGAGCTAAAAGATGAGAATGACCAGAAAGCTTTTATGGTGTATTGATTAAAATTTGACTAATACAATGGGCACTTCCCCGGAGTGGTGATAGATTTCAGCAGTTCATGCAAACCAAGCAAAGAAATTTATACTTATATTAAAGGAGAATAGCAAAGATTCTAAGTCGTAACCATAAGTAGTGATTAGACTAACAGTACAGGTATTCCTTGCTATTTGAAAGCTTGTGTTATTATACCCCTTTATTTTTATGAAAGACCTACATTGGTCCCTTTGTCGATAATTGAAAGAAATCTGAAAGGATTTTCACTTTTATGAGAAAATACCGAAAACAAAAATGGAGGTCAGCATTTGTTTTGTAGTGAGCCCTTATGAATGCAGCACACCTCCAGAGCAGCAAGAATGGCCCCACCAAGCTCCCTCCCCTGGGAACTGCACTCTGCATCTCGGCATCAAACTGCCGTAGTATTGAACTGAGTCTGTGAACATCTGTACTTTATCTCTAAATTTCTTGTGCATCCATTAGCAAGATGTGTCTTAAGGTATCAGAAAAGCCTAAGAGACATTATTTGTGGGGTCTCGAAATGCTCAAACATTTTCCCATATAAATGAATGGTAATTGCTTCTGTGCTTACTCCATTTCAGCTTAGAAAGCTTTCATAGGAATGCTCTACTTTTGGATAGTGGGGAAAGCTGTAATAGGTGGGTGGTTTTGACCCTTAGAAACTATGGGATCAGCTGTGGCTCTGCAAGCATGAAATTGCCTCCCACAGCATCCTGGGCCAGCTAAGGTAATGAATTCTTCATAACTTAATATGATTCTAAGGAATTTCTGGGAAGTAGATTCTTCAGTCATAAGCGTGTGCATCAAGAAGGATGCTATTTATTCACTGGTTCTCTTTTTGGGAGTTGGGATTAGATCAACACAGAACTGGAGAGCTGGTTAGACATGGAAAATGAGGCAGAGGGAAATACTGGGGACATCTGAGTTTTGCAAAAAGCAGATTACTAGAATAGGAATCGAAAATTAGGTTGCCAAGAATGGGGTCAAGGAACTAAGCCAGGTGTCAGAGCTGAAATGCCATTTCCCTAAGTTATTTTCCCGCTTCCATAAGCACTATCTGTCCTGGGTTTCCATGAAGTATGAGCTTGCACTTAAGGTATATCACTGATTTAATAGGTTTTCTGATCTTCTCCATCCCTTGAAATTAAATAAACACAAATAACATTCATGGCCAGATTCTACCACACATTATGGTAGTGGAAGGAAAACAGTGAAGTTTTACATTAAACTTTTGATCTGCTTGAGAGAAAACACTGTACTGTATTCAGGTTCAAGAACTTGGTACATAGCAGGTGCTGAACACATATCCATACAATGAATGTTAGAAACAACGATATATATAAAATATGAAAGTGTGCAAAGAAAATAGAGAAAAATGAGGGTAAAGAGTTAAAACAATAGTAATCATAGTAGTAAAATAATATAATGTTAGGCCAATTTTGGATTACAGACCCGCATTGAGGTTTTTGTTTGTTTGTTTGTTTTTAATGAACATTTGTAGATCTCTACTTACATTAAATAATAAAAGAAAATTTGGCATTGAATGAAAAATGTTTAGAAATTCCTTGAAGAATTTTATATTGAGGGCCCTAGAATTAAAGAAAGGGATAGTAAAGTTCGCATTTTTCTTCTTTTTCCATTTTTTTTCCCTCAGTTGCATTTATTGTCTAGGAATGAATAAAGAGAGATGTGTTTAGAGAATCTGATGTTACAATGCTTGTGAATATTCCATTTAACTTATGGGCATAATTTATAGTAATAAAATATTATGCTAACCTTGTTGAGATTTTGAAATATAGAGATTGTTAGGGAAGTCTGGAAAAATGACACAGTTTTTTTTTAAGCATAAGGAATCAATATTCTTCCAGCTGTTCTTAAAATAGTACATATATGAAGGAAATATTTATTCTTTAATTCTGAGTATTATTTTAAACTGAAAATCTAGGTCAACAGGCACATGAAAAGATGCTCAATGTCACTCCTCATCAGGGAAATACAAATCAAAACCACACTGAGATATCACCTCACGCCAGTCAGAGTGGCTAAAATGAACAAATCAGGAGACTATAGATGCTGGCGAGGATGTGGAGAAACGGGAACCCTCTTGCACTGTTGGTGGGAATGCAAACTGGTGCAGCCACTCTGGAAAACAGTGTGGAGTTTCCTCAGAAAATTAAAAATAGACCTACCCTATGACCCAGCAATAGCACTGCTAGGAATTTACCTGAGGATACAGGAGTGCTGATGCATAGGGGCACTTGTACCCCAATGCTTATACCAGCACTTTCAACAATAGCCAAATTAAATGTCCATCGACTGATAAATGGATAGAGAAATTGTGGTTTATATACACAATGGAATACTACTTGGCAGTGAGAAAGAATGAAATATGGCCTTTTGTAGCAACATGAATGGAACTGGAGAGTGTTATGCTAAGTGAAATAAGTCATGCAGAGAAAGACAGATACCATATGTTTCCATGCTTATGTGGATCCTGAGAAACTTAATACCATGGGGGAGGGGGAAAAAGTTAGAGAGGGAGGGAGCCAAACTATAAGAGGCTCTTAAAAACCGAGAATAAACTGAGGGTTGATGGGGGGTGGGAGGGAGGGGAAAGTGGGTGATGGATATTGAGGAGGGCACCTGTTGGGATGAGCACTGGGTATTGTATGGAAACCAATTTGACAATAAATTTCATTAAAAAAATAAAATAACCTGAAAATCTATTTCTTGCCAAGTCAGGATATGTACCACAATTTTGTAATCTCTTCATTTTTCATGAGTATTTTTGGTAATATTAGACAAACTTCTTTCTACCACCCTCCCAGCAATGATATTTTAAATACCAATAATGTTGATAAGGTTTGTTTCTGTGTGTAGGCTGAGAATTTATCGTCAGCTGAAAGGTGATATTCCTAGAATTTTACTTATTATTTTTTTCTTTCTCTTTTTGAGACTTCGGGCATAAAAATCTGTTTGGGGATTAATTCCCCTCTATGTATTTGGTTTATAATTGTTATATGCATGCAAATTGCTTGCTGTTAACATCCATTATTTTATTTCCTTTAATTTGTAAAACTAAATTAAATGTTCTTTTTTATTGAATGCATAGATCATAGACTTAATACAAATGACCTCTAAAGTTTGTACAAGTGAATTGCATGGCTTGAAGCCATTAGTACATGTTTACATAACTTTATCTTTTTTAATTTTAAAAAATATTTTTTTTTAATTTATTTTGAGAAAGGGAGGGAGGGAGAGAGGGAGAGAGAATCCCAAGCAGGCTCCACACTGTCAGCACAGAGCACAACGCGGGGCTCCATCTCATGAACTGAGAGATCCTGACCTGAGCCAGGATCAAAAGTCAGACCCTTAACCAGCTGAGCCACCCAGGCACCCTGTGTCTTTAGTTTTAGAAAATAATTGTTCTTGTATATATATAATAAACTTGTCGTTTATCCCTCGTGTCATATCATGGATTAAAAACCATGTGACAGATTATAATCCAAGTAATGCCATATTTTTCACAGTTTCTAGGTATGATGCCTTAGATTTCATGTCACCATCTCTGAATATGTTTGAAAATACTTCTTTTCTGTCTTTCTATCCCACCCTGCCTCTCAGATCCTGTTGAAATAATGTAAATTATATTTAAATTACAACAAAGATTCCTGGAAAACAAGAACGGATGCCAGATATTTGGAAGATTTTCTTTGCACTAGAAAGTAAACAAAATTAAGCTGACTGAGACTTCCATAGCAAAAAAATACCAGCTGTAGAATGAATTGTTTTTTTTTTTTTTTCTAGACAGCTCTGAAAAGACCATTGTAGAACCAAAAAATATAAAGTATAGGAATGAATTATTAGAAAGTCATCAGGGTCATTAATCCCACACTGCAAACAGCTGGACTGTTAATACCCTATGCTATGGTCTGAATGTCTGTGTCCCCTCCCCCCAAATTCATACATTGAAATCCTAACCCCTAGTGTGATGGTATTCAGAGTGGCACCTTCGGGAGATGATTCAGTTGTGAGGACGGAGCCATAATGAATGGGATTGTCCCTTTGTAAAAGAGATCTCAGTGAGATCCCTAACCTTTTCAACCAGGTGAGGACACAAAATCCAGCAGTCTGTGACCTGGAATAGAGCCCTTACCTGACCATGTGGCGCACTGATCTTGGACACGCAGCCTTCAGAAGTGTGAGAGATAAATGTCTATATTTTATAAGCTCCCCACTTTGTCATATTTTTATAGCAGCCCAAACAGACTAAAACATCCTACCTTCTTATTATATTTAGTTCTGTTAGCAACAGCTTCCTCTCTCTGATGTAAGGCACTTAAACTTCTCTCTAAAATAAGTAGATAATCTACCCAGGTATTTTCTCTTAAAGTGGGATTTGGGAGATGATTTGAGGTAATCCTCTCTCCTCACAATAGTAAGGGAATATGGAAAGGGGTAAAGGCATCTTTCTTTAATATGGAAATATACTAAGCATGTCCGTTTCTAAATTAAAGATTTCTTTCCTTTGGACATTAAAAGGGTTTCCAGACTGCCGACTGGTTTCCTGCTTACTCTCCTCAGAGTAAAAATTGACATTAATCTTCCATGTAAGAGAAGATGTTTGGAAAACAGGCCTGCTGAACTGTAGAGGAAAAAGATAAACTGTCTCCCTATACTGGTAAAGTTAGTCCCTCATTAAAAACCAATATTTAAGAGAGAAACAAGGTTGCTAGTACAAAAGAAGACAAGATGAACCCGCAGAAGTCTCCATAAGATAATTATAAATGATTCAGTAAAGAGGAAAAATGTTTAAATAAAACTATACTACTATTATAATTATTTGAGAGGATATTTCAAGCGAAAGTAAGAAAGTGATGCAGAGCAAAAAGAACAATAAAAGAAAACTATCTTTGGCAGTTCAAGAATATTTGCTAAATATAACTATGTTTTATAATAAAAATATTGTCAAAATGGAAGCCTAGAAGATGAAGTCAAAGGAATTCTGAGTAAAAACTAAAGATATAATATATGTAACAATATGCAGCATAAATTTTGAAGTGCCAACATGTTAATAATAATTTCAGAGTGGAAGAAGAAACAATGAAAATGGAAATAAAATGAAATTTTTGACATATTATGATATAAAGAGTATCTTAAAATCTTCCAGAGAAACTAACCTAAAAGACAAGGATTGCATTTGAAACAACTTTTCATGAGCAACACTGAATGTTGGAGGTCATAAAGCAATGCATTCATAGTTCCATATGGCAAGTGCTTACGAACATAATATTAATATTTTATTAAGTGTGAAAGTAAATAAGTAAATGCATAGACATTCATATATTCAGGACATTTACCAATGCTCTCAGTCCCACTTTATGAAATTCTACACTCTGTTAAATACTACACTCTGTGTAAATACACACACACACACACATACAAATATACACATATGCACAAATATATATGTATGCTTTAAGGTGATAGAGCAAAGGGAAGGCTTAAGTGTATTATTTAAATTTATAAAAGTAACCATTTTTTTTTTAAATAAATAGTTCTGGGGCGCCTGGGTGGCTCAGCCGGTTGAGAGTCCGACTTGGGCTCAGGTCATGATCTCTGTGGTCCCTGAGTTCGAGCCCCACGTCGGTCTCTGTGCTGACAGCTCAGAGCCTGGAGCCTGCATTGGATTCTATGTCTCCCCGTCTCTCTCTCTCTCCCTCTCCCACTCATGCTCTGTCTCTCTCTCTCCGTCAAAAATAAACATTAAATTTTTTTTTTTAATAAATAGTTTATAGTTGTTATTTCTGGAAAGGCATACAGACAGAGGATACATTTAGCGTTTCATTTAACATTATTTCATTATATTCGACTCTTTTAAATTCATGAATATCTGTAGTGATGGTATCCATAACAAAGATTCAAAAAGATTAAACACTATATGTCTTTGGTTTATTACATTTACTCAGTTCATATTTACTGAGTGCCTCACAGACTAGGTTCGGTGCTAAGTGCAAGGTCATGACACAATATACATTTATCTCTCTTATCCACAATATTAGCATGTGGGTAAGAATGCAAACCTTACAGTCAGTTTGTTTTATTTTTTATTATTTTTTTATTATGAAATTTATTGTCAAAGTTGTTTCCATACAACACCCAGTGCTCATCCCAACAGGGGCCCTCCTCAATGCCCATCACCCACTGACCCCTCCCTCCCACCAAAACAAAACAAAAAAAACTTTAAAAAAAGATTTTTAAAGATAGGTATATATAAATAGAATGTATGTAATAGAATATGTGATATATATTATAGAAATATATAACATAATTATATAATTCTGTTTACATCTATCTATATATTTCTATCATGTATATGTATTTCTATCATATATGAGAATATATTGATAGACTATGTATTATATACAATATAATATAATATACTATAGTAAAAAATAAAGTCAGTTTGTATGGGTTTTATTTCTATTCTAATATATATTTATTGTGTGATTTTAAAGTTTATTAATCTCTTTGTTTCTCAGTTTCTTCCTCTGGAAAAGAGAAACAGTGGCACCTACTTCCTTAAGGTGGTTGTAAGGATTAAATTAGTTAATGTATTTTTTTTAATGTAGAAACGTGCTTGTCACATGGCAAATACATAAAAATGCAAACCATTATTCCTATCATTACATTTTAATGGGAAGAACATACAATTCTACCAATCTATACAATAAAATCAGATGAGCCTATTACTTTGATATATTGTATGTCATGGGAACATATATCTGTCTAATGGAAACATATGCCTTTGTTTTTAAAGCATTGTTTTTAAGAGAGAAATAATAGCTGCTCTTTTAGAAACTAAACACTTAGGTGATGAAGAATGCTGTAAAACTACACTTATCCTGAAAGCTCAGAAACCTAGACTCCAGGCACCATGCACATTCTATGCAGTCATTTACATAAACCATCTGGAATCTGGCATCTGTATTCCAGATTTATGATTTAGAGCCTCAGGAGCTTTTTAAAAAAGCATTAAACCTTCACTTTTTTTTCCACTAACGTCAATTTATTTTAGGGTGTTATCTTCTGCAATATAATTATATATCCTCATTTTCAGATATTTTTTCCTGAGTAAATTAAATGTTTTCTTTTTTTTATGACATAATTATTTTTCAAGATTGTCTTTTGTTCTATAGCTCCTCACAAACATCAAGAATTACAGTGATTGTTTCATAATTTATATTTGAGTACTCAATAGATGGGATCATTTTTAATGATGATTTCTGTATTAACTTGGCACCAGGGAATTGTTCTGTTTTCCCAAATCCTTCAGTGTGGACTATTCCTACATCCAGAGTAGGCTTGAATCAGATGAGTTTATCTTGAAAGGGTAGCAATGGAATAGCAGGATCTTTATTCTAGTCACAGTGGTAGAGGAAACGCATTGCTAGGGAAGGGAACTAGAGTATCAAGAAGAACCAAGTTCATAGTTTTAAGTAGGGTATCAAATCTAAATTATGAGATGAAGATAAAAGGGAACTAATGAACAATAAGGCCAGTAAATGAAAATGAGGAGGTAGATAAGAGTAGATGAACAAAATGTTCCAAAGCGAATGGTTCAGTTTTAAAGCTAAATTCCAAACATGTAACAAACAAGTGTTGAGATAATGGGCTCCAAGACTCCATGCAGAACTAGAGATGCCATTTTTTTTTAATGTTTATTTATTTTTGAGAGAAAGAGAGAGAGACAGAGTGCGAGTAGGGGAGGGCAGAGAGAGGGAGATAAAGAATCCGATGTAGGCTCCAGGCTTTGAGCCATCCACACAGATCCTGACGTGGGGCTTGAACTCACACACCATGAGATCATGAGCTGAGTTGAAGATGGACACTTGACCAACTGAGCCACCCAGGTGCCCCTTAGATGCCATTTAAAAAAATTTTTAGCGTTTATTTATTTGAGAGAGAGAGAAGGGAAAGAGACAGAGCCCCAGTGGGGGAGGGGCAGAGAGAGAGGGAGACACAAAATCCAAAACAGGCTCCAGGCTTTGAGCTGTCAGCAGAGAGCCCGACCTGGGGCTCGAACTCATGAACCATGAGATCATGACCTGAGACGAAGTCAGACACTCAACCGACTGAGCCCCCCAGGCGCCCCCTGCCTTAGATGCCATTTTGAACCAGAAGTCTCCTTACCTTGCCCTAATACCTTGATATCAATTTCTTCCCTTTATGAATCAATATTTATTAAACATCACTTTAATGCTGAAGGACAAATAACATGAAGACTAATCTACTTTGCTCCTTAATTTCATTATACCTAATATATGCAATTTCATTCCTATTTAGTAGCAACACTGTATACTGCTTAGTACAGAAGTCCACCTGCCTTTCTTCCCCCAGCATTGTGCTCATTTTTATTTCTGAAGCTTCACTTTTGCTCATATTCTTAGTTGGAATGCCCTCAATTATACCTGTTACATATCCAACTGTTATGCATCTCTTCAACTCTTAACTCTTCAATATTCTATGAGAACTACTCTAACTCCTCTGAACTCTATTTTTAAAATCTCTATTTATATGTAATAAAATTTTATTTCCCAACTCCATTTTTTTCCATTAAATCCAAATTCTTACCTCTCATGTGTTTCTTGATAATTCTTCAGCACAAGATTCTCTATCCTCTGTCAGTGCTTACATATAAATTAATTACATTTGCCTTTTTGCTTCCCTTTTTTGCCTCAATAATCAAGCAACATCTTTCTTAACAGCCACTTTTTTTTATGTTTTATTGTAATGGCTAACACCTCATCATGATATTGATCACTAATAATGATGGACTTCTTTGTCTTTTCACTTCAATGGGAATCCTCCCACATTCATTATTAATATCATGTTTCTAAAAGAGATACCTGTAATGTTTGTTTATGTATCAAAATTTTCTCTGAACTGAAATGTAACACCTTCTTGTAGGAGATAATTACTTGTTAACTTTTTAAGTGTAAATTTTATAGCTTAAGGCTCTTCATTTCCATTTGAGGAAAGATAAATCTTTGTAGGAAAAAAAAAGATAGGATCTCTAATTTAAAAAAAAAATCAAGTGCCATTGAATTTAATGAGAATTTACTTTCTAAGTGTTGACACCCCTGTCTTCTTCCACTTTGGCCTTACAGAATACTGTTAGCCAGACGTACACCCTTCAGGAAGTAGAGTGGAAGCATCTTTTCTAGGAAAACTGAATAGCTCAAGATGATACCTTAATATACTTAAATTGGTGTGTCTTCAATGGCAAAGCTCAGCCAGATCACCCTATACTGAACCCCATTGTCTATAAGTCTTACTCATGGTCATAGAATTTTCAACCAACTTTTCAGTGTCCTTTCCTTAAAATGCAAGCACATAGTAAAGTGTCATCTTATATCTGTGTAGTTTTCTAATATAAAATAAGAACAAAACAAACAAACAAAAAAACTAAGGAACAACCAGAAAGGCACTTGGAAGAAACAATGATTGTGTAGCTGTATGAAATCTTTAATATTTTTGAGAGAGAAAATAATTTACTGCATTCTGGAACAAGAACAGGTTGCTATTGAAAAAGAATACAAATAAGCTCCTCAAAATTACAATTAAAATGATATAAAGTAAAAAGTGAAAAAAGTTTAGAGAATAAATTGAGGAACTCTCCCAGGATGGAGAATATGAAAAATAGGAAATGAAAGGTATCATAATTATTTGCCTATCAATGTCCAGATAATATGAGTTGCAGAGAGAAAACAAATAAAAATAGAAAGGAGGAAATCATCACTCACAAATATGTTGTAATCAAAACAGTATGTTACCGGCACAAAAATAGAATGGAACAGAATAGAGACTCCAGAAATAAATCCACATTTATATGGTCAATTAATCTATGACAAAGAAGGCAAGAATAAACAATGGGGAAAAGAATAAATACCAAATAAATGGTGATTGGAAAACTGTCCAGCTACATGAAAAAGAATGAAACTGGACCACTTTCTAACAACATATACAATAATACACTCAAAATTGATTGAAGACCTAAATGTGAGACCTAAAACCATAACCATCCTAGAAGACTACACAGGCTGTAATTTTTCTGACATCAGTCATAGCAACATTTTTTAGATATGTCTCCTCAGGCAATGGAAACAAAAGCAAAAATAAACTACTGGGACTGCACCAAAATAAAAAGCTTTTGTAAGCAAAGAAAACTATCAAGAAAACAAAAAGACAACACCCTGAATGGGAAAATATATTTGCAAATGAAATATCTGATAAGAGGTTAATAACAAAAGTTTATAAAGAACTTATACAACTCAACACTAAAAAAAACCCAAACAATTCAATTAAAAAATGGGAAAAGAACATGAATAGACATTTTTCCAACAGAGATATACAGATGGCGAACAGACACATGAAAAGATGCTCAACATCACCAATCATCAGGAAAATGCAAATCAAAACCATTGTAAGATATCATCTCACACCTGTTAGAATGATTAAATCGATAAGACAGGAAACAAGTGTTGATGAAAGCATGGGGAAAAAGGAACTCTCATGCACTGTTAGTGGGACAGTAAATTGGTACACCAACTGTGTAAAACAGTATGGAGATTCCTCAAAAAGTTAAAAATAGAAATATCATATGATTCAGTAATTCCTCTATTGTGTATTCACCCAGAGAAAGCGAAAAAACTAACTCAAAAAGATATATGTACCCCTATATTTATTGCAGCATTTATAAATAGCCAAGACATGGAAACAACCAAAGTGTACATCATTAGGCTAATGGATAAAAATGTGACGTATATATTGTATGAAATATATCTGATATATATTATGTGATATATATGTGCGTGTGCATGTGTGTATGTGTAAAATACTACATGACCATAAAAAAGGCTGAGATTATGCCATTTTTGACAGCATGGGTGGATCTAGAGGGTATTATGCCAAGTGAAATAAATCAGACTGAGAAAGACAAGTGCCACATGATTCCACTCATAAATGGAATATAAAAGTAATGGATAAACAAAAAAATGGGAGAATCAGAACTATAAATACAGATTAAAAACTGATGGTTGCCAGGGCAGGGTTAAGGCATTGGAAATGAGGCAAAATGGGTGAAGGGGAGGGGGACATACAGGCCTCCAGTTACAGAATGTGTAAGTCACAGGAGTATAGTCAAAGATATTATAATAGTGATATAATGGGACAGATGGTAGCTATAGTTGTGGTGAATATAGCATAATGTCAAATAAACTTCTCTCTCTTTCTGCTCCTCCCACCCTGCTCATGCTCTCTCTCTTTTTTTTTTCTCTCTCTCTCTAAGATAAAAATGTCATAAAGTAAAATATAAAATAAAATAAAATAATAAAAAGTCCAGTTGGTATCTTTTTAGTTTATAATTATGTTTATTTGAGGCACATAAAAGAATTAAAGCACTCCAAAGGGAACAAAAAGCAACACCCCAAAAACTAAAATTTAAAACAGTAAAAAAAAAAAAAACCTTAAAAAGTCTCCTTCCACACAATTTCTTAGTTCTGTTCCCAACTGAAACCATTAGCATTTTGTTATGGGTCTTTCCAAGAATCTCTACTAAGTCAATCCAATTATTTTTAAATATTTGTATACTGGACATTCATGCAGCTGGACTTATTTAAAAAAAGACCTGCATTTTTCATACTCATGTATCTGTTTTCTCAACGTATCTGCAAATATACGTCGACCAAGAATTTTGGAGTTGTCTGCATAGCATTTATGTCACTAAATAGAACCTTTTTATTTCACTCTGGATACTGGAAGCAGTCACCAAAATATTTCACTTTTTAATTTTTGTTAAATTTTTTCAAAGTTCTGGTTAACGTGAGAACATATCTTCCCAAGGATTTAGTTCTAGAAAACCTTCATTTCTTTCTTATAACCTCAATTACTCTACACATTTACTCCACAGGAATAAAGGATCTATTCTTTTCTTAAACTGTTATGAAAAAGGCAAGTCCAAAGTAGGAATATTTTTCATTGTAGTATTTCATATATTCCTTTTTAAATGCCCAATCAAATAAAAGTTGAATAGGACTAGATTATTCTTTCTCCAAAGAACATTAGGAAATGATACATGTTCTTCATTCAGATGTTAACTTTGCTCAATTCTCAGGTCTCTAAGAGTGATTAATCTTGCATTTCACATTGCTAAAACTATTTTTATATCCTGTATAAATTTCAGTCTACTTAGTTCCTTCTCTTTTCCCCAAGAGGAAAGAATGTCAAATTTGATTTGTTAAATTAATAATGCTAAATATATAGGGGCACCTGGGTGGCTCAGTCGGTTAAGCGTCCAACTTGGGCTCAGGTCATGATCTCATGGATGCTGGGCTTGAGCCCCACGTTAGGCTCTGAGCTGTTAGCACAGAGCCTAGAGTCTGCTTTGGATTTTGTGTCTCCCTCTCTCTCTGCCCTTCCCCTGCTCATACGCTGTGTGTGTCTCTCTCTCTCAAAAAATAAATAAACATTAAGAAATTTTTTTAAAAAATGATAAATATATAAATATCTTTAATTTTTTGCTACTGTAAGAACGACTCACATCTGACCTTGGAGTAAGATATATTTGTTAATGAAGAGAATGGGTTATGCACAGTTTCTTTCAAGCCTCTCCTATATAGATTTATTTTTATTCTAAAAAACCCACTCATGGATGTATTGAAAACTACATCAACACAAATTTGTGGCTATGAGGAAGTATTCCAAATCTGTAAAAATTTTAGTGGAAAAAGTACAAGATTAAAAAATATTGTTAAAAACTTTGCCTATGTGTGTGTCTATATCACATAATATTATATAATTATATTATGTAATATTATAATTTAAAATATATAAGTTTACATCTAAAAGCATACATAAATTATATAAAATAACAACAAACAGTTTCTTTCTTATTACTTCTTCCCATAGGAAAACTATTACATTTGTTATTCTGGATCATGCAAAAATGAAATCATTTTTAAAAAGGATCGGGGGTGCCTGGGTGGTTCACTCAGTTGGGCGTCCAACTTTGGCTCAGGTCATGATCTCATGGCAAGTGGATTTGGGCCCCACATCAGGCTTTATGCTGACGGCACAGAGCCTGGAGCCTAATTAGGATTCTTTGTCTCCCTCTCTCTCTACACCTCCCCCACTCATGCTCTGTATCTCTCTCTCAAGAATAAACATTAATTTTTTTAAATAAAAAAATAAAAAAGCATTAAGCAACATTTCTAGTCCCTAACTTATAAATTTTAGTGGTTGCTAGGTAAACAGGTAATGAGAAGTTTAGCTCTTGGGAAATCCACAAGTAAAATAATAATAACCCACAGCACCTTTATAAAACTCAAAATGTCTTTCATTGATGTAAAACAGCATTTTGAATGCCAGCCATTAATCTAAGCAAATCAATGTCATTTTGATTAGTTCAATGTGAAACTAGAATAAATTTTCAGGCAAGTAAATTCATTACATACATTATCAAAGGCCAGCAAATATATTGCCTAAGCAAGCTTAATTGGTCACCCAGCATATAAAAATAAAAAAAGAAATTAAGATACAGCTAGTATAAAAATAATGATAAAAATTGTTATGGTAGCTATTGCAAAACTAGTTATGTTCAAGGCCTAATACTGAATAAATTGTTAATTAAAATAGTCAAAATTGCTAACAAAGTAATTTTGGTGGTAGTATATTTTCTAACACAGGTAATATATCTATCTATCTATCTATCCATCTATCATCATCTATCCACCCACCTATCTCTCCCTGTCATCTATCATCTATCTATCCATCCATCTATGTAAAATCTGCATCTCTATCCCATACTAAACTGAAAATAATGTAGGAAATATATCTATAAATTTTATCAAAGAAACTCCATATCATAAATTTATTATTCATTCTCACTATTTTATAGTCCTATACAATATCAAATTATGTATAGGTAAATGATAGTAAACGGAAGAAATTGGTGTTGGCAACCACAGCTATCAGGAAAACACCTGTACTAGAACAATATTGGGTCCTTGACTCCTTACAAAAAAGGAAGATGCCACATGAGGTGTCTTAGTAAGAGAATATTATAGACATTGGGATTATGCTATCAGATTTTGAGCAGGATTCAAGGAAACAGTTTTGCTTTCATTGGATGGCTCCAAGAAGTAAAGGTAATTCTATTATTGAGTATATATTTTTTAAAATTATTTTTAAAACAATTTTTTAAGTTTATTTATTTATTTTGAGAGAGAGAGGAAGAGAACACAAGTCAGGGAAGGGCAGAAAGAGAGGGGGAGAGGGAATCCCAAGCAGGCTCTACGCTTTGGGGCTTGTACCCACGAATCATGAGATCATGACCTGAGCTGAAATCAAGAGTCAAATGCTCAACCAACTGAGCCACCTAGGTGCCCTCTATTATTGAGTATTTTAATTGTTGTCTACAAAGAGGTAATAATTGAGCAAGTCTAAAGTGGCAATTTACTTTAGCTGAGATAGGAATTGTCTGAACATTCCTGTAGTTTGTACAATGTATTGCTTATGTTTGAGTTCATAGTTGGATTATAAAGTGGTCTAATTTTTGTCTTGCTACATTATAGTTAGAGAATAACCTTGTCTGACGGTGTTTTGTGAAACTGTTTATGTTCAACAGAAGAACATCCTGGTTTAGTTGGGAATTCCAGGCCAACTTGCAGCAAGAATGGAGTCATAGCTATTTGTTAGCTTTTGACTATCAAAAGCTGCTCTCCTCTTTCTCACAGATTTTCTCAAATATTATTTAATCCTTTCATCTCACTCTCCTACTATCTTGTTAAAACTTTCATACAATGAATGACTCACTGGTATAAAATGTATACACCTATGGATCACTAATACCTCTCAGAAACAGTACTTTTCTGGGAGGACTGTGACAATTCAACATCAGAAATGCAAAATAAGATTAAAACGTAATGCTAAATCTGTCTTGTTTCAAACCACTAAGTTCATGGTAAGTTGTTAGGATAGCAAGAGATAACTAATGCAATGGACTTTGTCCAGCAATGTGAAGTTGGTTAACATCTTCAAGTGATACAAAGAGGTATTTGTTAAGGAGGAATAGTGCTATGCAAATTGTGACGGTCATTCTCTTTTAAAACAGCTTATGCATTTTTTTTTTTTGAGAAAAAAAGGCGTATAGTACACAAAGCCTAATATAATATATTCAACCTTGGAGAAACTAAATTTATATTACTTGAGTGAATGAAAACAGACAGAAATGTAATTATGTGATATAGCCTATGTCTACTATATTTAAGACAACATAAAGTGAAAAGAAGTTTTGAGATCTCATTTAGGAAACAGTGGACTCTGTTTTGAGCATATCTATTCTGATCTCCTAACTGGTTCAATATAGCAAACCAGACAAAATTCATGTCACAATGTTGGTGACCCTTTTATATATATTATAATTTTTTAGAGGTAATACACTGTTGCAAAAATATTTCTCTACTAATTTTAGCATAATTAATGAACTCTTCAAATATTGAATATGTTTATGTATTTACATGTGTACAGCAGAAGAGATTGAGTGACATTTTTAATTCATAATGAATAACTTAGTTGATATTTAAGAAGAAGCACCCAGGTTCATTGATAGAAACTCTTTATTTTAAGATGAGAAGAAAATCAAAGTGTAGGGAGAATAAAGAAGCACAGTGTGGTCAATGCTTTTTGACTCACATTTCAAAGAAAATTAGAGGAAAACATAAGAGAATGAGCAAAAAAGGATTAATTGTTACAGAAATCCAGATGATCTGACAATCTAAAAAATATATATACTTATTTCCAGACACTTCTGTTTTACTTTATTTTACATTCATCTCATTGCTCAGAGATTATGGGTAATAGCTATTATTTTATTCTAACAAAAGTTATTTGACTAATAAAATTAAGTGTTAGTTGAGTTAAATTTTAAAATTTTAGCTTTGTCCTATGTTAGCACTACCAAAATAAGGTTTTAAAAATGTTATTTCTCTGCAAAATATATGCTCATTTCATTTCTTTCTAACTAAAGGAATCTGACTAATCACTATCGAGACTCATTTACATTGTGAGCCTTCAAGTTGGTGTAATTATCTCATTCTTCAAATTTGTTTATGGGCGAAGCTAACTTCTCTAAAGGTCATGAAAGACCTAGCAATGTAGATGTTGCCCCAATACTTTTTTTTTCAGTGATACTTCTGCTAGTGAACAGAAATGTTGTACAAGATGAAGGAATCACCTTGACATGCCTATTTCTCAAAGATAGGAGGACAGTGCTCAAAAAGGTTGGCATTTGAAGTATATATAAATTATTGTAAAACGTATAATTTATCTTCTCTATAATGATCAAATCAATTAAAATGGGAATAGTGATTATGAAATAATTAAAATTAATTGTAGCTAAATGATTTTTTTTCTTACAACTGAAGAAACGTGCATTTGCCTTCAATAAGATTTGGATTGACACCAGCAAAGTGAATTCTAGGTAAATTGTTTTCTCTGGATTACATGGGAAATACAAATATCCCAGGAGAGTGACTTTACTCAATACCACTCTGGGCCAAGGGTTTATCTTTACAGAGAATGAAAAATACTGGGTCTTTACTGAAACTGATCAGTGAAAAGTTAGCTCTTGATACTTTCTGACCCAATATGTACAGTTTTCACCATATCTAATACAAGTAGTTATTTACTCTTCTGTCCTCTGTTAAGCCCTGTCTTTTTTTCCCTGTGAAAGCTTAAAACTTGACAAGGAATTTTTCCATGAGACAGACTTGGGCTTGAAAAATAGCTCTGTCATTGCTAACTGTGAAACCTTGGTAAGTGTCTAAGTTTCACTCTGCTAGTTAGTAAACTGGGGAGAATTTCTGAGCCACTGGCTAGTTAAATATAAAATGAGAAACATATGTTAAATGCTTAACAAACTGTGTGTTCTGTAGTAAGCAATTAATAAATGAAAGGGGCCATGGTTATTACAACTGTGCCAGGTTGATTCGTTGGCTCACTATCAAGATGACTGGGAATTCTCATATTAGTCCTTCTATGGTGGCATTATCCTGAATTTCGACTCATGATCAGTTCTTTGAAAAATTGTTCCTGTCACTTGCATTCCATTCTTTGACATTTTGTTCGAGTGTATGCCATGTGCCCGAATGGTATAGAAGAATTAATAAGATATCTTTCCATATAAAGTGGAAAAAAACAGGTGTACTTGACAATGTATTACATTGGATAATCAGCATTATAAGATAAAAATTCATAAAATTGAAACAATGCAGTTAGTAACTATGACAGCCTCCTTATATGACCTCCCTTCCTTTCTGTAACTCCCCTAACTGTGTATCTGGGGCCTACAAACCTGTCTACTCTATCCCTTCAGGTTGTTATTTCTGAGTCCCAAACACCGAATGTCCATCAGGATCTGCTGCAAATTAATTCATGGGTTTTAAAATTTATTATAAAACTAGTATATTTCAGTTTAACCTGTTAAGTCTGTGGGTATTTCTTTCTTACAGCTAATTTTTTTTACTGATTTTGTTATGAGTTTTGTTGAGATGAACATACCATAAAATATTCATTTAAAGTGTCCATTTGGGGAGCACCAGGCTGGCTCAGTTGGTTAAATGTCCAGCTCTTGATATCAGGTCAGGTCATGATCTCATGGTTCATGGGTTTGAGCCCCACCGTGGGCTCTGTGCTGACAGTGAGGAGCCTGCTTGGTATTCTCTCTCTCCCTCTCTTCCCCTTCTCTGCTCACACATGCTTTCAATCTCTCTCTCTCTCTCTCTATCAAAAATAAATAAATAAAATATTAAAAAATAATAAAGTGTTCATTTGGTGAATTTTTATATGTTCACAGAACTGTGCTTCCATACCAGAGTCAATTTTAGAACACTTTTATTATCCCCAAAATGGATCATACACCCCTTAGCCATCATCCTCCCAATTTTTCTAGTCCCTCTAGTTCCAGGAAACCACTAATCCTTTTCTATCTCTACTGATTTCCCTATTTTAGGCATTTCATATACAAATGGAATCATTCAATATGTGTTCCTCTGTGACTGGCTTCTTTAAACTGAGCACGGTATTTTCAAGTTTCATTCATGTTGTAGTATGTTTCAGGCTTCCTTTCTTTTTATTGGTGAATAATATCACATTGTATGCCTATACTACATTTTTTGAATTTCTTTATCATTTGCTGGATTTTGCATTGTTTCTACTTTTGACCATTATGAATTAATGCTTTTATAAACATTTGTGTACAAGCTTTTTTTTGAATATTTTTATCCTCTTGGATATAGATTCAGGAGTGGAATCAATGATAGTTATGTTTACCTGTTTAAGGAACTGCCCGATGATCTTCCAAGGCAGCTGTACCATTTTGCATTACCAGCAACAGTGTATGAGAGTTCTAATTTCTTTACATCCTTACCAACACTTAATGTCTCTCTGTTTGATTATAACTGTCCTAGTGAGTGTGAAATGGTAATTCATTTTTTTTTTCACATTTTCCTGATGGCTAATGATGTTAAGCCATGGTCTTAATCATATATCTTCTTTGAAGAAATGTCTATTCAGATAATTGGGTTGTTTGACCACTGCGAGTTGTAATCATTCTTCACATATTGTAGATGGAACGCGCTTATCAGATATATGATATGGAAAAATGTTCCCCGACTCAGTGGGTTGTCTTTTCACTTTTTTTAGCCGTGTGTTTTTAAGCACAGAAGACGTTAATTTTGATGATGTCCGGTGTATCTATATTGTCTCTTGTCACTCACTTGGGCTTTGATATAGTTGTTTGTTTTTTAATATCACATTGTATGTAATCAGTGTGAAATACTTGGAAATAACACAACATTTAAAATAAAAAAAACACATTTTTAAAACATTATTCTTAACTGCCATTCAAAGGCAACTACTGTTAATATTTTCAATCATCCTCTTACTTTTTCCATTCACTTTCCACAGTTGATACTGTTGTATATCCCCTTTTGATCATGCCTATTTTTCAAATTAATATTGTAGCCAAGGTATTCTCCAATCCTTAATTCTCTTTTACCATGTCTTTTAAAATGTTCAGTTGCACTTATTAATCATAGTTTAATCTAAACAAACATTCTCCCAATGTGGTATTGGACATTTAGATGTCTCCATTTTTTATCATTTCCATACCTTCAGTCATTTCATAAGCTAAGATTCTCCAAAGCAGATTATTATATAAAAGAGTTATGGCGTAAATTGGAAAATTGCTTTCCACTAAAGGTATACCAATTACACTGCCACTGGTGATGATTGTGCCCTGTCAGTGCTTTCTCCTTATGAAAGGGTTTTGTATGTAACATGTGGACTTAAATGTTTTGACTTTTATTTCATATCATGGATTTTTATAAAAATAGTTATATATTATTTCATAAAATAAACATATGTGTTTTCAGAAGTTGAGGTTGGGCTACTTGAAAATCTGCGTCTTTCCTCTATATTTTTAATATTAGACTTTCCTTATTAGTTTCTTGAATTAAGCTTTTTTCTTCATCTGCTAGTTTTTGCTTTTTATAACAGTGTATCATAGTAAAAAGTATTGACTTCCTGACATAAAGGAAAAAATGATGTTTTGTCTTCCATAATATTTCTAATGTTCTCATTAACATTTTGTACAAAAAAGTAATGGCTTTGTACATTGAATGGGAAAAAAATCCAGTGGAATATATCATTATAGTATAGAAAAAAATAAGTTGAACTGGTGATCTGTAGTTCTAAAATATGAAATCTACATTAGAAGACAAAATGACAAGACTGAAAGGCAAGATGCTCGAGATAACTTGCTGGTAAAAATCACTCCCAGAATTTGCTTCATTTAATTTCTTTACCCTTACTGACAAGAATGATATATTACTTATTATTTTAAGAGATTCCTCAATAAACCAGAAAAGTGATGAAATGCTCTTTTGACCCTAGACCCAGAAATAATTATGATTATCTGCACTGGTTAGTTTGAAAAGAATCAGACACTGTTCATGGTCTGTTACTTCTACTATGATATTTGATAATCTATATATACAAATCATTGAAGGTCTCTCAACCTTAGAATGCTTCAAATGGATTTAGTCTTAAATGAATAGTCAAGTATATGTGCTAGTTTTCTATTACCCATCTGTCTTACAGCTACTTAAGTGTGAATTTTGGAATCATGAACACATATATTTATCTGTCATTAATAAAGCTTAAAATAATTCAGTTGTTTTGGACTTGTAGACATAATTTATTAAATACAATATTAGAATAGAAAACATATAGATATTTCACACTATAGATGTTTGCTATCAAATGAAGCGAGGATAATAATTTATAATTAACTGCAATTTTTTCTGTTATTTTGTTTTGGATAAACAATATGCCATGGTTGTGAAAACAATAAAAAATTCCTGTGGTTTCCATAGCATTAATGTGGATGCTTAAAAATGTGAAAATAAGCCATTTTGAAATATATAAACATATTCTTACACATGGGTTTGCAAAAGCTGTATTTTATAACTTTATTAAAGTCCTAAAATAATAATAATTTCACATATTCAACCCACAATTATCTTTAGTTCTATGGAATCTGTTTCTCTGCTATTTTCTATAATTCATCTAGTTCCTCACTACCAACAAAAGCATGAAGGTTAAAAACTGCATCTCCAGATCCTGAGGCTACTACAGGATTTTAGACTGTGTTTATTATACTTTAGTATGTTAAATCTTTGTATCATTTCTCATAAAGGAAGGACTCATGGTAAATTTTCCACTGTGGGCACATTTTAATTCATATAAGTGGAAAGAGGTGGTGATGAGTGTGGTAAATATCAGGGAAATGTTGAAAATATCAGGGAATATATCAGGGAAAATATCAGGGAAAAATGAAACAACGTGCCTATTATCTATATATCTAGGCTCAGGTAATTGTGTCTTATAATATTCTCCAAATGAACAGAATGAAGCAAAAAATACTACACATCAGAATATTCAAACCAAGCATCAATATTATCTCCTATGATCTATTCTCATTTAGTAACACATTAGTAATGAGTTGTGGCATTTCTCAATCCTTAGTTACCAAATGGGATGTAATTTAATCAATAGATTGTGGATAGGAAAAGCAGTTTTCAGACAAAAGAGAGACTGTGCTGTAACCTCCAGTTGGATGCAATAAATTGTCAACAAGGAGGCTTTTGACCACCATCAGATTATATATATATGTATATTATATATATACACACATGGATTTGCATGGATTTGTAATCCATATATATATATGGATGGATATATATATATATATATCCATCCATATATATACATGTGTATATATATATATATATATATACACACATATATGTATACATAAAATACATAGCAATGTATTTATGGATACAAATATGGATATATATATATATATATATATATATATATAATACATAGCAATGTGCCTGGAACATAAACTCCCACATGTTACTTATTATTCAAATATGAGTTATTTGTGGGTTTTGTGTTTTCATTGAAATAACATTGCGAGGACCAGATATAATGTAAAATTAGAGATAAGCTTATTAATAAAAGTGATGATTTTCTTAATAAGAGGCAAAGCTAGTGAGAGAAAGTATTGAGTCTATTAAGAGCCTTTTAAGACTGAGAATTTGTGTCTGTATATGATCCACTGAACTTTTCAGGGTAAGGTTTTCCAAGTAATAATGCTTTTTGATGAACTTCCAAGTTATTGCTCTATGTGCCTTTTGCAAGAAAAAGGAAATAAAATTTTATGTCCTTATTTTGAGGCCAGGTGGAAATTGAGAAGGCAGAAAATGTGATATGTTATATTTGTGATATTTCACTAAAGCACAATTGCAATTGCCAAAGGATACTATGCCAAAAATAAAACAGTTAAGGTAAACATATATGTTTGAGAGGTGACTCATAAATGAGTCAGTAGTCTTTAGGTAGGACAAGGATTTTGGACCAATCAAAACTTACATTTTTATGCAATTAGAAAACAACATGACAAATGGCATTAAAAATCTATTAAATTATAAAATATTATAAAATGGAAGAAAATAGTTTCTTTTTAAACTCAAAATATATTAAAAATTCCACATACTCTGGGGAAAAACAAAAACTAATGTATTCATTTGAACTGAAGATTTAAGATGGCTATTTTATGTAGTTAAATCAAAATAAATCGATAAACAATTATTTTTATACAACCTCATCTTCTTTTGAATACCACTATTAATCTTGAATTAATTTTCTCATACAGTTGTTATAACAAGTAACAATATTATTGGTTTTTATATCCCAAATCCTATTTTGAAAAAAATATATAAAGGGCAAGGAGAAATATATTCTCTACAAATCAATATTAAAGAAACAGATTAAAGCTATATTTCATTTATACAACCAGGTAACAAGATTGACTATTCCCTGTTAGAGTGCAAACAAATCTTCTATAAAGGGTAACATAAAAATAGTAAATTTTGTTTGTTTTTTTTTCATTCTTGCATCCATAGCTCCTTTTATTATATGTTTAATCACTAGCTTTCATTACCAAAAATTGCTTATGTGTACCATGAAGTCTAAATGCAAGGAGGCTATTATCCTACAATGGTTTCTGGTCAATACATGCATTTTCCTAAGACTTCACTACTGCATAATATTCATCCTTCTGTCAGCCGCTAACTATACACTAGATCCCAGGCTCTCGAAACCAATTTCTTTTATGACTTCATCTTGACTTATTTCACCTATTTGTTTTCTGCTGCTACATCTCAACTATAGGCTACCGGTCTCTATCTTCGGGCCATTAAAAGAATTATGGGTCATCTCACTAGAAGGTCTTACTGTAAGTTCAATTTGCATGTATACAAAAGAAAGCTCATGTTATTCCTTCTAGTGTAACGTTAACCCTTACCTGAGACCACATGGAAGTCAAACTCCTTTCCATCTACATAGTACATTTCTTAGTTTCCTATCTCTGTAGAAATAAATTAAAAACTTACTTTTAAAAATAGAGGGTTTTTTTTCTTTGTGCTAGATTTTATTTCTTCTTTCTGATAATTTGCTACTTCCCCTTCACTGACCTTTATTTTTAGAATGAATACCTTAATATTAAGGTTAAAAAGGTCAAAATATATTCTTATCCACCAAGGCATGGGCAAAGTTTCATTAAGTAGGAATGGGCACATATTTCATTTAAATATATTTCTAATCCTATTAGTCTATGCAAACTTGTAAGGAGAAGATTTCTACCTGAGGAAGAGCTTCCAGGCCCATTGTACAGTAGATCTGTGTGAAAAGAAAGAACAGTGTTGGACAATGAGGGAGAATGTTCCATGTGACCCAAGATATTGAGCTGTTCTATTTATAATCCCCTTAACTTGGTCACAACAAGCTACTTCTTCTAGCATGGAAACCCATTTATGTACTTGGCATTGACCCACAGTTGGGGAATCCTATAAAATATGCATTTGAACAAAGGAAATTAATCTTGAGCTCCCCCTAGAGGATAGACCATGTAACTATCTCATATTGCTGGTAACCTAATTGAAGAAATAATTCTAGGTGACTGGATGTTACTTACCTCTCTTCCATTAGTCTATTCTTTGATTATATGAGAACCATCTTATATAGTTTAATAATATTTATGTTTCATACTGTTTTCATGAAAAGGGTTTAATATTTGTAGGCATGCAGGAATAACTTTTGACCTATTTTTGATCCTTTCTATTGACATAAACTATTTGATAAATATTTTTCTTCAGGAGTTTGAATTTCATTTATACTTTAATTTATATCCAAATTTATTTTTAAATAACAATAGATATTGTCTAATTTTATTTGTATCAAATTAATAATCAGTACTTACCAGTGAGATCTAACTAAATTCACTTTTTTAAACTTAGACCATATTACTGATTTCAAAATACTTAGCTATTTCTCTGAATTCTCAATAATAACCTTATGTTTCACATACTTTTTTGAGGTTGGAGACCCTGTGTAATTTACCTTCCTAGAAAGAGCATGGCAAATGAGAAATGAAACACGACAGTAATTAAGACAGACTTTCATTGTACTGGAATTGGCAGTTAAATGTGACAGTTACAGTGAATATTTCATAACAAACCATTCCCTAGACAGTGCGAATGACATTTGTAAACAGTTTAAAGATAGTGAGTAGAGATTTCATGATTGGATGACTGATAAAATAACAGTAAAACTTATCCTAATGATACTCTGTGTCCTCAATGTTATCCACTGTGGCACTGCTCCTAATTCTGATTTAAAAAGACCAGTGAAGTTTACATGATACTTTAAATGATTCAGTGATACATTCCATAAATACACCATAGCCTACAGAACTCCTTTGTTTTTACTATCTTATAACTATCTAAGGATTAAAGTCAACCCAACCACTATATGTAGCTTCTAATATTCAGAGAATAAAAGGATATTGTGGACAGTTCCTTACATACCTTCTGTTTGCAGTTTCAATTTTCATTTCCTTCCTCATAAGTTGGTTTTCCTCTCTTATGTTACTGTACACTAGCATGATTTAGTCATAATCCTGAAATCATAATGAAAAAGAATATTACATTGAAAAAGTAAAAAACTTCCAGCCTACTCTGTCTGGGCCAGGGGATTGTGGGAAGTAGGAAGGCTGAGACTGAAGAGGGGAGGGCTAGAAGTTGTAATCAAGAGTAGCAAGGAGTGGGAACAAAATCTCTGGAGAATTTACCATAGGAGATAGAATTACTTGAAGGGATTATTTAAATTATTAAATTGAAATGAGTTAGCATATGGATCCATTCAACACACATATTGAGAACCTACTGTGTCAGGTACTGTTTAGGTGCTGTTTATTTTGTTAAACAAACTCTACCTTGATGGGGCCTACAATGTAGTATGGGAAGATAGCCAACAAACAAATTCGGAAACATAATTAGTATACTTTTCAGATAATTAATAAGGACTGTATAGAATCATAAAATGCGTACAGCAATAAGGAAATGATGGTCTTTCAGGAAGAGATAGGGAATATGTTCTACATATAACCATATTATGGGAGCCAGTCCCCTTGACAGTATGTAGGGGGGGGGTGCCTTTGATTAAGAACATGATAAAATGTGAACCTTCACTTCAGTTCTGCCTAGGGTAGATTGAGGCATTGGGGGGTGTGGTCCTGTCAGAGGCTATATCCTCAGCTCTGTTTAAATACCATTGAATGTAGCTTTGATGCTATGTACACACACACACACACACACATCGCACACACATACTTTAATTACTCTCAGGACAATTTCCAGGCTTGGGGAGAGGCACTCTCATCAGGTGCGCGGTGGGAAAATAAGTAGAGTTAGAAAGAAGGCGAATTCAGACTGTGACACAGATGTGTCAGTGTCTCGGCCAACACAACGTTGAATTTTGGAGTGTATTAAACCTGTTAGAATTCTTCTGTGGTAGGCCAAAATGGGTAGATGTTTATTTCCCCCATGGAGAAGATCGTGGCTTTCTCTTGACACCTCAGCAGCATAGACAAATCCCACAAGAGCTCATAGCTTGGACAATAGGTCCTTCCTTGAAAGGGGATCTAAGTGGCACATCTCTGTGTCCACCATATCAAAGAGTCACAAAATAAAGTTTTCTTAGAAACGTTGAGTAGCAAGCATCTAAAGACTTCCCCTTAATACATAAAATTAAAATAATTGGAGTTTTGTGTTAGGATTTAGACTGCTGTTGGAATTAATGTTGTTTCTCTTTATTTAGTGGGCTCTATTATCTACCATACTTTTTTTTGTTGTTGTTATAGGTCTTATTATTCATTGCTTTAGACTGGAAATGAAAGATATTTTCCTAATTACAAATAAAAATGCCATTTGAACATAATTTGGAGAATATAATTAAGGATGAAACAAAGTTAAAACTAATCATAACCCATCACCTACACATTAAATGCCATTGATATATTGATGCATTTTCTAATATTAAGAGGATATATTCACTCTTTTCAAATAAGCTCATACTTTATATATAATTGTTTTCTGTCTTATCTTTTTTTAACGAAATGTGAACTCATTTGTGTTTATTTATGACCTGCTAGAATGTAAACTTTGTGAATGTAGGCATATTTATATATTTTTTCACTGATAAACATCTGTACTAGAATAGTATCTAGTACACAGCAGGTATTTTTTTAAACATAAGATACTCTCTTTTTAATATTTATTTTATTTATTTTGCAGTGGGGGGGGCAGAGAGAGAGAGGGAAAGAGAGAATACCAAGCAGGCTCTGCACTTTGAGTGCAGAGCCCAAGGTGCAGCTCACTCTCATGAACCGTAAGATCATGACCTGAGCCAAAATTAGGAGTCATACATTTAACCAACTGAGCCACCCAGGCAACACCACAATAGTTATTTGAAACATACTTTTGAGGGATACCTGGGTGGCTCATTCAGTTAAGCATCCAACTTCAGCTAAGGTCATGATCTTGTGGTTCACAAGTTTGAGCCCAGTGTCAGTTTCTGGACTGACAGCTCAGAGCCTGGAGCCTGCTTTGGATTCTGTGTCTCCCTCTCTCTCTGTCTCTCTCCTGCTCATGTTCTGTCTCTCTAACAATAAATAAACATTAAAAAAATAATAAAACATCCTTTTGAATATATGGGATATCTAAACTATTTAAAAAAATGATTTTTTAAAAATTTACATAAAGTTAGTTAGCATATAGTGGAACTATGATTTCAGGAGTAGATTCCTTGATGCCCCTTACCCATTTAGCCCTTCCCCCTCCCACACCCCCTCCAGTAACCCTCTGTTTGTTCTCCATATTTAAGAGTGTCTTATGTTTTGTCCCCCTCCCTGTTTTTATATTATTTTTGCTTCCCTTCCCTTGTGTTCATCTGTTCTGTGTCTTAAATTCCTCATATGAGTGAAGTCATAAGATATTTGTCTTTCTCTAATTTTGTTTAGCATGATACCCTCTAGTTCCATCCACATAGTTGCAAATGGCAAGACTTCATTCTTTTTTTATTGGCGAGTAATACTCCATTGTATATATGTACCACATCTTCTTTATACATTCATCCATCTATGGACATTTGGGCTCTTTCCATACTTTGGCTATTGTTGATAGTGCTGCTAGAAACATTGGGGTGGCTGTGCCTCTTCAAAACAGCATATCTGTTTCCCTTGGATAAATACCTAGTAGTGCAATTCCTGGGTCATAGGGTAGTTCTATTTTTAATTTTTTGAGGAACCTCCATACTGTTTTCCAGAGTAGCTGCACCAGTTTGCATTCCCACCAGCAGTGCAAAAGAGATCCTCTTTCTCTGCATCCTCGCCAATATCTGTTGTTGCCTGAGCTGTTAATGTTAGCCATTCTGACAGGTGTGAGGTGGTATCTCATTGTGATTTTGATTTGTATTTCCCTGATGATGAGTGATGTTGAGCATTTTTTCATGTGTCGTTTGGCCATCTGGATGTTTTCTTTGGAGAAGTGTCTGTTCATGTCTTTCACCCATTTCTTCACTGGATTATTTGTTTTTTTGGGTGTTGAGTTTGGTAAGTTCTTTATAGATCTTGGATACTAACCCTTTATCTGATATGTCGTTTGCAAATATCTTCTCCCATGCTGTAAGTTGCCTTTTAGTTTTGCTGATTGTTTCCTTTGCTGTGCAGAAGCTTATTGTTTTGATGAGGTCCCAATAGTTCATTTCTGCTTTTGTTTCCCTTGCCTCTGGAGACGTGTTGAGTAAGAAGTTGCTGTGGCCAAGATCAAAGAGGTTTTTACCTTCTTTCTCCTTGAGGATTTTGATGGCTTCCTGTCTTACATTTAGGTCTTTCATCCATTTTGAGTTTATATTTGTGTATGGTATAAGAAAGTGGTCCAGGTTCTTTTTTCTGCATGTCGCTGTCCAGTTTTCCCAGCACCACTTGCTGAAGAAACCGTCTTTATTCCACTGAATATTCTTTCCTGCTTTGTCAAAGACTAGTTGGCCATATGTTTGTAGGTCCATTTCTGGTTTCTCTATTAAGTTCTACTGATCTTAGTGTCTGTTCTTGTACCACTACCATACTGTCTTAATGATTACAGCTTTGTAAATGATGCAAGATTACAGACTGAAGTCCAGGATTGATTTTAATAAGAATATTATTAGAGGTAATATCAGATCCTTACTCCCCAACAAGTCTTGTTCTTTAAATAAGAGGAGAGAATTCTCATACAAGAAGGACTTACAGGACTCCCCTGAATAGTCTAGCCCTACCAACTACAGATGTCAGGGAAGATTCACATTTCTAGTTGGCAGTTTAAACTTCCAATTCCTTGAACCATAATTGTTTCTGTTGGTGGCAATAGTTTTCTGTTGGGTAACATGAGTTCTAAACAAATAAACTGTATAGTTTAGTTTTGAGGATAGGAATTTAACTAGTTAGTAATAGTAAACATTGGGAAAATTCCACTTCTTAATTCCTAGACTCAGAAAATACTACAATATAAGAAGTACTGCCATACATTACATGCTGCTTAGGAACATGTATCAGTGATGTGCAGCTCCCCAACAACTTATAGGTCTAATTACCAAAAGAGTCAGGTGAAAATTCTATCATTCTCTAAAGCATCATTTTCCTGAATGATATGAAATATGTCAAAACTAGAAAATTCCATGACCATCAGCCTCAATGTCCTTCTTAACTGTAGATTTGTCTGTCAAAAGGAAGACACTGTGGGAAGCCAAAAGTAAAAGTCATTCAGTGAATAAGTGGAGATGCGGTGGATAAAAAGTGGAGGCATTGTGGATAAGAAATAACTCAAATGAAGACAAATCACTACTTTCCCTATCACATAAACATTTTAGTTTAACCATCTCTTTGTTAATGATGGTGTTTAGAATTAGATGACTTGCACTGATATTCTCTTAGCTTTTGCTATCATGGCCACATTCTTTTTTTTTTTTTTAATTTTTTGGGTATGGTTGACATGTTACACTAATTTCAGGTGTACAATACAGTGAATCAAGTTTTCAACACATTATTCTATGCTTACCAAAAGTATAGCTACCATCTGTCAGTATAAAATGCTATTTAAATGTCGTTGACTACTTCTTCCTGTTTCAGTTTTGGTAGCTTATATGTTTCTAGGAATTTGTCCATTTCTTCTAGATTGCTCAATTTGTTGGCATCTAATTGCTCATAATATTCTCTCATTGGTGTTTGTATTCCTGCAGTGTTGGTTGTGATCTCTCCTCTTTCCTTCATGATTTTATTTATTTGGGTCCTTTTTCTTTTTGATCAGTCTGGCTGGGGGTCTTTCAATTTTGTTAATTCTTTCAAAGAAGCAGCTCCTGGTTTTGTTGATCTGTTCTGTTGTTGTTTCTAAATTTTGATATCATTAATTTCTGCTCTAATCTGTATTATTTCTCTTCTTCTGCTGGTTTTGGACTGCATTTGTTGTTCTTTTTTCAGCTCCTTTAGGTTTAAGGTTATGTCGTGTACTTGAGACATTTTCCCCTTCTTAAGAAAGGCTGGATTGCTATATACTTCCCTTTTATGACAGTCTTTGCTTCATCCCAGAGGATTTGGGCTGTCATGTTTTCATTTTAATTGGCTTCCATGTATTTTTAATTTCCTCTTTAAATTCTTGGTTAATCTATTCATTCTTTAGTAAGATGTTCTTAATCTCCAAATATTCATGGCCTTTCCAAATTTTTTCTTGTGGTTGATTTCAAGTTTCAAAATATTGTGATCTGAAAATATGCAAGTTATGATCTTGATCTTTTTGTACTGATTGAGGGTTGATTTGTGACCCAGTATGTGATCTACTCTGGAGAATGTTCCATGTACACTCAAGAAGAATGTGTATTCTGCTACTTTAGGATAAAATATTTTAAGACCATCCAGTCCAGTGTGTCATTCAAAGCCATTGTTTCTTTGTTAGATGATCTGTCCATTGTTGTAGTTGGGGTGTTAAAGTCCCCTATTACTATAATATTATTATCAATGAGTTTCTTTATGCTTGCAATTAATTGGTTTATATATTTGGGTGCTCCGATTTGGGGGCATAAATATTTACAATTATTAGAACTTCTTGGTGGATAGACCCCTTAATTAGGATATAATGCCCTTCTTCATCCCTTCTTAAGTCTTTATTTTAAAATCTAATTTGTCTGATATAAATATGGCTACCCTGGCTTTCTTTTGACATCTATTAGCCTGATAGATGATTTTCAATACCCTTACTTTAAATCTGCAGGTATCTTTAGGTCTAAAATGAGTCTCTTGTAGGCAACATATAGATGAGTCTTATTTTTTTTATCCATTCTTATGCCTTATGTCTTTTGATTGGAACATTTATTCCATTTACATTTAGAGTGATTATTGAAAGATATGAATGAGTTGGTGTTTCTGGTGATGTTCTCTCATCCTTTCTAGTCTTTGTTGCTTTGGGTCTTTTTTTCTTTTCTTTTCTTTTTTTCCCTCTCTCAAAGAGGCTTCTTAAAATTTCTTGCAGGGCTGGATTAGTGGTTGCAAACTCCTTTAGTTTCTGTTAATCTGGGAAACTCTTTTTCTCTCCTATTCTTAATGATAGTCTTACTGGAAAAATAATTCTTGACTGCATATTTTTCCAATTCTGCACATTGAATATATCCTGCCACTCCTTCTGGCCTGCTAGTTTTTTGTGGCTACATCTGCTGTGAACCTGATCTGTCTTCTCTTGTGGGTTAATTTGAACAGATCCATAACCAGTAAAGAAATTGAATCAATAATCAAAAATCTCCCAACAAACAAGAGTCCAGGGCTGGATAGTTTCTTAGGTGAATTCTACCAAACATTTAAAGAAGAGTTAATGCCTATTTTTGAAGCTGTCCCAGAGAATATATAAATGAAAGGAAAACCTCCAAACTCATTCCATGAGGCCAGCATTGCCTTGATTTCAAGACCAAAGATCCCACTAAAAAGAATTAAAGACCAATCTCCCTGATGTACATGGAAGCAAAAATTCTCATCAAAATACTAGCAAACTGAATCAGACAATACATTAAAAGAATTATTCATTGTGATCAAGTGGGATTTATTCCTGGGATGCATGGGTGGTTCCATATCCTCATGTCAATCATTGTGATATACCACATTATTAAAAGAAAGGATAAGAACCATATGATCTTGTCAACAGATGCAGAAAAAGAATATGACAGAATAATAGCATCCATTCTTGATAAAAACCTTCAACAAAGTAGGGATAGATGGAACATACTTCAAGATCATAAAGGCCATATACAAAGACCCACACCTAATATCATCCTCAATGGGGAAAAAAACTGAGAGCTTCCCTCCTAAGGCCAGGAACTTGAAGGGGATGTCCACTCTCACCAAGGTTGTTCAACATAGTGTTGGAAATCCTAGTCTCAGCAATCATAAAACAAAAAGAAATAAAAGGCAACCAAAGTGGCAAGGAAGAAGTCAAACTTTCACTCTTCACAAATGACATAATACTCTATGTTGAAAACCCGAAAGACTCCACCAAAAAAATGCTAGAACTGATCCATGAATTTAGCCAAGTTGCAGGATATAAAATCAATAAACAGAAATCGGTTGCATTTCTGTAGGCCAATAATAAAGCAGCAGAAACAGTAATGAAGGAAACGATCCCATTTAAAGTTATATTGAAAACCATAAAATACCTAGAAATAAACCTAACCAAATAGGTAGAAGATCGTATACTGAAAACTATAGAAAGCCTATGAAAGAAATTGAAGAAGACACAAAGAAATGGAAAAAAAAATCCGTGCTCACAGATTGGAATAACAGATATTGTTTAAATGTAAATACTTCTCCAAGCAATCTACACTTTCAATGAAATGCCTTCAAAGAAAAAAAAAAAAAAAACACCAGCTTTCTTCACATAGCTAGAACAAACAATTCTATAATTAGTATGGAACCAGAAAAAAAACCCCAAATAGCCAAAGTAATGTTGAACAACAACAACAACAGCAAAAACCCTAAAGCTGGAGGCATCACAATTCCAGACTTCAAGCCATACTATAAAACTGTAATCATCAAGACAGTATGGTACTGGCACAAAAAACAGACACATAGATCATTAGAATAGAGTAGAGAACCCAGAAGTGGACCCGCAAATGTATGGCCAACTAATCTTCAACAAAGCAGGAAACAATATCAAATGGAAAAAAGACAGTCTCTTCAGCAAATGATGTTGGGAGAATTGGACAGCAACATGGAGAAGAATGAACCTGGTCCATTTTCTTACAACATATGCAAAAATAAACTCAAAGGATGAAAGACCTACATATAAGACAGGAAACCATCAAAATCCTAGAGGACAAAACAGGCAGTAACCTCTTTGACCTCGGCCACAGCAACTTCTTCTTACTAGGCATGTCTCTGAAGGCAAGGGAAACAAAAGCAAGAATGAATTTGGGACCTCATCAAGATAAAAAGCTTCTGCACAGCAAAGGAAGCAATCAAGAAAACCAAAAGGCAACTGATGGAATGGGAGAGGATATGTGCAAATAACGTAACAGATAAAGGGTTAGTATTCAAAATCTATAAAGAACTTACCAAACTCAACACTCAAAAAACAAACAATCCAGTGAAGTGGACAAAAGACATTAATAGACACTTTTCCAAAGAAGACATCCAGATGGCTAACAAAAACATGAAAAGATGCTCAATATCACTCATCATCAGGGAAATAAAAATTAACCACAGTGAGATACCACCTCACACCTGTCAGAATGGCTAAAATTAACTCAGGAAGCAACAAATGTTGGCAAGGATGAGAAGAAAGGGGAACCCTTTTGCACTGCTGGTGGGAATGCAAACTGGTGCAGCCACTCTGGAAAACAGTATGGCGATTTTTCAGAAAATTGATAATAGAGCTATTCTATAACCCAGCAATTGCACTACTAGGTATTTATCCAAAGGACACAAAAATGCTGATTCGAAGTGGCACAGGAACCCCAATGTTTATAGCAGCCTTATCAACAATAGCCAAATTGTGGAAAGAGCCCAAATGTCCATTAACTGATGAATGGATAAAGAAGAAATGTGCCTGTGTGTTTTTCATATATAACTGTTATTATTCAGGTATGTTTTCTCTTAAACCCACTTTGTTAAAAGTTTTTATCATGAATGGATGTTTAATTTTGTTAATTTTTTTTCTGAATCTATTGAGGTGATCATACGATTTTTACCCTTTGTTTCATTGATATGGTGTATCATGCTCATTGATTTGCAAATATTGAACCATTCTTGCACTCCCAGAATATATCTCACTTGTTTGTAGAGAATAACCTTTTAAATTTATCATTAAATATGGTCTGAATGTGGTTTGCTAATATTTTGGGGGGATTTTTGCATCTGTATTCATCAGGGGTATTGGTTTATATTTTTTATTTTTTGTGGTGCCTTTGACTGGTTTTAGTATTGGGCCTTGTAGAATGTATTTGGGACCTTTCCTTCCTCCTTCTATTTTTTATAAGAATTTAAGAAAAATAGGTATTAACTCTTCTTTATATGCTTGGTAGAATTCTTCTGTGAATCTGTCTGGACCTGGACTTTTATTTTTTGTAATTTTTTTATTATTGTTTCAATTTCATTACTAGTTATTGGTCTGTTCCGTTTTTCTGTTTCTTCCTGATTCAATTGTGGAAGATTGCATCTAAGAATTTATGTGTTTCTGTTATATTGTCCAAATAATTGACATATAACTTTTGTAGTATTCTTTTAATTCCTTGCATCTCTGTGGTATCAGTGTTTGTGTCTCCTCTTTTATTTCTGATTTTATAAGTGTATATACATTCCCTTTTTGATGAGTCTAGCTGAAGATTTATCTATTTTGTTTATCTTTTTAATGAACAATCTGTTGATTTCATTAATTTTTTCTACTATTTTTTTAGTCTTTATGTCACTTATTTCTGTTGTGATTTTATTACTCCCTTCCTTTACTCACCTTAGGCTTTGTTCGTCTTTGTCTAGTTCTTTTACGTATAAAGTTAGATTGATTATGTGAGCTTTTTCCTCTTTCTTGAAGTAGACCTGTATTGCTCTATATTTCCCTCTTAGAATGGTTTTTGTCACATCCCCAAGATTTTGGACCACTGTATTTTATCTTCATTTGTCTCCATATAGTTTTCTTAATTTCGTCTCTGATTTCTTCATGAACCCCTTGGTTGTTTAGTCTCATGTTGTTTAGCCTCAACATGTTAGAGTTTCTACCATTTTTTTTTTCTTATGTCTGATTTCTAGGTTCATTCTCTTGTGTTCAGAAAATATGCATGATATGAATTCAATCCACTTCAGTTTACTGGGACTTATTTTATGGTCTACTATGTGATCTACTCTGGATCACAGAATGATCCAAGTGGAGAATGCTACAAGTCCACTTGAAAGAATGTGTATTCTGTTTTGAATGTGTATTTTGTTTTGAATGAAATCTTCTGTATACATCTATTAAGTCCATCTGGTCTAATATGTTGTTCAAAGATATTACCTCCTTATACCTTTCTTGTCTGGATGATCTATCTACCAATATAAGTTGTGTGTTAAAATCCCCTACTATTATAATACTATCAAATTCTCTGTTTATGTCCCTTAATCTTTGTTTTATGTATTTTGTTGCTTCAATGTTAGGTACATAGATATTTACAATTGTTAATATCCTCTTGTTGGATTGATTTCATTATCATTCTGTAATGTCTTCTTTGTCTCTTGTTACAGTCTCTTTTTTCAAAGTTTATTTAAGGTCTGCATAAGTTTGCTATCTTGGCTTTTCTTTCCCACTTCCTTTTGTATGGTTAATGTTTTTTTTATCCCTTCACTTTCTGCCTGTATGTGTCTTTAGGTCTAAGGTGAGTCTCTTGTAGGCAACATATAGATGGGTCTTCTTCTTTTTTTTTTTTTTTTTTTATCCATTCTGCCACGCTTTATCTTTATTAGGGCATTTACACAATTTACATTTAAAGTAATTACTATAGTATGTACTTATTGCCTTTTCATTGCTTGTTTTCTCATTTTTTTATTGTAGTTCTTTCCTTTTTTTTTCTTCTTTTTTTCTGCTTTTTTATGATGGACTAATTTCTGTAGTGTTATGTTTGGGTTCCTTTCTCTTTATTGTTTGCACAGATTTTGGGTTTGTTGTTACCATGAAGTTAATATATAACATCAAAAGTACGAGTATTTATTAGGTTAATGGTAATTTAAATTCAAATACATTCTAAAAACAAAACAAAACAAAAATTTATTTTGTTTTTTACACTCTCCTCCATGTTTTATGTATATGCTGTCATATTTTACATCTTTTTATTCATTACTTAAAAAGTTTTTTAATGTTTATTTATTTTTGAGAGAGAGATACAGAGTGGGAGCAGGGAAGAGGCAGAGAAACGGGGAGACAGAGAATCCGAAGCAGGCTCCAGGCTCTGAGCTGTCAGCACAGAGCCTGACACAGGGCTCAAACCCATGAACCAGGATATCATGACCTAAGCTGAAGTCAGACACTCAACCGACTGGGCCACCCACGTGCCCCTATTCATTACCTTATTACATATAATTTTGACCATTTCTTTTCCATTTAAAGAAGACCCTTTAACATTTCTTATAATTTTGGTTTATTGGTGGTAAACTCCTTTAAGTTTTGTTTTTCCGGAAAATTTTTTATCTTTCCTTCAATTCTAAATAATAACTTTTTTTGAGTAGAGTATTCTTGTAGAGGTGTGTGTTTCCCCCCACCCCTTTCGGTACTTCAAATATATCAAGTCATTTCCTTATGTCCTGCAAAGTTTCTGATGAAAAGTCACCTGATAGTCTTATAGAGTTTCCCTTGTATATAACATTTTGCTTCTCTATTGCTGTTTTTAAAATTCTCTTTTTGTCTTTAAACTTTGACATTTTAATAACGATGCGTCATGATGTAGACCTTCTTAGGTTCACCTTGTTTGGAACTTTTTGTGGTTCTTGTACTTAAATATCTACTTCTTCTCTAGGTAAAGGAAGATGTCAGTTATTATTTCTTCAAATAAGTTTTCTGCCCACCCTCCACCCCTGCACTTCTTCTGAGACTTCTTAATATGAATATTTATTCATTTGATGTTTTTTCAAGAGATCCCTTAACCTATGTTGTGTATGTGTATGATTTTTTTTAAATTCTTTTCCCTTTTTAATATTCAGCTTTGGTGTTTTCCACTACCTTGTCTTCCAGATCTCTGATACATTCTTCAGCATGTGCTAATCACTATTCTCCCTAGGTGTTATTTTTTATTTTTTTAAATTTAGGTATTGTGCTCAACTCTGATAGTGTTTATATATATATATATTATATTATATATATATTATATATAATATAATATATATATATATTTTTTTTCTATCACTATTGAAGGTCTCGCTGAGTTCTCTCACTCCTCTCCCAGACCCGTGAGCATCTTCACGCATATATTGCTTATCTACAATTTCATTTAATTTTTTTTCACCTGAGGTTATGCCTTCTTCTTTCTTTGTGAGCATATTCCTCTGTCTCCTTATTTTGCTTGAATTCCTGTGTTTGTTTCTATAAATTAGGCAGAATACCTACTTCTAAAGTTGAAGGAATGGTATTGTGTATGGTCATCCCTATATAGATTGTGTTTGGTGACTTTTCTGGCTGACTGAAGCTGCGACTGGTGTGGGCTGGGGGTCCTAGGACTCTCCATGCAGTGAGTGCCCAGGCAGGACATCTAAAGCTGAGGTGGACACACGTCAATGTGTCCCTGGGATCTCCACACAGCAGGTGCCGTGGCCTAACAGCTAAAGCTAAAGTGGGTCCCAGCCAGTAGCCTGGGGCTCTACACATGGAGGGTCTGTTGGCAGGATAGCTGAGGCTGAAGTGAGTGTTATCTGGAGTGTTCCAGAGCCTTCTGCACAGAGGGTGCCCTGGCAGTACAGTTAAAGCTAAAGTAGGTAGATACAGGCTGAGGAGTCCTGGAGTTCTACATGCTAAGGGTACCCTAGCAGGATTGCTGAAGCTGAAGTGATTACAAGCCAAGGGATCCTGGGGCACTCCATGCTGGGGATGCCCTGGTAAGGTGGCTGGAGCTGAGACAGTATGCAGGCCAGAAGATCACAGGGTTTTTCACACAGAAGGCACCCTGGCAGGACAACTGAACCTGAAGTGGGTGTAAGCCAGGTTGTCCCACAATGCTCAGTACAAGGGTGCCCTGGCCAGGCAACTAGAGCTGAAGCTGGTATGAGTGGAGGTGTTCTAGGGGATTCCATGTTGGGGGCACTCTGTCATGGTGGCTTTATCTGAGACAGACTCCATCTGGGAGGTACCAGAATTCTCTGCACGAGAGATGCCCTAGCACACTGTCTGAAAGCAAAGTGGCATGGGTCTGGACTATTCTGAGCTGCATTATGCCTGTGTCACCTTGGCACAGAGGCTGAAACTGTAGTGAATGCTAACCAGAGGTGTCCCAGTAAGTAACTCTATGTGGTCACTTTGGTGGGATATCTGTGGCTGGTGTGGGGTAGGGACCTAGGCTTGCATACGTGGCAAGCTGCCTATGGCATGCAGATCCTGCTGTGTCTGTGCTCAGGGTAGAAGGGGAGCATAAACCATATCCCTCTCCAGTCTCTCTGACCCAGAGAGAGTTCCAGTAGCTCCTCTGCCATTTGGTAGGGTCCTTGGGCTAGATCTTTTATTAACTAGTGGCTCTTTTAAACTGCTCCTTTAAACCCTTGCACTGTTGGTGGGAATGCAAATTGGTGCAGCCACTCTGGAAAACAGTGTGGAGGTTCCTCAAAAAATTAAAAATAGACCTACCCTATGACCCAGCAATAGCACTGCTAGGAATTTACCCAAGGGATACAGGAGTACTGATGCATAGGGGCACTTGTACCTCAATGTTTATAGCAGCACTCTCAACAATAGCCAAATTATGGAAAGAGCCTAAATGTCCATCAACTGATGAATGGATAAAGAAATTGTGGGGGCGCCTGGGTGGCTCAGTCGGTTAAGCGTCCGACTTCGGCTCAGGTCACGATCTCGCGGTCCGTGAGTTCGAGCCCCGCGTCAGGCTCTGGGCTGATGGCTCAGAGCCTGGAGCCTGTTTCAGATTCTGTGTCTCCCTCTCTCTCTGCCCCTCCCCCGTTCATGCTCTGTCTCTCTCTGTCTCAAAAATAAATAAACGTTAAAAAAAAAATTAAAAAAAAAAAGAAATTGTGGTTTATATACACAATGGAGTACTACGTGGCAATGAAAAGAATGAAATATGGCCCTTTGTAGCAACATGGATGGAACTGGAGAGTGTGATGCTAAGTGAAATAAGCCATACAGAGAAAGACAGATACCATATGGTTTCACTCTTATGTGGGTCCTGAGAAAATTAACAGAAACCCATGGGGGAGGGGAAGGAAAAAAAAACAACTGCTCCTTTATTTCTGTTCCCAAGGACAGATGAATCTGCTCTCTGTCCCTCAGTACTATCACAGTATCAGGAGTGGCGGCCCCCTTCATTACTATGTGTCTATCTCTCTTGCTATTCTCTTTATGTTTTTTTGGGGCAGAAGCTATTTAGTTGGCCCTCATTTCTTCTTCAGGAGGAATTTCTCTAAAAAATAGGTATAATTTAATGTATCTGTGGATGATGTGAGTTCAAGCTCTTCCTATCATGCCATCATGGACTAGAACATCCCATAACCACATTGTTGAGGGCCCTTTGAGCAAACACTGACCAGTTGGTGAAGGAGGATGACTCCCTCCATACAGCAGGTTCTCTTGACTATATGTCTTAAAACTCTTAAATTCTTTGTACATTCTAAGAGTGTCTACTATAAGAATTCATAAATCTTATTCTTGTTTATTTCCCAAGACTGACTGTCTTAGACTATGAGTCTCTCCCAGAGAATCAATGTAAACCTTGGTACCAAGTCAGCCCTCTCTCCATACAAAGTGAATAAAGTTCCCTGCTCTAAGTTCTGCCTTCTTGGGGGTGGGGGTTTCTATCGTTTACTCTCCTTTACAATCAAACCTGACACAGATTATAAGGCTAAAGCTCTACACCCATGATGACCCCATACTTCACAATAGCATCAGAAACCATTTCTGAGTTTTTCAGCTTCTGTCAAGTGATCATAGAAAATTCTTTTTGAGGTCATACTATGAGTTGAAGGAAGATCAGCAATTTGGCAGAAGCAGGCACATTGCTAGCGTGAGCAACTTATTCATGCGACATAGCTGTGTGTTTGAGACCTGATCAGGCTGAAAGCAAAATTTAATGCTGGAGGTTGAGCTCTTGGGAAAATGTAATTATATGATTAAGTGGATGAAATGGACTGTTTATGGAGGTGAAATACATTGTGTGGTCACTTGCTAACTAACCGTTTGTCATTTTGTCTTCACTAGAGCCTAGTGGTAAACTGATACCCGTTTCTTTAAGGGAGAATAATTATTTCGCTGGCTGAGATGTCCGCCAGCTCTGCATCAAAAATCCAGAGGCCTCTTATCCTATTAAAATGTGCCGCGGAAACTTCAAATTTCGTTGGCTTCTCTTGGTCATAATGACCATTGTCAGGGGTACTTGCTCCATGAATTGAACCAGCTAGAGACTTGCTATTTTATATCTCACTAAAATATTGCAGCTTTGGGATTACCTGGTAAATAGAACAGATCAAATAGTCAAGTGTAGAAAGTGTGACTTCCCAATATAAAGTGGCCTATCTGACATTTTTCCTTAATGGCAGGGGATACAGGCTGCAGCAAAGGGTCTACTATTATGAGGTCATATTCAGGCATCTGAAGTATTACTTATCTTAATGAATTTTACTTTGTCCATCCTCTGTCACACATCTGTCTTATTAAAACATTTAAGGTAATTGCTACTATCTCTTTTGCAGGGGTTTTGCACTAAAGGCCATGAATCTAGTAGATTACTGTGATGTCCTTTTTAACAATGAGGCGATCAAGGCTCATGTAACACGGAGACAGAGGATGAGCTATCCCCAAAACGGATGGCAAGGATATTGGTGCTTTCACCAGTAAAAAACAACTGCTTCTTGTAGTCCTTATGTTTCAGATGGTAGAAAAATGCCTTTGGAAGATAAAGTGCATTACAAATATTAGAACTTACAAATTTTCTCCAGCAAGGAGAGAAAAATGGAACAAAAAGCCCCTATGAGATTTTCCACTTGATTAAATTCAAGGAAGCACTTCTAATATCTAGAAGTCTTTGTTATTTGTTAACGTGGAAAATTCAACATGATGAAAGATATCATACTTGCATATGTTAAGTGTTCAATGCTAGCATTAATCTCTGTAGTTTCTTCAAGAAGGTAATGCATTTTATTTTCTAAATTGGTAGTAATTGAGATTTAGAGCATTTTTAACTTATTTTAATAGCCCTAATTCCTTAAATATAGAATGAAATAGGATTAAGGAAAGACAGTATTCAGGGAAACTGAAGGGAGATAATGAACATTCTGTCTGCATTTCTCTTGTGAAATAATTCACCTCCAACAAATACATCTTTCTCTGTGCATCTCCTTTTTAATTTTAAAATTCCCAAAGTAGATAATCCCATTGATCCAAGTTTGGTCACTTTTCTCTACTTGGATCGATTAGCCATGGCCACGGGGCAAGAAGAATAAGAATGAGAAATGCCAGATAAGAGTCATTGTTAGTCTGGCAGCCAAATAAATTTAAATCCAAATTTGTGGTTAACGCACTACAATAAGGAAAAGAAAATATATGCTTTGGAATTCTAGGTGCATTTTAACTAACAAAGTTAAAGTTCCTTCTGAAGCAGAGCATCTCTTTGTCTATAAATGGGAAAATCGGTAAACACAAATAAAACAATTATCTTCTTTATTAAAATTTGTCAAATTTTATACAGCAGAGCAGAGAATTTAGGAATTGGGACTCCAGACTCAGATCGCTGTTTTGAATTCTTCCCTTGTGCCACATTGTTTAACCCTCTGTTCCTCAGGTTCCTCAGATGAAAATGAAAATAATAGTAGAATCTACTTTATAGGATTGTTTTGAGGGAGAAATGAGTTAATGTTGGAGTGTGTTGACATATTATGTCTGACATTGTAAGAACTGTATAAGGTTTGTTAAATAAATACATGAAGCTGCATTTATCATTAAAAAAAAGTGAAAAGTTCAGCTAAATGATTTGAAGGAATCTTGTTAAGTCCTGAATTCAGCAAGACCATGTGTGTATGTGGAGATACTCCTTCAAAGTAATATAATGCAAAACATAAATAAGTGGAAAAGTTCAAAAGAACTTATGAACAAAATGGCTAAATAATTTGGTGATTCTTTTTTTTTAATTTTTTTAAACATTTATTTATTTTTGAGACAGAGAGAGAGAGAGAGCATGAACAGGGGAGGGTCAGAGAAAGAGGGAGACACAGAATCTGAAGCAGGCTCCAGGCTCTGAGCTGTCAGCACAGAGCCCGACGTGGGGCTCGAACCCACAGACTGTGAGATCATGACCTGAGCCGAAGTCGGACGCCCAACCGACTGAGCCACCCAGGCACCCCAATAATTTGGTGATTCTATTAAGGAAAGAATATTGAATGTTTCAAAGACATGCAAAAATTATAACTGAGAAAAGATTTAGGAGGTCTAAAATAAATGATGGGTATTTTGCTAAACATAATATGTACTTTAGCCCCTTCCTCAATCTCCCTTTATGAATTTTCTACTTGCAAAAAGCACACGTTTTTTTCACGGCACCGTGTTGTAACAGGTGGCTCTGCTCTTTCATAGGTGAGCAAATATGTCTGATTCTAGAATGAAGCATTTCAAACCCCATTGTCGCCCCACAGTTAAACCATGATTACCAAGATTTAAACAACATCTGCTCAAACATTTTGTCTGTCTTTATATTGGCTCTGAAACCAGGCCGAGAAAGGAGGTGTTATTTATTCCTACCAAATGAAAGCAAAAGGGAAAACATCTCCCCTTTCACCACAAGCTAGATTTCAAAGCAAAAGCACTCTGCCTATGCTCAGACGATCATATGTTCACACCTGAGACTTTTGCTCTTAAGCCAGTGATGCAGCAATGCAGGCAGAGGGAGAGTGATAACGTGGCAGTGGTAATGACCGTCTCACGTGGTTGTGTGCTTGACCTCTGGAGGCGTCTAGTGGTTGCAGGGATGCAGTTTTCATGGTGGATTGCTACCTAGCCCTTCTGTGTGGATGGCCTTTTTCTGGGTTTGGATCTTGAGCTTGGCCAATATTCTTATTCTTTGTTTTCAATCTCTCCTGGTAATGACGTTACTTGAAACAATCCCATGCTAACACAATAGGGCGAAATGCTAGTGATTCATGAAGAAGATATAATCTTTTAACAATACAAATATAGTGTCTGTTAGGCAATTTAATAGAGAATATTCACACATTAGTAATTATCTGTGAAATTTCAGTGAAAGCAGTTAATCACAGACAACAAAGGAAATTTAAAAATTGGTGGGAATTTTGACCTAATTATCTCTGCACTGAAATTAATCTCAAGAAGGCAATATAATGAGATAAGTAAGTTCGATAAATTCATTCTTAAACCAAAATTATCCTGTGTGTTTTACAGAATTTAGTTATAGAAATTACTCCATTTCTGACAGTTGCTACAAATGCACCTAGAACCCCTTTATTTATAATTTAAGTAGGAGGTGCCTGGATGGCTCAATTGGTTAAACGTCAGATGTTGGCTCAGGTCATGATCTCGCAGTTTGTGAGTTTGAGCCTCATGTCGGGTTGTGTGATGACAGCTCGGAGTCTGCAGCCTGATTCGGATACTGTATACTCTCTCTGGCCCTCCCCACGTGTGCTCTCTCTCTTTCAAAAATAAATAAATGAAAAAAAAATTAAACTATTATAGTAATTTAATAGGATAAAACATAAGTGGAAACATATCAGGAAACTATCATTTCACATGGTTTGCATACACAGCAATTAGAAAGAAAATTAGAAAGAATATGCTCTAGTGTCAGGGATCAATCATGCGGTTCTGTTCAATGTCACCTTCAGTATTTGTCAACATATACCTTATAATGTACATAAAACTTATTATTTTCACTTATTTACTACCTTATTCGACATCTACCACCCTCAAAGAATGCAACAGCATATCAGGAAGAGGCATTTCCAAACTCATAATAAATTTTTCAAAAGAAATTGAAGCAGTCCCTTGTTTAATTCATAACTATGAAATATGAGGTGAAGTTTCAAAGGCAGTGGCAAACTTAAGGCAGGGAAAATATGAAGAATACTCCAAGTTTTGCCTTTGAAAATGTTCGGGTAACATGAAATATAAGATTCATAAATGGTACCTTAGCTTTATGGTACCACATACCTGGTAATGCATACATAACACACATCATGGAGTGAGTGCCTGCTGTATTTATCAAAGCATTTTTAATTCTAACCTGAAGCTTAGCATTTCATTATTTTCCTATACACTGAATATATACCAATTTAAATATCCACCTATCCTTGGAATTCTTAAAACAGTGGATAATAAAGAAATGACCACTTATTAATATGGATAAAACACATCACTTTTGTATAAAACATTCATATGTGAAAAATGTCAACATTTTAATCCGAGATAAAGGCAAAAAGCATATTAAGGACTCACTTTCAAAATGAAAAAAACAAAAAAAAAAAAAACCCAAAAAACAAAAAAAACTGAAGAAGTAAGGCAACCACAACATTAAATAGTTTCTCACCATGTGAACTCTTGAACAAATAAGCACCTCTTACTAATTTATCCATTTGGAGATGTCCCAGGCAAATAATACTCCATATATGCTGTCCTCCAGATTATCACTCCTAAGGAATCAATCTAATCAGTGGTGCTGATACGCACATTGGAGCAGTCTGTGCTGTGCATAAAAGTACAGCAGGGGATTGAAATCTAACCTGTGGTCCATTCACCAAATTACAAACCTTAACACGGGGCTGTGCCAATCTTTAAAGGTTGTCTTTCTAGAATCACATCCAGTCACATTATGAGCCAGCAGTGGCTCTAGTATACCTTTTCATGGTCTGTCTGACCAGCAGTTTTGATATTGGTCTTCGGATCACTATGAAGAAAAGAATGGATATCCAACTCAGTAATTCCTTCTAGGTTAAGTCATCAATTAAGGATGCACCTTATGAGCAAATGAGTCACTTACACATAGAGATTCTACTGTGCATAGACAAAAAGAAAACATTGGTACTTTGATGGGTTCAAATACACCATAGATCTAATTTTTGGTGTTGAAATTACTCTTGTAATATAGAATGGACTTAAGGTTTACCACGGATTGTTTGCATGCCTCTGCCTCCCGAAGCCATATACTCTAGGTTCTGTACAATACAATCTCTTAAATTGGGAGACTAGACTCACCTTTCCAACTAATTACTGTGTAGATAATTTTAGGGACATCTTTCTTTCTTTCTTTCTTTCTTTCTTTTTTTTTTAGTGGAGAGAAAGTGGTTCTATGTTAATCTTTTCAGGGGACAGAAATCTTTGAACATTCTTTCAACCTTTTAATCACTACCATGCTGAACATTATTTGATGCATAAAAATTTAGGATTTTTTTTTTAGCAAGAGGACATTATATCCATATCTTGCACTAGGAATTATTTGTGTATCTTTATATGAACATCTATAACTGTATATATGTCTGTATCAATATATCACCAAAACATTATTATTGATGGTTCCCAAAACATGTCAAGATAGGAATCGCCAGAAATAGAAAACGGAACAAGTTGTTTTTCTCTAATATCCACCATGCTAATAGAAAGGGTATTTCTTAAGCAAAGATACAAATATCAACTCCGCCTTACGAATTGTTTCCTAAAAATATTTCCCTCTCCCACTTTAGAATGCCAGTATCTGGGGTCTGCTGTTATTTCTTCCTAGTTGTGTGTAGCTGGTCACATCTTCCTTGCATTTGGACATTTCTCAGTGCCTATATTCATTTGTAATATAAAGTTAAAGTTTGGAGGAAGAAGTTGGCAACTCCTTTCTTCTAACTGTATCTGTGTAATAATGAAGATCCAGGAAGTTTAACAAAGACTAAAACTATCAGCTAGGTACTCCTTGGGGCAATCGTAGCTCACACATACAATTGTGGGAAGATAGGCAGTAGGAGCTAGCTATTAGGAATAGAGGCTCTGTTTTGTGATTTCTTTAGTTGAAATTATATGATCTTTAAGAATGGGCAAGCTTGAAAAAAGGGCCTGTATATTCCTGCTGAAATTAATCAATACCTAATTATTTAGAAGCTGTAAATGCTATCTTTGGCTGACTTGTTCACAGAATGTGGTTTCTTCTGTCAATAAAGGCCAACAAATCAGAAATCTAGCATAAAGGAGGTTATTACAGAGGACAAAAGACTCACCCTCATTTTTGTACTTAGCTATTTCATCAATTTAATGGTATTTATGCCACTTTAATAAGAAAAAGAAAGAGCTTGGGCCTTACAAATATAATTGGAAAATAGTCACAAACTGATAATACCTGAAACCATAGAAAACATCACACTTTCAAGAGAACTTCAGAGCTCAGGACGTTAGCAAGGCAACTTTTGAGATAAAGAAATAGAAATATCACCATGTTCACCCCAGAATATTTTCTACATGTCATGCATTGATCCGCTTTGTTTATTTAAGTGTTTATTTTTGAATATGAAAAGGAAGTTTCATTGATTGTAGTGGATGCTGGAAATCTGTTAGATCCAAGGCATAGTCCCTCAGTTGCTGGGAAGTTTGGCTGTTGACAGCTCAGAGCTAAATCCCTTAGACTAAGATACCCATTTTACTCTACTCTGTCCTGTCTGCCGCCCCAGAGCAGCACTTCCAGTGCTGTTCAGTGCTGAGAAATATAGGTTCTCTTTGCCTCTTTGACTCGAGGAACAATTCTGAAGGACCATTCTGGCTCCAGATCTCCCTGTGGAATCACCTGCTGTGGAATCCTTTGTTGTGACTATATCTAAAATTCATAGGTTAACTCCTCCCTGTGCCCAATCCTGTTATCTTTATTTCCTTACTGGCTTTGATTTTAGGTTACTCACCAATTAATGTTTTACATAAAAATCTCCTTTTCAGTTTGTTTCCACGGCACAAGACCTATGATAGTGATCAAGCAAAATCTATGTACTTAGGTTTTAAATTGTATCATATAAACAAACATTTTAAGTGGTAAAACTACATGACAAAATAGTACCCTTCCCTATACCTACATTTTTTTAATATATTTTTTTTAACATTTAATCATTTTTGAGACAGAGAGAGAACATGAACAGGGGAGGGTCAGAGGAAAAGAGAGACAGAATCTGAAACAGGATCCAGGCTCTGAGCTGTCAGCACAGAGCCGGACGCAGGGCTCGAACCCACGGACCGCAAGATCATGACCTGAGCCGAAGTCAGACGCTCAACCGACTGAGCCACCCAGGTGCCCCTATACCTACATTTTCTACCAGTTCCTTCTGTCATGTCTTATGCACAGTTTTATACCTTACTGTAGACTCAGAAACTCTACCTTAGATTTAGATTTCCTCATGGCAGTAAGAACTCTTGTAATTAGTTCGTCATCAATATTTTCTGTTTCAAATATCACTGAGTTTGTATTGTTGGCATTACTAGGACTTAATATTTAGAGACTTAGTTAAATTCAATCTACCCTTGGGAAGAATCACCAGTAAATATAGGCTCACTTTTTATCTATCTATCATCTATCTATCTGTCTATCATCTATCTACCTATCAATCATCATCTTTACATATCTGGACATTAAATACTATTTGCATTGGATTGCTTTTATACTAAATCTGTTCATTGTAAACCCATCATTATACAATATCTTTCTTCAAATCTTTCTTTTCGTATATGTATCATAGTATTTTCTGGATTGCATTAGTTTTTATACTTCAAACAATCAAAATCACATTTATAACACGAGAAGTTATATATAAAGACATATACCTACAAATGAACATCAGTGTATAAATTTACATATCTCAGGTGAAACCAGGCTTTTTAAACTCCTGAACTCCTAAAGGCCACCAGCCCATAACTCACCAGCAAATAATATAATTTTAACATCATTTTTAACTTTTCATCATGGCAAATATAATGAATAAACTAAACAATGTATGAATATAAATATAAAGTGCAATAAACATCTATAAAGAAAATACGTGTGTAATCTATAATGTTAAGCAAGAAATAGAATAATGTCGGAGACTCAGAAACATTTGTTGGTATCCTTGCCTGATGCTGCACCCTTCCCTCTATCCTAGAAGTGACTACTATCTTTACTCTGCTTTATAATTTTACCTCTACAAACATGTAATGATTTAGTACTTTAAAGTACTTTAGTACTTTAGTCATATCTTATATACCCTAAAACTAACATGTTACCTAAGTTAATCTCCTTGAATATCCTGGACTTATTTAACTGTCCACTGGATGTTGGATTTTTTTATGCCCTCATGAACTTAAAACTCAATATACTCCAATATATACTTAGTAAATCCTACCCAGTCCAGACTATTTTGTATTCCATTGATACGTCTTGTATTTTTATTGAAAGCATCAACTCTCACCCTTCAAATCCTAAAAACTGAAGTTGATCCTTCACATCTCTCTTTCCCTTACCTACTTCTGGATAAGCTAACTCATGTTCTTTTTTCTTTCAAAGTATTTCCATAGTTATGTATGTATGTATGTATGTATGTATGTATTTATTTCTAGCACTGCCTGGTAAAGCCCTTCCCTATATGTCTTCTGGGATGTTGCAGTAGCTATCTACTTCCTCCCTCTGCTCTAGGCTCAGGACTTTGGTCCCTGGCCTATCCTCCAAACTAGTTTTACAAACCACAAGTCTAGTTGTAGGTTTTCTCTTTTTATGTTTCTATTGTTTCCCTTTCATCTACGAGACAAAGTTCCAGACTTTCATATGTCATGCAGATAAATTCACAGGCCGGCCCCATCCAGTCTCTCCCTCCTAATCTGCCATTTCCTCTCCCTCACGTTATACTACAACAATTACAACAGTATAATATTTCCCTGGGCAAACCATTGTGTTAGCGGACAATACTTACTCTTTCTCTTCGCTAGCTCATATTTCCTTCTCATAGACAATTACATTTTTAGAAAAAAAATCAGACATTTACCAGGAAAAAATTATCTCATCCTGGCACAGCCTTCATCCTAGAAGAGTCAGTGTTCTCTCCACCCTATCTCTATACCTTGGATACATACTTCTATTTTATCACAAGGTCACAACATGTTGCAATACATTCCAGGGATACGTTTGTCATTTTGACCAGTTGTGAACTTGAAATTAAGATAAAATGTGATGTATATCTCTATATTCTCAGAAGTAAAGATAGTTCCTGTTGCACAGATTATTACTCAACAAGTGTTCAGTTGCATTTTTTCTTTAAACTCTTTTTTTTTTTGTGTCATATTAATTCCTATTTCTTGTGACAGCATGTGAGTATTTTGCTGAGCTTAATTTCTGGATGTTCATTGTTTGCTTAAAAAACTTGCTACTGATTCAAGGGACACTTGCAAGGTTACAAGTTCCCAGGTCTATCAGCGTAACCAACCACTGAATAGCCAAAGTCAAATCCCATGTTCTACATGACCAAAGGGGTTTACGCCTATATTTATGAATACATCTGATTTTCATATTGTTTATTACACTATAAATCATTATGGAAACAACAGTCCATTTTATCTGCTTTAAAATGTGCCTAGGGCCTATTAACCAGTGACTTCATCCAAGAAGTAAATATATATAGTATATGCAGGTCATTAACATTTGCAAAATTGAGATGACAAAGTCATATTTCCTCTGAACTTTCATCATTTTTGTCTAGTTTATTTTCTGAAATGACTCTTTGAAATGAGCTACTATAAATAAAAAGTTTGGGAAACTAAGTTCTTTGTATCCAATTGCTACTGTTTTTCTATCTTAATGAGAAAGAACAAACCTTATTTTTCCACATGCTGAAGAAAGAGAAATGAGTGTTTATTTGTATTTCGGGACTAAATTACTTTTGCACAGAAATCTTTCTTCTAGATAAATACTTTTTTTCTGATTTATAACCTACCATGTATACTGCTGCTGTTTCTTAATTCTTTTTATTAAATTTGATTTTATATAACTGCTATTTTATTGTGAAAATTATAATCAAGCCTTGCTAATTTGTAAATTGTTTTGACTAGGTTGGTGTGATTATGAAAATAATAAAACTCATAGAAACAGAAGAAAATAGCCTCTCAAAGTCTTTCCTTGGTGTTATTTTCTCCCTATTAGATGCATTGTTAAGATTTTGTGGAAGTAGCTATTCTAGTGTTGGGTTGCTGCTGCAGAACTGGTAAATACCTGGGAATTGCGTATTCAACAGTGTTAAAAGATTGCAACTTGTAGCTCGAGAATGGTATATATTTAATGATACTTGGGTGATAAGGGGAAGAGATATAGAGCATTCATTTTGTGAATTCATATTCACTAAGGGAAAACTTTAGACAAATGTGAAAGACAAAGAGCCATGCCTTTGTTCGAGTTTAAACAGTGCCTGAAGGTTATAGAAGCTGGCATTGTGAGAAAACATAGTAACCTTTATTTCACTTTTGTGTGTTTTATATTTTTATATAGCACTTTGTATATTTTAGATTGTAGTGTCAGGATATATGCAGCTGTTCTCTCCATGGTAATTACGTATTCTTTCCTTCCTTCCTGCCTTCCTTCCTTCTGTCCTTCCTTCCTTCCTTCTTTCCTTCTCTCCTTCCTTCCTTCCTTCCTTCCTTCTTTCCTTCCTTCTTTCCTTCCTTCCTTCCTTCTGTCCTTCCTTCCTTCCTTCCTTCCTTCTGTCCTTCCTTCTTTCCTTCTCTCCTTCCTTCCTTCCTTCCTCCCCTCCACTTTGTTCCATCCCTCCCTCTGACTTGTCTTTATTTATATTATTTTCCTCCAAATTAGAACTAAATACTTGTAAACTTGGACGTTGGTTACTAGATGCTTATGGCTTGATATATGATCAAATATAAAAAAAAATGATGCTTAACAAATATGTAGATAACTAGCATGCTCTTCTTTTAACTGTACTTCAATGAGCATAGGACATCTAATACATTATTTATTGTGACATACTTTATGAATAAAGTCAAACTGTAAGATAAGCTTTACAACATGGTCAGATTAATCTTCCAAATGCACAATCCAACTCATATCCTGTCAGTGCAAATAAATGTTCATCGGTGTTCTACCCGCTATGAACAAGTGTACTACTCCATCTGACATTCAAAGCTTTGAAACAATGGATTGACACCTTCCAGCCTTATTCTCTCCCATTTACTATTCCTTTCTCCAGGCTTCAAATAGAGCACACACTTCCAGATAAGCCTATATATTTTTTAATTGTGGCAAAATAGACATAACTTAAAATTTACCATTTTAACTATGGTTAAGTGTACAATCCAGTGGCACTAAGTACATTCACAATGTTGTATAATCATCATGACTATCCATTTCTGGAAATTTTCATCATCCGAATGGAAACTCCTTACTTTTTCTTTTGTTTCTAAAGACCTACTTTTTTTCTTTAATGTTTTATTTGAGAGAGAGAGAGACAGAGACAGAGAGAGAGAGACAGAGAGAGAGACAGAGAGAGAAGGAGACACAGAATCCGAAGCAGGCTCCAGGCTCTGAGCTGTCAGCACAGAGCCCAATGTGGGGCTCATACCCACAGCTGTGCAATCATGACATGAGCTGAAGTTGCAAGTTTAACCAAGTGAGCCACCCAGGTTCCCCGGGGGAAACTCCTTACTTATTAAACAACTCCCATATGCCCCGCCCCACTCAGCCTCTGGCAACTACCATTCTACTCTCTGTCTCTATGAATTTGACCACTCTAGGTACCTTATATAAGCAGAATCATATAAGATTTGTCCTTTTAAGTGTGGCTGATTTCACTTAGCATGGTATCTTCAGGGTCGATCATGATCTAACATGTGTCAGAAATGTTTTGTTTTTGTTTTTTCCCCCTTTTAACTCTGGATAATATCCCAGTGTGTGTGTGTGTGTGTGTGTGTGTGTGTGTGTGTGTGTGTGTGTATCTGTCTATGTTGTTGTTATTTAACCATTCATCTGTTGATGGACATTTGAGTTGTTTCCACCTTTCCCCAAGAGTTGCATCCAAGATTCTTTTCCATACCTCAGATGGTCTACTGAAGGCCTCCACCTGGAATCTTTTGCCCAGGAGTCTGGATTTATAACCTTCTTATAGTATTTATAAGCAGTCCTCATCAGATTTCCCATCTGCATTAGAATTTGTGAGCTAGAGGTGAGCAAGTCTGTCCTGCAGGTTTTCTTCAGAATATCTAGAACGAATATATACAATAATTTACAAATAGTCTTTTCTCTTGCCTTCTATTGGAGGGTGGAAACTGGGGACCCTAGGCTGCCTCCATTCAGGACCAAAAACAACATTAACACTGCAGTGAGGTGGGAGGGCAAAGATAAATAAAATGCCACAAATATTTTCTACTACTTTGAATAGATAGATAGATAGATAGATGCATTTTTTTCCTTGATTAGGTGTTCTCTTACTGCTATAATCTTTCCTTTTCTCCAAAACTTCAACAAAGTCGATTCAGACAGGCTCTGGTGGTTTTCTCTAATGTTTCTTGTTTCTTACGGTCAGCAAACAAGATCCAATTTGCTCTGTGTTTCATATTTTTCCATCATTCTAATTTATCTGGAAACTACTTTCTTATTTTACAGACTCTCCAAAGTCTCACATAAATATCAGGCCATTTCTTCCTGAACATGTAACATGTTCTCTTTCCACTGACTTTTTTTACTCAATTCCTTCAATTGGGAGTGACACTTAGTGATACTTAGCCTCCTGGAATAATGTTTTTCAAGCTTGAATTATGTATTTTTAAATAAAAGTAAATCCTTGAAGATTCTCAGCTTGCATGTTTATATGTTAATCTCATATTTTCATTTTAAATAGACTTAATATGTATAAACATAAAGTATGTTTCTTTAGTAGAATACTCATATAATTATTATACCTGAAACATGAATAAAACAGAAAAGAGCTATAAAAATTACTGTGGTTCAGATTAAAGTTACTGCTGTATTATGAATAGGATTGTTTTGCTTGAAAGCTTGGGTTTAATAAGAGAAAGAAATATTTGTATTTTCATTGATCTATAGGTTCAATCTAATTCCTATCAAAATTCCAGCTTTTTTTTTTTTTTGGTAGGAATTGGCAAATAAATTCTAAAATTCATATGGAAATGAAAGGGACCCAGAGTATCTAAGTATCTCAAAAAAGAAGAATAAACTGGAAGTACTCAGCCTCTCCTGTTTCAAAACTTACTGCAGAACTACAATAATAAATATAGTACAGTAGTGGCATTCAAATTCCAAAAATACAGTTCTATATCTGTGATTGATTGATTGATTGATGTTTCAGAGAGAGATAGAGAGCATGTGAGCAGGGGCAGGGGTCAGAGGGAGAGAGAGAGAATCTTAAGCAGGCTCCACACTCAGTGCAGAGCCCGATATGGGGCTTGATCCCATGATCCTGGGATTGTGACCTGAGCTGAAATCAAACATCAGATGCTCAACTGACTGAGCCATCCAGGCACCCCATAATTTATTTTTTATAAGATTGCTAAGGAAATTTGATGGGACAGCAGCAAACATTTCAACAAGCGATGCTAGGACCACCAGATATCTGCATGAAAACAAAGGAAGGTGGGATTCTCTCTGATACCACCTATAAACATGTTCTCCAAATGGATTATAAGCATAAATTTAAGAGGTAAAACTGAATCTTAGAAAAATTGTGGGAGTAAATTTTTGTGGCCTCAGGTGAGGCAATGTGTTCTTGGATATGAGAGTGCAGCAATGGCAATAACACGAAGGAAGGAAGGAAGGAAGGAAAGAAGGGAGAGAGAGAAGAAAGAAAGAAAGAAAGAAAGAAAGAAAGAAAGAAAGAAAGAAGAAAGAGGACACATCAAAATGAAAGACTTCTATGCTGCAAATTATACCATTAAGAGAGTGAAAAGACAATCAACAAAACTATTTGCAGATCATAAATAGGATAAAAGTATCCAGAACACAGCAAAAACTCTTGAAATTCAATAATAAAAAGACAAATAACCCATCTAAAATTTTTGAATAGACACTTCTATGAAGTAGTTAAACCAATGACCTGTAAGAGTAAGAAAATATGTTCAACATCATTATTCAAAAGGAAGTGTACATGAAAGTCACAGTGAAATACTTCTTCACATGAATTGCTTTAGTAAAAACGAAAAAAAAAATAGAGAATAACAACCGTTGATGAGAATGTGGTGAAATTAGAACTGCCAATGTTAATGGGACTGTAAAATGGTGCAGCTCTTTTGGAAAACAGAGTGGCACTTCCTAAAATTGCGAAACTTCACGTTACCATATGACTCAGTAATTTCACACACACACACACACACACACACACACACACACACACACACACACCAAAACCCACAATGTTGGTTAAGGCCAGCTGCTTTACGCAGGATGGCTAAAGAGATTTTTAAAGAGCTAATGTTGAGCTAATGACAGAATAAGGTGAGAAAAGTCAGCCCCTCGGGTTCTGAGGCTAGAATGTTGCAGACGAAGTTTAGTAAAATTGTATAACTCATGATTGTATGGCTTCTGAAAGTTATTTATTTGAGAAGCAGATGTATAGTACTGTGCTAATATGGAATAATTTAGTCCATATAGCAAACCAATAAGTAAATACTATTCATCCAAACCAATGGATATGATCTATTATTTCCCATCTTCCTATATTCATTTGAGGATACTGTAGTACACGGGGGTTAATTAACTTTTCCCAAATTACATAGTTTTCACGTTAATTATTCCCAAAATACATCAGAGCAAAAGGGAGTATGCTGCTGCAGTGGAACTGAACACTGCCATCCTTTGAAAATTTACCAACCGCCTAAGTAAATAAGATAGAAAGAAAAGAGGGGTCTCAGCACTTCTAACACCTCCAACTATGACATTTTAAAGGGATATTATTAATATGTATAAGGTAGCAAACTTTTGCAAGCCTTGTATTTACCAGCACATTACCATAGCAATGTGCTGATTTTGCAAAAATGTCTAATAAAAACAATATAGGAGTATTTAAAGAGTGAATTACGAAGCACTTGTATAATACCATCCCTTCAAAGAAACAAGTCCCACTGCATATGCCACCAGATGCCTTAAGCATGAACTCTGCTACAAAAGACATTTACTCTCAAGAGTCAGGTGGAAAACATTACCCTTTCATTTTCCAGGTTGCTATAAAGGTAACCAGTCCTTGAAAATGAATCAGGGAGCAGAATATTTACAAGAGGTGGAAATGCAGAAAGGGACCATTCCAGTTTCCAAAGAACAAGTTTATTTCCTTGAAAAAGTTGCAAGTACACATGATATTTTAAATGCAAATTATAATCTTGTAAATGGCGATATCATCATCTAGTATTATTTTTCTGACAGCTCACCCCATATAAATAAAGGGTATGAAAAGGTTAGTAAAGATCAAGGATTAAAGGTTGAAAAGTAATTGAGTTTACTTGGAATAATGGGAGATTTAACAAAAATTCAGTGACAGAAAAGGGACAAGGGGGAATGAAAATTTGCTGTCCATAAAAAAAAGTGGTGAAATATTTGAAAAGTTTTGTCTTAACAAATAGAAGAATATCGAAACTGGAAGATATGGTTACTATAAACATCAGAGCAATGATAAAGGTTTATTTTTATATGATATATTACTTTTAAATCCAATAAGATAAAACAAAATAAAATTAGATTAAGTTAAATATTCTGTAAAGAAGTGTGGCATTGGAAATATTTCAAGAACATTTTAGATATTAGTGACTAAATGGATACAAAAATATGAATGAGACTTAAGTTCAGTTTGTAAAACAAAATAAATAAATCTATTGCATGCATACATACCCTATATAATAAAAGCTGAAGTACTAGAATATAGAAAAATTAAGTACAAGAAACACGTATTTGCCATTTGAGAATAAGGTATCATTTTGTTTTAGTTTCAGAAAACAAGTTGGTTTTATAAAGGAAGATAAGTAAAATGATTTAACGAACTCTCCTCAAAAAGTTTAGACATGTGCCCCTATTTAATTTACATTTTAAATAAGATAAAATATCCTGATATTTACAAATATATATAAAAATCAAGAATGATTTCAAATTAGGTTTTTAATAATGATATATCAAAGGTACTCCTACATATTTTTGATATAGACTCAATTAAAAGATGATTTTAAATAGAATCCAATACACATGAATACTAATGACAACAGTATTATAAAAATTACTTGATTCTTTATATTTTTTGTATTGAAATAGTAGAGGAAAAACTAAATTTAAGAAAGTAATGAAAAATGCAATGTAACTAATTTTAAAGGAAATGTACAGGCTAATTATTCTATTTTAATTAGACAAAGCAATTTTAGAGAAATTGAAAAGAAGTCATAAAGATAATAAACAATAATGACATTTTTAAAGGAAAACATTTCACTAAAACTTTTTTTTAAAAATCAGGAAATAATACCTATACTAATATCTTACTGCAAAATTCCTCCGTGTTCATTTTGCTCTTCTTTTTCTATTTTCTTAAAGTAGGAGATTGCAATTTAGAATTTAGAATTTGAGATCTTTATTCTTAATATAATCATTTAATGCTACACATTGTTAAAAGCTTTTATAACTTAAAATTATAAAAGCACTGTTTTCATTATGCAAATCTCATTTTTTCTCACCTCATTTTCAAAAATCCTATTTAATATCTCATTTCTTATTTTTGTACATGTAATTTCTTTTACAAAGATAAGTCTAAATTCGTTTTTCCTTTAAATATGGTTTCTTCTTACATGAAAGGTAACATACCATAGATTCTCTATTGCCCCTATATCTCACCCCTCTTTTTGTTCATTAGCATATCCTATTAATAACTCTATGTCAGATAATAAAGATATCATTGTCTTTTACACTTCACAGCATAGTATTTTGTGAATATTTCATAGTTAATTACTTTTCCATGCACGGACATTTAGCATGTTTCCAATATTTTGCAATTATGTTTCCAACATTTTGCAAGTGTGAACAATACTGTAACACTGCTTAATTTCTGTTTATAATATTGTTTATTGTTGGAGGTGTATGGTCAGGGTAGATTCCTGTTGTAGACTCTGGGTCTGGAGTTCTCTCTTGTCCAGCAACAGAGTGGACGCAAGATTGAAATGCAAGAGAGGCTAATGTCCGGGAGGAGACAAGAGCGCTTGAGTAAGGGTCTTTGCTCTGTTTTTATTAGGATTTACAAGCATAATGGACATGCACAAAAAGACAATGAAACTGTGAACATTAACTCGTGTGTGAGGGAAAGGGGGTTTCAAAGATATGCAGTGTTAGGAGTCTGGGTCAACACAAAACAAAATCCTGGCACTGGGCAGATGGATGTTTACAGTGGACATGAGGCACCATGTCTGTTTATCTTAGATGGCCTAGGGGATAAGACAGATAGAGCATGCTACCTGAGGGTCAACAAGGCACCTTACTTTTGCTAATAACCTGCCCTGCTGTGATCTATAGCCCTGTTTACCTGTTTACCTATACTGGTCCTTCCCTCCTGTGAAAACAGTTTTCTGCTATTGTCCTAAATTGGAGGGTAGTTCCACCCTGAATACCTAATCTTGTTTACCTAATCTTGTATGCTTTCATCCTGAAGCTTCCTATTCCTATATGCCTTTTTCACCCCTGGGTGAAAACTCAGGGAATTCCTAAGCTGATTCCCCACCAATTCCTATAAATGGGATTTCTGGGTCAAAGGAAAGCTCATAGGAAGTTTGTTTAGTATCGCCAAATTCTCCTCCAAATGGTTTGCCACCTTGTATTTCTACCAGTGATGTATGAAAGTTATTTTTTTCCTAGTTGCATGAATTTCTCTAGTACAATGTTAAACAGTACCAGAGATAGTAGTCAGCCTTTCTTGCTTTTAGTGAAAATGTCTGATGTTTTGTATGCATGTGCAACATGGACTAGCACTAAAGCATCCCTCAAATATTTTTATCTTTGAACTTTAAAAGTTATGAATGTTTGTTAAAATACTATTGGAAATATTTTAGCATCTATGGCAATAAGTATATTTTTTTCTTAGATCTATTAATATGTTACATGAAATTAATGAGATTCCCAATGTTAAATCAACCTTAAATACTGTCCTTGGATTTAATCCCACTTGGTTATTCTGAATTATTTAATGTGATGGATTTTTGTGATATTCCACTTAATATTTTTGCATAAATATTTATTCTCCATCTTGGTTTATAATTTTCATCTTTTTAATTTTTTTTTAACATTTATTCATTTTTTGAGAGACAGAGAGAGACAGAGCATGAGCGGGGGAGGGGCAGAGAGAGAGGGAAACAGAATCCGAAGCAGGCTCCAGGCTCTGAGTTGTCAGCACAGAACCGGACATGGGGCTCAAACTCGCAAACCATGAGATCATGACCTGAGCTGAAGTTGGACACTCAACCGACTGAGCCACCGAGGTGCCCTTATAATTTTCTTTTTTTGTATTACCTTTGTCAGATATAAGGGTAAACATTGTCCTTGTTTTTATAACAAAATAAGGATGTTTTTACATTTAAAAATATTTTAGAACAATTTGTGGAGTATTAGTGCTATACGCCCTTGCAAGTTTGTTGAATTTCCCAATATAATCATCTTTACCTGGTGCTTTTTTGTGTGATAAACTTAATTTTTATCCCATTATTGCACCATATGAAGATGCTTGCAATTGCTTAACTTTTTTTAATGTTAATTTATTTATTTAGTTTTGTGAGAGAGAGACACAGATTATGAGCTGGGGAGGGGCAGAGAGAAGGAATCCCAAGCCAACCCTGCACTGTCCGCACAGAGCCTGAAGTGAGGCTCCATCTCACGAACCTTGAGATCATGACCTGAACCAAAATCAAGACTCGGACACTCAACCCACTGAGCCACGCAAGTGCCCTGCAGTTGCTTAACTTTGAATTTCCTCCTATGTTTCCTTGCCTTGCCACAAGCTGCTCCATTTACCTGAAATGATGCTCTTGGCTTGACTAATGCTTGTTTGTTACCTGATACTTCACACCAATATTTCTTGCTTTGTAAGTATCCTCTGAGGGTCCCTTTTCTTCCTCTGAGCTGATCCTCCTCTTTATGCTCTGTTAGCATGTTAGATTACTTCCATATTATTATCCTAATGTATTTAAGCTTTTGCTATCTTTCACCCTTTTTGAATAGATTGTTAGCTCTATAATTTATTATGTCTTGTTTTTGTTTTCTTACAGCTAATGTAGTGCCTGGTATAAAGTTGGTTCTAAGGAGCTGTTATTTGACTAAGACTGACCCAAATATTTTTAGAAAACAATTTCTAAATATGTATGCCTATACAAATATGTATATAACAAGCAATACAGATTTATAAAATGACCATGTAGGCATATTCTATATTCTATCCAAATAAAGTGTGTGTTTGTGTTTACCAATAAATGGAAAAAATCAAGTTTACCTATTTGGTTAAATTTCAGTCAAACTTATAGGGTCTTTGAGGATCTTTAAATATTGCTTTCGGAGCACAAATGAAGTTTACTTGATGGAGAAGCACCCTAAATATGTGGTTATAACTGCTACAGTGGAGAAAAATCCCATGTGTATTGAAGCGCCTTGCAGAAAAAATAAATAAAATTTTGAATGAGTACAAAATCAAAAGTTACATATATGGCAATTTGATATTATAAGCACAGATTTGTGTAAGAGCTGTTACTAATGGGCCATACCATGTACTGGCCATAGAGATTCGTAGCAAGCATTTCTTTTTAAATAATTTTAATGATTCTTGAGGCAGGCTGAACAGACCCACCAAAGATGTCCATGTCTAGATTTGAATCCTCAGAATCTGTGAGAATGTTATCTTACGTGGCAAAAGGACCTTGCAGATAAGATTCAGTGAAGGAATTGAGATACGGCAATTATATCAGGTAGGCTTGATGAAATTACAGGGGTCCTTTACAAAGGGAAGCAGGAGGTCAGAGAGTAGAAAAAAATGCTATCTTGTTGGTTTTCAAGGTTCGGGTGGGGGTGCCTGTGTGGCTCAGTCAGTTAAGCATCCGACTCTTGGTTTTGGATCAGGCCATGCTCTTAGGGTTCATGAGTTCGAGCCCTGCATCCAGCTCTGCGCTGATGATATGGCGCCTGCTTGGGATTCTCTTTCTCCCTCTCTCTCTCTGCCCCTCCCACTCTCTCTCTCTCTCAAAATAAATAAATAAACTTAAAAAAAAAGATTGAGAAAGGGGCATGAGCAAAGGAATGTAGGTGATCCCTGGATTCTGAAAAAGGCAAGGAAAAAAAAAAAAAATCTAAAGTCTCCAGAAGGAATATATGCCTGTCGAACACATGTTGACTTCTGACTTTCAAAACTCTATCGTAATAAATTTTTGCTGTTTTAAGTCATTAAATTTGGTAATTTGTTATAACAATAGTAGGAAATTAATGCAATTCTCCTGAGTAGAGACCAGCTAGTTTATCAATACATTTCCATTCATCTTTAAAAACTTTGCTCTGTAGTTAGGAGAACCAAAGACTTGGTTTACAGAGTGAGTGAATGTATGCTACAAATAAAAGGTTAGAATTATTTTTTATGTTAACCAGAACCATAAGAAGTACTCACCTGGGATTTTATTTAACCAATAAAGATTATGAAAATGATAGCTTCTATCATTTCCTGAATCACATCTTAAAATCCTTCATATGTTCATCTTGTTTTTTTTTAATGTCATGTTCACAACGATAATCTATATTTTTTAACATCCAGATTCTTACAACTTCGGTTTTTATATTTTTGATCTTCAAATAATTCCCAAAAGGCTAACTTATATAGTAGAACAACACAGTTCACAAAACATAGCTCTTTAGCAATATTTCTTTAATAAAGTTGATTTAGATATTTTTCTGAATCTTAAAGAATCCTAAATAACTGTCAAAACCTAATAGTTATGTAATTTTTTTAATTTTTTTAATATATGAAATTTATTGTCAAATTGGTTTCCATACAACACCCAGTGCTCATCCCAAAAGATGCCCTCTTCAGTGCCCATCACCTACCCTCCCCTCCCTCCCACCCCCCATCAACCTTCAGTTTGTTCTCAGTAATAGTTATTACTGTATATAAAACTTATATACACAGTTTACAATAAAAGAATGGAATTAAATTAACAAATTAGATTTCTAGGAGCCATGGGATGAAGTTTAGATGGAATCATAGCCGTGCTGCTTCTGTTATAAGGTTAATTCAAAACTGTGATAACACTTATATATCTAGGTATCACGGATACAAATATTTTCTTCCTCCCTTCCTTTGACAAAACTTCAAAGCAATAGCAGAAACCACTTTAAAGAATCCTAGCAGCACAATTAGCACTTTCAAATTTTCTTCTAATTAATCACTGGGGACATGACTAATTTGGATTTAACTCCTAATTCAAAAAAGTTTTCTTTAAGCTTTGGAACAAGTTTAATTTTTCAATAGTCACTTAGATGCACATAGTTCAATACTACTGAAGTTATCTTTGAAAAGTTGAATTCGTATGGGTATTTTACCAGGTAAAAATTCAACACCTATTAGAGTTGTGGTTACATCAATATCCACTTTCTCCGGAGTCATTTTAAAACTTAGAGTTATAATTAATATTAATCACACGTTTTTTAAGGATATAAAAGTACATATCAATTGATACTTGATTATTTTTCTTTCAGAAATATTTTGGGAAATGTCTAAAATGAGGCTATATTTGTGAAAGAGTGCCATTTAAAACATGCTAAAGCACTTGTGTTAATTTATTTAAAAAGTAAAAAAAACAAAACAATAGAAACATATCCTGAAAATATAATCTGTATCATTACAAAATATGATTTAATATATACTTTTCATCATTACACATAGTTGAGTATAATTATACCAACGTACTTTTGTAGCGCAGGACTTCTTAAAAATTATTATTAAAATAGAGTTGATGTACAATATTGCATTAGATTCAGATGTGCAACATAATGATTCAAGAATTCTGGGGATGCCTGGGTGGCTCAGTTAGTTGAGCAACTGACTTTGGCTCAGGTCATGATCTCACAGTTCGTGGGTTCGAGCCCCGTGTTGGACTCTGTGCTGGCAGCTCTGAGCCTGGAACCTGCTTCAGATTCTGTGTCTCCCTCTCTCTGCCCCTCCCCTGCTCTCGCTCTGTCTCTCTCTGTCTCTCAAAAATAAATAAACATTTAAAAAATTAAAAAAAAATTCTGTATATTACTCAGTGCTCACCGCAATAAGTGTAGTCATACTTTATGTAAACATACCTTATTGTATTCTCGTAACCATATAATACCATTGGCTATACTGCCTATGCCGTACTTTTCATTTCTGTGGCTTATTTATTTTATAACTGGAAGTTTGTAGCTCTTAATTTCCTTTACATACTTTACCCATGTCCCATCCCTCCCCCGCATCTTCCTTCTGGCAACCACCATTTTGTCCTATTTAAAAGGATATTTATTTGTTCATCCATTTTGTGTTTTTTATTTTATTTATTTATTTTTTAGGTTCTGTACTTAAGTGAAATCATATGGCATTTGGCTTTCTCTGTCTGACTTATTTCACTTAGCATAATACCCTCTAGATCCATCCTTGTTGTCACAAATGGCAAGTCTCATCCTTTTTCATGGCTGAGTATTATTTTCCTGTAAATATACACTACTTTATTCATTCCTTCCTCTATTTCTGGACACTTATGTTGCTTCCGTATTTTGGGTATTGTAAATAATGCTGTAATAAACATAGGGGTGCATATATTTTTTCACATTAGTGTTTTTATTTTCTTTGGATAAATAACCTAATAGTAGAATTACTGGACCATATGGTAACTGTATTGTCAACTTTTTGAGGAACCTCCATACTGGTTTCCACAGTGGTTATACCTATTTACATTCCTACCAATAATGCACCAGGGTTTACTTTTCTCCACATCCTTGCCAATACTTGTTATTTCTTGTCTTTTTGATTCTGACCATTCTGACAGGGGTGAGGTGATATCTCATTGTGGTTTTGATTTGCATTTCTCTGATGATGAGTGATTTTTGAGCATCTTTTCATGTGTCTATTGGCCATCTGTATGTCTTCCTTGGAAAAATATCTATTCAGGACCTCTGCCCATTTTTTCATCAGATCATTTGTGTTGTTATTTTTAAGTGTTAGGGTGTATGAGTTCATTATATATTTTGGAAAATTACCCCTTATTGTATATATCATTTGAAAATATCTTCTCCCATTCAGTAGAATCTTTTCATTTTGTTGATGGTTTCCTTCATTGTGCAAAAGCTTTTCATTTTAATGTCATCGAAATAACTTGTTTTTGCTTTTGTTTCTCTAACCTTTGAAGGCATATCTAGAAAAATGTTGCTAAACCTGATGTCCATGAAATTACTGCCTATGTTTTTCTTTTAGGAGGTTTGTGGTTTCAGGTCTCACATTTAAATTTTTAATTCATTTTTAGTTTGGTTTTGTGTATGGTATAAGAAAGTAGTCCAGTTTGATTCTTTTGCATTAGCTGTCCAGTTTTCCCAGCACCATTTATTGACAAGACTGACTTTTCTCCATTGCATATCCTTGCCTCTTTTGTTATAGATTAACTGATAACGTAAGTGTGGGTATATTTCTGGGATCTCCATCTGTTCCGTTGATCTATGTGTATTTTTATTCCACTATAATACGGCTGGGATTGTGATACCCCGGCTTTGTTCTTTTTCAAGATTGCTTTGGCTATTTCAGGCCTTTTGTGGTTCCATATAAATTTTAAGATTATTTGTTCTAGTTCTGTGCAAATTGCTACTGGTATTTTGATAGGGATTGCATTGAATCCGTAGATTCCTTTGGGTAGTATAGACATTTTAACAATATTAATGTCTCCAGTCCATAGCATGGATCTGTTTCCATTTGTTTATGTCATCTCAATTTCTTTTGTCGATGTCTTACAGTTTTCAAAGTATAGGTTTTTCACCTCCTTGGTTAAATTTATTCCTAGGTATTTTCTCTTAGGATTGTTTTCTTAATTTCTTTTTGTACTATTTCATTATTAGTGTATACAAATGCAACAGATTTCTGTATTTTAAATTTACGTCATGCAAATACCCTAAATCCATTTATTCGTCTAAAAAGAAATAAAAGGTATTCAAATTGGTAAATAATAAGTAAAACTGTCACTATTTGCAGATAGCATGACAACATGTGTAGAAAACCCTAAAGGTTCCACCAATAACACTGAGAACTAATAAATGCATATAAGGATTTTTAATCTATGATTTAAATAAGTTTATATAAGCAATTAGGAGATTGACCCTTTATATAAAGAAACTTTATGTCTTTGAACAATCTAAGGGCATCGACTGATCATGTTTAGATTTTTATTTCAATAGTGTCCTTTCAAGTATATACACTAAGTCTTAGGATTTAAGAACTAGGAGTAAGTAGAAACGGATATAAGTTTGCAGCAACAAGATTTCTATGACTGGAGAACAGATCATGAATCCACACTCACAACAAAATCTTATGGAGCATCTACTATGTGATAAGCAAGTCTTCTAAAGTTTGGAAAACAATAGTAAGAAAATCATGTAGATCCTTTGTGGACCTTATATTTTAGGAATTAGCAAGAGGAATCTGTCAGTGATGTTTGGAGAGAACTGCTGACCTCTCGATGTGTTATTTGTTTTGTCTGTTATTTCTTTTTTTTTTCTTGGAACAGGGCATATTTGGACAAATCTTGCTCAGACTGCACATAGTCCATGGATTATATAAAGCTGTAGAATTAATAGCATTCATTTATATTTCAAAGTAAGTTGTAAGGTAATTTGTAGAAAACAAAACCGCAGAAACAATCACCTGTATAAAGTACTTCAAAAATAGCACAGTAAAGCAATGTAATTACTGTAAATTAAAACAATAACAGCTATAGTACTTAAACATACCTGTAAATATAAATACCAAGGAGAAAACTGTTATTTGTGTTTGGAAACTGTATTGTTCATTGAACCTTATGTTGCTATACTATTTTATAGAGGTTCAGAAGTAGTCAAAGAAATTAGTACTATTTTGTGTATGAGGAATGGAATGTTTCAAGCTGGTTGATAAAACAATTACTGAACAATAGACATTTATTTTCTTTCTCATTCAGAGCCCTATGTTATAAGTAAGTAATATTGTAGAGTATAAGAATATGATCTTCAGAATCATTCAGGTCCTTAATTTTGCCACTTATTATTTCTGTTACCTTGAACATAGTATTTATTCTCTCTGGGTGTTGAGGTCTTTATATATGAAATGAAGCTCATTTTACTTATTCTTCAGGATAAAATACAATATATATTACATATGAAAGCATCCATGACTTATGGTATATGATATTTACTCAATAGATATTAACTTATTTTTTTCTTACGTTTAAACCATATTTTTATTAGGAAGATGCACTATTGTAGATAAAGTAAATAGAGTGCCATTATTACAAAATAGCATCAATATTGTAGGAACAAAGGAATATTGTAGGAACAGATAAAGTAAATAGAGTGTTATTATTACAAAATAGCATCGATATTGTAGGAACAAAGGGCAGGCCACCCGAAGATGGGCCACTTTGGTATGAACATAATTTTGAGTTAAAAGCAAGCAAAACCCAGCAGACTCAGGAAAAGCTCTTTACCTCCCCTTCCACTGGCTGCTTGTTCCAGGAAGAGAGCTATTAACAGAGATTCCTCTTTACCTAAGAAAGGTATCTACATAATAGGGCAACCTTTTGTCCACCCAGACCATCCCTTAGCTTCCTGTTAATGGTTTTTCTTCCCTTTATATCCTCAGACCCCTACCCCTCTCCTTAGCTCACATAAGCATTATGTTGCCTCCTTGTGTTTGGAACTGCATGTTTATGAGGATTCCCCATACACATACTAGTAAATTTGATTTTCTCCTGTTAATCTGTCTCATGTCAATTTGATTCTCAGTCCAGCTAGAAGGAAACTGAAGGGCAGAGCAAATTATTCCTCTCCTAAAATTCCTAAAGTGAACTTAAGAGTAATTATTATTATTCTCCCAGGAATACAGTTGCATTTTTAAAAATACTTCAAATGTATATTGACAATAACATAAATTATCTGGAAAAATCCTAATTCAGGTCCAATTTATTTATGAAAAGTCCCTTACCAGTTCTTCTATGGACAATTAGTGAGACAGCACAACTATAAATAAAATACTTGATGAAAACTTGGATCATAATGTGAAGGGATAATCCAGACAATTATGTTTAGTATTTTCTTTTTTTTAGTTGTTTTTGATTTTTTTTCTTGCAGTGACTCAATTAAGAAACCTCTGTGCTTGTTGTCTATAAAAAAAGTGACACAGCAGAAATTTGAGTCAAAGGGAGAGTGCATTATGAGCAGAAGTAAACCTGAGATACATGATTTTGAAAAAAGAATTCCTGAGTATTGGGATTGAGATGGAAATAAGAGAACACAATGAAAGGGAAAGGCTTGTAAGGTGTGAAAAGGGGCAACTAACCCCAGTAGGCTCCTGCCACACATGATGAAGGGAGCATTTAGATACTACCAGTCACCACTTTTGCAAAAGCATTGATCTCCCCGGCCTGTGAATTGCATAGGTATCAAGTCAGTGAACGTAAACTATCTATTTTCCTTTTGATGAGCATCATGCTATGCTTTTGCCAGTGTTCCTTGAGTTATTGGCTTTTCTTTCAGCATCCATTTCTTCATGAGCACTGAGCAAACTGCCCATTTAAAAGGGGTGGTACTTGGGCATTTCTTGAGGCTTTGCTCCATCCATATTCAAATTATCCTATGTGGACAAACTTCATTTAGGCCAAACTGCCACTAATACTTTTATTACAGCAAATACTCAGTGCCCAGGAAGAGACAAGCCACATGCACACAAGGAATCAGGAAAAGACTGTTTATTGCACACCGGTGCTGGCCCAGTGGAGTCACCTCCTAAGGCTAAGCCTTGGCATCAGCCTCCTTTTACGGCTGGGATGGTAGGACCAAAGGAAAAGGAGAGGGGACACTTATCAGTAGTGCTATCCTAGCAATTGGTGGACACAGGAGACAAGCAAGGTTACAGAAGCCAAAAGTATGCAACGGGAGTGTCCAGCCTCAGACATCAGGCTGGCCCCTTTTATCTTGTTTTTACTAGCTTTTCTTCTCACTTTTTTTTTTTAATTTTTTTTTTAACATTTATTTATTTTTGAGACAGAGAGAGACAGAGCATGAACAGGGGAGGGGCAGAGAGAGAGGGAGACACAGAATCTGAAACAGGCTCCAGGCTCTGAGCTGTCAGCACAGAGCCTGACGCGGGGCTCGAACTCACGGACTGTGAGATCATGACCTGAGCTGAAGTCGGACGCTTAACCGACCAAGCCACCCAGGTGCCCCTCTTCTCACTTTTAAAGTCTCTGAATGTTGGTAAGTATATAATATAAAAGAGTGGCCTGTGTACCACGTGAAGTGGTGATGGCATGGAAGGATGGCTCATGAACCTGTCCACATGTGGAGATAAATGGAACCAACTAGGCATCACTCTTGCCCCCAACCTGTTATGCCAGAACCGTAATGAAAGACTTCTATTTCAGAGGATAGGGGAGGGAAAATAATATTTCCTCCACCCCTCTAGGCTTTTGGCTGAGACCCCTTGTGGTAAAAGACAGATTAAGAGAAGAAAAACAAAGTTTAATAACATGTATACCTCCTGTATACATGGGGGATACCCAGAAAAACTGAGCAATTCTCTAAAATGGCCCATGTCACCACCTTAAATACCAACTTGAGCTGAAGACAAAAGAAGATGCCAAGGGGGAGAGAAGCCACTTTGGGAGGTTATCAAGCAAGACACAGTAAGTTGGTGTATGGTGCTGTGCAGATTTAAGTCGGTTTCTTCCTCCATTGATAAGAATTTCTAGAGATTTAGTCACCCTCTTCTTCCTGGTACAGACCAGGAGACACCTTTACAAATGGAGATTTCGCTCCTCATAAATGTAAATATCTCTTACAAAAGAGTAACTTGTCAAATGTTTTTAAGCTTCTCCTGTGTGGACTCTTTCTTAAGAATAACAAGCTGAGGATAATCTTTATGCCAAAGAGGCATGTTTTGGGATGGCCAGTTCTGTTCCTCTTCAAGATTCATATCCAGTATTAATTAAAAGACGATTTTTATGAGATCACTATAGCACCAAACCAATTTGAAGTTGTTTAGAAAAGTCTCTGTGGTATCAGATTCCCTTCTTATGTACTACCATTTCTCAAAAAAAGATGATCACTGCAAAGTGATAGGAGCACTGGAAAAGTTAATAATCTCGATTTTAATTCTAATTAGATGTGTGACATGGGCAAGTGATTCTGTGCATTTATTTCTCCTTCAGCAATATGGAAATTAACCACTTCGGAGTATATTAGTGAGACCAGAATGAGAAATATACACAAGCTTGTTTCTCCGTATTATAAAATATTTAAAATACAAAAGAGTTATTCTAATGCATAGTTTTAATGTTCTTCTTTTTCGTCATCATCAGGATCCTCACTGTTATCATATCAACATGCTGCCTATGAATCCATCATCTACTATCTATGAAATAACTAGAATATTAACATTTGAAGTTCCTTATTGCCACATCTTTCCAAAATTTTGCATTTCATTTTTTTCTTTTTAAAAATTTTGTTTTATCGTGTGTCTTCATAAGAATATAAAGCTTTACTTGTTTTAAACTTTTAAAATAATGGATTTTAGTTGTAGTGTTCTGTGCTTTGATTTTTTTTTTTTTTTTTTTTTTTTTTTACTTGCAGGGCCAAGGGCAGGCTGCCTCAAGATGGGCCCCTTTGGCATGGACATTATTTTGAGTTAAAAGTAATCAAAACTCAGCAGATGTAGGAAAAGCTCTCTCCTCAGTCCTCTACTGCCTAGATTTGCATTGGAAAGGAGAACCTATGCCAGGAAGAGAACTATTAACAGAGACTTTCCTTTACCTAACCTTTGTTTTTCAAAACATTCTCTTTCACTTTCCTGCTAATGGCCTTCTCTCCCTCTGTCTTCACAGATCCTACCTGTCTTAGCTCTTATAAGGTTCATGTTGCCTTATCATCTTTGGAATTTCCATGTCTGTATGGATTCCTAGCTTTAGAGCTATTACATTTGATTCTCTCCTGCTAATCTGTCTTATGTCACTTTGATTCTAAATCCTCCTAGGAGGACCTTGAAGGTCAAAGGAAGGTATTCCTCCCCAATACACTTAACATTATAGTCCTGATAACCGGTCACGTATTTGGCATTTAATTTGCTTATTTTCACTCTGTATGACATTCCATTATATAACATTTCAATTTCTTTATTGGGATTCTCCAGTTTGTAGCAATTTTGCTTTTCTAGTTTTTGCTACTACAAAAATAAAGCTATATACATTTTATTTTTCATGTTTTTTGAAACGTGTGTGAATGAATATCTGTAAAGTATAAACTAGGGAAAAATTACTCGGTCACAGGATTATCACATGTTCAAATTTATAAGATAATGCCCATTTTCCAAAGTAATTGAACCTAGGGGCACTTGAGTTGCTCAGTCGGTTAAGCGTCCCACTCTTGTTCTCAGCTCAGGTCATGATTTCACAGTTTGTGAGTTCAAGCCCTATGTCATACTTGGCACTGACAGCATGGAGCCTGCTTGGGATTCTCTCTCACCCTCTCTCTCTCTCTGCCCCTCCCCTGCTCTAAATATATACATACATACATACATACATACATACATACATACATAGATAAAACAAAAAAATGATTGTACCTATTTAGATTACACTATCAATGTTTTGTTGACTATGTAGCTTCTCATCCCACACACATTTGCTATGATCAGACAATGATTTTTGCCAAACAACTATAAAGTAGAATCTCACTGTTTTTAATTTGCATTTTTTATGTTTGAGAATTTTTTTAATATTTAACCATTCATATTTCTGCTTTTGTTGCAATATTTGCTTATTCTTTGCCCAATTTTTCATGGGTTGTTTTTCTTATTAATTATAACAATTTTTATATGCCCTGGATACTAATTTTTATATTATTGAAAATATCTTCTCTAGTTTGTGGCTTTCCACTTTATGTCTTTATCTTTATATCTTTATGCTAAATATTTCAGTTTTACATCTTATGATGAACAGAAGTTTACGATTTTACTGTGTTGAATTTACCATCATTTTTCAGTGTGCATCTCTTGTGGACTTTTTAAATAAAATTCTTCTTTACACAGATGTTATAAAGACATTTCCCTAATTTTCTTCCAGTTTTTTGAATACATATCTTAAATCATGTTATCATTATATTGTTTGGAATTTTCCCACTGTGTTTATGAGATTAGATTGTCCTGTATTTTCATTTCTTGCACTATCCTTGTTTGCTCAAGCTTCAGTATTAGTCTAGACTTGTAGGATTACTTGGAAAATATTCCTTTTCTTCTGGAAATGTTTGAATAACACTTGAACATTATTTAAATAATGTTTAAATCTGATGTTTGAACTTGACCTTAGTGTGTGCGTGTGTGTGTGTGCAAATCTTTATTGAAGTATAACTGATATATGATATACAATTTGGCAAGTTTTGACATACATATATATCTATGAAATTGCCACCACAGTGAAGATAAGACAAAACTGCCCTCAAGAAGTTTCCTCCTTCTTCTTTGCAATTTATTCCCTTCCCTGCCTTCAGACAACCAGTGTTCTGCTTTCTGTTAAAATAGATCTGTAGAATTTTGCATAAACAGAAAATACAGTAGAATTGTATGCAATCTTTTTTGGTTTGACTTCTTTTAGTTAATATAATTATTTTGAGATGCAGTCATGATATTGAATATACAGTTTATGTGTTCTTGCCGAGTAGTATTCCACTGTGTATATTTACCACAGTTTGTATATCTACTTATCCGTTAAGTGGTAAGGAAGACCTTCCTCTGCCTTTCAAGGCCCTTCTAGCTGGACTTGAATCAAATTGATATGAAACAGATTGATAGGAGAAAATAAAAATATATACAGGGAACCCACACAGACATGAAATTCCAAAGACAAGGAGGCAACATGAAGGTTATATGAGCTAAGAAGAGAGGTAGTGCATGAGGATACAAAAGGGAAGAATACCATTAGCAGGAAGGTGAATGGAGATGTTTTGAAAAACAAAGGTTGCCCTGTTATGAGATAAGTCTCTTAGGTAATGGGGAGTCTCTGTTAATAATTCTGTTCCTGGTATAGGTTCTCCTTTCCACTGAAAATTTAGGCAGTTGAAGACTGGAAAGGGAGATTTTGCCCTATCTGCTAGGTTGTGATTAATTTTAACTCAAAATAATGTTTATGCCAAAGTGGCCCATCATGGGGCAGAGTGCCTTGTGCCTTGCAGTGGCATTTGGACTATCTCCATGTTTTGGCAAATACAAATAAAGATCCTATAAACATTTATATACAAATCTTCGCATAGGATATAGGGTCACATTTCTTTCAGGTAAAAATGGAATTTCCAGGACATATCTAAGGTCGATATTTAAAGGTGTAAGAAACTGATAAACTATTTTCTGAAGTGGCTGTAGGATTCTATATTTCTACTAGCAATGTATAATCCACTGTAAGGGGCTTTACACTGACCACATGTATTTATATTGTATTTTTAATGCAGTCTCACAATTTTATCCATTTTACTGGGTGAATGATTTAATTCATATTATAGTTGATTTTAAATATATAACCTTTTGCTATTTTTTAATCATATCAATGTGTGTGTGTGTTTTTTCCCTCTATGGACATTTTTCCTTTGAATTAATTATTTTCTATTATTTCATTTTGTCATCTTTGTTGGCTCATTAGTTACACTTCTCTTGTTATGTTTGAAATGTCACCTAGTGACATTGTAAAATAATCACAATTTTCTTTTAAATAATATCATGCCACTTCCCATTTAATGTAACAAACTTACAACAGTCATTTCCAGTTTTCAATCCCTGCTTCTGTAATTGTTGTCATTATTTTACGTTTACCTGTGTTATAAACTATAATACTTTTTTTAAACAGTTAACTTCTCCTACAAAGCTACTATAAAGAAGAAAAAATATCTCTTATTTAATTTAAAGTTTTTACTTTTTTGTCAGATTTTATTTCTTTCTATAGATACAAATACCCATCCAATATCATCCTTTTCCTACCCGAAGACACCGCCCTTAAAAATAATGGTAAAATATGCGTAGCATAGAGTTTACCATTTTAATCATTTTTATGTGTACAATGCTGTGGCATTAACTACCATCACATTATTGAACAACCAGTACCACCATCCATCTCCAGAATTTTCTCTATGTTTTCAAACTAGGGGCTGTACCCATTAAACATTTCCTCCTCCTTCCTCCTTCCCCTCAGCCCTTAGCAACCATCTTTCTACTTTTTGTCCCTAAGGATTTGACTATCATCTAGGCACCTCATATAAATGGAATAGTACGATATCTATCCTTTTGTGCTTGGCTCATATCATTTTCTGTAACTTTCTGTAATGTCTTCAAGGTTTCATCAATGTTGTAGCATTGTGCCAGAATTCCTCCTTTTTAAGGCTGAATAATACTGCATTCTTTGCATATATCACATTTTGTTTATCCATTCATCCATCAGTGGACACTTATATTGTTCCCATATTTTGGCTGTTTCAAATAATGTTGCTGTGAGCATAAGCACACAAATATCTCTTCCAGTCAATCCTTTCAATTATTTTTTGTATACTTAGAAGTGGGATCGCTAGATCTGATAATCATATTTTAATTTTTTTAGGAACTGCCATATTGTTTTCTATAGCGCTACACTATATTCCAACCTGCAAGGCACAAGGGTTCTAATTTCTCCACATCTTTGCTAGTACTTATTATTTCCCTTTTTTTAAAATTATAGCCATTTTAGTAGTTGTGAAGTGGTATTTTATTGTGTTTATGATCTTCATTTCCCTAATACTTAGTGACACTCAGCATCTTTGCTCATTGACTATTTGTTTCTCTTCTTTTGAAAAATGTCTACTTGCATGCTTTGCTCATTTTATAATTGGGCTATTTTTACTTTTGTACAATTCTAAAAGTTCTTTATAAATTTTGAATATTACCCTCTTATCGGATAAAAATTTGCAAATACTTTCTCCCATTCTGTAAGTTATTTTTCCCTCTCCTGATAATTTCCTTTGATGCAAAACAGCTTTAATTTAAAGGAAATCCAGTTACCTATTTTTGTTGTTGTTCCTTATGATTTTGGTGTCATATTTAAGAAACAGTTGTCAAATCTGAGGTCATAAAACTCCCCTCTTAGGTTTTCTTCAGAGTTTATATTTTTAGTTTTTCCTTTTATGTCTTTGGTCTATTTAGGCCTCATTTTTGTATATAGTGTAAGTAATAGACCAACTTATTTTTTTTTCCCATGTGCATATTCTGTTTTCCAAGAGACCGCCATTTCTCTACTGAATGGCTTTGGCACCTCTGGGGATGAACAATTCACCATAGATGTGTGGGTTTATTTTTAGGCTTTCTATTCTATCTTGTCTACTTTTTGCTAGTATACCATTACTTTAATTGCTGTAGCTATATGGTAGGTTTTAAAAGTTAGAATCAATTTAGACCTCCAACTTTGTTAGTCCTTTTTAATATTATTTTGGCTACTTGGTAGATATCTTGGTATTTCATAAGAATTTTCAGGTGAGTTTTCCTTTTCTTCAAAAAAAAATGAAATTTTTGATTAAGGATTGCATTGGATCTGTAGATTACTTTGTGTAGTATAGATATCTTAACAATACTGTCTTCCAATCCATGAACATGGGATGTCTTTCCATTTATATTTGTCTTCTCTAATTTCTATTGTGTTGTTTTTTAATTTCCAATATATAAGTTTTGTGCCTTCCTGGTTAAATTTATTATTTAGTAATCTATATTTTTTTATTGCTATTGTAAAGAGAATTATTTCCTTAAATTTCTTTTTGGATTGCCCCTTGCTTTTGAAGAATGGTTTTAACCACAAATATATGTGAATATATAAAATAGTTTTTCTTCATGTGTTGAGGTGATCAATTATTTGTTCCTTGGTCTATTAATGTGATGACTTACCTTGATCAATTTTTGAATTGGGGAACAATCTTTTAAGCATGGCATAAATCCAAATTTTTCATAATATATTATCTTTTTAATGAATCACTGGATTTAATTTGAAAATATTTTTTTAGAAGTTTTATATCTATATTCATCTGGATTTTTTATCTGCGATGGTCTGTCATTCATATATTACATTTATGAAATCATAAATTACATGTATGAGGTTATATTGGCCTAATAAAACAGTCAAAATTTCTTATTTTTTTTCTCATCTTGGATAATTTGTATATATTGGCAGTCATTCTGTAATTATACTGTAGAATTCATTTGTGAAAGTATCTGGGCATGAAATAATTTTTTTGTGGGTATGGGAACAAGTAGATTTAAATAATGATTGAAATTCTTTAATGGTGTAGAAATATTTAAAAATTCTATTTGTGTGTCAATGTCATTGTTTTTATTTCCAGGATTTTGCACTTTTAAATAAATTTTCAAATTTGCTATTATAAAATTATTCACAATAACCTCATGACATTTTGATTTCTGCATATCACATAAGGACATTTTTGTATGGTACTTTTAATCAACATATACTGTGACAAAATCAAGGTGACGTTTATATAATAAAAAAAATCTTAATGTTTTCATATGATTTTTGAAAGTGCCTAATTTTATGGCAGTCAGAGTACTTGTCCTGAATGCTGAACATAACAGGATTCTAGAGTGGTTATAAAAAAGTTTAGAAGGTTACAAAATATCAATTATAGTATGCCATTTTAATTAGTATAAAATAAGAATATTATTTCATTTGTCAATAAATGTTATTTGAGAATCAATCTAAAGTTCTCAAATATGAGAGTAAAACAGAAAAAATGCAGGAAACAAACTTCACAAATTATTTGTTGAGGTGCATTTAATTTGGTCTTTATTATTAGCATTGTGTTTCCATGATCAGAAAATGTATTACTACTTCTAATAATAAATTATTATGTAAACTCAGAAGTAATTATGTGCTAGTTTTTAAGGAGTTGTTACTTATCTGTATAAAAGTAAAGTAATATAACATGAAATAATTTTCAGTAGTAACAAGTATGAGCTAGGTAATTTGCACAAATACAATAAATTGAATCTTAAAATGAATATAATGTTTAAAACTAAAATCCTAAGTGTCATTATATTCTTATTATTTCTTAGTAGTAATGAAACATTCATTTGGTTCTAAAAATAGCATCAATGTTTGTTTGTCAATAAACTTTGCATTTATGCCACTATTTAAAATTTTTTTTAAGTTTATTCATTTTTGATAGAGAGAGCATGTGCCTACAAGCATGGGAGGGGATAGAGGGACAGAAAGAGAGAGAGAGGGAGACACAGAATCTGAAGCAGACTCCAGGCTCTGTGATGTCAGCACAGAGTCAACATAGGGCTTGAACCCACAAACCATGGGATCGTGACCTGAGCTGAAGTCAAATGCTTAACCAACTGAGCCACCCAGGCTCCGAGCCCAAGCCACTTTTTAAAGAAAAAAAAATGTACTTTTTCACTTTAGAGTGTGTAAGAAATTTTTGTATAAATACTCTCATACTTGAAATAAGTATAATTTATACTATCTCAGGTGAAGAAAGATAGTACCTTAAATTTTGTCTATGAGGAGGCTGTTTTCAGCCTCCCTAGACAGGTTTATGTAGTCAAGATAATATTTACTAATTTCCATGTTTTTCTGTGGTCTTTTTTTTTGGGGGGGGGTGGATGGAAGCACAAGTGTTCTAATCTGAACAGATAGTTTAAATATTCCAGATACACAATAAATTAAAGAGGTTAATGAACAGAAAGAACTTAATTCTCTAATCCTGCTGCCTAAATTGTGTCTGCTTATTCCTTTCTTAGTTCTTGCTAAGAATCCTAATCTGCTAATTAATCTCAGTATTTTTTATACTGATAATTTAGTAATAAATTTTGGGTATCTCCAATGGAAGGGTTATAAAAAAATATAGCTCTCTCTTTTTTAATTGATGCCTGGCATGTTCCTGGTCAAGTTGAAGTTTTCACTGCACATTGTCCCCAAATCAGTATAAAAGAGTGGTCTCCAAAATCTTTCAGGTCATGGCAACTTTAGTGTCCAAGCCTTTTTTCCACAACACTTACAGATAAAAATCAAATAAAAATAAAACAAAATAAAAGCTAACTGTTCCTTTTATTGAGTTGATCCAAACAAGTTAATAGCTTAATTTGATTGACGCCCAATAGATGTCACTCAGTTTTCCTTAAAATTTTAAGATATCCCACAGTAATCCTGTTAGTTCATTGTGGTGCCCCAGAGAACTTCAGCACACAGTTTGAGAACCTCAGTTTCAAAAGTTATAACCTGAATGGAAATGATAGTACGAGAGGAAGTTCTTTTAACACTATTTATCGGTCTGTTGAGAGAATCGTTTTTTCCCTTTAGGCAGCGACCTCTTTGCCCTATGCCATAACCTTTCATCTACCATTTCGTCTAGTCGGGGCAAAGAAGATAGTTGATAATGTGCATAATAGCTAAGAACATAGTAATGGTGACTTCAGTCATGGCTGTTGTTTAACAACTTATGTTTAGAAGAAAAGTGAAACTACTTTCAAAAGGGCAGTGGTTTTAGTGTAATTAGCAGGGAATAATAAAATGATTTGATAGGGCCACAGAGTCTGGTGTGACTATAAATAATGCTTTAAGTCTGGATGCAGAACATGGCTGTTGCAATCTAGTCTTTATGTAGCTTCCCTGCTGAAGATTTAATTTATTTGGCCTCTTGAGGAACACATTTGGCATTTGTAATATCTTTTGCTTCCAGGTTCTATCTCCAAGGATGACTTGATGAGATTGCACATAAATTTATTTTCAAAGCGAACTATTTTCCTTTTAGGGAACTCTATATTCATCCCACAGAGGTAGAAAGTAATATAATAATCAAATACAGATATTCAGCAAGTGAGGGCCTCATAGATCTTATATATGTGGTCATTTCATATATAATTTTATTAATCACTATTCCTATAAGATAAGAAATTTCAGGAACCTTAACGAGGAAATAAAATATGATGGATTATATCAAATAAAAAATTTAAATATCTTATCTACCACTAAATATCTACATGGCGAATCATTGGAAAATATAAAAAATATAAATTTGGCAAATATACTAAACCAGGTGGAGTTTATTTTCATCTTGATTTCTGTCTGACTCCCAAAGGCAATTTACCTTGATCTCTTTGTGATTTTTATTTCTTGTTAAATATACAGAATTAATTAAGCAGATTCATAGAGCTGAATGATAAAATTGTATTAAGAGATGCATTGGGATTCAATGTGACCTTATCAAGTGAGGTGAGCCATTCATTAATTCAGATGATAGAGCTTATTATAATAATCTTTTACTTATGCTATTGTTGAGCATAACCACTTACTTGTATTTGCATATGCATATTGAGATAGTATCATTTCATCAATTTTTTGTACTAAACTTTAATCCTTGTCAAGAGTAATTCTGAAAGTTTTAGGTTGCAGTTAACTTAACTGTATACTTTTATAGTATCTTCACACATGCTTGAATAATTTATATGCAACTCCAGTAAGCTTCTACAGCAAATCAACTAATAAACCTAGCTATTAATCATATAGATAACTTAGGTAAATGGGTAGCACAGTGCTTAGTATGTAGAAGGACATTGAAATCTGGTATGTTCCTTCTCTTACTTCATTCTTACTACTGTTATGTCCACAGCTTTTTGTGTAACTGTTCCCCCCACCTCTGCCTCAGTCCTTATAATCTGTTTTCCGCATGACCATCAGAAGAATGTTTTTAAACAGAAGCTAGATCATGTTACTCCACACTCAAAACCCTTCAGTGCTCTTCCTCACAGTTACTGAAAGAAAAAAAATAACAATGTAAGAACCTACAAGGCCTTCCATGATCTGGTCCAGTTTCCTTAAAATTTCGTGTACTTTCCAAGACCAGAGCCTCCCTCTCTTCCAATTTCAATGACCTTTTTATATTTTAAGGACAAGTTAGGCTTAGTTTCAACTCAGGTCCATTTTCCCTCTACCAAATTGCCCTCCTATCTGATAACCACTTAGATCCAGCATCACTTTATCTTTATCTGCTAAAATATCTCTTTGTCTAGGACTTCTTCAGTTACCAACTGATCTCAAATTCACCACACCACAACTTCCTCTGCCTTTTCCCTCAAAAGGCTTATCGTTACCTCATAGTTACAATTTGTATATTGTATGTTTCTTTTCTATGCCTTAGAATTATGGTGATCATACTCTTCAATGTCCAAAAAAATACTTTTAAGAATGAGAGGGTGTATTGAAATAACTAGAAGTATACACTTTCTGAGATACTCATCAATTGACAAAAAGTTGGTTTTATTATATTGTTGAATCTTCAAAATAGTCCTATTCAAAAGTTATTTTCTAAACTGTAATTCTTTCTAAAAAAAAATAATGGGGGCACCTTGGTGGCTCAGTTGGCTAAGTGTAGGAGTCTTGATCTTGGCTCAGGTTATGATCTCACAGTTTGTGGAATCGAGCCCCATGTCAGTCTCTGTGCTGATAGCGTGGAGCCTGCTTGAGATTCTTTCTCTCCCTCTGTCCCTGTTCCTCACCCACTCATTCTCTCTCCCTCTCTCAAAATAAATAAACTTAAAAAAAATAAAAATGAATAAAAATAAAAATAACATATATACATGGATATTAATGCCAAAATGATTCTTTATACTTATTATTTGAAGATTATAGCATAAGGAGTAAGTTAATATAGTATATATTTTAATATTTTATTCAATGCCATAGTACTATCTACCTCTAATATAATCCGAGTTGTACTGTAGGATTCTTCATGAAGATCGAGATATTCCAAAGCAAACTATAAAAGTTTAAACTTAAATCTGTTCTGTTTGTACTCTCATTTTTTTGGATATTTCCCTTTGCTTTTGTGGAAATTTGTCTTCTTGTCTGCATGCTGTGTTTTTAATATTTTTAATTTACTAAAATTACAAGCTTTCAAAGCTAAATTTCGTGATGCTCCACTCATGATATACTTGTTTTGATTAAAGAGATTCAATTAATTTTGACAGATGCAAAAAAAAAATAGAATACTTTATTACAAATTCAGTATCAGTGCACTATACTTAAGTTTATTGAATGTTGGTTCTTCAAAGTTTCATATATATTAAAAATCCAATTAGTGATGGACAGCAAAGAGAAAAAGCATATATTTCCTGAAAATTATTTTATTATTTTGACTATGAGTAAAGTATATAGAATAATACAAAAAATAAAATATTTATACATTATTCACAACTACAGCCATTTAGGGGATGCAATTTTGATTTATATGCATATCACACCAATTAAGATTTTTTAATTCAGGAATTTAGTAAAGATAGTTTTATTACTATAATGAGTACAGTCCCAAAATTTGTATTTATATTATCAATATAAAAAAGTAAATAATTTTATGCTCAAACTTTTAACTGAATTTAACTGACTATCCGAATTTAACTGAATTAACTGAATATCATTACAATGATATAAAATATTTTGCCTTTTATAGAATAAATTCCCAAGAGTCATGTGTATTAACATTTATTGACACACATGATTAATGGTGAGTGTAAATAATGAACCAGAATTACTTAACTATTTGAGAAATGTGGTTTGCTAAGGGAATCAACACACTAACAATAGTATCCTCACTTTTCATACATGAACAAGGAAACTTAATTTAAAAGAATAATTGCTTTTTTTATAGGAAAATTTATGCTGCAGAGAATGATATATAAATGAACTTCCTTGAACTACATCTGCTAAATCATTGCCTTCAGGCACAGTCTTCTTAACATTTTTGAAATAAATGCTAATTTTTCTTCAGTAGATTTGTGTTTTCTAATGTTCCCACTAGAACATTAGTTCTATAGTCGGTTGTCAGTAATATTATTATGGCCCCTATAGGCCATGGCAAATGTTGAATAATGTTTTGTTACATGTTGTCTTAGTCTGTCTTCCCTGATAAGCCAACCTGAGGCAAATTCACGAAATAAAATTTTATTGAAGTCCTGTGGATGAATGGAGGAGGGGAAATGAAGCTGGGAAGAGTGTAAAGCAATTATAAGGGGTTGCATTTCTGAGCATGTTATAACTTCGGATTAAGCAATCTCTCTTTTTCTCACCCATCTTCAGATTGTGCTTCTCTAGCTACTCATCCTGTGAAAAGTAAGAAGAAAAATTATGTGTGTAACATATCTCCCCACATTCAACGTTCACCCTAGTGAGTGTTAACACCCTTGAAATTATAGTGAGGAACCTGCATCTTATACTTCATTGACAATCAGATACCCAGAGGGAGAATAGGAAGGGGCTCTTAGTGTAAGTTAGAACTGAAGCATTGATAGGATATATCCAGGTAGCCACTCAGTCTTTTGAAGTGAAGGTGAGAATGCTAATGGCAACTTCACCGGCTATTAGGTGCCACTCTACTCAGAAAGCAAGGTCAGGGAGCAGAGATGGGGTAGTGCATAAACTGAATTTGTATATTCTATTCCTTGCACAATTCAGATCTTTTCATGCTCTGCTAAAATATTCAATACTCACCTTCAGTTCTTCCCTGATAATAAGTCTGAAAGTCCAATCTCTAAATGTTATTGCTAGTTGCTCTATTCTTAAACAAACCAACCAACACAAAAAGAAACTTTAAAAGATGTTGTTAAAGGAAGCCATAAAGTTGGTTACCTTCAGCCATAATCTGTTTCTTGATGGATAAGATGACCCAGACCTTGATCCTTAAGGGTTGTGATTCCCAAATTACTTTGAAATTGGGGAATTTTGTTTTATTTAATTGACATTTTCAGTTGCTACAAAAATACCAGAGACATCCCAGGGAATTCATGGGTTCCAGACATATTTCTTTTTGAATTTATTGTGCTGTAGGAGCTATATCTTCTCATGGTTATCAAGATAGACTACTCCTGCCATTATATATGAGCTTCACCAGAATTAGAAGCTCAAAGATTTTGTACCCTTTTTCTCTGCTTGGAAAAATTGTACGTCTAAAAATTAATGTGGCATGGGAAACACAAATTTTAAAAGTGAATAACTGGGACTAATGGTGAGGAGGCAATCCTTCCTCTCCTCCTCAATTCCTAGACCTAAATACCAGCTGTTGGTTCAATGTGCCTACCATATGCTGGAAAACAATACCCTGGGATTGAATATCTGAGCTGACTTCTTAACAGCCTTCATTCTATCACTGTAATAGGATGTATTAGTAAGACACATGAATCTTGTACTCATTAATTCATCATGATACCCCTTTTGTGATAAACTGGGTATCTTGGTCTATATTCCGTGGAGTTATCAGGCATTTTGTAAGCATTCAGATGGTGGTGTGGATGTATGCACTGGGGACAAGGAAGGAAAATGTATATCTAGAGCGTAAGGTTTTTTGTTTGTTTTTGTTGTTTTTGTTTTTTGAAAAGGGAAAATTATGGTTCTCTCCATCGCAGAAAGGGTCACACTTAATTGACCTGTCATCAAGTGGCTTGTTAGATGTACCAAGTCATAGTTCCACGTGGGACGTTGCAATAATCTCTGCCCTTGTCATGTTGGGCATTCATCAGTGGTAGCAACTAGATCAGCCTTGGTGAGAAGAAACCCATTTTATTAGACCCATGAATAGCATTCATCACTTCTACTATGACCACTTTGGTCATTAGCCCCCTTGTGCAACTACTGGAATAATCCTATCTACATTGTTTGTAGACATCCTTTCTGGCAAAGGGTTATCTCTGATGGAAACTAACATTAGTTATACGTATCTGCTTGCTTTGTGTCCATACACGTACTTCTTCTTCAGACCTTCTTATCCCTAATTCATCTGTCTTTTTTATTTGAGAATTCCAACCAATGAGCCAAGCCACTGGCACAACCCAGAAATCGATATATATCTGTACCTCTTACTACTTCACCTCCCATGGGAAGAAAAGGATTGAGTTCTGTGTTCACAGCTCAGCCCTTTGGGAAGAATTTCCTCTGCTACTGACTCTGGGGCCAACCCTCATTGGAGCCGAATGTGACAGAGGTCCATTTTGAACTTGTACGAACATTTTGGGCCATCTCATTTGTCTCCTCTCTTAATGTGACATATGAGCAACCGCGCATAGCACATTTCACCTTCTATCACATGTTATTTGCTTATTTATATTTGTTGTTTTTTCCTTATAATTTAATGAGGGTTTTTTTTTTAATTTTTATTATTGTTACCTGATAGGTCTCACTTGCATAAAAAGTAGCTGGCTTTTAATGTGTTCAATAAGTGTTTGTTAAACAATAAAGGAATATATTAACTCTGATTCATCTGTTTGCTTCCTTTTTCTTCATAGCACTCATCACTCCATAACATTATATACTATAATATAATGTGGGTTTTTTCTGCCTTTTCTGCCTCTATTTTAACATAAAATACATAAAGATTTGTTTACTTTATTTAAAGCATTATCTCCAGCACCTATAAAAATGCCTGGTTAAACAAATATATTTAGAGTTAATTAGCAAAAATGGACCATGCTTTTTTAAATCCCTGACTGTATCACCAAGTAACACCTGGCAGAGTGCATGTTGCACAATAGTAATAGGTGTTCAATGAAGACTTTATAATATAAAACAAATGCATCACTTCTAAGTAGCATCTAGACCAGAAGTGTGGCCTCTTTCAGCACTCTTTTGGTTTTCCAGCAGGTAGGATTGAACGGAACCTAAAATGATGGTTTTGGCTTTAAAGTTGTTTCTCAGGAAGTTGTGAAGGAAAAATTCTGATCGTTTTTCAACCTGAAAAACTGGAAGGGCTCATTCCTTTTATTTATACACAGCTTTTGCATCTAATCCTATCAATTTATGATTTGGGTTTTCCATGATTCCTATTATCTCGTTTCTTTGGGGAAAAACATATAAAATCAACATCTTATGAAATGACATGGGAAGACAGGAGGCCCTTTTGTTAGCTTTACTGTATCTCACAGTTGGTAAGTATTAAGTACTTAAAGGAAGATACATCTTAAACCACTGTTGTACTTTATTATATGCATATCTGAAGGAGAAAATCTGGCAAGAGGTTGGCCATAGACAATTTTCGCTATTGTTACTTGGAAGATGAATAAGGAGTTAATTTTCATTTTTGACATATTATATTGAGATTTTGAATCCATTCTCTGCGAGTTCAGTTGGAACGAGTCTAATCTCATGGTATCATTTGAGGACAGCTCTATGAATATTTGTGACAAATGAATCTTTTATTTGCCTTGAAAATTATGATTCAATTTGATGAAATGAAAAAAATTTATGGATAATATTTAATCACTGCTGTCATATAAAAGCTAAGCTGTCAGCAGGATGCTATGACACCTAGAGTTAGTCACTTCCAGCTGAGAGAGGATCCACACAGCTTCTAATAGCTTAGGAAGCTGTGACTTGATATTCTGGCTCATTTAATAGATTCATTACGTTTCTTCTTCTATGTGAAATTATATATTTGAAACTAGCCTAAAAATTTTTTTGAATCTTTTAATGCTATTCTAATTTTTATATTCCATTTTAAAAAATAAATGCAGAAATAAATTCCCAATTTTTAAAAAGACCTTAACTATTGATTAACATGAACATAATTTCAATTATAAAATTTAATGAGATGTTTTGCTAAATCAATCAACACATGATTATTTGCAGATATATATCCAGTCTTGTCCTGGGTACTGTGGTTGCAACTTCTCTACCCTTGAGGAATTTTTTTTTTTTTCCCTAAGAAAGAAAAGGAACAGGAGAGAAAAAACTTTGTAGCAATAAAATGTAGTGAATGGAACTACTTGTGAATGCATGTGGTACAGATGAAGGACTATAGCACTGATTTTAAGTATATATTGTAAGCATAGAGATTAAAAAAAGAAATGTATTTTAATTATTTCTCCATTGTTCAAGAACTTTGTGATAGCCATCCATTTCACTTTGCAAGTTGCATTCTCATCACTACTTTGTTTCTTAGCAAAATCTAGACTTAAATCTAATTGGTCATGGTTTACTTTCAATTAAATGTCATTCTTTTAAATTTTTTCCTCCTTGGTATTTTTCAATATTTTGACAAAAATTTAGAAAAGATCCCTATTAACTTTGTATATGCCACAAAACAGGGTGATTTTTAAATTTGATAACCAATTTAAATGTAAAATGACAGGCAGTTTGCAGAGATTTATGTAACAACTACAAATTAGCAGATGTAAGAGTAACTTTTGTACTTATTTACAAAAGGTCAACTTTACAAATACATGAAGGAGAATTTTTCTTAAGGATAACAATTAGACCTTATGACCTAACATTATGTTCAATATGAGTCAACATTGTAATGTGGCCAAGAAAAGATATATACGTTATGCAAACTGAAATAAAATATTTAAAATAATGAGGAGGAGAACTCCCCCTTTAGAGCAGTCTGGATATGTCATACTATAATTCTTAAGTTTGAATATGGACACTCTTCTTTCAAAAAATGTAGTTTAATAGGATTATTTGTATAGTGACTTAATACTATAACACAAAATGAATGGCTGAAAGAAGGAAATACTAGTATACAGCTTGGAAAATATGCAATTACAGAAAAGTTAGCATCGAACTAAGACTTTAGACGAGTATAAGAGCAAGAGACGTTCAAAGAATGAGTCAACAATTCTTTGGAAGAAAAAACAAAGGGAGTGTTTTGAGTACGAGCCATGACCAAATACCAGATCTATTATGGAAGAGATTTAAGTGATGTTTAATGGTTATAATAAATATTCTTAGATACCTTCCAATTATGAAATTCAGGGATTCTGTAATGCTTTTAACTTAATATGTGTCCCTCCAATTACCACCTGCCACTACACTGAAGCTGTCAATTCTTATATCAAAATTTCAATAATTTTTCATATTTCATTTGCTTTTTTTTATTTTTGCATAACATTGTCAAAGTATGTCTTTTTATACTGTAGTTTCATGATAGAACATTAATATACTTTATTTCAAGATCTTCTTCCTTAATTAAAAAAATTTAATGTTTATTTATTTTTGAGATTGAGAGAGCATGAGCAGGGGAGGGGCAGAGAGAGAGGGAGACACAGAATCCAAAGCAGGCTCCAGGCTCCGAGCTGTCAGCACGGATCCGGACGTGGGGCTCAAACTCACAGACCACAATATCATGACCTGAGCTGAAGTCAGATGCTTAACTAACTGAGCCACCCAGGAGCCCAAAAATCTCCCTTATTATTTAAAGTTCATATTGTATATATGCATATTATATGCATTACATATGTTAATATATTCATTACATGCATTAATGCACATGATATGAACTTAAGTACTGTAAATTTTAATTGGCACTCTTTATTTACATCAGGATTTGAATCATGCTAGACTTTATATTCACTGATCACCAAACTAACAATTTAAATTCTCGCTATTTTTAGCCTATTCTACCTCCACATGCCCTTTATATAGTCAACCACCCTAAGTCCCATTCAAGTTGCATAATTTCCAGAAAATTTTTGGAAACTGACACTAAATGCTGTTTTCTTCTCATTTCTGAATGTCTACAATGCCTACTGAAGAATCATTACCTTTCTGTTTACTTTCATGTGAGGACTATAAATAAAGAAAATATCCCTGAACTCGATGTCCAGGGACCTGAGCACTAGTTATGACCCTACTTCTATTTAACTATATTGACTTCAATAACATATTGAAACTGTGTGGCAGGATTCTCATCTATAAAATAAATACCTATTTTAATTATAAAAAGTATTGTATAACTCTCTTTCGTCTTAGAATCATTCTTATATTGTTGACTTGCATGGTAAGTTCCTCATGAGATTATAAATCTTATAGTTCTTTTTTTCCCCAAAATCTTAACACTTAGCTATTCACAGAATTTCTATTTGTGTTTCTTCATTAAATATGATGTCAGAAAATCTAAAATCAACAACTATTTTGGAGTATCATTTACTATTTATATTTGATAGCGCTGACATATTTTTGTATATTAAAAAATCATTTCAATCTTAACTTTTAGATTTTCTTTACTTTTTTCCAGAATATTGATAAGATTATTTAAACCTAAGTCTTTTGCTTCTCTGAGATTTTTGGGTCAATAATATATTTTATGTGTCTTAAAAATATTTTTATGGTATAAACATTGGTTTATTTCTATAAACTTACCTATATAGGAATGCTGGGAAATAGGGGCCATTAGATACATTATTTCACTCGTTAATTAAGTAGATTGCCGTGTAATTCTCCAGCTTTGAATCCCTGGCCTATTTTCTCCTTGAAAATTAAATATTACACTTTCAAGCAAGATGACGTAACATCTAATAACATATCTCCTGAAGAGATACTATTGACAAACTTGGAAATGACTATAACTTCTATATAATCTATGGATTATACCACTGCCACTGAAGTGGCTTCTTCTAGAACTCAGTGATGACAGATGTGTCCAGGTTCCAATCCTGGTCCATTCTAGTTCCTTTAGATGTTCCACCTTGAGACGATTGATTCTCAATGGATAATGACCCATTGATTTTCACCCACAAGTATGCGAATTGACATCCTAACTCACATGAAAGAGAAATACTGCATCCTTACTTTGATAAAATAACCATACATGGCTGCCATACAGTTAGCCCCAATAAAAAATCTTTGACAAATTTGTAACATTATTTCAAGCATCTGTGCTATAGATTCACTGTTGAAAGTAGATGTAATGTCATTTGATATCATCTAAAATATCCTATACTCCTCTTGTTTCTGCAGAATATTTTCAGTCTACAGAAAGAACAAAGAGAAGATAGAGTTATTCAGTATTTTGGTTAGCTATGGTTGTCCAGTGCTACCCTGGACCAGGTTTCTAAAGTTGTAGGTCTTTCTCAGTTCCAACATAGTTAAAAGACTTAGTCACAAGAGTAGTCACATTCTATCAGCTAGTTATTATCACAAAGAACCACAAAATTTCATTGGCTTATAAAGTAAGTATTTATTTCTCATTCATCTGTGTTTACCTGGAACAGCTCATCCAGCCTCAACTGGGCTGGGTAACTCTACTTCAGGGTATGGGTCCAGTTGAGCTTAACTGGAGACGTTTGGCTCTACCTAATTTCATTTTGCCTAAAGGGATAGCATCTACTCCAAAGTAGTTTTCTTATGATGGTGACAGAAGAACACGATTAAAGCATCAAATGTCTCTTAAAGCTTAGACTCAAAACTGGCACACTGTTACTTCTGCTAACAGGCCTCTGTTTATGAAAGTTAAATTGAATTACAACAGAGTATAGGAACAGGAAGATATAATCTAACTTCGGGAAGGAACAGTAAAGTGTATGTATATGTTTTTATAAAATTTATACACTCTTTTGATGGATGGACGCACCACAAAAACACTAGGAAAGATAAAAATCAGAGCTCCATTACTTACAGTTCCAAATGAGAGAAGACTCCAGGCAGGGCCACATAGGCAGTTGTGCCAGAAGAATGGTGACAGCAAGCTAAAGCTGTAGGGAGCAGTTTACGCATGACAGACTGGGTGGGTTTAGCCAGGTTTTCCAGGTTTCCTATGGATTGGCTAATTCAAATAATTTCTTAGGCTCCAATACATAGGAACCGTCCTGAGTTATCTAATACCTGACCATGGTGCAGTTAGGGCAGCTGCACTGTGGTCTGGACTGTGAAGACCCAATAACAGAAATGGTTGAGTTGTGAATTTAATCAACTGCTCAAAGGAGGAGAACTGACAGGCCTCTTAGCCAAGACCTCAAAACTCTGTCAAGACAAATGTTAAATAAACAAAAATACCTATATTGATCCCTTGAAGTCTTGACATAAGTTTTTAGCTTATTTTGGATAGTTTAAGTAGCTGTAGAGCAGAGAATGCTTTCACAGGGTAGAGTATAAGTTGTCCTAAACAAGGGAGATAACATTTTCTTGTGAGAGTGAAAGGAGGAAAACAAGTAGAAGAATAAGGAGTTCTTGAAAGCCAGCTCATAACCATGATCCTCTTGTACAGCATTAGCCAAGAAAACCGATCTGGACTTTCTAAAGTCTGTAATGATATTTTTGGAGCAGTTTTAAAGTGTTGGAAACTATGGGTTATATATTTATGACCATATCTTGGTATATTCCTTGGGTCAAGGTAGGAGCCCAGCAGTTATGTTGTTAACAGGGTATCAACTGTTATTTCAATAGGTGTACATAAAGATTAGTGGTATGTGTTGGTAACCAAGAAAAAGAAGCAGCGGTAATGACGGTTAGAGATCCATGGCAGGTAGTTCTGGTGGAAAGTTGGAGGGGGATAGCAGAAGTCATGAAGAGTCAGAACAGAGATGAGCACAGGACCGCTGCTCCCTGGGAAAAGCAATAATCTTCATTAATTTTTAAAATACCACGGCTGATAGTAAACTTTGCTAGTTTTTCCTTAAGGCATGGGAAATTCTCCTCAAGGAGACCCAGAAGTATAGATGGAAATGAGATTTATCCAACTTTAAATAAAGGAAAGCTAGGCGCCTGGGTGGCCCAGTCAGTTAAGCGTCCAACTCTGGTTCAGGTCATGATCTCGTGGTTCCTAAATTTGAGCCCAGCCATCAGGCTCCGGACTGATGGCTTAGAGCCTGGAGCCTGCTTTGGATTCTGTGTCTCCCTCTCTCTCTGTCCCTCCCCCGCTCACTCTCTGTCTCTCAAAAATAACTAAACATTAAATAAATAAATAAATAAATAAATACATAAATACATAAATAAATAAAAGGAAAATTTTTAAAGTTGATCTTACATGTGAGTTGGTCAAGGGGCCTTTTTTTAATTAAGAAAAATTAAGTCCTGAGACAAGACACAGAACCATTTAGGTGTCTATTTGTCATTTTCCAACTTAAATAGGAGTTGTTTGAGGAACACATTAGGTCTCAATCCAGCTGCCTCGGACCAATCAGGGTGACAAAAGTTCAACTGAATGACTTTCTTGAGAGCCTATTATGCATTCCTAGAAGTGAAATGTATGCCTTGGTATACATCGGTATACATGCCTCAGTAATGTATAACATTTCAAAAGGAATCCTAATAAGGCCTTACATTGTGACCTTATTATACATAAAGGTACATATCATTTTGTTTTGTATTTTGGGTGCCTTTGAAACAAGAGTTCTTTGCCCTAAAAGAGACGAGTCTTAGTCAACGGCCCTAAAGTTTATAAAAATGTGCAGATGGAGACATTTTCTGATATCCAGTGTTAAGATGACTGCCTAAAATTTGGCCAAGTACACTGTACTAACCCTCGTGTTCCTTTCTTTATCAGGACATCCTGGTTTAGGGATGGAAAACAGCAACATAGGTGGGTATGGAGGGTTTTAGGCTCAGAGTCCATAAAAACCTCCATTTCCAGGAGAGTTCAGCACTTGGCCTGCAATGTCCTCTCTAATCATAAGTAGCACAAAGCCGAATAAAGTAGTTTCTTCCATTGGAAGCCCACAAGGAATTTATGGCCGTGAAAGGTAGTCTAGGGACTCAAGGAAACATGAGAGAAGGTTGCTTGAAAGCCCTAGTGTGAGTGCCTATTGATTTTAATTTGGACAAATTCTAGAGCCTTTTTTTGGAATGGGTTCCATTTAATGAGGGCTGATATGTAAGTGACATGAAGTAAAATGTGTAAATCAGGAATATGTTGCCTCCAGAATGTAAGATGCATTAAAATATATTAGACTTGTATGTATTCATAGGATACTCCTTGGAGGAGAATGTCATCATTGTAACATTATACCTGTGCTTCTGGAGAAAGGAGGGTATGGTCGAGATCTTATATGCAAATATTGCGTGATTTCAAGCCTATAGGGCTACACCACGGGTAATCTGTAAAGGCATATTTTGTCATTTCAGAATTAAAGGCAAACTGCAGAGGCAGCTGAAATAGGCGAAATCTATAATAGCAAAGTATTTACCAGTTGCTGATTCGGTGGAACTAATAATTTCAATAACGATATTGGGTGGTGGGTATGGGGACTTAATGGATAAGACCACAGCATTAAGGTATAATAATCCACTCCACCGTATCAGGCTGTCAAATGGAGGAGTAGAGGAGACAATTATCGGCTCATTAATTAGATCTTATACAATGTTTCAATCCTCAAAGGTCTTGTTTTAATTTATATTCGGCCATATTAACTATTTTAACTGAGAGTCCATGAAGTCCCATTTTATCAAGCCACTTGGCAAATGCCAAAGACTTCATTTAATTTTAATGTATTACTCACTGTGTCAGAGTGTTTATGGGATATTTTAGGGCAAGGGGTATAATGATTATGAAATTTAAGCAAGGCTAAAATTATAGTGAGCTTGCCTATTTTTACTCTCTTTTAGATTTAGTTACTCTCCTAAGGTTATAGAGGGTACTATGCTTAAATTAGTGAGATCCGTAGGTATAACTATAATTTAAGTCTATGAAACTCAATTGGTGTATGTTGGCAAACGTTAAAGTTAATTCTGAACCTATGTTGTAGAAGTGCAAAAGCCAATCAGCCCCCTTTTTATCTTTTTATTGTATAAATTCTATTTTTTAATTTAAAACATGTTTATTTATTTATTGTTGAGAGCAAGAGAGCAAGCGAGAGGGGCAGAGAGAGAGGGAGACAGAAAATCCCAAGCAGGCTCTGCCCTGTCAGCTCAGGGCCTGACAAGGGGCTCAAACTCACAAACTTTGGAGATCATGACCTGAGCAGAAATCGAGAGTCCCACGTTTAACTGGCTGAGCCACCCAGGCACCCCCATAATCTTTTTTTTTTTTTATCAAGGCATTTAATAATGAGAGATATTTTAAAACAGTATGTAAATAGTTTTTTATAACTTCCCTAACAAATTACAACACAGTGGCTCAAAACAACAAAATGACAACAAAAGTATTATCTTACAGTTCTGGAGGTAAAAAGTCCAAAATTCATGGCACTGGGTCATAGTTAAGGATTTTGCAGGGATGGTTTCCTTTTGAGAGTTCCAGGGGGAGAATATGTTTCCTTGCTTTTTCTAGTGTCCAGTGATTGTCTGTAATCTTTGATTTGTGGCCTCTTCTCCATAGTCCTCCAATGTCCATCTTCTCCCGTCACAACTACTACTTACTCTGACTCTCTTGCCTTCTGCTTATGATGATCTTTGTGATTATACGGGGTCCAGATAACCCCTAATAACAGCCTCATATCATAATTCTTAATCATAGCTGCAACGTCCGTTTTACCATAGAAGGTAACATTTGCAGGCTCTGGGTGTTAGAAAATGGACATCTGTGGGGCCATCATTACTCAGCCTGCCATAGTGTATAATTAGGTAGGTAAAGGCAACAATGGGTAGTAAATGAGAATATCATGTTGTTGAGAGTATCCTAAGGTATCGAGGAGGATATAGATGATGGGTCAATGAAGACTTTGTGAAAATATAATTTTTAAAAAGATGATTAAAAGTTAGATAGTGAATGGTGGAGTTCTGATGATATGGATTATCTAGGCTGACAGAGTAGCTCATGCCAAGCCATTGAAGCCATAAGAAATTCAAGTGTTCATGGAATTCTAAATATTGGCAGTTTTTAGCAAAAAAGCACAAAACACACATTTTTCTTACATTTTTTTTATTTCTAAAAATGGCATATATCTTATGATGAATGAGCACATGTAATGTAGTCATTCTTTTTTTTTTGATATCCTATTATTAGAAATTATAACAAATATTTAAAAAATATAGATACAATACGATCTGATAAATTTAGTTTATAAAATGCTAAAAAAATGGAGATAAGCCTGCAGAGCAAAGCATGTGTCAAAATCACTGCAGGATGTACATATGATAATGAGTTAGTAAACTATATTGAAAATCACAAGAAGTTTTTGAATCTCTTTGAGGAGGTACTTGACAGAGTCTGATTTTAGTTTTAGGAAGACCACACTGACTCTATGGAAAGGAGTGATACTATAGGTAAAGAAAACAGGCTTTTGATCAAATTTTTGACAATTTAATCAAATTGTCAAATGTTGAAGGCTTGAATGAGTGGTGGCAATTGACTGATAGTCAGATGTAGACATGGCCAATTTTGGTAAATAATGTATTGTATGTAGTGGGAACGTAAGAGAGGGGACAGTTTTTAGGACAACTCCCTCATTTGTGTAATTAATGATTGAACTTTTTTTGTTGAGAAGGGAATTGAGGCCCGGGATTTTTTGGGAGGGGAATGAGGATGATATGTATGCATCATGTTTAGTTTTGGGGATGTATGTGATATAAATAAAATATAAATATCCATAAGCATTTGTACATGAGAGTCTGAAGCCCAGAAGTGGCATTTTAGGGGCACCTGGGTGGCTCAATTTGTTAAGTGTCGGACTCTTAATTTTGGCTCAGGTCATGATCTCACTATTCGTGGGATCAAGCTCCACACAATTAGCGTGGAGCCTGCTTGGAATTCTCTCTCCTGCTCTTTCTGTCCCACCCTCACTCATGCTCTTTCTCTCTCTCTCTCTCTCTCTCAAAATAAAATAAATAAGCATTAAAAAATTTAAAAAAAGAAGTGGAATTTTATTTTATTTAAAAATGTTTTATTTATTTTTGAGAGAGAGAGAGAGAGAGAGAGAGCATAATCATGAGAATGAGCAGGTGTGAGATAGAGAAGACACAGAATCCGAAGCAGGCTCCAGGCTCTGAGCTGTCAGCACAGAGCCTGACGCGGGGCTTGAACTCACAAATCGCTGGATCATAACCTGAGCCGAAGTCAGTTGCTTAAATGACTGAGCCACCCAGGCACCCCAAGAAGTGGGATTTTAGATGTAGATACATATTCAGTAATCATTCAGGAGTAACTGAAATCTTAGGCAATGATGGGACAATGTGCAAGAATGCCATAGGTATTTCAGGTTGACTATTTGGACTCCTAGGTCAGCTTTCTTTCTTGCTTTGGGAGACAGTCCATCTTGTGAGATATATTGTGTTGTTTCTCACCATGGTAGTGTAAGTATGAGTAACTTTCATTTCTCTGCCCCTGATGATCAATGGTTTGGGCATGTGATTTGGGTTCAGCCATCAATTGCTCCCATACAAAACTTTGTATCTGGAGCTGGAGGCACAAAGAGGACAGGTTAGGGTTCAGTCATAGCAAATGAGAGGGTGTTCAGTGAATGCAGCACTAAGGCCTAGTGGAAGCCTTCTACAGTGGCAGGGGCAGAGACTTAATCAGATTGTCCCTACCAGACATGATTGTTTCCTGACTTTTTTGTTGTTGTTTGTTTGTGTTTGCCTGTTGCCAAAACCTGATCTTTGAGTTTGTCATCAGTTCTTGAATTCCTAACATTATTCCAAGATAACATTTGCTACTTAGTCTTGCTAAAGTTGACTTTGCTTTATGCACCCATGTTTGGTAAAGAAGACATAGTATGAAAAAAAAAAATTTCATTACCCATGTGTTTGTTGAGAAAAGTGGGTACTTTATTGGTTTAATTTTTAAAAAAAGTTTCTGTGTGTATGTGTAGAAATTCACAAATACTGAGTATACTAATATATATTAATATTTATTAATAGTGTACTAATATAAATAATTAGTATATTAATTACTAACATAGATACATAGTATATTAATATATCTTAATATTATATTAATGCTTAGGATTTTAATAAATATTTAATTTTGAAAAATTAATTTCACAAAAGCATAAACATATCATATGAATTTTCATGTTTAGTGGATTATGTTGAGTTTTTGTCTATAAATAAACTTTCAGGTTATTACTGCAATTATATGATCATCTAATCATTTATTCATTTATATATTTCTACAAATGTTATTTTGTGCCTTCCATGTGGCAACCATGGCATTTAGGATAGAAAGATGAATATCATACAGAGTTTCCCTGCAAAGGGCCCATAGTTTGGGTAGATGCTAGAAATCATCTTAATTATAAACAACAAAGTTGAGAATGAATATGATGTAAGGAAATTAAGAAAATCTGAGCAAGAAAATCTCCTGACGTTTAATAGTAAAATGGGTTTCATTAGACTATAGATATTCATGAAATCAAGACTTTTGTCTGTTGAGGAAAGGGGCAGGCTATGAGTTTTTCAACATTTTCCTACTTTAATTTCAAAATGATTCACCCATTTTAGAATCAAAATATATCACATTAGCGCAAAGGAAACCTTACATACTATTCAATCTCAAACTTAACTGACCTAAAAGATGAAATGCAGAGAAAGTAAAAAACAGATGACCTGGAAGTTACTAATACTCAGGAGAAATATTCCATCAATTTGTAGATGCCCTTGAATACTCATTCTTATGTTTTTGCCATGAGCAATAACCTGATGACTCTACTTTTTGTTTTTTCTATCAAACTAAGACTGATTTTTCTATTGTATAATTCTCATTGCCTTACAATTTCATTACTTGAGTTAAAGTGGATACGTAATTATTTTAATTATAGCTTAAAATGTTTTACCTACAGTGGTTTAGGGCATACATTAATCACTCACATTCATATGTTTAAATATATCATGCACCACATATAATCCTTAAACGAAGAAAAAACTTTTTTGACAACATTTGTTAACTGAGTTATTTGAAATTAGATTTTAATAGCAGTAGCAGCCTAGGCCAAGCATCAAAACACACTGGTTTTAACAAATAACACAAGTATATATAGGACTTGGCTATTTGCTAATTGCTAATTAGGACTAAGGCTAATTGCTAGTCCCCCTATCTTAGGTATATTGAGTGGATCTTAAGGAAAAAAATCATAGAGTCAGGCATTTTTCAGTCTACTTAAAATATCTGCTGATAGTCTATATATATACAGAAAAATATTCAGATTTCATAGTATTTCTCTTCCTACTAGATTATGCTTTGCAGTAAATTCTTGATTCTGTCCAGTTAAATTTAAATGCAGTAGTAAAGCTATATAAGTGATTTTTTAAGTAACAAGGCAACTGAAGATAAGTACTATGTGCATGAATGTATACTGATATGCATTTTTGTTGTTTTTTATTTTGTTTTGTTTTTATTTAAAATCAATAGACAAATCTAAACTTTCAGATTCATGGATGTTATCAAGTGCTCCATTATCTATTTCATTTTTGTGTGTAAATAGTTTGACTCCCAATCTATAAGCATGTTTGAGTTTCCTATTTTTTTATTATTGCTAGACCAAAAATATTACCAAGGTTAATCACCAGGTTTTTATTTTCCATTTTGATAGAGAACCTAGATTACTCCTAAGGAAAAGAAATTCATATGTGATGAGGTGGTTGGAAAGAGTAGGAATACCCTCAGAAATTAACTGTGAATAAAAAGGATTTAGGTAATATAGTCCTAGGCAATGTAATTTAAATATCTAATTTTAATGATGAGTACTTTTGTGGAAAGCAGAATAGTAAAATACATAGGTATGGATTTCCATTATTGACTGGCATAATATATTGCTATTATTCTCATTTTATCAGCTAACTAATCTTGATTGTTTTGTATATCCCAATCACTCTGCTAAAAACTTAACTGATATTGGTGCACCTGGGTGGCTCAGTTAGTTAAGCTTCTGACTTCAACTCAGGTCATGATCTCACGGTACGTGAGTTTGAGCCCCATGTCAGGCTCTGTGCTCACAGCTCAGAGCCTGGATCCTGCCTTGGATTCTGTGTCTCCCTTTCTCTCTCTGCCCTTTCCCTGCTCTGTCTCTGTATCTCTCTCTCTCTCTCTCAAAAATAAACATTAAAAAAATTTAAAACTTAACTGGTACCACTTTATATAATCACCATCATAAACCCACAAGGTATTTATCATTATCTCACTTTTCATATGAAAAAAATTAAAGCATAGAGAGATTAAGACACTATCTTAAATCACACATCTATTGATTATCACCACCAGAATTTGAACCCAGGCACTCTAATTCTAGAACGTTTATTTCTGTGAAGCTTAATATGTTGGGGAAAAATAATCATAGTACATATACTCACTTGTATCAATAAGGCATATAAGTAGATGATTCTGGCTGATTAAACAGAAAAGTTTATTAAAAGGGTATTGTAGACGTATCATAATTGTTAGAAACATGGAGGAAACAAGGCTCCAAGAAAGTTCTGACAAACAGCCAAAAACACTGCAGAAGTCTTAGATCAGCAACAAAAATTCACTTGCTTCCACCAGTGGCTAGATACTCATGTTTGCAGCCCAGAATTTGACTTATTCACACTGCTACTAATGCCAATGACAATGCACTCTGCATTAGGGAGTATAGCTCGCCACCACTGACTGATTCAATCAAAAGCCAAATGTTCCCCTGCTCTCCTTGCCACCAAAGGGTTGCCTAAAACAAGACTAGCTTCTGAATTCATTTTCTTCCAATTACTATGCTTAAATGGTTTTTTATTTCAGTTTTGTGGTGACCAGGATAGGCTATCATAAAGTTTGAACAATTCAACGTTCAAATTCAAGGTTTCAGTTTTATTTTGTTTTGTTTTGAAAGCTCTGCAATAGTTTAAATCCCCTTTCTATGCTTAGATGTCCATGTATACAATTCTTACAGATTCTCCACGGACTGCTTTGATCTTTTATAGTCATATTTACTATTATACTTAGTAGATAATAAAATAAAACGTTATGTAATAAAATCTCAAAACGGGTGATTGTGAATTGCAATGGTGTTTCACAGCACACTCTTATCTAGGGATTAGATTATTCCATGAAAATTAATTGGAGACATTAAGTGATAGCATTACTTGAGTATATCTAAACCATGAACAAAGAAGTCATGAAAAAAGCTATTTTTCATAAAATTTTGATATTTTGCATAATTTTTTTTCTGGCCAGAAGCACAGCCAGAAGCAAATCCATTTACTATAAGGATTAATAAACAGAAACCAAAATAATTTGGGGTGCCCGGATGACTCAGTCAGTTAAGCATCTGACTTCTGCTCAGGTCATGATCTCACAGTTTGTGGGTTCAAGCCCCGCATCGGACTCTGTGCTGATAGTGCAGAGCCTGCTTTGGATTCCCTGTCTCCCTCTCTCTTTCTGCCCTTCCCCTGCTCTCTCTCTCTCTCTCTCTCAAAAATAAATAAAAAATAAAACATTAAAAAAAAAGAAACCAAAATCACTTAATTGTTCATTTCTTTATTTATTCTTATTGCTAGGCAAGTTTTAATTCATGGTTTGCCTTGCATAAAGGCTCCATTGTAATTATGGTTGTAGAGTAAGTTTTAAGGCAGGGAAGTAGGCAGAACACATGTATCTGTCCTCTACTTTAATTATCCGTTTTCCCTTATTCATAGATATTTAGTTATTGAGAATACCTTTAGGCAGTCATAAGAGGTAGATTTTCTTCAGATTAACGTGCTCCTAAAGCTAACTATAGATAAGTTAAATGCCTCAGCTGAGTTATTCAAGACTTACAAATGGAGAAGAAGGCCAAGCCAAGTCTTTTGGCTCGCAGAATATCTCCCAATACACCATGCTGCATGTCTCAGTGCTAGGAGGGGTGATAGTCAAAACAATGTTCATACCTGTGATTTGTCTTTCTCTGAGTGTATTGTGCCTCAGTTTTAAAATACAGTATACTAAGGATCTGTCTTTACAGATAAAGGATGCTAGAACATTGTAGTAACTCAGTTGCTTTGACTTCTCTAAATCTTTAAGGAAGTACCTGAAAATCATAGTAACTTAGTCATTGCTTCCAATTATAGCTTCATATTATGACTTAAAATGTGGCTGTTGAATATTAACTCAATTATACCCTTTAGACAATTCCCATCTTAGAATGAACTATTAGATTGAAGAATTAGATAAGAAGGATTTTCCCTAAGTGTTTTCTAAGTGCTGTGTCCAAAGAGCAAAATAGAGACAATTGTTGATAGATCTTCACTTATGATTCACATGCGAAATAAATATTCTTAAACATGGATGGTGCATCTTGTCTACCATTTCCATATTTCATGAACAAAATGTCCCAGGGAGGCTATTTTTCCACCACATGTCTTGAAATAAACATGGAGCCAGTTCTGTCAAAATACCCTTAGGGAAGACAGTTCAATGCTTGCAAAGTTGCACTCAGTAAGAAACCCAGCGGACCATTTGTTTCACTCTTTATTCCAGAGCAAACAGTGGCCAAGGCTGCTGGATTCCAGATTGCTCAACAGACCTGTTGCCTCTTATGGCTTGCTGATCTTCCTAGTAGGTTCTAATGATTTGGATTAAGACTCGGAAAAATCTTGTTTGGAATAATACTTATTACGACGGCAGAATAAATGTGTCTATTTGGCCTCATTTTCATAGCACTTAAGTCATTTTACTAGTGCTCTCTTGAGGGCTAGCTGTCTGAATGTCAGGACACCAAACTCCCCCCTCCCTCCCCCCCTCCCCCCCACCAAAAGCAAGCTTTACATTTCCAGTATTGCGCAATAAGCCCGCAGCCTCTCCAAGCCTCATTAATAAAAACCTAATGGTAAAGTAGGAGGAAAATGCCAATGAAGCACAAATTTGTTGAGACTAAATTATTTCTCACCCCAGCAGGTTTGTTGCATTTGACATTTTTATGAAATCAGCTGAAGTGGAAGAAAAATAGCTCCCAGAGTGGACTCTGATGTCAAACTGCCGGCAGTACTGAGGGGCAGCTGACACTCTCAGAAAGGCCTGAAAGTGTGAATTAGGATAGCAGTTCTTGTGATCAGTCTTTGCGATGACCTTCTTGTTCTCCATAAAAGTATTCCATATTCATGAGTCACAGGGTTACCCTTCTAGCAGCTAGGATGGCAGACAAGCAGAACAAAAAGAGGTCATCAGGCATTCGCGAGTGCCCAGTCTTTTCATATGTCTCTCAAGGCCTTATGTTTGTTTTCACTTTGGCTAAGCACAACAATCTGCTTGGGAAAAAAAAAAAAATCTGGAGAAAACAAAGGTGCCTTTGCCAATATTTATGTTTCGCGTTGACAAGCCCTGAGATTTCTGAGGGGAATCCACTATAAATGGGATCAGGTCATTTGTCTATGTTGTGTGCAAATATAATTTAAAGAAACAACCTCCGCAGTGAGTATGCTTTCCTAAGGGTAGGCATTTGGAGGACTCAGGGCGAAACATTCTTCAAGATCAACTAGTCAGGTGAGGCATTCTTAACATTCTGAAATGCCCTCGTTACAAACATTGGGTATAATAAGTTTACACTTAATGGATAAACTCTAGAAAATACAATCTTTAACTTGTGGATGGACAAAGCCTGCAAAGCAAAAGCAAAAGCTTTGGCTAAGTTTTCATATTTTCTGTGTGATTTCACTAAAGAATCTTGTTTGCTTTTTGGCATAAACAATCACAGAATATTTCCAAGTCTCATTTAAGATGAGAGCCAAGCCACAAATTCTTAGCTATACCTTGGATAATTCTAAAATTCAGGTGGGTGTTGTCTAATTGATTTGCATATAATTTGTATATATCTTTCCTAGAATTTCAAACTTCAGGTATGTGGATTTAACTAATTTGTGTGTGCTCATCAATTTAATTAGAATCCCTCAAAAATACTAGTTTCCTAAATTTTACATAGTGAAGGTCACATATTCAACAAATTTATCTACATATATAATTATAGATTATTTCTCAATATAATGCCTTCATCCTAACAGAATCATCTTCGTGAGTTTTTTCAAACCACCCAAAACTTCAATTTATAGTTACTTACTCCCTAATGCAATGAGGTTAATCATCCAGCATTAATTGTATAACGTGATCATTTTTATGTATCTGAAGATGCTTAACTTGAAGAATTAATGTTGGCCCCTTGTATTTGTTCTGTACTTAGTCCGTGATTATAATTACTAATTTATGTCTAAAAAGTATCTATATTTTTCTACTCAATATTTTATATATAATTAATTATGGTAACTATAGCAAATATTAAGGATTTCCAAGCCACAGATATATAAGAGTTCATATAGAAATGAAATGTCCAGGGGCGCCTGGGTGGCTCAGTCGGTTGAGTGCCGGACTTCAGCTCAGGTCATGATCTCACAACTCATGAGCTGGAACCCCACGTCGGGCTCTGTGCTGACAGTTTGGAGCCTGGAGCCTGGAGCCTGCTTTGGATTCTGTGTCTCCCTGTCTCTTTGCCCCTAACCCACTCGCGTTCTGTCTCAGTCTGTCTCAAAAATAAATAAACATTTAAAAAAAAGGAAATGAAATGTCCATTTCATAAATCTGGATGCTGAGCAAAACAGTGCTTTTGATTCAAAGAGCACTGGGTTCATAGAGGGTAAGATTTCTGGTCCCTAGTCCCTAGCCCAGGTCCTAGTCTAACCTTAATAGCCATGCTGCTCTGTGTAAGTCACTTACCCTATTTCAGTTTCCTGTGTCTTTGTATCTCTAAAATGACAGTATAATGATAGTTTTTCTTTTTTAAAAGGGCCAAAAGAATCAAAAAGTAGATATGGGAGGTTTTTTTTTTAACTGTAAAGGATTATTATGTGTAACAGGTGATTGTTATGATCACTGGTTAGAATAGAAAGAAAAAGAATCAATCCCTATCATATATTGTACCTTTTTTGGGGGGTACATAAAATCCCACAAGAATTGCTCTCTTCTTTTTTATGGTGTTAAATGAATTGTAAGTGAATGAGAGACATGCTTGCTTGGCTATATAGACTACAAATAAGTATTTGAAAATTGTTTACATAGGTTGTTAAAATTATACCTTAGTTTTTACTTTGTATATTACATGTTAGATTTAGCGTATGGAAATCAGAAGTGAGGAGTGTATCAACAGAGAACAGGGAAAATACAGTAGAATTAAACCCTTTCCAGTTCCTGTACACATGTAGGCTTACTAGATACCCCACAATCCTACATAAATGGCATAGTTAGGGAAGGATACTCCCAAGGAATATAGTTTTGTACCATAGTTTGAATCAGAAGTGTAAATCTAGAGCACAGTCTTTATAAGATTAAAGAGCCTAGTTTATATTGAATCATGGCAGATTCATTAAGATTTGAAAACACACTTAAACCTTGCTATGCCCCTTGTATAAAGTTTTACAAGTAACAATGTAATGGTTTATGAGATTAGGGTCATTGCCTTTCCTAGCCTTCTGAAATTGCATGAACATCATCGGGATATAGTAGACAATAGTGAGAAATACATGTAGTCTTCAGCAACCTACTTGTTCACTTTTCTTCTTGTCCTCTGATACTCGTTTTCCTGGAATTTCTTAAATGCTGCCCATAAATGTTTTCCCAACCCAATAATATTACAGAACATATATCTCCTTTCTCTGCTAGGAAACTGATGGATTAATTTTGAGACAGGCAACTGATCCATCCACCCACTAGTAGGTCTAGCAAAACCATCATGGAACAGTAGAGTTGGGAGTTTTTTTTTGTTTTTTTTTTTTAATTTCTTATGGTCATTGGATGTATAGTAACTGGATCCTTTTACAGTTGAGGGTATATAAAAAATTGGGGTAATTCTAGTGGCTAATTTCTTAAAAGTAATGATAAAATATTATAAACTTTAGCTCATATCCCTTATGCCGTATGCCTCACTGTCTCATGTCTATTTACGGGTCCATGGCTTATCACAGCTTTATGCTGTTTAAAGCTTTAGTTTGACCATTTTTAGGTGAGAGAGATTATCCATGGTGGGATGCCAAGTCCACTGCCAATCAGAATACATCCAGTATTGTTTTGGCCAAGTATACCTATTTACATAGAACAAAGTGGTTGAGATAAAAATTAAAATCTTACTTTAAGTGTCCAAATACAGAGAAAGGAGGACTTCTAGACTATGATGAAGGTTCAGTCTCACTTAGAATGAATGAGTGGACAGACCTTACATTAGAGATAATAAGGCATTTAGCAAAATTTGTATCACCTGAAAGAAAAAACACATACATATATAAAATATGCATATGTGTACCCATGGATGCATGCATATAAATATGTATGTATATATACATATGAATACCCTTAAAATTTGCTTTAATTTCGTTCAAAGCAAGCAAGAATATCCTGGCAAACCACAGTGGTGTCCAGAAAATTCCTCATCCAAAGGGTAGTCCTGTTGGGAAAGCCTACTCGGCCATACTCTTTAGAGATGGAAGGTGCTATTGGACAGACGTGAATAAGCAGGTCCCTACTTTTGAATTTAGTCAATATTGGTGAATCCTTGTAGCACTGGGCATAGTGTTTTAAATTTAAAATCACATTTCTTAATATATAGGTTTAAATTTAAATAGTCTCAGCTGTCAGGCAGCCCATCCTTCAGAGACTCTTCCTCCATATGCTCTTTTTGGCACCTCAGATTAAACACTACTGAAAACCATGCTCTTAGAGTCTATTCAGTAAGATTCACTGGTAAAACAGGAAATTTTAGCCTTGCTTCACTTTCCTCAAGGTTAAATTCATGTGGTTCATATAATGGAAGAGGATTAGCTGTTTGACATGTGCTCTTCTCTGGACTCATTGGTATTAAAAGAAATCATTTCAGGAAAGTTGAACAGGATCTTTTCTGAACCTCCATTCCTGGAATGGTTAAGCGACACCAAACCCACAAACTCTCCTCACTTGAAATAGGCCCTATGCCTTAGATTCCCTTTATGCAAATCAGCAGATTAATTGTGTAGATTCCAGAAGATTTTCTGAGAATGAGGATAATTCACTTCAGTAAAGCGACTAAGCTTGAAAGGAGAGTGAATTGTAGAAAAAAATTTCTGAGAATGAGAGTAATAAAAACAGACATACATTACCACTTAATAATAAGCAAGGGACTGTGCAAAGCATGTTGCATGCATTTTCCAAACTGGTAAACTGGTACTATTATCTTTATTGGATATGTGACGGAACAAAGGCAATTCCTTCCCTCACATATGAACACAATACATTGAATAAATAGTACACCAGACAATGGCCTTCAAATTATATGACTATCCTCACAGAGATATTTGCAGTCAAAGGCAATCATACCTAGATCTGTTCCATAAAGATGAATTTATAGGACAGTAGAATTGTGTGACAGAGACAGAGGAGGACATAAATATTTGCTCCTACAAAAACTCCAGCATCTTATAGGTACTTATTTTCAACCATGAAGTAAGTATAATTATCTATATCTACTATGAAAGGAAAATGAGATGAAAATAAAGGGTTTTTTTTAAGCTTATTTATTTTGAGAGAGTGCACACACACGCACACACGAGTGAGAGGGGGAGGAACAGAGAGAGAGAGAGAGAAACCCTAGCTGTTTCCGTGCGTCAGCACAGAGCCTGAGGCAGGGCTTGATCTCATGAAACGTGAGATCATGACCTGAGCCAAAACCAAGAGTCGGACGCTTAACCGACTGAGCCACCTAGGTGTCCCAAGATTAAAGCAAATTTTAAAGTGCCCAAATCACATAATTTCCCACTTACAGTAGTGGGATTCATACTCATGTATCTGACTTCTGGGACTGTTGACAACACTACTTTGTGACTTCATGTTCCCATGATGTATGCAAGGCATCATCTGCCGTGTGTATAGTTTTAATTTCATAGTAAACTTCTTTTAGAATCACAGGGATCACATGTTTGTAGGTTGGGCTTTTGATATCAGATTATTGCCCTGTTTGGTAGGGAGATTTTATCAGAAATCTGAGTAGCTATGAGAAGTCACACATCTCTAAAAATATATCATGTCTTTTATGTTATAAGCATCTCTCTTCCATGGCCTACGAGGCCAGACCAGATTATGTACAGTCTAGAATTTAAAGCAAGTTTATAGGAGACAAAAGCTTCAACTAAAAGCTTTTATTATATCGACTGAAATATAGAATAATTGGAGCATCTCCCAGGCAGTCCTGGTTATTTATTTGTCTCCCTCCCCTGCTTGTCCCCTACTTGTATGTGTGGTACTACCAGACGTTATTCCAAAGATAAACAAATCAAACTTAAAAAGCTATCTTGACAATATATTATTCTATGGTAACCTGAAGTAAGATGGCGGCAATTAATAAATAAATGATCAAGGAATAACACAGCAGAACTGTCACGAAAGTGGGGAGAGGTAGCACTATTTGAAGAATATGGTTGTAAAGAATCATAATAATAAAAAAGCCACTCAGTCCAAAATACCACTGGGTGACTTATCTGTCAGGTACATAATCACTGGAGATGTAGTATAAGCACAAGGCTTGAGTGAATGTCTAGACAGGTAATTGATTCATTTTTATGGAAATTTTACTTATTTTAAATATAATTTTTGACGATCCTGATTTTTTACTTGAATATTTATCTTGTTAAATAACACTGTCAGATTTGATTTGGTTGCTAGTATAAATAATATACTGTGTATATTACATGGTTTTTATTTTTCATTCAGTGTTCTTAACCTTCAACTCTGAGTAAAAATGTATTAAATTAACTTATTAATCTCTAGCCTAAAGTAGTGATTCCTACATTTTATTTTTAAAACTAAATAGCGTATTTTTTATCCCAAAAGGTGACGGCATTATTAGATTCCATTACTAAACAATATTACTGTGCCTTGTTCATTTTGACAACATAATCATTTATTGATTTATAGAAATAATAAAAATAAAACATGGAAATCAGTTTTTTCCATAGGAAAATTCTTCCTATTAATAACCATAGTTATACTGTTTAATTTTTTTAAGTGTTCATTTTCCCTCTTTCTTCTGGGTATGTCTTGATTCTAATATACGTTTCTAAACTTGATTCATCTTTACTCTCCCATACTATTATTATATACAATCCATAATTAGTCTTAGAACTTTTCAAGTGAATTACACATCATATATTTAAATATCTATAGGAAACTAACTTAGAGCATTTGAGTGGGTAATGAATTTAATGATATGATCTAGGAATATAGAAATTGTATCTTAAAAGAAGAAATTTCTAAATCAGCACAATATAGGAATCTACTAAAAAGGAAAGACATCACCAAATTTAAAAATATAAATGCTTCATGTATAATTAGATTAATTTTTATTTTAGCAAACACAAAAATATATAGTTCTAAATGGGGTGTGTGATATAACCTCAAATCAATAAATGGTAAAGGCTGCATTTTACAAATAGCATAATTCAACCAAACATATCTTGAATTCATGCATTGTGATTACACTAATGAATTTTTAAAAGGTGTGACAATATTTAAACAAATAAGGTCACACTCAACAATAACTCTACCTCAAATTTCCACCTATAGCTTTATTTCTTCTTCTCTAGATAACTATACTGTTTTAGAGATTACTTTTCATTTATCATCTTCCTTTTCATTGTTCCCTTTCTATTAAAAATCATATTTTTAATCATTACAACAACAATAATTATCACATGTAGACAATTTTGAAAATTATATAGGAAAGGAAAAAGAAAAAAATACCAATTTAATTGCCAATTATCTTACTCTCTAGTGATAACCACTCTAGGATATGTAACAGATTTTAATCACATACATAAATCCAACTTCCTTCTGGATATCTCACATTTGATTTTTGGCAGATTCTTCAAATTAAAATATCCAATTCTAAACTTATTATTAGATCTAACAAAATCAGTAGGGTATTATAATACAGCAGAGTGGAGATAGTGGTTCAAACTAAAGAGATAGCAAGAAGATGAAGAGAAAAGGTCAGATTCTGAATATACTGTAAAGGTAGAGACTAGGGAATTTGCAAATCAATGAGATATGGAGTGAGAGAAAGGGAAGACAAAAAATAACTCTAGTGTTTTTAAGCGTGAGCGTTAGAGGGGTATTGTTGCTATTTATTTCCATTTGGAATGAGCCACTTTGAATAAAGATGTATCAAATTTTTGGTTTTGGACATATTTAGTTTTAGAATGCCTATCAGACACCAAAGTAGAGATGCTGAGTATACAGTTAAAAATACAAGTTTGGGTATTGGGGAGCTATCTGAGCAAAAAGTGTAACTTTGAGAGACTTAAATCTATAACTGAATAAATAAAGCCATAAGAAAGTAAAATAAACGGTATAAATAAAATCAAGTAGACAAGAATGTATAAAGATCTAGGGCAGGCAATGGGAAACCCACCCATAGCAAATTCATCACCTATTTTTATAAATAAATTTGTACTGAAACACAGATGTGCCAATTTGTTTCCATATTCCCTGGGGCTGATTTCACACTAAAATTTCTGAATGGAATAGTTAAAACAAAGATCTTATAATGAACCAAGCCTAAGCCATTTATTTTCTGACCCTTTACAGAAAAAGTTGACTAACCCCTGGTCTACAGGAAGGTAGTTATCAAGCTAAAAGTAGAATAACTTTTCATTCCAGGTTTCCCAGGACATTCCTAATTATAATCATTGCCACAGCATCCAGGACAATATAAATAACAGCCTTTTCAATATCTGATAAGTCTTTGGGCAGTATATTATATAATCACCTTAACTGAAATTAACCGAAATTAAAATGGAAAAAATTGCACCTAGAACAAAAGAGCTATTTCTACACTATTATATTTTATTTTGGCTGAACAGCCCAAAATATGACACCAAACTCTATAGTTAAAGAGTCTCTTGTGTATTTCCCTCCCTCCTCTTCTCCCCCTCCCTTCCTATATGTTCATCTGTTTTGTTTCTTAAACTCTATATATGAGTGAAATCATTTGGTATTTGTCTTTCTCTGATGATTTATTTCACTTAGGATAATACATTCTAGTTAGAGTGGGAGAGACCCAAAGCATAAGAGACTCTTAAAAACTGAGAACAAACTGAGGGTTGATGGGGGGCGGTGGGAGGGAGGGGAGGGTGGGTGATGGGTATTGAGGAGGGCACCTTTTGGGATGAGCACTGGGTGTTATATGGAAACCAATTTGACAATAAATTTCATATACTGAAAAAAAAAAAGAATAATATATTCTAGCTCTATCCATGTCATTGCAAATGACAAGATTTCATTCTTTTTGATGGCTGAGTAATATTCCAGTGTGTGTGTGTGTGTGTGTGTGTGTGTGTATACACACACATCTTTATCCATTCATCTGTCCACAGTTTGGCTATTGTTGATAATGGTGAACTAGCATCCATTTTAATAGAACTCAGGATTGGAGACTTTGTTCTGGTTGTCTTACATAGGACAAGTAGAAAATTGAGGGTACTTATATTTTATTTATAAATTTTACTCCCAATCACTACCCCAAACAATGATTTCCACTTTCAGTATGAGTATATATGTACTGATTTTGAAATGATATCTTAAGACAGAAATGTGGCATTAGCTAAGTAAAAATGGAAAATTTTTAAAAATATAATTATTTCATACTTTATTTGGATCCTTTTATTCTTCAAACTTTTTAATTTTGGTTGGAATGAAAAATATGTTAAGAAGGTCATATGGCCATAATTATCTAGTAGTTCTGTTTTAGTTTAGGCTGCTAAAACAGAGTACCACAGTCTAGTGGCTCAAACACACATTTTATTTCTCACAGTTCTGGAGGATAGGAACTCCAAGATCAAGATGCCAGCAGATTTAGTGTCTGGTGAGACGCCTCTTCCTGGTTCACAGACTGAAATCTTCTCATTTTGTCATCACATGGCAGAAATAAATCATCTGTCTCCCATCTCTTCTAAAAAGGCATTAATCCCATTCATGAGGGTTCTACCTCATGACCTAATGACCTCTAATGTCTCATTTTTAAATACAATCACATAGGGAATTTTGGCTTCAATACAAGAATTTTGAAGGGGAGGGTAGATACAAATATTCAGTCTATACCAAGTTCTAAAAATAAAATGATCAATGTATATCTTTTGGAGATCATGAATATTTGCAAAATGTCATGAACCAACTAATACAAAATTTCTGTCTATCAAAAGCAAGGAAATAAATAGCAAAACAATTGACTATCAGGTATAATTTCCCAAAAGCTATTTATAATCTAATTCATAATATGAACTAGTATAGACATTAATGAAAAATGTTAGTTGTAAAAAAATGTGTTAAAGACTGCATTATTCAAAATGAATAGCGTTCTGTAAGTTAAGCAGATCAGATCATTATATATTGTTGTTGCCTGGTGGGGCCTGTGGTGTAAGAACTCTACAGGACAGCTGGAGGATAAACTGTTTAATTTTGTGAAATCATGAGTTCATATTAAAATCTTAAATTACTTGGCAAGAAGCAGAAAGAGAAATGATAGTGTTGTTTGAAAGGACAACTAAATGTAGGGGGAACACAGAAAACAATGAAAATGTGAAACAAAGAGAGTGATCCTCTATGGATCACTTTATTTTTAAGATACAGTAGTTTTAAAGTAATTAAATATTATGAAATGGAAATTCTCACAGAACAAATATATTTTCCTATCTTGTATAATTTTTCACATAATTTGCATTTTAATTTCAAGAAAATAAACCAAAGTGTTGAAAACATTAAGATTAATTTTAAAATTTATATATAATACCAGTTTAACTGCATGATAGTTTTGTACATTTCTATTAAATTTGTTAAAATTCATATTAAACCTAGGTATATGTATGATTATCTTTTTTTTTTCCTGGTGAAAAATGTTCTGTACCAGAATGAAAGTCAAATGGGGTGTTTTGAAAAATTTATAGAACATTTATGTTTTTGTTCTGTTTTGTTTCCTTGGAAAGAGTGTGCTTGAGTTGTATTCAGTGTCTAACTATCATGTTTTATTTTCTGTCTTGATGCATAAATTTAGTTCCAGTTTTGTCAATGGACATCCCATTAGTATAAAAAAGATAAATCAATAATGGATGTCAGAGCTAGTAAAGAATCTAGTAATAAATTAAAAATATAAACTTTGCTGTCATATCTAGGATAACCATATAGAACACATAATAGAGAAATATTATATATAAGGTAGAACAAAGAATCATGAAGAATCATCCAAAAATAGAGGTGTGGAAATTATAAACATTATTTGAAAAATTATTCACACATAAAAATATTTCTTAACCTAAATAAAGTGATATAACATGATCTTGTATTTAAATAATTCAAAGGCTTTCTGAGAAATCCATTTTTAAGATGATTGTTGGATTATGGTGGAAATGGCAGCGTAGGAGGATGCTGGGCTCACCTCATCCTGCTGATTGCTTAGATTCCACCCACATCTGCCTAAATAACCCAGAAAACCGCCAGAGTCTAGCAGAATGGACTCTCCACAGCCAACCGTAGACAAGAGGCTCATGGAAAAGGGTAGGAAGAGCGGAGAGGCAGTGCACACTACAGGGACTGGCGGGAGGTAGCCAGGGCAGTGGAGGGGCAGCCCACCCAGCAAGGCAGAGCCCCCAAGCCTGGCTTGCAAAAGTGGAGGGGCCAGACAGAGTGAGTTCTGATAGCCAGTGGCACTTAACACCTGGAATGTTCTAAGTCAACAGCTCTGCTCAGAGAGCAGGAGGGCTAGAGGACACTGGGAGGAAGAGGTGTTGAGCCCTGGAAGACAGAGATCAGCTTGGCAGGGAACAAAAGCATTGGCCAGCGCCATCTCCCTCTCCCATCCCCCAGCCGAAATCCCAAAGGGAACCAGTTCCCAACACTGTGCTTCTGTGGATCCATCCCTCCTACGGGTCTGCCTGCCTCCCTCCTGGTGCTGCAGGGCTCCTCCTGCAGGGTATACCAACGGCAAAGTGAGCTGAGCCTGCCCCTCCCGCTGCTGTGCAACTTGCGGATCCTCCCCAGCTAATATGCCAGATCCCATCAAAGCAGCACCCAAGCCTGACAGTGTGCAAGTAGCCCAGACAGGGGCCACACCACTCCACAGTGAGTCCTGCCCCTGGGAAAGGGGAAGATAAAGTACACACCGGTCTCACTGTGGCCCCAGGGGTGGGCTGGGAACAGACATGGGGTCTGACTGTGGCCCCGCCCACCAACACAAGTTACTCCAGACAGCACAGGGGAAGTGCCCTTTAGTTCCACAACACCCCTGGGACCATCCAAAATGACAAAATGGAAGAATTCTCCGCAAAAGAAACTCCAGGAAGTAGCGGCAGCTAACGAATTGATCAAAAACGATTTAAGCAATATAACAGAGCAAGAATTTAGAATAATAGTCATAAAATTAATCTTTGGGCTTGAAAAGAGTATAGAGGACAGAAGAGAATCTACTGCTACAGAAATCAAGGGACTAAGAAATAGTCATGAGGAACTAAAAAAATGCTATAAATGCGGTGCAAAATAAAATGGAGGGGACCACAGCTCGGATTGAAGAGGCAGAGGAGAGAATAAGTGAGTTAGAAGATAAAATTATGGAAAAAGAGGAAGCTGAGAAAAAGAGAGATAAAAAATCCAAGAGTATCAGGGGAGAATTAGAGAACTAAGTGATGCAATCAAACACAACAATATGCATATAATAGGAATTCCAGAAGAGGAAGACAGAGAGAAAGGGGCTGAAGGTGTACTTGAACAAATCATAGCTGAGAACTTCCCTGATCTGGGGAAGGAAAAAAGCATTGAAATACAAGAGGCACAGAAAACTCCCTTCACATGTAACTTGAATCGATCTTCTGGACGACATATCATAGTGAAACTGGCAAATACAAAGATAAAGAGAAAATTCTGAAAGCAGCTAGGGATAAACAGGCTTAACCTACAAAGGGAGACCCAGAAGACTAGTGGCAGACGTATCTACTGAAACTTGACAGGCCAGAAAGGAATGGCAGGAAATCTTCAGTGTGATGAACAGAAAAAAATAGGCAGCTGAGAATCCTTTATCCAGCAAGTCTGTCATTCAGAATAGAAGAAGAGATAAAGATTTTCCAAAACAAACAAAAACTGAAGGAATTCATCACCACTAAACCAGCCCTACAAGATCCTAAGGAGGATTCTGTGAGTGAAATGTTGCAAGGACCACAAAGTACCAGAGACATCACTACAAGTATGAAACCTACAGACATCACAATGACTCTAAACCCATATCTTTCAATAATAACACTGAATGTAAATGGACTAAATGCTCCAACCAAAAGACATAGGGTATCAGAATGGATAAAAAAAACAAGACCCATCTATTTGCTGTCTACAAGAGACTCATTTTAGACCTGAGGATACCTTCAGATCGAAAGTGAGAGGATGGAGAACTATCTATCATGCCACTGGAAGTGAAAAGAAGGCTGGAGTAGCCATACTTATATCAGACAAACTAGACTTTAAATTAAAGGCTGTAACAAGAGATGAAGAAGGGCATTATACAATAATTACAGGGTCTATCCATCAGGAAGAGCTAACAATTATAAATGTCTATGCGCCAAATACAGGAGCCCCCAAATATATAAAACAATTAATCACAAACATAAGCAATCTTATTGATAAGAATGTGGTAATAGCAGGGGACTTTAATACTCCACTTACAACAATGGATAGATCATCAAGACACAGGATCAATAAAGAAACAAGGGCCCTGAATGATACATTGGATCAGATGGACCTGACAGATACATTTAGAACTCTGCATCCCAAAGCAAAAGAATATACTTTCTTCTCGAGTGCACATGGAACATTCTCCAAGATAGACCACATACTGGGTCACAAAACAGCCCTTAATAAGTGTAAAAGAATTGAGATCATACCATGCACACTTTCAGACCACAATGCCATGAAACTTGAAATCAACCACAGGAAAAAGTCTGGAAAACTACCAAAAGTATGGAAGTTAAAGAATACCTACTGAAGAATGAATGGGTCAACCAGGCAATTAGAGAAGAAATTTAAAAACATACAGAAACAAATGAAAATGAAAATATAACAATCTAAATGCTTTGGGATGCAGCGAAGGCAGTCCTGAGAGGAAAATACATTACAATCCAGGCCTATCTCAAGAAACAAGAAAACTCCCAAATACAAAATCTAACAGCACACCTAAAGGAAATAGAAGCAGAACAGCAAAGACACCCCAAACCCAGCAGAAGAAGAGAAATAACAAAGATCAGAGCAGAAATAAATAATATAGAATCTAAAAAAAAACAGTAGAGCAGATCAATGAAACCAAGAGGTGGTTTTTTGAAAAAATAAACAAAATTGATAAACCTCTAGCCAAGCTTCTCAAAAAGAAAAGGGAGAGGACAAAAATAGATACACTCATGAATGAAAATGGAATTATTACAACCAATCCCTCAGAAATACAAGCAATTATCAGGGAATACTATGAAAAATCATATGCCAACAAACTGGACAACCTGGAAGAAATGGACAAATTCCTAAACACCCACATATTTCCAAAACTCAAACAGGAAGAAATAGAAAACTTGAACAGACACATAACCAGTTAAGAAATTGAATCAGTTATCAAATATCTCCCAACAAATAAGAGTCCAGGACCAGATGGCTTCCCTGGGGAATTCTACCAGACATTTAAAACAGAGATAATACCTATCCTTCTCAAGCTGTTCCAAAAAATAGAAAGGGAAGGAAAACTTCCAGACTCATTCTATGAAGCCAGCATTACTTTGATTCCCAAACCAGACAGAGACCCAGCAAAAAAAGAGAACTACAGGCCAATATCCCTGATGAATATGGATGCAAAAGTTCTCGACAAGATACTAGCAAATCGAATTCAACAGCATATAAAAAGAATTATTCACCATGATCAAGTGGGATTCATTCCTGGGATGCAGGGCTGATTCAACATTCGCAAATCAAACAATGCAATACATCACATTAATAAAAGAAAAGATAAGAACCATATGATCCTGTCAATTGAATCTGAAAAAGCATTTGACAAAATTCAGCATCCTTTCTTAATAAAAACCCTTGAGAAAGTCGGGATAGAAGTAACATACTTAAACATCATAAAAGCCAATTATGAAAAGCCCACAGCTAACATCATCCTCAATGGGGAATAACTGAGAGCTTTCCCCCTGAGATCAGGAACACAACAGGGATGTCCACTCTCACCGCTGTTGTTTAACATAGTGTTGGAAGTGCTAGCATCAGCAATCAGACAATAAAAGGAAATCAAAGGCATCAAAATTGGCAAAGATAAAGTCAGTCTTTCACTTTTTGCAGATGACATGATACTTTACATGGAAAACCTGACAGACTCCACCAAAAGTCTGCTAGAACTGATACATGAATTCAGCAAAGTTGCAGGATACAAAATTAATGTGCAGAAATTAGTTGCATTCTTATACACTAATAATGAAGCAACAGAAAGACAAGTAAAGAAACTGATCCCATTCACAATTGCACCAAAAGAAGCATAAAATACCTAGGAATAAACCTACCAAAGATGTAAAAGATCTGTATTCTGAAAACTATAGAAAGCTTATGAAGGAAATTAAAGAAGACACAAAGAAATGGAAACACATTCCATGCTCATGGATTGGAAGAATAAATATTGTCAAAATGTCAATACTACCCAAAGCAATCTATACATTCAATGAAATCCCAATCAAAATTGCACCAGCATTCCTCTCCAAGCTAGGACAAGCAATCCTAAAATTTGTATGGAACCACAAAAGACCCTGAATAGCCAAAGTAATATTGAAGAAGAAGACCAAAGTGGGAGGCATCACAATCCCAGACTTTAGCCTGTATTACAAAGCTGTAATCATCAAGACAGCATGGTACTGGCACAAAACAGACACATAGACCAATGGAGAGACTCCTAAGTTGGACCTACAAAAGTATGGAACACCAATCTTTGACAAGGCATGAAAGAATATCCAGTGGAAAAAAGACTGTCTCTTTAACAATGGTGCTGGGAGAACAGGACAGCAACATGTAGAAGGATGAAACTAGACCACTTTCTTACACCATTCACAAAAATAAACTCAAAATGGATGAAGGACCTGAATATGAGACAGGATACCATCAAAACTGTAGAGGAGAGTGCAGGGAAAAACCTTTCTGACCTCAGCCGCAGCAATTTCTTACTTGACACATCTCCAAAGGCAAGGGAATTAAAAACAAAAATGAACTATTGGGACCTCATCAAGATAAAAAGCTTCTGCACTACAAAGGAAACAATCAACAAACTAAAAGGCAACCAATGGAATGGGAAAAGATATTTGCTAATGGCCTATCAGACAAAGGGCTAGTATCCAAAATCTATAAGGAACTCACCAAACTCCATACCCAAAAAACAAATAATTCAGTGAAGAAATGGGCAGAAAACATGAATAGACACTTCTGTAAAGAAGACATCCGGATGGCCAACAGGCACATGAAAAGATGCTCAATGTCGCTCCTCATCAGGGAAATACAAATCAAAACCACACTAAGATACCACCTCACACCAGTCAGAGTGGCTAAAATGAACAAATCAGGAGACTATAGATGCTGGAGAGGATGTGGAGAAGCGGGAACCCTCTTGCACTGTTGTTGGGAATGCAAATTGGTGCAGCCACTCTGGAAAGCAGTGTGGAGGTTCCTCAAAACATTAAAAATAGATATACCGTATAACCCAGCAATGGCACTGCTAGGAATTTACCCAAGGGATACAGGAGTGCTGATGCATAGGGGCACTTGTAGCCCAATGTTTATAGCAGCACTCTCAACAATAGCCAAATTATGGAAAGGGCCTTAATGTCCATCAACTGATGAATGGATAAAGAAATTGTGGTTTATATACATAATGGAATACTACTTGGCAATGAGAAAGAATAAAGTATGGCCTTTTGTAGCAATGTGGATGGAACTGGAGAGGGTTATGCTAAGTGAAATAAGTCATACAGAGAAAGACATATACCATATGTTTTCATGCTTATGTGGATCCTGAGAAATTTAACAGAAGACCATTGGGGGGGAAGGATAAAAAAAGTTAGCAAGGGAGGGAGGCAAAGCATAAGAGACTCTTAAAAACTGAGAATAAACTGAGGGTTGATGGGGGGGTGGAAGGGAGGGGAGGGTGGGTGATGGGCATGGAGGAGGGCACCTGTTGGGATGAGCACCGGGTGTTATATGGAAACCAATGTGACAATAAATTTCATATTAAAAACAGATGACTGTCAATTTTATCTGTTAAAAACTGATAGGGTTTTTTGAAAATGTATAATAGAATGAAAACTTCCCATACTACTAATTAGATTTCTGTATAAATGTTAGAATAATTAAACACATATGCTATTATGGGGGAAAAAGGTTCATAAATAACAGTTGAGGAACTACACAATAGCTCTTCTGAATGCAGTTTGCTGACTGCAGATCTTGGGATTTGTCAGCTTCTATAATTGAATGAGCCAATTCCTTACGATAAATCTTTTTCTCCATACATATGCATCCAGTTAACCCTATTTCTCCAGAGAAACCTGACCAATACACAGGACATGGCTCAAAAAGAGACAAAGAATGCGTCATAGCCAATAACGAATTTTTAAAAATAATAAAAAAAGATAATTGATAGTTCAAAAGGAGGATTAAGAACTCAGTGTATATATAATAGTATATGTAATAGTAGACTTAAGAACTCAGAGTATATATAAATATGTTTCATATTTTAATGGCAAAAGGTTTAGGACAAATTTTTTACAAATAATTTCCTAATCATTGTAGAAAATGTATTTTATATTCTCATTAAAAAGACATTCCAAATGATTTCAAAATCTTAATGTGGGTAAAAAAAAATGAAACCATAATTATCACGAAGAAAACCTATATAGTAGTCGGTGTTATCTTCTACACATAAGGAGCTGAGAAGAGATCAAGTCTGCCCTTTCCAATAGGAAATAATAGGAAAAACTAGAAATCAGTGACTTTTCTTTGGCATATTGTTGAATTGAGATCAGAGGGCAAACCACCAACCGAAAATCTGTAAAGATAGGCACCTAGGGGGAGAAGGAGGACCTGAGCTTTTGCTTATTTGGGGCAGAAGCCACTCAATGCCCTATAAACATTTAGACAATGAAGCAGCAATATTGACAAATTGCTGGAAGCTGAGTGTGGGCTAGTGTGAGAGTGAGAAGCTCTCCTGGGGATGACACTTGTATGGGTTCCTCACACTTTCAAAGGCTGTTCCTCTGGGAATTCTATCAGGTTCTCACAGGAAGAATGGAAAAATCCATAGAAAGTTCCTCTATTTTGCTGGCTGGGGAGGGGAAGAGCAACCACCCGGACCCCTCCTCCTGTTGAACAAAGCCTTAATTTAAAGGGCAAGGATATCATCAAAAGGCACTAATAAAATATTTCAGATGCGGTAAGGGAACTCCATCCAGCCCCACTCTTCCTATTTCAACTAAGGGGTGGGAGAAGGGAGCCTTACTCTCCTTTTTTTCCCCCAGAAATAAAATGAGAAAAGTGGAGGATATCTCCTAGAGCTGGCAAAAGTATTAGAAGTAAAAAAGAAAAAGTTCTATCCCTGGGGGAGGGACAAAAATGCTTATGAAGGCTATACATCCCAAGACAAAGGTCCAATGTATACTCTAAAGACTGGAACTTAGTGAGAAGAAACCCTCTCAAACACTCTACCTCCAGGCTAACAAGCTTCCAGTGATAATAATGCACTAGCATAGTCCTTGAAATAGAGTATGGAATTAAGAATATCTAATGTAGGGTGCCTGGGTTGCTCAGTCAGTTGAGTGTCTGACTCTTGATTTCAGCTCAGGTCATGATCCCAGGGTCAAGAATTTGATTCCCACATCTGCTTAAGATTCTCTCTCTCCCTCTGTCCCTTTCCTCTACTAGCACTCTCTCTTCTCTTAAAAAAAAAAAAATGAAAGGAAGAGGGAGAGAAAAGAGGAATATAGAAAAATAAAACAGAACACTCTAATGTTACAATTGTAAGGAATTAAAAAAAATGTTGAGTTTATTCCAGATAAAAACATACGTATCTCAAATACATGTATGAAAAGTGGGGCTCCTCTGGAATCCTGGACAGAATATGTGTGGCCTGAGTAAATAACATAGAAAAATAAAAGTTTTGTATGTATGTACAAATAATCAGACTGGGGGCACTTTATGCTGTGGTTTGAGTATAATGCCTTGCTCATAGTGTATAAAACCATTAATCTCTGTGGTGGAGAAAGCTGGCTGCCTACCTCTTATGTCCATTTTATGTAGTATAGACTTGATTTTGGGAAGTGGTTGCCCAAGCAGAAATGACATTTTATGACCTCTATAAGTGATGACATTTCAACAGCCCAACATGAGTGAATATGAATTAATAGGCAGAATAATGACTCCCCTGTAGACATCTATATCCTAACCTCCAGAACCTGTGGCTATGTCAGGTAACATGGCAAAGGGGAAATTAAAGTTCCAAGTGGAATTAAGGTCTGTTGTAGATTCTGAGTCTGGAGTTCTTTCTTGTCCAGCAAGAGAAAGGAAGCAGGATTGAAATGCCAGAAAGGCTAATGTCTGGGAGGAGACAAGAGCCCCAAGTAAGGGTCCTTGCTCCATTTTTTATTAGGATCAGAAGACTTACAAGCTTGATGGACATTCACAAAGAGACAATGAAATTTTGAACATTAACTCATGGGCGTGGGGGAAAGGGGATTTTGAAGATATGAGGTGTTAGAGGTTTCTGGTCAATACAAAACCAAGTCCTGGTGCCAGGTAGATGGTTGTTTACAGCAGACATGAGGCCCCACCTCTGTTTGCCTAAGCTTGCCTAGGGGACAGGAAAGACAGAACATGCTACCTCAGGGTTAACAAGGCATCTTTCTTTTGTTAATTAGCTCCTTTTTAGGCTATTTCACTCTGCTGTGGTCTAAAGCCCTGTTTACCTGTTCTTGTCTTTCCTTTCAGTGAAAGCAGCTTTCTGCTATTGTACTAAATTGGGGGACTTTTCCACCTTGAATACCTAACCTTGTTTACCTAATTTTGGATGCTTCCATCCTGAGATTTCCTACTCCTATACTTTTGTCCTATACTGGGGGCCTTTGCTCTGTTTACCTAATCTTGTGTACCTAATCTTGGATGCATATATCCTGTGGCTTTCTATTTCTTTTTGCCTTTTTAACCCATTGGTACAATCTCAGGGAATTCCTAAATTTATTTCCCACAAAGGTCCTTAATTATCTGGCCTAAAGGAGATTATTCTGGAATAGGCAGGTGGGGTCAATGTAATCACAAGCCTTCTTAAATGGGGAAGAAGGAGGCCAGAGAGTCAAATTAGCACCAAGGGGTCTTGAGAAGAACTTCCATCTCTGTCGCTGGTTTGAAAATGGATCGGAGCTGTGAGACAGGAATGCAGGTAACCTCTAGAATCTGGAATTTTTACTCTATAACATCTAGAAAGTAATGCAACTCCGTTAAGGATTTGTGACTTTCGGCAGTATAACAAATTTGTGTTAGTTTAAGCCAAAGTTTGTAGTAGCCAAGTACAACAGCAATGAGAAATAAATATATGGAGTTATATCACTTTGAAACCAAAATAATTTTAAGAGTGGGTGTGATTTGTCCATTGTCTCTTTTCTCTTTGGTGACCTTGGACGTTAAGTGTGGAAGATGTAGGAACCATGGCCTCATGCCCCAAAAGGCATCCTTCTGAATATTCGCTTGGGCTTTGTTATGAGAAATGCATATCTATTTTGTGAAGTCACTAAGATAACTTAATTACCTTATTTTTGGAACCCCTCAGTATTGCCATGGCTTAGTTAATTTCAGTTAGGAAAATAATACTGGAAAAGGAATAAACCTAAAATAGAAATTCCAGTAAGATTTTTAATGAGTAAAATATTACCATCTAGGTATGAAATTGTTTTCAAGTTAAACCATTTTGGACTCCTAGCTTAGGTAAACAGAAAGTCCTTTCAGTGGAAGTCACATGAGAGAAGAAGCGAAAGATCTTGGTAAAGTTAAACTTATAAAAGCAATTAGTTATAAAGGTGTGATACATGCTTTTCAAGTACTACTAACACTTTTAAAGATTAGGTATTTTATAAAGGGTATCTGACTTATTCATTATATTTATTTTTCTTAACGGTTAACTTAAGCTAGATTACTAAAGTTTAATAATGACGTTATTTTAATAATACTTATATGTCCTAGAACCAAGCTTTATTAGTATTATACATTACTGCTTTAAAGGACAAACTGGTCCTCAGGCAGTATTAAATAACCCAACTTCCATTGTACTGTTGTAAACAATCCAGGACCCTATCTTCTATTCAAGGTAAGTTTAAGCTTAACAGGTACTATCAGTTGTGTCTGGGGACAGGTTTTATTTGCAATAATTGTGTATATAAATATGAATATTTCATATCTCATTCCTTGTTGGCTGGTGTATAAAATAAGTGTCTACATTTCCTACTATGCTCTCATTTCCACATAAAAGCGAATAGTTTCAGGCAACATATGAACAATCGATGGAAAGACTTTAACTTACCCTTTGATATAAAATGATACTGACCCAACATTAAAACTTTAGCTTTCACATCATCCACAGCCTCTCGTATAAATAAGCCCAAAGTCCACAACCAATCCTCTCCACCACCCCCACTCACTATAAATCACAGTCTATACACCGAGAACTAGCTAAAAACCAGACAAAAATCTTATCAAACATGGTAAACCAGGGAGTCCTGGCCCTTTTCCAATTTTGACAGGCAGAAAATATTAAAGAGCTGTTTGTAGGCATCCTCTGATACCTAAGAGAGAAGAGTGAAAAATGGGATGTAACAAAGGGTAAAAAAAAAAAAAAAGAAGAAAGAAAGAAAGAAAAAAGTGAGTTTGTGGGGTATCTGGGTGGCTCAGTTGTTTAAGTGTACGACTTTGGCTTAGGTTATGATCTCACAGTTCATGGGTTCGAGCCCCATATCGAGCTGTCTTCTGTTAGCACAGAGCCCGCTTCAGATCCTCTGTCCCCCTCTCTCTCTGCCCCTCTTCTGTTTGCACTCTGTCTCTAAAAAATAAACACTTAAAATAGTTTGCAAGGGAAACAGCCAAGTATTAAGCTCTGGTGTTAATATTACAGGGATACCAAATTCACATCATCCTGCAAACAAGTCATTTGTAAGCAAAAGACCATGTCTGCAAAACAATATTGCCGGGGGCGGGGTGGGGGGGGGCGGGTGTCCCTTCACTTTAAACTTAAATACATCCAGAGTTTAAAGCTACCTACTGAAAAATACCTAAAGCTAGTCAGATTAGACAAAAGGGTTTGTGGGGTTAGACCAGAAGAGCAAATGTTATAAAGAAAAATGTTAAAATTCATTATGAAGATTTTCTAATGTCATAAAAACAGAATATGCCACAGTCCCTTCATCTCTAATTGTTTAACTGTGGAGTAAATCATGTTGTTCTGTTTTCAGCATTTAATTTTTAAATTAGCTCTTGGCTGCAGTGTCCTTGATTACAGAACTTAATTAGCTGTGCCTGTTGAAGAGAATTATGCTATATACAGGATACATGATCCCATGAAAAAGCTTCATACAGGCAATCTGAATCATAGCGAAGCTTGGTTGACTTTCTAAAATGTGGAAGAACAGTTGCAAAACAGGCTGTATTTAGGAACAGAAGATTCAAAGGAGAAAGATTTAATGAAACAAAATTAAATGGGTCTGTGTTCTATCTAGACAAATCTTCTGATTGACCGAAGTACTGTTTTAGAAGAATGAGTTAATATTAACTTTTCTTGTATTCACTAATAAATTGGTGTACCAGATAAAGATTTTTATTTACACAATTAGGGGAAAACAAATTTTACTGTTTATCTACTGGCTTAAATTTTAAAAAAGTACACTTGTGTAAGTATGTTCTTGGCATTTCCACTGGTCAGCAATAACAGCTTCCGATCTTCCTATATCATGCAAATTATATAAGTACATGCAAATTTGTAGCAGTGAATAAAAGCTAAGCCAGAAATGGCTTTTTAACAATATCTTATAAAGGGGATGACCTCACAGAGCTGATCACATCTATGGAAACTTTTTTCCTCTAACAGTTTAGGAAACTTTGTTTTACATCTTAGCCAAACACAAATATTCAACATAAAATTCCAAACGGATGTGAGAAATGTAAAACAATCAAGAGATTACATGATGTAAAAATGGGTTTAGAATAGCTCACGTGAGATGAGAAGGCAGTTAGATTCATTTTCTAAGCAAATCTTGAGCACAAGGACAGGGTATAGTTGGTACCTTAGCAGTCATTTTTCCAAATTAGTTTCCAGGTTTGTTGTTTATAAAATGTTATTTATATAATGTGAGGTAAATGATGCAGAAGTAAATAACCTTTAATCTATTTGGCATTTTTTTTTTCTTTTGCTACATTGCATAAGGGGGTAGGTCACCTGCACAACAGATCAACTGAGCTCAGCTGTGCCTAATTGGGTTCTGTAGTGCTAGACTCTCTCCACAATAATTCTGTGTTTTAAAACATTGATGGAAGCAATAGCCATGATCTAGGAAACCTGTTTTCTTTTTTTTTAATTTTCTTTTTTTTTTTAATTTACAACCAAGTTAGTTAGCATATAGTGCAACGATGATTTCAGGAGTAGATTCCTTAATGCCTCTTACCCATTAAGCTCATCCTCCCTCCCACAACCCCTCCTGTAACCCTCAGTTCTCCATATTTATGAGTCTCTTCTGTTTTGTCCCCCTCTCTGTTTTTATATTTTTGTTTCCCTTCCCTTATGTTCATCTGTTTTGTCTCTTAAAGTCCTCATATGAGTGAAGTCATATGATATTTGTCTTTCTCTGACTAATTTCACTTAGCATAATACCCTCTAGTTCCATCCACATAGTTGCAAATGGCAAGATTTCATTCTTTTTGATTGTCAAGTAATACTCCATTGTATACCACATCTTCTTTACCCTTTCATCCATCGATGGACATTTGGGCTCTTTCCTTACTTTGGCTATTCTTGATAGTGCTATTGTAAACATGGGGGTACATGTGCCCCTTCGAAACAGCACACCTGTATCCCTTTGATACATGCCTAGTAGTGCAATTGCTGGGTCATAGGGTAGTTCTATTTTTAGTTTTTTGAGAAACCTTCATACTGTTTTCCAGAGTGGCTGTATCAGCTTGCATTACCACCAACAATGCAAAAGAGATCCTCTTTCTCTGCATCCTCGCCAACATCTGTTGTTGCCTGAGCTGTTAATGTCTGACAGGTGTGAGGTGGTATCTCATTGTGGTTTTGATTTGTATTTCCCTGATGATGAGTGATGTTGAGCATCTTTTCATGTGTTGGTTGGCCATCTGGATGTCTTCTTTGGAGAAGTGTCTGTTCATGTCTTTTGCCCATTTCTTCACTGGATTGTTTTTTGGGTGTGGAGTTTGATAAGTTCTTTATAGATTTTGGATACTAACCCTTTATCTGATATTTGCAAATACATATGTTCTCCCATTTTGTCAGTTGCCTTTTAGTTTTGCTGATGATTTCCTTTGCCATGCAGAATATCTTATTTTGAGGTCCCAATAGTTCATTTTTGCTTTTGTTTCCCTTGCCTCAGGAGACGTGTTGAGTAAGAAGTTGCTGTGGCCAAGATCAAAGAGGTTTTTGCCTGTTTTATCCTTGAGGATTTTGATGGCTTCCTGTCTCACATTTAGGTCTTTCATCCATTTTGAGTTTATTTTTGTGTATGGTATAAGAAAGTGGTCCAGGTTCATTTTTCTGCATGTCGCTGTCCAGTTTTCTCAGCACCACTTGCTGAAGAGACTGTCTTTTTTCCACTGAATATTCTTTCCTGCTTTGTCAAAGATTAGTTGGCCATATGTTTGTGGGTCCATTTCTGGGTTCTCTATTCTGTTCCATTGCTCTAAGTGTTTGTTTTTGTGCCATAAGAAACCTGTCTTCATATTGAAAGACAAGAGCAAGAGAAGCAGAGCCTAACAATGCAATTTTATTTAACGCTTCTGCTGGTACGTACTAAATTTGACCTACTTACATACCATTAGCCAAAACATGTTACATGACTAAGCCCAAAGTTTATGGAGGTGAAAAGAATGAACCTTTTCATGGAGCAGATAGGTAGCTGACAGCCCAGTAGTTATGAATGTATCATCTGATTATAGAGGGAGAATGGATTTGAAAAAATAGTTTGGGAACAATATGCCACAGGGGTAAGTGTTCTAACATCTCAGAAGCGAGAAAATCATCTTATAATCACTTATATAAAGGGCATGGAGGAAGAATGTTGAGATTCCACAGAATATCACATGTTGTCTTGCTGTACTTTAGGTATCTAGTTCGTCCACTAAAATGTGAGCACAATGAAGGCAATTCTTACCTGTTTTGCTCCTTGAGAAATGCCTGGCATGTTAAAAGTACTCAAACATTTATGACTCTTCTAATGAAGAGAAGGGGAGAACACCTTAGAAGAGAGAAATCATGATTGCAGAATCTAAACCAAGGAAACATGTCCAGAGAGGAACAGCCCTGCATTTAAAAAAAAAAACAAACAAAAAAACAAACAAAAAAAAACAAACTTCTAAATGTGAAGGTAGAGTAAAATAATAGAGTGTATTAGGTGAAAAAAGAGTTTCTATGGTCTGATGTTTTAGAAGTTGGTTTACAATTCATACATTCTTAATGCAATTACAGACATTGTAGGAGAAGTAAGATGTAACTGCTTTTAATACTCCAAGCCTCACTAGATTCTGTTCAATTAATAAAATTAGATAAGAAATATAATGTACATAAGAACACTTACATATTTTGATCCTACAGGAAACATATCTATGTAAAGAGCCATCCATGTGGAGAAGGAGAACTTTATCAGAATCACAGAAACCCTCTCATGATTCCATTCTATCACATTAATTCTTTCTACAAGCACTATCCTGACTACTAAATCACTAGGTTAGTTTTTATTACCACATATATAAGTACAAAGTAAATTATTTTGTATCTGCTTCTCTGATCTCAAATCAGGTGTATGGGAGAAATCTGTTTTGATAGCCATAGTTCATTCACTTTCTTGGTGTACAGTATTATAATGAATCCATAATTTATCATGAATTTATTTACATGAATACTTGGATTGATGCTATAAACATTTGGTTCATGTATGTATGCACTGGGATGTATAAATCTAAAAATGGTGTTGGGTCACACAGATATGCATATATGTTCAAATTTAGCGGTATCACAGTGTATATGAACAAAATATAAAAATGTCCAAACAAGGCCAAATGCCCAAAATTTTCCAAATTACACTTCTGTATCAGAATAGGATATGCTGTTTTATATATTAAAACTTCACTTTTAACCAACTGAGTTTTTAATGTTATTAATTGGCTTTTACTGTACTGAAAACTACTGAACACGTTTGCTTTAAACAGCCTTTTGTCTTGAAACAGTATAGAGAAAGCTTTAAATTGTAAGTCGTTCTGCAAATGTCCTGCAAGGAGAGCAAATATTATTAATACATTTTAACTCAATAGACTAGTGATGTTTTGCAATACAAGTAGTACATGATGCCGAACATCACACGATCACAACTGAGCCAATGGGTCTTGAAATTCACTTTGATACACAAGTGCTTTGGATTACAAGCATGTTTCCGGATCAAATTATGCTCACAAACCAGGATTTTACTCGTAAATACTTCGGGCCGAGTGATTCTTTTGGTCTCAGGCTCACCCATGTTTCTGCAGACAGGTGCCAGTTTGAGCTGGTTGATCAGGGATGCCTATAGCTGGGACAACATGTCTTGGTTCCGTGTAGTCTAGCATTGTCTAACAAGGTAGGCTAGGTTTTTCACATGGAAACCGTAAAGGATCTTGAGAGATCATGACAACATGAAAAATTTCCTGAGACCCAAATTCTGAATGTATTTCCACATACATTGTCAAGGTGCATGACTGCCAAAATGGGAATAGTTACAAGCAACTTCATAAACAATGTGTAACAGTAATATTATTTGATTGTAATTTAATTTATATTTCCCTTATGATGAACAAGGTTGATCAACATTGCCTATGATTTTTGTCTTTAAAAAGCTCCTTTTATGAAATGCCTGTGCAAGTGTCTTACCTGTTTTTAAATCAGATTACTTCTTAGTGATCTGAAAGAATTCTGTTTTCTGGATATGAATCTATGGCCAGTTCTTAAAGTATGGCTTGACTTTTGATTAACTGGATGTATTCATTTTATAGTTGAGTAGTGCTAAATTTTACCTTTATTTTATTTTTTTTTAAGTTTTTTAATGATTATTTTGAGAGAGAGAGAGAGAGAGAGAAACAGAAAGAGAGAGAATGGAGCAGGAACAGAGAGAAAAGGAAAGAGAGAATCCCAAGCAGGCCCCACACTCAGCATGGAGTCCAACATGGGACTTGATCTGACGGTCTTGAGATCACGACCTGAACCAAAATCAAGAGTTGGAGGCTTAACTAATTGAGCCACTCAGGTGCCCCTAGTAGTGCTAAGTTTTAATGTAAAAATGTAATCATATTTTCACTTTGGGATGTTTTATGTATTTATTTTCCTTGCTTGTTAAAGAAACGAAACAAAGTTTACTTAGCACAGGGTCCGGGAGCGTGAGACAGCTCCACGAATTTCTACAAGCTGGTTTTTTTTTTTTTCCCCCTAATTCAACAATAAATTACAAAACTCCTCTGAAAGTGATTTTATGTCTGATGTGAGGTAATGGTCCAACTTCTTTGATTTTAAAAATTTTATGACATGGATATTGCAGTTGACTCTAATATTTTAATAAAAAGACCTATTTGGATGATACTGTAAAGGTCCATCTTTGTCATAAATTAAGTGTTGAAACTGCATGAGTCTGTCTTTAGACTCTCTGCAGACATCCATGTCATAAATTAAGTGTTGAAACTGCATGAGTCTGTCTTTAGACTCTCTGCAGACATCCAGTAGTGTATATGTTCAGTCTTGTAGCAAGACTACCGTCCTCACTAACATAATATTACATATACTCCATATAGTAGTGTTCCCTTGTTTTTTTTTTTCTCCTTCTATTTCTTCCTTAATATTTTTGTTGCCATTCTTGATCTTTTGGTTTCTTACATACACTTTAGAATTTAATTGATTGCCATAATTTTAATTCACCATACATTCAAAGTAAATAATGTGGATAAAATGGCATCATTACTTTTTCAAAGCGTTCATCTAGGACTTGAGTCTGCCTATCCATTTTATTGTTGTTGCTCTTGTTCTTTGAATGATACAAAGCCATAATTTCTTTAAAGGAAGTCACAGAATAGAGTTTTAGGTAAAATTCAGCCAATTATTGGACTCCTGAATTATGGCAAAATTAGGGTATTGGTGGTAAACCACTTTCTTAGCTTAATTTTATTTATTTTTTTATTGGAGTATAAATTACATACAATATTAGTTTCAGGTGTACAACCTGATTCAGCAATTCTATACTACTGTGTGCTTGCCACAGTAAGTATGGTCTCTATCTGTTATCACACAACATTAGTACTTACAGTACTGATTATATTCCCTATGCTGTAGTTTTCATCTCAGTGACTGATTTCTTTTGTCCTGGAAGTTTATACTTTTTAATCCTTTTCATCTATTTTGCACATCCCCCTTCCCACACATACTCACATCCCCTCTGGCAAACATGTAGTTTGTTCTCTGTATTTAAGAGTCTGTTTGTTTTATTTAGATTCCACATATAAGTAAATTCATATGGTATTCGTCTTTCTTGGACTTCTCTCCCTTAGCCTAATACCCTCTGGGTCCATCCATATTATCCCAGATGGCAAGACCATATCCTTTTTTTATGGCTGAGTGATATTCCATCACACATACACACACACACACACACACACACACACACACACACACACCACTTTATCTACTCCTATGTCTGTGGACACTTGAGTTGCTTCCATATCTTGGCTATTGAAAACTGATGCAATAAACAAAGGAATACCTATCTTTTCAAATTAGGCGTCTTATTTTCCTTTGGTAAGTCAGTAGTAGATTACTGGATCATTTAACATTTCCATTTTAATATAAACCTTACGGTTTTCCACCATGGCTGTATGGATTTACATTCCCATCAACTGTGTACAAGTTTTTCCTTCTCTATATCCTTGTCAATACTTGCTATTTCTTGTGTCTTTGGTGTTAGCCAATATGTGTGAGATAATATCTCATTGTGGTTTTGGTTTGCATTTCCTTGATGATTAGTGATGTTGAGCATTTTTTTCATGGCTGCTGGATGGAGTGGTATTGGCTGCAAGCTTTCTTTTAGGTCTTTGATTATATCATGTCACTCTCTTCTGGCCTGCAAAGTTTCTGCTCAAAAATCAGTTGTTAGACTTCTGTAGCTTTCTTTGTATGTAACTACTTATTCCTCCCTTTGCTGCTTTTAAAATTCCCTCTATAGCTTTAATTTCTGCTAGTTAAATTACGTGTTTTGGTTTGGATCTTCTTGGGCTTATCTTGTGTGAGGCTCTCTCTATTCTTGGAACTGGAGGTCTGTTTCCTTAACCAGATTGGGGAAGTTTTCAGCTATCTCTTCAAATAACTTTTCTATTCTCTTTTCTGTGTGTTCTCCATGTGGGATGCACGTGTTATTATGCTTAATGATATCTGAGTTCCCTTAACCTAGTCTCCTCTTTTAATTCTTATTTCTTTTTGCTGTTCAGCTTGGTTGCTTTTCATTACCCTTTCTTCCAGATTGCTGAGCCATTCTTCTGCATCCTTTAATCTATTGATTCCCTCAAATTTATTTTTTTTAGGTTATTGAATTTTCAGCTCTGACTACTTTTTTTTAAAATATGAAATTTATTGTCAGATTGGTTTCCATACAACACCCAGTGCTCATCCCAACAGGTGCCCTCCTCAATGCCCATCACCCACCCTCCCCTCCCTACCCCCCCCCCCCCATCAACCCTTAGTTTATTCTCAGTTTTTAAGAGTCTCTTATGGTTTGGCTCTCTCCCTCTCTAACTTTTGTTTTTTCCATCCCCTCCCCCATGGTCTTCTGTTAGGTTTCTCAGGATCCACATAAGAGTGAAAACATATACTCTGACTACTTGTTTAAAATATATTTTCTGTCTCTTTAAAGTTCTCACTGAGTTAATCCACCTTTTTTCAAGTCCAGTCAGTATCTTTCTGACCATTGCTTTGAACATTTTATGAAACCTTTTGCCTATCTCCATTTTATTTAGCTCTTTTACTGTGATTTTGTTTTGTTTGTTCATCTGGAACCTATTCCTCTCCTCATTTTGTCAGTGTTTGACTCTGTATTTATTGGGTAGGTAAGATACACCTAATGGTCTAGAAAATAGTGGGCTTGTACAGAAGAGGTCTTGTAGTGTTCCATAGCATACTTGCCCTTGGTCACCAGAAATAGGTGCTCCAGAAGTGTCCCATGTGGGCTGTGGACACTCCTATGTTGTGGTTGAACCACAATTTCCTTAAGCCGCAGTGACCCCTTTGCTGTTGTGGATGCACTGGGCAGAGTTTTCTCCCTGCACAGTTCAGAGGCCTCACTGTGGTTGCTGAGGGTTCACTGGGGCAGGGTGGCACTCAGCCTATCTCTTAGCAAAGTAGCCTTTCTGCCACAGTTTTAGGCACACACAACAGCAGCTTGTTCCTTGCACAGGCACCTGTGGCAGGAATTGTGTGCATGCTGGTATGTGAAGTTTTCTCCATCCTTTTTCAGGGCAGGAATCACTAGGAGGGAGACGAGTCCAAGTCGTACTTGCCTGCTCTGTATGGCAGGGCAGAAACCACTTCAGAAGGATGCCCTGCCCAGGGAGACAGGTTGGACTGGCTCTCCTACTCTTTTCCATGTGGAGTTCTCTCCATGACCTAGCTATGAAAAATTTTTTCTGCCAGTCTTTAGGTCATTTTCAGAATTAGTTGCCTAGATGTACCTGCTGCCTCCATGTATCTGTGGGATGAAGTTACCTTAGGACACTCCTACTCCACCATCTTTCCTCCGGTATTTGGTTGGTTGGTTGTTTTGCTTAATAATGTTGTAGTTTCCTCTGGATAAGTCTAGATACGTATATTTCTTGGTATTAGGTATGTTTCTTTGCTACATAAATGGTATATAGTATATATTTGCAATATAGATCTGTTGTAGTATCTATAAGCACACTGGGATTTATATATTGAATTTATCTAGTCAGCTTAACTTTGTTTTAATTCCAATCATCTATATGGATATAATTTTTGAATATACACAAGTGCAACTAGCAGGTGTTGACAGTTGTTTCTTTTCAACTTCTTAAATCTCTTTTAAGGTGCTTTTAAACCAATCTGGTGAGTTATTATGTATTTCTGTTCTAAAATTACCAATGACATTTTAATTATCTGAAAATATTGTCAGTCATCTTTTGTGTTATTATTGTAAAAAAAAACACACACAACTATCTTAAAGTACAATTTTGTAACTCTCTTAATTGGGTCCTCTATGGTTTTGGTGCTATTTACTTTCTATTTGTCTTGGTTGTCTCCTTGTATTATTTTTTACATGATACATTGTTTTTAAACTTTTTTATTCTATTATATATGAAAAAGTTCTGGGATACCTTGAGGTGATAGATAATTTATTTTTCTGTTCTTATCTAGATATACTTGACATTAATGTTGTCTTAGTTTTAAGTATAGAAAATACTAAACATATATAAATATATAGGTTGGGTAAATGAGTTTAGTCGACATTCACTTCACATAATTATAAATTCTTTCTGTTGTGATGAGAACTTTTAAGATACCCTCTAAGTAACTTTCTAGTATATAGTACAGTATTAACTATAGTAACCATGATGTATGTTATATCCCCAGGACTTGTATATCTTATAACTGCAAACTTAGGCTTTTGAATACCTTCACTCATTTGACCCCTTGCCCCTACTTCTGGCATCATCAGTCTGTTCTCTATATCTGTGAAATCATGATTTTTTTTATTCCATGTATAAGTGAAGTGATATTATGCAACATTTGTTTTTCTGACTTCCTTAGCATAATGCTTTCAATGTCCATCCATGTTTTCATAAAGGCAAGATTTCCTTTTTTATGGCTAAATAATTTCTATTGTGTATATGTGTGAGATATATAATCACATCACATTTTCTTTCATCTGGTGATGGAGTGTTATTGTTTCCATATCTTGACTATTGTAAGTAATGCTGCAGTAAACATGGTGAGGGTACAGATTATCTTTTCAAGGTAATGATTTTGTTTCCTTGCTATATACAAACAAGTGCAATTGCAAATTATAGTTCAATTTTTTAATGTTTATTTTTGAGAGCGAGAGAGGGTGGGCACAGGGAAGGGACAGAGGAGCAGAGAGAGGGGTAGAGAGGAGCTGAAGGAGGCTCTACACTGAAAGCAGAGAGCCTGATGTGGGACTTGCACTGACGAACTGCGAGTTCATGACCTGAGCCAAAGTAGGACACTTAACCGCTTAACTGAGCCACCCAAGAACCTTGGTAGTTCAATTTTTAGTACTGGTTTTCATGGTGGCTTCATCAATTTACATTTCTGCTGATTATACATAAAATTCCTTTTTCCATGTTCTCACCAACATTTATGTCCTATCCTTTTGATAATCGGCATTCCAACAGGTGTGAGGTAATCTTGTGATTTTGATTTTCGTAGTGAAAAGTCATTTTGAGCACCTTTTTATGTACCTGTTGGCCATTTGTATACTTCTGTTGGGAAAATGTCTGTTTAGTTCCTCTGCCAATTTTTAAAATAGGAATTTTTTGTTGTTGTTCAGTATTGTGAATTCTGTATATACTTTGCAAAACTTGTATTTGATAAGGAGTTCCAAACATTTTGTCCCATTCTTTAGGTTGGCTTTTCATTTTATTGATGACTTCCATTGTGGTATGGAAGCTTTTTAGTTTGATGTAGTCCCACTTGCTTTTTTTTTTTTTCTTTTGTTGCTTTTGCTTTTGATGTCCAATCCAAAACATCAGTGCCAAGACCAATGTCAACAAGCTTACCTTTGTGTTCATTCTAGGAGTTTTACAGATTTAGGTCTTAAATTTAAGTCATTAACCCATTTTAAACATTTTTTTTATAGTATAACATAGCCGTCCAGTTTATTTTGCATGTGGCTGTCTAGTTTTCCCAATACCAATTATTGAAGAGATGATTCTTTATTATATGTTCTTGGCTCCTTTGTCATAAATTGACAATGTAAGAATGGGTTTATTTCTGGGCTTTATATTCTATTCCATTGTTTGTTGTGTCTATTTTTATATCAGTACCATACTTTTTGGTTAGCATAGCTTTGTTATGTCACTTGAAAAATAGTAAGTTGGTGTCTCCAGGTTTGTTCTTCTTAAGATTGCTTTAGCTATTCAGGATTTTGTTTTAATGGGTTATGTTTATCTTGTATACATATTTTTTCTCTTGCTACTTTTAATATTCTTTTACTTTTGACAATTTTAATGTGTCTTGGTGTGGATAACTTTTGATTCATCCTATTGGGAATCTATATGCTTTCTGGATCTAGATGTCTGTTTTTCTCCAACTTAGGGAAGTTTTCAACCATTATTTAGGAAATCTTTCCCTTTTTCTCTTCTGTTTTTCTGAGTCCTCTGATATGAATATTTGGCCACTTGATGGTGCCTCATAGGTACCTTGAGCTATCTACTCCTTTTAATTCTCTTTGCTTTTTACTCCTCTGATTTAATGAATTTCATTGTCTTGTCTTCAAGTTTGCTGATCTCTTATTCTGCTTCATCTAGTCAGTTATTGAATCTCTTTTGAATTTTTCAGGTTAGTTATATTCTGCTCTATGATTTTTTTTAGATCTAAAATATTAGAATGTAGTGCTCTATTGAATTCTTACTGTGTGTATTACTCTCCTAATCTCAATGAGCAACTTTATGATAATAATTTCAAACTTTGTCAGGTAAATAACTTACCTCTACTAAGGTCTGTTTGGGGGTTTTATCTTACTCTGTTTGCTTGAAGCATATTTCTGTTTCTTTTTTCTTTGACTCTGTGTTGGTTTCTGTGATTAGATAAAACTGTCACCCCTCCCAAGGTATAGGACTAAAGGAGTATCCTGTGTAAGATGAAACTTTACCATTCTGCTGGCCTGAGCTCTTGGTCATCTCTCAAACCTTTGTGGCTGTCTAAACAGGCTTCTTTTTCATTGTTAGTGAGACCCTCTAGTTGACGATGTGCCAAGACCTATCAGTGTCCCAAAGGGGAAGATTTCAGTTATTAACTAGATGCTGGATGATTGGAATCTGGACCCTTAGGCAGCAGCTGTTAAAGTATGCTAATAAATCTTTTCAGTAAGAGACTGTAAAATAGGCATTTGTGTTGGCACTCTCTACTCCAAGGCCTGGAGGGTTAGCTAGTTAAGAATGTTTCTTTAGTTGCTATATTCATTGAACTAGTGAACGCAGGTTCAGTCTATCAAGGGTTGTATCCTAAAGTAAGCAGCCACAAATCCAAGGAATCCAATGTGTGCAAATCTCCTTTCATGGAGACACTGTAGACCTGGTGCTGGGAGGAAAGGTTTTTGAGAGAATTGCAGTTGTCACTGCAGTGTTTAAATTAGAAAACTTACCCTCAAGCTATGGCTTTTAAAATCTGCAAAGAGCACTTTTCAGGGAAATAGTGGGCATTTCAGTCTTCTGCCTCTTCACTAAACCCTTGGTGGATAGCTGATGAAGAACTTACTGTTTGCTACATTCCTGTGAAATCCATGAATGTAAGTCCCATGAGCCAAAGAGCCAGACCACAGACGGTTGCATACCCTGGTAAGCAGGCACAAAAAACTGTACCACCAAACTGTTCACAAGCTAGAGACCTGGAGTGGTAAAGAGGGAGAGAGAAAAGATGGTGCCTGCCAATCTCCTCAATTACTAGAGAGTATTAAAATAGGTCACTCGATTTGGATTAACTAAGAAGCCTGACCTTCAGGCTGTAGCTTTTAAGATCTGTAAATAGAGCCTTTTTCAGAGGAAGACTGGTGTTTCAGTCTGTTGCCCTCTGCTGAATTCCAGAGATAGTCACAGTAGTCCTCAGGAGTCCATTGAGAACTGGGTTTTTTTGTTTTTCTTGTTTTTGTTTTGTTTTTTAGTATAGTATTGTAGGGCAGCCCTGTTGGCTTTAAAAGGTAGGTGTTTTGGGAGCCATCTCTTAGGTGGAAGTCTTAAAAGTTGGAGCACTAAATGTAAGGATTTTTCACTCCTCAGGGAGAAGATGGGAATTGTGATCCCTTTCTTCACTGTATGTTATTGTACGTCAGTGAGTTTTTTGGTGAAATTGTGTCAGCCTCTCCTACCAATTTATATGTTATACACACATCCATACATCTATAGTTTCTCATTTGCCCAATGTACGGGAGTCGCTTGACTAAATTTTGTATTTCTTTTAGAGGAATTTGTTCTGTTTGTAGCTATAGTATCAGTGTCCAGATGAGGAAGTTAGTTTAGGAGCTTCTTATGATGTCAGCTTGAATCAGAATGTGGCTGACAGTTTCTCAATAGGAAATCTATTCTCACTCCTGGAAAGTGTCTAGGCTAGGAGCATCAACAATCCAAAATGACCTTACTTCAGATAGATTGAGATAATTCTATACCATGCTTTAACCCTTAATGGGCTGATATTCCAATTTATTGTTACCACTACAATGTAAACTACTTGGGTCCCAACTCAAAGTCTGGTGGACTATTAAGACCCTAAACCATTTCTTAGCTTTGACCTCAAACATTTATCCCTTAAGTCTGGTGAGTTTATTAAGACTTCTACTTAGTTTCCTAGACTCTAATTTATAATATTGGAAGAGGGGAATTTATTTGGGTAAAAGCAGCCCTTAAAGACCTTTTCATTTCTCTGAAATTCTTAGTGTTGACAATTCTTCACTGCTTAATATCTCTCCAATACCCTGGAACATATTTAAGTGTATGTCTGTGTATATTTGAACATTTCTAGTTCTCTGTGGGATGGTTGTTCAAACACCACTCAAACTGCCACTTAATTATCAAGACTATATTTGAGTTAGGTATTATTCTTTATTCCAGATATAAGTACATTCAAAAAGATTTTGCATCCTGTCTTAGGTTATGTAATAATGGGACCCAGATTTAAACCCAAGTTTATTATAAGCCCCATATATTAAGCATTCTAGAAGGTGTCTCATTTCTAGACCACCACTCATGGTGGTTCATGAACACATTTAAGTGTTTTTACTCCACGTGTTTTATAAACACTAAAATGAACCCAGCCCAAATTTCATGCAAAGTACAAGTGTTTGGTCTCTAGATTAGATGAAACCTCACTACTGGGAGAGAAGAAATATTTGTAGCATTAATTAATATTCTTGTGATCTTGAACTTTTGTTATAAAGTAATATTATATAGTTTTTGTGTGGGTGGATAGGTTATACTTTTCTTACTAGACTATGTGCTTATCTCTTGTATTAGGGCAGTTCCAGATAAATCTCTATTAAATAGTATTATGTCTTCTTATTTACATTATTAGAAAGATGTGTGTGTGTGTATGAGGCACACACCTATATTTTATACCAGTGAATACATGTATAAATCTTATTTCCAGAGTTTTGTATCTTGTAATGACTTATATTCTGGCACATTATGCTTATTTTATAAAGGACAAGGAACATTTAGTGTCCATTTGATCTTTAGTTCATTTGTCTACCTATATCTTTATAATGTAGTAGAAAACAACACAAATATTTCGCCTATTGTAAAAATATTCCACAAAACTTTTTCAGAATTTAGCGTGATTCCAAGTTTATTTGAATTAGGGACAAAACCATTTTTTTTTTTTCTAGGTATGTAATCAATCTTTCTCTATTATACAGGAGATACAGAATTACATTAGCATAGTCAGAAAAATTAGTGGTCTGGAGAACAACAGACAGAATTATTACAAATATAGATTTTCAAGCGACGGATCCATACACATTACTCTGGAGGGGATTATTATGAAATCTTTGCAGTGAAAATGTGTTATATACACTTTTTATTTTTTCTAAATAGACTATAGTACCTAGTAAAGTGACATCTTTTTGTTTGAAGTTTAAGTGATTACTTTCCACAAGTATATTGACAGGTAGATTATTTCTCTTTATTTTAATTCTATTAACCCACTGTCTTGTATTAGCTTCAGGTGTACAATAGTGATTTGATATTTTATACGTTACACAGTGCTGCTCATGATAAGCGCACTCTTAAACCTCATTATCTATTTCACCCATCCCCCACCCCCGCACCTCTCCTTTGGTAACAATCAGTCTTTTCTCTCTATTTAAAAGTCTGTTTATTTATATATTTTTTTTCTTGGTTCACTTGTTTTAGTTGTTAAATTCCACATATGTATCAAATCCTATGGTATTTGTCTTTCTCTGACTGAATTATTTCACTTAGCATTGTACCTTCTAGATCTATCCATGTTGTTGAAAATAGCAAATTTCACTTTTTTGACTTAGTAAGTTTCCATTGTATGTATGTATATATACACATATGTACATATATACACATAATATACACGTATATATAATTTTTATCCATCTAACAATGGACACTTGGATGCTTTCATAATTTGGCTATTGTAAATAATGCTACAATACAAATAAAGGTGCATATATCTTTTTGAATTAGTGTTTTATACTCTGTGGGTAAATATTGAGTAGTGGAATTAGTGGATCATATGGTAATTATATTTTTATTTTTTTGAGGAAACTCCATACTGTTGTCCACAATAGCTGCTCCAGTTTGTATTCCTACCAACAATACATGAAGGTTCCTTTTTTCTCCACATCTTCACCAATACCTGCTGTTTCTTATAGCTGATATTTCTTATGGTTTTGATTTTAGCCATTCTGACAGGTATGAGGTGATATCTCCTTGTGTTTTTGACTTTCAATTCCCTGATGATGAGTGATGTGGACCATTTTTCATGTGTCTCTTGGCCATCAGGATGTCTTCTTTGGCAAAATGTCTGTTCATGTCTTTTGCCCACTTTTAATTTTTTTTTTTTTTTTGGTGTTGAAGTTCTTCATGTATTTTGGATACTAATCCTTTAGCAGATATGCCATTTGCAAACATATTCTCCTATTCAGTAGGTTGCCTTTTAGTTTTGGTAGTTTCCTTTATAATGCAGAAGGTTTTTATTTTGATGTAGTCCCAATACTTTACTTTGGCTTTTGTTTGCCTTGTCTCTGGAGACCTATCAAGGAAAATGTTGCTGTAGCTATGTCAGCACACTCCTTAAGCTGTCATCTTTTATGGTTTCAGGTCTTTTGGATTTTAATCCATTTGAGTTCATTTTTGTATATGGTTTAAGAAAGTTTTCCATTTTCATCATTTTGCATATAGCTGTTCAGTTTTCTCAGCACCACTTGTTGAACAGACCGTCTTTTTGCCATTGCAAATTCTTGCCTCCTTTGCTGATCAGTTGACCATATAAGTGTACGTTTATGTCTGAGCTCTATTTTCTGTTCTTTTCATTTATTCTGTTCTATTGACTTATTTTTCTATTGCATCTGTATTTTGTGCCAGCACCATACAATTTTGATTACTATAGCTTTGTAGTAGATCTTGAAATCTCAGATTGTGATACCTCCATTTTGGTTTTTCTGTTTACCAAAGATTGCTTTGGCCAAAAATTGCTTTGGCTATTCAGAGTCACTTGTGGCTTACACAAATTTTAGGATTGTTTGTCCTAGTTCTGTGGTGGGAAAAATGCTGTTAGTGTTTTGATAGGAATTATTAAATCTGTAGGTTGTGTTGGGTAGTATGAAACTTTTTAACAATACTTGTTCTTCCACTCCATGAGCATGGAATATGTTCTCATTTGTGTCCTCTTCAATTTCTTTTATCAATGTTTTATAGTTTTCAGTGGACAAGTCTTTTATCTCTTTGTTAGGTTGATTCCTAGATACTTGGTTATTTTTGGTGCAATTGTAAATGGGAGTGTTTTCTTAATTTTTCTTCTACTTCATCATTATTAGTGTATGGGAATGCAATGGATTTCTGTATATGGATTTTACTTCCTGTGACCATGCTGAATGTATTTATTAATTATGGTAGTTTTTTGGTGGGGTCTTTAAGGTTTTCTCTATATAGAATTAAGTCATCTGCAAATGGTGAGTTTCACTCCCTCCTTACTAGTTAAGATGCCTTCCATTTATTTTTGTTGTCTAATTTCTGTGGCTAGGACTTCCAGTATTATGTTGAATAAAAGCTGTGAGAGTGGACATCCTTGTCTTGTTCTTGATCTTAGGGGAAAAACTGTTTTTCACTTTTGTGTATGATATTATGTGTTTTTTTTTTTCTTATAAGTCCTTTATTTTGAAGTATGTTCCTTCTAAACATAGTTTGTTGAGGATTTTTATGATGAATGGATGTGTACTATGTCAAATGTTTATTTTTGTGCTTATTGAAATGATTATATGGTTCTTACCCTTCTTCTTGTTGATGTGATGTATCATGTTGATTTTGTGTGTCTGTGTGTGTGTGTGTGTGTGTGTGTGTGTGTGTGTGTATTGAACCACCATTGAATCCCCAGAATAAATCTCACTTGATCATGGTGAACGATGTTTTAAATGTATTAATGAATTCAGTTTGCTAAATTTTGTTGAGGATTTTTGCATCGATGTTCATCAGAGATGTTCGGGTGTTTTTTTTTTGTTTTGTTTTGTAATGTCTTTATCTGGTTTTGGTTTCAGGGTAATGAATGAATTTGGAATGAATTCATAGAATTAGAATGACATTCATAGAATGAATATGGAAGTTTTTCTTCCTCTTCTATTTTTGGAATGGTTTGAGAAAAATAATTATTAACTCCTCTTGAAACATTAGGTAGAATTCAATTGTGAAGCCATCTGGTCCTGAACTTTTGTTTCTTGGGATATTTTTGATAAGTACTTCAATTTCATTGCTATTCTGATTTTCTATTTCTTTCTGCTTTAGCTCTGGTGGGTTATGTTTCTAGGAATTTATGTATGTATTCTTGGTTGTCCAATTTGTTAGCATAGAAATTTTTATAATACTTTGTATTTCTGTGGTGTTGGTTCTTATTTCTCCTTTCATTTATGATAGTTAGTTCCCCCCTCTCTCCCTCTCTCTTTAATGAGTCTGGCTAAAGGTTTATCTATTATCAATTTTTTTTTTCAAAAAACCAGCTCTTTATTTTATTCTATTGTTTTCTTGTTGTCATTTTAGTTTTTATTTTATTTCTGCTCTAATCTTATTTCCTTCCTTCTATTGGTTTTGTTATTTTACTGGCTCTTTTAGGTATAAGGTTAGGTTGTGTATTAGAGATTTACATTGCTTCTTGAGGTTGGCCTATATTGCTATAAACTCCCTGTTAAACCTGCTTTTGCTGCATCCCTGAGACTTTGGATCCTTGTGTTTTCATTTTCATTTATCTCGATGTATTTTTTTTTTTTAATTTCATCTTTGATTTCTTAGTTGACCCAATCATTGTTCAATAGAATGCGATTTAACCTCCATGTAGTTGTGTTCTTTTCAGATTTTCCCTTGTGGTTGAATTTGTTTCCTAGTGTTGTGATCAGAAAAGATGCATGGTAGGACTTCAATCCTTTTGAATTTGCTGAGAACTTTTTGTACACTAACAATATCTGCTGTGGAGAATGTGCACTTGAAAAAAATGTGCATTCCATGGTTTTAGGATGCAATGCTCTGAATATATGTTACATCCATCTGGTCCACTGTGTCATTCAAAACCATTGTTTTCTTGTTATTTTTCTGTTGGGTTAATCTGTCTGTTGATATAAGAGGAATGTTAAAAGTCCCCTACTATTTTATTACTTTTGATTTCTTACTTTATGCATGTGAATAGCTGTTCTATTTGGTTTCCTCCCACATTTGATTAATAAACATTTCCAATTGTTAAATCTACTTGTTGGATTGTTCCCTGTGGATAATTTAGCAAGACACGAAGAAGGACTCTAGAGTCTCTGTTTTAAAGTCTATTATTGTGACACAAGTATCATTACCCCAGTATTCTTTTTATTTCCTTTCGTATGATAAGTGTTTTTCCATAATTTCACTTTCAAACTTTATGTGTCATTAGGTCTGAGGGGAGTTTCCTGTAGGCAACATATAGATGGATCTTGCTTTTTTTTTTGTTTTTGTCACCCTATGTCTTTTGACTGGAGAGTTTAGTTCATTTACATTCAAGGTAATTGGTAGGTATATACTTATTTACATTTTGTTCCTTACTTTATGGTTGGTTTTGTGGTTCTTCTCTGTTCTTCATTTGTTTTCTTCTCAGTTTGCTGGCTTTCTTTACTGATATATTTGGATCTTTTTGTATCTCTATTACCAGTTTTTGATTTGTAGTTACCATTTTAGGTTATATATAACAACCTTATGCATATAGCTGTCTGATTGACAGTCACTTAAGTTTGAACTGATTCTAAAAGCACTAAATTCTTACTCCTTCCCATGCCACATTCAGGTATATAGTGTCATACTTTATATTCTTTTATTTTGTGAATCCCTGGACTCATTTTTATAGATACACTTAATTTATTGCTTCTGTGCTTCATACTTTTCTTATTCCTCCTTATGGTCTTTCATGTCCACTCACAGTTCCCTTTAACATTTCTTGTAAGGCTGGTTTAGTGATGATAAATTCTTGTTTGTCTGGGAAACTCTTTGTCTCTCTCTATTCCCCATGGTAGGCTTGCTGGGTAGAGTATTCTTAGCTGCTGGTGATTTTTGTTTTTGTTTTGTTTTTGTTTGTTTTTAGCACTTTATCTCCGCACTTTATCTCATGCCACTCCCTTTTGGCCTGCAAACTCCGATAAAAAAATCAGCTGATAATTGCCTTATGGAGTTTCCCTTGTATGTAAATGTTTTCTCTTGCTGCTTTTAAAATTCTCTTTGTCATATCTTTTGCCATTTTTATGACTATGTGTTTTGGTGTGGACCTCCTTGATTTAAATTTATTGGGGTTTTTCTGTGCTCCTGGATTTGAATATCTGTTCCTCCCTTCCCCATTTCCCAGATAAAAGAAGTTTTCATCTGTTATTTGTTCAAAGAAGTTTTCTTCTCCCTTTTTTCTCACCTCCTTGTCAAATCCCTATAATGTGGATGTTGTTATGCTTGATGATGAGTTCTCTTAATCTATTCATATTTTTTACTAGTCCTATTTCTCTCATCTCTCAGCTTAATTGCTTTCTATTACTCTGACTTCTGGGTCTGTGATTCATTCTTCTTCTTCTTCTAGTCTTCTATTTATTACCTCTAGTGTATTTGTTATTTCAGTAGTTGAGGTATTATATCTGCTTGGTTCTCTTTTTAGGTTTTCTATCTCTTTGTAGAGAGTCTCCCTGAGTTCTCTGCTCTTGATCCCAGTGGGTATTTTTATGACGATTACATTAAATTTTCTATGAAGCGTATTATTTAACTTTGTTTCATTTTGCTCCCTTGCTGAGATTTTCATCCTGTTCTTTTATTTGGGACACATGCGTCTGTCTCTTCATTTTATCTAACTCTCTATGCCTGTTTCTAGGTGTTAGCAAAGTCAGCAACATTTCCTACTCTTGAAAGCAGTGGCCTTATGAAGAAGAGGTCCTGTGGGGTCTTGCTGTGCAGTGGCCACAGTTCACCAGAACCTGGTACCTCAGGGGTATCTCCTATGTGGGATTTGTGCACCCTAGTGTTAAGGCTAAGCCACATTTGCCTTCAACCCTGTTGTCTGCAGTGGTTCTCTTTCCCTGTCGTGGGCACGGTTTTGTCCCTATATTGTTAGTGGACAAGTCTGGGGCTGCCTTTGTCATAATTTGGGTGAGATCTGGTATTGGCCAGAACTGTGGTTGCACAAACTGCAGGGTGCTTTCTCTGTCATACACTGAGAAGCATTTGGTAGTGGGAAGGCCTGTAGCCAGACTAGATATGTGCTCCCACCCAACTGTTGGAGCTGCAGTCATACCGGTATGCATGAGTTAGAAGTCACTTTGGGAGTGGTGCCGATGCATGTTGGAGTTGCTTGCACACTGCCATACTTGTGGGGCTGCTTTGATGAACTCCTGAGGGTACCTTTGAGGGACTGGGTGTGCAGAACAGCGTGAGGGTGGTGCACACTTCTCTCAACCTGGGTGGAGAGTTTTTGTGCTGCAGTGGCTCTGTAGGTGTCCGTGTGTCTAGGTTGGGAGTCAGGGGAGGGAAATGGGGCCCACCAGCCATTTTCTTCTTCCAGAAGTCTCCTAAATATCTTATCCCTCAGAACACAAGCTCTGAGATTAGTAAACAAATCTTCCTCCCTAACATATGTTTTGTTTTTGTTTTTTTTCTTTCTTCAAACTGTTGCTACTATGCTGTATCTCAATGGGCCTGTTTGTTATATCTGAGGACAGAGACTCAGTTGCCTAGCTTTCTGTGGCTCTCCCAGAGCAGAGTTTGCTGATTTTTAAAGTTTGCGGTGTTAAGCTTTACTGATGGTAAGAACTCACACAGTTAGGCCCTCTGATTTTTAAAGCCAAATCTAGGGGGATTTTTCTCCCAGTTCTTGTTACACATGCCTGTGTGACTGATGTGGGGTCTGCTCCTCTCCCCTCTCTGTGCCTGACAGTCTTGTAGGTCATTTTGTCTCCTGATGGCATCTCTACTCTTCCTACCCTTTTTGATGTGGTCTCTTCTCTACAATTATCTGTAAATAGTTTGTTCTATGACCAGTCTTCAGGTCATTTTCAGGGTTATTTATATTGACATGGGTATTAGCTGGTTGTATGTATGGGAGGAGGTGAGCTTAGGATCCTTCTACTCCATCATCTTCCCCAGAAGTTCTCATGTGCATTATTTACTTCTGTTTTTACTTTTTAATGTAGTTTTGAGAGAGAAAGACAGACTGTGGTCCAGGGAGGGGAAGAGAGAGAGGGAGACACAGAATCTAAAGCAGGCTCCAGGCTCTGAGCTGTCAGCACAGAGCTCGACACGGGGCTCGAACTTATGAGCTGTGAGATCATGATCTGAACTGGAGTCAGATATTGAATAGACTGAGCCACCCAGGCAGCCAACTTGTGCATTATTTCTAATAGGACCACCTCTCCTAGACAGAACAAATGATGTGGTTGTGTGTTTCACACACAAAATAAGTAGAACACAGTACACTTGAATTAGATATAATGCCTTTGCAAATGAATGTGTTTATTAGCTCACTGAGATAAAGGACCATCATTTATATATTAACACTGTCTAGAAAAATGTAATTTGTTAATATTTCATTTATTAGTATGTATGAATAAACTTGAAGTATGTTCCTTTCTCCAGAGTCTATGCTAAGTATTTTAAACACGTGTTCACTTTGAATTTTATTCCCATACTTCATTGGGTTATTTTGTAATACTTTATATAGTCTATAGACGAAAAAAAAGTTAATAGGCAATTATACTGCCTAGAAGAATCAGAATTTGAGTTTAAGTCTTCAAAATCTGTTTATATTCTGGTATTTGTGACTTTTTTAAAAAAAAAATCGGTTTTGATTCCCATGAGTGACTTCCTATTAAGCACATCTTGTTTTCAAAAAATATTAATAATTTCAGGATATAGCTAATGATATTGGAGAGGGGGCCATCCTAGAACTATAAGAAGACCAGATATTTATGGTCAAGACAAACTATACATGAGTTAGGTTTTTATTTAGAAAGCTATAGGTACATGTATAGTTTTGAGATCTAACATTCCCTAGTTGCTGCAATACTGACGTGCTTCATCTGAATAAGTTGGCCAAAATAAGCAAACTTGACAATACTAGTTATTTATAGCTAATGTTGCAGTTGATTCAGCACTTGGCTTTTAAGACTGTTCGTTTAGTTTTTTTACTATTTAATCTAAAAACTTATTTTTGTGGAATATCTCTGGACTGAACGTTGCTTTAGCAATAATATTGCTGATATTAACTTAAAAATTTTTGCAAATACATATCTGTACTTTACAACATGAAGCCATCACCCAAAGACCATTAAGATAAAACTCTCCTGTAGCTAAATTTCGTTCCCATCAGGAGTGTTCTTTCCTATCCCTCTTTCAACATTCTCCTGACACTACAAACCTGTGAACTACATCATGTGCCAGTTCTGATCAAAGGACAATAGAAGCCAGTAAAATAATAATGTGCCTAACTTAGAGTAATTAGATATTGGCAAGCTTGAGTGACTGCACCAAGCATTCAAAGTTGAATTATAATCAGAGCCCACACACTTCTCATTAACACATGCAAAGCACACCTGTGGTTTATTAATTTTCTTAGCCACAAAAGTTAAGCACAAAACCGTGCTTTCTTCCACAAATGCATAGTCTATATGTTTTCCTGTGCTTCTTATTCGGTGTATTAGAGGATGGAAATGGATTTAAAATAAAGTTTATAAAATTTTAAATACATCTACAATAAAATCATAATTACAGCAAAAAATGCTTTAGGGTTTGTAATTTTTAATTTTGTTTTAAATTTAAGCCCAGAAAAACTGATAAATTCCATTATCTACAACTGGATATGGTCATTTGAGTGCTATTTGATAAATAAGATTCACAAACATCAATATTTAGACCTTTTAAAAAGTAATGATACTCGGGGGCACCTGGGTGGCTTTGTTGGTTGAGTGTCAGACTTCAGCTCAGGGTGCATGGGTTCGAGCCCTACATCGGGCTCTATGTGGACAACTCAGAACCTGCTTCGGATTCTGTGTCTCCTCTCTCTGACCCTCCCCTGCTCATGCTCTGACCCTCTCTCTCAAAAATAAAACGAAAAAAATAAAAAATTATGATATTCTTTATATATAAGTAACTATGGAAAATTAATTTGTTAGTATTTAAGATTTTTAAAACACTTAACATATTGCCAATAAACTAATTAAATTTTTTAAAGAAGGGTTATAAACAGTCTGTTTTGATAAAATTATACAAAAATGTGCTGATATTTAGAAATCTTATTTTTCTCTAGAGTATTCCTAAAATGATAACCTAATAAAGTGAGTATTAGGACTTATGGGGCAAACACTATACTTCTGCAGGTCACAGAGCACCTAGAATTACATTTTGTGCAAGCTGATGTAAAATAGATAAAATAATATGTTGAAAGATAATATCACAAATATGAAAGATACAAGTTGAAGCAGGGAGAAATAATATGTAAAACTTTTTTTTTTTTTTTCAAATATTTCCCCCATTCTTTGGCTACTAGCCAAGAAGGAAAAGCAAAGATCAAACTTAACATCATAACATAAACAAATATAAAACTGGATAAAATATACAAAATGATCTTATTTTTTATTTAAAAACATTTTTAGTATTCATTTATTTTTGAGAGCGAGGGAGCAGGGGAGGGGCAGAGAAAGAGAGAGACACAGAATCTGAAGCAGGCTCTTAGCCTTTAGCAGAGCCTGACACAGGGCTCAAACTCACAAACCATGAGACCATGGCTTGAGCTGAAGTTGGATACTTAAATCAACTATGCCACCCAGGTGCCCCTACAAAATGATTTTAGACGTTGGAAATCAGACCGTGCAGAACGATTATCTCTTGGATAAGGGGAATAAAGAGGGTGGGTTTTATAATCACTTTAACTCTTGAAGTTTGGGGATCCCTTTGTACAGAAATAAATCACTCACAGACTTGGAATTCCAGTTTAAGAGATGGAGGTTAGACTTTGGTGAGGATTGAAATGATTGAAAATTGAAGGAGACGGTATGAAGAAAACAGGGAATCCTGCAAAAATAACTGCAGAATATGCATCAGAAATCCTATGACACGGGGAGGGTCTGGCCACCTCCTGCCCAGCCACCCCATTGTAAGGAAACTCCCATCAGAAATTCAACTGGTTTCCAAACTGCCAAAAAAAAAAAAAAAAAAAAAAATTCTATGCATATCCACTGAATACTGGGCTGCACATGAATGAATAAAATTCAAGAAGGCCAAGAGCAAAAGACAATGGAAGATGTCTGCTGCAAAGTTCTGAGCAATTGCAAGTAGCAGTCATTTGAGCTCTGATCAACCAGAGTAGAAGCCTCAGTGATTATTTTCCTGGGACATTAGGTAGATATTGTGGGGGAAGGACATACCTTACTGAATAAGAATAAAGTCTACTCAGTCTTCAAAGTGATAAAACATCTGAATTTAACTGTAGGTCCAGACGAATCTAAGCCAACCTGAAGGAAAACAACAAATTTTGACGTTCAGCAAAGTAACCTAATATCCAATATCTAACAATTTTTAGGCATGCAAAGAAACATAAAAATTGTTCCGTAGCCAGCAGAAAAAGCAGTCAAGAGACCTACAATCAGAAATGATAGATGATGTAACTAGAAGATGAAAAATGAGCAGGCTCAGATCTTAACTCAGACATGTGTGGAGTGATGGGATCAACATCACAATTGCCTTTTTGTTTTAAGAAACAGAAAAGACATGGCCAAAATTCACATCGTGTGTTCTTGAACCAGAACTGAAGTTTCAGGGCAGACAACTGAACTTTAAAAAGGAGTGTGTGTAAAGAGAAACACGATTCAAGCATTTGCTAACATCACCAAATACCATATGAACAAGTAAGGAAACGTTTTTCATGTTTTGCTTAAGACCACATATGGGTTAGCAAGAGAATTTAAAGCCTGTGGAGGCTGCAGACATTTGGAGTATTCTTACCCTCTTGAAGGATTTCCCTGAACAACCCCACCAAGCATCTAGGGGGAGAATCCTGAGGAACCCCCTACCCACATCGGTGCTGGCCATGACCAACCTTCTCTCTTCCCTATGGAACAAAGTTTTGTTTTCAGGAGCAAGTATATTGAGAGTACTACTGGGAACCATTTGCTGTGGAGCAGGAAGGACAAAGGTCTACCAATGCAAAAGGGGCAGATATGTGTGCTAGGTCAAGCATTACTTTTCACAGAGGAGCGTAAAAACCTGTGAAAACTACATTACTGAGATCCACGTTAATAGTACCACCTAACACTGAGGCTTAAACACCACACCTGCAGTGTGGCACACCACACTATACTTCTGCGGCAACCTACCTCGAGTTTAACAGCGGTATACAACTGAGAGACATGCAAGGGACAGAATTATCTAGGAACTAGGACAAAGGAAAGACCAAAATCCAAATGGGAAGAAATTAACAAGTTTTCAGTGGAAAAATTTGAAATCTCTAGTTACACTGAAGGTAACCATAACAACAATAAGCTTCAGTCCAAGTCCAATTGCTAACAAGATTAGCAAAACTCCCACACTAAGACTTTGAAGAAGGAAAGATGTGTTTATCTCCAAGCATAAAACATTTACTTCAGCGTTGACTTCCCTAACATAGCAACTTTCATGAAAAAAAAAGACATTAAAAAAGACATAAAAAGGAGACAAACAGTTTGAAAAGACAAGAACAAACTCAGATATGACACAGTTGTTAATTGACACATTTTCAGATAATTATGATGATAGCTCTAATATAAAAAGTAGAAAGCATGCAAGATCACATAGGTAATTTTAACAGAGATGAGCACTGAAAGTAAAGATAACACAGAAATGTTAGAAATCCAAAACACAGCAACTAATGAAAGAATCATCAGATTTATCAGTTGACTTGATGCACTTAAATTAACTACAAACATCACATTCAAGTTTACTGGTTCCTTTAAGTGTTAACGTGACTAGAATAAGAGATGCCCAGGTAATTGGTAAAACACTATTTGTGGATGTGTCCATAAGGATGTTTCCAGAAGAGACTGGCTTTTGAATTGGCATTGAATGGAAAGATTAAGCAGAAAAGATCTTCCCTCATCAGCTGCAGGCATCATCCAATCCACCGAAGGTCCAAATAGAACAAAAAGTCAGGGATGGGGCAAATTATTTCCCTCTTACCCCTCTCCCCCATTCTTCTTGGAAAGAGACTCATTATCCACAGACAGGAGAAGATCAATGCTGCCAGTTTTAAGACTAAATTGTACAATCAACTTATAGGGAAGATTGTTAGACTCAAACAATATTGCCTCAAACAATTCCTACACTAAATCTTATAAACTTTTCTACCCATATACGTATGTAGGTGCATGGTTTTATTTCTCCGGAGAACCCTGACTGGTGGAAAGAGATCCATAAAAACTCCCTAACAAAATAGAAGCAAAAAGAGAAAAACAAATGAAAAAAAAAAACCCACAATGAAATAGAGCATCTGAATTTTATGGAAAAATAACAAAGGCTATAACCTCTATGATTGGAACCCCAGAAGGAAAAGAAAGCAACAATAAGGTGACATATTTGAAGAGACAGTGACTTAGAATCCTCCAAAATTAGTGACACACACACACACACCACATGTCCAAAAGACTTGGGGAACATTAAGGAAAATACAGAAACCCAACAAAGCAAAACTTACATATAGACAAATTTTTCAGACTGCTGAAAGCAAAGATGAAGAGAAAAACCTTGAAGATAGCCCGGGGGGAAGAGGTGTGCATTACACACAGAATAAGTTTAAGAATTACATTACACATCTCAACAGAAACCATAGAATGAAGAAGATATAGTGATATTTCAAGTGCTAAAAGAAAAATCAACCTGTAATTCTATACCCAGTGAAAATACTCTTCAAAACTGAGGAAGAATAAAGAACTTCAGCTGTGCTGGAGAGGCTCGGTTGGTAAAGTGTCCGGCTTTGGCTTAGGTCATGATCTGACAGTTTGTGGGTTGGAGCCCCACATCGGTTTTGTGCTGACCGCTCAGAGCCTGGAGCCTGCTTCAGATTCTGTGTTTCCCTCTCTCTCAGCTCCGCCCCATTCATGCTCTGTCTCTCAAAAATGAATAAATGTTAAAAAAAAAAATAGTAGCATCAGACAACCAATGCTGAGGGAATTTACTGCTAGCAGATTTAGGCTATCAAATTATACAGTTTTCTAAGCAGAATGAATATACATCATGTCAGAACTCTACTCAGATGTTAAGAGTATCAGGAATGGAATAATAAAGGTAAAATTTAAGCTTCTATGCCTTAGCTTGCTGGGTCTTCTGTAATAAAATACCACAAACTGGACAACTTAAACTATAGGCACTTACTTTCTCACAGTTCTGGAAGATAGAACTCTGAGATCAAGGTGAGAGCCTGGTTCTAGTAAGATTATTCTTTCTGGTTTGTAATTGCTGCTTTCTTGTGTACTCACATGGTGAGAGAGGCTTGAGAGCGAAAGCTCTCTGGTGTCTCTTCTCATATGGAATAATAATCCTATTGGATCAGGGCCCCACAATTATGACTCTATTTAACTTTAATTTATTTGTTAGAGGCCCCATTATTGAAGGTATGGTAAAGTTAGGGCTTCAACATATGAATTTAGGGCTACAAAAATAGTGATTTTCTATCATTGTGTTTTGTTATTTGCAAATGCTCTTAAAGGTGACTGATTGTTTAAAGCAATAATAGTACCAATGTATTGTGTGCTCTAGGGTATGTAAAAATGAAATATATGACAGTGGTGCAAGGGATGAATTAAAAATATACTGTTGCTGGTCTGTAGAGTTCACCTTAGTGGTATAAGCTATTTTGAAGGTAATCCTTAAGTGTAAAGTTTATGTTGTAAATCCTATGCTAAGTTTCTTTAAAACATAAGTAATAAGTTCATAGAGAAAACAAAATGGAAACATAAAAAGATAAATTAAAACTAGTGAAGGCAGAAAAAGAATATAGAAAATAGAAACACAGAACAAATGGAAATAGCAATGTGCTAGATTTTAATCCAAGTATATCAGTAACCACTTTAAACATGAATTGTATAAACACCAGTTAAGACAGAGGTCATCATATTGAATAAAGAACAAAATTTAACTACACATCTTTCTGTGTATGTTCTATATACTCTATACAAGAAACTAACTTTAAATATAAAGATACAGATATGTTAAAAGTAAAAACATGGGTAAAGTTGTATAATGCAGACACTAGACAAAGATCAGTAGAATAGCTATACTAAGAAAAGGTAGACTTCAGAACAAGAAAGATTATTAGTGTGAAGAATGTATTACTTGATAACGGGGCCAATTCTTCAAGAAGATATAACAAGCTTATATGTATATGTGACTTACAAAATGCAAGAGTAACTGATAGAACAAGTAAACACAAAGTTAGTAAGAATATAGATGACCTGAACAGCACTTATTCTAATGTACATTTATAGGACATTCTACACAACAGTAATAGAATATACATTATTTATTTTTTTTAATGTTTATTTATTTTTGAGACAGGGAGAGACAGAGCATGAACGGGGGAAGGTCAGAGAGAGAGGGAGACACAGAATCGGAAACAGGCTCCAGGCTCTGAGCTGTCAGCACATAGCCCGACGCGGGGCTCGAACTCACGGACCACGAGATCATGACCTGAGCCAAAGTCGGACGCTCAACCGACTGAGCCACCCAGGTGCCCCTACATTATTTAAAGTGTACATAGAATATTTACAATGATGAACCATATTTGGGGCATATATATGTGTGTGTATGTATATATATATATATACATACACACACACACATACATATACATACACACGTATATATACATACATACGCATATGCATAATTTTAAATACAAATAAAAAGTGCACACAATGGAATATTATTCAGCCATAAAAAATGAAATTTTCCCATTTGCAACAACGTGACTGGAGCTAGAAAGAATAATGCTAAGGGAAATAAACCAGTCAGAGGGAGACAAATACCATGGTTTCACACATATGTGGAATTTAAGAAACAAAAGCTAATAAGCAAAGGAAAAAAAAAAAGGCAAACCAATTAACAGATTCTCAACTAGAGAGTGCAAACTGATGGTCTCCAGCATGGAGGTGGGTAGAGGGTTGGGTAAAATAGGTGATGGGGATTAAAAAAGAGTATACTTATCATGATTTAAAAAAAAAGGAACAGGTTATTGACTTGTGCATCAATATGGAGAATTCTTAAACAGATTTAAGTGTAGGAATTTAAATCAAAATCCTTTTATACTATATAATTCCATTTTTAGGATCTGGAAAAGACAAGACTATAGATGAAACAAATCAGGAATTTCCAGAGATCTTTTTAACTGTATTATGCATATATGAAATAATTACAGTAAAGGGGGCATGCAGGTGAAAATTGAGTTGACAAATTTGGGAGAGGATGTTATGACTGAAAATGAATGGGTAAAGACCCAAGAAATTACATAAACGCTGTACTCTGATAAATTTGTTTCTTGTAGGGTCATGGGCTGCTTTTGAAACTGCTTTAGTTGTATACTGTGTTTGAACAAATATGTAAATGAGTGGTGCCCGGTGAAAGGTTTTTCACTGTCAAAGAAGCAAGTTGCAGGTGGATAAGAGAAGGCTAGAATGAATGCTGTGGAACATTCCTAATTTGGTGAAAGACACAAACCTACAAAATCAAGTTTAAATGGCAAGAAAAAAATAAATCCAATAAAATCCATGCTAATTACATCATAATTAAACTTCTGAAAACCAAAGACTAAAATATCATAAAAGTATCCATAGAGAAACAATATAAGGGGAAACAATAGAAGAAAAATCTATAAGGGGATGCTTCTGTAATTATGGTCAGGTTTCTAGGAAAAATATTAATCTTAATTTTTTATAATACCAATCAATATAAAAAATGACTTTTATAAACAAGCAATGAGCAAATAATAATAAATATACCATTTAAATAGTTAACGTTTTTAGTTGATTTAATAATTTTTATTTTAGAGTATTTGTTAAACATTATATAATTACTTTTAACCATATTTATGTTTAATGTTTGCATCTCAGACGAGTAGGTTCAAATCTTCCCTATGATATCTTGTGAGTGAATTCGTTTTGATACTTTTCCTCTATCCTGAAATAGTTTTCTAACATTCAAATTATAGTTTATGGAATTGTATTGGTCTCTGTTCAATTTCTCTAAGATGAGGTTCAGGAAAATTTAGGTTTTGCATGTATCCTTTGTTGTGATTCTGGGGTTCTGCTAATTACATGAAACAATCTGAATTACAACCCACCACATCTAGTCGGCAACATATTTTATTATTTTGGGGTTTATTTTGTTCTCTTAAGTTAATCACAAACACCTTGAAACTGATAGTGATAGAAATTTTTGTGTGTATTCAGAGGTGCTATGATGATATTAATAATTGAAAAGAACGGGGCACCTGGGTAACTTAGTCAAATGAGTCCGACTTTTGATTTTTGGGTGCGGTCATGATCCCAGGTTTGAGGGATCAAACCCTGTGTTGGGCTCGTTGCTGAGTATGGAGCCTGCTTGAGATTCTCTCTCTCTACCCCTCTCCCCTGCTCGCTCGTGTGCTCTCTCTCTCTCTCTCTCAAAAAAAAAAAAATGCAAAGAATTATATAGTGCATACTATGTGCCAGATTCTAAGTGCTTTGTATAGGTCATTTGATTCTTTATCGTAAATAATGCTGCCATTAACATAGGGGTGCATCTATCTTTTCAAATTAGTGTTTTTGCTTTCTTTGGGCAGATACCCAACAGTAGAATTACTGGGTCATGTGATTCCTATTTTTAATACTTTGAGGATTTTCCATACTGTTCGTGACAGTGGCTGCAACAATTTACTTTCCTACTAACAGTGCATATGGGTTCCTTTTCCTCCTCATCCTAATCAACACTTGCTACTTCTTGTCTTTTTCATTCTAGCCATTCTGACTGGTGTGAGATGATTGCAGTTTTGATTTTCATTTCCATGATAAGTGATGTTGAACATCTTTTTAGTTGTCGGCCGTATGTGTTTCTTCTTAGGAAAAGGTGTCTATTCAGGTCTTCTGCCCATTTTTAATTGGATTATTGTGGGAGCTTTTGTGTTTAGTTGTATAAATTCTTTATATATTTTGGATATTAATCCCTTATCAAATATATCATTTGTAAATATCTTTTCCTATGCAGTAGGTTGCCTTTTTGTTTTGTTGATGTTTTACTTTCCTATGAAAAGCTTTTTATTTTGATGTATTCCCAATAGTTTGTTTTTGTTTTTTGTTTCCCTTCCCCAAGGAGACCTATCTAGAATAATGTCGCTATGCCCAATGTCCAAGTGATTACTGCCCATGGTTTCTTCTGAGTGGGGGTGGGGGGGAGGCTATGGTTTCAGTTCTCATACTGTGGTCTTTAATCCATTTTGAATTTATTTTTGTATATGGTGTTAGAAAGTATTCTGATTGCATTGTTTTTCATGTAGATCTCCAGTTTTCCTGGCTATTGAATAGACTATCTTTTCCCCATTGCATATTTTTACTTCCTTTGTCATAGCTTAATTGACCATATATGTGTGAATGGTGTGTTATTTTTCTGTGTCAATACCATGCTGTTTTTATTATAGTTTTGTAGTAGATCTTGAAATGTGGGATTATGATCCCTCCGACTCTTTCTCAAAATTGCTTTGTCTACTGTGAGTCTTTTGCGGTTCTGTAAAATTTTTAGGATTATTTGTTCTGGCTCTGTGAAAAATACTATTAGTATTTTGATAGGGATTGTATTCACTTTTATTCTACTTTGTTTAATGTGTATATTAGGGCAATTACCTATGCATATGTAATTCGTGTAAATAACTAAAAGGAACACAAAATAACATAGGCAAAACAGATTAAAATGTAAGCATCATTGGAAATCCTATAGTTCATTTTTTTCATTGTCCATACATAGAAACCTAATCTTAAGAAGAATTAGTAAGTTTTCTATAAATGCATTGAAAATTAGTAGCAGAATAAACACACTGTATGTAGGACTCCTTCCATCCAGTTTAGTAATATTTTCCTTGAGAAAACACATTTCTTTACAAAATATCACATGCATACATAAACACATACCCTTCTCTCCACCACCAAAATAAAATAGGTTGGACTAAAAGCAGATTTAGGTTATGTTGGTGAGAGGTAAGTATGTAACACAGATAAGCATGTATATCTGCATACAAGATATATGGAGCATATCATGTACATTTCAAGGTACAGAATTTAAAGTATGTTTAATTAAGTAGACTTCTACAATTAAGAAAATCCTGTAAGATATACACTATTATTGACTTTGGTGACAGACATTTCATTAAAACATAGTCTCAGAAGACTCAGCTATGTCAAATGTTGGCATTCTAAGACCAAATGAAAGTTTATAGTTCTTATCTGTATATTCAGTCAATATTGATTATCGGTTATTTTGTAGACAAATATGAAAAATTATACTGTAGAAATAATATTCAATTGTACAATTGTATAATTCTATCTCTAATAACAGTTTTTTGAGAAAAATGTGAAATTATAAAGTACAAAGGGATGTGATACAAAAGAGGAATACTTAGTGTCAGTACTCTGGCTTTGTCTCTAGATACTAGAATTTGAAGAAGAATCAGGAAAAGAAAAAGGTTCTAGGGGAGCGGGACAACAGTTTGTTAGTGTAAAATTACTCAGCAGATGTTTAAATGCTTCCGTGACTGGGAGAGTTTGTGATGGTCCGGTATTTGAAGATTATAAAGGAATTGTTTTAATGAAAATATGTGAGAACTGAGTTTAGATTTAAGCTCTGCCATTTATTAATTGTATAATTTTGAGGGAAGATGCAATCGTCTATCAGTTTTTTTTTTATCTGCAAAGAAATTATATTAATACTCACTTTCTAAGATTGCTGTGTGAACATAAGGAGAGTCTCATTTTGCTCTACTTTATGAAGGTTAAATGTGATATCATATAAAAAATTTGCTTCTAATCAGTTGACTTCAAGAAATTTACAGGTATTCTTTTGCTAATACTTGGCATTATATAATTTGAATATTTACTACCTTGTTCCAGATGAAAAAAAGTTTCTATTTTTATAAAATATTTAGAGATTTGGAATGAACAAAACATATAAATATGATTTAGTGTCATAATTATTATCAGTATTATATCAATTTTATGCTAACATTTCTGAAATCATAAATGTCAAATATATGATTCATCCTGATGATTTAACTTTCAGTAAGTGAAGTTGTAAAGGCTACGTATCAATATTAATAAAAGAGCTGAGGCATTAATTTTTAGCAATTTCTAAACTCACTATAATAGACTTACTATGTAGAAGAATTGGGGGAGATAAGGGATAAAAGATCTTTAATAGACCCTACAGTGGACAAACAGTTGGGGTCTAATTAAAACAAGAAACTTTCTTGTTCATTTTGTTCAATGACTCTCTTTTACCATCTTGTTATCACATTTAGAAAGGTTTTATATTCTCCATTAAAATCTATTTGTGTATCTAAAAATTAAAGCAGATGCGTTTACCCCCCAAATTAAATTTCTGCTCTTACAATGTGGGGAGATAATTTTTTCAGTCAATGAATATTTAGTACTTACTGATAAAACATTGTTAGAATATAATTCCCCAGTTAAATATAAGTTCTATGAAGGCTATTACTTCTAAAACAATTGTTCTCTCAGATGATTAAAAAATATTGAAGGGATGAATACATTTATAATTATTGCATGAACAAAGAATGGTAAGCATGAAATGGCTAAAATATCAATCTCAGCATGCTGAAGCTATAGAACTGATTTTAATCATGTTACAGTCACTAAGTTCTATAAGATGAATAAAGTGAAAATTAGAATTTAATGTTTCTGTGCTATAATCTAGCAAAATATTTTACTTTTGAATTATGCATAGCAGTTAATCTTGGCAATCCTTTATTTAAAATTATATATTTACATATAGGGTTATGTAAAGAGATGTATAAGAGTGTTCATATTATACTATGTAGAGGAAGAAAAACACAACCCAACGTAATAGTTTAATAAACCGTTCACACCCAGTGTACTGCCATTTGCGAAGGCCAGAGAGGTGATTATGCAATACATATAGGAGCCAGTGGATACTATAAAGACAGTTCATGATTTAGGAATATGAATAAGAGTCATTCTATGTTTTTTTAAAAAAATCTGAAGCCCAGCATTTTGATGGATGCCTGGAGAAACGATTGGGACAAAAACTCTGGGTTGCATATTTCAGCTCTATGTAAACACACAAAAAGGCAGAACTGGAATTATTCTCATACTGTTTCAAAGATAGAAGTGGATGCTTCACCACAGGCTTGCTTAAGACAATAAAATCACACACTCAGGACAGAGAAGGTCAGAAACAAAGAAATAAACTAGGGACTGTTTTGGGGCACCCGGGTGGCTCAGTGGGTTGAGCTTCCAATTCTGAATTTCAGCTCAGGTCACGATCCCTGGGTGATTGGAGCAAGCCCTGTGTCAGGCTCCAAGCTGAGCAGGGAGCTTGCTTAAGATTCTCACTCTCCCTCTGTCTCTTTCCTCACTATCTCTCTCTCTAAAATTGAAAGAAAGAAAGAAGGAAGGAAGGAAAGAAAGGAAAGAAAGGAAAGAAAGGAAAGGAAGGAATGTTTTATTCCCCTAGGGAATTCCTAGGGGAGATGAATTAGATAAATTGATTAAAATGAATATTAGAATTTAATGTTTCTGTGTTATAATCTGGTAAACTATCTTACCTTTGAATTATATGTACCAGTTAGTCTTGGGAATCCTTTATTTAAAAGTATGTATTTATATGTAGGATTATGTGAAGAGATGTACAAGAATGTTCAAATTATGCTGTGTAGAAAAAAAAAAATAAACACACCCCAATGCAATAGTTTAATAAACTTCGAGATTGACCATTTTGTAGAAATGTCAATTATTTTCACTTGATAATGTTCAAGTGTTCTGCATTTTTTCTTTGAATTTTATTTTATTTTATTTTTTTTAGTTTATTCATTTTGAGAGAGAGACACAGACAGACAGACAGAGACAGCCCATGTCGGGGAGGGACAGAGGGAGGGGGAGACCGAGAATCCCAAGCAGGCTCCGTGCTGCCAGTGCAGAGTCTGACTCCGGCTCGAACTCAGGAAACCGTTTCAATCTGAACTGAAACCAAGAGTCGGTTTCTTAACTGACTGAGCCACCTAGGTGCCCTGTGTTTTTCTATAAATTACAAGAAGAATGAGCTAACCAAATACATTGTACATCTCTGTCTTTCTAAATAAGTCATGTCAGTTTTGACTTTATGCATTATAAATATCTGGTCATTGCATAATTAGGTTATGTCTTTTTAATGTATTGATCATGTAAAACATTATGAAATTTCTATATCCATGTAAATATTCTCTGGGATGAATTTATTTTATGTGATAGTAAAATATCTTTTCAAGCTCTCTTAGGCTTAGTGTTTATGTGCTATATTTCTATCATTTTATTTTTATCTTCTGTCTTTATAGGTAAAGTGGGTCTTTTAAAGGGCATAAAATAATTGTTCCTTTATTTAATGCATTTTGATCATCTCTCCTTCAACTGTTTTTTTCTACTATTCATGTTTAATATAATTACTGGTATGGTTGGATTTCAATCTACTATCTTACTAATTTTTTTATTCCTATTTTTACTTGTTTCCTTACTATTTGTGGATTGAGCTTTCTCCCCATTTTAATTTTTCTCTTGTCTTAATAATTATGCTATTTTTTTTTTTTTTTTTTTTTTTTTTTTTTTTTTAGTGATTTTTCTAGGGTATACAATAAACATCTTTTACTCATCGCAATGTACCTTCAAATGCTATGACACTTCATGTTTCATGGTACTTTATATCATGGTACTTCAATTTCCTCCCTCCCATCATTTACATTTTTGTTTCAGGGGTAGTAACCACATGATACATTGTTACAGTTTTTCCTTAAGACAATTATCTTCTAAATGAAAAACAATAAGTGCTTTATTTACCATAAATCTTGCATGTCTGCCCTTCATTTTGATGAGTTGATCTAAATTTCTATTTGACCTCGTATTATTTTTGACTGTACTGTAGTTTACTACTGATTTTCTTATCTTCACTTGTATGAAAACACCTTTATTTCATCTCTATCTTTTAAAATATACCTTTGCTAGATATAGGATAGATACAGGTTTCTGGGTTAACATATTTTTTTTCAATATTTTTTCAGCACTTTAATGTTACTTGATTATTTTAGGCTTGCCTATTTCTGAGAAGTTTATTAACATTTTTATCTTTCATAGTATCCATTTTTTTTTTCTTTTGCCTTTGACTGCATTTTTGAGTGTTAGAGTTTGGGTTTATGCTTATTTTTATTTTCCTTGTGGATAGCTGAGATTCTTGAACTTGTGGTTTGTCAACTTTCCTTAATTTTGGATATACCTTGGTCATTATCTCTTGTATTATTTCCTAACTTTCTTTCTTCCTTGAGATTTTGGTCCTAGTTAGTTCAATTAGCGTGTACTCTGTGTGTCTCTCTCTCTCTCTCTCTCTCTCTCTCTCTCATATATATATAAACGATTATCATAGTTACTTTTGCTCTTTAGCTCTTGGATACTATGTTTTGTTTAGCTGGTTTTTAATTTTTTTCACTTCAGCTTTCAATTAGAATAATTTATATTTACCAATCTGCAAGTTCAATGATTTCTTCTTTATAATCTTATTTTGGTTTCTATCATTTTCATTTTATTTTTTAACATTCCATTTATCTGCCAAAGTTGTCCATGTATTTATATATATTGCCTACCTTTTCCACTAGAATTATTATAGAATTTTATTGTATATGTAGTTATCTGTTACCTTCAGTATCTGGGAAGCTTCTGATTGTGGGTCTGTTGATAGATTTATTGAATTATTCTTTCTTTTTGTTTCTTTGTGGGTTATCTCTAAATATTTTTGAGTACAGAGCAGTGTGTGTAGAAGTTAGAGACTAGGATAAATAGTATTTACATAAATGGGCATACTTTTTTATTTAATTTTGTTAATTCTTACTTATTTTTGGAAGAGAGAGAGAGAGACAGAGACAGAGACAGACAGAGACAGTATCTGAGGCAGGCTCCAGGCTCTGAGCTATCAGCACAGAGCTCGGCATGGGGGTCTAACACACTAACTGTGAGATCATGACCTGAGCGGAAATCAGATGCTTAACTGACTGAGCCACCCAGGCGCCCCAAGGAATACTTCTTCTTAAGGCTATTATGATATATTGCCAAGTCCATCTAAGCAGTAGTTGAGCTGTGTTTGGGGTTTTGTTGTCTTAAATTCACCACAGATTTTAGCTCTTGGTAGTAGACTGTTGTCATCTTGCTTTTATTGAAGGTCCCATGTTTTCCAGAGAGTTTTTCTCATGGTTACTGGTCCATTATAATGCATCATTATACTGAAGAGTCCTTTCCTTGTGGTTTGATTTTGTTTTTGTCATTCTAGTGATAGCTTGTTATTTAGTGTATGTTAGGCTTGAAATGTGGTCAGAGATGGGTTCTCTGTTCTCCTAGCTCAGTTCCTTTCTGAGGTAGACCCTCTGTGCCGAACTTCTCTTCTACATAGCAGGAAACTCAGTCCTTTTATCAGTGGTTGATTATGGGTGGGATCTTTTTTCTTTTTTTTTTTTTTTTCTCTCCCCAGTATTAGCAGATGTGTAGTTGGTATCCGTGCAAACTCCTGGCATGAGCAGGGTTTCTACTACTCTGAGGGACAGACAACTTTTATTAGACCTTTCCCAGAGAGGCAGTCACTTTTGCCTGGGACCAGGGGCAAGAGAGGATACTTTGGGAGATGGCTAACCCTCCCCAAGAGGTAACAAATCTTTGCTTATGTCTGGGGGACGATATCATTTTCTGCCTTTCCATGCGTAGCTAAAGATTTTTACTTCACATTTGACAAGTGTCTGGCTAGTGGTTTAGTCCTTTTTCTGAAACAAGTCAGTTAAATCTCCTGCCCTGTTCCCAGCTGTCCTATTGAGCACGTAGTTAAGACCTTTGGATAACGGTGCCATTATATACTGTCCTTGTGTTTTAGGGATTCCAGTTATTTTAAGCTGTCATGTTAACAAGTACTTAGCCTTTAAAAAAGTTTCAAGATTGTAGCTGATTTCATCTTAACTAGTTTTTCAGTCACTAAGTCTTCCCCCTATGTTATATCAAAAGATAGACAGTGAGTATATACAATCTCCTTCACAGGAAGTTGTCACCTGCTGGATTTTAGTTCAACTAGTTGTTCAATCTCAACCCCCTGTTGGCTCCAGAATGAATTATGCTTTCATAGATTGTTGGACTTTTTTGCTTTTTTCTTTTCTTTTTCTTCTTCTTTCTTCTTCTTTCTTCTTCTTTCTTCTTTCTTCTTCTTTCTCCTTCTTTCTCCTTCTTTCTCCTTCTTTCTCCTTCTTTCTCCTTCTTTCTCCTTCTTTCTCCTTCTTTCTCCTTCTTTCTCCTTCTTTCTCCTTCTTTCTCCTTCTTTCTCCTTCTTTCTCCTTCTTTCTCCTTCTTTCTCCTTCTTTCTCCTTCTTTCTCCTTCTTTCTCCTTCTTTCTCCTTCTTTCTCCTTCTTTCTCCTTCTTTCTCCTTCTTTCTCCTTCTTTCTCCTTCTTTCTCCTTCTTCTTTCTCCTTCCTCCTCCTTCTTTCTCCTTCCTCCTCCTTCTTTCTCCTTCCTCCTCCTTCTTTCTCCTTCCTCCTCCTTCTTTCTCCTTCCTCCTCCTTCTTTCTCCTTCCTCCTCCTTCCTCCTCCTTCTTTCTCCTTCCTCCTCCTTCTTTCTCCTTCCTCCTCCTTCTTTCTCCTTCCTCCTCCTTCTGTCTCCTTCCTCCTCCTTCTGTCTCCTTCCTCCTCCTTCTGTCTCCTTCCTCCTCCTTCTGTCTCCTTCCTCCTCCTTCTGTCTCCTTCCTCCTCCTTCTGTCTCCTTCCTCCTCCTTCTGTCTCCTTCCTCCTCCTTCTGTCTCCTTCCTCCTCCTTCTGTCTCCTTCCTCCTCCTTCTGTCTCCTTCCTCCTCCTTCTGTCTCCTTCCTCCTCCTTCTGTCTCCTTCCTCCTCCTTCTGTCTCCTTCCTCCTCCTTCTGTCTCCTTCCTCCTCCTTCTGTCTCCTTCCTCCTCCTTCTGTCTCCTTCCTCCTCCTTCTGTCTCCTTCCTCCTCCTTCTGTCTCCTTCCTCCTCCTTCTGTCTCCTTCCTCCTCCTTCTGTCTCCTTCCTCCTCCTTCTGTCTCCTTCCTCCTCCTTCTGTCTCCTTCCTCCTCCTTCTGTCTCCTTCCTCCTCCTTCTGTCTCCTTCCTCCTCCTTCTGTCTCCTTCCTCCTCCTTCTGTCTCCTTCCTCCTCCTCCCTCCTCCTTCCTCCTCCTCCCTCCTCCTCCCTCCTCCTCCCTCCTCCTTCCTCCTCCTCCCTCCTCCTCCCTCCTCCTCCCTCCTCCTCCCTCCTCCTCCCTCCTCCTCCCTCCTCCTCCCTCCTCCTCCCTCCTCCTCCCTCCTCCTCCCTCCTCCTCCCTCCTCCTCCCTCCTCCTTTCTTTTCCAGGAATCCTATTCTCCTATGACTTTCTACAGCGTACTTAGGGAAATCTCTTATCTTCTGTTTCTAAAATGACCTTACCATATACCAATTTCCTACATAGAGATGAATTTGTATTTGGGATTTGCATTCTGATATATTCTATTTCTCTGTTCTTATCAAATTAGCTTAATTATCCCTGGTTTATATTCTGGATTGACTGCTGATGAGGACATCTTCTACACACCTTGACTTACTTAATATTCTTTTGACATTTATTTACCCTTCCATCTGGATTTGAGACTTATCCAATTCAGCAACAACAAAAACTCTGATTTTATTGGATTTATATTACATTTATTGGCTAATTTATGAATAATGATAAACTTTCCCATCAACAAACCTCATCTACTCACACCTTTTATTGATGCCTCTTAAAAGTATGTATTATCTATACTTTTTTTATTTGAAAACTCACATTTCTATTACTAGCTACTTAGTAGGTTTTGTTTAAGTCTTGACATTTTTGTTTTCTTTGAGTTTCAGAACTTCAGTGGCCACCTACCATTGTTTCTAGACCCTAGTGAACTTTATGTTCTTATTTTTCATCCAAACTATGGATTTTTAACCTTTTAAAAACTGTTTAAATTAAAGTTTTCTATTGTTTACATAAAAGTAATGTTTCATTATTCTGTTACTGTTCATAAAGCAAAATGCAGACATCTCAGAACATCGCCTTTCCTGTAGATGTTACATAATATTGGGAAATGTTGGGAGAAAAACTAATCTTTCATCACTGTGGTTCTTTTTTAATGTTCATTTATTCTGAGAGGGAGTGCATGTATAGTTGTCTGTGGGGGAGAGATAGAGAAAGAGGGAGAGATAGAATCCCAAGCAGGCCCCACGTTGTCAGTGCAGAGCCCAAGTAGGGCTCGATCCCACAAACAGTGAGATCATGACCTGAGCTGAGATCAAGAGTCAGATGCTTGACTGAATCAGCCACAGAGGTGGCCCTAGAATATGAATATAATATATATATATATATATATATATGTGTGTGTGTGTATATATATATATATACATATATATATATATATATGATTTCTGTAATTAGAAATTAGTTTAATCAGAATATAAGAGGGATGCCTGGTTGGCTCAGTCAGCTAAGCATCAGAATTCAGCTCAGGTCATGATCTCAGGGTTTGTGAGTTCGAGCCTGCCTCAGGCTCTGAGCTGACAGCTCAGCTTGGAGCCTGCTTCAGATTCTGTGTCTCCCTCTCTCTGCCCCTCCCCCATTCATGTGTTTTCTCTCTCTCTCTCAAAAATACATGTAAAAAATATATATAAGAATTTTTTGAAAGGTGGTCCTTTAACAACCAACCTACTAATATATTGCGTTAATAGAACAAGAAGATGGAAGACAATGGAATAAAAGTAATGCATCTAATTATAAGACCCACAAATTGTCAAGGGTCCTTGGGTATTCTATTTCTCTTGCATGCCTTAGGCAAGGACACTTACTTCACTAACACCCATGAACAAATCAGTTCCCCATAATTCTTTAAAATTATCAGTAATGATGCATTTTTCTTTTGCCATATAGTTTTATTCTACAGTGACATTTAAGCCATCAGAAAAATTCCATAGTAATATTTGTACAGATAACATATCACATATAAGGAATGAAAACTGGCAGTAATCTCTGCCAAACTGGAATAATCCTTAAGTTAAATGTGGTATCTTGCTCACATGCATACAAAAAAGGGGTGAGTTAGAACATTCTGTATATAATACCATTTAGTTTAAAACAATCTGTTCCTTGTAGGTATTCAGTTCAAAAAGCTTGTTATTTCTTGGCAATAATTGTGTCAATTGAAATACTAGAGATCTCAGTATTTTATTTTCAAACTAGAACTAGTGGATGTGTTTCTGTGAAGCTGAAGTGATGTCAATATTCATTTTCTAATGGCTCTCATGACTCACAATATTGTCTAGCAATGTAGTCCACAACATAAAATTTTTTACTAAAATTATTCACTTGAAGCATCACTACCCCATCCTCAAATTATTCTAATCAAACATCTATCCTTAGAAAACATAACTTACATGCAACCTTTTGTAGGATCAGCAAGCATTTTGGTCTTTTTCCTTGATTCTCAAGCAGTTATAATTTCCACATTTTCCGTAAATATAAGCATATAACATGTTTCTAGCTTCAGAAACCTTTTTATTTCAAATTCCTACCCTAGATCATGTTACGCAATTTTAAGTAACAATAATTTAAGTATTCTACCTTTCCAAATCTAATGTCTTTCCAGGCAAAGCTTAAATTCTTATCTGATTGCTGTAATTTCCCCAGGATATATTGCCAATTTTTCAATGATAAACTCTATAAATCCTAACTTCTTATTTTCCCCAGCAAACCTGGCCATCTTTTCATAAATCCTGACATCATATCGCTGTCATCCCAGTTACTAAATATAGATCCACTGGAGACAACACCAGTAATTGCCTTTCCCATTCTAGGTTTGTTTCTACCTTAATAATGCCTCACTTTGAAACCCTAAACTTCTTAGTAATAACTACCAAGCAAGTCAAAAGCAAAGTTAAAATAGCAGCTTACAGGCCAAAGTTTAGCCCATATGTGTTAAATCGAAGACGAAACTTCAAACTACGATGGCTAAAATGTCCAATAAAACTTCCAAATGGACCTGTGTCTGGGAGCTCTGGGGCCTGCAGTCTTCTTCCATTGACACTTTGAGATTAGTAAACCTGTAATGATGGATGCAGTTGCACAAGGAATACATTGTATAACTAAGATTTGATGTTCTCCTCTGAAACCCACCATACCACAAAGATGTTTTCCATACCTTTGAGTCCCTCAACAATGGTCCTAGTTGAGTACCTCATCATCTCTCACTTAAGTCATGTCCATAGTAGTCACCTGGTCTTCATTAATTATCTCTCAAATTCATTCTCCTTAGTCATAAAACTGACTTTTCTAAGTATAAAAAAATGAATATCACCTCTTTCTCTGCTTATTTGAAAATGATTTAGTACTTTCACTTTATAGAATGCTGTCCAAATAATTTTATCTGGATGGCAAGATTGTGACTATATTCACTGACTGGACCATGTATTCAGATAACAAGTTTAACTTTATGGTTTATAATGTGACTAAATTTCACATTACTCATATGAATATGGAATTCCTACCATAATATATTTGTTAAAATTAATTGAAATAACACAAAGTTCTTAGCTTGTGCCTGACACAATATTCCATAACACAGTTCTGGGCATTAAAAATCTCTTATGACACCTTCCCTTTCTTACTATGCCTCTTGGGCTTTTAATCTTCCTATAGTATCATAACAAAACATAAAGCAAATTTCCAGGATTCTGTTTATGTCTTTGATTCCTTTTCATTGTATGACCTAAATGTGCAAATCTGTATGTCAATGTCACATATTTTTTTGAAAAAATGTCTGACCAAACATCTGTTTAAGTTTTTCCTCCTGTTATAAAATTTTGCTTTTCTTGCTTACAAGTTCATTATGGTCCATGAAAGAAAAAAAAATTGGACTTCAATAAAAGTAAAAATTTCTGCCTTGCAAAACACTTCTTAAAAAACAAAAAGGCAATATACTGGGAGAAAAATTTTGCAAAGTACATAATTGATAAAGGACTGCTATCCAAAATATACAAAGAGTTTTTAAAACTCAAGAAAAAATAAATTCTTAGCTCAGATGTCTATTAAAAATACCATAAAATGGGTGTGTTTTAAAGTACAGAAATTTAATCCTCATCGATCTAGAGGCTGAAATTCTGACATCTGTGTGTTTGCATGATGGGTTTCTAGTGAGGGCTCTCCTCCAGTGTCCAGAGTGTAGATTTCTCTGTGTGTCCTCAGGTAGAGGAGAGAAGAAAAGAGAACACAGCTCTCTTCATGACTCGTTGAAGTGAGCTAATCTCATTTATCAGGATTCCACCTGTAAAACCTCATCAAATTCTAATAACCTTCCCAACACCCCATTTCCTCATACCAGCATCTTGATTCAAATTAGGAAAGACTGTGCCATTGCAATGGAGAAGCATACAAGGATGATAAACATCATCCTAGAGGTGCTGTTTATTATCAGACTTTTTAATAGGGCTAGTAAATAGCACTCACTGCTGGCATTTTATGTGCAGTAGTACATGTAGGACTAGGTCATAATATGCCCACTACTTGGTAATTTTTTTTGTTTTACTATTCAATGATAGTACTGTTTTAAAAGTGAAGAATAAATAAAATATAAAAGTCCTCCCCGAAAGAAAAATGTTTCAACATATATATTTTCAGTTTATAACAAAACCAATTTTAAAAATGGAGAGAAGATCTGGAGGACCTCATCAAAGAAGATATTCAGATGAAAACTAAACACAAGAAGAGATGCTCAACATCATATGTTATCAAGGAAGTGCAAATTGAAGTAACCATAAGTTACTACTACCTAATTATTACAATGCTAGTATCCAAACACAAAACCACAAGTGTTTGTGTGATGAACACTTGTATGGTAAGTCTAATAGGTCAGGCATATTCTTTATATGAATGGTAAGCTAATTAGGAATTACACTTACAAAAAAAACACACTGGTGTACTATATAAAATTGACTATTCTGCTACTCAAATGTTATTCTTCCTTGCAATAGTAGTTGGTTTTAAATATTTGTTTTCCCCACAGACTTCAAGCCTCTTGAGAATATGATCACTCATTTATTCACTCATTTAGTCATTCAATTAACAATTATACTTAGCTATGTATGTTGCTAAAATAGTTTCTTAGCAGATGTATAATGAATTAAAGGATGTACTTTGAGCTAATTGGTGATAATTGTCTTCAATAATGTAGATTTCATAGGCATAAATTGAAGAACTCTCTAAGATCCAACAAATAGACTTCATTTCTTTTTTGAATCCTTAAGATCACTTGTTCCTGCATTTTGTTAACCGCTAGAACAGTTACTGGAATTTATTCTAATGCTTTTCCATCTTTAAATTCGAAAGCAAGCTACTTAGTGAATTCCTGTCTTGCTAATTTTCTTCCATATTATCATGAAATACATTTTTAAGTGTTAAGCTTGATAATGTCTAGTTTAAAAAGATTTTTAAAAATAGATTTTTAAGATGATTTATTATGTTTTATTCATTGTCAATTCCAAAAGTGGAAAATGGTCAATATTCCAAAAAGTTGAATACAAAATGGTTTCCTCTAGGAACATCTCACTGGAAAAACTAATTTTCCGTGGAATACGTGATCATTTTAACGTTTATTAAAACAAGGTACCTTTATCTTAAGTGCTATGTGAAAATTTTGTAGATACAGAACAGTACTTTCGGGAAACCACTGAACCATTTGGAAATATTTTTTTTGTCTAGGCAGTTGAAACATAACTTTATATTAGAAGTTCCTTTAATTTCAGATACGTGTAGCAATAAAATCCTACAAAAAATTTCCAAATTCCATTAACATGTCAGATTTAGTCAATTGATATCGGTTGCCCAAACAGGCAATTCTACTAGTGTGCTCCAAGAAGTAGCAAAAACTTATGGTTAATGATGACTCTCTTGAATAATATTTTCAACCAGTTACTAAGGTTATCACAAAAATGTAGCTCTTGTATTCTATGTGTAAAATTGAAAGAAAAAAATCCCTAGTTAAAATTTATATTAAAATGAGTGCAATTATTTTTTCAGTAATTTTACTTGATGTAAATACTGAAACATATATATTTACATTCTTATATTTTTAGCCTGGAATAAAATTGTATACAAACATGTATTCTATAATCTTTTGGCACATTGGTAAATAAAATCTGAAATCATTTCAAGAACTAGCATTTTTAAGGTAAATTACCTTGCAAATGATGAATGTTAACCAAGTCTTGTGCAGTTATAAAGATCAATCTATAAAATAGGAAGCTGAGGGATAAGAATATTTATAAAAATCCATTAATAAAATGGAAGAAAAATACCTATGAAATGCAGAATTCGAAATGCTTAGCCATTTGTTCTTGATTATTTATTTAAAAAAATAATAAAAATTAGGGGCACTTGGGTGGCTCAGTTGGTTAAGTGCCTGACTTCTGCTCAGGTCTTATCTCAGGTCTCCTGGGTTCAAGCTCTGCATCGGGTTCTGTGTTGATAGCTCAGAGCCTGGAACCTGCTTCAGATTCTGTATCTCTATCTCCCTCTCTCGTTGCCCCTACCCCGCTTGCACTCTGTCTCTCTCAAAAATAAACAAACATTTAAAAAAAGAAAATTAAATCCCATAGAAATAAGTTTCAGTTATATATTTGATTTGCTAGCTATTGTAAAGGGCAAGAGGTTAAATTATATTAGTATGTAGCTGCTTGTATATTTCTTAGATGTCTAAATGTGAGAAGGAATTAAATCCCATTTCCCACCCTCATAAATACACAAAGCAATTAGTGACTATTTTGTGGGCTTTGGCTTTTGGCTAAACATCTTCAACTCCCAGCTCTACTCTGAAATATTTACATGATTTGGAATTTTGGGCAAGCTCCTTAATACTGTGACTCTCAATTACCTCATCTATATATAGCAATGATAACAACGCTATCGTATCGTTTTGCTCATTGGGTTAGATGAGTGAACCTTTAGCCCTGATGGTGCCTAGCATATGGTAAGCACCACATAGGTTTTAGACATTATTATCCTCATAATCACATACCAGTTACCGTAGTGGACACTTGAAGTACATTATCTCAGTTCTTACAGACAAAGTGGCAAATTGTGGATATATAACGTATCTCACATGTTGGGTACTGTGTGTGAGACAATGCCTTAGAGATTGTACTGAGATTGCACGAGTTTTCAGTATACGGAAATAGTTCATAGGATATCAATATACTGTTGATTCGAGAGTATTGTGAGTTGAGTCAAGACTGTCACCCTCTTAGTTACACAGATCTAAAAGGACTTTTCAGCTTACCACTATTTTTGTCATTTTCCTTTTCTTTGTTGCTATCCATTTGTGTTCTTAACGTTGATCTCCTGATACTCATTTTAGGTCTTCAAGACATTCTAAGAAAATAATTAGGCGATTGTGAAGTTATATTTTGAAAAATGTTTCACCTATCAGTTCTTCTGAATATTTTACATAATCGCTCCTCTACTGAAAGGAGGAAATGACAAATTCAGCAAAAATGAGAAGCAGTCAGCAACAATAGACATTTACTCTTCGTGTTCAGTAAATTCATTATAATATCTGACAATATTAGAAGTTGGCTGACACTTGATGTAGCACTGGTCAAGACTGAAACTTCACACACTCTTGAAAGAACGTAGTTTATTGTAACACTTGATCTTACTTTCTCAGAAGATAACTCTTCTTTTAATTTAAAGAGGGTAAATCTTAGTCCCTTGAGATCATGAGGCTGATCTGTATATCTACCCAAGATTTTTATTTATTTATTTTTTTAATTTTTTTTAAATGTTTATTTATTTTTGAGACAGAGACAGCATGAATGGGGGAGGGGCAGAGAGAGAGGGAGACAGAATCGGAAGCAGGCTCCAGGCTCTGAGCCATCAGCCCAGAGCCTGACGTGGGGCTCGAACTCACCAACCATGAGATCGTGACCTGAGCTGAAGTCGGACTCCGCTCAACCAACTGAGCCACCCAGGCGCCCCTCTACCCAAGATTTTTAAGAGTTGCTAGATAAATTATTCCATGGCGTTAATAGATATTTTAAACAATTGTCAGAAAGAACACATTTTGTGATCATTGTTTAATAATTGGTATTGTTCTTGAGCATTTGACATTTAACAAGTACTTCTTTCAGGAAAATTAGTAGGAAGCAGTGAGTACAACGTGTCTTCTTGTTTGCAACAGTTTCCCCTCTTGGAAAATCTTCTGATATTTTCCAATCTCTAAAAACCCCAAAAACTGATTTTAAATATTATTACTTGCATCAAAACATTAAGAATTGAATATTATGTTTTTTTCTAATAGTATATCAAAGGTGCAATGTACAAAAATGTAGTTTTGGGTATTAGCTTCCCTTTCCCTTTGTTCTGTTGATAACTTTTGTCTTTAATACTTAATTTTTGTAATTAGCTTAAATAACTGCACATATTATTTTAGTTTCTATATAGAGAGATTAAAATATGAGAAAACTTTTAGTTGGCATTTTAAAGAAGATATCATAAAATATATTTTTTTGTATGTGGAATAATGATATAGTTATAAAACTGCTTTTTTCTTTGGCATGTCTTTTATAAAATTCTAGTAAGTTTATGAAATAAATTAACAAAGAAAAGTGCTTTCTTGTCATTTTCTAAGCGTGCAACTTACTGTCCTTTGTTCAACTAAGTATACATATTATCTACCCCCAAATAGACAGGCTCGGCAAGCAGAACATGAGTATGAGGTTGGTTTGTGACATTCGCAAAATGGATACCTACATTTGCTTTGAAAGGGCATAGATAAAAGTAGATTTCTTGTTGTTGTTCGTTCAGGTAGATAACTAAACATTAGTTAACTGAATAGTAAAGTGATACAATTGATAACAAGTTTAAAAATAGAATCCTGAATTAAACACATTTGTAATTTCAGAAAATATTTGTGTAAAATTTTCAACTCTCTCAGGTTCCTGATCTAGGACTACCTAGGAAGCTCATACATAGAGAAGTAAATACTCAAATGAATAAGCAAAGTAGTATTTTTTATAAATCCATCCAGATATATATGCCTGCCTTCTCAGTTTTTGCTCTGGTGGTTCATGTAATTGAAAGGGAAATAGTGGTCCCTTGTAGTATTAGGGTTAGGGCTAAACTGATGAAACAAAATTTCAAGAGATTCTGGGTACGTAAGACATAGTATATTTCTCTTTTAATAGTTTTGTTTTATGCATTCAATCAGAGACCTAGGGTCTTATATTATCTCCTCAAACATTTTGTTGATGTTCAAGATTGATTGGAATGAACCATCTTTTTCCTTTTACATTCATTCCCCAACAGGAGAAAAAAGAAAGCACTAGCTAAAGAAATATTTTAAATTTAAATTGGGGTTGACTAAAAGTTGGATACATGAAGCCTCTACTCACATAACCATCCGCACAGCTACAACTGATTTCCTATGGAATCAGGTGGATTTTTTTTTTTTTTAGGTTGACAACCAATAGTTTTTGCTACTTTGTTACCTAATGATAGTGTGGTATGAATAGCAAAACAAAGAATAGCTCTGTTATATACATGTTATTAAAGGAGGAAAGGTAGTACAGAAACTTCCCTTAAGATGGGGAGAAAAAATTAATTGCTCTCCTTTCTCTAATAAATCAATTAAAAATAAGATGAATAATACAAGGACTTTATTCATTTATTTATTATACCTTGGAAAAAAGCCAACTGGAGAACAGAATCTTAAAAGAAGTTCTGTGATTTTCAGCAAAGTTTTTGAAATTAAGTGAGGACACATAGAATACGGGTCCAGAGATTATAGTTTTTTTGCAAAGAGTATTGAGAGGAAGAGATTTACTGGAACTTATCTGAAACTGTGGTGGTGAAGGAGGCAAAGATGAATCTATGCACATGGATATTTTGCTGCTTTCAAGAGTCTGCTCTCATTGCAGGGCGGACGAGGAATTGAAGGTGGTAAGCAATGCTGGATTGGGAGCGTTTCCCACGGGTTTCCCGTGTTTGTGAATATTTCATTAGTAGAGGCAATGACTCACTGGTCCAGACCATGATTTGAAAGCTAGAGATAGTGTTAGTGTCTGGCGCAGAAGGGCAGGTTTGTTCATTGGCCAGTGTAATAAAGATGTCCTCTCCCTCCAGGGAAAATATCAGGCAGATTAGCTGCTCATTAGAAAAGATTGAGGTTCCCTGTGCTTGAAGTACCTCTCCTACGTGACAATCTATTGTAGGTGCAGCTGTGGCCTGGCCTTTTTACTAGTGCCTTGTGGGAGTTGTGTTTTGAGGACCCAGCATCGATCCTGATAGTTTCCCTAATGGTCTCACCGTGAGTGATTTCCTTTGTCTTTAACCTCAGACTTCCAGGTCTTCTGCCTGCCTTTACGAAACTGTGACAGATTCACTTGTTAGTTAAAAGTCCAGAACACTCTCTGTACCTTCATAGTCCCTGACATCCTCAAACTGATGACCATAGTCAGAAGAAACGCTGAATTAGAACATTACCATTTGGCAACTAGTATAGCAAAAGTTAATTTAGTCAATGAATACAAATGGATGCTCAAACTAGTGGGTGAGAGTTGGAGGAGAAACAAGGTATCAATATGTTCTTGAAGGACCAACATGCAAATATTACCATGTGGAAAAGTTAACATTATAGTAACTGGACAAACATTAGTGAGAAAAAACTTTAATTCTGCATCATTACTGCCAAAAAATAAGTATGTATAATTATGAGGAAACATTAAGAAAAAAATGAGTGATGTTTTATATAGGAGCACTTCTAAAATGTGAAGATTATGGAAGTCAAGAAAAAAAAAAGATCCACATTGAAGAAGACTTAAGACCTTAACAATTAACTGCAATATATAGTGTTGAATTGAACTATTTTCCTTTTAAAATAAAACGTAACATTATGCCACTTGAATAAGACGTGACTGTATATTCTCTTTTACTTTGACATTGGAAATACAGGAATGAAGGCTACAAATTAGATGGTATCCGTGTATCAATTTTAATTTCTGAACTTAATGATTTTAATGTAACTAGAAAGCACAATATTCTTAGTTTTAACAATTACACACTAAAGTTTTTCAGTGTCAATAACGTACTTTCAAATAGTTCAGGGAAAAAGTGTTTTTTTTTTAATTTTTTGGTCATATTCTTGCACTTTAAAAAATCTACATAGCAATTTATAGAATAAGAAACTATCAAGATATAGACCATCTAAAAAACATTACTAGCTTTTGACCTAGTTGGTACTTAGAGAATAATATATCAAACCACTTCAAGATAAAACATCTCTAAATAATCCTTGATGCAAAGTAGAATTCACAAGAGAAATTGAGAAATATTTCTAACTGAAAGATAGTACAAGATTTCAGAACCCGTACGATCCCATGAAAGAAATGCTTAGAAGAAAATTTATACCTTTGAATGCTTGAATTAGGAAAGAAGTGGAGTCAGGCTAAAATCAATGACTTAAAAGGCCAACTTATTAAGCTAAAAAAGAAAAAAGTAACTTTACCTTAAAATTCAAAAAGTAGAATGACAAACACTGAAAGTGTAGCAATCAATGAAATTGGAAGAAAACTGTAAATTGTCAAAAGCAAAAGATATTTTAGAAAAAATTAAAAGTATTAATAAAATCCAGCTAAATGGATAAAAACAGGAAGAAAACAAAAATGTCCCATATCACAAATGAAGCAGAGGTTATCACTGGAGATCTTACAGAAATAAATATCAAGCAATATTACAAATATTTTAATGTCAACCATTTTGGCAATGTAAGAGAAATAAGGTAATTTCAACTTAAATGAACACACAAAAAACGGCATGAAAGATAAAAGCAAAAGAATGCGCTCTACTTAATAATATAATTTTATTAAAAATTTCCTTACAAACCTTCAGATGGAAATGATTTTACTGGTGATTTCTGTCAGACATCTAGGGAATAAAGAACAGCAATTTTATATAAGCTCTTCTAGAAAATACCGGAGGAGCACACAGTACCTAACAAATGTTAGAAGGTTAATACAATCCCAATATCAAAACCTGAGAAGTACATTAAAAATGGAAGGAAGGAAAGATAAGAAAGAATATTACAGATCAATTTTCATCATGAACATAAATGCAAGCACCCTTAATAAATAGCAAATGGAATCCAGCAATATATAAAAGGAAAATATGTCATGACCAACTGGGATTCGTTGCAAAAATGCAAGCTTGCTTTAACACTAGAAAAGCAATCAATGTAATTCATCATATTAAAAGAATAAGATGAGAAACCATATGATATGTCAAGAGTTATAAAGAAAACACTCGAAAAAATTCACCCATCCAATAAGAAAACCTAATAAAAACTTTGAATAGAAATAAATTTATTAATTTCACAAAGAGATCCACAGAAACCTACATCTATCTTCATACTTAATAGTAAAATATTACCTACTTCCTCACTAAGGTCAAGGATAATGCAGAATGTGCCCTTCACCTTTTCCATTCAGCATGGTATTGTGTATTTTCACTATTAAAGCAAGACAAGAAAGAGTATACGAATAGAAAGGGAGGAAATAAACTATTTATTTTTGTAGATGTCATAATTATTTACATAGATAATCTTAAGAAATCTAAAAAATACTATAGCTTATGGATTTAGCAAGTTTTCAGGATACAATAGTAGTAAAACAGAATCGACCTTACATAAGCAACTAACAATTGGAATATGAAATTGAGAATTCCATTTATAGTATCATCAAGACATAAAAGAAAGAAATTAACCAAGAGACATGCAAGACTTCTAAACTGAAAGCAATATGTAAGCCATTTTCTAACCAACCAAAATAAAGTTAGGTGCAAATTCTATACAGTAAAACTAATGAATTCTATATTGGTTATATTCCAATAACGTCCTGAACTACTTTTATCATATATCATTTGTTACTCATTAGGAGTAAAATTGATTTTTTGCAAGACATAACTAATTTTAAGTTTAATTTATTTAACTTGAGTGAAACATCCAAAACTATGTACAAAATACTAGGATTATCCTAATGTTGTTGTATTTCAGCCAGGATGTTTGATGATGGTTTGATATATTGCCATAACTAAATAAAAATTTTAAAAAAATACAACAAAAAACACTTTGGAGAAATTTCAAAGGTGACATTTGTAGCTGTCAGTTACCAGCAAGTACAACAAGGAGGGCTACGTTTTTTCTTAAGATGTTGTTAACAATTTCCACAGATAAAATCATTAGTCAGGAAATACAAAATTCAACCAAAAAATACATCTTTGACAATTGTTCTAATCCTCTGTTTCCTTTGAAACAAGTGACTTTAATTATAGTATCGGTAGTGGGAGAAAAAAAAGCAGAAGTAGTAACTGAAAATAAATACTAGTCTGAAGTATGTGTGGAAGAAAGACAATATCATTTTGACATGTTTATCATAGCATGAAGTAGCCTGAAAACAACCCCGCAGATGTCTGCATTTGAGATTCTACAATAGAGGCAGGCATAACTTGAAGATAATTGAATGTAGTAATTAGATGAAACTAAGTATATTAAATGCAAAAACATAATTGCGTAGCTATGTAATAAATTAAAATGTGGATATTTAAACCAAATTATTGCACAGTTGCAACAATGGTATTCTTTGTATTGAGCCTTGTTAGCAGGAACATGTACTAATAAATATCAAATTTAATACAATTTTCTGGAGAACAGAGGCTATGTGATTTCCATCTGTGTAGTCCCCACCTCCCTGCTGTGTCTCAGCACCAACCAGTGTTCTAATTGCATTATTGACATGTTCACAGATTCAAATATAAAATAATTTATTCTAAATGATTCACAGGCTAGGAGAAATTGAGTATTTTAAAAATAAGTGCATCATATTCTACTTTGAAATCACTTTTTAGAGAAAATTGTGAGGATTTATAATAATAATCCCATACCCCGAGCCCCTCCTCCTATTAAAATATCTAGACTTGATTAAATGTATCATGTGTTAGCTGGAAAAAAAAAAAAAAAAGAAAAGATTACCTCCGGAAGCAGAGTAGAGATGGGGTGAGGCCTCAGTGAACTTCAATGAATAGGGAAAACTATTAAAAAAAAAAAAAAAAAAAAAAAAAAACCTAACCAGGTTTCTAGTTTCCATTAGGGATACACTAACCTGGAAAGAACATTGCGCCTGCCCTCTCAGCAGTGGTAGCAAACAGGGAAATCTGCACATCTACAAGCTTTCACGAATCCATCAGACACTGAGGTCAATGACGAACCAACTAACCCCAAATCAAAGGAAAAACAAAGGCCTTCAAGAACAAATACACATGGGCACTTACTTACCTGGGACCGATGCAGCCAGACGTGGTTAAGAATTCAGCTAACATTGTTAACACATTGGACAGGCTTGTAAGAGAATATGGAATCTCTAGGATCACAGATATTAAGAAAACCTCTAACCCATTTGTACAGTTGAAACAGGCGATGGTGGCAATACCTAAACCAAGGAAATTGGCAAATGTTACAAATCAGAGCTTGATTTATTCTGTCGATTGTTTCAACTTGAAATGATGGATAAAACGTTAATAATAGAGATTAAGTTGAAAACTAGATTGTGTTAGTAGGCATGACTTTGTGAATAGCGCAAAAGAGAGGAAATACATATCCAGGATTTGGAAAACACTATCAAATTCAGTAAGACAATCACTTGTGTCATTGATAGACACGTCAAGTTCTTTTTTTAAGTCTTTAATTCCTGCTAACATACAGTGTTACGTTAGTTTTGGGTGAACGATGTAGTCATTCAACAATTCTATACCTTACTCAGGGCTCATCATGATAAGTGTACTCTTTAGTCTCCATCACTTATTTCACCCATCCCCTCCCCACCCCCCCATCCCCTCTTGTAACTGTCAGTTCTCTATAGTTCAGAGTCTGGGTTTTTTGGTTTGTCTCTCTTGCTCTCTCGCTCTCTCTTTTTTTCCCTTTGTTTGTTTTATTAAATTCCACATAGGAGTGAACCCACATGGTATTTGTCTTTTTCTGACTTATTTCACTTAGCGTAATACTCTCTAGCTCCATCTGTGTTATTGCTAATGGCAAGATTTCATTTGTCTTTATGGCTGAATAATATTCGTCTGTCTTTATGGCTGAATAATACATATAATACATATAATACATACATATATATATATGTGTGTGTGTGTGTGTGTATATATATACATATATACACACACACACATATATATATACATATATATATATGTACATATCACATCATCTTTGTCCATTCATCTATTGATGGATACTTGGGCTTTCTCCATAATTTGGCTATTGTAAATAACGCTGCAATAATCACAGGTATGCATGCATCCCTTTGAATTACTACTTTTGCATTTTGGGTATAAAGACCCAGTAGTGCAATTATGGGACCATATGGTGCCTCCGTTTTTAACTTTCTAATGAACCTCCATACTGTTTTCAATAGTGACTGCACCAGTTTGCATTCCCACCAAGAGTGCAAGAGAGTTCCTTTTTCTCCACATCTTTGCCAGCGCTTACTGTTTCTTGTGTTTTTGATTCTAGCTATTCTGAACAATGTTAGGTGAGATCTCATTGTAGTTTTGATTTGCATTTCCTTGATGCTGAACAATATTGAGCATCTTTTCATTGGTCTGTTGGCTATGTGTATGTCTTCTTTAATGAAATGTATGTTCAAGTCTTCCCATTTTTAAATTGAATTATTTGTGGGTTTTGGTGTTGAGTTGTGTAAGTTCTTTATATATTTTGGATGCTAACCTTTTATTGGGTATGTCATTTTCAAATATCTTTTATTTAATAGATTGCCTTTTAGTTTTGTTTCCTTCACTGTGCAGGAGCATTTTATTTTGATCTAATCCTAATGTAACTTTATTTTGATGTAACTTTGCTTTTATTTCCCTTGCCTCAGGAGACAAATCTATAAAATCATTGCTGTGGCCAATGTCAGAGAAATTACTGCTTGAGCTCTCTTCTAGAATTTTTATGGTTTCAGGTCTCATGCCTAGGTCTTTAATACATTTTGAGTTTATTTTTGTATATGGTGAAAGAAAGTGGTCCTGTTTTTTTTTTTTTTTGTTTTTGTTTTTTCTTCTCTTTCATGTAGGTGTCCAGTTTTTCCAACACTACTTGTTGGGGACAATCTTTTTCCCATTAGGTATCCGTTCCTTTGTCAGATTAATTGACCATATAATTATGGGTTTATTTCTGGTTTTTTTTTTCTACTCTGTCCCATTGATCTAGTGTCTATTTTTGTGCCAGTACCATACTTTTTGATTACTACAGCTTTGTAACATAACTTGAAGTCTGGAATCACGAAGCTTGCTTTTGTTTTCCTTTTCAAGATTGCTTTGGCTATTCAGGATCTTTTGTGGTTCCATACAAATTTTAGGATTGTTTTAGTTCTGTGAAAAATACTATTGGTATCTTGAAAGAGACTGCATTAAATCTGTAGATTACTTGGGGTAGTATAGACATTTTAACATTTTTTTTTCTTTTAACCCATGAGTGTGGAATGTCTTGAATAAGTGAAGTTCTAATATAGTATTGTTGTTTCACCTGACTTGTTAGTGTAAATGAAAACACCAACCAATATTTATGTGGGAATTATTTTTTCATGGATTGCACCAAAATTTGAAAGAGATTTAAAAAAATAATGTATGGTAAAGATGAAATAAAGCATTTTGTGAGACTCAATTTGCTCTATGATTATAATAAAATATATCCTAGTTTATTAATTGCAAATGTTATGTATGTGTATACTCTTATAACAAAATCTATAATAAAGTTCTGTACACATATTTTCTTGAATATAGAGATAATTGTTAATCATTTGTGAGTATGGCAATGGATATAAACCATAACTTACCCATCCATTCTATTGTTAATGAGCATTTGAGTTCTTTTTTCTTTTTTTTTTTTTTCTTTTTTTTTTTTTGCTCTTTTCTAGTGGACTGAAATATTACCCATGCTTCTGTTGTCAAGCTTTTCTGTAAAGGTCAAGAGAGTAAATATTCTCAGATTTGCAGCTATATGGTCTGTCACTACTACTCAATTCTGTCACTGAAGATGAGCCTAGGCAATGGTAGGTGAAGGAACATCTATTTGGCTAAAGAAACTCCATGTACCAAATTTTGCTTTTGCATAATATACCTCGGGAGAAATTGTGTGTTAATTTTCTAGGGTTGCCATACCACAAACTAGGTAACTTAAACAGTATATGTTACTGTCTTTCATATTAGACCAATATGAGGTGTGGGTAGCTTTGGTCCCTCCTGAGAGTTGTGAGGAAACCATATGTTCTAGGCCTGTCTCCTTGGCTTGTAAATGGCTACCCCTTCCCTAGGTCTCTTTATGTTGTCTTCTTTCTATCTGTGTCTGTATCCAAATTTTCCTTCTTATAAGGATACCATTACGGTGTAGATTAGGACACACCATAATGACCTCATTTTGTCTTCCTGATTACCTCTGCAAAGACCATATCTCCAAGTAAGATCACATTCTGAGGTAACTGGGGATAGGATTTTAACATGAATTCTGGACACATTCAACCCATAACAATATTGGAATGTGTAAACTTACAAGAAAACAAAGTCGTGTAACAAACTTGTGATCAATATTTATATTATTTACATTCCTACCAGTAATTAATAATTCCTTGCTGACACTATTTTTAGACTTACATTTTTTCCTATCCATTGGATATAAAGTGTTAGCTCATCAAAGTTTTAATTTTCATTTTCCTGACTAGTAGACAATGAACATATATAAAATGTTTACAGACATTCACCTTTTTTCTCTTTTTATACTTCCTGCTATAGAGTTGGGTAGAAAGTTTATAAGTGTTAATAGAAGAAATAGAAACATTGTTACATTATCCTTACCTCTTTAATTCGTTATAAAATTGAACATTTTAACTCTGAATTCATTCATGATTTCATTCTGATCCTTAATAAAACAAAAAAAATATTTTTTAATGTTTATTTTGAGAGTGAGGACATGAGTCGGGGAGGGGCAGAGAGAGAGGGAGACCGAGAATCCAAAGTAGGCCGCTTGCTGTCAGTTGAAAGCCTGAAGTGAGGCTCGAACATAGAGACCAGGAATTCATGAGCTGAGCCAAAGTCTGACATTCAACTGAATGAGCCACCGAGGCATCCCAAAACAACAAAAAAATATTTTTAATATATAACTATTAAAAAAATAATTTCTTCTGCAAAGACATTATATTTGCCAGGTTTTATACTTTGATACCAATGCACGGCATTAGAAAGGTTTTCTTTTTTGAATTCTATGACTTCTTCCCTTCCAATACCTGAAGGTTTTTTTTTTTTTTAATAATTTATGTATTTTAGCACTTTTTCTTCAATTTATTTATTTTGAGAGAGACAGTGACACTGCAAGTGGGGAGAGGCAGAAAGAGAATCCCAAGCAGGATCCACATTGCCAGTGCAGAGCCCCATGTAGTGCTTGAACCCATGAAACTGTGGATGAAACAGAGAGTCAGATGCTTAACCGACTGAGCATCCCAGGAGCCCCAAGTGTTTGTGTTTTAATTTCATACTATTTTTGGATTTTCCCATACATAAAATTTACATTTCAGCATTTGAATCCTATATTTACATATTATCATCCAATAAAATCATTTGTTATGTTTATTTGCTTCCTTGAATGTACTATAGTGGTACCCATAGTTCATGAAAATCTCCTTCCTGTGCTCCTTTATATTACCTATGTTGATGTATTTGCTAAAAATTATCTACTGTATTTTTTTTATGAAGTATAGTTGATATACAATGTTAGTTTCAGGTGTACAACATAGTGATTCAACAATTCCATACATTATACTACACTTACCATGATAAGTACAGTTACCATCTATTACCATAAAATGTTATTGCAGTATTATTGACTATGTTCCCTCTGCTAATTTTCATCCTATGCTAATTTTATGAAAATTCCCCAATTTTCATCTTTGTGACTTTGTTTTGTAATTAGAACTTTATACTTCTTAATCCCTTTCACCTATTTTACCATCTACCCAACGCTCTCCCTTCTGGCAACCACCAGTTCTCTGTATTTATAGAGTTTGCTTGTTCTGTTTGCTTGTTCATTTGTTTTCTTTTTATTTCTTTTTCTTTTTCTTTTTTTAGATTCCACATATAAATGAAATCATATGATATTTGTCTCTTTCTGGCTTATTTCAGTTCACATATTTCAGTTCCCTTTAGATCCATTGTGTTGTCCCAAATGGCAAGATCTCATTCTTTTTTATAACTCGGTAATACTCCATTGTATATATTTACCACATCTTTATCCATTCATGTACTACGGGTCCCTATTTGCTTCCATGTCTTTGCAATTGTAAACAATGCTGCAAGAAACATAGGGATACATAAGTTTTTGAATTAGTGTTTTTGCTTTACTTGGGTAAATACTCAGTAGAATTACTGGCTCATAGGTTATTACTGGTTTTAATTTTTTAAGAAAACGCCATACTGTTTTCCACAGTGGCTGCACCAGTCACCAGTCATTCCCAACAACAGTGCATAAAGCTCCCCTTTTCTACAGGTCCTTGCCAATACTCATTATTCCTCGTGTTTTTGATTTTAGCCATCCTGACATGTGTGAGATGATCTCTCATTGAAGTTTTGACTTGGATTTCGCTGATTATTAGTTATGTTGAGCATCTTTTCATGTATCTGTTGGCTATCTGTATGTCTTCTTTGGAAAAATGTCTATTCAGATTTTCCCATTTTTAATCAGATTATCTGTTTGATGTTAAGTTGTGGAAGTTTTTATGTATTTGCTATATTAACCCTTTATCAGATACATAATAATTTACAAATATCTTCTCCCATTCAGTAGGTTGTCTTTTCATTTTGTTGATGGTTTCCTTCACTGTGCAAAACATTTTTATTTTGGTATACTCGCAACAGTTTATTTTTTTGCTTTTGTTTCCTTTACCTTAGGAGACATATATGGAAAATGTTGCTATGACTGATGCTTAAGGGATTACTCCCTATGTTTTCTTGTAGGAGTTTTATGGTTTCAGGTCTCACATTTAGATCTCTAATCTGTTTTGAGTTTATTTTTGTGTATGGTATAAGAAAGGATCTAGTTTCATTTTTTTTATTTTTATTTTTTGCATGTAGCTGTCTAGTTTCACAATACCATTTACTGAATATTCTTCATCATATATTCTCCAATGAAAACTGCACACCCCATTGTGTATTTTTTTCCTCCTTTGTCCTAGAAGAATTGACCATATAAGTGTGGATTTATTCTGGGCTTGCTATCCTATTCCACTGGTCTATGTATCTGTTTTGTGCTAGTACCATACTGTTTTGATTACTATAGCTTTGTAGTATATCTTGAATTCTGGAATAATGATACCTCCAGCTTTTGTTGTTGTTACTCAAGATTGCTTTGGCTATTCAGGGTCTTTCATGATTCCATATGAACTTTAGAATTATTTGCTTCTAGTTCTGTGAAAAAATAATACTGGTATTTAATAGGGATTGCTATCAAATCTATACATTGCTTTAGGTAGTACGGACATATTAACAATATCAATTCTTCCAATCCATGAGCATTTTTAAAAAATACTTCAAAGTTTATTTATTTTCAGAGCGTGTACACGTGGAAGGGGCAAAGAGAGAGGGAGAGAGATGGGGAGAGAGACAATCCCAAGAAGACTCTCCTCCATCAGTGCAGAGCCTGATGTGGGGCTTGAGCCCATGAGAACCATGAGATCATGACCTGAGCCAAAGTCAGATGCTGAACAGACTGAGTCATCCAGGGACTCCAAGGATTTTATTTTTTAAGGAACAGCACGAGCCCAATAGCTGGAGGTAACCCTGCCAGAAATTTTACTCATTTAAAAAATAAGGGAATTTTTAGTATTTAACTGACAGTATTAATGGAATTAAATAAGTTAGCGGGGGAAAAAAGAAACACATTTATGTGCTTAACACATAGTTAACATCAGAATCATCAATGGTTATTGTATTATTCTAATTGAATTTGTTTTTTTAATAGAAATAACTTTTATCATTTCTGAGTTCTCAAATATTCTCTTTTCTTTTTTTAACCCTGACAAATGATTGATATTTTAAGTGAATGTAAGAGTTTTTAATTACTGTACATTTTTCTTCCTGTGTTGTATATGTTCTTCCAAGAGGGCACTGGTGACAGAAGTATAATGCTTGCCTTCTTTCTTTTTTCTTAAACCCATGTTTTATTTACTCAATGTTGTAGTTTTAAGTTTGATTCCTCTTCTTTAATTTCTGGGCTGGCGATAATGTGTCCAGAGCCAAGAAGTGCTAAGAACTCATTCCTGCTCTCAGTTCTCTCTAAGACCTTTCAGGACAGAGATGCTTATCTCATGACCTGTAAGGACTACAATTCAGGTCATATTTGCAATAATCCCACCCAAAGATCATATACCATGGGGAAGAAAGACAAGATTTTCATCAAAGCCTCAGTAGTGTTCATATTTTGAAATTTAATGTTTCATATTGTTGCTACACAATATTTTTCTCCTTATGATTCTGATCTATTTTAGATAATCTCAAATGTTTGAGTCACCAGATGACTAATTTGTACTTAATTATTATTGACTTGCAAACAGAAGAAGACAAATGATTCAAATATTAGATACTTCTTAGAATATAGGTTAACCTAAAGCAGTAGACATCTGTTGATGAGAAACATTTTGTGAAAGCTTAAATGATATAATTCTTCATCTTAACAAGACTAAAAATAGTAATTAGCAACATTTAGTTTTGACCTTTTTTGTTTTATTTTGCGAAATGATTTTTTATTATAGTACAATTTATACATATTATCAGTTATAGAATTTATAATATGGAAATTGCTAGGGCTGACAAGTACTGCAATTCAGCAGAATAGTCATTTGTAAATGAAAGGAATATTGATTCCTTGTGGTTTGAAGAGATTAACATAACGGATAGAAAGCAAAAACATTGTGAAAACGAATAGTTCATCCACTCCCATACATTGTCTCATACATAAGACTCAAAATATATTTTGTTATTTGTTTGATTTTGTGAACTGACAGTAGTTGCTGTCTTGACTACTGATGCCAAGAATTTAGGGCTATAGCAGATACCTTTAAATTCTCACTACTGAGTGGAAGAAATGTGTTAAAGCAGCCAAACTACAGTTATTTATTTCTATACTGATATGTTTACTTCCTTGACTTGGGAGACACCTCCAAGAAAAGGAAAAAAAAAAAACAAACAAACAGGTGACCTCCTTGTCAATTGAAATTATGGGTAAAATAGCAGTTTTATATGTATATATATATATATATATATATATATATATATATATATACACACACACATACACACACACACATATTATGCACACACATATATATGTGTGCATATATATACATATATTATGTATATGTGTATATATACATATATTATGTATGTGTGTGTGTGTGTGTGTGTGTGTGTGTGTGTGTATATATATATACACACACACACATATATTTTGCAATGATAGTTTTTAGGAGGAAGATGGCTTATTTATTAAATACACTCAATAGGACTATATCCAACTAAGGATTTCTAGTGGCAAATAAAACCTGAATCTATGAGTCATGACTTTTTGGAGAATGTCATAGAAGCTATTACAAAGAGGTTAGCCAAAACAAAATTAGGGGGCAGAGTCTCCACATAAGATGTCCATCACTTCTGACATCAATTTCAAAGTTTGGGGTTCCTGAAACTACCCTCAGGATTAATAATTGGTAAGTAGTACTCAGCTACACTCCTAGTTGCAGTTTTTTTTATAGGAAGAAGATACATATTAAATCAACCAAAAGAAGAGACACAAAAGGTAGGTTTCAGGAGGGATCTAAATACTGGCATTTCCAGTTTTCTATTCCCCATTGATCATGCACAGTGGTAACTCCTCTTGGCCACAATGTGTGACAAAATGTATAGTGTTGCCAGCCAGGGAAGCTCGCTTGAGCCTTTGGTATCCAGAGGTTATTGGGCTTCAATCACATTTGCCTTGTGGCTGACCTTTAGTCTTCAGCCCCTCCTGGAAGTCAGGACAATACTTTTTAGTCTCAAGTTTCTCCAGAGATCAGAAATATTAACACATGGTCTAAACCCCCATAATAAATCACATTGTTAGCTCAGTAGCCAAACACCCAGGCACGTATGAGATCATGACTCTCACTCTGAAGCTTTGAGTTAAAGTTTCTCCTCATCTCTTGTCCTATGCTTCAAAATAAAAGCTGCATGGTTTATGGCCTGTGCTGCTAGCTGCCATGAGATTCAGACATTGCTTCTGAGTGTAGGGAGGATTTAACCAGCAGATGTGATTATGTTAAATAAAAGACTTGGCAGATCATTTTTTTTTTTTAATGTTTGTTTATTTTTGAGAGACAGAGAGAGACAGAGTATGAGTAGGGGAGGGGCAGAGAGAGAGAGAGGGAGACACAGAATCCAGAGCAGGCTCCAGGCTCTGAGCTGTCAGCACAGAGCCCCATGCAGGGTTCAAACCCAAGAACTGCAAGATCGTGGCCTGAGCTGAAGTCGGCGCTCAAGGCGCCCCTTGATCTTCTTGCTTAGATGGCAGTAATGCAGTACATGCCCCGTACTTTTGGGCAATCATCCTATTCTCATCTTGCGACAATGTGTGGTTCCAGAAGTCCTTAAGATGTAGTGTGGGATTTCGCAAGAGTTATGTATGAACAAAGAATCATTCTGTGATATTACACAACTATTTTCAAGGTAGAAAAACTGAAAGTATTTTATTTAACAGTTTATTATCTTTTTTTGTAACTTGAACATATTTAAAACATACCATCATCTGTCTTCTATTTTTACTCTTGCTCCAGGCTCTTCAAATGTGAGGGATTGGACTGTTTCTAATTATGAACACTGGAGAAACCTATGCACATGTAAATGGAAACCTGTAGAGAGGCAAGCCCCAAACCAAGAAGTAGTCCACATTTCCACTAAGATTTTAATGGGTTAAAAAAATCTTTGGTGTTCTCTTAAAATCTTATGTATTAGTGAAAATGACTGCTTGAAGTCATTGATGAGTTTCTTAAAGTTTCACTGGTTGAACTATAAAACATAAAGAGGCAAAAAAATATCAAGTTTCAAGTAGGAAAGGTAGAGTATCCCTTCACACAGGGCCATCTGCATAGGTGTGACCTGTGCTGATACATAAGGCCCCACTCTTGATTTAAGGCTTTGCTGCTATCATGTTAGAATTCTTAGAAGAATTTTGAATAAGGACCCACCATTTTCATTTTCACTGGGCCCTATAGATTATGTAGCCTGTCCTAGTTCCTGTTAGAGTATATTTTAAAGACAGGAATTACATAATTTAGGAACACAATCATATGTCATGTAGACAATCTGTACAGACATAATTGTTATATGATTCATGTATTACAACTTTATAATTGACTTCTGATGGTCAGTGATTCAGGATAGTGTTTATACCTGTGAGGGATGGGCAAGGATATAAACTGGAGGGTATACACGGAGTTTCAAAGCTATAAATAATACTCTATTTCTCTAGCCGAGTGCAAAGATTTAGTTTTTGGTATTACCAATATAAAATGTGACATATATATGTATATATGTACATGATGCATTTCACAGTAAACAGCTAAAAAGTATAAACATAATATAGATTACCGAAATAATAAAATGCAAGGAAAAATGAAAAGACAAATTGGGAAAAGATAATTTCAATATACATGCAAAAGAGTTATTACTTATATGACTGTATGCACAAATCTTATAAGAAGAAATTTAAATGAAATAGTGTAGCAGGATATAGGCAGATCATTTCAAGAATTGAACTGTAATTGAATAAGATACAGATATTCATTATAAAAATAGTGATATAAATTTAAATAGGATTCTATTTTGCCTATCTAATGAGAAATTGCATATTAAATAAGTACCTGAAATTTATAAAGATATAAAATGTGAGCACTCTAATATACACACTATCGGTGTAAATTGGCATGGTCTTTTTAAAGGCCAATATAACAATATGTTAAAGCTCTTTAAATATTTTTTTTAGTGTTTATTTATTGAGACAGAGTGCAAGTGAGGGAGAAAGAGGAGAGACAGTCTCAAGCAGGCTCCACACTGTCAATGCAGAGCCCAACATGGGGCTCGAACCCATGACCCACGAGATCATGACCTGAGCCAAAATCAAGACAAGAGTTGGACGCTCACTGACTGAGCCACCCAGGTGTCCTGTGTTAAAACTCTTACAATGTGATTAACATTTTCGAGAAATATGTATAAATATTTTTTTAAATAAAACTTATAATTTCATTAAAATAAACTAAAATCAATATAAATTGATTGTCTCATAATAGGTTACAGGCTAAGTAAGGTGATTATGTGTTATTTGTAGGGGATAATAACCAGCTAGTAAAATTTCATCATAGAAACAAGTGGTAAATTGATCAACACTCAAAATAGCTAGTGGTTAATTTCTATGGATGAAAGCTAGACAGAGATATTATTTGGTAGTTAGTGAATTCATATAATTTTCAAATTTTCGTCAAACAATATATTACAGGGGCGCCTGGGTGGCTCCGTCGGTTAAGCGTCCGACTTGGGCTCAGGTCATGATCTCACAGTTCGTGAGTTCGAGCCCCACGTCGGGCTCTGTGCTGACAGCCCAGAGCCTGGAGCCTACTTCAGATTCTGTGTCACCCTCTCTCTCTGCCCCTCCCCTGCTCATGCTCTGTCTCTCTGTCTCAAAAATAAATAAATATTAAAAAAAAATTTCCAAAACCATATATTACATTGCTGTGAATTTTCTTGCCTTTTTTTCCCCCAGCAAGTCTTCATTTTTTGTGCGTAACCAAGCAAATATTTCAGAGACTTTTCCAAAGGTTTTTGAGTGTTTGCTCTTTTTTCATTTTGTAGTTTCCAAAGGCTCATGTCTATTGAAGGGTTTCTTAAACTTGTCAAATGGAAGCATCCCATTTTGCTATATTGCAAAGCACTGGTAAGAAACATCCAGAGCAGCTCTCCATCCATCCATATAACCCAGCACACATGCAATGCTAATGATTGGAGAATACAAAGAGTCATTAGCTTACTTAATCATCACATCCTTTAAAATTGTTCTATTTTCACAATTACATTTGGCATCATTCTCTCTGGTAGGTAACATTGTTAACCATGTGTGAAGGGAAGACGATTATTTTATTTTATTTTTTTTTTTATTTACCAGTTAGGAAGAAAAGTAAAACAAAACTGTCAAGCCAATACAAACATGGCCCTATTCTTTAAACTATATAGGGGGTGAAGGATACTAGTTTTGCAGAATCCAAATCTGTCGTGGAAGCAATGCATGTAAGAAGTTGTAGGTTCACAAATATGGGTGTTCGCATCAAGAAACCAAACTGAGTTCTTTTTTTTTTTTTTTAATTTTTTTTTTTTAACGTTTATTTTTGAGACAGAGAGAGAGAGAGCATGAACGGGGAGGGTCAGAGAGAGGGAGACACAGAATCTGAAACAGGCTCCAGGCTCTGAGCTGTCAGCACAGAGCCCGACGCGGGGCTCGAACTCACGAACCGCGAGATCATGACCTGAGCCGAAGTCGGCCGCTTAACCGACTGAGCCACCCAGGCGCCCCCAAACTGAGTTCTTATAGGTTCCCTCTCCCTCTCTCTCTCTTTCCAATAGAGTTAATATTTGTGGAATCCTTCATTTACACTCTAATGTAAATAGATATTTGCATATGGAATATAAATCTCCTAACACATATATGTATATACAATTAAGTCTCTTACTTAAATATATTTACCCATATACTGTAACTTTATATTGTTTGTTGGTCCATGCCTACAACCTGGAATTTACTTCCATAGCTCTAGCTGCAAATAGGTATTGCCACAGGATTAAAAAAGAAAATATGTTTAAAGAATTGTTCCTTAGCAATTAAAATGGAGGAAAATTATAACATATTTAACTGTATTGAAGGCTGTAAAATTACATGCTAGTGATTCACATATTTTGTATTTTCTACAGGTATTAAACTCTATTCTTAGAAGCAAATATGCAGTTAATCTATCATGAGCCCTGGTTTAGTAGTTCTTTCCTACAGACTGCCAATACTCTCAAGTTGACATTCAATAAAGCAGTAGTTAGTGCAGCAACAGATTTGGTATTGCTTTAGTAAGTGTACATATAGCATTTGAACAAATTGACGGTTTGACTTAAAGTCCTAAAAGTTTGATTCACTGTTAATTGTGTTTCAATCAGTGGGGACTTGTTAAGGAAAAAAGTGCCACATTCAAAAGCAATCTATTCCAACCTTAGTAAACTTTAAAGAGGTTTGTGCACCGGAAGCATTTCAGAGTTTCTGCATATTCCATTTGTGCACTCTTTTTTTGACTTATTTTTTCACATGCCAGCCACATTCATCTGATGATCATATCGTTTTTTATTCTTAACCAATGAACTTGGAATTAAACCTCTATTTGGCAATAATATGAGATTTCCCATGAGTGGCCTGACTAGGTAGAACTGTGTTCAAGAACTCAGAGCAAAGTTTTAAAAATTGGGTAGTTAACAGATGGCAGTTAATTTTATATTTTTTGTTCTATTTAATACATCAAAAGCATTATTTTTTTAAGAAAGTAAAATGATAAATTCCTAAGAAATAGACCAGTTTTTCAGGCTAGAATATCCCTAAAGATACTGTGTTAAGTAAACATCATTCCCATGACATAACATACTGCTATTAATTTTGGCCAGCCTTCTGGCATTAAGGTGAGTGTAACTTTACATTCTCCTAAATTTTGAGTATTCTTATTTAATCCACTGTGATAGTTTAGGATAGGATAAGTTTTTAGAATCCTCTCTGAAAATGCCTAACACATTTATCTCATTTTAGATTTGTTAATATATGTTGGCAGTGATATCCACAAAATAGAAAAATATATTTAAGTAAGGATTTGTTCTTATCTATGACATTGATTTTTTTGTTCACCTCTTGGAATATTAATCAGCCTTGGGTTAAAAATAAATTGTATCCTTACCAGAGTAAACTGTATAGAGCTTTTTTTTTAATTTTAAATTAATTTATTTTGAGAGGTGGGGGGTGGAGAGCAGAGACAGAAGGAGAGAGGAGAGAAAGAATCCCAAGTAGGCTCTGCACTGTGAGCACAGAACCTGACATGAGGCTTGAGCTCATGAACCGTGAGATCATGGCTTAAGCTGGAACCAAGAGTCTGATGCTTAACTGACTGAGCCATCCAGGTGCCCCTAGGGTTTTTCTAAATAAGAGTTTTTAAATGAAGCAATGTAGTCATGAGCATATCTTGTACATTAAAATACACATTCCTCACTATTTTTAGCTGCAGTGGAATAACACCTAAAGGGAATCTGTCAAAGGTAAACAACTCAAATAAAGATAAATCAATTTGGAAGAGGCCAATTATAAAACATATGTTATTTTACTTAAGGCACTTTTTCTTCTCTCGTGTATGAGAATAGTAGACTTCTAACTGTGCTCCATTGTTAGGCTGACCATGTATCATGGTTTATCATGGCAATCCTGGGATGAGCTTGATGTCTTTGAGTTCCCTTTTATCTCAAAAGTTTTCCTGTTTAATTTATAAATTATGTGGTCATCCTAGCTACATGTAATAGGGACCGGCAGAAAAGAAATGATGTACTAGCCAAAACACAGCAAAGCAACTAGAAAGCAGAAGGGTTAGGAACACGTTTGTGAACAGGGCAGACAGTATACTTTCACAATTGCCACTAGAGTATTATGTATCAGTCCAGAAATACTACATGAAAAACAAATGTGTCAAAATAAGATTTGCTAATATGTCATACCAAATTAAGCTTTGGAAAAAAAATCATGACATATATTATCATAAATTTTCAGAGAATAATTTAGAAAATAAAAAAAAAAATAAATGAATTACATTATTCAAATTTCTTTAACCCAGCATTCCTTGGATGTTTATGACCATCAACAATTACTTCGTATATAATATGAACTAATGTCTATAAGAAATAATATTTTGGAACTATGGTTATTATATCATTTATTATCCAAACCTGGATACTTGTGAGAGGGTATGCATCACTATTAAACTGGGAGAACAGTGTAAATAGGCATTTACGTGAATAAACCAGAAACAGTTTGGGGATGATCCTGGAATTAAGATCACCCTATACATTGCCCATGGAAACAAGGTCACTGAATCTTTGCGTTACTATCAATATTGAATATAATGCCCAAACCAATGGATAAACTCACCATTAGTAGTAAAGTAGTGCCTGGTCGTCACTTATATGCAGTATGGCATAAATAGAGATGGGATCCTCATTCCTGTTGCAGAGTGGTAGAAATTGAGACAGAATAAGGCTAAGGCATTTTTTTTTCAGCCAACAGTTGGCCTGGGCAGTGTAAGCTGGGGAATTCATGTGATAATAGTTTAATAAAACAATAGGAAGATTTTAATGCCATATGAAATGAGTAGTCAATGAAATCTCAAATTAATTCAGTAATTTGAAAGGTGTTAACATGTTACATATTCTTAAATGTAACTAAATTGCACATTCTGAATATGTATACATAGCAAGTGAATGTTTTAAAGGTATTATATATATAAGTATATATAAGTGTAGGGGCGCCTGGGTGGTTCGGTCGGTTAAGCGGCCGACTTCGGCTCAGGTCATGATCTCGCAGTCCGTGAGTTCGAGCCCCGCTCGGGCTCTGTGCTGACAGCTCAGAGCCTGGAGCCTGTTTCAGATTCTGTGTCTCCCTCTCTCTGACCCTCCCCCATTCATGCTCGCTCTCTCTCTGTCTCAAAAATAAATAAACGTTAAAAAAATTAAAAAAAAAAGTATATATAAGTGTATATATATATATAAGTATATATAAGTGTATATATATATAAGTACATATAAGTGTATATATATATAAGTATATATGTATAAGTATATATATAAGTATATATATGTATATAAAAGTATATATATGTATATATATAAAAGTATGTATATATATATACACACACATATATATACACATATATATATATATATACATATATATACACACACACTAACTTGCCTAAAATGTTCACGAAAGGATTTGAAGTTAAAAGAATAAGAAAATTATTAGAAGTCAGAAGTTTTTCAGATTATGGTACCTTCATTAACTCATAGTCCTAATTTAACCTAGTTAAATATGGTGATGAGGCTTACATTTAGGCAGTCTGAAATCTAATTTTCTGACTTCATAGCTGATTATTTCATCCCAGGCCAGATAATAGAGGAAAAAAAAAATCAGAGCACTGGTAACGAGTCATACAGCATTTGAAGTCACAACACAGCACAAGGATCCATGATGGAAGGGGAGAGGGGGGAACATAAAAGAAAAAGTAAAAATGGAGAAAAGAAAGTAGCATACCTAAATCTAAACCTAAGGTTCTTACAGAATGATGACATTCAAAGTAATTTTTCTTGGCTCCTGTAATTGAACATATGATGAATTCTTGAAGGTTGACCAGTCATTATGAGTTATTTTCCACTGGTCTCTTTAGTTTTACCCTTTTCCCAATGGGCTCTTGTCTCTAGGTGAATGGGCAATATCAACAGTCTCCTTTGTCCCCCACTTCCTATTGGGTATTCCAAGAGAAGCTTCTACATGAGATCAGAAGAAGGAATAAATAAGACTAGCCTTTGTTCTTCTAGCCACACCCATGTGGTATCAGCTTGGGCTGCATCCTCTGACCAAATATGTCTTTCAAAGTAGCCTTATTTCCTTCTTTATTTCAATAATCCTACTGTCCCTGTTCTTCTGGCTCTGGGGGGGGGGGGTGGCGTATGCCGCTCCATTTAGTAGTCTGAGTGCATTATCCCTTGTGGGTCCCCTACACACACCTTCACTTTGTGAATAGTCCCTTTATTAAACATTTCTGAAATCATCCTAATTTGAGTATGCCATCTGTTTCCTATTTGGACCTTGTGCAATTCTAAGAAAAAAAAATAAATGTCCAGTTGGGCTATATTTCTGTGGTTGGACTCTATGATTGTTTTAGACATTTTGTTTAATTTATATCTTTTTCTTCATTCTTCGGGTTGACTTTTTGACAGATGAGAAAAGTAGGTGTGATCAAGTCTTAGCAGTTATGTGGTATATCAAATCTTTATTCTTGATGATCTGATTCAGAAAGGAGCAGTGACATAAACAGTGTTTTGCCAGTTTTCTCTCTCAACCAATATGCCCTTGCATCTTAGGGCAAGGATTCAGTTTATAGAAAAATATCACATTTACTAAGAGAAAAATTGGGGCAGATTTGCTCAAGAAAATAACCAAATTGTTTTTCTGGATATATAAAAAGGCTGTCTGGTTAAATGTCCAGCTTTCCTGTGATATATAATAATGCACAGACTATATGTATAATTTGGCTTTGTCAAACCAATGTAATGTGCTTCCTCTCTTGTCATTCTATAATGAAAAAAAAACTTAAGCGAGCTAAAGACATGTTGGTTATTTAGACTCTTTCGGAAGATATGCAGACTATGGTTCTTTAATTCAGCAGACGTTTAGTATCAGTTCAACACACAAGAGCTATTTGCCTTACCATTACGATAAATAGAATAGGATTTTTGTTCTATTTTCTTTATTCTCAACTGCATATCATTAGAGAAAATCCTATGAGAAATTCCCAATGCCAAAGGCATTTCTCTGGACACTAATTCTGAAAAATGTCCATGGGAAACAAAAAAGAAAGGATATGAGATCACATAATTCTAGGAGATAATGTAAGATATATCCTGAGCATCAGATTAACAATACACATTAAAAGGTCTAAGCAGTACTGTGTTAAAGAAACCTGAACACCTATTTTAAACCTGGCGTATATTTTTTGTAAAACTTGACATCTAAATTATTTCTTTCAAAGCATGTATTTTACACAAAATTGACTTATAAAGGTAATGATGATGCTAATTAGCAAAACTTCATAATTCCCTTTAAAATATTTTACTTCTTGCAATGAGATTTATTGCCTAAAGGGCAACAAGTTTATGATCCCTAACTGGTATCATCCCCCAAATCCTTGAAAAATATCCAGACTGGACAGTAATTAAATTAGTTAAATCTTCAATTAACTGTTAATTTTTCTGATAATCAAGAAATACTCGAATGGGAGGTTTAACTGTCCTTGTGGTTCCAGGGTAAATACAGTGCTCTAACAACTTGAAGCAGTACCCCTTTCTTTGCATCCTCTCCAACACCTGTTGTTTCTTGTGTCATTAATTTTAGCCATTCTGACAAGCGTGAGGTGGGATCTCATTGTGGTTTTGACTTGTATTACCCTGATGATGAGTGATATTGAGCATCTTTTCATGTGTCTCTTAGCCTTCTGGATGTCTTCTTTGGAAAAGTGTCTAATCATGTTTTCTGACCATTTCTTAATTGGAATATTTATTTTTTCAGTGTTGAGTTTGATAAGTTCTTTATAGATTTGTATACTAACCCTTTATCAGATATGTCATTTGCAAATATCTTCTCCCATTCTGTTGGTTGCTTTTAGTTTTGTTGATTGTTTCCTTCACTGTGTAGAAGCTTTTTATCTTGGTGAAGTCCCAGTAGTTCATTTTTGCTTTTGTCTCCCTTGCTCCAGAAACATGTCTAGTAAGAAATTGCAGCCAAGGTCAAAGAGGTTTCTGCCTATGTTCTTCTCTAGGAATTGGATGGTTTCCTGTTTCACATTTATGTGTTTTATCCATTTTGATTATATTTTTGTGCATGGTGTAAGAAAGTGTTCCAGTTTCATTCCTCTGGAGGCTGCTGTCCAGTTTTCCCAACAGCATTTGTTGAAGAGACTGTCTTTTTTCCATCGAATATTCTTATCTGCTTTTTTGAAGATTAGTTGACTTTATATTTGTGGGCCCATTTATGGGTTCTCTATTCCATTTTATTGACCTATATGTCTGTTTTTGACCAGTACCATACAGTCTTAATGACTACAGGTTTCAAATATAGCTTGAAGTCTGGAATTGTGGTGCCTCCAGCTTTGCTTTGCTTTTCAAGATTGCTTTGACTATTTAGAGTCTTTTGTGGCTCTATATAAATTTTAGATTCATTTATTCTAGCTCTGTGGAAAAGTGATGTTGGTATTTTGATAGGGATTGCATTAAATGCGTAGATTTCTTTGGGTAGTGTGGACATTTTAACAATATTTGTTCTTCCAATCCATGAACATGGGATGTTTTTCCACTTCTTTGTCTCATCTTCAATTTCTTTCCTAAGTGTTCCATAGTTCTCATAGAACAGATCTTTTACCTTTTTATTTAGGTTTACTCTTAAGTATCTTATGGTTTTGGGTACAATTGTGAATGAGATGGATTGCTTTGTTGCTCTTTCTGCTGCTTTGTTATTGGTGTATAAAAATGCCACAGATATCTGTACGATGATTTTGTATCCTGTGACTGCTGAATTCATGTATCAGTTGGAGAAATTTTTTAGTGAGGTGTCATCTGTGAATTGTGAATGTTTGAGTTCTTCCTTGCTGATTTGGAGAACTTTTATTTCTTTTCATTTTCTGATTGCTGTGGCTAAGACTTTCAGTACTATGTTAAATAACAATGGTGAAAGTAGACATACCTATTTTGTTCCTGATCATAGAGAAAAAGCTCTCAGGTTTTCCCCATTAAGGATAATATTAGCTGTGTGTCTTTTGTATATGGCCTTTATGATGTTGAGCTGTATTCCCTCCATCCCTATTTTGTTGAGAACTTTTATTAAAAATGGATGCTGTACTTTGTCTAATGCTTGTTCTGAATCCGTTGAGAGGATCATATGATTCTTATCATTTCTTTTATTAATGTGATGTTTCACATTGATTGATTTGCAAATCTGGAACTAACCTAACAGCCCAGGAATAAATTCTACTTGATCATGGCGAATGATTCTTTTAATATACAGTTGCATTTGATTTGCTAGTATTTTGTTGAGAAATTTTACATCCATGCTCATCAGGAATATTGGCCTTTAATTCTTTTTAATGGGATCTTTGTCTTCTTTTGAAATCAAGATAATGCTGGCCTTCTAAAATAAGTTTGAAAGTTTTCTTCCCATTTCTATTTTTTGGAATAGTTTGAGAGTAATATGTATTAACTCTTTAAATGTTTTACAGAATTCCCCTGGGAAGCCATCTGGCCCTGGGCTTTCATATCTTGGGAGATTTTTGATTATTGGATCAATTTCTTTACGGGTACGGGTTTGTTCAAATTTTCTGTTTCTTCCTGTTTCAGTTTTGGTAGTTTATATGTTTCTGCAAATTTGTCCATGTCTTCCAGATTGCTCAATTTTGGATATATATATATATTTATATTTATATTTATATTTATATTTATATTTATATTTATATTTATATTTATATTTATATGTATAATATATACTTATAGTTGTTTGTATTTCTGTGGTGTTAGTTGTGACTTCTCCTATCTCATTCATGATTTTATTTATTTGGGTCCCTTCTCTTTTCTTTTTGATAAGTCTGCCTGGGGGTTTATCAATTTTATTAATTTATCAAAGAACCAGACTTTGGTTCCATTGATCTGCTTTACTGTTTTTGTTTTTTGTTTTTGTTTTTTTGTTGTTGTTGTTTCTATATCATTGATTTCTGCTCTAATCTTTATTATTTCCCCTCTTCTCCTGGCTTTATGTTTTGTTTGTTCTTTTTCTACCTCTACTTGATCGTTTGAAAATACATCTTGTTTGTTTGTTTTTTGCCTGTGTTCTAACATGACTGGAGCTCATATGGGTCTGGGGTTTGTGGATCCCGGGCTCACTGAGTTCACAAACTCCCTGTGATGACTGGACCCACCAGATATGGTGTTGGGACCCAATAATTATTATCTGAGCCTGCCTCTTATAGTGTCCAAACATTACTCTGGTCTAGGCTTTTGAGGTGGCGTGGGAAAATAAGTCATTCTTTAGTCTCTCTGATCTAGAGAGATTTTCCACAGCTCCTTGGACATTTGGCAGAGTTCTAGTGTTGTCTCTTTCATATGCTAGTTGCTCTCTAAACCTTGGTTTTTCTTCTGTGCTCAAGGACAGACTGAATCTGTTCCCAGTCACTCACGACTATTCCTTCCCACTATCATTAATTGTTTGGGGGTGGAGTTTCCTTTGTTACCGTGTTCACATCTCTCTCCCAGTTTTCTTGTCATTCTCTGTATTTTTGGTTTGTTCCAGGGAGAAGGTGAATTCAGTCATTTAAAAAAAAAAAAGTTTGTTTATTTATTTTGAGAGAGCATGGGGGAGAGGCAGAGAGAGAGAGAGGGAGGGAGAGAGAATCTCAAGCAGGCTCCACACTGTCAGCGTAGAGCCCAACCTGAGGCTCAAACCCATGAACTGTGAGATAGTGACCTGGGGTGAGATCAAGAGTCAGACACTTAACTGACTGAGCCACCCAGGATCCCTGAATTGTCTTATATCATCATCCTGAGCCAGAATTAAATGAATCTCTTAGAATAAAATTATTCTGTTGAAATTAATATATGTGTGAGACTATAAGTGTGTGTGTGTGTGTATTGAGTACTCAGACACTTAAACCATAAAGCAAATACATTTCCCCATTTCTATAGGTCAATTACACTTGAAAATGAAAATACTCATTATAACTGCAAGTCCCCATAATGAAACACATATTCATGAGCGTTCTTTTTTCTCCATAGTCTCACCAATACATTATTTTTTATGTGGTTATTATTTATTTGATACTAGCCCTTCTGACAAGTGTAATGTTTTATCTCATTGTGGCTTCAATTTGCATTCCCCTGATTATTAGTGATGTTGAGTATCTTTTCATGTGTTTGTTGGCCATCTGTATGTTGTCTTTGGGAAAATGTCTATTCAGGTCTTCTAATTTTGTAATCAAATTGTATATGTGTGTTGAATTGTTTGCATAAGTTATTTCTTAATCTTATTTATTCATTTTGAGAGGGAGAGAGAGAGAGGAAGAAAAAGTAGGCTGCACTTGTCAGCCGGGAGCCCACTGCAAGGCTTGATCTCACAACCGTGAGAGCACGACCTGAGCCAAAAATCAAGACCCAGACGTCTAACTGACTGAACAACCCAGGTGCCCCACGAGCATAAATTCTTTATGTATTTTGGATATTAACCCCTAATCTGAAATATTTTAAAATATCTTCTCCTGTTCATATGATTACCTTTTTGTTTTATTGATGGTTTCCTTTGCTGTGCAGAAGCTTTTACTTTGGTGTAGTCACTATAGTTTAATTTTATTTCCCTTGGTAGACGGGACCTATCTAGAAACATGTTTCTATAGCCAATATCAAATAAATTAAAACTTCCTATGTTTTCTTCTAAGAGTTTTATAGTTTGAGGTCTCACATTTATGTTTTCAATCTATTTTGAGTTTATTTTTATGTATAATATAAGGAAGTGGTCCAGTTTTTCCATCTCCATTTGTTGAAGACACTGTTCCTTTCTTACTGTATATTCTTGCCTCTGTTGTGGATCAATCAACAATATAACCATGGGTTTATTTTTGGATTTTCTATGCTGTTCTACTGATTTATGTGTCTGTTTTTGGGCCAGTACCATACTCGTTTGAGAAATAAAGCTTAATATTTAAAGGGGATTAGGAGTATACTGATCTTGGTGATTCCTGAGAAATGCATAGAATTGTGAAACCATAATATTGTACAGCTGAAGCTAATATAAAATTGTGTGTTATTTATACTTGAATAAAAACTTCTATCTTGGGGCACCTGGGTGGCTCAGTTGGTTGAGCATCCAACTCTTGATTTTGGTTCTGGTCATGATCTCATGGTTTCGGAGATTGAGCCCCATGTTGGGCTCTGGGTTGTCAGCGCAGAGCCTGCTTGGGATTTCCTCTCTTTCCCTCTCTCTCTTCCCCTCTCCAGATTGTGCACCCTCTCTCTCTTTCTCTCTCTCTGTCCCTGCCCCATGCAGAGCCTGACACTAGGCCTAATCTCATGAACTGTGAGATCATTACCTGAGCTGAAATCAAGAGTCAGACGTTTAACTGACTGAGCCAGCCAAGCCAGCCACTCCTGACAATGTCTTATAAATAGATTATTTTAAATAGTCATTTTAATAATTTATTTGCATTATTTTTTTCCTTTATGATAGCAGTGTTTCTGAAATTCCACTTAATTAAAATACAGTGTAATATTAGTTTCAGGTGTACAATAAATTTTTTATAATTTAGACTAATTTTTAGAGCAATTTCAGGTTCACAGTAAAATTGAAAGGAAGGCACAGAGAATTCCTTCATGCCTCCTGCCCTCTTATGTGAATATCCTCCCCCATTCGTCCATTTATACTTAATTTCATTTTTGACAATGTTTGGCAGTTATAGTCATTGAGCAGTTAAAGATTTTTATTCCATTTTTATTTCTGGATTCCATTGTTGATGCTGAGAAGGCATTTGCCAATTTTACTGTTCGTTAAAGGTGATAATCTTTGTTCTGTAGTTGATTTTAGGAATCACTTTGTCCTTGCATTATAGCATTGCTTAATGCTGTTTGGTATCGTTTATTTGTGTTCACACTGCTAGCACTTTTAAAATCTGTAGTTTAATTTTTTTCCAGTTTTGGCCAAAAAACTCAGTCTTGTCTTTTAAATATTGCTTGCCTCCTATTCATTCTTTATGAGAATTCAATTAGTCACATGTTATTTTCATTATACCCAATATGTCTCTTAAGATCTTTTTAATTTTTTTCTTACTGCTTTATTATCTTCATGCTTCAGTTCCAAATTATCCTATCTATCTTGCACTATATTAATTTCTTCTTCAAATCTATAATTCTAATTTGCATCCTAAAAAAAATTTCTATGTGTTTTGGGTTGTCTTGGTGGCTCAATCTGTTAGATGTCTGATTCTTGATCTCAGCTCAGGTCATGATCACACAGTTTGTGGGTTTCAGCCCTGCATCAGGTTCTGTACTGGCAGCGTGAAGCCTGCTTGGTATTTTGTCTCTCCCTCCCTGTGCCCCCCACCCCAAATAAATAAGTAACCTTTAAAAAAATTTTAAAAACTATGTGTTTTGGCAATACCTATTCAATTATTGCAACCATTTATCTTCCTTTGTATTCTTGAGCCAATTATATAATAAGGTATAAAATATTTATTGATTACAATATCTAGGCCATCTCAGAATTAGACTTATGCATTTTTTAAGAATTATGTTTCACATTTCCCCAATTTTTGGTAATCTTTTGTAATGTTTGGATTGTATGTTGAATATTTTGAGTGATACTCTTTCTTCAAAGAGTATTGTTATTTGTTTTTCAGAGTCATTTTTCACGGTTGGACAAAGTTTAAACTCCACCTCCTTTGCAGTGCAAAAAGAATCTCTGATTTGTTTCTCTGGTCTTAACTGGGATTCTTGGAGTTTAATCCCCATATACATAGATCAGGGATCAGTCAGATATTTACACCCAATAAATGCAGAATTTGGGAAGAAGTAGGAGATGAGAGTTTTTACCCCAAATTTGCTGTTTATCTGTTTTGTCTAGAATATCCACCTTCTTCTACACCTGCTATATTCACCCTACACTATGCTCTAGTTGTTAAAGCCTGTGGGTATAGTGTCTATCTGATAGTTTTGCCACCCCACATGGTACTAATTGTTGTCAATTTTCACACATGGAATTTTAAACAAGTAAACATACCAATGCTTTTCCTTTTTTCCAAAACTCTAACCCTTCAAATCCACCTTCCTTTGGTCACTAACATCACCCTCAAGTACCAGTTGTATATTTTTTCTAGGGTTTTAGTTGTTATCTATAGGGTGGTTGGTCTGATAGATGCTATTACATGTAAATTCCAATTCTTTCTTCAGCTGAATTAATTGCACTGGATGGTTAACTTTAGCTATTTGTCATAATTATTTAGTTAAGAATAAATCACTGAATAGAAATATACTTTTAAACCTAATCTTCTCATTTTTATTGTTTATATAGAACCAACTTGTTTTAACTATTTTATTTTCACACAATGTTTTAAAAACTATATATTGTTTGGAGCAATTACTACAGATATTATAGTTCCCTCCTTTATTACATATTTTATTAAATTGTAGACTAAGGTCTGGATTTACTGTGTTTTATTTTTTTCCTTTCGTAACAGCTGTTTTGCTTGATTTTTCTATTCCTGATACCCAGTTCTTGCAGTCTTCTAATTATGATTTGCAGTTTTGGTATGCAGAAGTTGAAATTCTAATGCAGTTTTACAAATCTATTTTTACAGTCAAGGGGGATTCAAATTTTAGATTTCAGAATGTCTGCACTTATTCATATTTCTATTCAATGAACACAAAATAAAATCTCCTATGCTGGAGTATGTACTAGTTATTATGAACACAGTGATGGATAGGAACCTAATATTTGTCCTTAAGGATTGAGGCACATGCAATTAAACCATTACAACATAATCAATGTGATACGATGTCCCACGCTATCCAGAATTGGTAGGTAAAAAGTGCTAGTGTCCCAAATCTTATCTTACAGAAAATAGTTGGCTGTATTTAACTGTAGATTCAACCACAAATTCTTTAGGAGAGCTTTAGCATTTCTCATAGATATTTTCTTTCCCTTTTAAAAGAAATCCCTCAGGATCTTTCTCATTTATTACCTTTCGCAAGGATTTTGCACATCACGTAACATGTAAGATGCCTTCAACCCAATTCTGTTTTTAGACTCACAAAATCACCTTGTGCTGTTCTCACGTAATGCTGCGATGATTGAAATGTTGGCAGTTCATTTATTATGATTTTAACACTTTGAAAGATGGGATTTATAAAAAAATGTTAGAGGCTCTAGAATACTAACACGTAAATCGCACTTTGCTTCTAAGTTAATATGTGTACACATTTCTGCAAGGTCAACTGCAAGAAACTATATCTACTCACCGAGAAGGGAATGGAAAGTTGTCTCCAAGACAGCAAAAAACACAGCGACAATACCCGAAGGCCACTACTTCAAAGAGAATAATTGTCAACTAGTTCTAATGAATTTATTCATCATTTCTTTCACCAGAGAGAGTGAGAACTCTTTCTTATATGTCTTTGTGCTTTCAGTTCCAAAGTAAGTTTTACTTTCAAAGCAAGAGTTAGGAAATATTTGTTTCCCTAAAATGACAGCCTACTATGTGCCAAACTGAGTTTGGTGAGAATTATGAGTAAATTCTAATACACTTGTTGTCCTCAAGGAATTCACAAAATTGGAAGAGACAGGCAAATGAGCTAAACATTTAATTGTGATTATGTAATTGAAATCACATTAATGTGACTGTGATCTGATACTACAGGGTATTATGGGACAACAGTGAAAGACCAACCTTAGCCTTTGTGTAAAATAGCCCCTTAATGACAATTATGAGTCGTGAATGACAAAATAGGAGATTTCCAACTTAGCTAAGATGCATGACCCTGAGAGCAACCCAAATCAATGTTTAAATAGAATGGAAGCCAGATCTCCTTTTTAGGAAATTTAAGCAATTCTCTGTGTTGGGAAGTCAGCTGCTATCAGGTCAAAATGATTTATAGGTTTATTCTTAAGGTGATCTGGAATGATATAACATACTTAAATTAGGAAAAAAAAACATTTTGGATGTGTGGTGAATGTTTCTGTTTGCTCAGTACCTCCGTGTGCCATAACTCTTACTTCATTAGCCAGTTACCTACATTTTTAACTTAGTCATTTTGGTTTAGGGAGATAAATCTGATTCTAGGTTCAGGGGTGAGCATTGATTGTTCTCAACACCTAGGGCTTCCCAAAATTTTTTTATCATCACACACATACATAATGTAGAATTTCAAGTTACATTAGGATAAATGGCTGAAGCTGCTCTCAACAGGAAGAACCAGATGAACCTCCACTGACTATGCTCTGCTCTTTGGAGGATAGAAAGATCCCGGCATCTCAGCACATCTGTAATGCAGTCACAGTACTTCATTGGAGAATGATTTCTCTAAACAGTTTATATTAATTATAACTTTTTGTACTTTATTGGAGAATGACTCATTTAAACAGCTTATATTAATTATATCTTTTTGAGTTATGAGACCATGACATAACTCCATTAACATAAGCTTTATCTTACTGTTGTTCTTCAGAAGTAGACACATGGCTTATGTTTGACAAGATTAGATTGAAGGGATGAATTGGTGGAGAGTGAAGCTCACTTTTGTGCATGAAGGAGCTCTATAGCCCTTGTTGATATGCACAGCCATCTCATTATCATGAAGGGCACAAAACACAAGAAGAAACTGACGCGCAAAAGATAGAATGGAGACCCAGGGTCTTTGAGCAGATTGCAAAGCAGTTGTATTAACCGCCATGAAGCCTCATTCCATATACTACCAAATGAGCCTACCTAGTGTTCAAGTCCAAAAGTACATGTTCTGGGCCACCTTCATATTTACTTCCTAAAATCAAATTTAAAAAAAAAATCCTAAATGCCAAGTTTTTATATCAAATGTGGTGGGGAAGAGATTGCCTTTTCTCTACATCTTCACCAATACTTATTTCTTGTCTTTTTTATACTAGTTACTGACTGTTGTGAGATGTTATCTCATCATGGTTTTCACTTGTATTTCCCTGATAATGAGTGATGTTGAGCATATTTTCATGTGTCTGTTGGTCATCTGTATGTCTTCTTTGGAAAAATGTCTGTTCACGTCCTCTGCAATTTTCCATGTTGGGAAGTCAACTGGTATCAGGTCAAAATAATTTATAGGTTTATTCCTAAGGTGACATGGAATGATGTAGTGTACTTGAATTCTCTATGGTGTTTTGGTGTTAAATTATATTAGCTTCTTATATATTTTGTATATTAACCCCTTATCAGATACATCATTCGCAAATATCTATTACGATTTAATAGGTTGCCTTTTTGTTTTATTGATGGTTTCCTTTGTCATGACAAAGCTTTTTCTTTTGGTATACTCATAGAATTAAAAATAGAAATACTGTAAAATCCAGTAATGTCACTACTGGGTATTTACACACACACACACACACACACACACACACACACAGAAAACACTAATGTGAAAATGTATATGCACCCATATATTTATTGCAGCATTATTTACAATAGACAATATATGGAAGTAACCCAAGTTATAACAATGGATGAATGGATCAAGAAGACGGGGTATATTTATATCTATAGCCTCTATATTATCTATAATGGAACACTAACATTTAAAATTCTGGTAGAAACAGATGATTTTGCAAATGGAATTCAGGAATGCCAAGTGTTCAGAAAGACCCCAAAGAAAATAAATATGGGTAAGAGAAAAATTCAGGAAGAGACAGTTAACTAAATCAACTGCTTGAATGAGTATAGATGTGCCTATGTGTGAAAACCAGCAGTGATAAAGCAGGGAAAATAGAATATGAAAATAAGTCACTCTGTGGCCTAGTGTAAAAGGGTGGGTGCTATTTTCTAAGACAGGGAAAATCTGAGCATTCCTATACCAGCCCTCCCCCCCCCCCCCAAAAAAAAGGAGTAAATAGACATGGAGAATGTGAAAATATGGAACAAAAGAGACATGAGCTATGCCTATTGGATATATAGGAAGATATTGATTTTGAGTAGGTAAAAAAAATAGGTGAAATAATAGACAAATAGATCAATAATAGACAAATAGATCTGCAGAATAGAGAGCCCAGAAATAAACTCACATAAATATGGTTGACTGATCTTTGGCAAAGGGCAGAGCAAATGGAATGAAGCAAAGATAGTAGTTTGAATAAATAGTTCTGAAACAATGGGATATCTCCATGGAAGAAGAAGAAGGAGGAGAGGAGGAGGAGGAGGGGAAGAGGGAGAGGGAGTAGAAGAAGAGGGTGAGGAGGAGGAAGTGGAGAAGAGGGAAGAAAGAAAACTCTAGACATAGACCTAATACTCTTCATAAAATTAACTTAGAATGGATCATAGACCTAAAGGAAATGCAAAAATATAAAAATCCTAGAAGTTAACATAGAAGAAAATCTAGAAAACCTCAGTTTTCGTTATGACTTTTTAGATAAAAAGCAGGGGCAAGATCCTGTGGGCAGCTCATTCCCAGTAGGGGAATGGGAGAGGAAGAACACTGAAAACACATGCTAAAGAAGGAATTGGTAAGCTGGACTTCATTAAAATTAAAAACTTCTGCTCTGTGAGACAATATCAAGAGAATAAGACAAGCCACAGACTGAAACTACTTGCAAAAATATATGATAAAAGATTGTTAGCCAAAATATACAAAGAACTCTTAAAAGTCAACAGTAAGAAAACAAACCACCGGAAAAAATGTGCAGAAGACATTAGCAGACACCACACTGAAGAAGATATACAGATGGCAAATAAGCACATCAAAAGATGTTTCACATCATATGTCATCAGGAAAATGCAAGTTAAGACAACAATGAGACATCACTATACACCTATTAGAATGGCTAATATCCAGAATGCTGACAACACCAGATGACAGTGACGAAGGGAGTGGAGTAACAGGAACTCTCATTCATTGCTGTCAGTAATACAAAATAGGACAACCATTTTAGAAGTGATTTGAATTTAAAATATTATCATTAATCCAGCAATCACATTCCTTGATATTTACTCAAGGAGTTGAACATTCTTTTTATCTTCATTTTAGTGCGAATTTAGGGATTTGCTGGACCAATAGATTGGGATGTAAGTGACACTTTGAGTTTTGGGACAGTAGGTCCTAAGATGATTTTCAGCTTTTGCTTCCATATTTAAACCTGTTTTTGAAGGCTGTCTCTTGGAATGCAGTCACCATGACAGGAGAAACCAAAGCTGAAAAATAGGTCTACAAGTCAAGTGTCGATACTGAACACTGAATAACCTTCAGAAGACCTTACCCCCAGCTGACATCTGACTGAATAAAAGAGCCAAGTGAGAATCTACTCAGTTGAGACCAGTCAACCAGAGAACTGTAAGAGATAAAATATAAAATTTTTCACCCACTAAATTTGGAGTGTTTTTATATAGAAACAAATGGGACACATGGAAATATGTTTTATATTCATTAATCTCCTTTTAAAATTCATATTTCTCTCAGATATATGTATAAATAAAACACATAGTAGTATTAGAAATACTTTTATCTGTCACCAATAGAAACCACAGGTAATTTTATATCACATACAGTTGGAATAGATTTTTATTAAATGCTTTCCACAGATATCACTACTACTTTTGAGATTGTAATATTACTAGGCATGCAATAATAATTGTTATCAGTGTGTTAATAAAAATACATGAAATTACACATTCATTTTTAAAATTTGCTAAGTCTTTATACTTGATTTCCTTTTAATTCTATAAATTTAATTGAAGGCATTTAAAAACATTATTCTAAAAGAAGGTTCTTAGGCTTCAAAAGTCCTCAAAGGAGTTCATGACACAAACATTGTTAAAATATCGCTTTACAACAAGTCTCTTTTTTCTTTTTTCTTCTTAATTTAATTTTTTATTTTTTTTTTAATTTATATCCAAATTAGTTAGCTTATAGTAAAACAATGATTTCAGGAGTAGATTCCTTAGTGCCCCTTACCCATTTATCCCATCTCCCTTCCCATAATCCCTCCTGTGACTCTCAGATCTCCATATTTATGAGTCCATTCTGTTTTGTCCCCCTCCCTGTTTTAATATCATTTTTGTTTCCCTTCCCTTATGTTCATCTGTTTTGTCTCCTGAAGTCCTCATGAGTGAAGTCATATCATTTTTGTCTTTCTTAGACTAATTTCACTTAGCATAATGCCCTCCAGTTCCATCCATGTAGTTGCAAATGGCAAGATTTCATTCTTTTTGATTGCTGAGTAATACTCCATTGTATATATATACCACGTCGTCTTTATCCATTCATCCATCGATGGACATTTGGGCTCTTTCCATACTTTGGCTATTGTTGATAGTGCTGCTAGAAACATGGGGGTGCATGTGTCCCTTCAAAACAGCACACCTGTATCCCATGGATAAATGCCTAGTAGAGCAATTCCTGGTCATAGGGTAGTTCTATTTTTAGTTTTTTGAGGAACCTCCTCCATACTGTTTTCCAGAGTGGCTGCACCAGCTTGCATTCCCACCAACAATGCAAAAGAGATCCTCTTTCTCCACATCCTCGACAACATCTGTTGTTGCCTGAATTGTTAATGTTAGCCATTCTGACAGGTGTAAGGTGGTATCTCATTATGGTTTTGATTTGTATTTCCCTGATGATGAGTGATGTTGAGCATTTATTTTTTTCATGTGTTGGTTGGCCATCTGGATGTCTTCTTTGGAAAAGTGTCTATTCATGTCTTTTGCCCATTTCTTCACTGGATTATTTGTTTTTTTGGGTGTTGAGTTTGATAAGTTCTTGGTAGATATTTGATACTAACCCTTTATCTGATATGTCGTTTGCAAATACCTTCTCCCATTCTGTTGGATGCCTTTTAGTTTTGTTGAGTGTTTCCTTTGCTGTGCAGAAGCTTTTCATTTTGATGAGGTCCCAATAGTTCATTTTTGCTTTTGTTTCCCTTGCCTCCAGAGACGTGTTGAGTAAGAAGTTGCTGTGGCCAAGATCAAAAAGGTTTTTGCCTGCTTTCTCCTCAAGAATTTTGATGGCTTCCTGTCTTACGTTGAGGTCTTTCACCCATTTTGAGTTTATTTTTGTGTCTGGTGTAAGAAAGTGGTCCAGATTCATTCTTCTGCATGTCGCTGTCCAGTTTTCCCAGCACCACTTGCTGAAGAGACTGTCTTTATTCCATTGGATATTCTTTCCTATGTCAAAGATTACAAGTATCTTTTTTTTTCAAAAATTTTAGCATTTTTATTGCAATTGCCCACTCATTTAGATTTAACAATATGGCTTAAAATATGGGAGGAAAATATACTTAGGTACACTGCTAAATTGAAAATGTAGAGTCTGTGTGTACTTATTTCTGTGTACAATGCATCTTTATTAGCACATCTATTATAGAAGCTACCAAATTTCCCCTTGTGTGTACATCAGGTATACCAAGTGGTACCTCTCTTTTATTTCAACAGTAGCATAATTAACCACTATTTTGAACTAATGCCCTAAACAGAGATTTTTAAACAAAGTTTTTGCTGAGAGAACATAAGAAAACAAAAGGAAAATTAGTTTTTGCACCACCAGAGAGGTCATCTTCTAGTTAAATGAGTAATAGAAGGGGTGCCTGGGTGGCTCAGTTGGTTAAGCATCCGACATCAGCTCAGGTCATGATCTCACGGTTTGTGGGTTCAAGCCCCGCACCGGGCTCTGTGCTGACAGCTCAGAGCCTGGAACCTGCTTCAGATTCTTTGTCTCCCTCTCTCTCTGCTCGTCTTCTGCTTGTGCTCTATCTCTCTCAAAAAAAATAAAGAAACAATTTTTTTTTTAAACATGAGTAATAGAATACCTATTTCTAAGGTAACATTCTTCCTTACAATAAATATTTTTATAGTTTTATGAACTTTAAAATAATCTACAAGTGAGAATAGACTATTAGGTCACCATGACACCTGCTCCAGAACTCAGTAAATAAGACAAGTGTATTTATTGCTAATAAATAGTTGCAATTCCATGTGGAATTCCAGGGGAGCCAGCTCCATAGGAGAGAGAATGCCATGCTGGCTTCCACTGTGACTGCAACAGAAAGAGTGCTGGACATGCCCATACCAGAATTAAATGCAGGTACCCAGGGTGAAACATGTCGTATCACCTCACTCTAACAGAAGTATAATCATGCAAATGTCCCATGTGTCCAGAAGGGGGAGAACTGGAACTCTGGCTGAGCAGTGTTAGTTTCGACCATTAAACATATTTATAGACATTTAAAGTTAACACAATTCTTGGGCTTACAGGGCTATAGACAACTATTTAATAACGGGGTTCTGAAGTAAAAGAACTTAACAAAAATATTCTTATACCTTTATACTGATTACCAGAAAGATAAAAACGATCTGTAATTTACGGTACCCGATAGAACACTATAAATTTAATTCCTGCGAGAAATTCACCCAAGCGTGTTTAGTCATCTAACAAGGCAATGCCTTTTAGCTCACAGGATTGTCAAGATTTTGTGTTCTTCTTCTTTCTTATGCCACAGAGAGACAACTTACCACATAGCATTTGAATAAGCAGTATTTTTAGGTCCAATGCATATGTGCAGAGCTCTTGATTTATATGAGAATTGTGACTTTTCATAAAGGTTGAATGGCCAGAGACTTATATGTTAATTGTAATATTTCTTGCCGAAAAGGGAGACTTAATTTTTTCTGATTGGATTATCTACCTATTATTCTCAGCACACCACCCCCTCCCAAACACACACACACAGAACAAAGCATAGCCAAAGACAAAGGAATAGTCAGAAGCATGTAGGGGAGAGAAAAAAAATAAGTAAATAAACAATAACAAAAAGTAATATTATCAGCAAAGTGTGCATAAAAGATGGGATTTCTAAATTACAAATCCATTTTAAATAGCAATGTAAAAATGAAGAAAAATCTCAAGCTTACCAGGTGTTCACCACTTGTTCGTAGTGGATAAAGAGCAACTTTCACATGTGGTTATTATTTTCATAAATATATGTATCCAGAGACATAACGAAATCAGGGAGAAATGTGTTATTCCTAAGAGGTCTAGGTTTGTGGAAGAAGGTCAAGGATTCATTATTTTGGGGACCAGAGTCACAGTGAATGACCTCATTATTATTGGTTTATCTTAGTGTGAAAATGTTTATTTTTTTTCTTTCCGACTGTGAAAGTGCCTAGCATAATGAAGCAGAGCAAAGTGTCAGCTTCTGCTTCTAAAACAAGGGTTGTGAATGTATATCCTAGAAGAATTTCTGGGCATAGAATAAGTAGCTTTTTCTCACAGTGATTAAGAGAGCGAGATCTTTAAAACCAGACTACCCGAGTTGATATCCTATCATAACCTTGCTATGTCGGCAGTAGGTTGCCTCAGCCTTTTAGATAATCTATATGTGCCTCGATTTCCTCACCAGTAACGTAGGGATAATGATAGTGCTGAACTCATTAATGTTAGTACTGAACTCATTAAAATTACTGAGAATTAAATACAAGGCAATATTCACATAGAATAAATACAAGGCAATATTCCCCAAATACAAGGCAATATTCACATAGAATAAATGTTTCCTATTTACTTTTGACCGTTATTTTCATCATAATCGCCCTCCTCATCATAAGCCTCTCCTCTGATGGCCTTAGAATCTTCTGCCTCGGATAGCCCTTCCATTCACATGGACGGTCTATCCATCGTCCTATCATTCCACATAGCTGGACACACACTGAACTTGTTCTGTATCTATATCATTGCACATAGGTCATTTAAAAGTTGGCTATTTAGAGTACAGGATTTTCAAACATTTGGTGAGACTTCAGTGTCTTTTGGAGGTTGGTATATCATATTTCATTGGGGTCAAAAGGTGGCGCTTTCTCCTATTGCTTTGTATATATTTTTGGTTGAAAAAACTGTATATTGTAACTTGATGCCTTGCATGTAGAACATCCGGTAATGTCCATGTATTGATGCATAAAAAAGCGTATGTACACATACTTATGTAGTTGCTGGAATGAAGCCTTGATACACAATACGCTTATTAAGTGTTCATCATTGGCAAAATATTTTTACCCACTGTAATTGTATAATTTGATTTACTTGATCTTTGCAATTACTCTGTGAGGTAGGTGTCATAAGGAATCATATTTCATAGGTACCTATTTTATATACACCCTGTGCCTAAGGATAGTAACTTAGCCACTATTACATAGTAATGTGTTTTTCCAGGGTAACTGACTTCATGATCTGTGCCCTTAACTAGTATGCTATTGCACATACAGCTTTATAAATTTTGCCCCGTACAATGGGATCTCATCTTGTTCTCTGTTATCTCTGCAGTGCTACAATGCCATCTACTATACCGTGCTGCTCAATAATTTTTCATGATTAACCTATTAGATTAAATTCCTTTATCATTTTTATTAGGCGGCCCAAATGTTACTTCTTGTCTTGCTTTCCTTGTGTAAGAGAGGACCGTCTTAACATCTTTCAGTGTTTGTGGATTTGTAATATTTTTCGCCACAATTTGGGCACATGTGATTTGATTTTGTTAAGTGTGTTTTGGTAGAGTGTGTTAAAATTATTACAGTTTTTATTTACGGTTGGCTTGTCTTTCCATCATCATTACATGTATAGATTCTTTCCCCTTATGCTATGTTGTCTGATACTAATATTTACTCAGTTGCTGCTGTTCTCCTTGGCATTTCCCATCAGATGGGCACTGCTTGTCCTGGAGAACAGGGTCTCATTTGGGAGTTGTCTTGCCTCAGGAGAGAGTCCGCGTATGAAAACCCCATCCTGCTTTTGAGGACGGTCCTCTGCATCCTGCCTCAGCCTCTGCTGCTCTGAGCTCTCACCATGTCAGGAGCAGAGCTGAAGCCGGCTGGGATCATGGTTTCTCCCATGAGCTCTGGCTGCTTCATTCTACTCTGCCTGCTTTCAGCTCTGCTGGAATCTCACACTGTCTGGCCATTTGAGAATTCTCCTGGTTTGGGGCTCGTCATTTAAGCTAGACTTAACTTTTGTGCACTTCTGTGTTTGTCACAGGGTCGTGCTAATGAAGCAGGTGCTCACTGATACTTCTTGAAACCTGGCACTTAGCATGGACTTGAAAAGGGACCTGCTTTTCCATCTCTGGACAACTATTTGTTATTACCTAAGTGTAAAACAAAAGATTTAAGTTCTTTGTTACTAGTTTGTGTTCCTTTTACCTAAGTGTAAAACAAAAGATTTAAGTTCTTTGTTACTAGTCCGTGTTCCTTTTTGAGACCAAATGGATATTGGAGATCATTCTGTTATTTAATGTCATGATATTTATACAAAGGATATGCTGAATTCATAGTATTTTAGCAAGTAGCACTATTTCTATTAAAATCAGACATGAAATACCATTTTTTCCACTTTTAACTATGGAAAAGTGAGACTCTGCTAAGGAACGTCATCACAAAGTATGGGAAGAGCTCCTTATCTTAAAATGTGTCTTTACATTCTGTCACATAAATAAATGAGCTTACATATAAATAGTGATTGACATTCATCTATGTAGGCATATAATACAGCGTCTGTATATTAATATGACATTTATTTTTATATGTTTATTTTAAAAATATTTCTTATCTAAAATTTCATATTTTCACTGATATGTACAGATACCAAATATTCTTCTTAAACTGAATAAATCACCGGTATTTTATATATTAATATACTTAAGAGGAGTATGTCTTTTAATCTGGTTCTTTTTTTACTTTTTTTAAAATTTAAATCCAAGTTAGTTAACATACAGTGTAATAATGATTTCAGGAATAGAATTTAATGATTCATCACTTACATATAAGACCCAGTGCTCATCCCAAGAAGTGCTCTCCTTAATGCCCATCGCCCATTAGCCCAACACCCCACCAGCAACCTTCTGTATTTAAGAGTCTCTTCTGGTTTGTCTCCCTCTCTGTTTTTATCTTATTTTTGCTGCCCTTCCCCTATGTTCATCTGTTTGGTTTCTTAAATTCCACATATGAGTGAAAACATATGATATTTGTCTTTCTCTGACTGGCTTATTTTGCTTAGCATAATACACTCTAGTTCCATACAGATTTCTGTACATTGATTTTACATCCCGCAACTTTGCTGAATTCATGTATCAGGTCTAGTGGTTTTTTTGGTAGTGGAGGTTTTCGGGTTTTCCACGTAGACCGTCATGTCATCTGCAAGGAGTGAGAGTTTGATTTCCTCCTTGCCAATTTGGATGCCTTTTATTTCTTTTTGTTGATGATGATGGCTGAGGCTAGGACTTCCAACGCTATGTTGAATAATAGTGGTTAGAGTGTACATCCCTGTGATGTTCCTACCTCAGGGGGAAAGCTCTCAGTTTTTTCCTACTGAGAATATTAGCCGTGGGGCTATGTTCCTTCTATCCCTACTTTCTTATGGGTTTTTTATGATGCTACATTTTGTGAAAATCTTTCTCTTCATCTATTGAGAGGATCATGTGGTGCTTACCGTTTCTTTTATTATGGTGACATAAGACAATGATTGATTTGCAGATATTGAACCAGACCTGCATCTCAGGAATAAATTCCACTTGATTGTGGTGAATAATTCTTTCAATATATTGTTGAATCCACTTTGCTTGTATCTTGTTGAGAATTTTTCATCCACGTTCATCAGGGAGATTGATCTGTAGTTCTCCTTTTTAGTGGGGACTTTGTCTGGTTTTGGAATCAAGGTAATGCTGACCTTGTAGAGTGAGCTTAGAAGTTTTCCTTCAATTTCTTTTTTTTTTTTCTATTTTTTATGATGTTTGATAGAATTCCCCTGGGAAGCCATCTGGCCCTGGACTCATTTGTGGGAGATTTTTTTGATTAATGATTCAATTTCTTTACTGGTTATGCCCCTGTTCATATTTTCTACTTCTTCCTGTTTCAGTTCTGGTAGTTTATATGTTTCCAGGAATTTGTCCATTTCTTCCAGATTGTCCAATTTGTTGGCACATAGTTGCTCATAATATTCTCTTATTATTGTTTGTATTTTTGTGGTGTTGGTTGTGATCTCTTCTCTTTCATTTGTGATTTTATTTAAGCCATTTCCTTTTTCTTTTTGATAAATCTTGCTAAGGGTTATCAATTTTGTTAATTCCCCCAAAGAACAAACTCCTGGTTTCATTGATTTGTTCCACTGTTTTTTTCTTTATTTCGATATCATTGATTTCTGTTCTAATCTTTATCTTGAGAAGATTATAGAATGAACACCAAAAATTCAGTCAGTTGGTTTAAATAGTATGTGTGAACATTTGCCAGTTTTTTCCTCCTTGAGTTAGTGAAGACAATGACTAACAAACAATTAGACAAGAAAAATAATAAAAGTCTATTAAAAATACTGAATAAGTGACATTGTGGTCTAGAGTAATAGGCAGTAGAGAAAGTAGGAAATAACCCATGACTAAGTGACCTATCTGAAATTATAAGAAAAAAAATTCCATCACATTCCATCACAGAGGTCAATTTTTATTTATTTTTATTTTTTATGTGAAATTTTTGGGCAAATTGGTTTCCATACAACATCCAGTGTTCATCCAGCAGGTGCCCTCCTCAATGCCCATCACCCTTTTTCCCCTCCCTCCCACCCCCCAACAACCCTCAGTTTATTCTAAGTTTTTAAGAGTCACAGAGGTCAATAGAATGTAGGATATTTTAGATAAAAAGGAAAATGGGAAAATTGGAAATGGATATATAAAAACTTAAAGCGTTCTGTACTAACATAGACTTCAAATAGAAACTTGTGTTAAGTATTACCATTAAACTATCAAAGAATTGGGGTTTTAAGTATTTATAAACATTAATAACTTTAGCATGTTTATAAGCATTAAAATCTTAAGAGTATAAATAGTTTTTCTAAGTTATCTTTCTTACCTTCATCATAATTTATTAAAATATTTTTTAAACTTTATATCTAAAAACAAATACAAACTAAAAACTATAGTAATGAGGATAGTCTAGTAGACATTTTTTTTTTTTTTTTTTATGCTTTTCAACATTTTATTCAGTATGCTAACAAAAAACAGAGTTTTCCTTTCTGGAAGTGAAGAAAGAGTAGTGATACCTGGGGAGACTACCCAAACACGTGGCACTTCCTTCTGTTCTGTAGGTTTAGAAACTCCATTGAGATTGCTCAATAATCATCTCATTTAGGGGCGCCTAGGTGGTTCAGTTGGATAAGTGTCTGACTCTTGATTTTTGCTCAAGTTATGATCTCACTTTGTGTGTTCAAGCCCCACATTATGCTCTGCACTGAGAGCAAAGAGCCTGCTTGGGATTCTTTCCCCCTCTCCCTACCCTTCCCCTACACTCACTCACTCTCTGTCTCTCTGTCTCTCTCTCGACATAAATAAACATTAAAAAATAATAATCTTATTTGTCAGGTAGTTGGCAAATGACCCAAATCAGGACAACCAGAACTCTTATGTAGGAGTAGCTATTCATTTTTGATTCAGATACTTTTTCTTTCCTATGGAATCTTCAGATGAAAGAAAGATAATTTTAACCAAAATTGCATTCCTATTTCTTGTCATTAAAAAAAAAAAAAAGGTCTGAATGGAAATCTTGAAGAATTGTGTTGCAAGCGATATACCCTAAAATATGGGCTTTTCTGTATCACTGTGGAATTGACACAGTGAGGCTTCCCCATTTTCCCCTGGGAGGACATTGATCATTGTAATGTGGTACAAATAAACAAACAACAACAACAAAAAACTGTTGGCTAAATAATAGTTTTTAGGTTCATGAGACACAGAACAGGTGGAGACTGACGTAGGTAGACTTAATATGAAAATATTGGAGTAATGGAGCTATTTGGCTAATTTTCTCAGCTTTTAGTAAATTTATACACAAACAAAATAAATTTTATCACATTGGTCCTATGAAATTACAGAGAAAAGGAAATACAACCCAGTTAATGGTTGATCTTTCAGCGTGAGGCCAGAAAAACAAATGAGGAAATTTTAAATTTTGTATGCCTTTCAGGGTTTGAGAACCCCAACTTGGGGCCCAAACTAAATTCAGAATAAGGCAGAGTGGGGGGGAAACACCACTGGAAATAAATTTAGCAAAGGAGCACA